>NC_088780.1:134756225-136006225 GCF_958450345.1 Calliphora vicina | reverse complement strand
CGTGGTTAAATTACAATAAACCACAATTTGCATTAAAAAATTATTATATACATATTTGTTCATTTGACAGACGACAGCCATAAGTATGCTGCAATAAATAATTTTCAATAATACCTAGATTTATGCAATAAAAAAAACTAGTATTCTGGCGAAAATTAAAAAAACTACCGAATGACCATAGTATCATAAATAAATATTTGTTTGTAATTTATAAAACTGGTTGCTTGATTGTCTAGAACTAATACAGAACTTTGGAGATGTCATTGTAGAAAAAGTTGACACATTTTAGAAACTCTGTGACAGGTTACAAAACTAATCTAAGCGAAGAGGTTTTTTCTCGATATATGTATATGAGGAGCCGCAGAACAAAACGTACTTTTTCGAATTTTGTTTACAATTTTTATATTTGCTTGAAATCTTCTAGAAAACATCAAAATTTCCCAAAATTTCAAAATTTTCAAAAACGTACCTTTCGTTCTGCGGCTCCTCATATAACGAACTGTATTAAACTGATTGAAAAATCGTTTACTTTTGTTTAAGCGCATCTCGATATTTATAACAAAATATTCTAAACTGATTACTTTTTTTAAGGGGATTTCAAATAAAAATGTTTATTATTTTTATCGAGTGCTTTATCATTAGTTTCCTGATAAATTTCCTTAGAATAAGCTTTTACTGTATTACATATTAAAGTCCAATTCACAATTTTATGTATTTTTACTTTACAGATTGTGAATTGGGCTATTGTGAAAATCAAATTATATCATTGCATTTTCATTAATTGGAAATTTATTTACGGATTTTAGTATTATAAAAACTATTAAATCAAAAAAAAAAGAATTCAAAGGACAGTAACAAAAATCTCAACTGGTTTGTTGCAAAAAAGATTCACACAATTCAACATTTTGTTTTTTTTCTGAAAAAAAGGTTTTATATTAAACAATTTTTTCTTCCTTTAACCATTTTGTTTCATTGTAGCATGTTAAATTAAAGCGCCTAAAAGCGAGCAACGAATGCTGTTATCAACAACCCAGTCCAGAGAATGTACACCAAAACAAACGAAATGAAAACAAAAATAAATAAAACAATAACAGTAAAAAAATACAGCTAAACGAGCGTAAATAATAAAAGCAAACAAAATCTGTAAATAGTTTTCACTTTAATTAAAAATTGTAGATATTTATTTGTAGTGGAGCAAAATTTTCCAGTTAATTATTTTAAAATCTATAAACTATGAAACCTGTATTTGTTTAATTTTGTGTAAATGTGATAAAGAAATTTAAATATTTCCTGATAATTAATTTAAAGTTAAAAACAAAATAAAATTTTTATTAAATTTCTTAAGAACATGAAATTTTGCTTGTCCTTTTTCTAAATTAAACATTTCATTTTATTTTTGCTTCTAAACTAATTTAACCCAAAAAAATATTAAAATTTTGTGTTATTTTTTATACGAAATTTTACTTAAATAAAATTATTTAAAATATTATATATGTATTTATGTAAAAATACCTTTCAACTTAGTAATTATATTATAAATTTATGTTTCCCTTTTCAAAGTGTTACAACGCACAAATATTATTACGAAAATCACATTAGATTATAATCCACTTGTTAATGAAAATTTATAATTATTTTGAATAATACCATAGGCAGCAGAGTTAATTCTAATTTACATACATTTGTAAACTAATCCTTGAAACATAATTACACTAATCCTTTAAAACACTAAACATTTACACCTAAAACTGTAATAAACACGAAAATAATGTAATTAAATTCATTAAAGATTTAAAATATGATGTGATGTTAAAATTAAAAAAAAAAAATGTCTTTATAATTTTTTGTTAATGTTGTTAAAATTAATTATAAAAATCAACATACATATTTGTTTATTATTAATAAACTAAAAGCTATGTTAATAAATGATTATATTGAACAAAATATTATTTAATATTTAGTAGTCATTATGTTATTTATAAAACAATACCCAAAATATATAAATTATTAAACAAAATGAAAACTTAGCCTTGTATAAATGTTGGGTAAATGCAATATATAGCTGACTTTAGGTTTTTGTAATAAAAAATAATTTCTTTGGTTCATAATTATAAAAATTATAGGTACTTGAAAATACGTTAAATTTATAAAATTAAATATTCTTCTCCCATAAACATTTTAATTCTAACGAAGAAAAAGTTGCCAAGTAATTGAAATACAATGTGAATTCAAGTCAAGATTTTTAAGTATTCGAGTTTTTACATCGATTTTTTTGAATTCTTCTTATATTAGTTTCAAATGAACAATATGCTATTTTAAAAATGTATTTCAGATCTATTAAATGCTTGTCGACGTTCTATTTCCAAGCATTTCCTAACATACCCCAAATCTTCTATTTATTTACAATAATTTTAAATTTCTGAAATTTTAATTTTTTTCAGATTGTTTATTTTGAGTTATTAACATAAATTTTGAAAGATTTAAAGATTTTTCCAATATACATTTGTTATGCATTCTAACCTTAGATTAAATATATTCCAAATTGGTACCATCTACGTGTTTTCATTACATTTGTATAGGCTTTCTAATGAAACTTTTGCAAAACTATAGATTTAACATTTTCACAACATAAGTTTCTTTCATTTGCTTCTTTTTCTATCAATGTCATTCACTTGAAACTGTTATCTTAAAAATCATTATGATGCAGCTTCCATATACATAGAACATTTAATAAATTTAATAATTCCTTAGAAATTTTAAGGTTTTCTAAGATATTTTAATAAGCTTTCTATAGATAATTAACACAGATGATGATGCTATGTCCGTCAGTCTGTTTGTTGAAAATTCCTGGCTGAAATGTAGGGTATATAATACCCTACACTGAGTAAATGTTTAATTTCAATAATAATTTATTTTCGTGAATAATTTTCGGAAGTTGGCCTTATATGGGAGCTATGACTAATTATAGCCCGATGAAATTAGGTTGTTTGATTAATGTCTATATTACTGTTGAATTTTATGTGGATACCAAAATTTTTAAAAGATTTATGCTGGTACAGTGTTTTTCGAAAGCGGGCCTGATATGGGTATACTTATAGATGTTAGACTCATATTTTTGGGCGCTACAAACAAATGCACAAACGCATTATACCCTCCACACTATGGTGGTGTAGGGTATAAAAATACCCACATACTGATAGTGATTATACAAGATTCGGCACAGTCGAATAAACAAATTTTAGTTGTTTGTATTTTAGAAAAATTTTCAATAATTTAATATAACTTTGGAATATTTAGTGTTAATTTAAAATTTATAATTAACACTAAATTTACTACATGCAATGTATATAGAAAATGTATCAATAACATAAAATTTCGTTTGAAAATTATCGAAAACATAAGATTTCCAAAGAAAATTTATACATTATATCAAATTTCTATAATAAATTTATCGATAACATAAAATGTCTGTAAAATAAATTAAACTGTATAATTTGCTAAGTCTGTTTCAAAAATAAAAATTTCTTGTAGAAAAGTATAAAATTTTGGGTATATTTGGACTTGCTATAAAATTTATTTCATATTTTACAAAAATTAGCATATATTTTTTTTGTAACAAATTTAATAAACTAATAACAGAAAATTTTAAATAATTTTCATTTTTTTCAAGATACATTAAAACCAACTACTTCACTAAGTGTTCATTTAGTATTCTAGCTATAATGTAATTATTACAAAAAAAAAATTGTTATAAGAAGCACTCTAGATAAATAAATTTAAAAAAAAACAAAAATTTCTATTCAATGTACGAAATTTGTTTAAGCTTTTGTACTTTTAAAAGTCCAACTTATTTCGAAATTAAATTTATTTGTAAATCACATTTCTTCCAACACTCACTCCCTGGAATTAAAAATGAAGTCTTATTAAGATTTTGAAGAAAGTACATACATATATAAACTTTTAATTTTTAGCAACTATTCAAATTATTGTAATAAATTCCATATTAATTTTATATTATTGTAATCTATGCTAGTTATTTAAGGTATGTTCCTTTTAGTTTAAATGTAAAATTTTGTATTACAATGAAATCACACTTATTATATGAGTAATATCTTATAAAGTATTTTAATGTAAAATAAACTTAATGATTTAAAAACACATACACTAAATTTATGTAAATAAAAACAAAAAATAAGAATTAAAATGTAACCATAACCTTTATCTCTATATATACTTTAAAAATTATTAAACTGCAAACATTTCAAATTACCAATAAATTAAATAAAACCTTAAAGGCTTTTTTCACAATTATAAAAAGCATATACATAAATACATTTAAACACTTATTTTATGAAAATCTAAATGTCTAGTTATTGTAATTACTTTTATTCCTTCATTTATTTAAATATGCTTTAATATAATATAAAAAAATAACTAACAAATTTATATATATACAAACAATTAAAATAATAATAAAAAAACATTTATATTTTTCAAAATAATAACAAAATGATTAAAAAAAAATAACTCAAGAGATCAATTAATAAATTTAGATTAATTATTAATAAATAAAACATATATAATAATAAAAAATAAAACAACAAATTCATAAATAATCAGAACTATTTAAAGAAAAAGTTATAAACAAAATAATAAGCACAATAACCATTAAAACATAAATAAACGTATTAAACAAAAAAAAATCCATTTAAAAAAAACACCAAATTTTGAATTTAAATTCTGAATATAATTCGTTTTGCTTAATAGCAGATTTTTTTAAATATTATGAAGTTTTACCAGTATTTTGGTTTAAACATGTTAATAAAATAAAATTCAATAAATAATGATTCACTGATTATATAAAGCTTTCAAAGCCATTCAATTGAATTACTATTTTTAATTTACTTTCTAATATAGAATTTTTTTTAAGCTTTCTCAAGGAATACTTATTTCTACAGTTGAAATTGTAGTTCCCATCTAGCTTGTGCTTCATTTTCTTGGAACTGTCATTCACTTGAAACTGATGTTCTACTGACAGGATTGCCGTTTGCATAGAATTTGAAAAATACTGTTTTTGGAATCTTTAAAACTTTCAACTCGTGATTTAAAACTTTTCATTTGAAAATACTGGTTTTCAAGTAAATTCTTTCGAATTTATTTTAGTACTGGCAGAAAAACCGATTTTCAATGTTTTAACTTCAAATTTTATTTTAGAATTCTGTTTTGTTTTTATTTGCGATTAAATATTTTTGTATTGTAAAGAAACAGACGAGTAGATTTTAAGTGAAATGCCAGCAAATAAATTTAATAAAAAGCATATCAAATTTTTAAGCCACTTCAAAAGGCAATAAATAATAAACAACATGATTCGAATAGATACATACGTAATTTATGTAGATAGTTGGTTCAATCTAAATGATGCAAACGAAAAAACAAACAACAACAAAATCAAACTGAAATTGAAAATGGTTTCTTTACAACAAATATATGGTATATGGTAGTAGTATTTCGTATATTTGTATTATAATATTGTAATATTTATACATTAAAATGTCTTTAAAACTTTAGTATATGCATATGATTTTCCTTTAACAAAATCAAAAATTCAGCAATAAAAACCCACAGATACATGAGAACAAAAATCCCATAAATACAAAATATAGTTATAAAAAATAAGTAAATAAATAAAGAAACAAAAATAAGATAAAATAATGTGCATAACAACGTTTATATATCTGAAAAAAGCAATAATAGTATTTCAAATTTAAATAAAGTATAAAAACAAATAAAACATATTAAATATAAAAAAACGACATTAAATACAAAAAATAAAGAAAAGAAAAACAACCCAAACAAATTTACATTATATATTTTGAATATATATAAAGAAAATAAACCACAAACAACAAAAAATAAAAACAAAGAAGTATAAAAATTTAGCCTGTATTTAGCATTATTTATACATAATAAAATATTTAATAAATTTTGAACAAATAACAGTAAATTGAAGATAAAAAAAAAATATAATCAATTAAGAAAACATAAATATAAAAATTAGCAGATGAAAAATTATATCAATGTGCAATTTATATTGTTTACCTTTAAAGACAACAATAATAATAACAACAAAAACAAAAACAACAACAGTTTATCACTTATAACAAGTTAAAACAAATATTTATACCTAAAAATCGAAAAACAAATTATGAGAACATTCTAACTAAAATATTCATATTTAATCTTTGTATGCAAATAAACCAACAACAACAACAACAAAATACAGCACATACAAAACTACATAATATATATGTACATATAAACTATGATGCTCCGCCCCCCAACTGACACACGCCCCTATATTAAACACACTCACACATAAACGAAATTCAAAATCAAAACAGAACAGAAAATTGTAATACAGAATCTGATTGAAAAAAAACTGTTTGTGTTGGTAATTCGATTGAAACATTCGTGTAGACATTTTTAAAGAAAATTGCTTCAAAATATTTAAAAAAAATTTCTACACGAAAGATTTTTTCGGCTATAAACCAGGCCCTTAAAAAAATATAGATTAAAGCAAGCAATTTTACACTCAGATAAATTGAATTAAAACATAGTAGATTTCAAAAACTATTCGATTTTTAAAAAATTATTCGCTTTTTATAAAATTAACGAAAAATTAGTTTTGATTTAGTGACTGATTATATTTTAATTAAACCGACGTTTTGGGAAGATTCTGAAATTAATCACCAATGAAATGAAAATGTAAAGTGGGGCGATTGTGGCATTCGATATCGAGAAAAAAATCTAAATAGGCTTCACATAAACCGCTGTTTTTGTATGGATCGATTAATAAATGGCGAACTAAAAATTTCTTTAAAATTTCTTCATTAAAAGGATTTTAATTGAATAATAATTCATTATTGAATTAATTCATAATAGAATTTATTCAACCTTAAATTAAATGAAAATATTTTTTGTTCATTCAATTTTGTTTTGCTTTTAATCATTTTTCATTTGGACTTGAATTGAATAGAATTCATTCATTATTGAATTAATTCATACTAGAATTCATTCAACCTTAAAGTAAATGAAAATATTTTTTGATCATTCAGTTTTGTTTTGCTTTTAATCATTTTTCATTTTTCATTTGAACTTGAATTCAAGTTTCCTTTTCACTGAAGAATACTATTGAAGTAAAGTGTAAAACAACTGTGTTTCAACCCTTGATATTTGAATGTATGACTGGAATTCAACTTGATTTACAATTGAATTCCATCAAAAATGCTTTTATTGTGTTTAATCATACAATAAATTTGTATTAATGGATTTGAATTAAAGAAAAACTGAATGATTCAATAAGGAATTAATACTATAGCGAACTAATTCACTACGTTTGAAGTTCTATTAAATTATGCCTAGGAACTAATTCGTAAGGAATTCTTTAATAGAATGGTTTAGAATTCATGAGCAAAATATTACTTTAGTTTATTCCGGCTTTATCCGTTAAGTTGCAGGTAATCTGAAATAGACCGAGTCAACGACATCTTTAGAATGTTAATGTCTTGCGACAGTGCTTTCTGTATTCAGTGAACTATATATAAATTAACTGCCAGTTTCTTTAGGTAAAGAAAAGATAGTGGAAAACAATGTATGAAAAAATCACAGTTTTTCGAGTCGTTACAAAATCGAGTAATTTCAAAAACGAATGTTTGTCAAAAAACCAATAATTAACAAATTGATTGAAACAGGTTTATTTACTCGAGAGTAAAACAAGTAAATCATAAGAATTCGGTTTACTGAACAACAAAATATACGAATTTGTTTTAAAAACGACTACGTGTAAAAATAAAAACAAACAATATTTTCAAATCAAGTTGCCGGTACCCTAAAATCATATAATTTACGAGTAATGAAGAAATTAGTTTACCTTACCCCCATTATTGTAATGTATAGATATGTTTTGACCTAAAGTTATGTTGGCACTTTTCCTCCAAAAATTATCGTGTTAATGGGGGTTAAGTTTAAATCGAGTTTTAAAAAATATATTTTTAGTTTGACGTTTTCTACCACAATATCTTTCAAATTATACGAGTTGCCAGTCCTTAAGTAGAAACAATTTTCAATTAAAATTATTTTCTTGTTTTCGTTATTACATACTGCTAAGTATTTAATAGTTTTTTTTTAGGCAAATTCATTTGGACGAAAAAATCCCATCAATATTTTTCTTTTGTAATTAGTAATTTTGTAATAAAGTAAATACATATTATGTTCTGGGTTATTTGGAAATATCGAAAGCGGAGAAATTGTAAATGTAAATTTTTTTTAATTTTTTTTTTGGAATTTTTGTGAGTTTGTTTTAAATAAAATTAAGGGAAACTGGGGACTTTGTACGTAATTTCAAAGCCATGAATTAGCTTAGATTTTTATTCTATTGTATAAAATTGCTTCATTATTTTTGAGAATTTAAATAAACCTAACCTATTGGCTATATGTATTTCTAAAGTTTATTTTAAAGATCTTAAATCATTTCGCAAAATTTTCCTTTTATTTGTTTGAGTGTAAAATTTGTTTTACATAGAAAAGTATTAACAAATTATAAAGAAAACAAAGAAAAAATACTCATTAATTGTTAAAACATTTAAAATTAATTATTATCTATATAAATTAAAATAATATTAACAAAAACATTTAAATAAATTTAAATAAAAAAAAAATACTTTAAAAAAAAATATGTTAAAAATATACTATTAATTAATTATTAATGAAAAAAAAACAAATAAATCTTATATATTTTCTCTTTCCTTAGTAAAAAAAAATATAAATAAAAAAAGTAACTTAATTAAATAAAAAACAAAACAAAAAACATTAGTTATTTATTGAATTACAAAGTTAAGTGTTAGAATTACAAAACATTAAATAAATTTAACAAAATAAAAAAATGCGTAAAAAATTATAAAAAAAAAATTAAAAATTTATATTAATTACATTAGTATTTCCTTTTTTTATTTGGATTGATTAAAAATATATAAAATTAATTGGTCTAAAAAGAATAAAATAAAAACCAACAAAAAAAAATAAATAATTTCAAAATATTCAATTGATAAAGAAATAAAAATTATTAAATAAAAACAAAATAAAAAATGTAGTTATTATTTCAAAAGGTTTTTTTCAAGTAAGAATTTCGAATAACGCTAAAAAACACTTTCAATTTCAACTCCCTTTTTTATAATCATATAACAGCAATTTATCTCATTTTATTAACAAACAAATAATTTAAATATTTTTTTTTTGATTTTTTTTTGTTTACTTTTGAAAACAAATAGGAAGGTACATTATCAGTCTGGAATCGCGATGCCTCTGATTACTTCAGTACGACACGTATCCGAGATACACTACGTAGGATATTAAATATACCTGTTACCGTGCCAATGGAGTATAAGATACACTGTGATAGCCTTAAATATGTAGCAATGTAAGTATTCAAATCGAATTTTTTATCCTTCACCTTCGAGAGAAGGGTATATATAAGTTTGTCATTCCGTTTGTAATTTCCACAATATAATTTTCCGACCCTATAAAGTATATATATTCTGGATCCTTATAGATAGCAGAGTCGATTAAGCCATGTCCATCTGTCTGTCCGTCTCTCTGTCTGTCTATTGAAATCAACTTTCCGAAGCCCCCAAATAACTTACATACACGATTCATACATTAATATGTCCGGAATTCTTCCGGCTCGGTCCAAAAATGGCTGAGATATAAGGAAAAAACCAGGACAACCTCGATTTTTGACCTATATCTGCATTACTAAATCATTAATATAGACAATATGGATATCTAATGATAGATGTTTCAAAGACCTTTGCAACGACGTATATAAGACCGCAGTAAGTTGGACCTACAATGGCTCAAAATCGGAAAAACATTTTTTAACCCGAATTTTTTTGTCACCAAAAGCTTTTTTTCGCTAAATATTTAAAAAAATTAAAAAACAAAAAAAAATTAAAAATTAAAATATTCTGGCAGTTTTTCGGCAAATTCTCGCTTCAAGCGAGTACAGGTTACATGTGATGGTCTGACCCGATTTCAGCAGCTCATAATAGATAGGACCCTTTTGCTCCCACCAAATACAGAACATTACCTTTAGCTTTGGTTTCGATTCGGATGTTTGGCTGGACTTCACGTACTATCCATTTTCAATCGCTAGTAATGATTCGGTGCCAAAATTATTTTCTTTGATAGCGTTCAAACATCATTTTGGGACATGCAAAGTGGTTTTTCGTATGGTACCCAAGCTTTTGGATGAATCCTGCTGAGTTCGACAACACCAATGCCTAACATTCTTGGTCTTCAAACTTGTTTAGCTGGCCTGGGCGATTTTTGTCTTCCGTGTCAAAATCACCACTTATGATCTGAATAAACCATCACCCGCTGGTGGAATACATGCACCATAAGCTTTGGATAGCAATTGGTGTGCTTCAGCGGTACTGTGTTCAAATCAAAGAATTAAAGCAAAAGTTCAAAAAATACTCCCAATAACTTTATGTTAAGTTGTTATTATGGATAGAGAAGTGAGTTGAAAAATTGTTTTGAAAATCCTTCAGTTTCGAGAAAAACAAATTATTTGGCCATATTGAGCTCAATTTCCTTACTGTTATGAATTTTATTTAAAATCTATTCAGAATATTATAGTCCAGATAATTATAAATAAACTCTGAAAGTTTTACTAAAATCGGAAAACGTTAACCCTTAAATCGTGAAGGTCGAATGTCAATTTTTTCAACATTTGGAATTTCTAATGGAAAGACAGCGAAATGTTATATATATTTGGGCCGATTTTATGAAACTTAAGAAAAATATAACAGAAAGTCTGGTATTTATAATAACAGCACAAAAATTAAAATTAACCCTTAACCCGGAATTTGGGAATTTATGTTTCACATTAAAAACCATAAAATTTAACAAAGAAAACATTTTTTCTTTTCAAATTTCAATAAATTATTTTCGTGATTGATTTTCGGAAGTGGGCCTTTTATGGGAGATATGAAAAATTATGGATTGAATGAAATTGATTTTAAAAATATGTTTGTAACAATTTTGTCATTTTCATAACCCCCTGGTTATACCTGATAAATTTTTGTCATGATAAACTTCAAAATGGTTGTCTAGATAAAAAATTATCAGGTATAGTCTCCATTTATTAGTATTATTG
This sequence comes from Calliphora vicina, assembly GCF_958450345.1. Taxonomy (NCBI): domain Eukaryota; kingdom Metazoa; phylum Arthropoda; class Insecta; order Diptera; family Calliphoridae; genus Calliphora; species Calliphora vicina. Next base: position 135,995,010 of record NC_088780.1, on the reverse strand, counting down.
CTTTGTTATGATAAAATTGTTAGTGCTTTTGCTTAGACAACTTTGTCTTGACAACAAATGTCATTTATTGTTATGATCAGGGCATGGATTTCTATGCAAATGCATGTTTGTAGTCAGTAACTCAATATCACTTTTAACAATTTATCTTTCCGAATAGTAGAATTTGCAACAAAATGGCATCGATTTGTTGTTGCATATTTTTTCTTTTCTTGTATTAATAAATATATTTCAAATAAAAAGCTAGTTTTTATTGCATATTTTTGTAATTTTTAGTGCATATTTACTCTCTTTATAGTGCATATTTTTAATTTTTTAGTGCATGAAAATCCTTGCCTTGGTTATGATGAATATTTGTCAAGTATAGACACGGGGTTAGGTTCAGAAGATGGGAATTAATATAATATAAAAAAGTATTTTGTGAAGTTACTCATTTAAATTTAAAATTTAAATTCGCTTTGGTTTTGTTTCTTATTTAGATTCAAAGTTCAAATTTTATTTAAGAATTTCAATTGTATATAACTTTGGAAGCATTGGTCTCATAGTAATTCCTATGTACCCTAGTTTGAATAAATTTTCCTAAAAATATTTTGATTTTGAACCGATATTTAAAAAAATTTATCTTTCATTTTCTAAAGATTTTCCTCCAATATGAGCCATTGTTTAACAACACATACAAAATTTAGAATTTTTAATTACATATCTTTACATTATTGCATGAACAACACTTTAATAATTATGTTTTGAAAATCGTTGGATAAAAATTAATTGCATTAAAAATTTTAAAACCAATCAATGTGGAAATTAAAAAAAGAAAAAATTTAAATGATTTTTTTGATAAATTGTCTTCTAAAATGTTGATTAGTTCACCTAAAAGAAGCATTTAAAAATAAAACTTTTTAACGAGGCACATTCGAAATATTGAAGTTAGTGATCTAGAATATGGTGTGATAGTAATATTTTTACATATTTCACAATAAAATCGCTTACAAGTGTTATAATTTTCAATTGCAAACATTTTTTAAAAAAAGTCGCCAAATTTTAATTTTTGATTTTTTTAAATATTTTCCTACGTAAAGTAAAAAACTAAAAATGGTCATCTTTTTTAGTTTACTCATTCTATATGTACGAGGCACACCAAAAGCTATGATTAAAGTTGGCAAATGTATGTTAAAATCTTTTTTTTTTATCAGTTTCTATATAGAAAGTCAAACACAAATATTATCACAGTTATAGCTCTAATGAAGTACTATTAATTTCATAAATCTTCTAATCACTAAAGTAAACCTCCATATTTTTGACTAACTTCCGTGAAATCTTTCACGCGAACAGATTTAACATGATTAAGAATAGGATCCGTATGGTGAATGATGAAAAAGTAAAACATATCTAAGTATTTTGATGATATTTTAATTCAAATTAATTTTTTTTGTTTTCATAAATTTTAATCATTACTTAGTTTTATTTTCTTAACAAACAAACTATTAATAATTTATTTCTTATTTTTTTTCTTTACAGTAATAAAGGCCCTGCGACAAAAAGCTGAAATTCAGTGAATTTGTGTTAAAACAAAATATAAAACAAACAAAAACTACAAAACAATATCAACCGATATATAAAAAAATGATATTTATCCCAAAAAAATAAATAAATAAAACAACAACAATTGTAAAAAAAACACACAAAACACAAAAAGTTACAATAACAACAATAAAACAAATACAAACAAAAAGAAGTACACCAACAATTCTTTAAATAAACAGAAACAAAACTTAATTACAAAAAACAAAAAATGTCTTCTTATTAAATCTTTTATTTAGAAACACAAAATAGAAGAATATATATACATAAATATAATCTATTGATTTTAGGAGAAAATATAAAATTTAATAATTAGCTCTAGTTCAGAACTTTGGGGGCCGAACCATATGTATGTAACTGATTATTCATAAATTTGAATTTTTAATTTTTTTGTTTTTCAATTTTAAAAATTCAATTAGGTCTGCTTTTTGACTTGAAGATTGGAGATTAAATTAAGTTTAATATACGAATGTTATTTTTGGGTCGTGGATTATTTTATTGTATTTTATCAATTGACCATATTTGATTACAATGAGACTGTCTGATAGCTGGCCCAAGTTAGTCAACGCATTGGATTCACATACCAGTTACATACATTGATGAAGTTACCTTACAATCTACCTAACTGGTTACTTGTTCAGCTACATAACTAGTTATTTTAACATGTACAGATGCTAATTAACCTCAAATAGTCAGTTAAAAAGCCATCTCCTAGATAGTCCATTAACCGACCGCTTGTAAACAAACCTTCGTTCGACTACTCTCCAAAAGATTACTTCTAAAGTGCAGCACAAAATAAACGTTTAAAGTGACTACACTCTAGGTTATTTAGAGACACTAAAGTGACAATTGAATTCACGCTAGGTTACATGGGGTGTCAGTAAACTTAAGCAAAAATAAGAATTATGAATATCAACACAATTTGTATAAAACCAATTGAACGAATTACTCACAAAAATGTGCAGTACTAAATAAAAGTTTAAAGTGACTACACTCTAGATTACTTGAGACACATTAGTGACAATTGACTTCAAGCTAGATTACGTGAGATCTATAAAGTAACCAACTGACTTATCTCTGCACTACAAAGAGCACATACATGGCAAATGACCCAAAATATTTAAATTGGTGTCAGTCAATTGATCAGACATTAGTGACAATTACTGTCTATAAGGAGATACATTGTGTACTTGCTCAACTGTTGGGTTATTTATAAACAGACACATCAATATAAAATTTTCTTTTTCTTATTCATAAATTCCTCATTATATTGATAAGAAATTGTTACATTTCCTGTCGTTGTACATGGCAATCTACGATGTTTAAACTTGAACCCAAAAACGTCAAAGTGTATTCACGTTAGATTACATTCGTTTTTAGATTAACTAATATGTTTATTAATTGGCATTTGATCTTCAGGTGAATAACCCGCCCTTAGAAAAATAACTTAAATTCTTTAATCAAAAAAACATAATTTCCGAAATATCATCTCTGGCCCGATCAATATTCTTCAATTTGTTTTTCACTCTTACCAATCTTTAAAGAAAAAACTCAAAAATATTTATTATATATATGTATATGTTAAAGAATTCCCGCTTTACACAATTTTTATTTATAGTCGAAACAAATTTACAGTGTGTATATGTATATAGTTTCCTCATTTATCATTTGTTATGAATTTTGATCAGTTTATATAGATAGATAAATTAAATTACAGTTTTTTATTGTTTTAAAAAAATGTGCTCTCATAATATGTAAAAGTAAATCTAGTGTTAAGAAACAAAATAATGACAAACAAATTTTAGGTCGCTTAAAAATTACTACAACATTTCGTTTTTGTTGTGGACTAAATTAATATTTATATTTAGAATACATTAAGCTATACTGTTAGAAATTCAATAGAATTAAATAAACGATAGAAACAAAAATAATTATTTATCATGGAATAAAGTTAAATCGAATAGATAAACATTTGAAACCAAACAGTCGCCCTCCTAAAATGAAAATATATTTGCTTATTAAATCTTATAAACGAAGAGATAGTAAACATAACAAAAAATACTTACACCAGGAGTTATGCCAACTAAAGCATCGGCATGACCATAAAATTCTTCTTTTAAGGAAATAACAATGGTTTGTAAATTTGTTGTATGATCACGTATATATGAAGCCACTTTACCAATATTAGTGTTGTCAAGAGCAGCATCGATTTCATCGAGCACAAAAAAGGGAGCAGGTTGAAAACTTAAAAAGAAAAAAAAAACATTTAAAACAAAATTACAACACTAGGTTATCTTTCTTACCTGTGTATGGAAAATAATAAGGCCAACGCAGCAATTGTCTTCTCACCACCACTCAAGTTACTCATCGGTTGGAAACGTTTACCCGGCGCTACACAATTATAATTAATGCCATCCAAATAGGGTTCCTCGGGATTATCAGGACCTAAATAGGCTTGTGCAGCCTCATTACGGGCCAATTTCTTGTAGATGGCATCAATAGCATCCGATATGTGGTTACTACATTGTATGAATTTCTCAGCCCGCTCATTTTTAACACGTTCAAAGGCCGCCTTTGCTTTTTTCGCCTTACGACGGGCCGACTCAAATTCTTCATTGGTCGATTGCACTTTTTCCGTAACACGATCTAATTTTTGCATTGCCTTTAGATTCGGTGTTTGTATACGTTCCAAAATATCCAGTTTGGCTTGGAGATCTTTTTGAAGTTGGTCGTTCATTTTCTTAAAGCTAGAATCGTCTTTGACTTTGCATAGATCACGAGGTAAACTAGAGTAGTTTACTTCGATACTGGAGAAAAGAAGAAAAAAAAGAAATGTATTTAACATATTTGTAACAATCGTAAGATCTATATTGGAACTTTTAATCTAGAGAGACTTCTCTCTGAAGGAATTTCTGGACTCTTTCTATTTTAAAATTTACTCTTTAAGACAAATCTCTCGCTGTCGCTAAATTTAAACCTAATTACGCTCTCGCTAAATATACTCCACAGATTAAACACTTGCTGGCTGAAAATTTACTTTACAGACAAGCTTCCAGTTGATTTGGTTCTGAAATCCTCAAATTTTGAGAAAAAAAAATATCAAAATCGTCAAAGTTACATTTCGAAATTGTTTTTTTTATTGAAAACATTTCGCTCAAGACCTAAACGGTTTTCCAATACAGACTTCCGAACTTTGACAGTTGATAGCGGCCATATTCTTGGATCTAAATTTGTCGAATTGGCTGTCATTTATTTAGTTTGTTTTGCCAAATAACCATGGACGGAAATAGCGTCCAACAACACATGCAAATGATATTGTTTTATAAAAATGGTTGTTCTGTTCAGGCAACGGTCCGCTAATTTTCATAAAAAAATTATCTTCAGCAATTAGGCCAATTTCTGGATGAATGGGTATGTCAACAAAAAAAATTGGTGTGGATATTAGGGTGGCAGCGTCATCGGTCCATATTTCTTTGAGAACGACCTTGGCCAGGCCATCACCGTCAACGGCGAGCGCTATAGGTCGAAGATTACCAACTTCTTTTGGCCATTTCAGGCCAAATGAACAACAACGACATGTGGTTTTTGCACGAGCGATTTGAGGGCATGGTCAACTCACGTGGATATTGCGATTTGTCCCCATTTTACTTTTTCTTGTGAAGTTTTCTTAAGTCGCAGCTCTATGTATATAAGCCACAAACCACAGAGGCCTTTAAAGCCAACATAATCAATTGTCCAAAAATTGGACAACTTGACAGGAGAGTTTCCGATCTATGTGTATTTATCTATACCCTTACCCTTCATAATGAAGGTTATAATAATTATAAATTGTTAAAGAAATCGTAAAATTTAAGGCAAAAATCATCAAATCGTAAGGGGATATTTTGGGCCATTTAAATCATCAACCGTGTCCACAGAGTAAACTCTCTCTAGGTGAAAATTTACTCCAAAGAGTAAACTCTCTCGTTCGCTGAATATTTACTCTAAACATTTATTCTAAAGAGTAAACTATGCTAAAACATTAAAATCTCTCACCACCATAACATGTGTTTATAATAATATTTTTAAGAACCTATTAACATTGGCTCCTTTTAATGTGGTAAATCGCTGTAACTAGATGTGTAGAGAAGCAAACGGGGTAGGAAAATTTGCTAAATGTCGTATGTCTTGATATTGTAAGGGATTTTCCATGCTTTGCTTTTGAATTGTTGTTAATTGTCAAAAATTATTAAGCAAATTTGAAACTTTATCTGTGTAAACGTGGAAGCAGTTTTAAGTAATTTTATAAGAAAATATAAATAAAATCGCTGTAATTAATCCCCAATGTAAATGTCCACTAAATCTGAATTATCGCAATTTCATAACAAAAAAACTTACAGATTTTCTTTTTCTAAAATTAAGGAAGTTGATGTAGCACTTGTCGTCGCTTCCGAATCACCTTGACTCACACAATCATCCAAGGAACCTTTGAGCAAAGGTATGGCTATACAATCCATCTATTTTTGGGAATAACATACATATTAAATCACTATATTTAAATCACTATGTCAAACTTACTTTAGCTTGCAGCAAAATATTATGACGTTCATTTTTCTTGGTCTCGATTTTGGCCTCAATCGCGGACAGTTGTGAACCTAAATTGTGTATTTCTTTGGCAACACTTGCAACTTCTTTGCGTGCCTTCGATATGTCTTCTTCCATATCGTCGACTGCCTGTTTCTTGGTTTGTTTTTCCTGTTTTAACTTTTCCATTTTTTCTTTGTCCAGATCGATTTCTTTGAGATAACGTTTTTCAGCTGCCCTTAAACCCTCCAAGGCGTCTTCTTCGTCCTGGACACTACGTTCCCAACGTTCGAGATTTTCTGCATAAAGAATTCAAATGTTGAAAAGCTTTAATATTTACAAAAAAAAAAGTTTCTCTTACTTTTGGTAACTTTTTGCTTTTCAAAATCCAACTGTGTATTTATGGCATCAATCTGTTGCTCAAATTCTGCTCTTTTTCGTGCTCTTTCCTGCTGCATTACCAACTCTCTTTCTTCGTATTGACGTATGTTTTTGCAATTCAAACGGCGACAGAAGGCTGCGAAAACTTTATCTTCTACATTGTTCATGTTTTCTTTGATTTCTTGTATATATTCATCCCGTTTCTCCATTCGGGTCTCAATTTTAGTAATTTTAGGCTAGACATCGAGAATTAACTAATTTTGTTAATTGAATTTTTAAATTATTTTCATTCAAACTTACCCCAAATTCATCTAATTGTGTTTGAACTTGCTTCAATTGATTATCGAATTGTTGTATGGACTTTTTCGAGGATTCTAAATCCACCATACTGTATTTTAAACGATTTTCCAAGCCCTGCAGGGACGAAGAAAATAGGTAATTAATTTGTTTGTACATTAAAACATTATAACACTTTAAATACTCACTTTTATCTGTGATTCCACGGTGGCCAATTCACTTTGTTTTCTCGACTTCTTTACCAATTCCTTGAGCTCCTCAGTTAAACGATCCTTTTGCGATTTTAACTGGGCCATGTGTTTTTCATCCCATCGTTTGGCTTTGCGCGCCAAATCATGACTGCCGCCGGATATAAGACCAGATTTCTGATAAAATGTACCATCTAAAGCTAAGGCATCATAACGTGAACGATCTAATTCATATGCCACTTTCATGGCATCCTCAGGAGTTTCGCAAACCAAGGCATTGCCGGTGGCGAATAGAACAGCCCGCTCTATTTCTCGTGGTTCAAATTTTAAGACATCAAACACCAGCTTAACATTACGTGGTTCACTGATATTTCTGTAAAAAGTCAATATATATTTTAATTACAGTGTAAAAATCAAATTTGTATGCTTTCCGAAATTACCTTAAACGTTCCTTTAAAGGTTTGACTTGTAGGTAGTCCAAGGGCAAAAATGTTTCCACTTCTAACATTTGTTCTTTCAGTATCTTTGTGTTAAAAAATATGCAATTTATTTGTTTAGTATCTTAATTTTAAGGACTCTTTAATAATAATGTACCTGAATACATTGTCGCGCTGTTTTTTCAGTGTCCACAATAATGGCTTCCATGAATTTACCCAGAACTTTGGTAACGGCAACATTGTAACGTTTATGTGTGGGCTGACACATGTTAATCATGCGATCATACTAGAAAAAGTGTAAACAATAAGATTTTTATACGAAGATCTTTTTTCTAAACTTTTACATTTTAATTAATTAATCCAATTCTACTTACCACTCCTGGCACCTGTTTCTTAAATAATTCCACAACTTCTTGTTTCTTTTTTCGTCGAGCATCTTCATGTTTATCACTTCGAGCATCACCCAATTGATCACGTACATTCTCTAATTCTCTTTGAATTTCGGCAATTTTCTCTTTTGAACAACCCACATCACGTTTCAGTTCGTCCTTAATACGATTCTGCTCTTCCAAAGCAGCTTCGGATGCTTTAATATGATCCATTAGTTTGTCACGCCGCTTAACAGCCTCCTCACGTTGCAGGGTCAGTTTCTTGAGAGCCTCCTCCACCGATGCTCTGCGATTTGTTTCGCCATCCAATAAATCTTGATCGGATTTTTGTTCGCGATTCACCGAATCCAATTGGGAACGATACTGGGTGGCGGTAGCTTCAGCTTCCTGTTTAAGACGATCGTATTCTTGCACCAGACCCTCTTCCATGTGTACGCTTTTGCCGCGTTTTTGTGATTCATTCTCAATTTCATCTTCGAAACGTTTTTTCATTTGTTCGACTTCAGCCAATTGTTTTTCCAGCTTTCGTATGTCCTGTTGGTGGGCAGTATCAGCTTCGCGGGCCGTTTCCAAAGTTTTGGCCAGCGATTTTAGCTTTTTCTGGCAATGGGCTACTTTTTCCTTTGCCTTTATATAGAGTGGATGTTTTTTATTCATTTGTGTCTCAAATTCTCGTGCCTCCTGATCGAGTTTAGCCATTTCGCGATTAAGCTTTCCCGCATCTTTTTTCTTTTCCTTTAGCACTTCGTCAGACTGTTCCTTGCGTTTTTCGACTTCTTTGATTTCTTGTTGTTTACTTACAATGTCTTCATTTAAGCGCTGAATGTCCTTTTCAACGTGATACAAGCGAAATATTTGATATTCAACTTGTTTTTCGTTCTAGAAATAGAAAATGTTAAAATTTATAATAAACAATTTATGTTTATGTAGTCTTACATATTCATTTTTAAGCCGAGCATAGCGATCAGCTTCCATTTTTTCATGTTTGGCTTCTTTACGTTCGGCGGCAACGCCTTTTTTCTTTTGGTACGTGAATTGAGTTTCTTCTTCGGCCAATATCATTTCCTGTTTCAAACGATTGTAATCTTCCTTTAAATTACCAGATCTGTAAATAGTTTTGTGTTAAAATTTCATTCAGAAGAAACTATTGCGTCCCTAACTCACCCACTAATTTCCTCAAATAAAGCTGTGCGTTCCTTTGGTGTTTTCATGGCAATATTCTCGACAGCTCCCTGAAACACCAAGAAATTTTTAGCCTTGACATTGATGCCCAACTTTTCCAATTTTCCCAAATATGTATTACTCGAAACCACTTCGCCATTAATGCGGTATTCCGAAGAGCCACCAATAACAGCCCGTTGAAAATCCATTTGTATGGGCCCAATTATAAATTTTGCCGTGACGTAACAACTGCGGGACACTGGCTTACCAATAGAAGAGCCATGTATTAAATCGTTTAAACGTTTCACACGCAAACTGGTAGTCTTCTCACCCATAACAAAACTGATGGCATCCATGAAATTTGATTTTCCTAAGTTACAAGTCAAAAATAGTTTTAATGCCATAACATAACGATAATCTGTTTCTACATACCGGAACCATTGGGTCCTATAACTGCGGTAAATTGTTTTAATGGTCCTACCACTACATGGCCTCGATAAGACTTGAAATTTTCCATTTCAATAAACTCCAAGAAAGCCACATCATTTTCTGACGGCATTTGGTCAGCTGCCGTTAATGTTGTATCAGCATTTTCTTCTTCCGTCATAGTTATTTTTAATAATATATATTGTGTATGTTTTTAAACAGTTCTATTGGTAAATATTGTAAAATTAATCATAAAAAATAACAAAATATAAATATTTTCCACACAAATAGAAAACAAGCGAAACGACGCGCTTTTTAGAGATTACAATAATAACAATAGAGTCATCGATTTGGGTACATCACTAAGTAGTGATGCCAGATAAAAACATACATCCATGTTAGATTTCATAATTTTGTCTATCATTTAGTACTCGCATTTCTTAAGACGTTTTAATAATGTTAAGAAACTTCGAAAGTAATTACGTATATATAATAGTTTAAAATTAATATGTATAATGTGCGGCATATTTTTTACATTCCCAAAACCTGTCATTTTAATTTGTTTTTGAAGTACGGCAACGCTAATAATTTGTTTATATTATTCTTCTTTTCTGTATCACTCACTGTAAAATGATATCATAATTGCCTTCAAATGCAGTGTTGGTAATTGATCAAAAATAACAGAATTTGTTTTTATATATTTTAGCGCTATTATGCTAAATATGCAGAAAATTAAATTTACATATACTTTTTTGATTAGAACTATTTAATTCCCTGGCATGATTATCCTTAAGTACGAGAATATACAAATATTTGAAAATAAAACTTGCTGACTACTCGATACTATTCTCAATTTTTTTTTCAAATCTCTAAAAAACATTTCAGTCAAGGCGAATTTATAGTTGTTCTAAAAAACAGCAATTGGTCCAAGGCGTATTTAACAAAGTGACAGCAGTGGCGAATTGAAATAAATACAGGCGAATTCATTTATTTTTTATATATGGAGTTTGACATAATGGCGTTCCGGCGAATATTTTTTATATATGCAGTTTGACATTATCGCGTGCTAGTGCTGTAATCAGCTGTTCTCGTGAGGTCACCTTATTAGATTCGCCTTGAATTGGTCTTAACAAATGTCAAAAAACAAAAATTAAAAATTAAACAAATAAGTGTTAAAACTTAATTTAGTGTAGATAATTGAATAGAGAGGGCTTTACTTATTTATGAAAAATATAAATATTTTGTTAATAAGCCTAGAATATGTAGATATTTAAATATAAAAACAAGGTTTGATAATTGTTAGAAAAAAGTTGGAAACAAATCGATGAAGTTTTAAATACTTTTATCTTAGCTATGGGTAATAATTTAATACATTTTGTTATTTTTGAAAATTTTTATTTTAAATTATTTTTCTCTTTGAAGTTTTCTCAAATGTTGATGGGTTATTCTTTGGTTTGTGGTTTATTCATATGGTCCATAGAATAAATCTTATATATATAAATAGGCCTCACGTTTTTTTGTGGTACACTTTGAAGTATGTATGTTATTGTCCACCAATATTGATGAAACATATATGGTTTAAAAGGTTATTTTCTCTAGATATGCTCAATATATAAAAATGGTTTAAAAATTCTTTAAAAATTCTCATAAAAGTAGTAAAAAGCGTTTTGAAAGTGGTCGAATTTCGGCCACCGGACAATTCTAGTATACATAGAAGCGTGACTGAGAGAGAAAAAACCTACATAAGTCTGTTGTCAAAAACTTAAGTCTTGCAACAACAAAACAGTTGCGCCTCTAGTTCTACCCTAGTTCTATATTTTATGAATTTACACCTATTCCTCGATTTACACGATAGATGCGTTCCTGAAAAAATGAGAAATCGTGTAAATCGAAAAAAGGCCCAAATACGAATAAATTCAAAATTTTGTTTAGAAAATTTAATTATTTAAAAGTAAAGTATACTTTGTAGTTAAAGCATTTAATAAAACAAAATAAATTGAACTCATAAAAAACATGTCAGTTCATTAAAAAACAATTATAAATCACCCTTATCGTTGTTGGCGTAAACGTCATACGCATACGACAATTTCGTACTAGAGTAAAGAAACAGTTTGCATTTTATCTTTAATCTAGTACGAAACAGTCGTAAGACGTTTACGCCAACCACGATAAGGGTGAATATATTTATATTATTTATAGCCCAGCAAAAAAAGTGAGGAAGAAGATGCAGAATTTTCACAACAATACACAATATGTATCAGTCATAACTTCTAATCAATTCTTTATCACTGTCTTGCACTACTGATCGTGTCTTTTGGAAGGCGACACATCACTTTCCTGACTATATAATTGCATTTCTGGTTCGATGGTTGATAAATTGCAGATAACATCAGTTCGTAGAGATTTGAAGTATAATTTGTAATTAAAACTTGTGGTGATTTATTGTTTGAGTCCCTATAAATAGCCCTGTGAAATGTATCTCTGGAATGCGAGGTCTCTTTTAATACTTTCGTAATTTTTAAAAAAATGATTCCGTAACTGCTTTGTCGGAATCATCGTTTTTTTCGGTCATCATATTTATTAAATCTTCAACATATCGAGTCATAACAGCAAAAAAGACGTAAGCGCCAAAAACCAAATTTTACAGGGGAAGGTTTTTTTTTAAATATCCTTGGTTGATGTCTAAGTATTAGCGTGAAATTGAGTATGTATGGACTGTTACTTCTTAACTATACATTGCATTTATTTTATTTCATATATTTCCAAGATAGCGGGTATTTATGTCGCTTACGTCCTTTTCGCTAGCAGTTACACACCCAATTTCATTAAAAACACAACTTAATGTTTAAATTTTTTTGTTTTGTTCAAATTATATTCGCTTTGCAGAATTCAAATTAACGTTTTTAACCTTAAAATACTAATATTAATTAATTTGTTAAAACTAATAAAGACGTAAGCGCCACTTCATGCTCACAAAATATGTAGAAAAAACAATAAATTGTACTACATACGTCTAAATGGTTTTTGCTATAAAATCATAACGGTACATTATACTGCGATTTTATTTTGTGAGATGATGCGAATGATCGAGAACTATCGATGTTATGTCTCTATATAATTCTTTATTTATTATCAATTCTTCAATACCACCTGCACAAAAGTTATCAAAAGCTTCTCGTCCCAATGTATGTGCCACAACATCTGGCCACAGAAATTACTTATGTAACGATAAGTTCAAAATTAGCATTAAAGCTCGGAAATCGTTTGTTAGTCGCGAAACAATTAATATATGTATATAGCTATATTAATTTTTTTTCGAATGCATTTTAATTATTATTTATCCGTAACTATTGTAGGATTTCTTAATGTCAGACCTACCAACCTATTTCAACTTTAAGCTTTCTTTACAACCGATTTTATTAATAAAATTTAAGCCCAATTTGTTTGTAATTTATTTACCGTATTTTGGAAATAATAAAACTTTTATGTCAATCATGTATATAAATAAAAATCTTAATTTAGAATTATAAAATATCAGGAATTCTATTCAATAAATTTTATTAAGTTATTTTGTAATGGCTTTGAATTAAGAAAACTTGAGTGAAATCTTGTCGTCTGAAAATACCATAATACATATTTCAGGAGGCAAATTGTCAAAATAATAATATGCACCCAATACGGAAACTAATTTATAGGTATTACGCTGTTCACAAGATAGAGAGTAAAATATTAAACACAAATGGAACAGCTGATATATGGACAGCTGGTGGTGCAATTTGCAACAACTGGTCAATGCAACAATAATAACATCTAAAAATACTATCCATGACGTAACGAATGAGGGGTTTCCTCAAGAGCAAAATACTGGCATGCTGACATACACGCGCTCATAATATATAAACATACAAGAAAATTATTACTACGTAGTAGTTGTAGTAGTGGGAATGCGCGCGCACTGGTCTAAAAACGAAAATCGTGCGACTGCAAAAAGTATAACAAAAAAAAAAAAATAAAACAAAATATGAATAAAAACACTAATACTAAACAGCGAGAATACGAAAAAAAAAATCGCATACAAATATTTGGATGAGAGGCGAACGTTATTGCAATTTTTTTTTAAATTAGTACAAGTTGAAACGCCGTCAAGAAATAAACAAAACTTTTTTTAGTCTAGTGAGAAACTTGAAATAAAAAAATATTGAAATAAAAACTATTAAAAAAAAATAACTAAATTCATTAAAAGAAAATCCTTATAAAAATTAAAAAAATAATAAATTCACATTAACGTCATGGAAATTTCTAAGCTAAACGGTTTTGAGTGTCCTCTGAAAAAGGCTGCCCGTGACCGTCTTGGTTTGTGGGGCAATGGTGATAATGATGTTCCTGGCAATATAACCGGCCTACAAAGATTGCATCATAAAAAATATAATAAGGTGAGTTTATTGCGTTAGTTTGTTAATAGAATAATCCTGAATAAGTGCAACAAAATACAAGAAAGTTCATGAAAAAGTGTATTTGAATGGAAAATTTTCAAAAGTTAAATGTATACGAAATCAAAAAATTTAGTGTATGATGGTAGAACATATTATAAACGAACCACAACAAGGGTTATTTAACCCTTATCCTGTAGTCATTGGTCAAAATTGACCAGTTTTTTTTTGTGATTTAAAGGATGATGTATCTTCTTTTTTCCAATTCGGTGAAATAGCTCGAAATCTTCAAATATCAAATATTCGGGATGTTAAAAAGTTATTTATAAGAATCATTCCGAGACATATTTTATATGATATGAACGTTAAAAACTTAATCAGAAATAATGTAATTTACGTTTCATTTGTAAAGTACAGGATAAGGGTTAAATTTAGCTTTGGCCTTCGTAGGTTTTGATATCGTTTTCTATGTTGTTTGTTGCTTTTGTCTTCAACGAGCATTAAACGCTCCTTTTTTTCTTTTTTCTCATCTACAAGTACATCATCTACATAGTACATTGCACATACATGTCTACATGTATTCAATATCGTGTAATAACAGACCTAAAATTTAAGAAACTAATGTGATAAAAGAGCTAATGAAACTTTAAGCAAAAACAACTACAATGGATACATATCAACAAGAGCAAAAAGATGTAGATCGTGAAAGAATTTAGTTATTTACCCTATATGTTCAAGATGTTTTCTATATAAATTTTAGAAAACTGGCCAATTTATTACAAGGCTGCCAATCAAAAATATGCAACATATAATAATTTATTTTTAAAAATATAAAATGTTTTCGATTTCAAGCCGATATAGATATTAGACTTGGTTTAAACATTTTAATTTTGTGATATCATACCTTTTTAGAAAGTTTTTTTAGCGGTGAAAAAATAGTTTAAAATTATTTGTTCGCATTTTCGCAAGGTCAAAAAATGGTGATGTGCATTATTCTACTATTTCAGTAGATTTTTTTCTAATTAAGATGCTGATTCAGAAAAAAGAAAGGAAAACTTTTTTAAAATTTTTGTATGAAAAACACTCTAAAATTGATTTGAAAAAAGAGTGATTTTCATACAAAAATTTAAAAATTGATTTCCGGCCGTGTTACAGATTTAGGGTCGAAATCCGCAACATTTTTATTTTTATTTTGTTTTATAAAAGCAATTAGGCATAGAATTTATGAAATTTTCTAGTGTTCTTAGCCTTATGCCTATAGACTGACGGTTTTCAGAATAAACTTGCGCCACAAGCAGTCCGTACATGTTCTCCATTGTATTAAGATCAGGCGAACGTGCGATAAGATGAGGCGAGCGTGCGATAGCGTAACAGAAAATCTATGTTGCACTATTTTGCGCAAAAAAAAGCAAAGAATTATTTTTTTTAAATGCACATAACAAACTACTGACTTAATAATTATTTTTTAAAAATTATTTGCGTTTTTCAAGAAAAACTAATTTTTTGTCCATATTTAGGCGAATGGTCCAATTTCCTTACTGTTATAAATTTTCCTTAAGTTGCATTAAAATCGGCCCAAAAATATATAACATTTCGCTATCTTTTCATTAGAAATTCCAAATATTGAAAAATTTGACCTTTGACCTTCACGAGTTAAAGGTTATAGTTTTCCGATTTTAGTAAAACTTTCAGAACATATTTAAAATTACAAGCACTATAATATTATGAGTAGGTTTTACTTAAAAATTATAACAGTAAGGAAATTGGACTCATTCGCCAAATATGGACAAAAAATTAGTTTTTCTTGAAAAACGCAAAATTTAAATCGCAGGTACGGAAAAACTGTAAGAGGTATTGACATAATTTTTTCATATTTTTATTCCCTATTTTTATCTCAATAAACCCCAATGTGATGATCGAAAAAATGTGAAATTTGTTTAACAAAATTTTTAAAAATTTGAAAATGGAGTTTTGAAACAGCCGTTAAAAAATTATTTTTTTTTGCCATACCTGCGAATAGGTTAACGGTATCCTACGAAGACAAAAACTCATATACAAGTAAATATGGACATATTTTAAGTAAAAATGAGCTTTTATTTTAATTTTTCTCGAAATATCTTAATTTTTTTTCCTAAATTTTTTGTTCAAGTGGCTTGAAACACGTTAATGGTCTGGCGAATATGTAATAACTTTAAAATTTTTTAATCAAATTTTGTCATTTATATCTCATTACAACGATAATTACGTACATATTTCGATTCTTTTGCATTCAATTGCAAAAGTATTTATTTAGTAGGAAAAATTTTTCAATAACTGAAAAATTTGCATTTTTCTCTAATTGTGGCGATAATACAGTTTTTGGGTCATTTTGAACCAAAGGAGATACAGGGTTAATTTCCAAAATTTTTTTTATGTAATATTCATTAATATAAATAAATCTACATATTTCTAGAAAACAATGCAGAAAGTTAACGAGTTTCACATATTTATTCCATATTAACAGTAAAATTTTGCATATATCTAAACTTTGACCTCGATGCGCGTCCAGAAATAGTTGCCCGATTTGGCTCAAATTTTCAGCACTTAACATTTAGGCCTAGTGTCATAATATTCCAACCGGCACTCTATGAAATTAAAAAAATCGGCTGTCACTCTAATGTATATGGATGATTCTCAAATTAGCTTGAAAAACAACAACAAAATTAATTTCTAAACTTGAACCAGTAAATTGCAAAATTTAATCATTTCGTACCTACTTATTTGTTTTAAGCCAATTTCTTATAAGATGTGAATCCTTAACTCTTTCGTAAATCTTTGATGATACATATATTAACTTCTTTAAAAGCAAATTCAAATAATCGTATCTATTTATTTTATGTATTAATTTAAGTACATACGTATGTATATTAATATGTTAATTTAAATTGAAATCCGTCCACAAAAAATTCAGAGCTTTAAAAGGCCAACCAAAAAATTATTATCGTTTGTAAGATTCCATTCTAAATTATCATTAAAATCTTCATTTAATTAATCATAAATTTAAGAATAAAACCATTAAACACAATTTGTCTATTGTCATCACTTTATTGCATTATTTTCTCTGCAAATATTGATAAGCATTACTTGAACTTTCATCATTCTAACAAGGTGTATGATTATCATCCTAACACAATTTATAATTTGGACTTTAGGCTCGTTATAGATTTCTTGAAGCACACACGACAGCTGGAATTTAAACTTAAACACATGATATTCTTATTTGAAATAATTTTAAAGATCAGCAGTGTGAAACCAAACAATCTCAAAAACAAAAGTAGATTTCACACCAAATCATTAAAAATACGTACTCATATTTGTTAGTGTAGCTCCGACAACTATTATCATAATTTTTGATTTTCCTGACCTGGAATATTTAAAAAATCGTTAACCAAGTTATGACACGATTTTAAAATTCATCCCACTAACTTCCATATAGTATAACAAGGTGATAAAATGCACGAATGTACGAATATATGACAATCAAAATCATACGACACTGAAAATTTCATTATCAGGTAAAATATGTATATTA
Organism: Calliphora vicina; assembly: GCF_958450345.1. Classification (NCBI taxonomy): domain Eukaryota; kingdom Metazoa; phylum Arthropoda; class Insecta; order Diptera; family Calliphoridae; genus Calliphora; species Calliphora vicina. Next base: position 135,977,589 of record NC_088780.1, on the reverse strand, counting down.
TCATGTAAAATAAATAAAGGGTTTTTCCTTAAGAGATTCATATCTACAATATATTTAAATAAAACAAAGGGCTTATGGCTGAATTTGGCCGATGGCATGTGTTTTGTTTACTTTGAGAGCCACTGACTGGTTTGAAGCATATTCGCATAGACCTGCGACTTAAGAAAAACCCCAAAAGATAAAGTATAAAGGGGTCAAATCGCACGGTGGTCGCCTGGCCAACGTAGTTCTCAAAGAACGATGATGCCGCCTCACAGTGCGGCCAAAAGTCGAAAAATGTAGAAAATTACCCAACAATTGGTAAATGGGGGTTTTTTGGTCGAAATTAAATGAAATTGCTAATTGATTAAATTAATTGAAAATTAATGAATTTAAAATTGTGTAATGCTATATGGCGATGTTACATACTAAAACAAGTAAGAAAGTATGGTCATATCCATTATGTTTGAAAAAAAAAATAGTAATTACATATCCTTTTCTGGCAATTTACTATTTAGCTGTAGAATACATTTTGTTTTGTTTGATTTGCTTGATTACAAAAACTTTGACACGTGTTTAACGGAAGCTCCTACTAGTCGATATTTCCTACGCTATACCACATTAGCCGACCACGTTTATTTAAATTATTATAAAATTAAACATATACACTAAATATGCTATATTGTTACATATGTTCTTCAATAGCAAAATATTGCCATTTGACTTTAAAATCAAATTAATGATCAGTTAAATTAATTTTTAACTGATCACAAGATAATGCTGAATTTTTTCAACTGACTATTTCCATGACCTGCAAAAATGAAATACACTCACCCAATGTTAATTTTCTGAGCTAATAAAACTCTTAAGCTTGGTACCGCTACTCCTATGCTCTTAGTTTTAGAGAAAAGCAACTATACCACATTACCCGAACTTACTCTAAATGTATAATTATGTATAATCACAGTTTCATTGTTTTTTGCCAACCATTCTACGTTTAAATGCTTAAATTAAGATCTGAAACTAATATAACTCAATTTTGAAAACTTGAAAATCATTATAACAAGATACGAAAACTATTTCTTAAAAACCGAATTTTTAACTACTAAAAATATGAATTTATTTTTAAAAAACTCATTCAAATCTGAAAAATTAATATTTTTCTATTAAAGACATTTAAATGTTAATAAACAAATATATTTTTGTTAATTTTAAATAAAACGTGTCGCTCGTTAGTTCTTTAAAATGACCTTGAATGTGTGACCGCACAAGGAAATATTAATTAACTTAAATTTCTCAAAAAAAAAAAAAAATAATAGATAAACAAACATGTGCAAAGTACCATCAACATTTACGCTTTTGTGATTAATTTATGTTCACTTAACATTCTGGAGGAAAATGTTATTGTTTGGCCTTCCCCTATAAACCGAAATAAAAAACATTGCAAAACCTCTTTTGTACGAAATACATGAGAAATATATATAGATTGATTTGGTCCAAATATATATTGTCATTCTTTAGAATAACAAACAAATTAAAATATTTGTTTTAATATAATACGTATTTGGATATTATATCACCAATAAATTGTTTTTTATTTGTCATTCTCAGTTTTTTAATAGCAATGGAAACTTTTTCTTTTAAAAATAATTATATCGTCCATATTTGCAATACTACAACGTTTGTTTTCATTTACAGTTTATAATATTTTTAGATTAATTAACGTTTTTTTTTTAAATGAGATTTTTTGCGCCCCCTGTTATGAGTTTTTGCTGCAGAATCGACTGGTGAAATCAGAATTACAATATATTCAACCGTTTTTGCTCTACAGAAAACTGAATACCCACCGATCGACTCACAATCACTTTCTGAGTCGATTTAAGCTCTCTAATATAATCTTTCCAATAAATATTTTCTAAATATTATAAACCTTAATTCCTTAAGGTAGGTAGGTCACACATGGCATATATTTACATTTACTCAATAAAACGTAACCACATATTTTAGCACATTGACATTGTATTTTGTAAAATAAAACTAAATATTTGTTTTGAACTATCCTTAGAGCTAGTTGGGATAAAGAACTGCCAAAGCACAACCAGCTGAAAAATAAACAATTCAGCACAGCATTTATTATTAACATTAATATAATTTTTAATATCCATTTTTTTATACCCTTCACCATGAGTGGCAAGGGTATATATAAGTTTGTCATTCCGTTTGAAATTTCTACATTTTTCTTTTGCGACCCCATAAAGTATATATCGTCACCTAAAATGCAAAACAACGTATCATCAAAAAATTCGAAATTGATTTTATTATTGATTACGATTAATTACATCATATTACATATGTGTGCAAAATTTTAAACTTTTACTATCAAAAATAAACAAGTTATAACCAAAATTGAAACTAAAGTATCATCAAGTATATGATTTTCTTAAACAAAATAACGTATACGCTTTGAGTAATTAATTAATAAATCGTTTTTACCTTATTTTAGGTAGTATCCTAACTTTTTTTAATAAATTTGTTGCAATTGAATTTTTTGCAGTCTTAATGAAAATTTAATGAAGAAACTTTTTTAGTTTAAAAAAGTAGTTGTTAGTAATTAAAATTAAAAAAACATAATACTATTAAAAATTTATATATAAACTGCTTTTATTTAAAATAAAAAAAATATTTTTATTTAAGTTTTTATTTTTTCATAAAAATTTATATTGATGATATATCATCAAAAACGTATACGTTTTTTTGTTTCAGAAAATAACAATTCAAAAAAACGTAAGCCACATAACTTAAAGTGTGCTTTGAATAAATTAGTTTTTTTTCATAAAATATATTTCTAGAGTCACTGTAATTCAGATTTTAAAATTTTGTTTCAATATCTCAAGTACTTATCATTTTATATCGTTTTTTGCTTCTCCTATAAACTTATGAAAAGTGATGTTACGTTATTTTGCATTTTAGGTGACAATATATATATATTCTGGATCATTATAGATAGCGAAGTCGATATAGCCATGCCCGTCTGTATGTTGAAATAAACTTTCCGTACCCCCAAATAACTTACATACTTACACGATTCATACATCAATATATCGGGAAATTCTTCCGGCTCGGTTGCTATTTACAATCGACAAAATCGGCCCACAAATGTCTGAGATAAAAGGAAAAAACCGGGACAACCTCGATTTTTGCCCTATTATTGATCTACAGTGAGCCTCAAAAGTGAGTATACACCAAAAAATATTTGATTTTTTTTTAAGATAATGAAAATCCTAAATTTTATTCATCGATTAACATTTTAATGTTTCGGTTTATTGGAGATTGAGTTGAATAATAGATTCGGTTGTGAAAAAAAGATTTAAGTCGGACTATAATGATTTTCATGATCCTAAAAAAATCAAAAAATTCGCGGCTGTTTACTCACTTTTGAGGCTGTGTGTACATCTGGATTACTAAGAGCTATTTGTTTTTATTTATTTCACTTTTCTTTTGCAACGTTAAAATTTACAAAATAAATAATTTGAGGAATGTGCACATATGATTTAACTGAAAATTATGACAATGCTAACAAAATTGACAGTTCGTAGTGAGAAACACAATCTTAACTGAACAGCGTGTTAAGCTAAGTTTATGTAACGAGTTAAAAACAATATCTTTATATTTAATTACTTTTGAGAGCTACTTTGTGGGTTAAACATAATCTATATTCTTTATTTAAACCTAGCTTAAACAATTTTTTTTGTTTTTTACATATTGTTTATTTAGGGCAGGTTTTTACTTGAAATTAAAAATCAGTCAAGTTAATCAATAATCTTTGATGGTTTTGGGTTCTAGTTTATGGTGTTTTCTTTTCTGGCATAAATGCTGCATTTATTCTGCCTTTTACCTTTTTGTGTTCTTTTCTGAAAAAAATGTATTTGGTCGTGTTCTTTTCTAATAATGTTACCCTAAAACCCTGAATATATGCTACATGTTTCACCCTCAATTTTATCAAAGGGTTAGAAATGCACCACTTTTTTTGTAAGCAAAAAGTATAGTTTTTTAATACATATTTAGTAGCTACATAAAAGAAAATTGCATAAATGGTAATGATTTTGTTCTATTGTGATCGTTAAAAATGCAACACATTATGAGGGTATGGGTAACATTTAATAAATGGTACACAATATATAGGCAACATTTTGTGTCAGAAAACACCATTAGACTTCGTAATATGGCCATGCACAACGTCAGAAGATATCACATTTTGTTATCAAAACGGTGAGTAATTTCTGAATAAGAAAAAAAGTGTTGAGAAAATTAATTGGGAAAATTCCGTAAAATCAAAATAAATCAAAAAATATATTTTCAAGTCTCTTAAATTGTCCTTAGTTTTGGTCGCTTAAACTAACAACAAAACAAAATAATCGACGACTCAAAAACAACATTCGTAGACTAAACTTAATTTAATCTCCAATATTCATGTCAAAAAACCCATCCTTAGTTAATCTATATATATACAAATTAAATGGTCCATGTATGTAATGGCATCACGTGAGAACGGCTGGAGCGATTTGGCTGAGTTTTTATTCGATTCGAAATTTTCAGGAGATGATTGAAATTCAAAAACTCGGAATTTTTTTTTGGAGTCCAGTCAACTGTAATAAAAAATCTCCCTAAAGTATGCAGTACAAATTTAGATATTTTATTTGCAAATAAATAAGAACAGGCAGGTGTGGGTTGGAGAAACTTGAAGAACTAACATTAGTAAGTGCTACCGGGCGAAGACGGGGTGTCAACTAGTAATATATATTTAACTGATCATCCTTGGCCATTTCAACTTTAGTTATAATTGTCAAAATACTAATAATAATTGAAAAATAAAATAAACAATTGAGCACACACAAAATAACATGCAAAAAAATAGTTATACAATTTTAAATCAGCGTTTTTACTAAGTTAGAGATTTCTGGCGTTTTGGCAACACTGGATGAACCATTAATTGTACATACATACTTAGTTCTCCAAATAGTATATCAGTGGTTTTGATTGACGTAGATTATGCACTGCCATAGGTGGATAAAAATAAATTTGTTAATCGCACATCATGTCATTATTTAATATTCATATTTTACAGTTATTTTAGCTGGTTTTTTATTTGTTTGTAAAGCCGGGATAAACATGCTGTTAACTTAAACATGAAACTAATTTTGAAAAACAAGGCAGGACTTGGTCGAGTTGATCAGAAATGTTTGGCCAAGTAGAACCAGAGTTATACAACAAAATATGGGACAATAAATTTGTAATTTTTAAAAAAAAATTGGTCATAATACCATGAAATTTTGTAAACGTTGTTCCTATGATAAAAGATCAAGCACTGTTGAAAATATTACGAATAGGTCCATGATTTTTATTAGGGCCCATACAAATTTTTTCTCGGAATATGGATCTATGGTACATAAATGCCTATACAAAATTTAGCAAATATAATTTCTATGTAACAATTTATTACAAAACAATATTTTTTTTCGTCCATGGCTCTCATGTTGAAATTCGACAAAAATAATCCTCTATATGTAAATAGCAATCGTCCTACCAAATCGTATTCGGCCAACTTTCGAAAAACACATTAATCTACATAAACATCTAATAAATACCGATTACGAACCAAAATATTACATATAAGTAGTATCCGCCATATAAAATCTTTCCCAACATCACTTAAATACGCATAAACCTCGTATAAATAACGTAATCAGTTTGAAAATTGTCATTGATAATCGTCATATACACAAAAATCACCGCACCTAATTTTATGAAGATCGGCACATAATTGATCATTGGTTAACCTACATATCTGTGGAGTTTGGACAAAACATCTTAAGTCGAGATAAGAAAATATCTTATGTTTTTATAATAAAACTAACTTTTCAAAATGCTCCGTTTACACTAATCTGCTTCTTCTTACGAATATTAGTTTCTGAGATATCATAAAAAAAATCAACTTATTTGGAGTTATTGTTGATTTGTTTTTAACAAAACAACTTAATTCGCTAAAACTGTTGAATTTATTGATAATTATTTTATTATTTATCCTTTGTATAATTCTTCAAGGACAAATAATAAAGTTCTTCAAGGACAAATAATAAAATATTGATTGATAAATTCAACAGTTTTTGCGCTCTCCGGAAAAATTTTAAAATTCAAAATTGTTTTGTCAAAAGTTCACAGATATACATACATATAAACATTTTATAAATATCGAACCAAAATTTTACACAGTTTGAAAAAAACATACTACTTGATTTTGTGACAATCTGTCCATAATTGGCTCCCATATAAGATCCACTTCCGAGATTAACTATAACAACCATAAAATTCTTGTAATTGTCGTTGAGATGAAATTTTGCACAATATTTTATGATGATCGCCCCTTTATAAGTCATAACGCCTTGCTATTGATAAAAAAATTGTTTCATATATTCATAAATCTTACTACTCTGGATCTTGTGACTATCGATCCATAATTATACAAAGCTCCTATATAATGCGGGGGTGATTGATTCAGGATTTTGAACTAGTTCCAAAGAAGTTATTAAATAACTCGTTCTAGAATTAGTAATTTTAGAACAAGTTTTAAAATTTAATGTAACAAAAAATTAAGTTGCAAAAAATTAATTTATTTAAATTTAAAATATATATGTATGAAATACAATTAGAAACATTTTAAGTACAAATTATATACATATATATGTATATAAATTAAAATTTCTGAAATAAAAATGGAACTTTCAGAAATACAATTGGAACATTCTGAAATAAAGTTAGAAAGTTCCGAAACTTCTGAAATATAATTGGAATATTCTGAAATACAATCAGAAAATTCTGAAATATAATTGGAAATTCTTGAACTAGGGTACTAATATATTCGTGTTCGCAACTGTATATTCTTTTGTTTCCAATACCTATGGAAATTCCATAAAGTTCTTATTAAAAACAGTTTTGCAATAATTCAAACATTTTGTAATTAATCACTTTAAGATTAATAGCTTTATAATCTTTGTGTTATTGTCTTCTTTCTGTCTGGATTTTAATCAAAACAAAATGTGGGTAAAGTTTCTAAATAATTTAATAATTTTATTACTATTAGTTCTGTCATACTTTTCTTACAACATTAAACTACGTGACAATATTGTATTTTTCCATTACAATGTAATAAATAAAAAAATAACTTTTTTAAAATAATTATTTGAAACACACCCAAAATGTATCGCAATAATTAAGGTACAAATTTAATTTATAATCAATACGTCATACATAATTAACTACTTCGCATATACGGCTTTAAATATAAGGTATTGTGTGAACTACATATTGTGATAACTAACCTAATAATTATCGAATTTTTACTAATGAATAATTTTAAATTAAAAGTGTGATATTTTAAATATATTTTTCACTATAGAATAGCTGATACATTAATATGAATCAGCAATGCTATTGCATCTATAATGGCAAGAAAAATTTCTCTATATACAGTGAGCCTCAAAAGTGAGTAAACACAAACAATTATTTGAATTTTTTAAGATAATGAAAATCCTAAAACTTATCCATCGATTAAAATTTAAAAGTTTCGGTTTGATGGAGATTGAGTTGAATAATAGATTCGGTTCTGAAAAAAGAAGATTTAAGTCGGAATATAATGATTTTTAGGATCTTAAAAAAATCAAGAAATTCACTGGTGTATACTCACATCTGAGGCTGTGTGTATAAACTAGGTTATACCATAGCAATGTTATACATACAAATTTCTTCGAAATTTTTTCGAAATTTAAAAGAATAAAGATTAAAATGCGTTGAATGAATATGGTCAAAATCGGAGGACCCAAGATGTTTTTTTTTGAACTCTTTGGTGAAATTTATCATATATTTGTTGCAATAACAAGTATTAATTCTAAAATATGACACGACACTCTTCCTGGTTCTAGAAATAAAACTTTAAAACATTATTTCTAGAAACAGAAAACCAAAAGCCGTAGTTTAATACAATAATTAATTTTAGCGCAATAAAAAGACATACATACTCAATTTTATACCATTAATATTATGGTTTTTATCGATGTCATGTAATACAATACCAAATTTAACTGGGCATTTTCAATTCCAAAATTTAAATATTGAAAATAATTTGATCTAAAATTTATAGAAATGTTTATTAATTAACCTTTTTTGGACGTGAGAGAGGATTGTTTTATAACGTTCATTAAAAAAAGTCATAATATTTTGAATACATTAAAAATACATCTAAAATTTTGAACAACTCTTAATAGCTTTTATAGACGGCAATACTGAGTATTAATACTTTTCAAATTTAAAATGTTATTAAAATGATCGTTTGTCAAGAAATTATTTTGAAAAATACATTTCATGTTTACACGGGCAGTATTAAAATTATTTTTGTATTGATTGTTGATGTTTTTGACAAATATTAATACTCAATATTGCCGTCTATAAAAGTCTTGAGAAATATTATTAAAGTTTTTCTTTTCCTTAATAAATTTAACCTAATGGAAATTTTCTACAGGGTCTAGCTTTTACTTTGGAAGAACGTCAATTGTTGGGCATCCAAGGTCTGTTGCCCGCCGTCGTTAAAACCGAAGATGAACAAGTGCAGCACTCTTTAATATTGCTCGATCGTTTGGAAAATGATTTGGACAAATACATGTACTTAAATACTTTGGCAGAACGTAATGAACGTCTCTTCTATAAAGTGTTAGCTTCGGATGTAGCAAAAATGATGCCATTGGTGTATACACCCACCGTGGGCTTGGCCTGTCAAAAGTTTAGTTTAATTTTCCAACATCCCAAAGGTCTTTACATAACCATTAAGGATAAGGGCCATGTCTACGATATTTTGAAGGTTTGAGTTTGTACATTTTATTTATTAGATATGACTCTAATTTATTTATTTTTCATTTTTAAGAACTGGCCAGAAACTGATGTTCGTGCTATTGTGGTGACTGATGGTGAACGTATTTTGGGTTTGGGTGATTTGGGTGCCAATGGTATGGGCATTCCTGTGGGAAAATTGTCTTTGTACACAGCTTTGGCCGGCATTAAGCCCAGTCAATGTTTACCCATTACCTTGGATGTTGGCACCAATACCGAATCTATTCTCAGCGATCCGCTGTATATTGGCATACGTGCGAAGCGTGTTACGGGTCCAGTGTATGATGAGTTTATTGAAGAATTTATGATAGCAGCTGTGCGTCGTTTTGGCCAAAACTGTTTGATCCAATTTGAAGACTTTGCCAATGCCAACGCTTTCCGTCTTTTGGCCAAATACCGCAATGACTATTGCACTTTTAATGATGATATTCAGGGTACAGCCTCAGTGGCTGTTGCAGGTCTGCTGTCTTCACTGAAAATCAAGAACACCAAATTAAGTGAGAACAAAATTGTATTCTTTGGCGCTGGTGAAGCTGCCTTGGGTATTGCCAATTTATGTTTAATGGCATTAATGAAGGAAGGACTCGATGAGGCTGAAGCAAAGAAACTTATCTGGATGATCGATAGTAAGGGTCTCATTGTGCAAAATCGTCCCGCTGGCGGGCTTACTGAGCATAAATTGCGTTTTGCTCAACCTCATGAACCCATCGACACATTGGCCGATGTTGTTCGCATTGTACGGCCTACTGTTTTAATTGGTGCTGCTGCCATTGGTGGTGCCTTTACCCCCGAAATTCTTGAAATGATGGCTGAATTCAATGAAATGCCCATAATTTTTGCGCTATCTAATCCCACCAGCAAAGCTGAGTGTACCGCCGAACAAGCCTACACTTACACTAAGGGTAAATGTATTTTTGCTTCGGGCTCTCCCTTCAATCCCGTTGAATACAATGGCAAGAAATTCTATCCCGGCCAGGGTAATAATTCGTATATATTTCCTGGTGTTGCATTGGGCGTTCTCTGTTCCGGTATGTTAACCATACCAGAAGAGGTGTTCCTGTTGTCAGCTGAACGCTTAGCAGACCTATGTTCCGCCGAAGATTTGTCTAAAGGTTCTCTATATCCACCTTTGAGTAAAATTACCGAATGTTCTATGCAAATTGCTGATTATATTATGGAGTATGCATATGCTAATGGTAAGTAATGGTTGATAAGCGTTTATTGTCATTAGAGATAAAACTCATAATATGCCAAAATGAATATGGGCTTGAATTTTAATTTACAAAATAAAATTAATAATATTTCTACTGATTTTGCGATATTAGTAAATTTGAAATATTCGTTCTACATTCGTTCCGTTATCCATTCTGATGTTTCCAACTGTATTCATAGAAATTTCTAATTTATATTTCAGAAATTCCCAATTGAATTTCAGAAGTTTCTAATTGTATTTCAGAATATTCCAATTATATTTCAGAAATTTCCATTTGTATTTCAGGAATTTCTAATTGTATTCCAGAATTTTCTCTTTGAATTCCCAAAATTTCCATTTGTATTTCTATTTGAATTTTCTGATAATTCTTAAATACAATTAGACATTTCTGAAATATAAAGAAATGTCTGAAATATACATAAATAGACATTTCTGCAATTCAATAGGAAATGTCTGAAAAACAATTGGAAATGGAAATTTCGAATAAATTATTTTATGCAAAAATAAAAATCTAAAAGAAATGGAAAAAATTTAACATTAAAAATTTACTAACAAGCTTGCTGGGAATGCTTATACATACATATTTTTATGAATTTCTGTATTACTTTCCATATTTTATTACATTTCCAGGATTGGCATCTGTTCGCCCTGAGCCGCACGACAAACACGACTTTATAAAATCTCAAATGTATGATTTGTCATATCCATCAGCTGTACCAGAAGTCTATGCCTGGAGCAATTAATTTATTGCTCCAACAATCGATAAACATTTCATTGTGTTTAATATTGCTGACCAATTCATCAAACTAAACCGATAAACAGTAGTATATTATTGTATGTCTAAAATATTAATGTCTAATTTAACACAAACAACAAAGCTTTAAGAAATCATTGTAACATTTAAAGAGTTCACAGTTTAACAACGTTCACTAGATGCACACTATTTTTTGAAAAACAAATTTTTAGTTATAAAAATATTTTAATTATTATTGTTTTTTATTTTAAACATTATAGTGATATTTAGTAATGTATTAATTAATGAATGGTTTTAAATACGAAAAAACTTGAATTTTTTATTTGTTAACAAGTGCACCATTTTTAAATGAAATATAATTTGTTGAATTACAAATTAGCAAAAACTGTTAATATAATCATTTCATTATAAATTCATATTACCATTTTTTATCTGTTCACCACTTGCACACCAATAAACGAATATCGAATATTTATAGTTTTTAACCACATTTTCATTAAATACATTCTACGTTTTTTAATACTATAAAAACTAAAATACATGCACAAAGAATCTATAAATTTCTTAGAAAGAACATATATTGATGCAGATATTTATTTGAATGAAATAAAGAAATCCCCATTCAACTCTTAGATTTGATCAGATTTTTTTTATTAATCAATATTTTAATTTAATATTTATAACTTCTTATGATATTCAAATAAATCATTCTAATATTTACACTAGATATTTTTAGATTTGATTCACTCATCTATATATATATATATACATATACGAGTTACGTTATTGAGTGACTGACTGATTCAACATCGCCCAGCCCATACCCCAAAAGGTAGAGACATACAATTTGGATTATAGGTTCGTTCCCCTCTCTCTATGTGGAACCACTAAGAATGAATTTTGGGAAATTCGAAGGTTTAGGGGGTAAAAACTGCTAAAATCTTCTAGACTAATACAGGTACCAAAAAATATAAAATAAAACTTTATTTACTTAAAAAATTAGCAGGCAATATCGATGGCAAAATACAAAAAAAAATACCATTTTTAATAACGATTGGGGTGGCGAAGCGAACTGGGTCAGCCAGTAATTTATAAAGCAATATTGAAATATTTGTGTTGTGGTTTAAACTACGTTTAATAATCGCATTGCCGCGCATTCAGGAAGATTGATCTACCTTTTAATAAGTACTATGGATGTTGTCATGACGAGGAAAAATCTGTGGATCACCTTTACCCCCATTTCTCGGGAATAAGGACCATGACATTGGGAAGTCCGGTTCTATACGAACTATCGGGGGTTGACATTCAAAAAAGAAGTTCGAACTAGGCTTAAGCGAAGTTGTTAATGGGTTATTCTGTAATGTAGTTTGAAATAATTACTTTTTTATCAATGTCCAGCAACCAAATATTCAATAGCATCACGCAAAAACATTGCCCATGTTTTATAAAAATCTATTAGAAATTCCAAAAACACTCTTGTTTTACGTTTTCTGTGTAAATTGCTCATCATTCTCTATTAAAATGCATATGTACTCTTACGAGTACATCGCACTTTCACGACAAGAATGTCATAACTCAATTGTTGCGACTTTTAAATTAAGTACTATAAATAATGTCCCTGTTTAACTCGATTTGGTTTTGTATCCTCCACGATTAGTGTTAGGGTATATACAGTGGTGGCCAGGAATTTAAGACAAAAATTGTTTGCTAAATTCCATGTAATTGTCAATTATTTTTTCAAATATTTCCACAAATATGTATGAATGATGACTGTTTTAACACACAAGTGTAGTGTTTATAGAAAACCGACTTTTTAAAAAACCGGTTTGTTGGTTAAACGGTTAATAACTATAAATATACAAAAGTGATAAGTCCATTTTATTTTGTAAAAATTTCATATTTATTGTCTCATTCAAATGGAATTGAGTATAAATATGTTACTAAATATATAATACTTGTTTTAATTATTGGTTTATTCATTAAATTTGAACCGAAAATTGTAAATCAATTTTTTAATTAAATATTTGATAATTTAGAAATTTATTATCACCTAGACTTTCTGATATGAAACAGAAAATGTTACAAGTCCCAAAAAAGGACCTATAAAATGCAAGTGCACTTCTTCTTAGCTGTGATTATTTTCATTATAAATCATACCAAACAAATAATAAAACTCCATTATCAGATTTCAAAATTATACCCTCCCCACTATGGTGGGGTAGTGTATTAGAATCATTGCAATTCTTAAAGATATTAATATAAAGAGGTTTGTATTGTTAATCAGCAGTTTAGGTTTCAAATCAGACCAATAGTGACTACACAATGAATATTAAAAATGCACAAAAACATGAGATTTATTAATTTTAGTCCCAAATTTTAAAAGCCGGTTAACCGAGTGATAAAAACCGGATAAACAGGTTAACCGAAAATCAACATTTTAAATTAACTGGTTCGTAAAAAACCGAGATTTCGTAGAAAAACCGGGTTTTCGGTTAACCGGTTTATAAACACTACACAAGTGTGTTTTATTCGACTGTGTCAATTCATACATATTCATCATGAAAACATACAATTTTTCTACAACTTGACCAAACATTTTTTTTTTAAATAAACATATTTTCTCGCATTTATATCATTATAATTTTATTATTATAAAATATTCGGACCAAATTTCGAATTTTTAGTTCCATTAGTTTCGGTCATATCATGTTATTAACAGCGGATGTTCGCTGAGGTGGGTCAACGTATTTCCACAAATATTTTTCAGAAACTAGAAACATTAATAATAAATTTCATACCCTTAGAAGTCCTTTTATTTTGGCTCTATCGCACTTAAAATTCAGTTGATAAAAAAAAATTCAATTATTTGTCTTAAATTGGTGGCCACCACTGTATGCATATTCTGGATCGTTACAGATACCGGAGTCGATATAGATGCTCGTGTGTTGTTTGAAATAGATTTTCTGAAGTCTGAATGCGGACGATCCATTAATATTTTTCGAGTTACGACAGTCTTTTCAAAACAACGTATAAATTTAAATGAATGTAAATAAAATACTATTAAAAAACCAAGAACACCAGCTATAAACCATTAATTGTTTTTTTATCTTGCAACTAGTAACGACAGAGTGTCTCTTAACAGCGGTTGGTATAGACGGTCAATAAAAATAATTTAAATAAGTAATTTGAAAAATATACATACTATATTCACCATGAATTGTTTATGTTCGGAAGAGATAAGGGCTCAAAATCTTCAAAATAAACGGCTGGAACGTAATCTGCAAATTTATAAGCGCAAATACAACAGACAAATAAAACTGCTGATGCTGGGCACTAGCGGATCTGGAAAGTCCACATTTTTACGTCAAATGCGTTTTGTCTATGACAAGGGTCATACGGGCTACGACAGAATGAAATATGTTGGCATAATCCATCAAAATGTATTCCACGCCATGCAAATTATGATCGAGGCCATGCAAGTTTTACGGATTTCATATGAGACCAAAGAAAATGCTTTCGTTAATGCGGCTCTTATTAAATATGTGGACTTAAACTATCCGGTACTTTTTATTGATATATTTCGTTTGGCTCTAAAAGAACTGTGGGCCGATGCTGGCATACAGGAATGTTATATGCGTGGACGAGAATTCGCTCTACTCGACTCAACGAAATATTTCTTCAACCATCTAGATCGCATAGCCGCGCCACACTATATACCCAACGATCAGGATATTCTGCGAGCACGTGATCCTTCGCATGGTCTCGAAGAGCATTTATTTTATTATAAAAATGTTGAATTCCTCATTACCGACTTGGGTTGTCAACGATCGGAACGTAAGAAATGGATGCATTGTTTCGATAATGTTACCGCCATCATATATATGGTGGCGATTTCAGAATACGATCAATTCTCATTGGACCCGGAGCATCGCAATCTCCTTAAAGAATCTCTAGAACTTTTAAAATCAATAGTATCCTATAAATGTTTCAACGATATTTCACTTATTATAGTTCTTAATAAATTGGATATATTTGAGGAAAAAATCATGCATTCACATTTGGTCGATTATTTTCCCGAATTCACGGGACGAGAGTATGATCCGCGAGAAGCTCGTTCTTTTATATTGGATCTGTTTTTAAAAGTCATACCGTCAAAACGAAGAATCTATTATTATTTTTTAAGTTCTGTCGATGAACATAGTGCCAGCATTGTTTTCGTTTATAGAGCTGTACGAGATACGATTTTAAATGCAAATTTATACAATTTTAATTTAGTTTAATGTTTTATCTTAATTAATTATTTAATTTGTAATGTTTATAAAATATATAAAATGATGAAATATTTCATATATTATTAATATATTTATGTATGTACATATGTACTATATAGGCAATACAAATAAATAATTGTAAAGAATTCTATTTAAATATTTTGAGTTATTGTCAACCGCAAATATAAAGATTAAAACAAACAAGTAAGAATTCTATATTAGTCTAAATTATACCCTGCATCGTATAATATAGCTTTAAAAAAAACAAGTCATAGAGCTATATACCCTTTATTAAATAGAAAAAACACATCAATTGTAAAAAAATACGCTTAGAAAAACTTTTTTTGTCCGCAATTTTATGTGAAAGTTCTGGTTTTTTGTGAAAATATTTCCGGAATCTTTTTCATAATTCTTCAAGTTTTTTTCCGAAACTAACCATTGTTTTTTAACACACGGTTTTTTTTTCTTTATGTATCGATTTGAATCTTATAAATGGACATTAAATTTTCAGTTGATAGAGGTCATATTGTTGAAGCTACCTACATCTGTCAAATTTGCTATCATTTATTCAGTTTTTTTTTTTGCCAAATCACCAACTTTGGATGCATGTAACTTTTTATAGGGACGACGTATATAACTGTTAGTAAGTTGTTTTTATTTTATTTAGAATTTTATCTCTAAGATAGCAAAATTTCGACCCTCCGTAGGCCCGCCATATCTAAAAAAACAAAAAAAGATCGAGCAAAATTAAAAAAATTAAATCCATACACCTAAATATCTCATCAACTAATATAGATAACCTACAAATCTAAGCGTGTTTTTAGTAGATCTTCTCAAGTACTATTTATATTTTAAATTTCAGCTCGTTCGGATCATAAATGGATTTTTGGCGATTTGTTTCAAAAATTTTAGACGCGAAGTGACAAAATCCAAAGGGCCACACACTGGCCCCCATTACCTCTAGGAAGCTGAACAACTACGAATCAACTCGAAAGCACCTCAGCTCCAACCATGTGAAATTTCGAAATAATATGTTCAATAGGGGCAAAAATGGGCAGCTGAATTTTTAATAAATCATTAGCTGAGACTTCAAGCTTTAATTTGATATAAGTCTCGGGCTAGTTGGGTCGTTGGAGATCAATAGGTACAAACCATAGAATTTGGAGAAAATAAATATTTTTGGACAATTTATAGTAGTACATAATTTTTTTTTAATTTTAAAATTTTTTTTATTTGCATATATTACAAGAGTATTTTAAAAGCATGAAGCGATAAAAGGTAGCATATATGTATAATAGGTAATTTCAAACGCGTTCACTTAGGTCAACTTTGAATTTCTCTGGACAAAAAAGTAATAAAGATATAAGCCTAATATTTTTGGTACATGATAATTAGATTGTGTAAAAATCAGGTAGATCAGAAGACATGAAGGAAATTAATGCCGCCCTTGAACCATTGTGCGTCATCGGTTCATATTTCTTTGAGAACGACGTCGGCCAGGCCATCACCGTCAACGGCAATCGGTCATAATAAGCCTGATTTATTCTTCATCGTAGTGGAAAATTTTCAGCTAAGCCTCTGCGGAACCAGCCCAATTATGAATAAAAAATTCCGCGGGAATTTGTTCCCCGGGAGTTTTTTCCCATTGAATTTGAATAGGAAAAATTAGAAAAGAGAAAAAACTCCCGGGGAATTTTTATTCATAATTAGGCTGAACATCTTTTAATGTATTTCATAATTATTCATTAGAGATAAATTTGTGTAATTATTGAATTTTGTAAAATAATCGGACTTTATATTAAATTTATATTAATATTAATTCTGAATACTTAATATTTGTTTTTTATTTTTTTAACTAATACATATTGTATGCTCAGATTTGCAATTTATTTTATTAATTTGTCTATTTTCGTTTTAAAGTTACAGCGAAAATTCTGAATCTATCGAAAAATAAAAAACCTACTAAAAAGAAAAAACAAACTATTTTTTACAATTTGTATTTTGTAAAATATATATGTATATAAAAATTTCGATTTCCCCGAATTAATCGCCACTTTGAACCCACTGTACATTGTTGAGAAATATAATTCGAGATAGATTTTACAGCAGTGATGTTCAAAAATAAAAATGAAGATGTATTGGTGAGAGAGCTACCCAGCAAACATAATGTCAAACACTTAAAATAATAACAAAATGAAGAAAGTTTAGATTTAGAATTTTTGTCAAATAAAACCAATTTATTAAATGAATGTAATTTAAATTTTAAGGAAATGAAAAAATATACATTGTAAGTCCGAAATTCTCTTAAATTTTGTATTTATTTTTGACTTTGTTTTATTGTGTTCAATTGTAATTGAAACGCGTGTGTTTGCTATGCTTCAAACAAAAACAACCAACAACAATGCTTAATAAATTTCTGCAAAAAAATTGCGATAGTCCGTCACATGTGGTTTCTTCGCATTCTCAGCGATGAATGAACAAAAGTTTTTAAAAGAGCATAACAAATGTGTGTAAATTTTTCAAACAATTGTTGTATGGCGTGAACATGACTGTTTTACAGCCACTTAATCATATTTCATTACAGATTCTGAGTTTGACAAAATTCACTTACATTTACAACGTGTTTGTATATTCTTCTTATTATAAATACATTTTTTATAACTATGTATGTTTGCTTATTACCAGAACTTTCTAGAATTTTAAAACTCGGCATACTTTTAATGACGATCTCACCAGATTCATCACCTCCCTTCTAACTATGATGTATTGTAATAAAAGTACAGCATAGTTTTAGGCAGATAAATCATGTTACTATTGTGAATACTTGTCCTTACACTCATGCGTAAAGTTGCCATATTATGAAACATGAAAAATGAAAAGCGTTTAGAACCCAAAACTAATTTTACCTATTTGTACTTGCGTTTATTCCAAGATTGGCTACCGATTAGAAACGGTTAAAAGTTAATGGTAAATTTATTCGTAATTATATGAAAATATAGAAAAACTTATTATATTGTTTATTTTCTTCGCCTATAATGTTCCATTCTAATAGTATTTACAGTGAGTGTCACTCAAAATCGTACAATATATTTTTTTTTTAAATATTATGAAATTATACGGGCAATAATAGGTGATTGTATAAAAAATTAAAAGTCATTTTATTAATTAGAACAAAAAATATGTATTTCAACAAAAAAGTTAACAAAACCTCATTTCGTTAAAAAAATATTGATGAAAATTAAAGAACATCACAAAATTCATATTTCACTTAAATTCGTACAATTATATTAAATTATAATTAAAACTTTAAAAATTAAAAAAAATGTTAATATTAAATAATCCTAATACTTTGTAGTGTATCATTTGCTATTTTTTAGTGCTTTTACGATTTTAAATGAAGCGTTGATATTCTGGGCACTGACAGTCTTACCCAATTTTTTTATTTGTGGATAAGGGCAATTAAAATTATACCCAATTTTCTGATAGGTAATAGCACACACAATATAAAAATAGCATTTTAAAATATTTCCAAAACATCAACTTTCTAAAACTAATGAATAAATTTGACTACGATGGTGTACGATTTTAAGTGACATTCACTGTAAATATGTTTCAAAACTTATTTTTAAAATAGAAGGTTTATTTGAAAGGAGATTTGTTATAAATTAAATTTTACGGTTACTTCTCATTAGAATGAAAGCCTTCAATTTTTATATTTTTTATTAATGTTAAATTGAAATTTCAAAAGTAAACAACGAGATACGTCTTGCCGACAATGAGAAACTTCGTGCTGAGGTTAAAGCTGAAGTCAAAGAAACTATCAAACACTTAGCTGAAATGGAAGCGAAACTTCAAGAATCCTCTCAGGTTCCAGTTTGATACAGTTGCCATTAGAAACATGTGGAACAATGAAGAAAAAGCTATAGAATTGATTTTGGCCTTAAAAGGAAATGCAGCGGTAGTTCTTGAAAGCGTGCCAGTGAGCAACAGAAATTGTTATGATGACATAATGGAGGCGCTACAACGTAAGTACGGTGGCGAACATAAAAAAGAATTATACCGAATGGAATTGCGTGGTAGAGTGCAGAATGCCAATGAGACGCTACAAGATTTTGCGATGGAAATCGAGCGTTTGCTACAGCTTATTTATCCAGGGGAGAACCATCCGATTTTGGAGCATTTGAAGATAGAGACATTTGTGAATGGTATTCGCGATCCAGAGATAAAATTTGTGGTATGTGCCACACCAAAGTCATCATTCTTTGAAACCGTCTCATTCGCGCTGGTACAAGAAACAGCTAAGATAATTTCAAAGCCCCAGGTGTGTAATGTGCGGAAAATCGAGGTTGTCGCTGAAAATGATAGAAGTATGGTCAACGAATTAAAGGAATTAATAGAGGCAGTTTTAAAGGCTTTAAGTAAGAGACAAACTAAAGCCAAAGTTAAATGTTATAACTGTGGAAAAATGGGTCACATTCAGCGAAACTGCAGAGCACCAATAAAGCGAATCAGATATGTTTCAGCATCAAGAAAGAACCAGCTGGCGAATCATCAAGCATTACAGGAGCCACCTTTAAAGCGAGCTTGCACTGAGGGACATGATCTGACACCCACACCTGATGGCCCCACCATCTCCATATCAGTACTGCAGCAGGAAAATAACAATCTTACTGCTAGTGGGTACATCAACGGTCGGAAGCACATCCTTACTATGGACACGGGAGCGTCGCAGTCTATCATCAGAACAGATTTAGTAAAGAAATCGATGGAACCAATTTGCAATGTAAGTCTACGCACCGCTACAGGAGAGCCTGCCGCTGTCCATGGTAAAGTTAATGTGAAACTAACTATTGGTGGTATTAGCGTAAATCATGTCTTTGTTGTTGCCGATATTGTGGACGAAGTAATCATTGGTGCAGACTTCATGATTAGTCACAGCATTAATTTGGATATGGGACAAAAAGTCATGAATTGGCGGAATGTTAAAATACCCCTTGACGTCGGATATGAGAGCAAGTCTCAAGTAAGAAAGTTAGTTTTTGTTGAGCACAAAAGGTTGCCACCGCAGTCAGAGGATTTGGTATGTGCCCGTGAGGAAGTGGAGGATTGTATAGACAATGGTTTGTTGGTGTTGGAACCAGCAGAAGTGAAAAGTGGCCATGTAACAATGGAGGCCCCCGTTGAACAGTGCAGCGGCGGAATGGTTCCTGTTGGATTCCTTGGTCTGTCCCGCAGTGAAAAGATCATCAGGTCGGGTTCCAAGATGGATGAAGGTGCTTCAGCAGAAAAAGAAATGCATGAACTCGTTCGGAGACGAACGACAAATGACCAAATGAAAACCAGTTATAGCTCACAACGTAATAAGGGTTTGTCATCCAAATTAACGAATCACTGCAAAGGACCACATAGGGTGGTTAAGAATCGGGAATTAAAGTTGAACATCTGAAACGACTAGCCGCCTATGGGAGAAGTGAATCTATGCCTATCCAGGATGAACAGGCTTAAGCGAGGGGCAGTGTTACGAAATTGTACTTGAATTCAAATATAACGATTTTAAGGGCTGATTTAAAAGTAGCATAAATAACAGTGCTGTAATAGCAAACTGTAACATATCTGTGGGCATTATTAAATAAAAGCTTTCAGTTGACCATTGATCGTAAGTTGGCAACGCTGTTTGCTGCGACCGTATATTCGAATTCGAATATTCAGTTAAAGAACATTGTAGAAATAGAGCTTTCTAGATGGTAATGCAGTGTTATAAATAGTGGCAGAGGTTGCACGTGTATAAAAAACATTGAGTGACTATTTAATTCTGTTGTTGTTGTACATTTGAATAAATAAAGAGTTGTTACCATTTTCAAACTACTAAACGGCTTTTATTTGCAATCAAAAGTATCCGGTTTATATAAAGGAAATAAACCAAACGTTTTGAAAAGATTAAAACGTAACAATATTTACTTGTTATGTGTTTTTATCGGATATTGCAAATAAAAGCCGATTAGTAGTTTAAAAATTGTAAAAACTATTTATTTAAAATGTACAACAACCACAGAATTAAATAGTCACTCAATGTTTTTTATACACGTCTATAAATTCGCAGAAATACAGACACACTTTATAATGTACACGAATTCAACTGAAAATACAGCACACTTTAAGGCAGTCAGTTGATGTTTATTCGCTAAACTCACTAACGACTGCAACCTCTGCCAATATTTATAACACTGCCATCTACACTCTAGATTGTTCTTTAACTGTCAAAGCTCGTATATTCGAAGCCTAGAGCTTTCGAATACACACGCCA
The DNA here is from genome assembly GCF_958450345.1 of Calliphora vicina. Taxonomy (NCBI): domain Eukaryota; kingdom Metazoa; phylum Arthropoda; class Insecta; order Diptera; family Calliphoridae; genus Calliphora; species Calliphora vicina. The sequence goes on along the minus strand of NC_088780.1, from coordinate 135,956,131 downwards.
TCTCTGGTAAACTTTCTACAATGTTCTTTAACTGTCAAAACTCGAATATTCGAATTCGAATATACGAGTCGCAGAAAACATTCAGCGTTGCCATACTTACGATCAATGATCAACTCAAATCTTTTATTTAATGTTAATAATGCAGATATGTTACAGTTTGAGAGGCACTGCTTTCAAATAGCATTATGCAACTTTAAATCAGCCGTTAAAATCGTTATATTTGAATTCAAGTACAATTTCGTAACAATATGGATATACATATTTTAAGTAAGAATAAACTTTAATTTTTTTAGTGTTATTTTAGGTCATTACGAATGTTTTCAGCGGGTAATGTTTCAAATTTAATTCTAAGGGACACTCTAATGTATATACCATTTACGACGGATAGTGAAGGGTTTGTTTAAAATTCATTTATAAATTGTCAACTTTTTGCCACAGTCGGACAAAAGATAACTTTTATGTCCATTTTTCATATGTCACGCGGAACTAGTGAGTATAAAAAAAATTACACAAATATACCACAGATTACATATGTATGTACTCGTACAATATATGTACATAAATCATACATTTGTAATATGTTTTTCGTGTGCAACCGTTATAGTAACACTCATGCTTTATTTTAAAAATTAAAAGAATTCTATTAAAAACTTCTTTACAACTACAATGTACATATGTACTATATAGTCTTTAATAAAGAATAATATATTTTAAATCAGTATTCTCTAATTGACGCTACATAGAGAGCTGTGTTTTAAAGTGATCGTTATATAAAATGTATAAAATTTACTGTTGTTTTAGCGAAAAAAGAAGGAAACAAAAAGAAATGGATAAAATCTTAAGGGATCTTAAAAAACAATACAAAAAAGACATTAAACTATTATTACTGGGTACTGGAGAATCTGGAAAATCGACATTTATACGCCAAATGCGTATTCTGTACGACAATGGCTACAGCGACGAGGAAAGAAGGAGTCACATTAAATTGATACATGAAAATATTTTTACTTCAATGCAAAATATGATAGCTGCCATGGAATCATTAAAAATTGATTATGAGAGAATCGAAAATGCTACGGAAAACTCTACGCTCATAATGTATGTAAATACCGGGAGTAAAACCTATTTAGAGGATCCCTATTTGACCGCAATTAAAGAACTGTGGAACGACAAGGGCATACAAAACTGTTATATGCGACGTAATGAATACCAATTGCATGATTCCACTAAATACTATTTGAGCGAAATTGATCGCATTGCTTTGCCAGACTATATGCCTACGGATCAGGATATCTTAAGAGTTCGTATAGCGACCACAGGTCTAGTTGAGCACCACTTTCAAGTGAACAATGTAAAATTCCGCATGACAGACGTGGGTGGACAACGTTCGGAGCGAAGAAAGTGGATGCATTGCTTTGATAATGTTAAGGCTATATTATTCTTAGTTGCCATTTCGGAATATGACCAGGTTCTAAAGGAGAATGAACAACGTAATCGTCTAAGAGAGTCTAGAAAAGTTTTTGAATCTATTTCGGATTATTTCCATGGCACGCCAATTATATTGTTTTTAAATAAAGACGATTTGTTGGAGGAGAAAATTATGCACTCTCATTTGGATCAATTTTATACGGAATTTAAGGGGCCACGATATGATAGCGAAGCAGCACGTAAATTTATATTGGATATGTTTTTGCAAGTTCGGAACAGGATGTACTATCATTACACTTGCGCTACAGACACCAAGAATATTGAAGTAGTATTTACCGCAGTAAAAGACATCATTTTAACTTCGAATTTAGATAGATTTGGACTGGTGTAAAATTAAATATCATAAACATCCAACCGGCGATAAATTGATTATAGTTTTATATTCGATTTCGTAAATATTCGTGCATGTATTCTTTAAAACTTAAATTGTTTAGATAAACCATATTACTACATTAGCGGTAGTCCTTTATACAAACACATTACCAAGACGAGGACTCAACATCATGAATATCGTTATTGTTTTTATCAAAGAATAACAAGAAGGGAAGCCTCTCATTTTTATTATTCTTTGGTTTTTATAAATATTTTTAAAATAAACATATTTAAAATACATGGTAATAAAAAACATACATACTTTGTTTATTTCTTGAAAACCACAAACTGAATTCCGAGATATAAACAAACAAATATATATAAATGTATTAAAGTGTCTAGAATGATTAATCAGTGCTTTTATAAAAGTTTACATATGTATGTATTTTTATGCAATACATTAGGGTAGCCCAAAACAAAGTTGTGGATGTTCAAATCTAAAATAAAAATGTTATTTACTCTAAGATGCCGTTTCCCAAAATGTTTCCCTGGGTTCAGTAGTATGTGGTGAGCTGGATCAAGAAAGGTCTTTGAAATGCGCTTTCAATGTCATATCTAAAATTATCGTAAAAGCTTAAAAATATTCAATCTTTAGAAGAAACTTTTTAAGTTTTTTTTTTAAATTTTGACATATAATTATTTTAAATGAATACGTTATAAACGAGTATTTACGTTTATCGAAATTCAATATATGTATAAGTTCGATTTTTTTTTTAAATTTTTGGAAACCTACTTTTTTCTTACCGATCTACTGTTAACTAACAATAATTGTATTATTAGGTGTGTTCGCGTATTTTCCAGTAACTTTATTTTAGAGAGTAAAAATAAATTACTCTCAATCTGAAAAATTACAAAAAAAAAGTACGCGAACAACAATTTGTAAAATAAGTTGTATTTTATTATAAATCAATTCAAAACATTAGTTTTGTATTATTTTACATATTTTCTTTGCAAACTTGTAAATTGTATTAATTTTCCACTTTTTAGTTTTGTTTACATTTGCAACCATATGTTTTAAACATATTTTTATGTTGATATTTTTTACTGGACATTTTTTGTACATATCGAGCCCTAAACGCAAAAATAACGTAAACGACATTTTTTCAAAATTGACTTTTTAATGGAAATCGATAGAAAACTTTCGTGCGCATCAACACCCGAAATAATGAAAATTAAGTTTTTATATATACAGAGATATCGCAATTTCAATTATATCGTACTCACCTTTTTGCTTTACATCAAAAATAACGTAAGCGACATAAAAACAAAAAGGGGCTGTAAATGAAAGTAAGAGTAGCTGAAGAACTAGAGAGAAAATCAAAAGAAATTGAAATACAAAAAGATAGATGTACTAAATGTGATCAAGGACAAAATTTAGACAGCAGTCACATCCGAACAGAAGAATTTAAGTTTAAGAATTTTTTTGAAGGACCAAAAACTAAGGAGAGAAAATGTTTTGTTTTCATGTGCTAGTTTCGACCCATTATACAATAACTGTAGAAGGTAGAATCACTAGGGAGAGTTTTCAATATTTCGCCCTATGACGTCAAACTTTGATTTTGATTTTTTTCACATTTTTTTATATTTTCTTTTGTTTGACGTTACAAGAATTGTATAATTTAGAATTTATTTTCTACTGAGTGTACCTATATTGTGTTATGGTTTCGACCTTCAAAAAGTTTTGAATATGCCTCATAGTAAAACAAGTAAGAAAGTATGGTTGGTCAAGCCGGACCACATAATACAATACTCTAAGTAAAAGAGCAAAATCATTTTTCTTAAAATTTTTTTAAAATTTAAATAATTTATATTTTTGAGTGATTTTCGAAATTGGCCTTATATGGGAGCTATGACCAATTATGGACCGATCACCATGAAATTAGGTGGTGTGATTTATGTTTACATGAAAGTTATTTATGTTGAATTTTATGTGTATACCCAAATGTTTAAGAGATTTATGCACGTTAAAGTGATTTTTGGAAGCGGGTCTTATATGGGAGCTATAACTAATTATGGGCCGATCACAATAACATTTGGTGACATGAATTCCGTATATATAAAACTTATTTGGAGCAAAATTTGTGGAAGTCCAATTTCGGTAGGAAATTTGTATGGAGGCTATGTGAAATAATGAACCGATTTCAGCAAGTTTCAATAGGCTTCGTCCTTGGGCCGAAAAAATATATGTACAAAATTGCGACCTGTACTCTGCCCACAAGCTTTACATGGACAGCCAGCCAGCCAGACGGACGGACGGACATCGTTTAATAGACTCAGAAGGTGATTCTGAGTCGATCGGTATACTTTAAGGTGGGTGCTAGACCCTCCCCAGTATGGTGGTGTAGGGTATAAATATTACACTGTTTTATTCAAGAAAATACTAGTACAGTAGTTTTGACTTACCTGCCTTTCACTTAAGAGCATTTTGCATATAAGTGCACAAAACTTGTGTTGTGTATATTTATTTACCAAACTCCATATAAATTCGTTAATTTAAGTGCATTGTTCATACCTGCACATTTAAGATAAGTGCATAATACTTTAGGAAGCTATAACTGGTTTTCATGAAAACAATTTAATTTAGCTGCCTAATACAAAATTAAATCAAAACAAATAAGAAAAATACGATTTTGAATGAAAAAATATGTTGTACACTTCTTAATAATTTTAAAAGTATCTAAAATATCAATTTGACGTTATTTTTAGACGGAAAAATCTCAAAGCTTCGTGAAATTATTTGCCGTTAGCTGCTTTTTTGGGCAGTAAACTGTAAATGAACTTACCAGCATCAATGAGCAGGTAAGTGCATTGAGGTAACTGCATTTTTAACTTACCTGCACCAAATTTCGTGCAAAGTTGATTGTGCAGGTAAGTCAAAATTACTGTATTACAATTTAAGTGAATTAAGTTATTACAATTTAAGTGAATTAAAAATTTCGTCACATAAATTCAATGATATAAAAGCTCTTTGCAATAAAAATTTGTTTTTATAACGAATATATTGCCCTAAAACATTCCCAAAATATTAAAGACGCCTTAAACGAAATATATGAAGAAGATGTGCCTTAATTTCCTAAGCACCTACTATATTATGTTAAATCTTTACTATGATTTATAACAAATGTTTAATTTACTGAATACTTTAAGAAAATATATTTTCGAAACCTAAGAAAATATTTTTTCTTTGTAAAGCATTTATCGTATGCGCCACAATTTAGTCTCAGCTGCAACAAAATTTGTTGCTCACAAAATTAACTTAAAAATGCACTTATCGCATGTATGATACCATTAATAGACTACATTGTAATTTTCTTCGCACAACTTAAAATAAAAACGAAAAAACTCCCTCCTATAAAATTTGATTTTTGGCGTCTACGTTATTTTCGCGGTTAGGGCTCGATATCATGTTCTCTATCTACGAACTGTCACTTTTAACACTCTCGTTACAAGTTTTTAAAAGTAAACGAACGGAATCTCGTAACTGAAATCTACTTGAGATATTGAAACAAAATTTTTAAAATCTGACTTACAATGAAACTAGAAATATATTTTATAAAAAATATTTTTTTTAAAGCACACTCTTTATTTAAGCTATGAGTCTTACGTTTTTTTGAATTGTTGTTTTCTAAAAACAAAATAACGTATTATCAATATAAATTTGTATGAAAAAATTAAATTTTAAATAAAGGCAGTTATAGATATTTTTTATGTTTTTTTTTTTTAAATTAATAACAAAACATATTAGAAAAATACCTAAAATAACGTAAAATACCATGGTATAACTGATTGTTATACCATGGTATTTAATCGAACTTGACTTTTTTTCCCAAACTTATTTCATTCAAAATAAGAACATGTTCATATTATAAAATTTTACATGACGGAAATTTTTGCTTTTTTACTTAATTTTTTTAATAAATTGCATTATAATTGTATTATATAATGAATTAGTGCAAGAATATTTGCATAATAGCCATATATTGGCCAATATTTTAAGATAAAAAGGAGAATATCTGAAACTTAAAAATTATCATTAAACATAATAAAACATTCATAAATATAAAAGCATTTCATCCTCTTAAATCAATTTAATCATTTTCGCGCTTTTTATATCATTTTGTAGCTGAAAATCATAAAAAAAACTAAAAATTTTCCATGAAAAATTTCAAACATTTTTGAACAACATAAAAATAAAAATGAAATTGAAATTATATTTTTCAAGCCTTCTAGATTTTATTTCAAAACATAAAATATTAAAAAAATCATACTATTTAAGAAATTATTTATAAATGTTATGAATTGAAATCAATGAATTCGAATCATAATATTTATGTTGGAACTTTTTTCTGTGTACACACTTATTAAAAAATATAGTTTTTCTTCAATTGTTAGTAAATTTTTGTAATAAAAATTTAAATTCAAATTTTTTGGCATTTCCTTTTTATATTTTTTATTTTCTTTTGTTTGAAGTTATTGGGAATGTATAATTGAGAACATAATTTCTAATAATTGTACCTTGCTAATTCTACAATGGTAAAATACTATTTATTAATTAATTACTGTTAAAAAAAAGTGCACTTGATGACACGTTGTTATTAATTTTGGTTATAACTTTGTTATTTTTTATAGTAACAGTTTAAAATTTTGTACACATATGTAATATGATGTAGTGAATTGTAATCAATAATAAAAACAATTTCGAATTTTTTGATGAGTATAAGTACATAATGTTGGAAAAAATATCCAGAACAAATTTACTTTATACGCTCGAAATGAACATTGTAGAAATTACTAACACGCAATGAAGATTAAACAAATCTTATATTTATTTATTTGGTTATACAAATAAATAATGTTTCCGAATCTGCGCATTTTGCATAAACAAAATTGTCCAAGGACCAAGTATTTCATTCTGACTTGATTATTAGTTTTGTAGTTTTATGTAAATAATTTGACTTAAAATAATAAAAGCAATTAATTACTAAGACAACAAACAGTTCTTTTATATAAAATATGCAACAATATTTTGTAAAATTAATTACTAATTTTAGTACATAATTCGTTTGTACGCAGTAATGGAAAACAAGAAATTTCGCTAAATAATTATTTTTAAATACGTGTTTTGGATTCTAATTATTGAAATACATAGGAAACAAAATGGTGAGTTAATTGATAAAAAATATCATCGATAAAGGAATGTCATTTCTGGAAATAAAATATTTCAAAGGGAATTTGAAAAAAAAATCGACCAATACTAAATCAAGAAGAGTTTGAACCGAGAAATTGCAATTGTGAATGTCTTCTGGTTGTGATATGAAATTACTTAAACAAAATTAAACTAACAATACTTTAGTAATGTAGATTCTTCTCAAAATCGCTCTTACTGTCTTAAAAACAAACTTCCAGTATTTAAAAGTATTACTGCCCTCCCTTTTATGTCGAATTCTACAATATTATTGAGAAAATAAACCTTAACCATGATCTTCTTAGATTTATAAGAAAATATGTCTGAATTCTGTAGAAATAAGGTCCCACATACTATGGAATATTAATTGTTTATCACTAATCCATAAAATATATAAATTAATGTTTTTGTTAGTTTATTTGTTTTACAATCACGCTTAAATGGATGAACCGATTTTATTGAAATTTGGAACGTAGGCTATCTCTTTTTTCAATACTTGGAATATCTGTGAACTATAATTGTAAAAGCCGCAAAACTTCGCTGGATTTTTACTTCGGTACCACTGTACGCTGCTTGCCTGAAAATGCGTTTGAACAACTATTCTCCCGTTGGCTAGGTGAGTGAGGAGAGATCATCTATAAATTTTGTTTGTTACCACCAGAAACGCACCTCACTGAATCTTCATACACAGCTGTCTGGGAACAAATCAAGATCCCAGTAACAGTTTATATTTTTGGTTCACAATATTAATAAAAAGTTAAAGATATTGTGAAGCACTATTCAATGATACCCATAATGATCAGATTGTTTTCCAAATATATGAGAAATGTACTATGTATTATATATGTATATTGACTTTAAATTCTTAAACTAAGAGAGAGCATGCAAGAATGTTAAGGTTTTTGTACTTCTAATTATGAGAGCTATCAACCCCAAAAAAAATATAAAAATGCGAGCTGTTTCGCTGATCTTGATTTTGGCCGCTGTCTGTATGTGACCGGCCGGAAGCACTATTCAATGATACCCATAATCTATACTTTGATACCCATAATCTATACTTTCTCATACATCGCTTTAAGTTTTCGATTTTTACGGAATACGATGACATCGAGGAAGAATCTGAACTCAATATCGACTTCCCTATGCTATGGAAGTGGTGGCTTTTAAAACACTCACCTGGAAAGTGACACAAAACAACGTTTTAGTTTAATGGCCGTCAGCCTTGGCTGCGCCTCAAATGTAATTTTTTAATCTCTGATATTATTTATTGGCAATGATTTTAGAGTTTTGGTTGGATTTGAGCGAAATATGTTGTATATGAATTATTTTTAATCTTATTTATTTTTTGAACAAATTTCGTTCGTTTGTATTACTTAAAAAGTGCTGCCAAATTTAGTTTCCACAACAAGAGTTGTTATTTTCGTACTCACTATGAATTTTCATTTACTACTACACTTTTGTGCAATTCTGTCAGTACGGCTCTTTCACAGATAATTTTATTCTTGTTTTGCAAATTTTGTGTAGTAAATCATCTAAAAGCTAAGAACAAAAATATTTAAATAAATGTAAACTAATTGAAAAATTTGAAACGAAACATAAAATGAAGGTGTGTAAAAACTCGTTTACATAACAATTATAATTATTTTTTTTGTTTTTCTCATTTGCTGCTATTTTTAGCTTCAAGTTAGTCGTCAACTGACGGACGAACTCAAGCAAAAACAGGTGAGTTGCAAAAAATTTGTTAATTTTCCCAAATAATAAATACCATGTCAATATTTTCGCCCGTCTTCAAACTAGACTATAACCAATAGTCTTATAAACAAAATTTTATATTCAAAACGATTGCTGGTCGATCATGTGGAAGCTTTAGAACAGTGTATGCTTTTTATGCAAGATACACCATTACCTTCCTCAACAGCTACAAATACAACTGGCCAAGACAAATGTGATGGCAAGGACAAGTGCTTTAAGAAATCGGATGAAATATTGTGGCCGGAAATATTTACAGCTCGTAATGCTTGCATTTTATTGGGCTCCACCATTTTGGAGCATCTAATAACGCCACGTGCTTTTCGTTTAACTTTAATACCTTCGTTGGCAGTGACTGGAGGTTTCAGTGCTTTGTATGTGGTGAAGAATGTTTTCGGTTTTCGCAATAAATACGTTGAAAGAGAATTGGAGAATCTCATACGGACAATTGATGAATTTGGAAATTGTATACGCCGTAATATGACCTATTTCAATGAGATTATTATTATGAAACAACATGAGTTAATAGAGTAGGTATTGAATGTACGGATAAACAAGATACGATGATATATTTTTGAATATTTTGTAGATCCCGTCAAATAGAACGTGCCTGGGATTGTATTACAGCCGCCAAAGAGGTAACCGAAATTTTATTTGAAGCCACCCGTAAATTAGAAACCCAATATCCTATACCAGCACGATTTTCCCAGTATTATGCTCCAATGGAAGATTTAAAAGAATGTGAATACTTTAAGAACAATGTCACCGATTATAGTCCTAAGCATATAAAAGTAAGTACATTTTATACGTATATTCCGCCCTAACACATTCATTCATTTATTATTTGTAACAAAGAGCTCTGAGTTAGGGAATTCAAAATAATGTTCATAGTCAAATGATTAAATTTTAAAGCTATTTTTTAATAGTGAATTCTATCTAGCTAGCTAAAATTAGCATTTTATTCTTTTCTTGTAAAACTAGTTTTTAGTTTGTATATTTTAAAAAAAAAATTTTTAACATTCTGATTCCGAACATTCTGATTCTGAAAAATCAAGATTTGGCCTAATACCGAAAAATTTACAAAATAAAAACATACATAGATTATACAGTTTTAAAGGTGAGATGAGTTATAAATATGTATAATTAATAGCTTACACAGACTTACAAATATCAAAGCAATGTAAAAACTTTTAATTATGTAGTGGATGTGCTGCGTGGCGCCTAAAAGTGAATAATGATTTTTTTTTGCACTAAAATTAAAATAATGAATTTTTTATGAAATTTGTAGCACATTTGAAAAGTTATGTTTGTTTCGGATTAGACCGAATATAAAATTTTTGCCCGAATATTATGTTCTGTTTCACCATGAAAACCTCGGTTTCGGTCGGTCTCTAAAAATTACAATATTTTTTGTAAAAATGGCGCAATGTCCTTGATCAAAATTAAAAAGTTTGCACCCTTAGGATTGAAAGTGTTATTTGTATTTCGAATTTAAATTGACTTGGTCTCCGGATATCTTCAAAACTCTTTCGAAAGAAGCAAATTTTCAGGAAATTATATATCGTTTGCTTAGGTGCAAACGTGCTAAGTGCACTTTTTATGAAAATTTAGATTTATGTGCTGTTTTTCTATAGCGAACGATTGCTTTGAGTGGAAATTTCAAATGTATTTTGTTTTTGTTGCAATAACAAAACACATGTTAAATTTTCACTCAAAGTACTCGTTCACTATAGAAAAACAGCACATTAGATAAAGTAATTTTGTCTCACTCAAATGGATTTGACTGAGAAAAAATTATTTTAGTTATTAGTTTATTCATTAAATTTCAACCAAACAACGTAAACCATAAATTTTTTAAGGAAATATTGGATAATTTTTCTAACCTGCCAAGGGCATAGACAATTTTCATTTTGTTTTGCACTTGAACTATAGATGTCAAATTATAATCGCGATATATAACCGAAAATTATGTTTTTTTTATATTTCGAGTATTTATGAACTGATTAAACAATTAAGAAATTATTACGTTTAGTTCTATCCGTTATATAATATTATAGAAATTACACATGGTGAAGGGTATAAAAAGAAGTCAATTGTAGCTTATCATTTAATTTAAATCCATTAATTCATTGTACTTACACAATTATTCTCTATGGTTTGAGTACTACCAAAATATCGTGTATTTTTAGGATTTTCATAACATCTTCGCGTACGTTCAATCCCAGTTCCTTTTACGTTTAGCTTTAACCATATCTACCAAACCATCATTAAGTCAACTTCATCCAGAATTAGAGAAAATCGATTGCCTTATACGACAGCTAGTACTCGAGGAAGAAAATCATTTTAAAAATCTAGCCATCGAATTGAACAAAAAGAAATCATTAGAGTTGGAAGCTCTAAATGCCAATAAAACAGTAAAAACTCGCAATGATCCCGTCGGTGTTTTACAGGATTCATCGCTTAAACTGAGCGCTTGTATGGTGGCGGTGGCTGGTGAGTGTCAGGCCTTAGACATTACTTTGCAACGTCTTACCGAAACGGAAAATGAGAAAAAAGACAACACCAAACAGTTGGTAGAAGTGGCCAATAATATGCGCTCCATAGAAAATGCTTTGTCTGTGTGTTTCGATGATTTCCAAAGGCTAATGTTGGTGTATAATAAATTTCTCAATACTAAATTAGATTTAAAAGAAACACACAGTGAAAAAAGTGAAAATAAATCTCAAGCAGATGATGAATTTCCAGAAAGCTTTTTGCGTGTTGAAATCTCACAAAATCCCAACGACATGGAGAAGCGAGATGATTTCTATGCCTACATGTTCGACGAAGAGCAAGCTAAAGCCGAAAGGGAACAATTGGAAAAAGAGGAACGGGAGAGACACAAGGAAGAGTTGGAAATTTTAAATTTCGAAAAACGTATTACCAAAGGCAGATTCCGACCTGTACTTAAGCAGCTAAAAGATCATATTGATCCCATACGGCAAGTAATGCTTGAAAAAGAAAGAGAAGTTCTAGCCGCTAAAGGCATAAATGTAGATGAATTATTTGCTAAAGAAGATGATGACGAAGATGATGATGAGGTCAAGGAACATGATAATACGGTAGTATTTAAGGAGGCCTTTGATGACAGCGATGGCAGTGAAGGTAGTGCTGATATAGAATTTGAGAAGCGCACCAAAAAACTTAAAGAACGTGATAATTTTGCTGAAATGCGTAACTTTTTGGCACAAAAACAAAACATCAATTTATTCAAATTGGACGCACCACCAACGACATCCAATGTCTTGGGTGATGAGGATATTTTGGAGAGTGAATGTTAAGTGGCCTGTTTTGTAATTTTTATCATAAAGACTTTATTTTTTGTTTTGGTAAAAAGTACATTTTTTTATTTGATTAACTTTATATTAAAAACAAATAATTTGTAAAATAAAGTGATACACTTTAGAAATTTAGTCCATTAATTATTTGAAATTTGTTTATAGTTTTGTAACGAATTTTGACACCATTAAAAACTAACAAGTGTTTTATTAGAAAAACGGATGGAAAATTTATTTAAAAAATTTACACTCAAAGTACTAGCTTGTGATATAGCAACTGTTAGTAAGTAAATATTATTTGAGTCGTTTTCATACAACTTTTTAAAGATAACTTTCCCTCCGCGTTTCTGATAGTATTATGTAAAGTTGAATAGTTTGATTGTTCCATATTTTGCCTAAACTAATGCATTTTATTTTTTTTGTACATTAAATTTTATATTTATTTCAAATATTATAGCAAATATTCAATTGTAATTTGCACAAATAAAAATTTAAAAAAAAAACATTTGGAAAATATTTGTTTCATATATCTAAACAGACGAATAAATTATATAACTCTATTACCTGATTATACTTACGTCGTGTGTGTAAAATATTCGTAATATAACAAATTAATGGATGTTTTATACATTTATCAGATACATATACTAATCAGATATAAATGCGAGATTTATTTTTATCTAAACGACTGATAAAATTGATATTTTATCTAGGCGTGCTAATATTGCTAAAGATAAAGAGTGTTAAGCTGGGTGAAGGGGGAAAAGGCTGGATAATTGGAAGAGATGTTCAAACTCGCTGAGCCGAAACAAAACTGTTTAGGTTTTGTACTCAGAATAATTGGACAAATAAATATGAAAAAAGGAAAGAAAGAAATAAAACAAAATAATTAGGATTTTTTCTAATTATTTATTTAATTATTTGGAATATGGATTCTTACCAATAAGGAACAATAGGATTAGCAAAGTGCACAGTTCAAAGTTTGATTTGTATCTCTCCCAAAAAGAAGTATTTACGACTCTACGATTAATTTAGTACTTAATGACAAGTGGAAGTATACTGCAACATATAACTTTCTGCATTTATATATATTGTGGGAAAATAGGAATTGCAGGGAAGTGGGGAAAATCGCTAAGTGTTGTTTTTGGCGTAAACAAAGAGGAATGTTTGCTTCTTATATATTTCTCTGCGAAAGTAGAAATTAGAAAAGTAAAAATAATTTTTTTTTTTTGGAAAACTGGCATTATTTGGTGATTATCCATATTTCCTCCTAAAACCATTTTTTTGGGTGAAAATTAAAATTAGCTGTATCTTCGTTAATACGTGTTTAAATGGAAAACTGGGGTTATTTTGTGATCACCCATATTTCCTTCCTAAATCCATTTTCTAAATGAAAATTAAATTTTACTCTAAGTTCGTTAATATGCGTTTAAATGGAAAACTGGCGTTATTTTGTGATTTAAATTTTGCTCTAACTTCGTTAATATGCGTTTAAATGAAAAACTGGCATTATTTTGTTATTACCCATATTTCCTTGCTAAAACCCATTTTCTCAATGAAAATTAAATTTTGCTCTAACTTCGTTAATATGCGTTTAAATGGAAAACTGGCATTATTTTGTGATCACCCATATTTCCTTGCTAAAACCCATTTTCTCAATGAAAATTAAATTTTGCTCTAACTTCGTTAATATGCGTTTAAATGGAAAACTGGCATTATTTTGTGATCACCAATATTTCCTTGCTAAAACCCATTTTCTGCATGAAAATTAAAATTTGCTTAATATGCGTTTAAATAGAAAACTGACATTATTTTTTGATCACCCATATTTCCTTGTTAAAACCCATTTTCTGACTGAAAATTAAAATTTGCTCTAACTTCGTTAATATGCGTTTAAATGGAAAACTGGCATTATTTTGTGATCACCCACCTTTCCTTGCTAAAACCGATTTTCTGACTGAAAATTAAAATTTGCTCTAAGTTCGTTAATATGTGTTTAAATGGAAAACTGGCATTATTTTGTGATCACTAATATTTCCTTGCTAAAAACCATTTTCAGACTGAAAATTAAAATTTGCTCTAACTTCGTTAATATGCGTTTAAATGGAAAACTGGCATTCTTTTGTGATTACCCATATTTCCTTGTTAAAAACTCATTTTCTGACTGAAAATTAAAATTTGCTCTAACTTCGTTAATATGCGTTTAAATGGAAAACTGGCATTATTTTGTGATCACCCATATTTCCTTGCTAAAACCCATTTTCTGAATGAAAATTAAAATTTGCTTAATATGCGTTTAAATAGAAAACTGGCATTATTTTCCTTGCTAAAACCCATTTTCTAACTGAAAATTAAAATTTGCTCTAACTTCGTTAATATGCGTTTAAATGGAAAACTGGCATTATTCTGTGATCACCCATATTTCCTTGCTAAAACCAATTTTCTGACTGAAAATTTAATTTTGCTCTATCTTCGTTAATATGCGTTTAAATGGAAAACTGGCATTATTTTGTGATCACCCATATTTCCTTGCAAAACCCATTTTCAAACTGAAAATTAAAATTTGCTCTAACTTCGTTAATATGCGTTTAAATGGAAAACTGGCATTATTTTGTGATCACCCATATTTCCTTGTTAAAGCCCATTTTCTGATTGAAAATTAAATGTTGCTCTAACTTCGTTAATATGCGTTGAAATGGAAAACTGACATTATTTTGTGATCACCCATATTTCCTTGTTAAAACCCATTTTCAGACTGAAAATTAAAATTTGCTCTAACATCGTTAATATGCGTTTAAATGGAAAACTGGCATTATTTTGTGATCACCCATATTTACTTCCTAAAACCCATTTTCTAACTGAAAATTAAATTTTGTTCTAACTTCGTTAATATGTGTTTAAATGGAAAACTGGCATTATTTTGAGATCACCCATATTTTCTTGCTAAAACCCATTTTCTAACTGAAAATTAAAATTTGCTCTAACTTCGTTAATATGCGTTTAAATGGAAAACTGACATTATTCTGTGATCACCCATATTTCCTTGCTAAAACCAATTTTCTGACTGAAAATTTAATTTTGCTCTATCTTCGTTAATATGCGTTTAAATGGAAAACTGGCATTATTTTGTGATCACCCATATTTCCTTGCTAAAACCCATTTTCAAACTGAAAATTAAAATTTGCTCTAACTTCGTTAATATGCGTTTAAATGGAAAACTGGCATTATTTTGTGATCACCCATATTTCCTTGTTAAAGCCCATTTTCTGATTGAAAATTAAATGTTGCTCTAACTTCGTTAATATGCGTTGAAATGGAAAACTGACATTATTTTGTGATCACCCATATTTCCTTCCTAAAACCCATTTTCTAACTGAAAATTAAAATTTGCTCTAACTTCGTTAATATGCGTTTAAATGGAAAACTGGCATTATTTTGTGATCTCCCATATTTCCTTCCTAAAACGCATTTTCTAACTGAAAATTAAAATTTGCTTAATATGCGTTTAACTGGAAAACTGGCATTATTTTGTGATCACCCATCTTTCCTTGCTAAAACCCATTTTCTGACTGAAAATTAAATTTTGCTCTAACTTCGTTAATATGCGTTTAAATGGAAAACTGGCATTATTTTGTGATCACCCATATTTCCTTGCTAAAACCAATTTTCTGACTGAAAATTTAATTTTGTTCTATCTTCGTTAATATGCGTTTAAATGGAAAACTGGCATTATTTTGTGATCACCCATATTTCCTTGCTAAAACCCATTTTCAGACTGAAAAGTAAATTTTCCTCTAACTTCGTTAATATGCGTTTAAATGGAAAACTGGCATTATTTTGTGATCACCCATATTTCCTTGCTAAAACCCATTTTCAGACTGAAAAGTAAATTTTCCTCTAACTTCGTTAATATGCGTTTAAATGGAAAACTGGCATTATTTTGTGATCACCCATATTTTCTTGCTAAAACCCATTTTCTGACTGAAAATTAAATTTTGCTCTAACTTCGTTAATATGCGTTTAAATGGAAAACTGGCATTATTTTGTGATCACCCATCTTTCCTTGCTAAAACCCATTTTCTGACTGAAAATTAAATTTTGCTCTAACTTCGTTAATATGCGTTTAAATGGAAAACTGACATTATTTTGTGATCACCCATATTTCCTTACTAAACCAATTTTCTGACTGAAAATTAAATTTTGCTCTATCTTCGTTAATATGCGTTTAAATGGAAAACTGGCATTATTTTGTGATCACCCATATTTCCTTGCTAAAACCCATTTTCAAACTGAAAATTAAAATTTGCTCTAACTTCGTTAATATGCGTTTAAATGGAAAACTGGCATTATTTTGTGATCACCCATATTTCCTTGTTAAAGCCCATTTTCTGATTGAAAATTAAATTTTGCTCTAACTTCGTTAATATGCGTTGAAATGGAAAACTGACATTATTTTGTGATCACCCATATTTCCTTGCTAAAACCCATTTTCAAACTGAAAATTAAAATTTGCTCTAACTTCGTTAATATGCGTTTAAATGGAAAACTGGCATTATTTTGTGATCACCCATATTTCCTTGTTAAAGCCCATTTTCTGATTGAAAATTAAATTTTGCTCTAACTTCGTTAATATGCGTTGAAATGGAAAACTGACATTATTTTGTGATCACCCATATTTCCTTGCTAAAACCCATTTTCAGACTGAAAATTAAATTTTGCTCTAACTTCGTTAATATGCGTTTAAATGGAAAACTGACATTATTTTGTGATCTCCCATATTTCCTTCCTAAAACGCATTTTCTAACTGAAAATTAAAATTTGCTTAATATGCGTTTAACTGGAAAACTGGCATTATTTTGTGATCACCCATCTTTCCTTGCTAAAACCCATTTTCTGACTGAAAATTAAATTTTGCTCTAACTTCGTTAATATGCGTTTAAATGGAAAACTGGCATTATTTTGTGATCACCCATATTTCCTTGCTAAAACCCATTTTCAGACTGAAAAGTAAATTTTCCTCTAACTTCGTTAATATGCGTTTAAATGGAAAACTGGCATTATTTTGAGATCACCCATATTTCCTTGCTAAAACCCATTTTCAAACTGAAAATTAAAATTTGCTCTAACTTCGTTAATATGCGTTTAAATGGAAAACTGGCATTATTTTGTGATCACCCATATTTCCTTGTTAAAGCCCATTTTCTGATTGAAAATTAAATGTTGCTCTAACTTCGTTAATATGCGTTGAAATGGAAAACTGACATTATTTTGTGATCACCCATATTTCCTTGTTAAAACCCATTTTCAGACTGAAAATTAAAATTTGCTCTAACATCGTTAATATGCGTTTAAATGGAAAACTGGCATTATTTTGTGATCACCCATATTTCCTTCCTAAAACCCATTTTCTAACTGAAAATTAAATTTTGTTCTAACTTCGTTAATATGTGTTTAAATGGAAAACTGGCATTATTTTGAGATCACCCATATTTTCTTGCTAAAACCCATTTTCTAACTGAAAATTAAATTTAGTTCTAACTTCGTTAATATGTGTTTAAATGGAAAACTGGCATTATTTTGTGATCACCCATAATTCCTTCCTAAAACCCATTTTCTGAATGAAAATTAAAAGTTGCTCTAACTTCGTTAATATGCGTTTAAATGGAAAACTGGCATTATTTTGTGATCACCCATATTTCCTTGCTAAAACCCATTTTCAGACTGAAAAGTAAATTTTCCTCTAACTTCGTTAATATGCGTTTAAATGGAAAACTGGCATTATTTTGTGATCACCCATATTTCCTTGCTAAAACCAATTTTCTGACTGAAAATTTAATTTTGCTCTATCTTCGTTAATATGCGTTTAAATGGAAAACTGACATTATTTTGTGATCTCCCATATTTCCTTCCTAAAACGCATTTTCTAACTGAAAATTAAAATTTGCTTAATATGCGTTTAACTGGAAAACTGGCATTATTTTGTGATCACCCATATTTCCTTGCTAAAACCCATTTTCAGACTGAAAAGTAAATTTTCCTCTAACTTCGTTAATATGCGTTTAAATGGAAAACTGGCATTATTTTGTGATCACCCATATTTCCTTGCTAAAACCAATTTTCTGACTGAAAATTTAATTTTGCTCTATCTTCGTTAATATGCGTTTAAATGGAAAACTGACATTATTTTGTGATCTCCCATATTTCCTTCCTAAAACGCATTTTCTAACTGAAAATTAAAATTTGCTTAATATGCGTTTAACTGGAAAACTGGCATTATTTTGTGATCACCCATCTTTCCTTGCTAAAACCCATTTTCTGACTGAAAATTAAATTTTGCTCTAACTTCGTTAATATGCGTTTAAATGGAAAACTGGCATTATTTTGTGATCACCCATATTTCCTTGCTAAAACCCATTTTCAGACTGAAAAGTAAATTTTCCTCTAACTTCGTTAATATGCGTTTAAATGGAAAACTGGCATTATTTTGTGATCACCCATATTTTCTTGCTAAAACCCATTTTCTGACTGAAAATTAAATTTTGCTCTAACTTCGTTAATATGCGTTTAAATGGAAAACTGGCATTATTTTGTGATCACCCATCTTTCCTTGCTAAAACCCATTTTCTGACTGAAAATTAAATTTTGCTCTAACTTCGTTAATATGCGTTTAAATGGAAAACTGACATTATTTTGTGATCACCCATATTTCCTTACTAAACCAATTTTCTGACTGAAAATTAAATTTTGCTCTATCTTCGTTAATATGCGTTTAAATGGAAAACTGGCATTATTTTGTGATCACCCATATTTCCTTGCTAAAACCCATTTTCAAACTGAAAATTAAAATTTGCTCTAACTTCGTTAATATGCGTTTAAATGGAAAACTGGCATTATTTTGTGATCACCCATATTTCCTTGTTAAAGCCCATTTTCTGATTGAAAATTAAATTTTGCTCTAACTTCGTTAATATGCGTTGAAATGGAAAACTGACATTATTTTGTGATCACCCATATTTCCTTGCTAAAACCCATTTTCAAACTGAAAATTAAAATTTGCTCTAACTTCGTTAATATGCGTTTAAATGGAAAACTGGCATTATTTTGTGATCACCCATATTTCCTTGTTAAAGCCCATTTTCTGATTGAAAATTAAATTTTGCTCTAACTTCGTTAATATGCGTTGAAATGGAAAACTGACATTATTTTGTGATCACCCATATTTCCTTGCTAAAACCCATTTTCAGACTGAAAATTAAATTTTGCTCTAACTTCGTTAATATGCGTTTAAATGGAAAACTGACATTATTTTGTGATCTCCCATATTTCCTTCCTAAAACGCATTTTCTAACTGAAAATTAAAATTTGCTTAATATGCGTTTAACTGGAAAACTGGCATTATTTTGTGATCACCCATCTTTCCTTGCTAAAACCCATTTTCTGACTGAAAATTAAATTTTGCTCTAACTTCGTTAATATGCGTTTAAATGGAAAACTGGCATTATTTTGTGATCACCCATATTTCCTTGCTAAAACCCATTTTCAGACTGAAAAGTAAATTTTCCTCTAACTTCGTTAATATGCGTTTAAATGGAAAACTGGCATTATTTTGAGATCACCCATATTTCCTTGCTAAAACCCATTTTCAAACTGAAAATTAAAATTTGCTCTAACTTCGTTAATATGCGTTTAAATGGAAAACTGGCATTATTTTGTGATCACCCATATTTCCTTGTTAAAGCCCATTTTCTGATTGAAAATTAAATGTTGCTCTAACTTCGTTAATATGCGTTGAAATGGAAAACTGACATTATTTTGTGATCACCCATATTTCCTTGTTAAAACCCATTTTCAGACTGAAAATTAAAATTTGCTCTAACATCGTTAATATGCGTTTAAATGGAAAACTGGCATTATTTTGTGATCACCCATATTTCCTTCCTAAAACCCATTTTCTAACTGAAAATTAAATTTTGTTCTAACTTCGTTAATATGTGTTTAAATGGAAAACTGGCATTATTTTGAGATCACCCATATTTTCTTGCTAAAACCCATTTTCTAACTGAAAATTAAATTTAGTTCTAACTTCGTTAATATGTGTTTAAATGGAAAACTGGCATTATTTTGTGATCACCCATAATTCCTTCCTAAAACCCATTTTCTGAATGAAAATTAAAAGTTGCTCTAACTTCGTTAATATGCGTTTAAATGGAAAACTGGCATTATTTTGTGATCACCCATATTTCCTTGCTAAAACCCATTTTCAGACTGAAAAGTAAATTTTCCTCTAACTTCGTTAATATGCGTTTAAATGGAAAACTGGCATTATTTTGTGATCACCCATATTTCCTTGCTAAAACCAATTTTCTGACTGAAAATTTAATTTTGCTCTATCTTCGTTAATATGCGTTTAAATGGAAAACTGGCATTATTTTGTGATCACCCATATTTCCTTGCTAAAACCCATTTTCAAACTGAAAATTAAAATTTGCTCTAACTTCGTTAATATGCGTTTAAATGGAAAATTGGCATTATTTTGTGATCACCCATATTTCCTTGTTAAAGCCCATTTTCTGTTTGAAAATTAAATGTTGCTCTAACTTTGTTAATATGCGTTGAAATGGAAAACTGACATTATTTTGTGATCACCCATATTTCCTTCCTAAAACCCATTTTCTAACTGAAAATTAAATTTTGTTCTAACTTCGTTAATATGTGTTTAAATGGAAAACTGGCATTATTTTGAGATCACCCATATTTTCTTGCTAAAACCCATTTTCTAACTGAAAATTAAAATTTGCTCTAACTTCGTTAATATGCGTTTAAATGGAAAACTGACATTATTCTGTGATCACCCATATTTCCTTGCTAAAACCAATTTTCTGACTGAAAATTTAATTTTGCTCTATCTTCGTTAATATGCGTTTAAATGGAAAACTGGCATTATTTTGTGATCACCCATATTTCCTTGCTAAAACCCATTTTCAAACTGAAAATTAAAATTTGCTCTAACTTCGTTAATATGCGTTTAAATGGAAAACTGGCATTATTTTGTGATCACCCATATTTCCTTGTTAAAGCCCATTTTCTGATTGAAAATTAAATGTTGCTCTAACTTCGTTAATATGCGTTGAAATGGAAAACTGACATTATTTTGTGATCACCCATATTTCCTTCCTAAAACCCATTTTCTAACTGAAAATTAAAATTTGCTCTAACTTCGTTAATATGCGTTTAAATGGAAAACTGGCATTATTTTGTGATCTCCCATATTTCCTTCCTAAAACGCATTTTCTAACTGAAAATTAAAATTTGCTTAATATGCGTTTAACTGGAAAACTGGCATTATTTTGTGATCACCCATCTTTCCTTGCTAAAACCCATTTTCTGACTGAAAATTAAATTTTGCTCTAACTTCGTTAATATGCGTTTAAATGGAAAACTGGCATTATTTTGTGATCACCCATATTTCCTTGCTAAAACCAATTTTCTGACTGAAAATTTAATTTTGTTCTATCTTCGTTAATATGCGTTTAAATGGAAAACTGGCATTATTTTGTGATCACCCATATTTTCTTGCTAAAACCCATTTTCTGACTGAAAATTAAATTTTGCTCTAACTTCGTTAATATGCGTTTAAATGGAAAACTGGCATTATTTTGTGATCACCCATCTTTCCTTGCTAAAACCCATTTTCTGACTGAAAATTAAATTTTGCTCTAACTTCGTTAATATGCGTTTAAATGGAAAACTGGCATTATTTTGTGATCACCCATATTTCCTTGCTAAAACCCATTTTCAGACTGAAAAGTAAATTTTCCTCTAACTTCGTTATATGCGTTTAAATGGAAAACTGGCATTATTCTGTGATCACCCATATTTCCTTGCTAAAACCCATTTTCAAACTGAAAATTAAAATTTGCTCTAACTTCGTTAATATGCGTTTAAATGGAAAACTGACATTATTTTGTGATCACCCATATTTCCTTCCTAAAACCCATTTTCTAATTGAAAATTAAAATTTAACGAATATGCGTTTAAATGGAAAACTGACATTATTTTGTGATCACCCATCTTTCCCTGCTAAAACCCATTTTCAGACTGAAAATTAAAATTTGCTCTAATTTCGTTAATATGCGTTTAAATGGAAAACTGACATTATTTTGTGATCTGAAAATTAAATTTTGCTCTATCTTCGTTAATATGCGTTTAAATGGAAAACTGGCATTATTCTGTGATCACCCATATTTCCTTGCTAAAACGCATTTTCTAACTGAAAATTAAAATTTGCTCTAACTTCGTTAATATGCGTTTAAATGGAAAACTGACATTATTTTGTGATCACCCATATTTCCTTGTTAAAACCCATTTTCAGAATGAAAATTAAAATTTGCTTTAACTTTGTTAATATGCGTTTAAATGGAAAACTGGCATTATTTTGTGATCACCCATATTTCCTTCCTAAAACCCATTTTCTAACTGAAAATTAAATTTTGTTCTAACTTCGTTAATATGTGCTTAAATGGAAAACTGGCATTATTTTGAGATCACCCATATTTCCTTGTTAAAACCCATTTTCAGAATGAAAATTAAAATTTGCTCTAACTTCGTTAATATGCGTTTAAATGGGAAATTGGCATTATTTTGTGATCACCCATATTTCCTTGTTAAAACCCATTTTCAGAATGAAAATTAAAATTTGCTCTAACTTCGTTAATATGCGTTTAAATGGGAAATTGGCATTATTTTGTGATCACCCATATTTCCTTCCTAAAACCCATTTTCTGAATGAAAATTAAAATTTGCTTTAACTTCGTTAATATGCGTTTAAATGGAAAACTGGCATTATTTTGTAATCACCTATATTTTGTTTCTAAAACCATTTTTTTAGTGAAAATTATAATTTGCTCCAACTTCGTTAATATGCGTTTAAAACTGGGAAAACTGGAGTTATTTTGTATCACCCATATTTCCTTTCTAAAATCATTTTTTTTGGTGAAAATCTACAAGATGAGTAGTGAAGTTCTGCTAGTAAATTCGGCTTTCACAAACGACGAAATCGTTGGATCTATCCATAAATGTAAATAGTCTGATCCCATAGATATAACTGCTCTCTCTCTACAGTGAAATCTGACGAAATAGTCCGTGTCGGAGCATCATCATTTAGTGTACAGAAGGTGCATTCATCAATCTGTTCCGCCAGCGATGCTACTCTCTGGACATTATAGAGCTCCCCATCTGGCCGCAATACCTTGAACCTCTAGATATTGTGCAATCGGTTGTATATATTTTATTTTTCAACTCCGGTTCTACAATGACGGAGTTGTTTCTGGGTTTACAGCCTTTGACTGAAGATATTCCGGTCATTACGGTACGTAGAACTGGCTGTTGTGGGAATGTTTCTCTATAGGAATGCCGCGCTATATATTGCTGTACTCGATTTGGTAATCAAGAAATCTTAAAAAATCGAGGTAGTCGTGGTTTTTATATGTCAGCCATTTGTGGTCCGATTTTTTATACCAACCGAACCAATGTTATATTTATATTATACTAGCCCGGTAGATATTTGCTAATGTTAGTTCTTCAAGTTTCTCCAAAAAATTTATCTTATTAAGAAAAATGAGAAGTGAAAAGGAGGCAATATATTGAAAATTAAAATTTCCGAATTTACAAATCATCTCCTGAAAATTTCGAATCGTATACAAAAAAAAATCATCCAAATCGCTTCATCCGTTCTTACATGATTCCATTACATACATGGTGATGCCATTACATACATGGACCATTTAATTTTTATCCATATAATCCATATAAATATATAAATGTCTTTGTAAGTTTGTTTGTTTGTTGGTTTATTTGAGCATCACGCCTAAACGGCTGAACCGATTTTATTGGATTATATTGGAATTTGGAACATAGATAGATTCTTACTTGGAAGCGTCAATAGGCTATCTTTTTTTTTAATACTTGTACTAGAAAGAGATTTAAAGGGGAAAACGGTAAAATTGGTACCTTTAGTTCTTAAACAATCAAGAGGAAACGGCTGCACCGAATTGATTGAAATTTGAAACATAGATATTCCTTTACTTGGAAGCAATAATAGACTATATATTTTTTCTTAACTTGGACCATAAAGGGACTAAAGAGGGCAAAATTTGTACCACCCATACAAATTAAATAGTTATTTTCGAATATCTGCAGAACTAAAATTGTGACTATGTTCAAACTTTATTTGAATCAATTTCGTATCACTGTTTAAAGTTTAACTAAACATGTGAAGGATCGGAACAGGGGGTGTGACACCTCCCATACAAAGTAAATAGTTATTTTCAAATAATATATGGTGAACTATAATTGTGGAAGTCTTGAAATTTAGTCCGAATAGCACTCTTATCATTTTACATGGTTTGGCTGAAATAACAAAGTAAATAGTTATTTAAAATTCTTCAAACTTTGTATGAATTTATTTCTCATCATTTCCCAGCTAAACATGGCTGTGATAGTAACGGTGGGTGTGGGCCCTTCCATACAAAGTACTTAATCAATTTTGTATATCTGGATAACTAAAATTGCAAGACTCTTCAAATTTTGTCCGAAACATCTTTTTATAATTTTACTTAATTTTTTGTCTGAAAACGGCCGGGTTATTAATAGTGGACATGGAACTAGAAAAAGTCGTAAAACTTTTATGGATTTATTTCGTTACCATAGTACGTAGTTGACTGAAAATTTGTTCGATTGTATTAGTTATTTACGAATATTTGGAGAACAATAATTGTTAAAGTCTCTAAGATTAGTACCACTGTACGAAGTTTAGCAAAAAATGGGCGAGATCGGAACAGAGGGTTTAGGACCTACATTACAAAGAAAATTGTAATTTCTTATATTTTTAGGATGTTTGAAATTGGGGGGGGGATCGGCCCAATTTGAATATCTGGAGAATTATAATAGTTAAAGTAATGCTTCAAATGAGTTATTTTGTTATCATTGTAGATAAAATATATAAATATTCGAATATCAAGTGAATGTAATTGTAAGAGTCTTTAAACTTTGTGTAAATTACGGTGATGCCAGTGTCCTATTATGCCAGAAATTAAGAAGGGACGTGCCCCCTCCAATACATAGTAAATATTTATTATGGAATATCTGGAGAACTATAATATTGCAATTCTCAATACTTTGCATGTGTTATTTTTGTACCTCGATGTATTGAAAATTGATATCTAAAAAACTGTTATAGCTAGAGTCTTCCAACTTTTTATAAATAGCTTTCATATCATTGTAAGGAGTCTGACTAAAAATAGGCGAATATCTTAAAAAAAGCTTCAAGATTTTTTAAAATCACAGGATATTTTTTATACCTTCAACGGCATGTATTTATTTGCTTATAAAATCTTTTCACATTTTTTTTTTTCATTTTACTTCGACAGGGGTAGCAAAGCGCACAGGGTCAACCTAGTATACATATATAGAAGATATATTCTATGTTGTTCGATATGTTTAAGATTTGTTAGCGGACTTGCGGTTATAGTATTTGTCATATATTTGTTGCAAATAATTTAATTCGTCCGATTCAAACTAAGCAAATTTATAAATGATATATCAAATTTTTTCCCGGACTGAAGCTTTAATAATGGTTGTACAAGCTGTAAATTTACATTTTTTTTATTAAATATAAATAAATTTTCTCTTATTTACAAACCAGAATAAATAAAGCTACAACTTATAATGTATGTGGTATATAAAGTTAAGTACAAATTAAAAACAATAAAAAATATTAAAAATGGCAAATATTCAATATTTTGAACGGCAGATATCTAATATTATAGGCATATAAATAAACAAAATTCAGGGATAGATATCGTACATAAAATTATTATTAACAATCTTTGGTCAAAAATTCATATAAATTTTTTTATCTTACACAATTTTTTTATGGTAATATAAAAATAAAACGTCCTTAAAACTAAATTAATGGAACCTTTTTATTTAAAATAGTTTTCCCAAACTACAAACAATTTGTATGCCCCTTTTTAACTGCTCTAACTCAGCCTTAAATTATTAGTTGAGGAGTTATTATTTTGAATATTAATTCATCAAACACTACCATTACTGAGAGCACCATTAGTATGACCTTGTGAAAATGCTGATAAATTGCTACTACGGACACTGGTATAACGTATAGGTTCCACGCCAAAATCATCCCTTTTTAAACGCCTTCGTATGCACACCACTATAAAACCGATAATTAAACCCAATACCACTACAACTGACGCTGTAATAACGGTTAATATAATATATCGTTTACGTCGAAAACGTGGCGGATCCTCATCGATAACTTTGTATTTTATGGGAATTTCCATCGAACAGATTTGTGTTGATGTTAAATTTGACAAGCGAGCACCCGCAAATATATAGGGACCATCACAACGTATCGGTTCATCTGCATACAGATGGTGGGAACCAGTGTATTCTAGCACTTGAAATAATTGACAATCACACATCCATAGATTGCCAATAGTTTTGAAGGTTTTTAGTAGCGGCCAAGGTTTTGGTAGGGTGACATTGGTATTATTGGCTGCAGACACCGATGACAGATCCATGTTGAGGTTTAAAGTTGTTAGGCTACAGTATGAGATGTCCAGCTGTAAACAAAACGTTAAAGATTTAAAAAAAAATATAAAAAAAGATTAAACACACTCAAATTTACTTACATAAGTCAAGTTACCACAATGCATCAAACTATCTAAATCGAATGTTTCCAACTTGTGATTGTTTGAGCAATCTAAATGTGTTAAGTGCTCCAAGCGAGAAAATGTGTTATTCTGTATGCTCTTCAAATTCGGCATGCCACTAATGTTTAGACGCAACAATGCTTTCAAACCCAGAAAACTGCCTTCGCTAAAGTCATTGAATTTATTGCCAGCTAAATTTAAGCTACGCATACTTTGGCCAATCAATTGAAAATTTTCAGGCAAGTGAACAAAATCATTGCCGGCCAAATTTAATGTTTTCAAAGACGTAAGTTTTTCGAAAATAACCGTAGCCATAGATTTAATTCCAGTATGGGAAAGATCAAGATCCTGGAATGTGAATATTTAAATGTTTGTTGCATACATATTATTGAGTTAATAGCACTACAACTCACCTGCAACAAGGACGCTGAAGCTAAAGCCATAGTTGTTGGATTATCTAAAACCTTAAAATCATTCCAACTTAAGTTTAACTTTGTTATATTGGGCGTATGCTCAAATATGCGTCGATCCAAAGAACTAAGTTTATTGTGACTCAAATCCAATTCTTTTAGAGCAATCGGTTCATAACTGGTAATATGATAGGGTCCTCTGAAAACATCTGGTGTCAATTCATCGTTTGTGATCTCGTTGTAGGCCAAATCCAATGAAATTATATTTGGTACATCCATAAACGTGGGTGCTTGCAAATGTTTGATGCCACAATGGCGGCAAGCAAAACTCAATGTGCTATTGGTAGAAGGTAGTTGCTGTAAAATGTCGATTGTGTTGCCCGAAAAACTGGCAACAATTATGTTATCTATTTAAAGAAAATGAACGACCATTAGCTTGTGATTACAAACTACATATATATAAGAAAAGTATTCAAATGTACCTTTATAATTATGTTTGCCAAATTCCTCTGGCCATCTTGCCAGTATGTGCTTGAAACCTTTCATCACACAACTCAAAGTGTTGTGATGTGTTTGATTTTTGTTGGCAACAGCTTGAGTTTCTAAACATACACAGGTTTCACAAATGTTTGCAACATTTTCGTATGGTATATTTTCATGCTGTGCAGCAACATGTTGTATCAAACATACTGCTGTTGTAAAAGACAATAACTGTAAAGATATAGAAAAGACAAAATTATTAGCATATTGCAGTGATATTCGCAGTAAAACATTTGTGACAAGATGGACATACACGAAAGTAAAATTTTTGTTTTTTTTAACAGTATGTACTACAAAAAATCAGAGACATAACTGTTATAAGAAATATCTAAAAAAAATTAGCCATAACTGTTATATTGTAGAAATAAATATTTTGTTTCATAATAAATATTTTGTTTCGTTGCTCATAGCTTTTATTTTTGATTTTTATGTTTTTACGTTGCCTTATAAGAGTTATTCATAATAAATATTTTTTTACGTTACTCATAACTTTTATTTTCGATTTATATTTTTTTACGTTGCCTAATAAGAGTTATTTATAATAAATATTTTTTTTCGTTACTCAAAACTTTTATTTTCGATATAACTTCACCTGAAGTATTTCCACTTCAACCAATATCAGATTTTCTGATTAACGAATCGACGAATCTAAATACGTCTTCGTTGTTCGGTACATCAATTAGAGAACTTGAAGTGGATTTATCTTCAGAAGATGACAAAGGCAATACATCGGGAGAGTTATTAGCAGCTATAGCTGAAATAGAGCTTTAAACCTGCAATTTTTAAATAAATAGGTTCATATTGTCTATGAACTGCCGGCTAAACGGCTTTCTGTTGAAAGAGCATTTTCCGCTTTGCGTATTTTGTTGACTGAGAAAAGGTGCAACTTGGCGGACAATGTGTTTGCTAAAACATTGATTGTGAAACAATATTCTTCATAATTAAAAAACACACAGACAGAAAAAACACGCGACTTTAAAGGTTAAAGACAATGTATGTACTAATAAAATGCAAGCAAGATGACGAAAGAAACTTCTTTTGAGTTATGAGCAACGAAAAAAATATATTCTTTAGAATAACTCTTATTAGGCAACTTAAAAACATACAAATCGAAAATAAAAGTTATGAGCAACGTAAAAAAAATATATTATGAATAACAGTTATTATGCAACGTAAAAAAATATAAATCGAAAATAAAAGTTATGAGCAACGAAAAAAAATATTTATTATGAATAACTCTCATTTGAAAACGTAAAAATTATTTATTGATTTATGCCTAACTTTTTCAGTCTCAAAAAATTTTATAACAGTTATTTTTGGTCTCTGCAAAAAATACCATAATCATGTTACTAAAGTTTTTCGGAGTGTGATATATACATATGTATGTATATTGTCACAAACGCCGACAACTATGTTTAACGTATATTTTATTGTTAAATTAATTGAGAAACATCTTTGTTCTATGTGTATATCAGGTTTTATTATCCCAAACAAGCGGAATTTTCCAAATACGGATGCTTGCAGAGGCATGATATTATTTCGGGATGTCCCACATTGTAGGTCTTCGTTTATGATCCTCTTTCATTCTAGTTGCAATGAGATATCATGCCTCCTGTTTACAATTTCAATCAATTTTATTGAATAAAATAAAATTGAATAAAATTGTTTTTCCAAAGATATTTAAATACTAGTAAGAGTCCATATTTGTCTATGAAAACTGAAAGTGGTTTCATTCCGAAAAATAAATAGTTTTACTTTTTCTGAAGAAGCAAAAAACGGAATTAACAGGCCTGTCACACATTTCGTTCGGAATGGTTTCAATTCCGTAGTTTTTATTCCGTTTAGGTTATTCTGATTCCGTGTAATTTGTTAATTCAAAAAATATTTAATAATTCTGTATTTCAGATCTTAATTTGACAGCGTTTTTATATTAAAACAAAAGTGAAGTTTTTGGTGCAGAAATTTATTAAAATTTTAAGAAAAATAAATAAATACAAACAAATATCAATTTCACTTTGAAAACTGAACGAATTTTCGTTTTACTTTTTGTAAATAAGCAAATTACGGAATTGATTCCACTTTCGATCGGAATGGAATCCTGTGACAGGCCTTTCATTTCCACTTTCGATCGAAATGGATTTCTGTGACAGGGGGGATAGTTCTCAAAAAAGAGACCATAGCTCTAAATTTTAAGTATGTATTTTCCGTTGTTATCAAATATACAAATTCATTAAAAGTACATACATATTTGGTCAATTCACTACTCCTATCATGTCATAATGTCCTAATATTTCACATTGGTTGTTATTGCCTTTCAAGCTAAAATGTCCTAAGAGTCGGTTAAGCCGGGCCACCAATTCGTGAAATAGTATGCGGGATTTTTTAAAATTTTTAGCTTTTATTTTAAAATATTTGTACAATTCAAATTTATTCAAAGTAGCATATGGATTCTGAGACAAGAGAACTGCTCATCTTTTGAGGCCATGAACGAATCAAACCAATTTCGGATACTCTGTTCCAAAGTGAAGCGATTCCCAGAGAGAGCGTTCTGCATCGATGCAAGGTCTGGACTATAAGGCGGGTGAGGCGGAACATCCCATTCACTTAAATAGATAGTTTTTAAAAGGTATTGCAACAAGTGGCCGAGTGTTGTTTTTCTGCCAATGCTCGCTTCAAACGAATCAGTTGCGTTCGGTACAGGTTCCCTGTGATGCTCATTCCAGATTTCAGTGGAACCCTTATGGTGTATATGCTTATGCACTATTGTTTTATTGAGGGGACGATTTATTTTGTATGAAATTCACTCAGTATTCAAATAATTTTTAAATCTGAGAATTGTTTTTCGTACGTGTTTCTGAATTAGGAGGTTATAATCATAGAGAAACAAAGAGCGGAAACTAGAATAAACAAATTATACTTCAAAATAAAATTTTTTAATATTTTTAAGTAAACAAAATTTATTTTTTTTTAGTTTTTAATTTTTTGAAGAAAACAATTTTTTGAATTGTTTTTTTTAATTTTAAATTTTTTTTTTTAATTTAAAAATTTTTTTTTAGTTTTTTAATTTTTTTTAATATTTAGCGAAAAAAAATTGTTTGTGAAAAAAATCGGGTTAAAAAATATTTTTCCGATTTTGACCCATTTTAGGTCCAACTTACTATGGTTTTATATACGTCATTGCAAAGGTCTTTGAAATATCTATCATTAGATATCCATATTGTCTATATTAATGACTTAATCTATATATAGGTCAAAAATCGAGGATTTCCTTGTTTTTTCCTCATATTTCAGCCATTTGTGGACCGATTTTGCTGATTTTAAATAGCAAACTTCTCGAAAGCATGTCTGACAGAATTATTGAAGATTTGGAACCAGAAGATATCTGGGGTCTTCAGAAAATTGATTTCAACAGACAGACGGACTGAGTTAGGTAATTATATTTAGTCATTGGTATAAAAACGCTTTGAAAATTTTTTTTTCTGTTTTATAATTCAATTTGAATCAATTTTGAGAATTAATGCAAGAAACGCAACATAGAAAAGTTGATGTAAAAATTTAAGAAAATATTGAAATTTTTGGTTGTCCCTATTAATTTTTCCTACACTATTTATCAAAATATGGAAAGCATAAATAAAAAACAACAACAACTACTTATGTACATATTTAAAAATAGCGAAAGCATAAAAACGATGATTCATCCCTACTTCACATGCATGATTTTGTGCAAAAAAAAAAAAAAACTAAATATAAAGCAGTGTGTGTGCGCTGAGTTGAAATGTTATTTTTGGCAAGCGGGGCGTTACTTGGGGATGTAGCTCAGTGGTAGAGCGCTCGCTTCGCATGTGAGAAGTCCCGGGTTCAAACCCCGGCATCTCCAGAACTGTGTGTAGTTTTTTTTTTTATTTTTTAATAAACGAATTTAAATATTTTTTACGCAATTTATTCTCCAAATATATTTGTATCAGTTATTGATTTTAAAATACATTCTATTGGATTTAAAATCATACATATTTGCAAACGTTTCAATTTCCGATGAAAATAATAATTAATGACGTGATTGCTTGCTTAACTTAAATACATATTTTGAATTATGATGGAAGATCTACAACAATGTTGAAAATAATATGTAGTTGGAAAACTATTCCCGATTTGTGCCAGCCAAATTGATATGAATTTAATCTATGAGTCGCAATTTGATTCGTAATAAATTTTTAGTCGGAACAAAGTACAATTGATAATTCTGTTTACAGGTGTTAAATTAATAATTTTAAAGCAATAAACAGGGCTACCAAAAATATAAACTAAAGTTTTTTTTATGTATTTATAATAATTGTCTTAAAATATGTATAAATTTTATGTATTTATTACCTTGCCTGAACAATCGCCCAAGAGAGTCAACAGTTAATTTTTATATGAAACCATTGAAATTTGTTCATAATAGATGTAAGTTAGATTGTTTGAAGGCTCTGGTAGAGTGGTTGGTAGTCTTAGAGTTTGTTGTTCGCGCAGCGTGAGAACTGCCAGAGGTATAAAAGCCCCACAGCTTTTTCACGAGTTTGAAAAAATACATTTCGGAAGCAGCCAATATTGCAGGATAATAATATGCAATAAATAAAAATACAAAAAGATATTTTAAAAAACTGTTGTCGTTCGGATTTTATCGCAAAAAAAAAAACGAGTACAAGGAATATACGGGGCTCTTAACTGAAAAGGCAAAACTGTTCCTGTCAACAGGCATCTGTCAGTTGTCTCCTGTCAAAATTTGAACAAGCTTCGACATTTAGCTTGTGTTTGACAGCCATTGATAGCAGACTACCTCGTGACTTGAGGAAAAATTGGAAATAAGTGTATTTCGTTCGTCTTCTCATTACTATTACTTTTTTTTCGGGAAAAAACCATCACTCAAATAAAGACTAAGCTTGATAAATACTATGGGAACTCTGCACTAAATTTCAATGGTAAAAAAGTTGATTACTGAATTTCGTTGTGGCCATAAAAGCACGGAAGATGCCGAACATTCTCGACGCCCAGCTCTCTACACCCGAGCTCTCTACACCCGAAACAATTGAAATAATTCATGATATGGTGTTGGCCGTTCGGAGATTGGAAGTGCAAGAGATTGTGGAATCCAAAGGCATCTCACATAGCTCAGTGGTTTTAATTTTGAATGATCACTTGGATATGAGAAAGCTTTCCGCAAGATGATTGCCGCATTTGCTCACAATCGGGTGCATAAAAGGGTACACACATGTGCAGTTTTCATGGCAAGAATCCATATTCTTCGGATTTAGCGCCGAGTGGCTATTTCTTGTTTCCAAACCTGAAGAAATTGTCTCGGCGGATAGAGATTTAGCTCCAACGAGATAGAGATTTGACTCACAAAAAATACCTATTTTGATGACCTCGACAAATCTTATTTTTTTTGGAAGGAATACAAAAATTGGAGAAACGTTGAACAAAGTGAATAAAGCTCAAAATGTAATTATGTATCCAAAAATCTGCGTTGGTTAAAGACTAGGAACGCACCCAATTTCTTACAAGAGATGGACGTAGAAGTCGTTGAACTTATGTGCTGTAAAATGCCAAGCCGACTTCTCAAACATATATTATTTTAATATATTGTTACAAAATTGTACTTGAATTCAAATATAACGATTTTAACGGCTGATTTAAAGCAGCATAATGCTATTTGAAAGCGGTACCTCTCTAACTGTAACCTATCTGTGGGCATTATTAACATTAAAATGAGTTGATCATTGATCGTAAGTATGGCAACGCTGAATGTTTGCTAGCTTTGACAGTTAAAGAACATTGTAGAAAAATTATATGCTCTAGGCTTCGAAAACACGAGCTTTGACAGTTAAAGAACAATATAGAGTGCAGATGGCAGTGTTATAAATAGTGGCAGAGGTTGCAGTCGTTAGTGAGTTTATCAGAGACGCTATTCCAATAAACATCAACTGAGTGCCTTAAAGTGTGCTGTATTTTCAAGTGAATTCGTGTACATTATAAAGAGTGTCTGTATTTCTGCGAATTTATAAACGTGTATAAAAAACACTGAGTGTAAATAGTCACTCAGTGTTTTTACTGTTGTTGTACATCTTCTATCTTCTATATATATAAAAATGAAATGGTCCATGTATGTAATGGCATCACGTGAGAACGGCTGGAGCGATTTGCCTGATTTTTTTTTATTCGATTCGAAATTTTCAGGAGATGGTTTGTAAAGAAAAAATGTCCAGTCAACTGTAATAAAAAAAGCTCCCTAAAGTATGCAGTAGAAATTTAGATATTTTATTTGCAAATAAATAAGAACAGGCAGGTGTATGTGTGTTGGAGAAACTTGAAGAACTACCCAGCGGCGAAATTTTTGAGGCTTTCAGCTATAAGGCCTTCTGTAAGACCTTCCTGGACCTTTTTTTAGATCCAGTACTCATGCTCGCTTGCCTTCTCAGGAAGACCTTATGGAAGGCCTACCTGCTCCCTTCTTTTTGTTGCTACAAACGTAGTACAAGCAGAAAATACCGTTAAAAACTCACATTCCAAAGACAAAACTACAAATACAAAAAAATGCAAAAAGTGAAGAGAGAAAAAGAAGTAAACTTAAAATAGTTTTGCTTTAATTCTTGAACAAAGCGGTTGTGAGAATTTTTTACTTGGTCATTATTGGATTTTATTATAAAAAAATTAAAATAAATAATTATTTATTCTTAAGATATCGCTTAGGCCGGGTAAGTTATTAAATTTTAAACATAGTTTAGGCTTAATCAAAGATACAATTTATTTAACAAAATTTATTTACAAAAGGCCTGAAAACAAGCCTGTGAAGAAGGCCTGCTGCCAGGCCTGTTGAAGAAGGCCTTCTATCAGGCCTGTTGAAGAAGGCCTTGGCTGGCTAGGACATCGTGTGTAAAAAATATATGAGTATGGAATGGAGCAATGAGGCCTTGTGTCTGATAAATAAGGCCTTCCAGAAGGCCTGCTTACTACTTCTTTTCGCCGCTGGGTAACATTAGTAAATGCTACCGGGCGAAGCAGGGCGGGTCATCTAGTTTTAAATAAATAAAGAGTTGTTTCAATTTTTAAACTACTAAATGGCTTTTATTTGCAATCAAAAGTATCCGGTTTATTTAAAGGGAATAAACCAACGTTTTGAAATGGTTTAAAACGTAAGAATATTCAAGTATTTTGTTAAATTTTGACACAAAGTTTTCGCTAGGGATATAGAAACAGGTAATAAATAAATGAAACGTTTATAATAAATGTTCTGTTGTGTAATTTAGGAATCTGTCATTTATAATTTGTAAAATACTTAATGCCAACTATAGATGATAAACGTAGCAGAGGAAAAATATAGTTGTGCATGTTTACTTTAACCATTTCAACATTGTTGCAAGGTTTTTAACAATACTATAGTCACAGTAACTATTAGCATGTTTGTGGTAACCATACTATGGTTAATTTACGATTCACATGATTGTAACAACTATATATGTGGTTACAGTAAACAAGCATATGTTTGTGACAGCCATTTTATTGTTAAAAAAACTTGCACAACTATGTTTTTTCTCTGGGTGCGGGTAATCCCGTTAATTCTAGGATTTTTGAAAACTGTATTCCGGGATTTTAAAATGTAATTTTAATAAACAAAAATATTTGGTTTTTATATCAATTCTAGCTTTTTCAATAATGTTTGGAATTTCGAAATTCCGGAATCCCCATTTACTTTAAAATTCCGCTATTCGTAAAAATGTATTCTGTATTCGTATGGAAAATTGATTTAATAAACCATTTTTATCTTTAATAAAAGATTTTAAATAGGGAGGTAACAATATTATTAAAGAATACTTGAACTGAAACTTTCAGATTGTATATCGCTCAACGTCATAACTAAAATGCGCCTTTCTTTATTCTTTCATATTTCGTTGTAAACGTCAAAGTTAAAATTCATGTTTTCAGCGATATTATTTTGTACTTACCAGTAATATACTGTATATATCCATATTGGTAGTAATATTTTTTAAACAATTCTTTCGTTGATAATTTTTAATTTATCATGTAAGCATTATAAAGCACTTCTTTGTGAGGGATTTGCCGATATGTATGAAGTAGCAATTTGCTTAATTATGGCACTATTTATTATAACTTATAAGGATTTGTATTATATTGAACACGTCATTTAGTATTTCTTCTTCAAAATGTTGTATTTCTTTTAAATATTTTTTTAAAAGAATATTTGTATTATTTGTTTTATTTATATAGATATCTTATCAAACTTGTTGTTGTTTGCGTTAATATTATTATATTATTTTTAACTGATAAATTATTAGCTTTTTTAATAAACTGATTAAACGCATTCACTTTTTTTTTTAGAAATAAGTAGTGTTATTCTTCTATTTGTTTAATTTAATTATTTAGTTTGGTTTAGCAATACAAATGTTTAGTATATGTATTTACATGCCGTTATGTTTGAAAGTTAAGAACATACTGAATTGTACAAAAAAACAAAAGCTTTTTTAACCATTTGGAAATATGTAGTTGTATTCTGAAATACACACCCCAACTACTTACATACTTTTCCAATTTACTGATTAGATTATAAAGTTATATTCGTACTACTATTTGGATACTCTACAGTAGGTCATTTCGTTTATGATATATGTTCAGATCAATGTAACAAAACTCATGTCGGTAATTGCGACAACTCCTTCGCGATGAGGACATAATGCTGAAATCAATTTATTTATAGAAATGTACATATCGTCCCCCCAAAAAAACAGTAGTGTATTCACCATTATTGATGATTCTATAGGTGGTCAAAATTTGGTGAAATTCTACTTGCACAAAGTGGATGAAAAGATCAATTAAAATATTATTTTTGTTCCAGACATCTGGACAGACTAACACAAAAATTTTAAACTCAATTATTTCGAAATGGCAAAAAATATACACTATTGTTTTATTAAGGGACGATATAAGATTACAAAACGAATTTACTTATGACAACTAATATTGAAAAATTTATAGATCCAAAGCTACACGTAGGAATAAAATTAAAAACTTAATTGGTTTTACCAATGCACACTTGTATTTTGTTTCAATTTTCATTAATGCGCATAAATCGGTTCTAATTTGATATTTTCTGAGAAGTTAGAAATTTGATAAGAAATATTTAATTTAAAAAAACACCAAAAATTACGCCACGAATAATTTGTTACGAAATCCATAATCCGAATGCAAAATGTTTACGAAAACATCATGTCTGATTCTAATACATAGTTTAAGAAAAAATTCATTATACATACATCTGTGTTTTTCTAAAATGCATTTTTTATTGTAGAGTAAATAATATTCGGCATAGTTGTATAGGTACTAGGATCATTTCGAA
This sequence comes from Calliphora vicina, assembly GCF_958450345.1. Taxonomy (NCBI): domain Eukaryota; kingdom Metazoa; phylum Arthropoda; class Insecta; order Diptera; family Calliphoridae; genus Calliphora; species Calliphora vicina. The sequence goes on along the minus strand of NC_088780.1, from coordinate 135,918,950 downwards.
ATTATTTCAATGTTTGTAAATTAAAAAAATGTTTGTACTATTGATATTATCTATTCTTAACAACAAAGGCCGATAAGATAAGACTATTCTTCTGTTTTATTATTATTATTTTTTTATTTATTTAAAAACAAAACTAAACCTAAAGCATTTTTCATATCAAAAATGAAAGTTAAACCATGAAAACCAAAGTTCTACTAAATATGTGTAACCATTTTTTTTGTGGGTCGAATTGTTTATCATATTTTCTATTTTAACAGATTTTCTGTAATATTTATGTGGCCATTTTTAAAAGTCCCTTAAGTATTAAATGTCCGTAAAAAATCGTCTGTATAATGAAATGAACAATCATTTCAATTTCAAAACACATTAGCTTTTATAGAGTTATTTGCCTATCAACTCCTTTTAAGAAATATGAATTTGTATGATTCATGAAATTCGATCTAATTTTGAGTCATAATTTCAGATGTTTGGTGTAAACAATAATTCAAATTAACGGCATACATCTTTCTGTGTGTATAAAAAAAGCTTGTTAAGAAAACAAAACATCAATTACAATTTTCAGGTAGATTTTCAAACAAAGCATTTTTTTCTTAAACACAAATGTAGGTGAGCACAGCACAGCGTAAAAGTAGCATTTTGTGAAGGAGGCAAATTTGTGCACAGCTGTAGACTTTATTAACTCAAGTCGTATTTTCAACGGAAATAATATTGAATTAACCCATTGAGGGAGCATAAACTTAAATAATTTAATTGGAACTGTTCTAATGGCGATTCCATCCAAAAATATCTATCTATTTTAATATCTAAAAGATAATCATAAATTTTCTTGCCCGATAATTTCAGAGTACTTAGAACGGATTTGTATGGGGGCTAGGTAAAATCATGGAATCAACAGAGAGTATTTGTGCAAAATTTCGTGTATTCAACATCTTATGACGACCTAGGATATTTATACTTTTTGGTTCTATAATAGTATCTATGATTCTATACTAATGATATTATTCCGTATTATACTTTTTTTTACAGCATTTGGTCTAAATTCCCATATTCACTTTGAAAGTCACTCAGTTTTCAAATAATTTTTGAGTGTTTTTCATACATAAATTTTAAAATACTTTTTCGGTTGTGTTTGTGAATCAGTCCCAAATTATGAAATTCAGAATAAAGTTAAATTGGAAACCCTTTAAAAGAATAAATAGTCTAAGACTATTTATTCGAAAAAAAATGTAATGGATTTTCGTCCAGGGTAGTTAAAAATTCCTGGAAATTCGGAACCCTAGATAACATTAAAATAACGCATTCTTAAAGCTATTTAATTAAAAATAAACATATCTGCTCACGGTAATTATATCACAATGGGTTAATTGCAGTATTTATTGTACATATTTAAACCATACCTATGAGTTTTTTTAATACGTCTATATCTTTAAGTACTCATTTTCTTAATCTGATTAATACATAAATATTTCTTTTTGTTATTTTGTAAATATTTACCCACACAACAAAAACAAATTACTCAATTTAAATTTATTTAACATAAAAATAATAACATTTTTAGGAATTTATCTTTATTGATATTATTCATATTGGATGTATGACTAATTTACAAACTATAAGAATGAATTTTGTATCCATTAAAAGTTACCAAAGGAATGTTGGAGAAAAATCCAAAAAGACTTTTATTGAAAAGTTAATTTTAATGAACTTTTGTAGTACTACAATTACCGTAGTCTTTTTCTTCTTCGGGTTTCTTTACACAATTCCATTGAACTTTTCAATATTTGTTTGGATCTTAAATATTAAATTGATTCATTTACACATTTGTGTTAATAACATGACAAATAAATGTTGTCTGTCTGTTCAACCATAAGCCTGTCTGGTTAAGAATAAATATCATGGATTGATGATAAAGATATTTTTCAAGAACTTCAGCGACTTTGACATTAATGGGTGACAGTTCTTTGAAATTATTGATTCTTCAGTAACGTAAAACGTTGCATGTATATTTTCGGAGAGTATTACTGTATCCAATTTTTCATCACTATTCATAATTGTAATCATAAATACTGAACATTACGGAGGAAGACCTCTTAAAACCAAGACAATATAATTTAATAGCGCCGCGGAAAAACCTGTTATTTCTAAAAACCGTACTGTTCGTATACAATTTCCCATAGAACATTTAAACAACTGGGAGAACATTTGTAAGATACTATGACTGTCATCCATTTTAAACTACGCACAGTGGCGCCTGTAGAACATGTGAGGTTGCAAAAATCATAAATTTCAAGTGTCCCAAAAAAATATTGAACAAACCTATTTTATAGGAAACTCTCTGACGATTTCAATGAGGAAAATATTCTCCTAGTTTGGAGATCACAGCATGACAATGACCCAAAACATACTTCTAGCTTTGTAATGGAGTGGTTACAATCCATTGAAGTATGTGTTTTGAAGTGGCCTACCACATCGGGCCCTCACAATTCCTTACAAAACCTATGGGAAATTGTAGATCGCAGAATACAGACTCAAAATTATACCACAAAGGCAAGATATGTCGAAGGAGTCGATTGACATCGTTGCTGTGAAGCAGTAATAACAAACAAAAGATATGCAACAAAATACTGAGTCACTCTATCAAAAAATGCTAAATTTAGCTACAAAATTGATAAATTGGCAATACTGCTGCACAGATAAATCGAATGATTCGATTATTCGTTTTAAATTTCTTCGATACTAGTATAAAAAAATCAGATTACGTTAACCGAATTTATGTCATCCCAAATATAATTGTTCAGCCACAACAGAAAAATTCGATTATTTAGAGTGCATCATTTGATTATAATCATCAATATATTATAATTATTGTAACAAAAACAAAACACATGTAAAATTCACACGCTTGAAAGCACATGCAATTTTCTGAAAATGAGCGAATTCACTTAAATGTGAATAAATTCAAAAAGAATTCATCGATTTTTATAATCGATATCTCATTTTGTTCCTATTACATGTGGCTTTGCGATAAAGCAATAAATCTGAAAAATTTCTGCCGTTTTCGATTTTTCATGATTTTTTTAAAACAAAAAAAATGGCTATTTTCACGTAAAAAATATAATTTTTGTTTCAATTTGTTATTAAACTACGAAACTACTGAGCCGGTTAAATCGCAATATATAGGATTAAAGGATATGTAAATTTCAATTTTTCTAACTTAACTTTAATAATATCACACTAACCGTTTTTGAGTAATTAATTATGTGGAGAAACGTCTAAAAAAATCAAAATTTTGGCTATATTTGTACTACTGGAAACACAATACATCAAAATTGTGTAGTGGTTTAAAAAGCCTATACATTTTTTTTTCGATTTTATTGCCCTGCATAAAAGGGCAACTTAATACAAATGCTTAACAATAAAATTTTCAATGCTATTCATATTTAGAGAAAATAATGATTTTTATTTTATACACATTCAGATTCGAAAAAGTCCTTTTTTTAAACGAATTACGATTTTTTAGATTTTACTAAGCACTATCTGTGAACTTTTGACAAAACAACTTAAGTGGAATTTTAAAATTTTTCAGGAGAGCTTAAAAACGGTTGAATTGATTAATAATTATTTTATTATTTTTCCTTATAGTATTTTGAAAGCTCTCAACAAATTATACAAAGCTTTCTAAATTCTTTAAGGACAAATAATAAAATAATTATTGATCAATTCAACAGTTTTTACGTGGTTTTGTCAAAAGGCCACAGATTTTACTTATTTTTGGCATAATTAAGTATTAAATAAGTATTTAATACTGGAATGGAAAAATACCGAAAAATAAGGAACCCCATATTGTCCACCACTGTGTATTAATTTGTTTCCAATAAATTATTCTATATCAAAAGATTCGAAACTTCTATGTAAAAATGAAGGACCAAATAACGCAATATACTTTATCATAATTGCAATCCTTAGTCAACAAAATCCGGGGAATTTCACATTTTAGACTGGGACAGCATTTCTAAGTGAATTATTTGTTTGTTTTATAGTTTAATTTAAATAGATTAAAATCAGGGATGTTTACTGCATTATTCATATTTCCCATTTTACAGTGGCGTATTCAAAAAGCTTTTGATTTTCTGATAATTAAAGGGTTAATGTAATATTACGCTTTTCTAGTACATTGTATTTAACAGTTATTTTATTAAAAATACTTTTTCAAAATTTTTATTAATTTTTAAAATTTTAATTAATTCACACTCAATTAATAAATAATGGACCAGCCGACAGACAGTTCGGCCGGTGTTGTTATTGTTGTTAAGTTTAATACACTTTTTTATTACTGGTACTGGATTATTATTTTGTATTTTTACGCACTCTTGCTTTAAGCACACACGCGTATAAATTTAACATTTTATTGAGAAAAGACAACAACAAAAACGACCGACAATATCGCAGCACGAGAGAGGGGGGCAACATCAACAACGTTTAAACGGACTCTTCTCATATTTATTCACATGAGAAACAACAAATCCAACAGCAGCAACTGCAATACATTGCTTGATCGTATCACCTTCATCATCATGCCACATTAAGTAAATGTGATTGATACAAATAAAAGACAAAAATCCAATCAAATGCTACATTAAAATTATTTTTTTCTTTTTTAAATAATTTTTTTTAGCTTTTTTTTGATTTTTTTATGCATTTGTGGTTGTTGTTGTTGCTATCGAGAAAACTTGATTTGCAGAGGAAGAGTATGAAAATGAAAAACAAACAACAAATGAAAACGAATGTTTCCAGTTGCACTAGTCAGTCAGTGTAACAGCAACACGTTTGCCATAACTTTTCAAAATGCACGCAACAATTGAATTGAACGAACGTAGAAACGCGACCCGTCCGACGACCGTCTTGAATTACAAAAAGCGTCCGATGCTCTTAAAGTCACAAATTGAACTGAAAACTTAAAAACAAAAAATAAAAGAAAACTGGAAGTACCCAAGTGGCAGCAAACAACCACAACAACAATAATAATATAATAATAACAGCTAACAGCAGCAACAGTAACAAACTTAAATGTTGTTGAATTAAACGAACAAGTCTGGATGATGGATACGGCTCTACCGAATATGTAGTACTCCTACCCAAAGTTGTATAAATCTGAAAATTTCAAGAGCAATAACAAAGTATACGTCACGACACGGATTAATAGTTTGTACCGATTGCAATTTTCAGGCTTATTTAGGAGTAGGCTTAATATACATAAAAAACGTCACCCGATAGTTTTATCATAAAGCGGTATCGGAATTCAATATTTCTCCATAACCTTCCCATTTAAGTTGAATATTAAAAACAGCTGTTATCAGAATATCGAAAAACCAAAATTTTTGTCGAATTTACTGCATGTAATATCTGAGCAGCTCATCTGTATTTCAAAATTGCATTATTATTATGTAATTTTATTATTATTCGAAAGTAGAGTCTTTTAATTTGAAAAATATATAAGAGACATTTAATATAGTATGGGCAAAATCAGAATTTTGTTGAATTTTGAAAAATTTTTGTTTACAATTTTTATTTCTTCGCGTGTAAAATCGGTTGGAGAAGGGGCCCAAATGTTATCGCGGTTTAATTAATTTAAATTAAAGTATAAACCAAAAACAATGTGTCACTTAGAAATGCTGTCCCAGTGTAAAATGTGAGATTTCTCATATTTTAAATTAATTTAAGTGAAAAATATATATCATCAGCGTAAAAAACATTTATTAGATCTATTGCAATAAGGTATTCATTCTAAAATTTTAGTATTCAGTGATATTCTTTGAATTATTACAAATAAAATATAATAAAAATGAACTTAAGCCTAATTAAAATTTTAAATGATAGATATCAAATGTTTTTAAAATTTAGCTTAATAATTATTAGATAAAATTTATTGGTACTTTTATACATATACTTTGGTAGCTTTTTATACTAAAATTTTTCTTTTTGAAATAAATCCGAAAATTTCGAATTTTTTTTATGATGAAGATGAAGTTCGTCAAAAGCTTCAATTATTAAAACGGTCATACTCTGTAGCCAAAACCGAAACCGAAAAAACCGATGAACCGTTTTTTTCATCTTTGTAAAATCGACCGGTTTCCTTTAACTTTTTGAGTTTTTGACAAAACTGTTTTTTAAGACGGATTTTTTTGAATTTGAACATTAGTATTACTTAAAAATATTTTGATATAACTAAAAGTAAATTATTAATAAAGTATCTGAAACATATACCAAACAAAATTTTATGTAAGTTAGTAAATTGGCTTAAATACATGTTAAAAATATGGGCGTCTGCCTACGTGATGTAGGTGGTCATTTGCCCGACATCATATTCTATTACACAGGTCAACATCAAAAAAAGGCTTCACTAACCACTATATAGATTTGATTTGTATGATATATATCTCATTTTGTTGCTATTATATGCGGCTTTACAACAAAGTAATAAACCTGAACAAGTTCTGTCCTTTTCGATTTTTTATGAGTTTTTTAAAACACAAAAATTTGCTATTTTCACGTAAAAAAATATGTTTTGCTTCAATTTGGTATTATAACTCCGAAACTACTGAACCGATTAAAATGCAATATATTAACAGATTAAAGGCTATGTAAATTAGAACTTCTTTAAGTTTACTTCAATAATATTGAAAGTAGAAATATGGAAATTAATAATGGAATATGATGTCGGGTAAATGGCCACCTACATACATCACGTAGTACATCAAATGGCCAAATAGAAAATCATCCAAATCGAGCAATTAAGCGAACGTGAAAACTCTCATGCAACAACTGAGCTGTATGACCGGCAGCGGCTTGTTGCGCTGACTTGTTTAAACCAAAGATCACTGATGAAAACATTAGTTTGTTTACATAACCGCAGTATTGAAAATGATCTCAAAAGATGATTTTGTTGAACAATTCATTGCTTTCGTTCAGTTTTTTCAAAAAGCCTATTCTATACAAACGGTTTAAAGAGTTTCATGGTTAAAATTTTCCAACTTTTTAACCTCAAATTTGCCAACTCTTTATTAGTGTTTTTTTGTACGTTTCGTACGTTTATGAAAGGAGCAGATTATTTTGGATTGCAATTGTTAATTTGTTAAATAAACTGGACATACATAAGTTTAATGATACAAACGTTATGAAAAAATTAAAATACATACATACTGTAGGGGCTGGGTATAAAAAAATAAATACTACTTTTTCAGTTGTTTTAAATTTGTAGGCAGCAACAACAATAATAACAACAAAAATATTATATGCATAAAACAGTACGAACAAAAGAAAATTAAACCAAATTTTTGTGTGGAACAAAAACAAATACATACAAGGCAAATAGGCAGACAGACAAACCCTCCAATAGCAATAAAAAAAAAACAAAACAAAAAGCCAAAACAATAGAGCTTTATTTAATACTAGCATACCGGTGCGCTTCGCCACCCCAATTAGAAGAATGAAATAGTACTATTAAGTCTCCCTTTGTGAATCTAATTGTAAATGTCTAATTTCATAGTTCTGGATCCATTATTATAGAAAATGCAAAAGAAAGTTACCACTAAAGTCAACTTTTGTGAATTCAAATTCATTTAAAATCATGTGTGCCTAAAATTATTATAAAATATTCAAAAAGTACCATTGCAATAAACAAATAGTACCATTGATTATCACTTCTGAATTCTCATTCACTAAACCATAACCCGTCAATTTTGAATTTTAAATTTGTATAGCCTTTCCTATATATCAACTAATTTTGTTTCTATAACAATTAATATTTAAAAATTATCACAAAACCCAAAAAAAAAATGAAACCGCGGTTTTGAAATTCTTTGGTTTTTTGGAAACGCTAGGTCCATTATTATAGTAAATTCACAAAAGTACGTATGAGAACAAAGAAAAAGTACCAAGCGCCTTGAATTTTCACTCACTTGGGACCATAGACGCCTAATTTCATATTTCTATGTCCATTATTACAGAAAATTCAAGAAGTACCATTAGAATATATAAAAAGTACCAAAAAGCCCCCACTTGTGGTTTCCCACTCACTCCCATATAAGCTTAATTTCATGGTTTTAGGTTAATTGGTGAAGAAATTACAAAAAGTACCATTCGAATAAAGAAAAAGTACCAAAAAGTCTATCCCTAGAATTCTCACTCACTTTAGAACATATACGATTAATATCATGTTTCTAAGTTCATTGTTATAAAAAATTCTAAAAAGTACCATTAGAATAAAGAAAAAGTACCAAAAAGTCTCCCCCTAGAATTCTCACTCACTTTAGAACATATACGATTAATTTCATATTTTTATGGCGATTATTACAGAAAATTCAAAAAGTACCGCTACAATATACAAAAAGTACCAAAAATCAGGCACTTGTGGATTCTCACTCACTCCGGTCCAAATAAGCTTTACTTCATGTTTCTAGGTTCATTGGTGAAGAAATTACAAAAAGTACCATTCGAATAGAGAAAAAGTACCAAAAAGTCTCCACCTAGAATTCTCACTGACTTAGGACCGTGTATGCTTAATTTCATGTTTCTAAGTTCATTGTTATAGAAAATTCAAAAAAGTACCATTAGAATAAACAAAAAGTACCAAAAACTCTCCCCCTAGAATTCTCACTTACTTAGAACCATATATGCTTAACTTCATATTTCTATGTCCATTATTACAGAAAATTCAAAAAGTACCATTAGAATATAGAAAAAGTACCAAAAAGCAGTCACTTATAGATTCCCACTCACTCCGGTCCGTATAAGCTTAATTTCATGTTTTTAGGTTCATTGGCGAAGAAATTACAAAAAGTACCATTCGAATAAAGAAAAAGTACCAAAAAGTCTCCCCCTAGAATTCTCACTCACTTAGGGCCATATATGCTTATTTTCATGTTTCTAAGTTCATTGTTATAGAAAATTCAAAAAAGTACCATTAGAATAAAGAAAAAGTACCAAAAAGTCTCCCCCTAGAATTTTCACTCACCTAGGACCATATATGCTTAATTTCATGTTTCTAAGTCCATTGTTATAGAAAATTCAAAAAAGTACCATTAGAATATAGAAAAAGTACCAAAAAACCCACACTTGTGGTTTCCTACTCACTCGGTTTATATATAAGCTTTATTTTATGTTTCTAGGTTCATTAGTGAAGAAATTACAAAAAGTACCATTCCAATAAAGAAAAAGTACCAAAAAGTCTCCCCCTAGAATTCTCACTCACTTAGGACCATATATGTTTAATTTCATGTTTCTAAGTCCGTTGTTATAGAAATTTCAAAAAAGTACCATTAGAAGAACAAAAAAGTACCTATAGTTCTGTTCACACATTTTGATGCCTAAATATTATACCCTATGCCTAACACAAACTTCACTCAGATACAAATCAGCTAACTTTAATGTCGATAACTGAAATAATTTAATATTTTAAAAAAGTACCATTAGGAGATAAGTACCAATTTCCCTTTTCTTACTTGAACACCCCTCAAGTTTGAAATTTAAAAATATTCCATTTTGCCAAAATTGTTTATGCTATAGGCATGTATGTATCAAAATATTAAAATCTGTGTTAATGTGCCCAAGAATAAATATGTTTTAAAAAAAGTACCAAACTGTTTACCCGGATTTGGCCCAATATACACCTTGATACTCGAGTTCCAAATAACACGCTGTTAGTTAATTTTTGTATGAATCCAGGAACCAACGTTAAAAAAAATTATCAAAATTGGCTTAATAATTTCAAATATAATGTATTTTCCCGATTTTATCCCCTTTTTGGTACCTTTTTTATCCCCATTGAGGTGACAATTTCATTCAAATAAATTTCTGTAACGTGGTGGGAGCTCATAATAAAATATTCGTATGTCTATGTCAAATTATAGAAAAACATATTTTATGAAAAAGTACCAAAAATTAACACAATTTTTATCCCTTAAAGGTTCGAATTTCCAAAAAGTACCAAACTTATATTTTTTATTTTTTGTTAATTAAAGAATACGATTTAAAATTTGTTTCTATGTTTATTGGTTTAAAAGATACATAGGGTGCAAAAAAAGTACCAAAATACAGTTTTTACCCGTTTTATCCCCTAAAAGTTTCGAATTTCCAAAAAGTACGAAACACCTGTCAGCTTATTTTTTAAATGGAGTAACATGCTATTTTAAGTTTTTTTGTATCTTTATTAGTTTTGAAGATATAAGGTTACCGAATTTACCCGTTTTTACCCTTTTTTACCCCCTAAACGTTCGAATTTCCAAAAATCCCTTCTTATCGGATCGTTTTGGGGAGGGAGGAACCCACAGTTAAAATTTCGTGATTCTAGCTTCAGCCGTTTGGGCTGTGCGATGATGAATCAGTCAGTCAGTCAGTCAGTCAGTAACGTTACTCTTTTATATATATAGATTATATTGGTTTTATTGGTTGTTGGTAGTTGTTGGTTGTTAATAAGACTTGGAACTTTACTTTATAGGTACTTTGTACGTTAAATTCATCAAGATGTTAATGGACGAACAACATACATACATATGTACATACATACATCTATAGATTTTTAAACAAAAACATATAAGTACGAAAGTTTATAAGAGTGCAGATATGTAAGAATGTATTTTTTTGGCGGTAACTAAAGACTGGATCACTTGCGCTCACGCGATTTAAATTCCCACAATTCACAGCATGTTGCTGACTGTGCAGCATACAACATACATATCTACGTACTTAGACATACTCGTACAACATTAAACCATGTGTCCATTTAATCCACATTGAATAAAGAAAAAACACCTCAAACCATACAACAACAACAACCACAACAAAAGAAATAAAACTCAACATCAACAATTTTACCAAAAATAGTAGGCTAAACCGGTCTTAAGATTATTGTATTCTTTTGTGGTTTAAACTATCAGATACGTGTTATGGGGGAAGAGAAATTTAAAAAATGCTCTCCTACCCAATAAAATTGACATGGAAATATAAAAATACATACATATGTATAAATTGTTAGTTCCCGAAGAGAAATAATCAGAGTAGATGTGTTGATTTCACGAAATGTATACGAATGTAAAACAAATGACTACAATCTGTAGATCGTGTGTCTTATTTCTGACTTTCCGGTTGAATTTTCCGTTTTGGTGTATTCAGGGACTTATAGTAAAATTCCACGGATAATATTTTTGGGGAATATTTTAACCCCTTAAATCCCTATTTTAATGGTGTTTTTGCTCTTTTTTTAAAGAAGGACAAAAAAGACCCATGCCTTGAGGATTTAGAGGGTTAACATATTTTACAAAAATGTTCTCCGTAACATTTTACATAAATTTGCTGAACACATTTTATACCTAAAATGTAAGGATCACATGGTTTCTTATGCCGATTAACAATAAGAATGTGCCCCTCAAATGAAATTCAGATTTAAACATTCAAAACGCCGATACACGTGTTTTTTTTGTCTCCTCTGTCAAAATTTATTGCTCGGACCTTGTAATTTTGGGAAAAATTTTAATTTTGTTGTATAGTGTTACCAGTTTATGTATATTTAATTTTAATACCATTTTTTTCTGTTAAAATCGAACACAAAACTCTACAAATTCATTCCGAAATTATAAAGTGTTACAGATTATAACTATAGCACAAGGAATTGTTGCGTCAACATGGCGTTGAGTTCACCAACCCTTAGACCCACTGCTTCTTTATAAAGAAGTTGTTCGCATGTTATTTGAAGGCAGCTAGTGAGGGTTCTTAAGACAGCATTTTATTGAAAATCCCGGGATTTAAAATTAAAAAATTCCGGGCTTCGGGGTTTAAGAAATCCCGAAAACCTCGGGATTTTCGGGAACGGGATTCCCCGTTTGGCATCTCTAGATGCAATTATGTATGTAATATAAGATCGTGCAAATGTCCAATTTTCCATGACTCTGGCGCATCCGATATATCCAATTTTCCATGACTCTGGGACATAAATCTTGTTGAATATGACCGTTGGCAAGGATTATGTTGGCTTGGAGGTCCGCTGTGGCTTATTCGCATAGACCTGCGATTTAAGAAAACCCCACAAAAGTCTAACGGTGTCAAATCTCACGATCTCGGTGGTCAGTTTGCATCATCTCCACGTAAGATGACCATGCCCTTAAATCGCTCTTGCAGAATGTCCAAAGTGGCACATCGTCGTTGACGGTCATTCGCTTAGAAATAAGGACCGATGATGCCCAAAATCCCAAAATCCACACCAAACTGTGACTTTGTCGTTTCTTACAATTTGTATTAAAAAAAATAAATTGGCCAATTCACAAGGTCTCCTATCATGTCATATTGTCATAATGTCCTAATATTTTAAAATGGTTTGAAAATGTTGTTATTGCCTTTCAAGCAATGTTTATTGTCTTTCGCGTAACCAACCAGCAGAGACCTGCTCCGAACGCCTAAGAGTCAGTTAAGCCGAGCCGCCGAGTCGTGAAATATTAGAACATTATGACATGATAGGAGACCCTGTGAATTGACCAAATATGTATTCAGTTTACCGAGCCGCATAAACCCATCACCTAAGAATATTTTAAAATAATGATTAGCAAAAAATATTTTGGTTGACATAGGACTTCTTTTCACATGCTGCTCGCATTACGAGCTATCACTTAAATTAACCCCCATTTAAAACAAACTATAGTGAGGCTCTGCTAAAAGCTGAGTATTTTCAACGAAAACTGCATTGTAACCAATAATTTTCAAACCGAGAGTATTGTGGCTTTCGATTTTTGGTGGCAGTAGTAGTGGTGGAGCCATGAATATACAGTATCTACCCAGCGGCGAAAAGAAGTAGTAAGCAGGCCTTCTGGAAGGCCTTATTTAGCAGACACAAGGACTTATTGACCCATTCCATACTCATACATTTTTTACACACGATGTCCTAGCCAGCCAAGGCCTTCTTTAACAGGCCTGATAGAAGGCCTTCTTCAACAGGCCTGGTAGCAGGCCTTCTTCACAGGCTTGTTTTCAGGCCTTTTGTAAATAAATTTTGTTAAATAAATTGTATCTTTGATTAAGCCTAAACTATGTTTAAAATTTAATAACTTACCCGGCCTAAACGATATCTTATTTATTTTAATTTTTTTATAATAAAATCCAATAATGACCAAGTAAAAAATTCTCACAACCGCTTTGACCAAGAATTAAAGCAAAACTATTTTAAGTTTATTTATTTTTTTCTCTTCACTTTTTGCATTTTTTTGTATTTGTAGTTTTGTCTTTGGAATGTGAGTTTTTAACGGTATTTTCTGCTTGTACTACGTTTGTAGCAACAAAAAGAAGGGAGCAGGTAGGCCTTCCATAAGGTCTTCCTGAGAAGGCAAGCGAGCATGAGTACTGGATCTAAAAAAAGGTCCAGGAAGGTCTTACAGAAGGCCTTATAGCTGAAGGCCTCAAAAATTTCGCCGCTGGGTATGTATATCTGTATGTATATATGTAGTTAAAGGTGCTGTTATGTTTATTCAGTTATGAATGTGTGTGCTATTAAGTATAAATGTATCTTTTGGATTTGAACCTTATTTTTATGTTTGTTGGTTTGTTAGTGGCATGGTGCAAAAACTTTAGTTTTGTATAAATTTTTATTTATTTTTAGATGTCGTTTTCTTCCCATTGCAATGATAATGATGCTTCCAGAACGGATGCTGTGCTTTACAGGCATTAACAATATGTATGCTTTTTTTGGTTTTGTTTGTTTATTTTTTTTAATATTAAAAGGATGATATGCAGGTGCTTTTTTGACAATAGGGCAGGTGTTTTGTGGCAACATTTAATAATATTAATCTTCAATAAAAATGCTGCAAAACGTTGTAGATTGATTTTTATAAATGCAAAATACATATAAATTTTATTAAGAGTTTTGGCAAATTTTTAAAATAAAATATTTTCAATATTGATATTTAAATTTAATTACATTTTCAGGGTCTGTATGACAGAATTTTTTATAAAGTTAGAACTCTTCTATCTCAAAATGATCTTTAATAAAGCTTTTTGTACATAAAGAAAAGACTTTTCATTGAACAATTGAATTTGTTTTAGAAATTCTTAGTTTATCGTCACATGTTCTTTATATTGTATAGTTCGTTACAATTTCATAAATATTAATCAATGTATTCTGGTGGAAAATATGGAAAATTTAAAGAAATTTATAAAATGTATAATTTTTTTTTAATTTTTACTGCCATTAAAAAAGTAACATCTAACTTGTTTTAAAAGTACAGTTAGTTATATTTAAAAGAAAATATTTCTCATACCCATTTTATTTCCTCTCTCTTTATGACAATTACTTAAAGTAATGTATTCATCAAATATACAGCATTTGACAATACAATGAGAACTTGATCATTCAAAATTAAAACCACTGAGCCATGTGAGATGTCTATGGCTTCCATAATCTCTCGCACTTTCAAACTCCGATTGGCCAACACCATATCGTGAATTTGTTCAATTGTTTCGGGTGTAGATGAGTCAGGAGTCAACTGTTGACAGGAGCATTATGTACATTTATGGACAGATCCTCATAACTTTTGTTTGATTAATGAAATTTGCGCTATGTGTGTAAAACTTTGATTTGTTTTCCAAATATTTCATGAAATATTTAATGCTTCTACAACTTTAATTCAGGACATCATTGGTTATTGGAAACAAAACCAGTAAGCAGTGGTAAAATGATAATTTTTCATTTTCTTATAGGATTCTTAAAATTGTTCTTGGACATTCATAAACAAACGAATGTTTAAATTTCCTAAATATAGCAAATGATTTAAACAATTAAAATTGTATTGAGCTTATATGCTTATTATTATTCATCATTCGGAGTGCGTTTCTAGAATGCTACATTTCTTTGTAATTTTGTTTTGTATCTTAATATAACCTTTATAAAATGTAATTCAACCATTTGCAACTCTGCCTCACTATGTATTTCTAGGATGAAATTGCATCAATCTTTACATTCAACTCGAAGCAGTTTGTTTTTATCACATTTTTATATGAATTATTGAATGTACGTTTAAAACGTGATTGTGTCAAGTTTTG
This sequence comes from Calliphora vicina, assembly GCF_958450345.1. Lineage (NCBI taxonomy): Eukaryota > Metazoa > Arthropoda > Insecta > Diptera > Calliphoridae > Calliphora > Calliphora vicina. Next base: position 135,903,872 of record NC_088780.1, on the reverse strand, counting down.
TTTTCTTTTTCGTTATTTTTTTATTATTGTTTTTTTCTTTTTCTTTTCTTATTGCACAATTGAACTTTGCCGTTTAATGACTGTCTACCACAAGTAGTTAAAACGTGTACAGACTTTAGGCTAAATGTGCAACAAAATAATATGGTTGTTTACTATATAGACTGCATATTGTAAGTGGTAAGTTGGTAAATTTTTCTACCAACTTTTGTAAGGATCGGTCCGTAATTCACCCTTTTTCTAAAAGTGAGTGGTTGATATTTTATGAATTTTATTTCATTTCAAATGTCAACAACTATATTAGGTTTTTAGAAAATCAAATTGGCAAAAAAATATATATAAACTAGTTTGGACTTAAAGATCTTTTGTTAACCACAATTAAGTTACATTTTTTCAGAGCTTAGGTAGCACTACAATATATATCTTCATCATATTTGCGGAACTACTGGTTTTCTTATCCTTCATAAGGTCTTCGGGTAAAATGTACGTAATCCTTTTTTTAAAAGTAGTATTTCTACTCCTTTTTTTTAAAAGTAGTATTTCTACTCCTTTTTTTTAAAAGTAGTATTTCTACTCCTTTCTTAAAAAAGTAGTATTTCTACTCCTTTTTTAAAAAAGTAGTATTTCTACTCCTTTTTTTTTAAAATTAGTATTTCTTGAGTGAGTATTTCTACTCCTTTTTTAAAAAAGTAGTATTTCTACTTCTTTTTTTTAAAAAAGTAGTATTTCTACTCCTTTTTTTAAAAAAGTAGTATTTCTACTCCTATTTTTAATGACTGTAATTTATTTTCAAATGTCAACGTTAGGTTTTTTAAAAACAAAAATCTATTTTCTATTTGGGTCAAATTTGACCCGAAGATCATTAAGTCAGTTATTATGAAGGTAAAATTATCTCTTAGGAATAAATAAAACACAGTTTAAATGCTTTGGAGTATGTATATCGATTTTTTTTGGTTTTTTTCTATAGGACATATAGAAAACAAAGCATTGAGTAAGTTTTCAGGCTTTCCAGATCACTAGTAACATTTTCTAAACATAAAAAGTCTTCTAAATATTTTGAATAATTTTTTTTTTGGGGATTTTGAATATTTATTTAAGTTTTTATTACACTAAAACTCATAAAAACATACTTTTGGAAAAAACCGGCTATTCGAGAAGAAAAACCCGGTTTCTACGATATTCGAAATTTGAGCTTTTCAAAAAAACCGAAACCGACCTTAGCAAAAAAACCGGTTATAACCGGTTATTAAAAACCGTGCCGATCACCATACCGACCCTACACTAGGTAAAAGAGCAAAAAAATGTTCTTTTAAAATTTCAATAATATATATTTTTGAGTGATTTTCGAAAGTGGGTCTTATATGGGAGCTATGGGTCGTGTGATTTATGTCTATATGAAAGTTAACTATGTTGAATTTTGTGTGTATACCAACATTTTTAAGCGATTTATGCACGTTAAAGTGATTTTCGGAAGCGGGTATGGGAGTAACAAAATTTGGTGACATGAATTTTGTATATATAAAACTTATTTGAAGCGGAATTTGTGGAGATACATATATAAATTAAACATTTATGACCGATAAAGTCTAATTTCGGAAGGACATTTGTATGAAATAATGGACCGATTTAGCCAGTTTGAATAGGCTTAGTCCTTGGGCCGAAAAAATAATATGTACCAAATTTGATCGAAATATCTTCAAAATTGCGACCTGTACCCTGCGCACAAGGTTTACATGGACAGCCAGCCAGCCAGCCGACCAGCCAGACGGACGGACATCGTTTAATCGACTCAGAAAGTGATTCTAAGTCGATCGGTATACTTAATACTGTAAGGTGGGTGTTAAAGGTGGATTAGCCGACTGTAATGTAATGTAACCTTAACGGAACGGAACAGCTGATCGTTTCTATTGTGTGTAAATAGTTAAAGCAGTTATAGTGACAAAATGTAACGTAACTGTAACGTCTGAACCTGTTAAAAACTAAATTTCTTTACGTTTCAACGTGACATTTACTAACGGTGTTGTCAACTTGTTGATTTTAAAAGTCTTGTATAAAAAATACTTATGCTCAGAACGCTTAACAATATTTTCAATGTTCTAAAAATGTTTTAAATATTTCAATAATATAAATACATAAATAAAAATAAATTGTAAGAAAAGATAAGCTCACTGTTTATTGTTGATTTTTTATTTAAGCTTTGATATTTTTACAAATAAAGCTTGAGTGTCTGTAATTCTCATTCACTCTATAGTTTGATTTGTATAATATCTTTAGTTTTTCTAAAGCCTTTTGGGAAAAGGTTTCCTGATGATCTGGCCTAAGCAACCAGTGAAATGCGCATAGTCTACGTTTACAATGCAGAAATTGAAAGGTAGACAGACGAAGTTTGAAGGCGAGGTGTTGAAGAGGTACAGTGTGTATTACACAGGTTTAGGTTAGTTCAAAAGAGAATGAGAAAAATGTCTGCCAACAATAAATGTCATTCCCACAACAGCCAGTTCTACGCACCGGAATGACCCGAGTTCACTCGGCCAAGGGCTGTCAACTCAGCAATCACTGCTGCTACAACAACAACATTAAATGTCAGTGAATTTATCAATAATTGGGAAATTTAGCACAATTCTTACTAAAAACAAAATTTTTTTATTGTTATGGTAATATTTACTTATTATAGAAATTAGTTCACACAAGCATTTATAAAATGTATACTAATAATGGTCGAAAGTAATAAGTTTGAAAATATTAAATTAATATTTTGTATAGACAAATTAAATTAACAAATTAGGGCCATTATTACAACTTGCCTTTATGTTCGAAATAGTGAAAGGTGAAAATTTAAGCAATAGAAAAAGGTACCCTTAAAGTTAACTATTACTATTGTGAACATAAAGGCAAGTTGTAATAATGGCCCTTAGTATAAAGTACAATACAATATTAATTAATTTTTAAGTTATCGGAGCTTTAATAAATAAAGTCTGTATGACAAGGTAATAAATAATATTTATAATTGTCTCCCAATGGGTTAATATAAACATATATGAAGTCACTTCGAAGCACTTCACAATGATGATGAATACATTATGTGTAAAAATATACGGTTTATATGTAAGTACTATTACCAAAAAAGTTTAATAATTTTTTTTTAAAATCGCAGAAAAAAATTATAAAATCGCTTGAACAGTATTTAAAACAATTGTGTTGATAACACTTTCAAACAGCTGTTTAAATTTGTTTGTTTATGTCAAAAACATATGACACGTTTTTAATGTTCTATAATCGCACTAAAGTGTTACGTTAAGTCAACATTACGGTTACATTACATCAACGGTCGGCTAACCCAGCCTTTAGACTAATATTTTTGGGCGTTACAAACATCTGCACAAACGCATTATACCCTCCTCACTATGGTGGTGTAGGGTATAAATACATTTCATTCACTAGGTTTTCTGATATATTTTTCTTTTTCACTTAACACCTTGGGGACCAAGACTTTAATTCGTTGAAAAAGTTTTATTTTTTTATGAAATATTGAAAAAAAGGACTTCAGGAAATTATTTACAAAATTTTAATTTGTGGAGGGCCTGCAAGGATCCGAACCGGGACCTGGTACCGTTGGGTCAGCATCAGCCAAAAGATAAAAAAACTCATAGATTTGTGTTTATATTTTATTAATATATTGATTAGTTTTGTAACTTTTATAAAATTTTCTATTACAATCTATAAATTAATTCACCGTTATTCTGGGTATTCGAGTTTGCCAATATGCAAAAAAAATATATTATTCCAAAGATGATAGTGTACTTCAAAGTACTTTTTGGCAAAAAGGGTCAAAATATGTTTTGTTTTCATTTTGTATGCTTATTATTGTTATGGTACTTAAAGTACCGTCGGTCGACAAAGGGTTAAATTTAAATTGTTCATATGTATGTACTTCATAATCAATTTACAAGTAGGGAAACGCTTAGCCGTTCTATACATTCGATAAATGTTGTTATTGTTTTAATATTTCCTTAAGCAAATATTCAACATACTTAAATATTTTATGAGTGTGTACTTTTTGTGATGAATTGTAAATCTACTACAATTGCGTTGTGCTGATCAAACGTTTGCCGCTCTTATGTAATGACAGTGACTTTAAAGAAGTCACTACTACTGTTATTGGTCATTTCAAAAAAATTTTATGTACTTTTTATCTATTAATATTATTGGTAATTGAAGTAGAAGTACATAGTACATACTCGTATTTTATTTATACATACATATTTTCTTGCTCGCTAGAGCTAGATTGACATAAGTGAGATTGACAGGAAGTACCGTAAAGATTGTTGTTTTGTTTTACAAAACGGACACTTAAACAAACATTTTTTTTATAGATTTTCTAAACCTTTTGTGTGGAATTTTTAATATGTAGAAGAGTGATTTGCTTTTTCAAATTATTTTTTTTTTCGTGCCCTTGTAACTTAAAAAAATTGTTTAATGAAATAGAAAATAGAACTTACTTAATGCGTGATAAAAATGCATAAGTACATCTATTTATGTATAAAGTTAATTTAAGTCTTTAATGTAATTTTATGTTCGTAAATTTATGTTCAATGTAAATAAAACTATGCATGTTTTATTTACATACATATATGTTTTAATATAAAAATGGAAAATACAATTTAAATATGTTTAATGTACAACTTAACTAGTCTGATTTGCAGGTTTAGTCTAAAATAGCTTTAGTCTAAAATAATATAGATATAGAAATTTGAGTACATATACGTTTTGTTTGTATCTTTAAATCTTACTAGTATTAGATTCTAGTAATTAGAATGTTCTCCGTGAAGATAACTTACAGAAAAACTTAAAATTGATACATATGTATGTATATGTTCTTAAAGAAAGTTTTTTTTTTATAAAAAAGTGTTGTCACCTTTCGCAAAAAAACAACAAAAATCTACTATTTTTGGAATTTTTAAATTGAAAATCGTTTATTTTTGGATCCATAATTGATATTGGTCTAATGGTAATTTAGTTGCCTAACTAACAAAAAAATTTAGTCCATTTGGTCCAAAAATACGCCCTATATTTTTAAGAGGACCAAAAATTGCAAAATTTTTAAATTTCAATTTTCAAATGCCTATAACTCAGAAATTATACGAGATTTAATTATAAGTACGCGAACGTAAGGAATTGAATAAATAACATCCAACACAACATAATGCATTTTTATTTGAATACTAAATTATATACAGTATTGGCCATAACTAAAGCACCCCCTCAATGGATTTTTTGAAATTATAATTTTTTTGATAAAAACGGCTTTTTTTGGATGTATTTTGTATATATTTTATTAACTAATATTGTTAATGTTCATTTAATATTCATTTAGTAAAAGATAATTTTATTAAAAATTAATTTAAAATGATAAATCATATAAAAACTCAAAACTCAACGGACAAAACAAAAGCACCCTCTTATAAGATGTTTAAAAATTTGACTCGGTACTGCATATTTGCAATGTGAGTTATCGGGAATCACAATGAATGGATGAAGAAGACGTAGTGTGCAAAATTTAAGTTTTATAGAGTTTATTGCGAAAAAAACAATGACAAGGAACAAGTACTCCAGTAAATTTAAAATTATAGTTATTGAAGACTGGAAGACGGGCTTATCACTACATGAATTTAGTAAAATATATTCAATTAACAGATCAGTTATTTCCAGGCTCGTTTCAAAATTTTTTAAGACTGGTCGATAATCTCCGGTGCATTCTGGAGGTCGTTCGCGAAAAAAAAACACGATATTATGATTTATTGATCAAAAGAGCAATACATAAAGATCCTACAGCATCAGCTATTCAAGTACGAACAAGTTTAAGATTATGCGTTAGCGAAAGAACAATCCGTAGAAGAGTAGTAGAAGCCCGATTATTCAGCTGACGACCAGCAAAAAAAACATTTCTATCAGCTAAGAACAAGAAAGCTAGACTGAAATTTGCCAAAGCCCACATCGACTGGAGTGTCCAAAAATTAAAGACAGTACTGTTCCCTGCCGAATCCAAATACAACTTAAAAAGATCCGCTGGAATAAGGCGTGTACGCTGATCAAAAGGAGGAAGACTGAATCCTAAGTATTGCAAAGGAACAATTAAACATAGAGGAGGCAATGTAATGGTCTGGGGTTGCTTTTCTGGTCAAGAATTTGGGCCAAATCATAAAATTTATGGGATTATGGATCGGTTCATGTACCGTGATGTATTGAAAGCTGTAATGTTGCCTTATGCCAGTGAAGAGATGCCAATTATAGGGAGCTTCCAACAGGATAACGATCCTAAGCACCCCTCCAAAGTTTGTAAGACTTGGATACACAGCAATAAGATTCTAGTTCTTCATTGGCCTGGTCAATCTCCCGATCTCAATCCTATTGAGAACTTGTGGCACATTAATATGAAAATAAATCGTGAAAATTGTTGAAATAAGGATCGGAAATTTCCACGATTTATTTCATGTCGTTAAAATAGCCTGGGAAGGAATATCGAAAAACGCCATCTATGCCAAGAGATGTTCTTGTGCCATCCAAAACAAAGGATTTGCAACAAAAAATTAACTAAATTTTTTTATAGTATATCCTTGAAGGGGTGCTTTAGTTTTGTCCGTTTCATTTTCTACCTTAAAATATTTTTTGATTTTAAGTTACCTCTTATAGAAAGGTTAACTTTGAAAGTATTTGTTTATCAATACTAAACATATTAACAAATGAAAATAATACATAATAGATATTTAAAACTATGATTTTATACAAAAAAATACCATATGGAAAAAATTCATTGAGGGGGTGCTTTAGTTATGGCCAATACTGTATGTACATTTCTTGTAAAAAATTTCTCAAAAATCAAAATCATTTTTAACGCTTTTTATAATGCTCAAAAAAAAAGGAAACCTTAAATCGTAGACGAACGGTGACAAATTGTCATCAAAATATTTTTTAACCCGATTTTTTTTTTCACCAAAAGTTATTTTTCTCTATATAATAAAAAAAAATTGAAAGAACAAAAAAAAATTTTAAATTTAAAAAATTAAAAAAACAATTCGAAATTTTTTTTTTTTCTAAAAATGAAAAAACAACTTTGGAAAACAAAATAAATTTTCTTTACCTAAAAATATTTAAAATTTTTATTTTGAAGTATAATTTGGTGAAGGGTATATAAGATTCGGCACAGCCGAATATCAACTAAAGTTTTGTATTTCAATTAATTCAAAATCAAATTTAGCACACAAGTTACATTTAATTTCAATTATTTCAAGTAAATTAAATTATTTTAACAGATATAAATCAAATCAAGGATTATAATTTTTTTGTCAAATTAGATTTGAATCCGAAGTTCTTCAACAAAAAGTTATTTGTCGAATTTGTTATAAAAAAAGCATACCATTTTGTCGTCTAACTGCTTCTGACAACGATGAAGGCTCTAAATATTATGACGTTAAACAAAAATTAATAATAATACATTTTAAAGGGTAAAACTTTAACTATTTAATTATTAGTTTAATTTAAAGAGTTCTATCTGCTGGAAACTCTGTTCTGTAATTGTTGGTTTTCATAAACAAATTACCAAATGTATATTTCCCAAAATTTGCAATTAGTTCTGTAAGTTAGTTTTAACCTATTTCTTTATTTTCCGTCTTTCGGCTTTTTAAATCAGCTTTAACAACAACACATCATTATTACATTACTCTACAAATACAAATTATTCACAACTTAAACTATTTTTATCTGCTGTGCATATAATAATCAATAACTGTGGAGAATGCTGCAAAACCAGCGGCACCTATAAGACCGGCTTTGACGCCAGCTCTTAAGCCAATTAAACCACCAGTTACAGCACCAGCATATGTACCATTACGCCAATCAGTGACACCACGTTCCTGCAATATCAAGAATAATGTTAGATTTTTAAATATATTACACATATGACTAACTTAAGGTAGGGTCACACACATGGTAAATATTTCCTCAAAAAGGCGTAACCAATTTTTTTAGCACAAATTAGTTTGACGACGTACAAGTGTTTTGTAAGATCAAACAGCATCAAATAAAATAAAACTAAATTTTTTGTTTTAAATCATCCTAAGTAAAATAAGTTTTTGAAATAAATAAAAGAATTCAAATGTATTTTATTTAATGGTTACGTCTTTTTCGTCAAATATTTGTCATGTGTGACCCTACCTTTAGTATGTAAGAAGTACTTACACTTTCAATGGCACACTCGACAGCCGAAAATACACAACCAATTAAAGCGAAATTTTTGGCATAACCATGTGTCGTCGATCGCATTTCTCTGAAAATTTCCCGCGCTGTTTGTTTCTTTTCGTTAGCAAAGGGATCCGCCATATTGGGATTTACGGAGGCACTGAATAAACCAATAGCAGCACCAAGGCCATAACCTGTAGGGACAAATAAATAGTTTAAGAAATGCTAAGCAATTTACATACATTATTTTCGAAGTTTGGAATTTAGTATTCAATTTTAATAACTAATATAACAATAACATTTTTATTATTGTTTTTTTACGATTTCTTAAACAGTAGTAAATTACAATTCATTCTAAATTCGAAAAAATTAGTCAATAATGAATAGTTTAAAAATATCATTAGCTCTTTTAAAATGAGATCTAGGATCTTAAGAATTATCACTTCAATTAAAGTGAGAATTGAGAAATCGAAATTAATATTCAGAAAATGCAAATTGAAGTTAAGAAATCCCAATTTTATATTAAGAAAAAACTTATTGAAATAGGGAAATCGAAATTATTATTCAGAAAATTGAAGTTGCGATAATACAACTTGATGTTGATAAAATTCAAATTAATATTGAGAAATAAAAAAATTCTATTAGGTTTAAAAAAACTTAAGTTCATACTCCTATAAAGAAAATTATTTTTGAAAAATAAAAATTATTAATATCTCGACATCAATTTTTATTTTTTTTTAATTTCAATTTGAGTTTTCTTAATATTAATTTCTATTTCTCAGTATCAATTATTTTTTTGTCTTTAGCGGTATTCACAATGTAGTGTTCTTGGCCTAGTAAAAAAGCAGAAAAGCTATTTATTGACAAACATTTCAATTTCTATATTTTGTTTTTAGTTTTTTGATATTGTGCTCTTTTACTACATTACCAGGCCAAGTAATCTATATTGTGAATACCACTGATGTAGATTACTTCACCTGGTAATGTAATAAAAGAGCACAATATCAAAAAACTAAATTAAAAATAAAATACAATTGAAATAGAAATGTTTGTCAATAAATACTTCTTCTGCTTTTTTACTTGGCCAAGAGCTCCACATCATGAATATCGATAATATAAATTTACTATTCTGAATTTAAATTTTTATTTGCTCAATATTTGGATTTGTTAATTTCAGTTTGTTTTTCTCAATATGAATTAAAAGAAATTTTTTTTTTGTATATAAGAATATTCACCCTTATCGTGGTTGGCGTAAACGTCTTACGCCTACGACTGTTTCGTACTAGATTAAAGATAAAATGCAAACTGTTTCTTTAATCTAGTACGAAACTGTCGTAGGCGTATGACGTTTACGCCAACCACGATAAGGGTGCTTGACTTTGTTAGGTATCGATAAAAAAATGTTTTACAGATTAGTGAAGGATGGCATAATCAGACAGTTTTGTGATCGGTTTTGTTTTTCTCGTTCGACTAGGAATAAACAGATTCTGATCCCTACAGTAAGATGTTCAACATTTGGTAAGTCGTTTGTTATTGTTGTAGCAGCAGTGATTGGAACTGCCTACCGTATGAATTGAGTATTTTCTCCCAGTCTAATAACGTTTTTCGCCTTAAACTGTTGAGACACTTCTCTGTTACTTATTTATGATTTGTTTCTATATAAGAATATTTTTGCGTTGAATTTTACATTTCTTACCCTTGGGAGTTGTTTTTAATGATGACCGGAAATTTAATTTTTATTCGTGTATTTTTGTGATTTCTTAATTTTTTTTATTAAAGGCTGGGGTGCCAAAAATTTATAAAATTTATAAAAGCAAACAAATAAAAATAGTTTTAAGCTTAATGAATAATTATAACAACAATACTCAGGATTGTATTGCTATGTAATAATTTATTTTAATATAAAATAAATAAATAAATTGGTCTCTGCTTTCCAGAGTTGAGGTTAGCATTTCACTTGCACTGAATATAGCGGAACAAATTTGATTTTTCCCTATTTTATTATAAGATATTGAAGCATATCTTCTCTAAATTTAGTGGTAATGAGCAAATCTTCACTAAACATAAATAGTGCAAAAGTGGAAGTCACTACACATAGGCTGTGAATAAAAATATTGCACTAAACTTTAAAATATTAGTGGTCATGCGATTATTCGAGCCAAATACATTTCTCTGTTCCACTATCATTTTTTTTGTACTATTGTTTAGTGAGGCTGATAGTTTTGCACTGACCACTAAACATCAATATTGGAAACTGCAAATTTAGTGAACTACCAACTCTGCTGCTTTGATATTCAATGCAGGATTCGCCTAAATAGAACCATTTCATCATCTGTTTCTTGAATCATGTAATATGTTGCTGAGTATCAACCGTTCAAACTAGGTTTGTTAGCAGAAGTCTTTTCTAAAACAAAAAATCCTATATGTATTACAAAATACCCTCAATAAGATTTACCAGAAGTTTTTTACATTATTCGTTATCTTTTAAAAAAGTTTTTTCCTATTTTCGACTACCGGCACAACATAATCACATAACCCAACATCAATCACACTCACCCATTACGCAGGCTGTAAACGATTTAAAGCCACAACTTTCCACCGCCTTTTCAATCATTTTCTCTTCGTTGGTTTTAATCTGAATGGGGCCATTGCCTTTTGGTATCACAATATTTTCACGATATCTATTAAAATTTGAAACTTTTAATAAATTCTGCAGAAATTAAATGAAAAAGGCAAAACATACCTGTATAAATTGCCTACAAAATGTTGTGCCATGTAATCCATATCAGGATTCTCAAAAAACACCGATTTCTTAGTGCCATCTTTAGAAGGTGGAGGAGCTAGTTCCATTTTTGAAAAATTTCAACTTATTTTTATTAGTTTTAATTAAAAATTGTTAAAAAAAATTATTGTATTAAAATTAAATAATTTCTTTTCTATTCCTCCATATGGCCGAACAGCTGTGTTTATAAAATCAGCATGGAAGTTGCCAGATCTCTCGATATGGTTGTTATTAACCCTAATTACACTGTCCAAAGACTTTTTGATTGGAACAGAATAGCGACCATATAATTCTGAAAGGGCATGTTGAGTAGATCATTTCTGTAGAATAAACTTATAGTCCACCTGGTCGAATTTTTTTTACAGTGGGTCAAAGTTTTAATTTTTTGATCGAAGGGAGCAGTATACTAACTGAAAAAATTTTGTAAGTTAATGACTAAGAGAATTCTTATTGTCAGAGTTATATTGTGGAATTTTATGGGGATCATATTTGTGGAAGATCTTAACCCTCTAGCTCCTCTCCTTAGGGGTCAATTTTACCCTTTTTTTCGAGAAAATGAAAAAAAGTCCTTTCAAAAAGGACATTTAAGGATTAAAATATTCGACGAAAATTTTTGCCGGAAAATTTCAGTGGGGGTCACCAAAGATACCAAAGATGTAGATAAAGCACTTTACGCTTAATTAACGTAAAAAATACGGCCATTTTTACATGTTCCAACTTTGGATGCGTGTAACTTTTTATAGGGACGACATAACTGTTAACAAGTTATTTTTATAGTATTCGAAATTTTATCGCGAATATAGGTGATATTTTAAAAAAACAATTTCGAACCACCGTAGGCCCGGCATATCTAAAAAACTAAAAAAAGATCGAACAAAATTAAAAAAAGTAAATAAATAAACCTAAATAACTCTTGACCTAAAAGCGATAATCTACATATGTATATATATTTTTGTAGATCTTCTCTAGGGCTATTTATATTTTAAATATCATTCGGATTATAAATAGATTTTTGGCGATTTTTTTAAAAAATGTGATACCCAAGGTGGCGTGTAATCTTGCGAATTAAGCGTAAAGGGCTTTATTTACAACTTTGGTGACTCCCAATGAAAATTTTCGTAGAATATTTGAATCCTTAAATGTCCTTTTTGAAAGGACTTTATTTGATTTTCTCAAAAAAGGGTCAAATTGACCCCTAAAGAGAGGAGAGGTTAAGATCTTCCACAAAAATGATACCCGTAAAATTCCATAATATAACTCTGACCATAAGAATTCTCTCAGATATTAACTTACATTTTTTCAGTTAGTATACTGCTCCCTTCGATCAAAAAATGAAAACTTTGACCCACTGTAAAAAAAAAAATCAGACCAGCTGGACTATAAGTTTATTCTACAAAAATGCTCTACTCAACATGCCCTTTCAGAATTATAGGGTCGCTATTCTGTTCCAAAAATGCTGTTGGGCAGTGTTATTTGTGTCAATATTCATAGCTATTCCTGTTCTCACTTTCACCATTCACCGTATTTTTGGAAGCATATTGCAACAATATTTATATTAAATAAAGTGAATGGTGAAAGTGAGAACAGGAATAGCCATGATTATTTTTATTTCGTGGTGTGGAGACTACTAAAAAAATTGTAAAATTTTATTTCGACATTCAAAATACTGAATTAAACAAAACTGGGAATAAATCAAGATCATCGAAACAGCTTGCATTTGATATGTCAAATAGGTTTCCATTTTAAATAAAACTAAAGATTTAATGGATTCACAAATGAAAAACATACTATATACTTTAAAAATATGTAATTCTATTTCATAAACCACTCGGGATACTTTAGAACACATTTTGTTCAACATAAATTTGAATTGATATATTTTTTTATTTATACAAACTTTGTTTTATCACAAAATTACATTGATATACATATACTTAAATCAATTTCTTTTTTAATATTGTTTTAAAGTGTCTTATCGTGTACTAAAATATAAGACATAAAGTAGTTAATAATTTGGTTAAAGTTGTTTTTGTTTAGAACATAAAGTAAAGTGTAAGTCGTTAATTAAAGGCGTATATTAATAATAAAATAACACAAAATCCAATAACTGCTCCCAATATTAAAGCATCGCGTTTCTTTTTGATATTAATTCGTTGAATTAAACTGTAAAATAAAAATATTCATTTATTAATATATTGGTTCTTACATATATTTGTGTTTTAAATAATACTAACTTACCTGGAAATTAATGGAAACCTATTTGACATATCATTTAAACGTGTTTGAATGCGCTTAAAAGCTTGGCGCTGCGAGAGTAAATGTTCTCTTGTCTCGATTGCAATATTAATCTGATCGTTTATCATGGTATTGGAACTGAAATGAAAAAAAAATAATTTTACATAAATCGTTAATATTTTAAATGATTTTTAATAAAATAATCTTGAATTTTTTATTTCTGTTTTGGATCGTTATAGGTAGATAGTATTTAAGGAATCATATATTGCCCAGATCTATCTATCTACTCTTGTAAGCATTTTGATATTGAAAATCTTACATTAAACAGTTTGGATGCCATCAGAAAAATTAAAAAAATGTAAAAACCACAAAATAGGAATCAAATTATGTTGCTCTTTTTTGATCATCTGGTAATAACTATAGGAAGATAGTTTGCTTCATTTTGACTCTGGAAATTTTACTATCCAGTGTCACTCAATTAAGCCTATCAGTCATATTGGAGCCTATTATGTATTTATTTGCGAAAGTGTGTATTACAATTTTCTCTGCATTAGCTTTCATTACAATATCCAATTCCGAATTGATTAAAGTAAAAATTTGTTAATTTTGCATAAAATAGCATAAATGTTACCCTAAAGATCAACAATTTTCAAAATATCAAATACATACCTATTTATATGACCACTTTCCTTCAAATACATATCACGTCTACTTAAACCCGATATTGATGGACTATTAGTAGATAAACCTGACCCCCTCAGTAATTCCTCCCTTTCCAAGCGCGTCGTGTGGTTGGCAGATATTTTATTAAATTCCTGGCGGTAGCCCTGTAATATTTCTCGATGACGTTGTAATGTATGCATTGCAGCAGCACCAGTTGTGGGAAGTTCAGCCATCGTTTCATTGATAGATGAAAGCTAAAACAAAAAACAAACACACAACACGAACACATTATAGAAATTTGTTTCAAAATTCGTTTGTTGCAACAACCTTATCTAACATTTGGGTAATTTCCTCGGAGAGCGAATCGAAAACATGTTCACCCAGTAACGGTGATGTGTCAGCATTTGAACTATGACCCATAGATGTGGAACTACTACCAGCTCCAATTTTGCTAAAAGCCACCAATTTCAGGTCAATTTCATTTTCCAGTAGACGCGCTTGTTTACGCAGCGCTAAAATACAAATTTGTTTAATTAACACTGTTTTATTTGTTGCAACTGTTTTTTTTTACACAATTACCATCATAGTTGGATACTACCATGGTGGATTAATAGTTATTATTCACTTTTTTATTATTGCAAAATATAAAAACAATTTTGTTTGTAGACGAATCACTTTGAGACATCGATATTAATAATATCGATATACTATTTACTTAATCGATGGCGTTATCGCTTAAAGATGATCGAAACTATAAATTGAATTTGTTGAACAAATTTATCAAGTTAGTATTAAAAGAATAGTTTAATATTTTATAAAATCTAAAAATTAGTAAATTTTTTGCAAGTTGCAAAAAAAATGATGCCAGATTGGCCACATTATACTCTTTCGTCTCATCTGGCTTAAGGCCTAATTAGTTTGTACGTTCCGTTCCGTTAAGAATCAGCTGTTATGTTTTTAGCTTATGGGAAGCAGTCGTAAAGTAAGACCCCTTTCACACTAGTCAATTTAGTTGAGCAAGTCTCTTGCCACAAAGTATACTTTGTGCTCTTGCCCAACAACAAAACAGCATGCAAAATTTTTTTTATAATTTGTATATGGCCTAAGTTTTTCTGTAACGTTGCCGTTCTGTTATGGATGAAAAAACAGCTGATACGTTCTTACAGAAAAACTAATTAGAAAAAAAAACAGCCTACAGAACAGAAACGTTACTGAATGCAAAGCCTAATGGAGCCTTTAGTCTGTTTTTACACACAGCAAGTTTTCTTGCCGCAAGTATGCTTATTTGCTTATTTATGTAAAAAATAATTATTTTGTTAATAAGATTAGAATATGTAGATATTTAAATATAAAAACAAGCTTTGACAACTGTTAGAACCAAAAAACGAAAATAAAACAATTATAAGCTGTTTGACTGACCCCACCTTGCCCCATATCTAGCTACGAAAAAATTAATATAAAAAAATGGTTAATTAATTAATCAATCAAACAGCTGATTATTTTTTGCTCGAGTTTGTTTACAACATTCATCTTGTCAAAATTTGTTTTGGCCTTAATTTGTATATATTAAGCAGCTGTTTTTTACACTATAAAAGTTATTTGTTTTTGTATTGTTGTATTTGTTGCCGTAACGCATACACCTTATAATCATTACGCCATGGTTTTGCTCTTGTCAGCCGCGTCGGCTCTTAGGGTGTTGCCACTATTAGTAAATATTGCGATTCACTTATACAAAAGCCGAGTGCTGTGAAATATTTAGTGCCACATTTTAGTTGTCAGTTGTTTTCATTTGAGTTGCCAACTATTTTTTACGTTTAATGGTTTTTAACGGGTTTTTATATTTCTACTATTTTGTTAATTCGTATGCTGCAATTAATTAAAAAAAGTATTTTTGAACAGTATTGTCAAATATGGTTCTTGTAAGGTATTATTTTAATTTAAAAATAAAATTAATTGGCTTAGCTTAAGATGGTGTCACCACTCTTAACTTCGACCGAAATTAGATAGAAAAATATACGCAAAACCATCTAATTCATTAGAATGAATTAATGAATGCACTTATACATACTCAGCCAATTTATGAATAAAAAATTCCTCGGGAGTTTGTTCCCCGGGAGTTTTTTCCCATTGAATTTGAATAGGAAAAATGAGAAATGGGAAAAAACTCCTGGGAAATTTTTATTCATAATTGGGCTGACTATGTTTCACATCCAAATTCAGCCCAATTATTCGGGAGTTTTTTCCCCATTTTTCCTATTCAAATTCAATGTTAAAAATAAGAAAAGGGAATTTTTATCATAATTGGGCTAATTATATTGGAACATCTTTCAACTTTTAAATGAATGAAATGAATACATGCTATCTAGTATAAAGTTGCGACTAATGACTTTTTTTAAATTTACACCTAAAGAAGCTGGAATTTTTGTTTGAAATTGTTACCATCTAGTTCTATGGAAACTTTACAAACACAATCTTAGGAACATGTATGTATGTACATTCATATATTCTGGGTCCTTATAAAGTTTTAAGGCGATCTAGCTATGCCCGTCCGCCTGTTGAAGGGTTTTAAACGAATCTTGGTGTCTTAATCAAAAGTCGATTGGAATGTAGAAAGTTGTGTTTAATAAAATATTTAATGTAACTAAATTGGAATAACATTATAACATTGTTTCTTTGAGATACACATCTGCTCAAAATAATAGATACACCAAAATTTATTTTTTAAAAACGAAAAAAAATAATGGTATATTGTAAAATTATAAAAAAAATTCAGTCGATTTTTATTTATAGTTAAAAGGAGAGTAAAAAACAAAAACAAAATATTTCATAATTAAAAATAAATATTATAAAGTAAATTAAATTTCTTAAATTTCGAAAAATTTGGTGCTCATAATAATAGATACATTTTTAAAAATTCTTATTAAACAAAAGCTAATAAATTTTATCTTAAAAAAATTAGTTTATTATTAAAGTAAAGCTAGTATCCAGTATATCCACCTTTGTTTTGTAAAACTTTCTCCACTCTTCTGGGCATACTGGATATCAAGTTCTGACACTTCTCCAATGGAATCTCGTACCATATTTTTTGCGTTTTCTCCCATAAATCGTCTTTATTTTTGAAAACTTCCTTCGAAAGCCTTATCTTTAATTCACTCCACAAGTTTTCTATTGGGTTTAAATCAGGGGATTGGCTGGGCCAGCTTAAAACAGGTACGTTATTCTCCAAGAACCAGTTTTTAACTAATCTTGAACTATGTTTTGGGTCGTTGTCCTGCTGGAATGTCCATATTAAATTTTTTGTAAATTTAACGTGGAATTCTTTTCCTTTTGGTCGGCGTACATTTCTTTGGCAGTCGTTTCCAAACAAATTTATTTTTGTTTCGTCGCTCCATAAAATATTTCTCCATTTTTTTTCGCCTTCACACCCGGACCATTGTAAGTGCTCTTTAGCAAATTCTAATCTTGTCTTGATATTTTTTTGGCGCATTAGTGGCACTTTTCTGGCAATTCTTCCCGGCAATTTAGCTTGTAAAAGACGACGACGAACTGTTTGTGGACTGATTTCGTTACATAGCTCCGCAGAAATAGCTTTCGATGATATGAAAGGGTCTTTTTTAACCATAAGGACGATCCGCCTATCTGTTTCTGGACTGGTTTTCTTTGGTCTACCGCGAGTTTCTCTTTTTTGTTTTTTAGATAAAGCATTTTGGACAAAATGTAAAGATCTTCCTATGCTCTTTGCTATTTCCCGTAATGATTTTCCTTGATTTCTCATCGTTTGAACAATTTTTTTTCTCATCTTCGGTACAATGATGATTTCGTCCCATTTTCTTCAAAAGAGTCCTATTTTTTATAAAATTGTTGCTAAAATTTAAATTATACTTACTGTTTCACGTAAATTGGAACAAAAAATTGCACAAAAAAAAAATTGTATATAAACAAATTACAAATTACTGATGTGTATCTATTTTTATGAGCAAATAATTTTTTGTAATTCAAATAAATTCGTTTTTAAAAATCAACATGAAAGCAAATAGTTGCCAGATTTTTGACTGACATGACATTGCCAGATAGAAATTTTAATAATATGATGTATTCTTAACGCTTGCGAGGAAATTTTCAATGTTACCGCCATTTAAATTTTTTCCAATTAGGTGTATCTATTATTTTGAGCAGATGTGTATGTTGTCCATTTTAACTTGAAAATAAATTTGTTCGCAATTACTGATCGAATAATTTTTTATTCTGAATTGAAAAATTTTTATTCATTCGAATAAAAAATATATTTTTATCCTCGATTATTCGAATAACAATCACTCAATAACTCAAAATTAAAATCACATAATTTTTGTGTATTTTTTAAATTTGAATTTCTTTCTGAATATTAACCATTGTAGATAAATCGTATTAAACAAATTAAGTACTTGTTGTTTCTTTTTATTGATTTTTAAATGTTTGTTGTTGTTGTTTTATAAGGAAACATGTTTACATCAATAGAAAAATTAATTATATATATAAATCGCTTTTGATTTTAAATTTTTAAGTATAATTTCTGTTTTGAATTTTATTTCAATTTGTTTTAATTTTACGTTAAAACTAAAAATAAGCATATGTGTGTTTTAAGTGTAAATCTTATACATATTAAAAATCTATAACTTAAAATTTAAAAAATATATGTAATTAAAAAAATTATAAGCTTTAAGCCTAATTAATTATGTATTTATTGTATGCATCTTATTTTCTTTAAATAACTTAAACTTAAAGGCTTGTAGTTAGTTAAAAGTAAACATAAAAGTAAAACATTAAAAATCGAAATTAAAATTAGAACTTAAACCTTCCGTTACTTATTATAATCATTGAAATTAGACAATCTTAATTTTAAAAAAAACTTATAATGATTTTTATTGTAATATGTAGTTTAGTTAAAAGAATAAATTTAAATTAAAAAAAAACTTAAGTAACATTTATTGTTTATATGCATGTGATGTTGTTGCTGTTGTGATTATAGAATTAATATTATTTAATTATTATTATGTACGTGAACCTAGTTTCTAGGTTCACTCTTATATTATTGTCGATTATTGACGCCCTCTATAGTGGCGTGCATGGTATGTTCCATATTCTTAACAATTATATAGTTTGTTATATGATTGATAGCCTCGTCTTGGAGGCGTTCGGGCCAGCGTTTTATATAGGATTTTATAAAATCGCCAAATGTATCGACTTTGTCTGGGGTGGTTTTGTGTGAATCTACAATGTTTTTGACAATATCCACAAATTTATCATAATCATCGGGTGATTTTTTGATTTTATTATAGTTTAAGACACCACCATTGGTGGCATTATTGGAGGAAGCAGCCGAGGCGGCAGCATTTAATTGATCCATTTGATTTGATTCATTTAGACGTGAGGCGGCGGCCACAGCTGCTGCTGCGGCAGCTGTATTCGCCATAAAATTAACATCAGCACCGCTGCCTGTGGCACCCCCTGCACCATTAGCAGCCTGTGCCTGTGTATGATCTATGAAATGCCGGTGCATTCCATATTCCGATCTATGAATAAAGAGAAGAAAAAAAGAAGTAAATTTAAATGTAATAAAATTGTAGTTTTATATAAATGACCCATTGACCGATTTACAGACGAAAATTAGAAAATAATATTTAAGTACATAACTTTAATTAATAAGAGCATAATCGATTTCCATCAAATTCAGCTATATGAAATTTATTTACAGAATCACGTGATTTCAAATCACAAATCGTTAATTAAATTCATTAATTAAATTTTTTGTAAAAAATTTTTATTAAGTAGAAATTTATAACCGATTATGGCCAATAAGCTAGGTTGTTGAAAATAATAATTAAATAAATAAATAAATAAATGTGATTTGAGCTTGTTCGGTAAATCACACATTTTAGAAATTTACGGTGTGATTTTAATGTCCGAAATTACACCGAAATGCTGTTCAAAAAAATTTGTTGCCATTTATGCTTAAATTAAACTATTACATTTTCGACTGTTTTTAATATATCTTAAGAAAATAGATTAGTTTTTAACTTTAACTTATACAAAATATTTATATTTTTCAAAAATTAATTAATGGAACAGGTTGAATAATTTCTTTAATCTAGTACGAAACTGTCGTTGTCGTAAAACGACTACGCCTTACATGATAAGGCTGATTATATTTGGTACTATGAAAGCTTTTAGCTAAATTATGAATGGAAAATCAAAAAAAAATAATAATTTTTTTACAGCTTAGTATCTTTAAACATTTTTAATTTTTATGATTTTTTTTTTTATAAAATACCTAATTTTATTAGATAAATTATTAAAGAACACATTTATTTATTTATTCAATCAATTTATTTTCAAAGTTCGCAACAAAAATAAGCATGTGATTTGAAATCGACTGTCATTTAGATGAACGGTTTAACCCTTTGACGACCACAGGGACACCGGTGTCCCAAAACAAAAATATTAAATAACTAAATAACGAAAACAAGAATGGGTGCAATTTTAATTAGTTCGTTAACGAGTCTCTTATTAATGTGTTTAGATTAAAAAGAGTTCGATTACAGCATTTATTTGTTATTGTCTTTGGAAATTGACAATTGTATTTTGGTACTGTGTTCAAGAATTGTGCCAAAATGTTTTTAAGTGTAAAACAGATTTTTTAATTTTATATTACGATATATATTCGGCCTGGTAAGTGCATTTTTGTTACAAATGCACAAAGTTATAAAATCATTATTCATGTTGCGTGCATTGATATGTAGTCAATAAACATGAGTATGTGGAACAAAAATTTTCACTTTAAGACCAAAATACTAGTAAATCCGATACATTTTTTTTATTTTAATTTCAAAATATGTGTTTTTGGCGCTAACTGATTCAGATTAAATAGACAAAATGATTACTTTTATCTAAATAGTCTTATGGTCGTGAAAGGGTTAAAAACCCATAATATCAAAAATATTTGTGCAAATATTTTTTGTGATTCCACGTTCCACGTTTCAATGAGATTAAGATAATAGATGTCGGACACTAGTCAAAATCATTTTTACGCCAACAGCTCTGTATTACCTAATATCACATTAAATAGCTTAAATCAATAATAAAATTCTTTAAAACTTACTTATAAAATCCTTCGGAATTATTACTGTTAAACTCTTGTTGAGACATTTGATTTTTCCAAACGGGTGACTCGGATGAAGAAGGTAAACTGCTAGCATTAGATGCTGGGGTCATAATACGTTTATCTCTGTCAAATTAAATAAAACGCCAACAATTTCATTAAATATAGGTACATTAATAATAAAATAATTATAAAACATTTCATGCATACTTTGTATAGCCTGTTTGTCCCAAGCTTTTAAAAACATCATCCACTTGATTATAAAATTTCCATGTACTTATTATACCAGTTGCTTCAAAGGTTTTCTGTTCTTGTCTGTAGCGTTGTGTTAAATTGTTCACTTTAAAGTGTACTTCTAATGCTGTGACGGGTACTCCAAGACCGGTTAATTGCTTTGCCATAGCCACATAGAGATGGCCATTGCGTTTAATAGTGCGCAATTCATAGGCACAAACTTTCCATAATTTAATTAACTCTAAGACTCCATTATCCTCCCATTGTCTACGCTTTTTATTGAATTTTTCATACTGTCCGTTGGATTTTTAAAAAAAGAAAACAAAATTTGTCAAAAATCTTAAAGCATTGATAGAGCACACAAATGATTACAAAACTAAAAAAAAAAAATACACATTGGTGAACTTTATAACTTACAGGCATTTCACATGGGTATCACGATGGTCAAGTCAACTCTCTCAAGACACTTCCTTTCTAATTGGAGGCGCTACTCTAAGTACATGAATGTCATATGTATTAGAGCCATCCACAGTAATTGATAATTAAAGTTCATTCATGATTCTATAATAAGAAAGTAGTGCATAATTTAGTAATTTGGCAATAATTTAAATTTGTATAGGTAATCTTTTTTAACTTTTAATTTTTTTGCAAAAAATATTCTACATATTGGATAAAATGTATTCAATTCAGAATTTTTAACACTTGGACAATTTCAAAAAAATATCAAAAATAAATCAAAGTTCGATATGCGGCAGTGCTGGCATCTAAATCCCCTTAACCTTAATAAAAAACAGTTATTTTTTTTGGACCCCGATTCCATAATTTTTTCGGTTATTATCTGTAATAACATGTATAATACTTTACCAGTATTATACATTAAATAATTCTAAGTATTTTGGCTATAAATTAACTTCATTTAAAGATGGTTATATGGGTTATTTTTTTAAAAAGTCGGTTTGAAATATATGTTTCCCGAAATTTCGTTATACCTCGTGGAAATGCCTTCGAACTACCATTAATTTGATAAACGTTTATATTCCCAATATACTGAACTTAGTATCCGAAATATAGACAAAATAATTTGCAGGAGTAGACGATAACGTAACGGTACTTTAGCGGTAGATTATCGCTCCGAATTTCTTTGTCGTTATATACTTCGTTGGAAAGTTCTGTGAAGTGTTCGAATTTAAATACATACCAGCAAACATTTTGTGAATTTTTGTAATGACCACTAGTTATTTCATGCATTATTTTGTAATGAGTGGTGGTTACACAGCACATTATTTTATTTACTAGAATAAGTATTTATTTTTATACAGGTTGGTAATGAACTTTTGCATTTAGCATAGCTATCTAGTGTGTTTGACTGGAAAACGGGAGGTTAGTGGTTCGCCACCTGTCAAAGCCATACATTTTTTTGTTCATATCATATTCATTTATATGTTGACTTACAATAAAATAACTCGTACATGGAGCAGTGACTTAGCAGCTTGACTATCAAACACAAGCAAATAATGTGACTGTTCGATTCCCACACAAGGCAATATATTTTGTGTTTTTTTTTAGCTACATATTCTTGTTGTGAATTTACTACATATTTCTTAACTGATTGTAAGTACATTTGAATTTGACCCATGAATTTTTAAAAATCTCGAACAAGTAAGTAGTGTTTCAGTCAAATAATAAGTAGTTATGCATTTGCTCCAATATTAGTTGCTGGCTTCCTAAGTAAAGTTTTTGCTGGGTAGTTACTTAACCAGGACTATAGCGGATATATTAATGTATCAATAATTTATGTTATTTAGGGGCTTCGGAAAGTTGATTTCGACATACAGATGGATGTGGCTATATCGACAACGCTATATATAACAATCTTGTATATACAGTCACGAAGAAGATAATAACAGTTTCAGTAGTGTACTGTGTTTGCCAAGCAGAAGAGGGTGGATGTCGAATATATTGCGTACAGTCTGAACTTCCAAATAAATTAAGATTAGCCCTGTCATTTCATAGTATATGTTGTTGTAGCAGCAGTGGTTGCTGAGTTGACAGTCCTTGGCCGAGTGAACTCTGGTCATTCCGGTACGTAGAACCGGCTGTCGTGGGAATTTATGTTGTGCCATCTGCTTGCAAAACTGTCAGCATTTTAAAAGTTATAAAAATGTACGAAAATAAGCTAGTTCACTAAAAAATAGAAAATGTAATAAGTCCCAAAAATTTTCATATAAGTCGCAAAGGCACTTCTTCTAAATAGTAATTTTTTTATCAGTATAAAACATATCAAATATGTAAGTAATAAAACTGCTTTAACAGATTTCAAAAATATTTAATAACAAGGATTTTAGGAAGTTTTTTGTCTCTCCTTAAAAAATTTGTAAAACGGGACATAGAACGTTTGCACACTAATCTAACGATATAAAAGATTATTTAAAAAAAATAACTCATTCCTGACTTAATTAAAATCAAAATATAATTTCTTTAACAGTTATCCGTAGGGGCTTTATGGTACATCCAAAGCGGATTTGCATAAAAATTGTTACATTTATAGCCTGTATTTACCGGAAAAATTTTTCAGACAATGAAAGTTTCTTAGGGAAATGAGATTTTGATAGGCCCATAACTATTAATAGGTAATAGGTATAAATAAAAAAATCTGACTGCAGTAAAGTTTGAAAATTTTTCAATAAGGACAAATAAACAATGTCATATTCTCTAAATTATCACTTTTGTACATTAAAAGTTTATAAATTGCAATACTAATCAAACCATTTCACAAATTCCTTTTATCCGATTAACACGAAGTCTGGTTATGTTTTAACTAATAGTTATACTGACAGTTTTCATATAAAAATAATTTTAACCGACAGTATAACTATTAGTTACGGCAAAACCAGACATCTTGTTAATGGGTGTAAAACTAAATATTTAGAATCATTTCTGAAAATATTTTAACATATTTAGTAGATAGATGTAATCCATAAAAAATCCCTTAAAACATTAAATAATCATAATTAATTTTAAATATGTTTTACAAAAATAAATTTTAGAAAATTGCCGGAAATCAAATTATAACAATGATTAGGTACTTTGAAGTTTAAAAAAATTCGAAATGAAGACCAAAACAAAACACAAAAAACTGCATGATTACATTACGATTATTACGTTTTTATACTATAATCATCATTAAAATAAAGAAAAAAACATAATGATCCGATACCGATAATGATGATGTGTTTTTTTTTAAATTAATGAAGAACAGAACACAACAAGTTGATTGAAATTGTATAATTATCAGAAGAACAAAAACAATAACAGAGAGCAGAAAACACAGAAAACAATTGGAAAAAATTCAATAGAAATAAAAAAAATCATATAACATTTAAATTGCTATTTTTAAGAAAAAAATTAATGTTTCAATTTAAAATTTCAATAGATTTTCAAAAAGCTGTATTTTTTAAATTTTATTTAAAACTTCTTTTCATTTAATTTATCAAAAACACATTTTAAAAAAAATGTAAAAAATAACCAAATTAAATTTATATAAAGAGTGAAAGAGAAACGTTCATGATATGCGCTGTTGCAGTGTGTGTGAGTGTTTACACTTGCTCTCATATACCTATTTACTATACATACACAGAAAAATGCCAACGCTATGTTAGACACAATAATTACTTAAATCGTTTTGCGATAATTATAGATTTTTTCCGCAATGATCATTATCAAATATAATTATTATGTACATACATACTTTTTTGCTGTTGTTGCATTGCGACAAAAACAAAAAAAACCCGGTGCATTATAAACACAACACAATAAAATGAAAACATTCACATTTCACCTAAATTATAAAATTTGAAATTTTTTCGATTTTTTCCATTCTCTGTGCACTAAACTTATGAAAAAATTTTATTTTTGTAGGTATACTTGCTTGGAATACACAACGAAACTAAAAAACAACAACGTTGATGTTTTTTTTTCTTCACATACACTACACAAAGAGCAGGAAAAAGAAGACGATTCAAGACAACCAATACGTTTTTTCTGATTTTTTTTATTTTATAAGGCGCGTACACTTGCCAGGGATTTTATTCTGGTATGTTTTGTTGGGTGCAATAAAATATTATACAAAGAAAACGTACATACATCCATATGTACATAAATATGTATGGATGTATGTATGTACGTATCAAGTTAAAGAAGAAGACACCCTTTTTTCTATATATACATACTACATTTAGAAGAAAATTTTAATGCATTTTTTTCTTCACAATTTGATTATTACTTGTTTAACATTTGCCCGGCCATCTGATAAGAAAAATCACCACCACTTTTCACATGCATTCACAGATTTATCATATTTTAAGTCTTTTTTTATTTATTATTGTTCTTATTATAATCATTAACTTTCGTTCTTGGATTTTTAATGAAAATTATATAAATGATGTAATTAACTAAGTGTTAGTTGTTGTTGTATTTAGCTTATACTCTGTATAATAATTATACACTCATGAAAAAGTTTACCGAAAAAACAAACAACTCTGTCGAACATCAAACCAAGACTGAGAAAATTTCCTAGTTTCTACCAACAACGAACTTCGTTAGTATTCTTTTTTTGTTCGTCTTTAATGAAAATCATTATATTCTTGCTGTTTGTGTTCTCGTGTTTTCTCTTTTACTCTCATGCTAATGACTGTTCTACTCAAACCTGTCATGATGATGATGTAGACACAAAATAAACAACAACAACACACAGTAATGTTAACTCAATTATGTTTTACTGTATGTTCGTTTGTTCATTCTGCCATAGAGTGAGACAAGAATATGAATGCTATAAGCATACATATGTATGTATGTGATAAAATAAAACAAAAACAGAAAACTTCATCATCATTAATGGCTTTTCGTTTCTCTTGCAAAATGTTTTTTCTTAATGTTGTTGATGCGGTAGCAGAGCTCATCATCATTAAATGTTTACGACAGTCGTGAGAGTGAGATGTAGTGTGTAGAATGGGACAAGAATAGCCAATGTTGCCAGGCGGTTCAACTTATTCCGACTCATCTGGCTCTCGTCAACCACAGCACACACACACCATGCATTTCTTATGGGACTGATTGGTTTGAAGCCCCCCATTTCTTACTACAAAAACCCAATATAAAAAAAATGGTTTTGCTCATATTGTTTAAACAAAATACCGTTAACGATATTCAATAAATAATTTGAAATTAAAAAAATATAAATTTTTAATTTTATTGAGTTTATTGAGTTTATTAAAATCTACAGAATTTAAAATATAAATTTTGTAAATTTTTGTAATATGATTCGGGATGAAATTAAAAAACAGTTACCAAAATAATAGTAAATATCGTTACCGAAATAATCCACAATACCGTTAGCGCTATGCCACCGTTACCGACATAATCCAAATTAGAGTAACCGTTACCCTTGGTTTTTAATCGAAATCATATTTTCTGGACATTTGCAGATTTTTTAATATTTTCTAAAATAAATGTCGTAACTGAAATTCGAAATTTTGTAGTTTTTTAAATTTTTAAATATATAAATAATCCTGTGACAAAATTTAAAAAAAAAAACAAAAATTTTCCCTAAAAATTACAAAACTTCGCATATTTTTTGAGTAATATGAATATTCAGATACGGCATTTAAAATGTCTTTCAAAGTCCATTCACGTGATATCCATATTTCATATGTTTCTTTTGCGAGAAATATGAAAAGCCAAAAAATTATCATTTTATCCTTTGATAAATACAGCTCTCATGAGGAGCCGCTGAAAATTTTTTTTTCTAGAACATTTCAACCCAAATATTATAAAAATAGCAAAAAATCAATTTGTAAAAAAAATTCTTAAAAGTACCTTTTGTCAGGACACACGTTTTCAGAAATGGTCTTTTCAAAACAACTAAATTTTAATTTTAGTTTGGAACATTGACAGCTTATTTTTCCTCCATACGAACTGGCCCTAATGTACATAGGTACATATGTATAACAGCCGCTCAACACGATTAAAACAATCAATAATAACCGACTGTTGAAATCAAGCCAATTATTATGTTCCTACAAAATATGAGCAATTTGATGAGCAGGACTTGTACTCAACTTCAAGAAACTGTAAACAATTATTTTTCAATTTCCTCAAACAAGTTGTGACTTTATTTACGCTGACACCACACACATCAATTTCATCGAGTTTTCTGGACACTAATTAAGTACATGTGAATAATAACGTATATGAAACACATCTCTTTCCTTTAAATACTTAAATTCATACAATATACCAATCACACTTACTACCATTATTACTTGTCATCATGACTTTCTCCTAAAAGAAATATATGTATATATTACCACTTGCTTGCTGCAGCTAATGCTTTTCAATTCATTCATTTGCGAATATATAGTATCTAGTATGTACAAGTACGAGTACGAGTAACACGATATCCAAACCAGCAAACCTTTTATATAATCTTCTACACTTAGAATAATAATATGTACCAGATAAGTGTCAGTATCATACATAGTTGTGGGTCCCAGATAAAAATCATTTGAATGTGTTGCCTAGTACTATGAGGCTCAAAAGTGAATTATTTTATTTTTTTAAGATAATGAAATTCATAAAATAAAATTTAAAAGTTTCGGTTTTGTTGCAGATTAGGCCGAATATTAAGTTCGGTTCTAAAAAAAGGTCGGACTCGAATGTTTTTCATTATCAAAAATAATATAATACACTGGTGTTTACGCACTTTTGACGCCCATAATATGCAACTGATGAGTACATATACATAAATATGTATATATCTTTCGGATTTAGCAATAAATGATAAGAATGCACCTTTTTCTAAGACTGATTTGGAAAATACAACATATGTAAACTTATCCGAATATACATATATTTTGTTAAGTGTGAAGTTTGTTCATACTCACAGTTTTGATAAAGTATTTGATGCAATTTATCTTGTTTCATTCATTCATACAAAATGTGAGTGCAAATAAGAATGAAGTATGTATGTATGTATCTATGTTTGTATTTAATGATGTATGTATGTTTAATGTTATGCTGTCTAGTACACAAAACATTTGTGTATATCGTCATCTAAAACGCAAAAAGCTTTAAAATTTCAAAAACTTGTTAAAAGGTAATTGGTCAGAGTTTATTTAATATATTTGAGAAAATGTTGGCTAATCCACTTTTTTTGATTCATTTGTAAAATGTCCGTAATATCTTGCCTGGGCTTTTTGCGTTTGAGTCAATCATACAGACATAGTAAGTATAATTATGTTTTTTGATCACAAACACATGCAATTTCATTCCATCATCGTCATAATCATACAACTTGTAGGTCGTTAAGGTAAAGTACTAAACATTTGGTAGGTGTAGTAGAGTCACCCATTAAATAAAATCAAAAATTGTTGTCGCTCTTGCTCATGCAAGAAGTACATACAGATTTACATTAGGAGCTCCCAATTTACATGGAGCCAATAAACATAGTCGTTGTTTCTAAATAAATTTAAAGCTTACTTTTTCCAGTAATTATCCTCAAGTCACCCTTTCCGAGCGAAAGCAACGATTGGGATCTACGTCTGGATAGGGTGATGAATCGATTGGACTGTCTTAGTCCTGGTAGACTACCCCAAAAACGGGCAAATTCCGATTCAACCCAATAACGAATACGTTCCATTGTGTATCCACGTGGGATACCAAAGAACGGTTCAGGACCTATAAACGAGCGTCGAGCGCCCCTGTTGGCGAGACAATCAGCGCGTTCATTGCCAGGGTGACCTTCATGGCCAGGTACCGAGCTCAATGTAAATTCATTGTGTGTGTCGAGTTCATTCAAGGATGTCCAGCACCAGACCTCACTTCAAATGATGATAAGGCTCTAAGAGCAGCCTGACTGCAATGAATAATTGGAAATGAGATTTTCAATTGAAATTGAAATTTTCCATTTGAAATTCAGAAAATAGCAATTAAATATGAAAACTAAACAAGTGAAATTAGGAATTGAAGAAAAAAAATTGAAAAAAATCAAATTAATGAAACAGGTGTTTTGAAATATGTATGAATAAAAAAACCGTAAAAATTATAGATGATGAAAATACTGTTACGTTTTAACCTTTTCAAAACGCTGGTTTATTTCCTTTAAATAAACCGGATACTTTTGGTTGCAAATAATAGCCGTTTAGTAGTTTAAAAATTGTAACAACTCTTTATTTATTTAAAATGTACAACAACCACAGAATTAAATAGCCACTCAATGTTTTTTATACAGGTTTATAAATTCTCAGAATTACAGACACAATTTTTAATGTACACGAATTTACTTGAAAAACACAACACACTTTAAGGCACTCAGATGATGTTTATTCGAAAAGCGTCTCTGATAAATCACTCACGTCTGCAACTTCTGCCACTATTTATAACACTGCATTACCATCTAGAAAGCTCTTTAACTGTCTAGAGGTTTCTAATACATACGCCATCTGTGGTGTACATTCTACAATGTTCTTTAACTGAATATTCGAAATCGAATACAGCGTTGCCAACTTACGATCAAATCAACTGAAAGCTTTTATTTAATAATGCCCACAGATATGTTACAGTTTTACAGCACTGTTATTTGAAAGCATTATGCTACTTTTAAACAGCCGTTAAAATCGTTATATTTGAATTCAAGTACAATTTCGTAACAATACTAATTATAATTTGGATTATTTCGGTATTGGTATTTTAACGGTAATTGCTGTTATTTAGGTACTGGTAGCTTAGCAGAAAAATGCCGATCGTTTCAATAATTGTATATAGATATCGCATTCTAAAATTTGTGCTGCTAGTAGTTTTATTTACATAAAAGTGTTTGCCATATTACTAACAGACTAGCTGTCATAGCTATTTGCCAACCTACTTCTTGGTCTACAGATCTCAATATGATTCCCGATCTAATTCATTTGGCAGTGATCAAGATCAGAAAGTAAATAAGTCTCCTGTGCCAGATGTCATACCAGCGCTGGTCTTTAAGCAGTGCTCTTCGACGTTAGCTCGTCCATTAGTTAACCTTTTCAACACATCATACTGTGTGGGCGTAGTTCCTGTATGTAGGAAGGTTGTTAATGTCACGTCAATCTCTGAAAATTATTGTCCAATAGCAATTTGTTCTGCACTTTCCAAAGTTATTGAAAGTATCGTATACTACCATCGGGTTAAATATTTGAAGTTCAGATTCCCGATCTAATTGATTTGGCAGTGATCAAGATCAGAACGTAAATAAGTGTCCTGTGCCAGATGTCATACCAGCGCTGGTCTTTAAGCAGTGCTCTTCGACGTTAGCTCGTCCATTAGTTAACCTTTTCAACACATCATACTGTGTCGGCGTAGTTCCTGTATGTAGGAAGGTTGTTAATGTCACGTCAATCTCTGAAAATTATTGTCTAATAGCAATTTGTTCTGCATTTTCCAAAGTTATTGAAAGTATAGTATACTACCATCTGGTTAAATATTTGAAGTTCAGTAATTTACTTAATGACCACCAGTATGTATTTCGTAGGAGACTTGCTAGCCTTTCTATCGGCAAAATGGTGTCGTTCCATTCACCGTTTTGGCGAAAGTAAAGTGATGGCTCGAGATATTTCCAAGCCGTTTGATAGGGTGTGGCATGGTGTGCTTCTATTAAATCATATTGCTTTTGGTGTCGGTAATAACTTCTCTCGATTTGTATCGAGCTTTCTCAGAGATCGCACTATACGAGTTGTTATAGATGGGATTCAGGGATACCGCCAGGCTCCGTTCTTTCTCTTAATCTATTCCTTATTTTTCTAAACGACCTTCTACGTCAAACTTTCAACCCTATATATTCTTTTGCAGATGGCAGAAATATTTGCCATTCATATTCATTCAGTTACAGACCAAGCATGTCGGAGATTGGGGCAATGAGGCAAGACATGAATGATTTAATCGGGACCTTCTGACAATCTCTGAATGCGGTCGTGCGAAAAGGGTCGCCTTCAACGCTCGCAAGACTTAGTGTTGCATGTTGACACAAAAAAGAACGACAGACCATGTCTCTTCATCTGTATTTATGGGTGGTGTAAAAATTGTGGAATCAGATGCTATTGATGTTCTGGCATGACAATCCAATGTGATGTCCGCTGGTCTAAACACATTTTTCAAGTGTCGAAAGAAGCATTCAAGTGTCTCGGATTTCTGAAACGGTTTAGGAATTACTTCACTCCATCTGATCTCCTTACTATTTACACCACCTATATCCGAAAATTTAAAACAACTTCCATGTATGGGCCGGTGCTTCAAAGTCTATTTTGGAGCTTCTCGACAGCGTATAGGAGAAGTCGAAGGTGATTATTTTTGACAGTAGGGTAACACTATTGATTAGCTGCGCTTCACTGTTCTATCGGTACTACAATGGATTGTGTTCTGATGAAATTAGGGAACTTTTTCCTGATACCCGCAGATTTTTACAAGAACACATCCCTTTATGGTCAATTCGTTATTTAGTCGTACTGTACGCTGAAGTGCTTCCTGTCATTTTCAAAGTAGGAAAGTTCATATCGAATGTCCACAAACACTACTCCCTCTCTCCTCCCTCCCATAACCTATTTCCCTAGTTCCAACACAATGCTTTGCATCATTCCCTAAGTGCTGGTCTAAGAAAAAAAAAAAGAATTACGTCCTTCGATTTTAAAATGATTTAATGTAGAAAGTATACTAAAATTTTATAGCATTTCTTTAAAACAAACATAAGTAACTCTTTTTGGGGCCAACCTAATGTACACACGTTCAATCAAACACATGTACATTTATTGAAAGGAATCAAAACATTACAGGTCATCATCATTATGTTGACTGAATTGTTGCTGCTGAATTTGTTGTTTGCTCGTTTATTTAGTTGGACATATATACGTACTGCGTGTTGTGTTTGTATGTTGATTTTCTTTCTTATATTACTCACGAAAATAATAATAAACAACAACAAATGGAAAAAAAGGAACCAAAGCATAACTCAACAAAAAAAATTGAAATGAACATTAGAGTAAACGAATTTTGCGGCATACAAAAAACGATAATGTCTATGGTAATCATCATTAAATGTAGTAAGAAAAATAAATGATGAAAAACAAAACAAAAAAAATTGAGCGGGAATTGTTAAGTCATTTAAGAGCTGCCTGAGTATGTATCATTTGATGACGACGAAGATGTTGTACGTAATATGTACCCTGCAGGAAGTGTCAATAGTGAAACTATACTGACTTACTATTGACACAGTCACCAGTACTAGTGACTTATTTTACCCCAGACAATGCTATTTACTATAGACATTTAACATGTACGTGTCATTGGAAATCTACTACTGACGATAATACTATTGACTAGGTACTTATTCACTAGTACATTTTAGTAATTCTAAACTACACTTTTGGTACTTTTCTGAAGTAGATGTAAATAATGAATCTGCATATTTTGTTAACATTTGACGTTGTATTAAACAAATTAAAAAACGAAATGGTATGAATTCATAACAGATGGAAAGTCGTCTTCGTTGACGCTTCGTTGACAATGTCGCTAAAAAGTCACCAAAATTGTCGACAAAACTGGTGACTTGGAGACACTTGTCCCCAGGTTTCCTTCAGGGTATGGACGCGTATATAGTATGAATGTATGTAATGAATTTTGTTCACGTTTCTGTTCGTGATACTTGTGCTGGAGCAGCTGCTGCTGCTGTTAATGCCACTGTTGATGATTCTCTATTCAAAATCATCATCGTTATGATAATGTTTCTTCATTAAAATTGTAAGTATGGGCTGTTGTGTGCATTTTTCAAACACCTACAAACGTACAATATGTTTGGATAATTGTAAAACTCTAACTTAAAAATATTGATTTAATAAAATATTTGAACCTAAATTCAATTTTACACACCCACTAAAAAAACATCTTATTTCCTTTTGTCAAACAAATATCAAAATAATCATGTTTGTTTTATTATTTACTAGTTGGCCCGATCTGCATTGGTGGTGCTTTGTGTGATTATCGAGCTGTTGGCCCATAATTATTCGAAGATTAAGACCGCATCAACAATAAGTACTTTCAGAAACCTTTTAGTTTAAAAACTTATTCCGAAATCTCTTTTTTTCAAAAACATGACCTTTTACCAAGTATAAATCTGTGGCCGTATGGATGTTTTTCCATACGGCCACATTTTGTATAATTTTTTTTTCAAAACGTTTCTGATCAAGAAAGCATATCGAGCTCTTTTCGCAAAACGGGCGTAAGCGACATGATATTAGATTTTCGTTTTTTTTTATGGAAATCAAATTATCGATTTCGGTCTATTAACATCATTCCTGAAAATTTCGTAACTATAGATGCAATAGTTTCAATTTTACGAGAAAAATAAAAAAGACGTAAGTACACATTTATTTTCTACATCTAAATTTTCTTTTAAAATATATGAAATTTAAAAAATTGAGTAATCCGTACTTAAATCAATCCGGAGTGGTGTCAATAGTAGGGTAAGTACGGATTTTCTTAAACCGAGTACAAAATTCTTGATTCAAGTACGGATTCATTAAGCCCAAAAATCTTAATTTTAGCTCTCCCTAAGTACGGCCGAGATTGAATTAATCTTAATCAAGAATTCTAAACTTGATTTAAGCACGAATTCATACTTGATATAATCCAAAAATCGGATTGATTTAAGAATGTCCGAGATTGAATTAATCCCAAAATGAGCTTGTTTCAAGAATTCTGAACTAGATTTAAGCACGAATTCGTACTTGATATAATCCAACATTAGGATTTTTCTGTCGTTTTCAAAACCGATTCCGACAATGATTGGATTCTATGACAACCCGGAATAATATTTAAGTTACGAGTATTAAATAGTTTCTTTTTGTAATTTTTTCGCATAATAAGTTTTTTAAATAGTCATTAAAAATGGCAAAATAAAAAACTAGTATAATGCTGGATTGATGCAAAAAACTATCTGTGTTAAATATTCAATTAATAAATCAGCAATTTCAAAAATTATATACAAATTTCGTGAGACTGTAGAAACTCAGCGTTTGGGATGAAGACCTTGTAGAACTAGTTACTCCAATACAAGATAATGTAATAGCAACAGAAATTTAGTACATTTTATTATTAATTCGATACGAAACCTCATTCGATCATGAATGCGATAATTTGTCAACTGAATATTGATTAAATTATTCGTGTCTACGTAACTTTCTGATCCATTATATCATTGTTTATCATTTAATTTCGGCTACAAATCCGAAAATGCTGGTACATAAATTGAAATTAGAATTGGATATTGATAATGGACTTAATAATTTGTTTTATCAGTTTTTTCAACTTTTTCTACAACTATGTATTTAATAATATGTATATTTAAAACTATGTATTATGATTGATTTAACATTAAACATTACAGGGTAGTTAAAGAAAACGGTGATCCAGTTATATGATCATCACCCCATTTGGCAGCCAATAGATAATCTCCAGGATCTTGAACTTGATACGTTACTTTGTACACATTTTTACCCATGTGTTTAATGACCACTTCATCACACTGTCCCTTAGGACCAAATATACCCACAAATAGTATATTATTTCCAGCCTCCGAACCATCAATAGTAAATTCATTTTTCTCATTTAAAATTATTTGACTGAGACCGAGGCCACGGTAGGCAACTTTCGAAGCATCCGATTTAAAATTTGGCACTGAAAATAAAAGCAAATTTTAGTAACTAAAGGAAAGCACTTTATTGAAATACTTACACTCCATTTTACTTTTATCACTCTCCAAATCATTACCACTTATAGCCACAATTATGTATGGTGACTTGGGAAGTAGAACTGAATTACATTTGATATGCACTTTATATAGACCAGCTTCAGTTAATTGAAAACTAACCTCAAATCTTTCGGGATCAACGATTTTCAAAGGTACATACGATGTATGACCGGAAGGATTTTCCAGCTAAATAAAAAAATAGTAAAAAACATATCTGAATATATATGTATATGTAATATAAAATAAATATTTTCCTAGCCATAATGATTAAGAACATATTTACTTAAATGTGTTTTATAGATGTACCTTAACTTCAAAATTGCCTTTAACCCCATTTCTCTTGATGATAAAGTTCACATCTGTGTTAATGCGTAATGCTCCGTTGGGAAAATGTAAAAGTTGTACTTTATTGGGATCAGTTAGTTCTGGCGCTATAAAGACTTGAGGTGGCTGAGTAGAATATTTATCTGCAAGAGTAATTAAATAATGTTATAAGAGAAACAGCAAACTGTTTGATAAAGGTTTGATTTTAATTTTATATTAACTATATTTGTTCTTGTGGTAATTTGAATACCCATCACCAAAAAGATTTATGATTTTATCATTAGTAAAAGAAATTATGTTGATCCGAAATGTTTGGTATTGAAAATGAGTAATCTTCCACAAATGGTTAAATTTTTAATTTTATAACCCCTGTTCTTTAAAACGAGTGATTTTTGATTTTATCATTATTAAAAGAAAGGATGTTGATCCGAAATGTTTGCTATTGAAAATGAGTACTGTTCTGCAAATGCTTAAATTTGTAATTTCAAAAACGATAGATTTTCAAAATCGAATAGTTTACAAATTGATTTTCTGCTAATCGCACGATTTTGTACACTGTGTGGATTCGATATATAAACCACAGAATTATGTGAATTCGCTTTAAAACGAAAACGGAACCAGTTGACAGAACGGTTTGATCAAAACTACATTGAGTATGTATGGTTTTTGTAGAGTGATGTATTTTCTTGCTGAAATAATAGTTCTAAATTCAAATTTTGTTATTAAGGGTCCTACTCTGGAAAATTTTTCCTCAAATATTTTTTCAGTAATTTCTTTATTAGTATTATAGATAATAAACAGTTTAATGTGAAAATAATATTTATTTATTTTTATTTTTCTAGTTAATTGCATTTTAAATTTTTAAATGGATTATTAAGGTCCTTAACATTACTTCATCTAAGGGCACTGCTACACGTTCAATATATATTGACCGCGATCCAGTATCGCGATATTTATTGAACGTGTAGCATGCAGTATTGATGGATCGCGATCCAAATCGCAGAATAACCTAATTTTGCGTGATCCATTACAATGGATCGCGATCCAAATATCACAATATATATTGAACGTGTAGCAGCGCCCTAAGGATATTCATATTTAGAGAAAATAATAGTAGTGGCTAATAATCCGATTTGAAAAAGTTCTCGATCAAACGCCAATTAATAATCAAATTATTACATAATTCCAAAAACAAATCTAATCTAAAGTTAATCCACTTTGATGTTTTTGGGTTCTAGTTTAAACTTGGTAGTATTGCCATACAAAACTTCAGAAAATGTTACATTTAGAGCTAGTTTCTGGGATAAAGATAATCTACATTCTTCGTTTAAACCTAAATTAAATATTATGCTATATAATCTAGGGTTAACTCAGCATCATTGGTGAGTTAAACCTAAGTATAAAATGCCAAAGCTCAAATAGATGAAAAATAAAATAAACAATTCAGCACAGCAGCTCTTTGTTTTTATTTGCTTTATTAACATCTATATAATTTTTTTAAAAATACATTTTATACACTTTAATGTCACTTTTTCTTTTAGAATGTTAAAATTTACAAAAAAAGTTATGTACGCGCTTGCTTTTTTTATAAAATTTAAAGTATTGCCATATTTATATGAAAAATTTTGAGGAATAAACATGTGATTTGACTGAAAAGTAAGGCAATGTAAAATGACTAAAAAGTAACAAAATTAATCTACTAGTGAGAAACACAATCATTGGTTAAATTCCGGCAAAATATGTTTCTGGTTTAATATAACAGCGTGTTAACTGAGAAGTAAGAACGTTATCAAAACATTGAGTAATTTATGCATATGGCGTATTCCGACTATTTCAGCCTATTTCTTGGGAATGCTACGACCAAGGTTAACTAATGATTCGAAACTGTAAAATGGTAACGGTAACGCTAATTTGAATTATTTTGGTAACGATGATTTAACGGTATTTTAATGATAACGGTAATTTCGGTATGACTTAACGGTATTGCTAGTTTAAATAATTTTTTAGCGGCTAGGGTATTTTATATTATTTCGGTAACGTTTATTATTAGTTATTTTATAACGATAATTGCAGTTATATCGGTAGCTTAGCGTTAACGGTAGCCAACCTTTGCTACGACAACATTTTCATTGTGAAAAATCGTATTCTACATTATTAATCCTTATGCAGATCTACCAAGACTTTATTTATTTTTAATTTTAATATTAAAGATAATATTCAAATAAATCTTTTCATCTTGGTTTGGAAAAATTTTCACACCCCGCCAATAACACAATTTTTTGAAGGCATTATCATATTTTAAATAAGTACATCTTATTTATTGAACAACAAAAACGATTATTTTATTGATTCTTTGGAAGTTTTTTAATAAGTTTTTGTGCATTCCGGAAATCTTATATATAAATAGGCCACACGTTTTTTTGTGGTACACTTTTAAGTATGTTATTGTCCACCAATATTGATGAAACATATATGGCTTAAAATGTTATTTTCTCTAGATGTGCACAATATAAATTTTTTTTAAAAAATTCTTTCCATAAATATACGTGTATTTGTACACAAACGTGAAAAATATTTTTGCGTATAGTCAAAAGTAACTGTATAATTTCGTTATTACTGGTCGAATTTTGACCACCAGGCGATCCTAATATTAATTAATACATTTTACGACATTTCTATTCATAGACTTAGTTTTGAAGATGACGATTTAAAAAAAATAATAATTTATTAACGTGGGACATGGAAGATTTTGAAGGCAAAAAATGCGCTTTTATACAAAAAGGAAGCATTGCTTTATCTTAACACTGTATTGATATATATTTTGCTAATTATAGCAATATTACACATGATATTTTGTATATTTTTTATAAAAAATAAATTAAAAACAATAACAATAAAAAAAAACAGATTTATAGGAAATCGAAATTTCTTAAAACAGTTTCATTATAAGACAATTATATTTTTTATTCAATTATGAATAAAAATTTCAATCAATGGGAAAAAAACTGATGGGGAATTTTTTATTCATAATTGGGCTGATAATGAATTTATGTATTCGAATAACTAAGAACACTTTTTCATATACATATATGTATGTAGACAAACTCACCAGTGTCTGGTGTTTTTAGGTATTTTCCAAAAATACAAACATTATTTTCACTATCATTCTGATTTGTACGATTATATTGAGTGGCATTCGATGTATTTAAACGTATTTCCTGTGATGATTTAAACATTTCTTGTTTTGTTTTTCTTAATTTGTTAGCTTGTTTCAAATATATGTATGTATGTAAAAATATTGAAATTTATAAAAGAAACATTAAATAATTCGTGGTGTTTCCAATATATGCTTAAGTATATTTTTTTTCTAATTTAATTTGTTTGATATATTTTTAAAATTCACATTTAACACTTGCGTTCTGCTCGATAACTTTTTCCCATGAGTTTAAATGTTCGACTAAATTGAGAATATTAAAAGAAAAATAATTTTCCATCTGCTCATTCATAATTTGAACTCATAACAGAACAAAAATAAATAAAAATAAAACTATAGTTTCCAATGTTCTGTATTCAAAAACTAGAGATCTCTTTTCTATTTTTTTTTGT
This sequence comes from Calliphora vicina, assembly GCF_958450345.1. Classification (NCBI taxonomy): domain Eukaryota; kingdom Metazoa; phylum Arthropoda; class Insecta; order Diptera; family Calliphoridae; genus Calliphora; species Calliphora vicina. The sequence goes on along the minus strand of NC_088780.1, from coordinate 135,864,833 downwards.
TGTGGTTAATATTTTCAGTCAATACACCAGAGATTGTATAGCGGGATACACTTTGCATTTCAAGCAAGAACAAAATTAAAAAATATATACATATTTAATTAATTCTGAAATAAAATAAATTTGCAACACATTAATTGAAAAATATGATGATGGTTGGTTATGATCATGTGTTTGTCAATTAAAATTTGTTCATTGTTATGACAACAATTACAATTTGGATTATAAATAAATATATATACATTAAACAAAAGTATAATTTAAAATAATAAAGGTATAAATAGAATGAATGAATGCATTTATCATAAATTAACAAATATTGTATGTAACATGGGGCAAAATTCTAAAATGATCGAGTATGTAGTTACTATTTAGTGGCGGCAATCATAAATTCACATGCATTTTTGCTAAATTTGAATATTATATTGTAATTTTGTAATACATTTATTTAGACCTAATAATGAGTTTATACGTTACAAAAACATTTAAAATCTGAGCCAAAAATATGCCAACGCAATTGTTTAACAATGTCATTTGAATATTGGACTCTTTAAATTATACTACAGAGTTTCGAATTAATTATTTCAAATTAGGAATTATTCACTAAAATCTAAATTCAGGGACGGAATTAGAGCATCGCATGAGCTAAAGTTCAAAATTTCGATATCAAATGCAATAATCTCACAAGAAAATGATGAAAAATTTTATTAAAAAATAAATTCTCAATACGTTTGGAATTAAGAAAAATATGATATGAAAGAGAAGAGATGAAATATCTGAAGAAACTAACAAGATTTCCTAAGAAAAGTACTGCCATTGTCGACCTAGCCACCTAAATCCGTGGCGTTGATGTACCGAGCAATGTCAGATAATATGTTCCACGGTTTTATAATCAAAGACTTCATTTTGTGGATGCACAAAATTTGTATTATTGACTAATTTTGGCCAGAATTGGTTGAACTTGACATCAGTGATATGTGATTTAAAGACAAAGTTGATATGCAGTTATGTCCCATATTTATTTATTGATTTAATATTTTACCGTAAAAGGTATGGATCAATGAAAACTTGGCAAAGGGTATATTACATTCGTCTTAAACTTTTTTCAATAAACCCACTAGTGTTTTTTGTGTTTTGTTTTTTCGAATAAAATTATGATCTTATAAATTTTCTCTGGCGTACATATTTTCTTATTGTAATCATTGATCATAAGTGTATTACTCATAATTGTTAAAAAAAAAATCAAACATGCATACATACTATAAACAGCAAGTGGGCACAGCGCCAAAAGAATTCTTTCCTTTAAACGATAAATGAAAGACTCTGACAAATAGATGTACGAGCACTTTCCTCTCTAGATGTTTAAACTTTATAGAAATGTTTCTTGTGCGGGTGATCTGTCGTAGAGAATGAGTATTTAAGAATAAATAAAAATACACATTAAGTGCAATATTATTTACTATACGGCGATCCCTCCATATGTTTGAGGTTCTTTGGGAGAGATTGAGATATAAAGCTGTATGATAATAATACTATAAACACGGGGCATTAGCCTCTTTGGCGACATAGGATACAGTGGTTTGTGATGCATTACATGTGAAACAATATAAATTTTATGCTTTTTGTTCATTATTAATAAACATTAGTTTTGATTTAGGATTGAATGACGAAACTACGGACATACATGAATGAATGAATGCATTTATAATAAATTAACAAATATTGTATGTAACATGGGTCAAAATTCTGAAATGATCGAGTTTGTACATAGTTACAATTTAGTGGCGGCAATAATAAATGCTCATGCATAAAATTAATAATAATAATACCGTCCTATGTCCGCCTACAAAAGAACAATTTACAAACGAAACTAACGTATGCAGAAAATAAGTGCAAGAACAATTTTGACGCTGGCCAAAAAATAAATATTTTTTCAGGACTCATTTTGAATTTGTGATGCACAAATTTACAGCATTGACGAATGCACCCTTATCGCTAAGCTTCCGTTACCGAAATAACTTCAAATACCGTCACCGCTAAAATACCATTACTGAAATAATCCAAATTAGCGTTACTGTTACATTTTCATCATTTCGAATCGGGAGCCAACCTTGCTTTCAAATAAAAACCAGCAAAAATACGACCATCAAACTCAAATAAAATACCCATGCCGACTACCGTTATCGCTAAGCAACCGTTACCGATATTATCGTAAATACCGATACCAAATTTGACAGCTTGTTTTAAATGTTCGTAAACTTTGTTAAGGTATTTACAGACGACAATATAGTGTATTCATACTTTTTCAAATTTAAAATATTATTAAATCCATACGAGTTGTCTAGAAATATTTTTGAAAAATACGTTTCTTTATACATATATTTAATAAGTCAGACGGAAATTACCGTTATCATTAAAATTCTGTTACCGAAATAAACCAAAATAGCGTTTTAACGCTCGCTACCATTACGGAAATAATCTAAATTTGAGTTATCGTTACCTTCATCCGTTTCAAAACGGTGCCAACCTTAGGTTTAATGTTAGAAAAAACTGTAAACCGAATTCGAGTAACGTTTTCGTTTTTAAAACGAATTCATATATTTTGATGATCTGTTAACCGAATTCACATGATTTATTCGTTTGAAAAAATAAACATCTAAATATATATCTTTGCGATTTTGTTTGAGAAGATATTTACGATTGTACATTTGTCCAGTTTTTTACACTGAAACCACTGTGTCTGTACATGAAATTAAATAAACATTAATTTTAAAATGGGAAATTTGACCATAGTAGTATTTTTTATTAAAAGAGACGGCAGGCAGTATATTTAAATAGAAAGACTTGTGAAAATATAATAAAAAACCAATGGATATTTTTTAAATTGCATACAAGAAATTTATTTCAGAGTCAATGGCAAAGTAAATTAATACTGAACATTGAAATACAAACAAATAATAAATCATAAAAAAATCATTCATCATATTTAAGTAATATTATTTTTTTTTTTTTTGAGAGCAGTTTTTGTTTATTTTTTATTATAATTTTGTATATTATTAACTTATAAATACTAAATAAAATGCTTAATTTATTAACGTTTAATGATTTTCCAAACACAAACAAAATAAACAGTTTATGATAATTTTCGTAGGTATAAAAAAGGAAATTTTTTTTAATTTTCGCAAAAACTAACATGAATGTTTAAAGTAAACGGAAAAACGAATTGAATTCGAAAAACGAATGTTATAACTGAATTATGCCTATATAAAGATGTGTATATACTTTTAGAGTTTAAATATTTTTCCATAGAAAAAAAACTCCTTTTTTATATAAAAATATTATAAAGAGTTTCATATAAATCATATTGTGTGTATTGAATTGGTATAGAAAACCTCAGAGCTACGGAAGTTTCTTTGAAATGTCAATTTGATCCTATCCAATGGCTGCTGTAACCAATTCTGCCACATCGGGATCTGTGGTACGTACAGTTAACTGCATGGTGACACCTTCCGATAAAGCTAATTTAGAACGCACCAATATTTCCGCTCCTCCTCTAAATGTGCCTAGAATAAATAAAAATTATATATTTTTTAAATTTCTTTAATTAATTCTAAATTAACAAGAAAACCTACCAGAACATAGTAATGTATGAGTAGCCACACCTTCGGGAACTTTCTCTGACAGATTGGCGGGAGCTAGACCTAAGAATTTTATAATTGTATTTATGGCTTCTTGTAAAGTATTAACCGCCGATAATGAGTAGGTATCTTCTGCTTCAACCCATTCTAAAATTATTTAATAAGAAATTAAAATTTACTTCTAGTTTAATGAAATTTTGTTAAAAGCAAACAAACCCTCTGTATCGGCTGCATCCCATACTGCTTGGAAATTACTCTTTTTATTCTTTTGTATTTGGTCGGCTACAGTTACTTCCAAATCTTCCAACATGTATTCATCATCGTAACCTTCTTCGGAGTCAGGTTCGCCGGTATTAGGATCACAATCTTTAACCACAAAACGTAAAGTGGCTCCAAATGATGCTAAAAAATAAATAATGTTATGATTTTCATTTATATACAAATTAAAATTTGGTAGAATTACCAGCTGAACTGCCGACATCTTGAGGGAATTCCACTATAACAAACGTGGTTTGCAAATCATTGTATGGTAATTTTGGACAGGGTATAACAGCACGGGTTATGAAGCCCTCGGGTATTGTCAATTCAACACGTACATTTTCCAAAATTTGATCCGATAAAGTGTTGAGACAATCGAACTATAAAAAACAAGCCACAAAATAGATTATAACTTAACAAAAGTACATATCAAATTAAATTATTTAAGGGTTACTATGAAAATTATATTTGGGGTATTCACACGGTCAACTATTTGGTCATATTGTCATAATGTCCTAATATATTTTTGATAGTTTAAACAAATTTTTGTTGTGTTTCAAACAAAAAAGTGCTAAACTAATAACACTATTTGAACTATGTTTATTGTTTTGTCATAATATAATACTATTTTTTTTAAAACACAACAACTATTATAATGTATTAGGACATTATGACAATATGACCAAATAGTAGACCATGTGAATACCCCAATTATTATTGCTTTTTTAATGCATATGACACTTTTCTCTTACCTGGAATACAACATGATTGGCGAATATATGTTTAATACAGGATACAGTATATTCCGTTTCACTTTCTGTAAGTTGAATAGCGGGTGTAGTGCGATGAATAGGACCCAAAGCTTGAATACCAGGCAATTGAGCCAATCTGGCGGCACTCTCTTCTTCTCTAGTAATTTTGGGAACACGAGGAGCTAAAGCAAAAGGAAAATAATTACTAAAAAACAAACATCTATACCAACAAATTTAACTAACCATTCGAAATTAACATGGCTTCATCCTTGATTTCTTCCTTAACAACTGTTGCTTTAGGTACAATCGATAAATCAAATCCACTGCTGCAATCACCATTCAAATGCTCGACCAAAGCCTTTTCCAACAAAGCCACTGAACATGTTTCACGTTCAATAATATAATGTTTAAATATATCAGTTTTTTCTGTTTGCAAAAGATGCAAATAGTAGGTGGCACGATCACGAACTTCATCGTCTGGATCCATTTGACAACGACCCAAGAGAACAAGTATATTGCCTACAAGAGCCGGACAAGAGGCTCCAAATTGTGCCAAAGCGGTGACGGCAGCGGCTCTTACTATGGGACTCTCCAAGATGACACGATTATATATAAATCTTATATACTTAGAAGGTTGAATGGCAAAAGGACCTTCCTTGCCCAAGAGATGTAAAATACGTACGGCCAAAGACACATGTTCACAGTCCTCAATGAACTCACACAAATGTGACAGGCCAGATTCTTTTGCTTCGGCATTTTCTTCAATAATTGTGATAATAGTATCCACAATGGAGGTTTTATATTCTAAGCCTCCCTCCTCACGCAACATACCACTAAGGAAATTCATTAAAACACTGTGCTTTCTTGGATATTTTGTGCACAAAGAACAGATTGCTTGAACAACAACCACCTTAAATTCATCAGAGATTTCGGCAACAAATGAAGATATCTGTTTCATTAAACGTTCTACGGAAGATTCAGCTCCAGTTTTCAGTAAAGTGGTAATGGCAAGAGTAGCCACTGAACGGTTAGAGTCGGCAATAAGGCCCTCTAAATCTAAATTGCAAGTAGTAACGGCAGCCGGATGAGTCATAGCCACCTTGTTAAGAGTACGAACAGCGGCGAAACGTAAAGTGGCTTTGGGTGAACTGCAGAAAAGTTGAAGTATGGAGAAAGCTGGTGATAAAACACGAGCATTGGTATTTTTCAAATTGACTATAGCATGAGCGGCCTCATAAATGACCATTTCACTTTTGTGGCGCAAGCAAGATTCAATAAAGGTGAACATGGGAGATTCAGACATTTCATCGGCCGAAATATCTTCTTCTTCAATAAGTTTGCAAGCTATGCGAATCTAAAATGAAGTCAAAAAAAAATTTATTCAAAAAATATTTTCATTATATTGTTATTGAAAATTAAACTTACCAACATGCAAACAGCATAAGGACTTTTCATAGAATTACGAGTCAATTTATTAACCAATTTGGTGACAGCCAAACGATCAGATTTGCGAATGTGGTATAAAAGACCCAAAGCATGATATTGAACCATGATGTTATCACTGTTCAAGGCCTCTTGAGCCTCGTTGGCCCAGCGTTTTACCACATCTCCTGCAGTACTAGCCAATCTCAAAGAGCTCACCAAAGCGGCACAAGACACAGCAGCATTTTTGTCCACTATACATTGTTTCATGTACCGCTCCACTGCCTGAAGCATGGTGTTGTCGGTAATACTGCAAAGAGCGCGTATGGCGGCGGCTCTGTATAAATCTTCTTTACCAGTCATGTCCTTGGTCAATGAGCTGGTAACAATGATAACATCCTCAGCAATGGAGGACAACTCTTTAATACCCAAGTAAACCATTCGACGTAAGACGACATCCTTGGACTGGAACAATTTAGTCATAGCAAAGAAGCAGTCGGTAGCCTCCCGTGTGCCCAACTGTTCGCCTTGATTGATCAAATACAAAATCTTGGTCAAAATGTGTATACATTTCCTGGGATTGACGGGAGTGTCATTGAAGGCTCGCGTCTCCTGCAATACCGATGTTTTCTCCAAATTTTGGTAGATATTGCTGGGACCTGATGATAATTTATTGTTTTTAAAAAATTTCATGTTTAGCACGACTTTTAAACACCTCGATATAACTTTTTAATCTAGTCCTACTACTATATTTTTTTGTTTTATGTAAAGTAATGCAGTCATCGAACATTCTTTATCTTTATAGAAATTTTGATTGCGCTAATCTGATGGTTTGTTTTCTGGCCTTTCATTTGTTTACTTACCCTCCTCTTCATCTTCTTTTTCACGACGGAAAGAACCCATGTCTGTTATTGATATTTTTTAACTTTAATACACCAAAATGATTCAAATATTTTTTAATAAAAATTGGTAGAATTTTTCTTTAGCAGCCTAAAAAATTTACACGTCACACAGATTAATAGAAGAATGTCAAAATTGCATGAAAGGCATTGCCAAGTCAAATAATTTGTTTGACTATTGGACATAGCGATGCCAGATATTGGGAAACATTATTGGCCAGTCCCTATTTCCCAAGTGTTTCAACTCCAGATGTCCTTAAATCCGAAAATATGCACCGGTTTGCTAAAATCAAGATTTTATTTTTTTGATGTAGAAAAAAATTAAAATTAATTAAACTAAAACAAAATCAAATAAAATAAAAAACGAAAGTACAAATCAATAAAATAAACATGTCCAAAACATAGATGACAACTAGATAGGTAACTGAGAGCCAAAAACATAAGTCTGTTGTCAAAAACTAATTCTATGCGTTTATTCTATGTCCATTATTGAATACTTGATACTTTTTGGTTATACACTACAATACTTTTTGAAATTTTGGTTTGTATTAATACAAAATATTGTATTAATGAACTGAAATGTTATTTTGGGGTATCGGTAGCCATTCTAGGAAAATATGCCTAAATAACAAATATTTTTATAATGTGAAAATCATTTATTTTAACATAAACACATAAATTGCATAAATTTCAATAATACCAAATTGTTGACATTTAAATTGGCAGCATTTAAATGAAAGGTATGGCACCACTGTACATAAGCAAATGTCAAACAAAGAAAATAAAACGCAGCTGACTGAACAAAAAAACGTTTATAGTTTATTGATGGCTTGTAAAAATAAATTATTTAAGAAATTTAATTAAATAATAATAATATTCATAATGAGATCGCCTACTAGATCCAGAAGTAGACATAGATCTCCAGAAGAACGCCGCAGACGTTCCACGTCGAGAGAGCGCAAAGAAAAAGATCGACGAAACAGACACTATAGAAGTAGATCTAAATCACCGCAAAGGAAAAAAAGTCCCAACCGTAGGGAAAACAACCGGCGCAATTCGCGCAGTACTTCGCCATCTGCTAACAAAAGTAAAAATCATTACAGAAAAAGTCCCAGCAGAAGAGAGAGCAGGCGTTCACGTAGTAAAGACAGGCGCAGGAGTGCTTCCAGCAGTTCATCAGATCGTAGTCGTAGTTCGCATAAAAAACCTGTGGAACGATGGCCCAATGATAAGTATCATGAAAATAACCACAGAGAAAGAGCTAACAATCCATTTCGTGGTCAACCTTCGGCTTCTTTTCCACAAGAGGAAAGAAAACGTCATGGCGTGGGTTTTCGACCGAATGGCCGAAACGACAACAAATACAACAAAGTAGATGCAAAATATATGACACAGCGGCGGGGAGAACGTGAAGTAATAGGCATAGAAGGAGTAGAAGAGATATGGGGAAAAAGTCCAGCTCGTCCTGAAGTTTATTCCGAAGATGAGGACGATGAGGATGTTAAACTTTTAGAGCACACCTACCAAGGACCCAAGAAGAAAAAATCCAAAAAGGGTAAAAAGAAGTCAAGTAAGAAATCGAAGAAAAAGAAAACCAAGAAACGAAAGAAGTCCAAAAGTAAGAAGAAGAAACAGAAAACTTCGTCAGATTCTTCATCGGAAGATTCAGAATCTTCATCATCAAGTTCAAGCGATTCATCTGATAGCGATACCTCCAGTGATGATGAAATGTGGGTAGAAAAAACATCTGATAATATGAATAAATCGTCAAAAACAAAAAAATCTAAAAAAATTAAAAAACAAAAGAAATCGAAAAAATCTGAAGAGTTTGATGATAAATATCATGCAAAAGCCAATTCTTCGAAACATACCCACAGTCAGGGACAAGAAGAAGAAGACGAGTTTGGTCCTACAGTGCGCCAAACAGGCGGACTTAATCAAAAAGACTTTGGGCGTGCTTTGCTGCCTGGTGAAGGTGCTGCTATGGCAGCTTATATAGCCGAGGGCAAACGCATACCACGTCGTGGTGAAATTGGTTTAACATCTGACGAGATTGCCACCTTCGAGTCGGTCGGCTATGTCATGAGCGGTAGCAGACATCGTCGCATGGAAGCTGTACGTATACGTAAAGAGAATCAAATTTATTCGGCCGATGAGAAACGTGCACTGGCCATGTTCAGCAAGGAGGAGCGACAAAAGCGTGAAAATAAGATTTTATCACAATTTAAGGATATGATTAATTCAAAGTTACATGCTAAGGAAAAGAAATAAACATATGTACATAGATTTAGATTTTATCAGAAAATACAACAACTTTTGTAAAAATTTACGTTAATTTGTTTTTATTTCATTTGTATGATTTACCGTTGTATTTCCTGCTTTACAACACTACTAATGGGAATAGATGCCGGATTTTCAATGAGGCAGTTAATGCAAATTAGGGGTTGTATAGAGGAAAAATAAGGTATCGATGTTTCCAATTAAAATATTGTTAGTTTGGCCAGACTATTTCTCAAAATGATTGCCCTGGTGGATCGGATAAAAAGGATTTTTTTTAAAGTTTGTATGGTTTTTTCATATTTTTGACATAGAATTATTTAAAGTTTATACTGATACGTAACTAACATTATATAAATTTCCGAAAACAGTTTTTTTCGTTTTTCTAAATTCAATCTAGTTCGAATTTTATTTGAATTTTTCGAAACCTATTTTCCCCAGTCTATGTTTAAGATAAAAAATATGTACTGAGCGTAATTTCATAAGCTTTCCATTGGTTTATAATACTTTATCAGCCCAATTATGAATAACAAATTCCGAGGGAGTTTGTTCCCCGGGAGTTTTTTCTCATTGAAATTGTATAGGAAAAATGAGAAAAGGGAAAAAACTCCCACGGAATTTTTATTCATAATTGTGCTGTATATGTAAATTCATTGGGTTATAAAATAAACATACATATTTTCAATTAATATGAGTGGTATATTTTCATACAAAATACTGTCATTTATTTGTTTTTGTTTATATTATGCGATAAGTGAAAAAAGTGGTTATTACAATATTTTAGCTAGAAATTTTTTGTCTTGCACATATGGCTAGATAGCATTTCTAGAAAAAAATAGGTTTCAAAAATTTTTTTAAAATTTGGATTAAAAATGTATTTTACAATTAATTTTGTTTACAATTTTTCTATTTTTAAGTTATAGCAGTAATATGTTTATTGAACCTTGAGAGCTTTGTATCACTTCAGTGAATGACTAAATACTTTTTTTAAAACCGAAATTATCGTTTTTTTATTCGGACCGTTTTTTAATATTCTATCGCTTATCAACACTATACAAAATATAAACAAAAGGCAGTTCTGAAAGAAAGAGAGAAGTATAAAACTCTTTTATCTTTTTTCTCGTGACAATTCTATATTCTTTCTTATTGAAATTTCAGTGATAGTGGTTGCACGCGTGTTTACATTTTCTTATCACAAATTGCAAAGTAGCAAAAAAATATAACAAAAAAGTTATTATTTAAAATATAAACAATATCATTGAAGTCATAAAAAACCATTAATATAAATAAAAACAAACGATTTAGATAATCTAATGTTTGGAAAATTTAAATGACCGACTTTCTAACCTAAAATATCTAGAACACCATTGTGAAACAAGAAGGTGTTTTTAAATAAATAAAACGGTGACACACATTTTTGACACCCATAAAAGGGGGTTGTATGCGAGAGAGCGAGTAAGTATAATAAATGCAGCTGTTAATGCATTTTTGTAAAATATAAACGAAAGAACTGAGCAAAACAAAACAGACAAATATATTAAAAAGGTTAAGCACAAGCGTTGCCACTCAAATTATTTTTCCTACCAAATTTCTAGTTAAAAACTACCAAAACTTACCAAATTTTAAATAGTTGAGAAATGCTATATAGATTCGAGGATTCAAAATTAATAGATAACTTAAAATTATATTATTTCTGCTATAAAAAAAATTACCCAGAGGAAGAATATTATTTTACACAATTACCTGACTAAACTAAATATTTAAGATAATTCTGTCTTCATATTTTACACATAATTTTATTATTTTCGATTAACTTACATAGTTTTTTCGGTATGATTTTTATTATTTTGTTCTTAAAAATACTTATTCAGATATATAGTAGCCTACCAAAATGCGACAAAAATCGGAACAAACCAACCAAACTGCCAAAAGTCAATTTGTTAACTTGAAATTAACTTGAAATTTTGGTCCAATTGGACCAAAGCGGCAACGCTGTTACACACCAGCATTATCTGTTTTTTTTTTTAGCAACAGCATCAACAACAATAAACCGGCATTTGTGTGTGAACTATACCAGTAAACAATTTCCTATTGTTTATTTATTTATTTGATTTTGTTATTTTTCTTAAGTAAATGTGCACACGATAACTACCATAGTAATAATTTATTGCTCTTTATTTCAGCTGTAATTATTATTTTTAGTTGAGTTTAAAACGTGGAGCGGACAGAACGTTTGCTTGAGAACGCAAAATGCCCACACAAGATTTACAGTCACCCACTAGTGAAATGGTGTTACTAACACCCAACACTGAAAATCCACCAAATATTATGGCGAACTCAATGTCAACAGCGAATGATCACAATAAACGTGGTGCCTCCGTGGAGTCAAACAACAGTAGAGTACAAATGAAAAAGCAATTAGGTTTACTTGAGGGTGTGGCCATTATTTTGGGCATCATATTCGGTTCCGGTATTTTTATTTCTCCTAAAGGTGTCATAAATGAAGTTGAAGCTGTGGGCACATCTCTTGTAATATGGGTGCTTTGTGGTCTGCTGTCTATGATTGGAGCTCTGTGCTATGCCGAATTGGGCACCTCTATACCCAAGTCTGGTGGTGATTATGCGTATATCTTGGAAGCTTATGGTTCATTGCCCGCATTTCTTTATCTTTGGGATGCTATGATGATTTTTGTGTGAGTAATTGTTGATTTAAAGCTCTGTATAGTGTGTATTTATTGTATTATTAATGTATGTATATTCGGCATGTCTTTATTTTATTCTATTACTTAGAAATTTACTTATTATTTTATGTTTTAAGTACTTAACTTAATGTCTGTAAAGTAGTGGCCTTGATTATATCATTTGAAATTGTTGTTTGCCGTACAATACAATCAGTATTGTGTTCTTAACATGTCTACAAGTTCATTTGATTTTAATTAATCTCCCACTTTGTATTGTACAAGTATTGTTTAAAAGTACTTATTTGCTATGGATTTTGCACCAATTGCTTTAATTTTTTTAAACTAGTTATTTGCATTTTTTAAATAGAAATTTATTATAGTTGTAATTAAAATGTTGGCCAGGTATGTCCAAATTTTGGTTAAATTTGAGTAGACACCGGAAAATAGATTTCCAAAAAATTTGTAATTTCCACAATATTAATTTTGGTTCATAAATATGCATGTGATTACGATATAAGCGATGTACATTGGGTTCAAATGTGTCCAAAGTGACGATAAATTCAGGGAAAACGTAATTTTATTATATTTTTATTTTCTATTGATAAATAACACAGAGGTGCAGAGTAAAATATAACTTATAAAACATATATGGAACATTTCATTTTCAAAACTATCATTAGTTTTTTTTTGTTTTTAAAATATAAAGGTTTTATTTTTTTTGTTATTCTATACATTATGAAATAAAGTTTATTTTCGTATTGGTTGACTATTGCATAAAGCTGACATGAATATTGTTGATTTAAATTCCATGATATATTGGTGAAATCACAAGGATGTTGAAAATTAAAATTAATCTTTTCACTTTCATCCTTATAAGTTTGACTGTTCACGATATATATACAAACAAATTAAAATTCGCTAAATATATTCGAAATATATGTTCGAAGTTTTACAATATTTTTCATATGTTATTCGTATTGAAATGTTCAAATGTTCGTAACTTGAATGTTTAACACGTACATGATTATACTTAAATTAAAGATTTATTTTTGTAGATTAGCGTGAAAAATACTTGTTCTTAAACAATCAATATTTCTGTCAGGTAAGATAAAAACACATAGATCCTATGTGTGATTATTTTGGGTAATTTCTAGTTTCCTCTCTAGGTGAATTTCTTTACTATTAAAACATTTGTTTCTAAAATATCGAACTTCGTAAGTATTTGATCGCTGTGTATCGTTTTGATTGACTTAGAGAAAGTGGCAAATATGTTTTATTGTGTTTTTTTGTGGCAATAAAGTCAGACTGGGGCCACATATTACACCACTCTGTATTGGAATAGGTCAATCTATAATTGTTATTAGTATTTTTGCAACATAGTTTTACGGCAAATCTACTCCGTATGCTATGAATGTATGTTCATATGAATGAATGATTTATACAAATATTTATTCTTAAATTGCTTATGTATGTCATCATCTTAGTACAATAGAACACTTTTATTAGTTTTTATTAATTTTTAAAAGAACTGACTTTTTGTGGGTTAGTTTCTTAGAAAATTATAAAAAACTTTATGAAAAACTTTTAATAGTAAAATATTAAAAAAAAAAATTATATGTCCCATTATTTTTTTTTGTCCCAACAGACTAAATAATAAGAGTATGTACTTGTATACCTACCTTTTTCGCCATATCAAAAGTCTAGACACTTGAAATCTATTTGCTGACAGCAAACTTATTTTTTTTAATGGTCTAGATTCAAGCTAAGTAGATATACACGATACTTAATGGGTATGCACAATTTTTATTGGACTTTTATTAATTTAAATTTTTGTTAATTGCTTTTAATTAATTTAACATTTTGATGAACTGCTTTCGATGAAGATTTCTTATTAATCTTAGATAATTAAAGATCAGTAGTTCTCAACAGTATGAAGAAAGGTTCGTAAAAACCAAATAACAAATTATTTTATAAAATATGTATAGAAATATATAAATCTAAATAACATCACTATAGCTATACAATTTTCTAAGCTATGCTTTTAAATTTACATATGTTGTTTGTGATGATATGTTTATGTTTTTTTTTCTTCAGAAAACTGATAAGAATTTTTAAAATTGATTATTTTTGTTAGTTAATTGAAACACTAATTAGTTTGCCCTTTGATATGTTTCAAATCAATTATGAAAATAATCAGTTTAATTAGTAGCAGTCAAAGTATATTTATATATACACATCTGCTCAAAATAATAGATACACCTAATTGGAAAAAAATTAAATGGCGGTAACATTGAAAATTTCCTCGCAAACGTTAAGAATACATCATATTATTAAAATTTCTATCTGGCAATGTCATGTCAGTCAAAAATCTGGCAACTATTTGCTTTCATGTTGATTTTTAAAAACGAATTTATTTGAATTACAAAAAATTATTTGCTCATAAAAATAGATACACATCAGTAATTTGTAATTTGTTTATATACAATTTTTTTTTGTGCAATTTTTTGTTCCTATTTACGTGAAACAGTAAGTATAATTTAAATTTTAGCAACAATTTTATAAAAAATAGGACTCTTTTGAAGAAAATGGGACGAAATCATCATTGTACCGAAGATGAGAAAAAAATTGTTCAAACGATGAGAAATCAAGGAAAATCATTACGGGAAATAGCAAAGAGCATAGGAAGATCTTTACATTTTGTCCAAAATGCTTTATCTAAAAAACAAAAAAGAGAAACTCGCGGTAGACCAAAGAAAACTAGTCCAGAAACAGATAGGCGGATCGTCCTTATGGTTAAAAAAGACCCTTTCATATCATCGAAAGCTATTTCTGCGGAGCTATGTAACGAAATCAGTCCACAAACAGTTCGTCGTCGTCTTTTACAAGCTAAATTGCCGGGAAGAATTGCCAGAAAAGTGCCACTAATGCGCCAAAAAAATATCAAGACAAGATTAGAATTTGCTAAAGAGCACTTACAATGGTCCGGGTGTGAAGGCGAAAAAAAATGGAGAAATATTTTATGGAGCGACGAAACAAAAATAAATTTGTTTGGAAACGACTGCCAAAGAAATGTACGCCGACCAAAAGGAAAAGAATTCCACGTTAAATTTACAAAAAAGACGGTAAAACATGGCGGGGGAAACATAATGGTTTGGGGTTGCTTTTCATGGAATGGTGTTGGTCCGATATTCCGAATAGAAGATACCATGAATGCTAGTGGGTATAGAGACATATTGGAAAACGTAATGCTTCCATATGCATCGGAAAATATGCCATTAATATGGACATTCCAGCAGGACAACGACCCAAAACATAGTTCAAGATTAGTTAAAAACTGGTTCTTGGAGAATAACGTACCTGTTTTAAGCTGGCCCAGCCAATCCCCTGATTTAAACCCAATAGAAAACTTGTGGAGTGAATTAAAGATAAGGCTTTCGAAGGAAGTTTTCAAAAATAAAGACGATTTATGGGAGAAAACGCAAAAAATATGGTACGAGATTCCATTGGAGAAGTGTCAGAACTTGATATCCAGTATGCCCAGAAGAGTGGAGAAAGTTTTACAAAACAAAGGTGGATATACTGGATACTAGCTTTACTTTAATAATAAACTAATTTTTTTAAGATAAAATTTATTAGCTTTTGTTTAATAAGAATTTTTAAAAATGTATCTATTATTATGAGCACCAAATTTTTCGAAATTTAAGAAATTTAATTTACTTTATAATATTTATTATTAATTATGAAATATTTTGTTTTTGTTTTTTACTCTCCTTTTAACTATAAATAAAAATCGACTGAATTTTTTTTATAATTTTACAATATACCATTATTTTTTTCGTTTTTAAAAAATAAATTTTGGTGTATCTATTATTTTGAGCAGATGTGTATACTTTGGTAGCAGTATTTTAATTTATTTATTTGTAATGCTTATGTTTATTTATTTTATTTTTCAATAACATATTCGCGAATTAAAGAAATAAGTCATCAATGTATAAATCTTTCTCACTTATTTTGAATTCGATCTTTTAGAAATATACTTAAATTTTATATAGCCAGATATAGCGATTTTTAGCACAAATGAACTCCTTTATTAATTAGGTTTATTTAGAAATTATGGATAATTAAAAATGTTGCACTTTTCCCCTTTGTTTAAAACATCAAATCGAAGGTCTATTCATATTTTAGTTAAGATTAAGATTTCAACTGATTTAACTTATCTATAATTTCCTTCTCTTGTAATTTCATTTATAGGCCTACAACAAATGCCATTATGGGTTTAACCTTTGCTTCGTATGTTCTACAGCCGTTTTACGAGGATGGCTGTGAAATACCCACAGCTGCTAAACAAATGTTAGCGGCGGTAACAATTTGCTTTCTCACCTATTTGAATTCGTTTTACATGAAAGTCACAACAAAAATGCAAAATGTTATTATGTTCACCAAAATAGCCGCCTTAGTTATGATTATTGTTATTGGTTTAGTATGGATGTTTATGGGTAAGTAAAAACAACAATAACAAAAAACATTGCTTACCTTTACTAATTTATACATTTTCATTTGAAAAAATAAATAAATTACAGGCCATAATGAAAATTTCACTGATGCATTTGCAAACACACAAACTGATCCCGGCAAATTATCGGTGGCCTTTTACTCGGGTATATTTTCATATGCCGGCTGGAATTACTTAAATTTCATGACTGAGGAACTTAGAGATCCCTATCGCAATTTACCCAGAGCTATTTATATATCATTGCCTTTGGTGACCGTTATTTATGTTTTGGCTAACATGGCTTATTTGGCGGTATTGAGTGCTTCAGAAATGCAGGCATCCGATGCTATAGCTGTGGTAAGTAAAATGAACTAAGTCCCAAAACCGAAAATTATTTAAAGCCCAAAGGTTGGGCATTTCATTGTGAATTAACACCCCAAATGTTCTAAATGAAATTAACCCTCCATGAAACAAACTAAGCCCGCAAACGAATAATGAACTAAGAAGAAATTTTTAAATTGTTGGTTGCCTTAAAACCGGCTTCCCGCAGTAAACACTTCTTGTATTGCCGGACTATGTCAATGCAAAAAAGACGAGAGGATAAATCTAAAAAAATTTGGGGATTTTACAAATTTTTAATACTAATACTAGAAATTGAATAAATCCCCAATAAAATAAAGCCGTTATTGTTATTCTTTGTATAAAATTTTGGGACTTTAATTCATTTTCGGTTTGGAGACTTAGTTTGTATTTCCAATGTTGTTTTCTAAATTAAGGATTTAATATCTACTTTATTCTGTTTCAGACTTTTGGTAATAAAATTTTGGGAGCTTGGTCTCTTATTATACCCATTATGGTGGCTATATCGGCATTTGGTGGTCTCTCCGTGCACATAATGACTTCTTCTCGCATGTGTTTCGTGGGTGCCCGTAATGGTCATATGCCAGCTATATTGTCTCATATTAGTGTTAAAAACTTTACACCCCTGCCATCTTTAGTATTTTTGGTATGTTTGATTTGTGTCTCCCTCTTATATTTCTCTCTAAATTGATGTGTTAATATTTACATTTACTTTTTTTATTTTTTCTTTCATAAATTAATAATAAAATTTGTAGTTTGTAGTGTGCTCTATCAATTATTATGTTGGTTTGTAGTGATGTCTATGTTCTCATCACCTACAGCAGTATAGTGGAATCGTTTTTCATTATGTTGTCAGTATCGGCTGTATTATATTTCCGCTACACTCGCCCCAATATGGAGAGACCCATTAAGGTAAGTAAATATCTAATTAATGTGTACTTTTTGTAGATTTTATGATGGTGTTAATTAAATTATTTCTAAAGGTTTCGATGTGGATACCCATAGTTTTTGTTATCATTTGTGCCTTTCTGGTGGTTGTTCCCATTTATGTAGCACCCTACGAAGTGGGTATGGGTGTTTTAATTACAGTCATTGGCATACCATTCTATTATGTGGGTGTTGTGTGGCAATCAAAGCCTCAATGGCTGTTGAATTTAACAAGTAAGTATCATATAGTGAAACCTCAATTTCAATATGCTCAAGCAGTAGTTTATATTTATTTTTTGTTATTACGTATGCGGAAAAAAATGCAACAAAATAGACTATATAAAGTACATTTTATTAATTTCTTGTAAGCAAAATATGGAAGGATTTTATTTACAGCGGTTTTGGAGCTCTTATTTGAGTTTGATGGTCTTGTTCTATTAAGTTTTTATTAAAAAATCATCTACAAATTCTATTTATGTAAAAATGTCCAAAAACCATTAATTCTTTTCAATTTAAAAATATTGGGACATTTCTTAACTTTAGAAATGCATGGAATTTGAAGGGTAATCCTTATTGAATTATACACATTTTCTTTAATTGAAATTCATTACAAAATAGCTTAA
Source organism: Calliphora vicina (assembly GCF_958450345.1). Lineage (NCBI taxonomy): Eukaryota > Metazoa > Arthropoda > Insecta > Diptera > Calliphoridae > Calliphora > Calliphora vicina. The sequence goes on along the minus strand of NC_088780.1, from coordinate 135,846,507 downwards.
TAAAGTTTATTTTTTTTTTTTATTATTATTTATTTTCAACAACCTAGCCTATTGGCCATAATCGGTTATAAATTTCTACTTAAAAAAATAGTTTACATTAAAAAATTTAAATATAAAATAAATTAAATAATTATGATATAAATTAAATAAATATTATAAATAAAATTGAACAAAGTCAAAACTTAAACTCAAACATATTACATTATAAAACATCATTATTAGATAATGATTCTTTAATTGATGTCAGTAAATTAGCAACTTGATAAGAAAAACTAGTTTCCACTAGGAAAAAAGAAATTTGATAAGTATATGTGTAACAGAAATAATCAACCATATAAAAGAGAAAGCATGGTACTCAGTACAACCTAGAAACTATAAGGGCCAAATATATGTATATGTAAATATTAGTCACTGAATGTCTGTTAGTTGATACCACCTTCAGAGATATAAACAGTAGAGGGACCAACCTATATGACAAACAATGTCATCAAAAGGGTGTATATCTAATAATCAATTACAATACTCAAATCCTAATATCATAAGTGATTCAAACAATAATCAAAACAAGTTCGAATAAGTTCATGAGAGAATGATAAATTCACCGGAAAGGTACCTATCACAGTCCACAAATCAATGTCTACACACTATCCGCAAATTAAACTTCAAACATAAATACTATTTTGGCGCCTCAACCAATTGCACTAGTGCAACACGTAAATCAAACACTAAATGTAACTCCAAACACCAAGACAGCTTACAAAACAACATTTCAGGAATTCACAAACATAACACAGTCAAGACAGTCTCATAAAATCCACAACAACGGAATGGAAATAAATTAACATGACAATGACTAAGTATGCAGAAAATCATATGATAATAAAAAAATCCATTAGCAATGCTTACATCAATTACCCCATAAAGAACCACGATTGATAGTAGTCAAAAAGCATAAGAGGATTAATGATAACCAAAACTTTATCATTGCCAAATCAGAGTTAATATCTTCAGAATATATCAACATATTAGGAGCAAAAATAACTGAAAAACAACCTGAAGGAAAAGAAAACAAGCTGAATAAATTACAAGAAAACAAAGCAAATGACACATGACTATGAACAAAGAAAAGATCAATATTAAGATTAGCCCGTCAGAAACTTAAGAATGAGATAGCAGATGGGAATGACATTATTAAGAGTGCCAGTCTTGATGATCAAGACCATTCCCTCTCTTTAATCAATCTGAGTTTAAAAAAATATTAATGAAATTTCCGCAAACCATACGATAAAAACTCTTATGTGCAATAGTTATCTGTCTTTATCAATATAAAGAAAATATTTGAGGCAATGAAAATTCAAGTAACAAGTTCATTACAATGACATAACCAACTACTTGCAATCTACAATACATTCACTCAACACAACACAACCAAATCCACTCTTACATCATATTGGAAGTTGCTAAACAATTATCCAATAAGGAAGAAAACTGCTGTAATAGCATCAATGAATTTAGATCAATATCACATGCCATTATCAGAACAGTGAACATCGCATAAAACTCAACCCAGAAAACATATACAAACCAAAACATTGTCAACCGGCGCTCAAATGTAATTGGGCTACCACCACATAACAACCTGATAAACTGACAACAAAAAAGATATAAAATTTGCAGCAAAGAATATATGAATAACTACCCTAGACTTTAATATGGCCAATCATAGAACAAATCAAAAGCATTATGTATTAAAGCTACATACAACGTACGATCTCACCAAGATATTTTACAAATCAATACATACCATCTTGCCCACAGAGCACAGTATGAATCAGAAATGTTATTTATCCGGTCATTTCAAATTTATTGTTTATTTTTTTTATTGTTTAAGTTTATTGAATGATTTTATTTTTCTTCAAATCGAATCTATTACAAAAATAATTCATTTTGTAGATGATTAAAAAACAAACAAAATCTAATTGACAAATGAAATCTATTCAAATAAATAATTTGTTATTGTTGGGAATGTTTTTATGGAATGAATTGCTAAAAGTTTTAAATCTGATAGAAGATTTTATTGAATTATTGAAGTGTGTTGAAAAACAACAAAATTGTGTAGATATTTATTTTCATGATATTATTCACTTTAATTGGAATTAACGATCAAATAAAATTTCAAAAAGTCCAAATTAGCAATTTACAGCAGATTGATATGAATTTTTTTGGAAAACTTTTTATGCTCCTCTTTAAATATTTTATCGATAATTGGTTTATTTTCTACCTTTAATTGTCACCTGAGATAAAATATGACAAATTGTTTTCAATGTAAATAGAAAAGTTATTGAAACAATTACAAATATTTTTTTCAAGGAGTTCTTTTGTTATTATTTTGAAATAACTAAAGGTCAGATTTTCAAATGGATTTTTAAAGTATTATGACAAAAACATAACCTAATTCAAAACGAGTCCTGAAAAACCTATAGCTGAATTTTTTTTTTAGCGTCAACTATTTTATTGCAATTTTTTCCTTCAAAAATTAATATATAGAGATATATTTTTTACTTACCAAAGACAATGATTTAAATGATTCAACACTGTCGTTTATAGTGCTAGCTTGTATTATAATAACTGCTTTTATTTTATTCTATTTTCAGATTCTTTAACATTTACTTGCCAAAAATTATTCATGTCCGCCAAAGAAGAGAAATATGACTAAATATTAGTAGTAACGCCTAAGTTGCCTGCCCATCAATTTAGAAGCATACATTTAAATCATTTTTATAATTTATTTTTTTATCATAAAATTATAAATACAATCACCTAAGAAGAAAGAATCATGCATTACATGACATCACATCACATCAAAAGAAAACAACATAATTACCTGATAATATCTATTGCATTTCTTTTGATTTGTTTTATACTCAACATTTAAAATATAAAATTCTTTTGTTATTTGACTTTATTATTGAAATATCTTTTTAGTTACTTTTATATTAACGTTCATTTACCAAGTTGTACTAACTGTTTTCTTATTTTCATACTAATCAAACACCAAATATGCACAAATAATATAATATGATTTTAATTTAAACTTAATTTTTTATAAAACTATAAAAAAAGTTTTTTTGACAAACAATTTGTGTGATCCCGAATTATTATTTTCTAATTTCATTATGTTTTAATTATCGTCGAAAGTTTTTGCACGTATAAAAAATCTCCTTTAAAAGAATCTTGGTTATATATAATGCCTATCTAAATTTTAACTCTTTTTTTTCAATTTGTATACCTTTATATAATTTTGTTTTGGTTGTATTTTATAAAGTAACCAGTGTATTTACCAGTGTCTGATTTTTAATCAGTTTTTTTTATTTATTAAAAATTATAATTTAAATTTTAAGCTGATATATGAACGTAATTGCATTTGGTGTCGTTTTATTTCAACATATGTCACAATACACACTTATGATCTAAGAATTTCATTTGTTTTTGAATTGAATTAAATTAAATTATTTTATTTTATAGTTTCTTATTTATTTTATATGTATTTTGTTTGTAGTTTGGTTTAATTGACTACATTTTAAGTATAAAACGAAATTAATAAACAAAGTTTTTATATATGTCACAAAAAATGGGAATTTATTATTTCAAAATCTTACATGTGTTTAAGGTTCTTCTTTCTGTTCCCTATATGTGGCAACATAAGGGAACTTATAAGTTTTCCTGCCAAAAACAGACCTTATTATTTTGAATTATGGCCTACAATATTGATGAAATAAAATAAAAAAATAAAAAGTATTCTTATCTGAACAACGTTTAAACAAGTATTTTAGCCAATAGTAACAATCAATATTGATTTGTATATTTTAAGGCTTTTGATGTTTTCCATACCGATTTATTCTGAATTTTATTAAAACAGGCTGTTAATATCGAATTATATATCATTTATATTTGACCCAACATTCAGACGTCGGATATGGATATTTGGTGCCCGAATAGAAAGAAACAAATGCCTTGAAAAGTCGGATCTGCCCTCAAATTTTAATTTGGCAAACTCTGGAAGTAATAAAACAAATCCTTTCGGAACTCCAAAATTATGGAAGAAAGCACCATATGATAATTTTCATTAAATGCATTCAAAATTCGTTAAAGAAAGGGTCAGTTGTTAATGGGTATTCTTACAATTTATTCTAATTAAGTGGTGATTATTTTGGGCGGTTTTGGTTCAAAGGTTCGAAAAAATTAATTCTTAACTAAATTTTCTAAATCAAATTAAATTTTATACTTTAATCATTCCATTAAAGAATTAATTCATAGGCGAAATTCCTTAATTAATTCCATATGAATTAATTAAAAAATGAATGAATTCTATTCAAATAAATTAAGCTAAATAAATTGTTATTTTATGAATGCTTTTGTGGAATGAATTGCTAAAATGAAGAATGAAGTGCTATATGATTTTAGTGAATTAAGCTTAAATTGAATTAAATATGTAAATCGAGTCTCTTTAATGCTGTATTTTTGGATGTAAAAAATACTAAAAAGGTAGAATTTAACAGTATCTGGGCAAAATTGATGAAGAAAATGAAGACAAATATTTGGATTTCGGAATTATTTATGCTTCTGACTTTATTAACTCGAAATTTGTTATTTTTTTTTTGAATTTTGACGTTGTTGCAGCAGATCGAAAATTTTATGTTATTTTAGGAGACTAATATGTTGAGCTATTCCCTGCACAGAATTATCTTCGAGTTCTACCTAGAACATCTATTTATTTCTGCATTCATACTGATTCCAAATCAGGCAAACGGAACTATCGGAAAACGCTCGTTTTTAGTTCTGGAGGGTTATTATGTAACTCCTTTCGTTCGAATTTGTATGCTTTATACATTGTATTTCGAAAGTGTTTCGATTCGAATCGAATTACATAATAACCCCCCTGCAACCATTAGAACAATCTTACAACGATTTTTACTCAGAAACATTTAATTAAAAGTTCTGTCATTTAGCGCTCTACATCATTTGTTTATCAATAAATTCGGTTATCACAACTAAAACTATTTTATTTGTGTGACAAAAAGGGAAAATGTTTATTGAAAATAAGAAAATTGAAAAATGACCAGAATATGTGGCCAGACATAAAACTGTAATATTCCATCATGAAAACGCTAGGCCACCTGTTAAAAACTATTTAGCCGTATAGTCCAGTCTTCTATTTGTTTCGATTGATGCAGAACGCTCTCTCTGGGATACGCTTCACTTCATAACAGAGTATCCGAAATGGGAGTGGTTCGTTCTTGGCCTCAAAAGATGAGCAGTTCTTTTGGATCGGAATCGATAAGTTACCAGAAAGATGAAGAATGACTTTAAATAAATTTATATTGTACAAATGTTTCAAAATAAAAGCTAAACATTTGAAACCATAGAATAAACACATAGAACGGAAGGAGAGAGTAATATATATTGAAAAATTACTCTCTTTTCACACATACGGGTGATACAATAACAAAATACATGCAATACATTCTCATGAATTAGGTTTTTGACAACAGACTTAGGTTTTTGGCTCTCAGTTACCTATCTAGTTATTGTCTATGTTTGAAACAATCATTTTCAGTCATACACTCAGTAGTATTAAAAAATTGGCGGGAATTTCCGGGAATGATTTGTTTAATATTTAAGACAATTTCCTTTTTAAGGAAAAAAACTGTTTCGCTTTTTCTGTCCTGCTTCAAAAGTGTAACTTTTTCGAAAAATACAAGACAATATTTTTTGAGATTTATAAATATTATTGCTTCGTATTTACTGTGCTACGTGCTTACTGTGTGCTTGCTTCGTATTTACTGTGACCATTTTTTAATTTGATACCTTGTACATGCAGATTTGTACTTTATAAGCTTATTTTCGATAAAGAGGTTTTCTGCCCTCACATAGCATTTTTTGCAGAGAATAAAACAGTATTATCATTATTATTATTATTAGTATCCGGTTCGAAGGACCAAATGTTTAGTTGATATCTGGGTGAAGGGGAAAAATGCTGGATAAACTGGAAGAGATACAAATCCAACTCTAAACTGTTCACAAAATCAGATTTTAATGTTCAACTTTTAGTAGAATTATTTACAATTAAATGGATTTATAATGGATTTCACATCTAATATTGCTGCATATTGGGTTAAGCAAAAAGTAAATAGGACCGTGAAATTATTTACTTTGTTGCTAATATCACAAGAATTCTACATAGAATTTTAAGAGAAACATTTGCTATTCTAAAATCGTCTACATATTTTCTAAATCGTTTTTGGCCATATACAAAAACATGTCTACAAGTACGACACTTTTTTGTAGCCAAATTGTTTTTGCTTTAATTTATAACTTTAATTTTATAGCTTAACATATGCGTTTAAAGAATTTAAATGAGGTTTAAGAAATTGGTGGCAAAATATTCTTGTGATTCGTTATGTTCGTACTGTAAAATGAAATCGGCAGGGAAGATCGATCATAAATGTATGTAAATATCGTATTATCATAAATTTGTATCGAAACAAATAAAGTAATGTTATACAACATTAAACTTGTATGTACTTAATAATGTTTATATGTATTTAATTAATAAATTTACTTTAAAAAATAGAAAAAAAAAACAGTTGTATCATATAATATTAAGTTGTTTCTCACTCGTGTCTGTTATTCAAACTCACGTTTCGAATATTTATTTTCAATTTGGCATAATTTTTTGTTAATTTAATATTCGCATTTAATAAATATAGTGAATGACAATACAGAGCAAAAACTTCAGATTAAGAAGACTTTAAAATTGAGTTTGTATTTGTTTAAATCAATTAATTAATTGTATTAATTTTGAATTTCTGAATTTAAACGATGTATGTTCAGGGTTATTTCTGTTCACTTTTATTATATTCCCTTATTTGCAATTAGAGAGATGGCACTTTTTTTGAAAACATATTTGAAGAAGCGTCAGATCCACCTATAGATTTATTATACACTGTAAATGTTTTCTGTATTCATTATTGGGCACAATATTTTATAGTTTTTTAATAACCTCCTATTTTATATTTCAAATAATTAATGAAGAAAATAACAAAATTGATTACGATCAGTTATGTACATGGCGTTTAAAATTTTGCCATTTTATCAGCACATTCAAAGAATATTGATTGATAATAAATAATTAATAAATAAATAAATGCGGCTTAAACATAATCAAAATTCGCAATAAAATTCTTAAATTCTGAGTGTTTACGAAGTATTACATACATCCACATATCTTTTAAAGGCACTTATAAATTTATTCAAAGTATTGGTCAGCTATGGCTCTTTCCCATCTTTCTGGCAACATATGGATTCCGGGCAAAAAAAAAAAACTGCTCATCGATTGAGGTCAAGAACGAATCAAGTCAATTTTGGATACTCTGTGCTGAACTTAAGCGTATCCAAGAGAGAGCGCTCTGCATCGTTCGAAACAAATAGTATTCGGAAGGGACAAGGTATGGTCTATAAGGAGGTTGAGGTCTAAGATTCGGGTTTTCGTAATGGATACATTTTTCATAGCAAGTAATTATGTTTTTATAGCGTTGAAGCAGAATTTCAGGCATACAAAATCATCTTTCAAGGTCTCTCAGCTTCAATTCGTATGGTACCCAATTTCCCTGCTTCTGGATTAATCCAGCTGTTTGCAAACGTTTCGAAATTGCTGATTGAGTAGCTCCCAATAATGTTGCAAGTTTCTGTTGGGTTTGACAACAATCTTCATGGAGTAATGCCTACAATTCTTGGTCTTCAAACTTTTTTGGCTGACCTGGTCGATCTTTGTCTTCCATGTCAAAATCACCACTACTGAACCGCACAAACCATCTCTAGCATGTTGAAACCGACGAAACACCATAAGCTTTGGTGATTAATGATTTCAATATTTAATGATTCAAAAAATTCTTCTTTCTACTCATGGTTTGTGGAGTTATGTAATTTATTAATAGTTTTTGATAGCTTTCCTACCAATTTTTTTTTTAAATACTTAGTATAGGGTACAATATTTGTCAATAATACATAGTATTTTAAATAAGGCACATTAATGAAAAGTTACGTTGATATTAACGTATCCAAGAAATGTTTCTTAAAAATTTCTATAAACTATTATGACTAATGTAACCAAAAAATCAATGATCATTTACTTAAGTAAATTATCATTAATTACTCATCAATAATTATACTAAATCTTTATTTAACGAACATTGAAACCTTAATATCTAATGTAAATAAAGTACATTTTTTATGTTTGTCATAATTATTTTCAAAACAATTTGATTCAGATGAAACTTATATTTTCGTATTGCTAAAGTCATAGACATTTCTTGGGAATAACCTGTAACCAGAGAATATAAATCATATGATTTATATTCTTTGCTGTAACTCATACGTCCGACGACCAGAAATATTACCGAACAAATTTGCAAATATACAGGCCTGTTTGAAAACTGAAGAGATATAAAAAAATTGCTCAAGACCAAAATTAGGACTTAAAATTTTACTTCATAGATCGCAAAATAAATAGTAATAATATAACTTCGAAACTACTAATTATATTTTTGAATCTTGGTATATCATAGAGAATAAGTTGAACTTTTTGAATTCTGATTTTGAAGGTCTGAGTTTAAATATGTGATGCCGCTAAGAAGGCCATCTCAAATGTGAAAAACATTGTAATTTCACTCAAGGTTAATAAAAGTGACTGTATGGACCGATGTGGATCGTGTAGATGTGAACGGCGTTTTCGCTGTAGTGACAGGTTGAAGAAGTATTTTTGGATGGACTTGACAAACCTATAAACTTGTTGTGTCCTTATTGGAAAACACTAAGGTTTCGGAACAGTATTTGAGAACACAATTTTTCGAACGTTTTTGTTTCATATATTCAAATATAAATTTGTGTTTGAGAAAGATTTCAGAATTGAATTCAAATGTGAAATGCAAACTTCGGATTAGTTTGGAGAAACCTTCGAGAATTGCTTATGATATCAAAAATAAACCACATTACATTAAAAACTGTGTATTTGTTGATCCTATTTAAATATTAATTTCTGTTACTACCGGATAATATTTAAATAATGTTATGACTTCAACAAATAAAACAAAAATTTTTTTTTTTGAGAAATAACTGAAAAAATCATAAAAATATGTACATACATACATATATGAATGAATATTTATTTGAATATTTTTTCTGCTCATTTTTCCATCTGTTGATAATTATTAGCAAATATTTGATATCAAATAAATTCACACATCTCATTTTTTTTTCTATTTGATGAGTGTTAATGAAATAAAATGAAGTTAATATTTTGCGTGTTTATTATAAAATTCATCTGAATTTTATTATTAGTTTATCTTAAAGAAATGTCTATATTATAGATGGGAGTGGGAAATATGATTACGTATTATTTGATTAGTGTTATAAATAATTCTTTAAACTATATTTTTGTATTAAAAAAACTAAAATTTAATATTTACATTAGATTTTCGAGTTGCTAAAAATATTATTTGAGGTTATTTCCTTTTCTGTCACTGAATTTCAATCCGATCGAAAATTAAAATAATTCTGTATTTTGAATCTTTAGAAAAAGTAAAATGAAAACAAGTGAGAGAGCTAGTTTTCCTAAATTTGACCCATTGTCGGGTTCTGAATTTACACGACATGCCGAACCAGGACTATACTCGATATACTGATGTACGAGTATCATTCATTTTTGTAAGTTATTTTGGAACTTCGGAAAGTTGATTTCAACATGGCTATATCCACTCCGCTATCTATAACGTTCCATAATATATGTAACGATATACCTTAAATGCAAACGGATGTAACTACACAAAAATTCATAATCGAGTTTTTGATTGATTATGGTTCTTTTTATCAAACTACAAGCTAGGGATCCGAAACGGGACTTGGTTTTACAAATCCTGGGATTCGTGATATTAGAAATGTAAATCCCGGGATCCCGGGATTTTTCGGGACCCCGGGATTTTTCGGGTTTTTTCTGGACTTTGGGATTTTAGTTAAACGTCAAAAACATCAAATTCAACAATAAAAACTATTAATTTCGTTAATATATTTAAGTAAAATTATAACAAAGCAAAAACTAATGCATTGCGTTAAAATAAATTTGACACAAAAGACATTTCATATTTATACCCGTATTCTGAACTTTATAACAATGAGAAATCCATAACAAAACTGAAAATTTAAAACTTTTGTATTGAGTAAGAGGAGTTTTAGGAAAGCTTTATTTATTAAAAATGTACAACAACAACAGAATGTTTGTCACTCAATGTTTTTTATACACGTTTATAAATTCGCAGAAATACAGACACACTTTTATGTACACGAATTCACTTGCACACTTTAAGGCATTCAGTTGATGTTTATTCGAATAGCGTCTCTGATAAACTCACTGACGACTGCAACCTCTGCCACTATTTATAACACTGCCATCTGCACTCTAGATTGCTCTTTAACTGTCAAAGCTCGAATATTCTAGATCTTACTAATACATACACCATCTGTGGTGTACTTTCTACAATGTTCTTTAACTGAATATTCGAATTCGAATATAAGGTCGCAGTACACAGCGTTGCCAACTTACGATCAATGGTCAACTGAAAGCTTTTATTCAATGTTAATAATGCCCACAGATATGTTGAAGTTTGGGCACTGCTATTTGAAAGCTTTATGCAACTTTAAATCAGCCGTTAAAATCGTTATATTTGAATTCAAGTACAATTTCGTAACTATATTAATATATTAATATTAAAAATGAAAAGTGTGGTTTTATTTTATAACAAAAAATTTCCGTCTGTCTGTATGTTTAAAACACAACGAAACAAAAGGAGCCAGCTGGCCAAAATTATCCAAAAATACTCTCAGTTGATAAACTTTGTTTTGTATTGAAAATGGTCCATGATTTCCCATAGCTCCATACAATTGTCGCCCGGAATACTGTTTGAGCAGTCATAAATATCTTGATTATGCGCCAATTTGCACAAAATAAGTTCTAAGTACTCTGAAATTATATTGTAAAGTATTGCGGAAATCGGGCTACATTTGTCCCTAGTCCCCTTCTGAAAAAACTTGAACATTTACAATTGTCTTATAATAATTTATATCATTATAAAATTGAATAAACAAGTTGTATATGAAAATAAATCGTTCTACAAACTTTAGTGAGGACCAGTCCATAATAATATACCCCTATATCCGAAAAATTTTTATTATCAATAAATAATTTGTATTTAATGATATTAACATAAATTACGACATAAGTCAATCATGCTTGCTTTATATCCATATTACTTAATGTATGGAGCTGACGAAAAACATCGTTCATAGTCAACACGAATTTATTAATAAACTTATCTGTCAATGCAAGGGAGACGTGCTGCTCCCTGATTCAAATGAAAAAATCTGGCTCCGTTTGGATTTGAAGCGAGATTAGTATTATAAGTATGCTGAAATTTAGCTTTCTAAGTATTTTGGGAGCTTCAAAAATCCGGGATTCTTTTTCACAAATCCCGGGATTCGGGAAATCCCAATCCCGAAAAATTCAGGGATTTTCGGGGTTGGCATCACTACTACAAGCTCACGCAAAAATGAAAACTTTATTAAAGAAATTCAAACGGCAAAAATTGCCAAGAATACTTTATTGTTATTGATTTTATAACGTTTTTTGGTTCTCTTGTAAAAAAAAAAATAAAAGTGTAGTTACGTCAGCTAGCATTAAAAGTGACGATATACTTTTTGAGGTCGCAAATGAAAAATGTGGAAATTACAAAATTGTAGTTATAAAGTAAATTGGCTGTAAAATTATGAAATGTTAAGAATTGAACTCTCGTCCGTTGACATTTATTTAGTACAATCTTGGGAAATTTTAACCATGGAAAACTACACTCATGAACAATGAATTTTAATAGAGAAACTTTACTATCAAAATGGTGAACATTTTACCAGGAAAAGCTGATCACAGCTTTTCCTTCTTTGAGGCCAAAATTGGCAAATGTTGCCATCAGTGATCTTTGGTTTCAGTAAGATGGCGACACAAGCCCAACAATTCAGTTGTAGGTTGCGAAATATCAACTGATGCTTTGAAAAACGAAATTCGGCTCTACATTCGTAGTTCATGAACGAACTAGTTCAATTGATCGATTCATTTGATTGAACTAAATTAACTAGTTCAAATCTCTATCTAACTATGAATTAAATTGATTCAAATGTACGCACAGAAATTACCGAAAATTTAATGTTGCTTTGCAAGTTTATTTTTTTTGGACTGGCAGTAATGTACACAGAAAAAATTATTTCTTAAACCGTTTCAATTCCAATATTTGTCACATATTGAACTGGTTTCAATTATTTCATAATTCATGTGCTCAAAAACAAAATTTTCTGATATTTTCTATTGAATTTTGAGTTTTGAATTTGATAATTTTGACAATTGAATATACAATTTTCATTATTGGTTGAATTTTAAATACAAAAATTATTGAATAGATAATTCTTGTAATTAAAAACACATTTTTGTTATTTTTTGTGTTTTCAATTACGAAAATTATCTATTCAATAATTTTTGTATTTAAAATTCAACCAATAACACAGCAACTGAATGAATTTTTAAGCAAATTTACTTCATCATAACCTCAAATGATAGTAGAATCAATTTATTGTGTTACAAATTAAGCAACAAGTTTTGAAAAAACGTTATAATAATGTAGGGGATTTTAAATAAATGTATTTATTTCAATACAACTCAAAGTCAGCCAAAATAGTTTAAATGACTTAATTTTCATTATCACCAACGATCGAACTCATAGCCGTCATCATGATTAGATCGTACTACTAATCACACTTTCATATCAACAGCCAACTAGTGTTCTTTACTAATATTATCAAAAGTTAGAAATATGTACAATACAGAATTCACTCGTTCATATCAATATTTGAATGGACTACTGTTACATATGATTTGTTAACATTCAATAGATATTCAAATATTGATTTTCGTTACGAGTATAAGAGAATTTATTTACATACATTTTTGTTTACATACTAACTTATTTAATATTATTTATTTATATAAACATTCGCACGTATGGAGATCTGAATTTGAAAACTAAATCATTTAGTGTCAACTAAATATTTATAATTTTGCATTTGTATTTAACATTATTTTACGCATTCATTAATTTTTTAAAGAGAAAACAAAAACTACGTCAAGTTAGAAAGAAAGAAACAGATAAAAGGTTAAAAGAAAAAAATCCCAATGGTAAGATTTCGGAGAATTTCGAATAAAAATTTCCCGCGATTTATGTAGTTGTGTTATCGATTTTGAAGAAGTTTAACTGAAGCATTTTCGTTTTCATTTTACCTGTAAATGCTGATCAGTGTTTAGTGTGCGATGACACCCTGTCGTGTGGTGATGGTTTAATAAAACGGTTCAAGTAAAACGGGCGTGTGCAAAGAAAAGAAAAAAAAAGAATAATAATAAAAATTATAAATAAATTTTCGAATCCTTATATCCTTAACGTGTTATTTTATGAAAAATCTATTATACTAGTCATTATAAATCAATTGCAAACATGTTACCAAAGATTTTATTAATTTTTGCCACTGTTTTAGTTATAGGCCAAGGTAATTAATTAATTAAATAAATCAAAATATAATATTTATTTGCCAAAAATAATAGTGTTAATGAATAAATAGGACTAAATAAAATATGTGTTTAATAAAAACTAACTAATCATAATAAAATATCAAAATGCTTGTATTTTTAATTGTGAAACATATTAAATTTGAACTTATAAATTGTGTTTTAAGTACATACTGAGTTTCTATAAAAATCAAATAAATAAATAAAAATATTAAACCCATTACAGATAATAAAATAAAATGCTAATGAATGTTTGTAATAAAATCCCCCTAAAATAACATCTACCTATCTAAATACTTACAAATGTGATTTTAAAATAGTATATTTTTATAAAAATAATTTCCGGCGAATAACATTTTTTATTAAAATTTAAGTAAACACTCATACTGAAATTAAATCAAATGATATAATAGTGAACTGTATATTTTTATATAAACATTTTTCAGACAAATAAATCCAGACTTTTTCCAACATTTAGTCACATGTCAGTGGTGACAAGTGATAATTTATATTAGGCTGTGTTTCTCCAAATTCCACCATTCTTCAGATCGACTAAGAATATTCCTTCAACATGACCAATATTTCAATGTTTTGCAATCGGAGTGATGACCGTATTTTTGGTGGCGGTTCAACAAATCTGGGGAATGTTGAAGATTATCTTAGGATCGCGATCCATTGTAATGGATCACGAAAAATTAGGTTATTCTGCGATTTGGACCGCTATCCATCAATACTGCATGCTACACGTTCAATAAATATCGCGATATTGGATCGCGGTCAATATATATTGAACGTGTAGCAGTGCCCTTAGGTACGATCAATATTTCCATATTGTAAGTCGGTAATGCAGTAACAAGTAATATATTACAAAACGGCAAAATTCAGCTAATTATTTTGCAAAAAATTCCCTTTGCTAAATAGTTTAGAACATATTACGGCATATAAACAAATTCACTATGCGATTAGAGAACTATTGGCTTAAAAATATATCTATTTTGGAAGGCTCTGGTCCTCGCTGTAATAGAAATTTTGAAATTATTCAGTGCTATCTTTTGGGAAAAGATAGCACTGACTATTAAGTAAGTGAAGATTTTTAAACAATTCTTTTTTATAAATACTTATTAATTTGTTGTCATTTAAAAATAATATATTAAACAAAAATCGGGAAGATTTGGATCTATAAATTAAATCTTTTAAATCGGAACGAGAACAAACATTTGGCATCGTTTTAAATTGTCCATATACCTGAGGTACTCCGCTCAAATACACCTCTTCTATAGCCATTTGAAACTTTATCTCCTTTTTTCGAAACTCCTCCACTGTGTGATGACCAATTTTTTTGTGTTGGAAGTAAAAATATGGAGATTGTTCAAGACTACGGAAACGTCGTACATGGTACGAAATCGTTTTAGGTCCATTAACAATAAAAACTGAACAATGACCACCTATGGCTTCGTGCTTATAAACCATGAAAGGATATATACATACATATTTGATCAATTCACAAGATCTCGTATCATGTCATATTGTCTTAATGTCCTAATATTTCACGACTCGGCGGCTCGGCTTAACCGACTCTTAGGCGTTCGGCGCAGGGTTCTGCTGGTTGGTTACGATAACACAATAAACATAGCATACAGAGTAGTAACATTTTAAGACATTTTTTACTTGAAAGGCTATTACAAATGTCTTAAACCATTGCGAAATATTAGGACATTATGACAATATGACCTTGTGAATATTCTGGATCCTTACAAATAGCGGATTCGATCTAACGATTCCCGTCTATCCATGTGTTAGTTGAAATTTCGGTTCTAGAGAAAACCAATATAAATTATTCATCGGCGACTCCCATTTTCGATTGGGTGTGACTTTAATTTAGAAAATATTTTATCCTAGTATATCTTGGAATTTTAATTCTATTTAATATATATCAAATGAAAGCTATTTCAAATGACTTTCCAACTATTTTCTTAACCCGAATTTTTGAAGAAAATCTTTTATAAAACCTATATAAATAAGTAAGAAAGCTTTATTCGGCTGTGCCGAAACTTATATACCCTTCACCAAAAATTTTAATTTTTTTTTAGGTAATCTAAATTTATTTTTTTTCCAAAGTAGTTTTTTTAATTTTTTGGAAATAAAATTTTTACGAATTGTTTTTAAATTTAAATTTTTTATTTAAAATTTTTTTTCAATTTTTTTTTAATATTTCGGTGATTCGGGTTAAAAAATATTTTTTCCGATTTTGACCCATTGCAGGTCAAACTTACTATGGTCTTGTATACGTCGTTGCAAAGGTCTTTGAAATATCTATCATTATCCATATTGTCTATATTAATGACTGAGTAATCCAGATATAGGTCAAAAATAGGTAAAAAATCGAGGTTGTCCTGGTTTTTTCCTTATATCTCAGCCATTTGTGGATGTATGAATCGTGTATGTAAGTTATTGGGGGCTTCGAAACGAAAGTGGATTTCAACAGACAACAGTCCAAACCCCGGTTTTGGATCAAACTATATGTTCCGGTTCCTGGTGATATATAAGATTCGGCTGTGACGAATATGACAATCTCACTACATTTTTTTTTGCTTATTGTCAGCTGCTGTCAGTTTGCAATTATGTATTGCATACACAAAAGGCAAATATAAAGTGTTGCATATTTAAAGTGTAGCAAGTTCATCTCTGTATATTTTGTTAGCTTTGAATTAAAATATACCAATGCAAGACAATTTGCACAAAATGGTCAATATGCCAATTGTGTTTTAAAATTCATTAGAAAAGGTTTGAAACAAATCAGAACATATCCTAAAATACACAGGGATCATGTGATTCTTTGTAATTGAAAATAAATATGTATTATTATTTTGCTCAAATAAATCATCATAATATGCCATTAAGATATGTTCACACTATTATTTACCGTTATTATTTAAATATATCATTTACATAAATACGAGTAGTAAATAACAATAATTGACAACTTGATTAAACTCATTATGTCACAAAAAGTTTATTATATTTTTCATTTAAACAAGTTCAACATAACATTAAATTTATTTAAAAAATAAACAAACAAATAGCAGTAAATAATAAAAGTCAAGTACAAGTAAAAATAAAATAAAATGTGATACGATAACTAATACACAATACTTACTTGTACATAAAGTAGCGCAAAAAATATAAAAATTAAATAAAAAAAAAAGTTTTGCTAATAAATGTGTGAATGAACAAAAAAGTATTTTAGCATCACATGACAATATTTAATTTAAAACTCTAAGGCTTTAGATATACAAACTATTTTCAAATATGTACATTTAGAGTCTAAATTTTAGACAAATATTTATAGAAACAAATAAATGACAAAAATAAACAAAACATAAAATATTCATCATAATAATAAAACTTTTATAATCTGTATGATCTCATATAAAATATTTAAAAGAAATATGTATATGAAGTTAGACTTTCTAAATTTATTGTAAATATGTATATAGAGGCCAGTGGTTTTAACTAGAGTTGCGTCTGTCGATCATAAACGAAATCCTTAATTTGAGTGATGAAGTCAACAAGATAGTGACAGTTGAACAACAACTGTAAAAACTGACACTTTATTGTTGACTTTATGGCTCAAATCAATGACTTCGTTCATGAAAGACATTTGAAGTAGGGGATTTAGTAAAAACTTGAATATTTCCTAAACGATTCTTTGTAATAAAATGTTTAGAAAATTTTGTCTATATACATATGTTTGTATGTACTTTTTTTTATTAAATATTTATAAACTATTAAATTAGTCGAGTTTCTAAAACACAAACTGTGTCAACAGCTCATTTAATATTCAAAGAAATTAAATAAACAACAAATTACATGAATATAAATAGATATTTTTTAAAATAAAGCGCCATAAAAAGTTAAGAAAAATAATACATATTTGTATTGCCAATTCACATGTAAATAGAGCAGTTTATCAGTTAGTTTGTTCAAAAGTTTAACTGTTATTAATCTTTAGTCAAAATTTAAAATGATAAACATACAAAACATTTTTGTAAAAATCAATTTGTGTGATATTTTCAAAAATAAAATGTAGGCAAATACATATTTGTAGATTTTTTTAATAAAGTAATTTATTGGTAAGATTAAAAAAATAACTGAATCGAAAAGTCATCCAGTTTGTAATTCCGGTTTTACAAAAAATGTATTTTGTAGACAAATTATAATTTCTTTGTTAAATGATTCTTTAAATTTATTAAAACGTAATACAAATTTTATCTAATTGCAAATTAAGATTTAATCTCACTAGATAATTCAAAGACCTTTGCAACAACGTATATAAGACCATAGTAAGTTGGACCTACAACGGGTCAAAATCGGATAAATATTTTTTAACCCTAATTTTTTTTTTTACCAAAAGTTTATTTTTCCCTAAATATTAAAAAAAAAATTTAAAAACCAAAAAAAAAATTTAAAATTTAAAAAAAAAATTTAAAATTTAAAAAAATTTTAAAAACAATTGAAAAATTTATTTTTCCAAAAAATTAAAAAAAAACAACTTTGGAAAAAAATTAAAAAAAATTTTGTTTACCTAAAAATATTTAACATTTTTATTTTGAAGTATAATTTGGAGAAGGGTATATAAGATTCGGCACAGCCGAATATAGCTCTCTTACTTGTTTTTATTAGTTTTTGTGCATTAATAACAATTTTACAGAATTTACATATTTTAAGTTTTTTTTAATTATAATATTCTGTGATTTGCTTTTTTCACATTTACACACGTTTATAAATATCAGTCATTATATAGAATATATTTGTAGAGTGATTTGCTGATTATTGTACGAAATTATTTTTAGAATCAATACTAGTCAGATTTTCAGGTTTTGCGGAAAAATCCATATCATGAAAAATTTACTGTTATTTACTATTTATTACTCTTGAGCAACATGTCCAGACTTATGAAAAGTTAAATAAATTTATTCGAAGCCAAACTACAATATCTAATAATGATAACCTTTAGAGCTAGTTTCTAACTTGTCAGTTAAACGTAGCTTAACATGCTGTTATATTAAACCTGAAATATATTTAGCCGGGATCATGGGATCACATGTGTTACTTTAAATTTTATAAGAAAAAGCTGTAGCGTACATAACTTTTCTTGTAAATTTTATCACTGTAAAAGAAAAAGTGTCATTAAAGTATATAAAATGTACATATATTAAAAATTATATTGATGTTAACATTAATTAATAAAGCAAATCAACAACAAAAAGCTGTTGTACTGAATTGTTTATTTTATTTTTCATATTTTTGTGCTTTGCCATTTTATACTTAGGTTTAACTCAACAATGATGCTCAGTTAAACCTAGATTATATAGTAAATAAACAATAAGTGAGCAACACAATTTTTAGTTTAATCTAGGTTTTAACGAAGCATGTAAATAGATTATATTTATCCTAGAAACTAGCTGATACACGGTTGGCAGATCTTACAACGTTGTCAGAAAAATGTTAACCATTTTCTGAGCATTTTTCTGACAACGTTGTAAGTTTTAGTTTTTCTTGAAAATCGCAAAATTTAAATCGCGGGTATGGATAAACTGTAAGACTTATTGACATAATTTTTTCTTATTTTTATTCCCTATTATGATCTCAATAAATCCCAATGTGATGATTAAAAAATTCTGAAATTTGTTTAACTAAATTTGTAAAAATTTGAAAATGGAGATCGAAACAGCCGTTAAAAATTAAATTAATACGGATATATTTTAAATAAAAATTAGCTTTTATTTAAATTTTTCTCGAAATATGTTAATTTTGTTCCCTAAATTTCTTGTTCAAGTGGCCTGAGACACGTTAATGGTCTGGCGAATTTGTAATAACTAGGGGGCGGATTTATATGCAAATGCATGTTTTTTCTCGAACGTCCAAATACAATGTAGACTAATTATCTATCCGAATCGCACATTTTGCTGCAAAATGGCATCGATTTGTTAATGCATATTTTTGCATATTTTATTGATAATGCATATTTTGTTATATTTTACTTCAAAATGTATATTTATATGCATATTATGCCAATTTTTAATAAAAATATAATTTTTTGTCGTTAATGGGCAATACATTGTTTCGACAAACATTTCTTTGTTGAATTTGTTATAGAAATAGCAGTAAATTTTATTGACTAACTTCGTTCGACATCGAAAAACTAGTATTAAGTTCTTAATTTCTCTATCAGTAATTGAAAATTATCATTTCAAAAAATTTTTCTTCAAAAAAGTTTAGTTTAACCGCTCCTAACAGTCATTTTCAAGCCGTTCTACGAGACTGTCGTAAACTAGTGATTTTGGATAACTTAGAGACAAATGCACTACACAATTAACGTTTAAAGTCCCTACACTATAGATTACATAGACACTTAAGTGAAAGTTGTCTTTATGCTAGATTACATGCGATGTATAAAGTAATCAATTGACTTATCTCTGAATTACAAATAGCTCGTCAAATGACCCAAAATATATAAATTGTAGTCAGCCAAGTGATCAGACATTATTAACAATTTCCGTCTATAAGGGATACATTTACTAATTGCTTAATTTCTGGGTTATTACGAGATAAAAATTAAGGTTGGATGCTACTTTACAGCACAATCAAAATATTGATGATTTTAAAAGGAAAGTCACAATATAGAACCTCTATGGCCATGGTAGGCGTTCATATTGTTCAAGTTACGATGATTTTCGTCAAACAACCCGAATGTGAACAAAAGTGCGTAAAAATACACACAATTCATTCAGTTTCTTGATGTTGTTGTGGATATTTTATTTTTTACCCAAAAGAGCACACAAATTAAATGCCTCTTTTTGCCTACCAATGCTCTATGGCTTTAAATAAGTATTCATACCAAGATATTACATCGTTTTTTCAGAAGAAAAGTTATGCTAAAAATTGTTTTAGAACTTTAATTGTTAAATTCCTGGTATAATTTAAAGAGTTCTAACTGCTGGCACAAAAATATAAGTGCATATTTTTTAAATTTTTAGGTCATATTTTGATTTTTTTGAAGCATATTTTAGGCGCATATTTTCCGATAATAAATGCATGAAAATCCGCCCCCTAGTAATAACTTTAATATTTTTTAACCAAATTTTGTCATTTATATCTCATTACAACGATAACTACGTACACATTTCGATTCTTTTGCACTCAATTGCAAAAGTATTTATTTAGTAGCAAAATTTTTACAAAAACTGAAAAATTTGAATTTTTTCCGAATTTTGGCGATAATAAAAAGTTTTTGGGTCATTTTGACCTAAAGGGGTTAATTTCCAAAAAATAGTTTTTAATGTAATATTCATTAATATAAATAAATCTACACATTTCTAGAAAACAATGCAGAAAGTTAACGAGTTTCACCTATTTATTTCATATAAATAGTAAAATTTTGCATATATCTGAACTTTGACCTAGATGCGAGTCCAGAAATCGTTGTCCGATTTGGCTCAAATTTTCAGCACTTAACTTTTAGGCACTCTTCAAAATTTGAACAAACATTTTTTTGTATGGGAACTGTCTGTATATCGTCACGTTAAAAAAATAACCAGAGATTATTAAAAGTATGTATTACCATCCTCTATGGACTCCAACAAAACATGAACCTGCATATTTTTATACCCTTCACCTTCGTGAGAAGGGTATATATAAGTTTGTCATTCCGTTTGTAATTTCTACATTTTTCATTTCCGACCCTATAAAGTATATATATTCTGGATCCTTATAGATAGCGGAGTCGATTAAGCCATGTCCGTCTGTCTGTCTGTCTATCTGTCTGTCTGTCCGTCTGTCTGTCTGTCTGTTGAAATCAGTTTTCTGAAGACCCTAGATATCTTCGGGATCCAAATCTTCAATAATTCTGTCAGACATGCTTTCGAGAATTTTGCTATTTAAAATCAGCAAAATCGGTCCACAAATGGCTGAGATATGAGGAAAAAACCAAGACAACCTCGATTTTTGACCTATTTTTTTACCTATATCTGGATTACTAAGACATTAATATAGACAATATAGATATCTAATGATAGATATTTCAAAGACATTTGCAACGACGTATATAAGACCATAGTAAGTTGGACCTACAATGGGTCAAAATCGGGAAAAAAATTTTGAACCCGAATTTTTTTTTAAAAAAAAAAAAAATTTAAAAAACAAAAAAAAAATTTTTAAAATTAAAAAAAAAAAATTTTTAAATTTAAAAAATTTTAAAATTTAAAAAAAAAAATTTTTTTAAATTTAAAAAAAAAAAAAATTTTAAAATTTAAAAAAAAAAATTTAAAATAACAATCGAAAAATTTTTTTTTCCAAAAAATTCAAAAAACATCTGGAAAAAAAATTTAATTTTGTTTACCTAAAAATATTTAAAATTTTGAAGTATAATTTGGTGAAGGGTATATAAGATTCGGCACAGCCGAATATAGCACTCTTACTTGTTTTCCTTCACTTTTATATTGCTGTGTTATATAACTTAAATTTGTGTATCTTGATTTTTTTTATCGTTAAACGGTTTGTAGACACAATTTAACACATCAATTTCAACCGAAAAACGATAAAAAAATTTTTATATGAAAATTGAACTTGACCATAAACTACTTGCATTTGTACATGTTTGTTTTAAGACGATAAAAATACAAAAAAAAACAAGTAAAATAGCTATATTCGGCTGTGCCGAATCTTATATACCCTTCACCAAATTATACTTCAAAATAAAAATTTTAATTATTTTTAGGTGAACAAAATTTAATTTTTTTGGAGTTTTTTAATTTTTTGGAAAAAAAAATTTCGAATTGTTTTTTTTTTAAATTTAAATTTTTTTAAATTTTTTAATTTCTTTTTGGTGAAAAAAAAATTCGGGTTAAAAAACATTTTTTCCGATTTTGACCCATTGTAGGTCCAATTTACTATGGTCTTATATACGTCGTTGCAAAGGTCTTTGAAATATCTATCATTATCCATATTGTCTATATTAATGACTAAGAAATCCAGATATAGGTCAAAAATCGAGGTTGTCCTGTTTTTTTTCCTCATATCTCAGCCATTTGTGGACCGATTTTGCTGATTTTAAATAGCAAACTTCTCGAAAGCATGACTGACAGAATTATTGAAGATTTGGATCCCGAAGATATCACGGGTCTTCAGAAAATTGATTTCAACAGACAGACGGACATGGCTTAATCGACTCCGCTATCTATAAGGATCCAGAATAAATATACTTTATAGGGTCCAAAAAACCTGCAAAATTAAAAAACCGGTTTCCGGTTTAACCGAAAAGGTGTGTTTTTGAAAAAACCGGTTTTGATTTTTATGTTTTAAAAAAACCGATTATCCGGTTTCGGTTTTTGTCTTCAAAAAAACCGGTTAATCGGTTTATATTAAATTTTTATTCAATATGAAAAATACGCTAATTTAAAATGTTTGAATTCTTAAGGCAATTATTTAATATATTTTACGAAATATTGTCAAATGCGAAAATTGTCTATAAAATTAATCGATATTTTTAAAAATGGTGTCAAAGTATTTCAAAAATATGTTTAAATGAGCTTTTGAAAATACATTTCATTAAAACCGGTTAACCGTCTTACAAAAACCGGTTTTTCAAAAAACGGCAATGTTAATGAAAACCGAAACCGGTCAAGTTTACAAAGATGAAAAAAACCGGTTGGCCGGTTTTCGGTTTTCGGTTTCGGTTTTGAATACTCTAGTCGGAAATGAAAAATGTAGAAATTACAAACGGAATGACAAACTTATATAGTATACCCTTCTCACGAAGGTGAAGGGTATAATTATTAAATTTGTTTATTTTTACAAGCAAATAAAACAATAACAATATTTGTTAATTTATTAATAACAAAAAAAAAAAAAGGAAAATTAAGTCACGTGTTTAAGTATGAAAATAACGTATGTACGATTTCGTAAATATTAAGTTTTATTTATTATTTGTTAGTTCTTATCATTGTGTTGTTTATATTTATAAAACAGATTCCAAAGTAAATTAAAAAAGTTACAAATAAAATTGCAAAAAATTTCCTGCGGTTTCTGTCACAATGCCTGCAGGCAAAAACAAAAAAAAAGATCTGATGGATGCAATTAATTATTATGTTTAAAAATAGTCTTAAATCAATCGTTTTATTTGTAGAATTGTTATCAAATTTTGTTGTTGTTTTGTGTGGGTGTTTGTGGTTGATTGTATTTATTTAATTTTAAAGTTGTTTTCATTTTGATTCTTGCCTCTTTCCATTATTATCTGCGCTACAGACTGTGGTGTTGGTACATTTTCAGTTCTGTGTGAATCTATTTTAAGATTTTGTTGTGTTTGCGTTATTTATTCAACTATTGTCTCCACTTTCATTGTGGGGATATAGCTCAGTGGTAGAGCATTCGACTGCAGATCGAGAGGTCCCCGGTTCAAACCCGGGTGTCCCCTGTTCAGAATTTTTTTTTGGTTTTTTTAATTATAAATATTTTTCTAAATTTAGATTTCTGCACGTCTGATGCATTTTATTTAATTTTCAGAATAACATACATAAAAATATGAAATTTCATTATTTCGTTACGAAAAATTTTAAATTTGAACATTTTTATATCGTAATATTTATTTAACTTATGAAGATAGAAAGATATTTTAATCAATGGATAATTTTTGCTATTATCCATTGATGCTATTATCATATGATATTATCCCCCGTTTCAGGAATTTATATAAAGACAATAGCAAAAATTATCCATTGATTAAAATATCTTTCTATCTTCATAAGTTAAATAAATATTACGATATAAAAATGTTCAAATTTAAAATTTTTCGTAACGAAATAATGAAATTTCATATTTTTATGTATGTTATTCTGAAAATTAAATAAAATGCATCAGACGTGAAGAAATCTAAATTTAGAAAAATATTTATAATTAAAAAAACCAAAAAAAAATTCTGAACAGGGGACACCCGGGTTTGAACCGGGGACCTCTCGATCTGCAGTCGAATGCTCTACCACTGAGCTATATCCCCATATTTACAAGTGAAACAAAAATCGTATAAGAATATTTCCACCACAACGCATGCGTTATGCGTTGTTGATACGATTAAAAAAAACACACACAAAAAGTTCTGAGCAAAAAAAAAAATCACCCCCACAAACTTAAAAGCTGTAAAGGTTTATTTTTTTTGAGCAACAAAAAGTTTTAATGGTTTAGAGACTCACTAAATACTGCAGATTATGGCCAACAAAATTAAGCCATAAAATATTAACACTTTTGTTGACTTATAAATAAAAATCTTATCGAATCCGATGACGTTATTTTTTGTTTTCAAATTTAATTATTTTATTACAATACACTTTTTAGTTTTGATTTCTAAATACGAGTAATAAATTATATACTTAAATATTAATAGCGATTTTTTTTTCAATTTCCTTATTTACCAACCATTGATCATTTATTTGTACTGGTAGTAATTAGTCATTTGTGCTAAATATTTTAATACAAGTCTTTAGTTTACACATGTGATTTAATACTTAAACAACTAGAAAATAAAATAAAAAATTAATCACACACCAGAATACCATGACATTTGAAGTGAAGGCTATAACGATTGAAACGACTACTGTTTCAATTTGAAATTTTAATTGTTAAGATTACATTTCTATCTTTACTGATTTTTTCAACGTTTGTGTTTAACAAATAAAGAAATTAATGGAATTTTCTTGTTTGTTTAGAATTATAGAGAAGTATGAAGTAGTTTCAGAGTAAATTTATTTAATGGGATTTATAAAGAGGTCAAGCAGGACAAGTATCATTTATTATTTTTTATGTAAATATCAATAGTTATTGGTCAATTCACAAGGTCTCTTATCATGTCATAATGTCCTAATATTTCATAATGGTTTTTATTGTTTTTCCAGCAAAAAATGTCCTAAAATAATACTACTCTGTATGCTATGTTTATTGTGCTATCGTAACCAACCAGCAGAGACCTACGCTGCACAGTGGCTCATTTTCGTTTTTCATCGGCCAAAACTCTGTAACTTTTGAACCGATAGAGATATTTTAGAAATTTTGTTTGGTGGACAGATAACTTCTTGAATTTTTCTCCAGATTTAATTTCATTAAAATCGGTTCAGCAGTTGTTGCGCAATTTAAGGTTAAAGTTGAACTTTTAATTTTTTATAGCATTTAGTATGAAATTTTTTGTTTTTTGAATCAGCTACACTTATTAAAAAAGTTATCAGCAGATAAAAACAAGTAAGGAAGTATGTTCGGCCAAGCTCGACTATATGAATGATTTTCGGAAGCGGGTCTTATATGGGAGCTATGACTAATTATGGACCTATCGCCATGAAATTAGGTCGTGTGATTTATGTCTATATGGAAGTTATTTCTATTGAATTTTGTGTTAATACCAACATTTTTAAGAGATTTATGCTCGTTAAAGTGATTTTCGGAAGCGGGTCTTATATGGGAGCTATAACTAATAATGGACCGATCGCCATGAAATTAGGTCGTGTGATTTAAGTCTATAGGAATGTTATTTCTATTAAATTTTATGTTTATACCAACATTTTTAAGAGATTTATGCTCGTGAAAGTGATTTTTGGAAGCGGGTCTTATATGGGAGCTATGATTAATAATGGACCGATCATCATAAAATTAGGTGACATTAATTCAGTTTATATAAAACTTATTTGGAGCAAAATTTGTGTAGATACATATATAAATTAACCATTTACGACCGATAAAGTATAACTTCGGGAGAACATTTGTATGGGTGCTAGGTGAAATAGTGGACCGATTTCAGTAATTTTCAATAGACTTCGTCCTCGGGCCGAAACAAATTTATGTACCAAATTTTATCGCAATATCTTCAAAATTGCGACTTGTACTTTGCGCCAGTCATATGAACAAATAAAATAAAAATAGAACAAAAATTTGGGAGTAATTTCATTCAAATGAAAAAAGTGTTCAACCAACATGTCAAAACAGGTCAACAGGTTTATATAGGCTTAAAGAGGACACTTTGGACTTTCTCCTGGTTGTAAAATTTGTTAACCCCTTTTGACCCTAAGCACTTTTACTCCACTGAAATTCAAATTTGGCTAAAATATAGTACCTGAGAAAAAAATTAATAACACATCAGGTATAAACGGTACAATGACAAATCATATCAGCTCTTAAAGACTATTATCCTACCAACATAACAAATGAAAAATCATCCAATTATCTATAATAGTTTGCGAGTAATGATAATTTACTTCTGATCAAATTTACAAAAATCACATTTTTATAAAATGACATAAAATATTTGACTTTAACAGCATGCCACGCACACAATTGACAATTTTTTTATCTAATTTTTTGGCTATCTTAGTTTCAATGTGTTTACTATTGAATGGCATTAAAAGTTTTGAAATTGGAGTTAACATAAAGTTGGTCTTTTGGCCGATGAAATTGAGATATGAGCCACCGTGCGCCGAATGCTTAAGAGTCGGTTAAGCTGAGCTGCCGAGTCGTGATATATTAGGACATTATGATAATATGACTGATAAGAGACCTAGCGAATTGATCTATAAGATCATACTTTTAAAACCCTTTCTTGCTATAAATAATAAATGCAGGGATGTGAAGAAAGTCAAAAGGTTTAAATCTATGGAAAGTAATAACTCCGTCAATTGTCTCTGCTAGCAGATCATGTTCCGACTGTGTCACAGAGAATAAATAGAACCGCACATAGCTTCATTCCATAAAGGATCCAACGCTCTCTGTATTTTCTATAGAAAACCTTCAGTATAATACTATTTTATAATTTGTTCACGAAGAAAACTTGAAAAAGCTTTGAGATCAGTACTTATTCCAACACCCGGTTAAATGCCTAAGCTATTTCCAGTCTCACTATCTCATTTAAAGGAACACAGTCTAGATTGCCTTAGTCATATTAAAACTCGGACAATTTTTAAGCAACATTTCAGATTTATAAAAAAAGTATAATTTTTGGATGGCCCTATATATAATTTAGATACACCAAAACTTAGTAATATATAAAACCGCAAATAATGTCGGTGCGGACTCATTTAAGAAAACACTAACATATTTTCCCCGTTTTAGGAATTTTAGTTTTTATACTCTTCACCTTCGTGAGAAGGTTTGTCATTCTGTTTGTAATTTCCACAATATAATTTTCCGACCCTATAAATTATA
Source organism: Calliphora vicina (assembly GCF_958450345.1). Lineage (NCBI taxonomy): Eukaryota > Metazoa > Arthropoda > Insecta > Diptera > Calliphoridae > Calliphora > Calliphora vicina. The sequence goes on along the minus strand of NC_088780.1, from coordinate 135,818,558 downwards.
TATATTCTGGATACTTATAGATAGCGGAGTCGATTAAGCCATGTCCGTATGTCTGTTGAAATCAACTTTCCGAAGCCCTCAAATAACTTACATACATGATTTATACATCAATATCTCCGGAATTCTTCCGGCTTGCTATTTAAAATCAAGAAAATCGGTCCACAAATAGCTGAGATATAAGGAAAAAATCAGGACAACCTCGATTTTTGACCCACTATATCTGGATTAACTAAGTCATTAATATAGACAATAAGGATAACTAATGATAGACAACCCGAATTTTTTATTCACCAAAAAATTTTTTTCTCTAAATATTAAAAAAAATATTGAAAAAACAAAAAAGAAATTTTAAAATTTAAAAAAATTATTTTTGAAAAAACAATTCAAAAATTTTGTTTTCCAAAAAATTAAAAAAACAATTTTGGAAAACAAAAAAATTTGGTTTACCTACAAATATTTTAAATTGGTATTTTGAAGTATAATTTGGTGAAAGGCATATAAGATTCGGCACAGTCGAATATAGCACTCTTACTTGTTCAATAATGATAATGGCAAAAAATGATCAAAACATAGATTAAAATATCTCTCAACATATCTACATCATGAATTTCTAGTTTTTATGGAAACTGATCTTCTAAAAATGTATCGGAAATAGTATTTTCTTTAAAATGTTAATACTCAAAGTTGTAAAGTTTTCTATATATAATAATCACAAACCTTGCCTTCTCTAGAAATGTTTAATTTTTACCCGTTCCATGAAGTTATTTGGAAATTAACAGAAGATCTATAAAATTATTCAAGAGCAAATGTATCACTAGTGCCAAAATCATCACTAGTTCCAAGGCTATCCGATTACACTAGTTATTATAGAATCAGTTCTAAATATTTTCCTAAGCAATTTAATTTATTTTGTCATACATACATTTGTCATTTATATTTTTCTACAAGTTTTTAATATTTTGATAAATTATATTATTTTAGTTTCCATTTGAAATATTGACAAGAAAACACCCCATATCAGTGGCATTTTAAATAGTGCACGATAAGAACAGACTCAAGTAGTTGCTTGAAGTATTGAGTGTTTTAATATTATTTAATGAATTTTGATTAGATTTTGATTTTAAAATAAAACTATTTTATTATTAATTTTTTTTGTATATATTTTTTAATTATATTTTGTTTTAATCTCATGCTATTTTTAGTAACTTGTGGTCATCGTTTCGGTTACTCTGAACCAAATCAAAGACGTTGGGCCCGTCATCATGGCCATTGTGCGGGTAAAACACAATCGCCCATAGCGGTACATTCAAGCAAGGTAAATTCTATTCATTTAAATATTTACATCTGCGTAGTGTTCTTTATTTTCCCGGACTTTTTCCATTTCCGGGAAATAATTTAAAAAAATCTCATCATTCTCGGGCATTTTTTAAAACTGATGGATGGAGGGATGGAAAATTAAAATCTTTTCAGTATCAAAACAACATACAAATAGTATTTTCTCCACTCTCAGAGTATTAAGATTGAACATTTTAATTAATTATCGTATTAGCGTAGTTACTGTTATACTGTTGATTTTCTGTAGAAAATACAGTTATACAACGATTTTTTTTAGAATATACTGCTATTTATAGAACTATATAGAAAATACAGCTATACACAAGATTTTCTATAGAAAATGCTGTTATACACAAGATTTTCTATAGAAAATGCTGTTATACACAAGATTTTCTATAGAAAATGCTGTTATACACAAGATTTTCTATAGAAAATGCTGTTATACACAAGATTTTCTATAGAAAATGCTGTTATACACAAGATTTTCTATAGAAAATGCTGTTATACACAAGATTTTCTATAGAAAATGCTGTTATACACAAGATTTTCTATAGAAAATGCTGTTATACACAAGATTTTCTATAGAAAATGCTGTTATACACAAGATTTTCTATAGAAAATGCTGTTATACACAAGATTTTCTATAGAAAATGCTGTTATACACAAGATTTTCTATAGAAAATGCTGTTATACACAAGATTTTCTATAGAAAATGCTGTTATACACAAGATTTTCTATAGAAAATGCTGTTATACACAAGATTTTCTATAGAAAATGCTGTTATACACAAGATTTTCTATAGAAAATGCTGTTATACACAAGATTTTCTATAGTAAATGCTGTTATACACAATATTTTCTATAGAAAATGCTGTTATACACAAGATTTTCTATAGAAAATGCTGTTATACACAAGATTTTCTATAGAAAATGCTGTTATACACAAGATTTTCTATAGAAAATGCTGTTATACACAAGATTTTCTATAGAAAATGCTGTTATACACAAGATTTTCTATAGAAAATGCTGTTATACACAAGATTTTCTATAGAAAATGCTGTTATACACAATATTTGTGTCAACAGGCTTTCTATTGCTAGACTCGAAAAAATCTATAGCTTTAATCACATCATTCGATTGGCAACAAATCACAAAGAATCTGTTTTAAGTATTTGTGGAGAAATAATATTGTAAATTTAAAAAATTGGAATAATTTTATAACTGCTTTACTCAATTTTCAGACCATTCCTCTTCATATGCCTGCTGTGGATATGATTGGTTATCACAATGTGCTGCCATATCCTTTGAAAATGGTTAACAATGGTCATACGGGTAAGAAAATTATAAAGTTTATATATATATTTTTAATGCTTAAAATAATAATGCACAGAATAGACCTTCAGTCTTGAAATGGCACCAGTTTAATTGATCTAATGATCTAGAAATTTTGATACAAAAACAAAAAAACAACGGAGAACTGCTAGTTAAATCTGTCTGTCCCTTTATTTATACTATATACATATATATGTAGTTAGCTTTCTTTGCCTTCCTTTAAAACTCAAAATGGAAAATTATTTGCTCTTCTTTCATTACAGGTTTTTCAAACTATACGGGTAACTGTCATCGAATTAACTATTGAGTTCAACCAATTAGTCATGCATTCCTATTTAGTTCTTTAATTGCCAAATAATTCCATCACATTAATTCTTATCAGGAAGTGCAAATATGCAAAGAATATTTAAGAGTAATTTGAGCCTACAGTTTCATAAATTCCTAACACATTTTTCCATCGAATTAACTATTAAGTTCAACCAATTAGTTATTGATTCTTATTCCTATTTAGTTCTTTTACTGCTAAATTTAATTCGTATCAAAACCTGCAAATATTCAAAGAAAATTTAAGAGAAATTGTGTGCCTACAGTTGCATAAATTTCAAACACATTCTTTCAAAACTTTTATCAATTTTACTTCACTCAAGAGTTGACCAATTAACTTTGTAAATAATCCGATTTTAGTGAAATGTTTTTTTTTTGTACGCACCTACATCTCTATAAGAGAATCCGGTCAGTTCAGCGCCACCTTATATTTTTTTTTTCTGTTGTACCTAACTTTTTTATGCAATTTTTGAATTTTTTTCTTCCAATTTTTACTAACTGTTTTCTTCAATGACATTTTTGTTTTGCTTACCTGTGTTTTTATTTCCTGCACATTTTTCTATTCCCTACAGTATCCATTGGCATACCAAAACTAGCTGACGTGGCAAAGGATAATGGTGAATTTATGCCTTATATACGGGGTGCCAAGTTGCCGGGTGAATTTGAGGTTGAAGGCATTCACTTCCATTGGGGTGATAAAAATAATCGCGGTGCCGAGCATGTTGTCAATGACATACGTTACACTATGGAAATGCATATTGTACATCGCAATAAGAAATATGCCTCATTGACCGAAGCGCTGGATTATGCTGATGGTGCGGCTGTATTGGGTTTCTTTTTCAATGTAAGTATGATAGTGTGTTTTTTTTAGTATTGCAGACATTTTGCAGTATGTATTTCAATTATGTCTGCATTACATTCACATCTAATATTTAAAAAATCATTCATAGAATAAAAAAAATAGTAACCTCTTTTAATATGCTATTGTCCCAAAAGTCTGTCATCAATTGGGATGGAGTAACGAGGATTTTACTTACCATACACATATTTAAGAACATTTAATGTGTATACTGACGTGTAGAGTTTCCAAATAAACGATCAAATTTAAAACTGATCGGTTTCGGTTATTTTCGGTTTTGGACTTGTTTCTTAAATATTAAGATGTTATAGACACACGAATCATTTGATAATATAAAAAAATGCAATCCCAAATCTAGATAGAAATTTGAGAGAAATTTAACACATACTTATATATCCTGGGTCCTCATAAGATTCTAAGACGATCTAGCTTTGTCCGTCCGTATGTCTGTCTGTTAAAAACACTAGCTCCTTTCGTGTTTTTAACAGACAGACAGACTGACTGAAATTTTCCACAAATACTCTCTGCAAATGGCCTATATTGGTCTATGATTTCACCTAGCTCCCATACACAAGTCCCAGTTATAAATAAGTGGATTAAGTGGCAATCCTGATAAAATTTTACACAAATTAGTTCAAAGTACATTTGTCCCTAGTCCTCATAAAAGGTCCTCCTCAGAAATTGACTTGAACATTCATAATTGAATCATTTATTTCAAAAACCAGTCAAGCAACAAAAAAATCCTATACTGATTTATTGTGCGATTAATGTTTTGTAAAGGTAAATGTCTCCTTTAATGCAAAACAAATTAAATACTGCTCCACTATTATGGCTGAAGCAAAGCCGAGAAATCTGTGTTTATTGCAGAAATAAGTCAAGTGACAGCGCTTGGTTTATTTCATACTATGTAGTACTAGGTCCTAATCTATTTTTTTGTCATAAATGTTGTAGGTTGCAATAAATGTGAAAGAAATAAAAGATTTACAAGCCCTAAAATCCTACTGGGTTGAATATGAAGAGTTTTTGTGGGAATTTATTTCAATGGTTATTTCAGCACAAATATGAATATGAGATTATGATGTTAAACTCTTTTGCTTTTAAAGTTCCTAATAAATTTAGAATATTTCGTATGAAATTTGCAGTAGTGATGGTTGTTTATTTCAGAAACAAGTTTATCTACTACTTATTACAAAAATGGATAACTTTCATAAGAAAAAATATAAATTTTGTAAAAGTAATTTTGAGGTTGCTAGGAAGTTTTCTTTGTTTTACTCAAAATCAATGACTTGTTTTTGAAATAAACCATTCAATTGTCTTATAATAATTTACATCGTGATGAAATTGGAAATACAAGATTCGGCACAGCCGAATATAAACAAAAAACATTAATTTTAATCATATAGTTTTGTTCAAAATTTTGGGAGTAACAAGATTTTTTTTTATATCTACAAAATATACTTGAGTATTTTACATTCAGAACTTAATTTTATTGAAAATCGTGTGTGAGTTTTTTGTTGGAGGCAAGCTTGCCAGACCAAAAAAAAATTATACATTTTCAATTTTATATAGTTTTTTACGATATTTAGTTTAATTTTTTATGAAAAATTTTTAATTTTAATATTTTTTATTCTTGATTTAAACAACTTTAACTACTTAATACCGCCTGCATTACTTAGAATTAGTTTGGTAATTACCAAATTCACAATTAATTCATACAACCTTTGAATGAACAGAAATGTGTTAATTCAAATTGATTTAAAATATTTTTTCTTCATTATTTTTTTCAGATAAGATATTTAAAAAAAAATTTTAATAGATTACCAATTTAAGTCCCTATTTGTAAGCGATCGTGATAATGAATTTTTCTATTTGTTAGCTAACTAAATAAAGGGTTTTTCAACAGAGATGCTAGAAAAATAGACCGATAGGAACACGCCATTTTTTGCCGCTCTTTTGACATTTCTCTTCAGTAAGGTTTGCCATTTCATGATGGAAAGATATACGATCCAACAAAGAGTCGAAATTATTAAAATTTACTACAGAAATTCGGAGTTAGTAGCCTCAACATTAAGAGCGGATTTTCATCGAAAAATCATCTTCAGCGATGGGGCTCATTTCTGGCTGAATGGTTTCGTCAATAAGCAAAATATGCGTTATTGGTCAGACAGCAATCCACACGTACTCCATGAGTCATCATTGCATCCCGAAAAAATTACGGTTTGGTGCGGTTTATGGGCCGGCGGCGTCATTGGGCCGTCGGCCCATATGATCCGTGATGATCAAGACCGGCACGTTACTGTGAATGGGAATCGCTACCGTTCAATGATAACAGAATATTTTTGGCCCCAATTGGATGATATGGACTTGGAGGACATGTGGTTCCAACAGGACGGCGCCACAAGCCACACAGCGAATGTCACAATCAATTTATTGGAAACCAAGTTATATGTATCTCCACAAATTTCGCTCCAAATAAGTTTTGTATACGAAATTCATGTCACCAAATTTAGGATCGGTCCATAATTAGTCATAGCTCCCATATAGACCCGCTTCCAAAAATCACTTTAACGTGCATAAATCTCTTAAAAATGTTGGCAAACACACAAAATTCAACATAAATATCTTTCATATAGACATAAATCCCACGACTTCATTTCATGGTGATCGGTCCATAATTGGTCATAGCTCCCAAATAAGACCCACTTCCGAAAATCAGTCACGAATATAAATTATTGATATTTTAAAGGAATGTGTTTTTGCTGATTTAATCAGTGTAGAAATTATAGATTTTTTTGAAATTCTCCCACTGTATGTTAACAAGCCAAGAATGTTAGGAGGTGATACATCAGCCAATCAAATTAGAAAGGCCTGTTGAAAAAAATTTGATTTCATATGTATGTTGTTTAAATCCTGTAAATTCTGTATTAAAAAGACTAAATGTATTTTAACAAGTAAGAGTGCTATATTCGGCTGTGCCGAATCTTATATACCCTTCACCAAATTATACTTCAAAATTTTAAATATTTTTAGGTAAACAAAATTTAATTTTTTTTAGTTGTTTTTTTTATTTTTTGGAAAAAAATTTATTTTAAATTTTTTTTTTTTTAAATTAAATTTTTTTTTTTTTAAATTTAAAATTTTTTTTTTAAATTTTAAAAATTTTTTTTTGGTTTTTTAAATTTTTTTTTTTGAAAAAAAAAAATTCGGGTTAAAAATTTTTTTTCCCGATTTTGACCCATTGTAGGTCCAACTTAATATGGTCTTATATACGTCGTTGCAAATGTCTTTGAAATATCTATCATTAGATATCCATATTGTCTATATTAATGTCTTAGTAATCCAGATATAGGTAAAAAATTGGTCAAAAATCGAGGTTGTCTTGGTTTTTTCCTCATATCTCAGCCATTTGTGGACAGATTTTGCTGATTTTAAATAGCAAAATTCTCGAAAGCATGTCTGACAGAATTATTGAAGATTTGGATCCCGAAGATATCTGGGGTCTTCAGAAAACTGATTTCAACAGACAGACAGACAGACAGACAGACGGACAGACAGACAGACAGACAGACAGACAGACAGACAGACAGACAGACAGACAGACAGACAGACAGACAGACAGACAGACAGACAGACAGACAGACAGACAGACAGACAGACAGACAGACAGACAGACAGACAGACAGACAGACAGACAGACAGACAGACAGACAGACAGACAGACAGACAGACAGACAGACAGACAGACAGACAGACAGACAGACAGACAGACAGACAGACAGACAGACAGACAGACAGACAGACAGACAGACAGACAGACAGACAGACAGACAGACAGACAGACAGACAGACAGACAGACAGACAGACAGACAGACAGACAGACAGACAGACAGACAGACAGACAGACAGACAGACAGACAGACAGACAGACAGACAGACAGACAGACAGACAGACAGACAGACAGACAGACAGACAGACAGACAGACAGACAGACAGACAGACAGACAGACAGACAGACAGACAGACAGACAGACAGACAGACAGACAGACAGACAGACAGACAGACAGACAGACAGACAGACAGACAGACAGACAGACAGACAGACAGACAGACAGACAGACAGACAGACAGACAGACAGACAGACAGACAGACAGACAGACAGACAGACAGACAGACAGACAGACAGACAGACAGACAGACAGACAGACAGACAGACAGACAGACAGACAGACAGACAGACAGACAGACAGACAGACAGACAGACAGACAGACAGACAGACAGACAGACAGACAGACAGACAGACAGACAGACAGACAGACAGACAGACAGACAGACAGACAGACGGACATGGCTTAATCGACTCCGCTATCTATAAGGATCCAGAATATATATACTTTATAGGGTCGGAAATGAAAAATGTAGAAATTACAAACGGAATGACAAACTTATATATACCCTTCTCACGAAGCTGAAGGGTATAAAAATAAGTCTCTTATTCGTTATTTTAGTTCATTAGTATTGTTAAATGCACAAGAAAACTTTCTTATTTATTTCCTAATACTAATTCACAAATACATTTTTTTTTTAGTTGGATGAAGATGAAGGCACTGGTCTTACAACAATATGTCGTCATTTACACTTGATACCGGAAGCGAATAATGAAGTTGCCTTTAATGTCACATTTTCTCTATCATCTCTAATACATGGTGTCGATATTGATAAATTCTATACATACAAAGGTAAGTTAGTTGATTTGAAATTAAATTAATTTCGTATGTTTATTGTTAAATATTTAGATTTATAAAAGGAAATAAGGAAAAACTTGTTAATAGTTAAAAATTGGTTCATGAAAACTTGACAAACATTAGATTCAATTGTTTGTCAAGTTTTATCTATACGATTACTTGCCATGAACAAATAATATCGAAACACTTTCAGAAAATCCGTATGTAGTGACACTACTGTGTTTAATAGTTTGCTAAGCAAATATTTGTTTTTATAATTCACACCTTTTTACGTAAAAATTTTGTCAAATGATAAAGAAAATGATGGAAACTTTTTTTTGCACCGTAATTTTAAGTTAATTACTATTCAAAATTTCGTGATTGATCGATAAGTGTCAATGTACACATATACAAATATTCAAAGGCCTTTAATGGCTGATAACTATAAAAGACAGTAGTAATTAATAAATAAATAAATAGTTAAATAATAAAATGATTACGTACTTAGTTTAAAATTATTGAATGATAAAATAAATTGAATAAAAATATTTATTACTAATACATTTGTTTATATTTTTTTAGGTTCCTTGACCACACCACCCTGTTCTGAGGCAGTTACCTGGGTTCTATATCCAGATCCCATACCCATATCACCCAAACAGGTAATTAATTTATACAAATCTACAAGTGTTTTTGTTAACATTTTTTTTTTATTCACCAGATCTCACGTTTCCGTCAACTGTCCGACAACCAAGAAGGTGCTCTAGTCGATAACTATCGCCAGTTACAACCATTGGGCAATCGTCGTGTTTTCATGCGCAATGGCAATACTCAACACACTCAAATCGCTAGATTGACATCTGAAGTTGATTACAAGAAATGGGATTGGTTCCAATGATTTCACTTAATTAAAGTTACATAAATTGAAAATATTGCAATTATAAGTTCATATTTTGTTTGTAAAATATTTCATTTTTTTTTTATTTTAAGTTTTCTGTTCCTCATTCTCTATTTCTCTCTCTAACAGTTGTACTTAATTTTATTTTAAGTTTTCCTAAGCAGAAAAAAAAACAAAAATCAAATCAATTTGTTATAATATTAATTATTTATGCATTTATTTAAATTTCTATCAATATTTACTATGGTTGAATATTTAATTTAGTTTGTTGATATTTCAATTTTGTGAAATGTTTTTAAATAAATTATTTAGTAATGCATAATTTTAATTACAAAATACTAATAATATTTATATCAATTATTTACAAAATTTTGGAATAATGTTTTTTTCATTTTAATCCTAAACCAATATTTGATGCAATACCAAAATGTTTTAGGAAATGTTAATTTATTAGTTGCACTAACAAGTATCTTCAGCTGTTGTCATACATTGGTTTAGAAACTTTTTATTTTTGAAATAATTCCACAGCTCGTGAACGAACGTCCAAAACTATTTGAATGTAAAATTTTGGAAATTTTGGTTGAAATTTTCATTATAAGTTTTCTACTTAAAGTTAAGTGGCCAAATTTGTTGCCAATTGAATGATTCCATTATATCTGCAGCTTTTTGGTTCTGGCAAGAGAGGTGTTAAGGTGCCTAACATTACAACTTCTAAGGATAATAATATTTAGATAAAATAATAGCAATAATAGTGGTTTAAATTTGTTTATATACAATCTGATTAGAAAAATTTCACTTTGGAAACGAACTACACATGTTTTTCTGATTTAGTCAGACGGCATGTATTGCTTGTGTTTTGTGCCATCTATTGGGGCATTTTTCCACATGTAAACATATACATACCGTGTGTTTAGGGTTTATAATTTACCGACTTTTTTTGATCCCCGGGAATCGGCTATTCCCGAAATATATAACAATACTGTAAATTAGGAATATTATGGCTATATTTCATATAAAATCTTAGTGTTATAATCATTATATATAGAGCATCGTATGAATTCAATTTGAGCTTAATTCACTAAAATCGTAATCCGTAATTAAAAAATATCAGCCTTTCATTCCATAAATCCATTCACAATATATAATTCTTTAGCTTCATTCAAAAGCTTAATTTAAATTTAATTAGTTTTGAAGTTAACTGATAAAAGAATTTATTCAAACTTTGAATGATTCAATTTTTGTTGATAGAATTCTACCACACATTGAGTTGAAATTTTTTTCGTTCAGTTTTATTTACAAAATTAATTGAAAATCATTTTCTTAAGCCTTTTAGTAAAGGGAATGAATTCAATATTATGGCCGAGATATAAACGAAAAACTGTAAAAAAAATCTTTTCACGTTTTTTTTTTGTGAAAAACATAGAGCTCTAACTTGTTTTTTTTTGTAGTTTCGCCAGTTTCTAATTCCCGGGAATCCCGACTAAAAATCACGGGAATCGGATAAAAACCCTACGTGTGATCCATATGAAACTTTGTGTATGTAAAAGACATGTGTATTACTTGTGACATTTTTGTTCTATTTTCGTATGTATAACATACACATGTAATTCCATATGTATCGAATACATGTCCCAATACATATGGAATACATGCCGTGTGACCTCCCTATTAGAAGGAATTCTTAGGTACGAGAGTGAAAATACAGGTCAAACTAAACAAGTAAGAAAGTATGGTCGGTCAAGTCCGACCATATAATACCCTACACCAAGTAAATGAGTAAAAATATTTTTCTTTTAAAATATCAATAATTTATATTCGTTAGTGATTTTCGGAAGTGGGCCTTATATGGGAGCTATGACCAATTATGGACCGATCACCATAAAATTAGGTCGTGTGATTTATGTCTATATGAAAGTTATTTATGTTGATTTTTGTGTATATACCAAAATTTTTAAGTGATTTAAGCATGTTAAAGTGATTTTCGGAAGCGGGTCTATATGGGAGCTATGACTAATTATGGACCGATCGTAACAAAATTTGGTGACATGAATTTTGTATATATAAAACTTATTTGGAGCGAAATTTGTGTAGATACATATATAAACATTTATGGACCGATTTCAGCCAGTTTCAATAGGCTTCGTCCTTGGGCCGAAAAAATTAGATATACCAAATTTTATCGAAATATCTTCAAAATTTCTACCTGTACTCTGCGCACAAGGTTTATATGGGCAGCCAACCAGCCAGACGGACGGACGGACGGCCAACCAGCCAGACGGACGGACGGACGGACGGACATCGTTTAATCGACTCAGAAAGTGATTCTAAGTCTACTGGGTGTTAGACCAATATTGCACCAACGCATAATACCCTACCCACTATGGTGGTGTAGGGTATAATTAGAAACTCTTAAAAATATCGTTATTTTATACTTATAATAATAGCTGGTAAAAGTCTAACCCACATTTTCTTAATCTCTGGTTATTTGTTATCGTGACGATAAACTGACAGTTCTCGTACAAAATTGGAGATTTATCGTGACGATAAACTGACAGTTCTCATACAAAAAAAATGTTAATTGGAGGTTTATCGTTACGAAAAACGATAACCAGATATTGAGAAAATGGAGGGTAAGACTTTTCGAAAAAAATGTATTGGTTTTTGGTTTAATTTAGTATTACAAAATTTCCGGGAATGAAAAGATTTTTTAATTTCCTCCCAGGAAGAGAAAAAGTTCGGGAAATTAGTAACCATAATATTGATCGACTTAGAATCACTTTCTGAGTCTATTAAACGTGTCCGGCCGTCCGTCCGTCTGGTTGTCCAAGGTATATTCGTTTTTATTTAGCCGAGGACGAACTCTACTGAAATTGCTTGAAATCAGTCCATTATTTCACATAGCCCCCATATAAATGTCCTCCCGGAAGAGGACTTTATCGTTCATAAATGTTTAATTTGTATAGGTATCTACACAAATTTTACTATAAATAAATACAGAAGTAATGTTACCTAATTTTATGGTGATCGGATCATAATAAATCATAATTCCCATATAAGGCCCACATCCCAAAATTGTTTTAACGATCATAAATCATAAATGTGGGAACATTGTTTCTTTAAATTTTGTCCGACTCTTTTTTGTTTTTGATGTGACGTATCTAACTAAGGTCGGAATTTTTTTTAAATATCAGTTATATTTCATATAAAATTCAAATAAAGTAGAAGAAAGTTCCATATAAAAAGTTCACGCATCCAAATTCGAATAATCTAAAATAGGGCATATTTTATTCAATGTTTACTGTAACCATTTCAACATTGTTACAAGTTTTTTTTTAACAATATTATAGCCACTGTAACTATTTATATGATTGTGGTAACCATAATATGGTTAATTTACGATTCACATCCATAATTAGTCATAGCTCCCATATAGACCCGCTTCCGAAAATCACTTTAACGTGCATAAATCGCTTAAAAATGTTGGTATACACACAAAATTCAACATAGTTACCTTTAAAATAGATATAAATCACACGACCTAATTTCATGGTGATCGGTCCATAATTGGTCATAGCTCCCATATTAGGACCACTTCCGAAAATCACTCAAAAATATAAATTATTGAAATTTTAAAAGAAAAATGTTTTTGCACTTTTACTTAGTGTAGGGTATTATATGGTCGGGCTTGACCGACCATACTTTCTTACTTGTTTTTTATTGCAAAAATTAAAATTTTATGGACCGAATGAATATCAAAATTGTTAAGAACTTCAAAATTATAGTGGGTAAGATTTTATCGTAAGTCAATGTTTACATTTTACAGTAAACGAATTGTATCGTAAGCGACACATAGTGGAAAAGAAAAAAAAGAGGGAAATAAATCTGTAACTTCTAAATGGTTAGATTGGTTTGAATAAAATTTCACATATGCAAAGAAGAAGTGTTGTCGACTTTAAGTTCTGAACCTGGACATCATGTGACCACCATGGGCACGACCAAGGGTCCTCAAAGTAGGACACCTCGGGTATGTTACATTTTTAAAACGATCCTATTTCTTCGTTTGTCTGCCGATTTAAAAAATAACACATATAAAATCTTCTCATAGAGAGCTACAAAAGACCTAGTCGTTGCTATCAACTATCTCTTATAGCTTGGGAGATATTCGCCTTTAAAAATTAAATTTTCAATATTTTTACCAACCCTACTCCAGCCTTTTGATAACAGCGTATCCAAATATTTCTCGATTTTCTCCAGTTTTACTTTATTGGACTAACAACATATGTATGTATCAAATAGAAAACGATTTGTTTAAAAATAATGACTAAGTCCAAAGTTATATGCATTCGAATTAAAAAAATTTTAAAAAGCCGATTTTTCGCAAATTTTTTGGAAAAAAAGAACTTTTTTTCTTTTTAAGTTATCGGAAAAAATTTCTAAGAGGTTGTATAAGGAATTTATACTTTCTTAAAGCTAAGTTTTCATAAAATATTTTAAATGAAAAAAATTTAAAAATTTTTGTTACTGAGGGGACCAGGCCCATTCAAAAAACACCTATTTTTCATGTAAAATTAAACTTTAGGGCAAAAATTCTCAAATCGCATATTCGATATCAAAATATAGTAACCGATTTTAGATGGCCAAATATGCTTTTAATTATTTTGTAAAGGGTTCCGATAACTCCGACCCTGGTATGGATATTATAGCCAAAAAGCAAAAAATTTCCATTTTTGGGATTTTTCAACACTGTTTTTGGGAATTGCGGGATTGCTGATAATAAATTTCAAAATTCGTTTTTATTTTTCCATTATAAAACCAATTAGAAAAATTTACATAACTGTGAAATTAAAACTATTCTTAAATAAAAATTTTATTTCAATTCCAAAAATGTGTATCTATGCAAAAATTCAATAAAAAAAAATTTTTTGTTATATTTTTTCAGTAAAGTATTCCATGAATTTTTAATTATCAAAAGCTATAAATATTGCTGAAAAATAGACAAATAGCTTGAACGAAATTATATTATATAGCACATAACATTTTTAATTCTATGTATAAATTTCAAAATAATCAAAAAAACCTTTTCCTGTAAAATTTGTGTTTTGTCGCTTACGATAATTTGGCGCTAAGGGCTCGATATTTTTCCCGTTTTTGGAATTTCTGTATTTAAATAAAGGCATTAGAATTTTACACTAATTCGTATTCTTATTCACGAAAACAAATGAATGGTACACCAAAAATTTATAGAATATATTTTTAAAATTTTATAGGGTCGAGATGAGCAACTAGCCCCCTTTCCAACAAAGAACCCATGTAAATACAAGTGAACACATAAACATGAGCTACCGAATTATACACAAAATAAATAGTTTCTAATCAACTGTGTGTCAGAAAATTCAACACAAATCCGAATTCAATATAAATAAGTTCTATGAATTTGTAAGGGATTTATGTATGTGTGTTTAAGTGATTTTCAGGAGTAGGACTTATGTGATTGCGTTTCTCTGTTATGGACCGATTTTGGTTTTCCTTCAAATTAATCATACTATTTGTGCTAAAGATTATGTTAGAAACAAAATTCATTTTGTCATATTTTTAATGAATCAGTTCTTCAATATTTTTCAAACGTTCACTGATATGACATTTTTCTAAAAATCTAACACATATCAATCGCCTATAAATATCGTTGTCGAAATTTATCTAAAACATATCCATGTTTTAGATAATAATAAATTATTCTATCAAATTGTTTTCGGATCAGTCCATAATTGACAGTTCCCAGATAAATCTTTCTCCTGATATTGGATTGAATGCTCAAAAATGTAAATTCCGTATAAATCGAAATTACACTATCAAATTTGATAAGAATCAGTGTGTAATTTTTGCCCAAGCCCAACAGTCATCCTTTTAAATTAAGATACATACATATACCTATATGTATATTTTTTATTATTTTGGTTTAGAAAAATTATTAACTAATTATTAAATAATAATAACAATCATAATTATTACTTAATCCGTATACGTATAAACAAATCTCTCCTCCAACTCTCACTGTTTTTTGCCATACAATTTCTCCGGACTTGGTATATCTTCAATCATAAAATTGGCTGGTATTAATAAAAATACCGGATATAAAATATCGAACAGAACCCGTTCGACTGTCTCGTTTATTAAAGGACGCAAAGCTTCGAAGAATTCTTTCCAATTCTTATTGAACGATTCATTGGTGCTGCGCTCCACTTCTTTATTGTTGCCACCAAACAGGTCATCGAATTGGGTGTGCAATTTAGAGATTTCCAAATCGACTTTAATGCTGGTGATGTTGTAGAAAGTGAAACCTCCCTTTTCAATTAGATTGGTTTTCGTGCGCATTATAATGTCCATGTTATCTAGGAGTGGCGGAGTTGAACTATATTAGATGAACACAAATTTATTTATAAATTATAGACCTACCAATTTCAATAACAAAATGTCCTTCACCATTTAGCGGCAAAAGCAATATGCGACCATCCATTTTGTAGTGGCCCTCTAGTTTGAATTTTGGCATAAAAATTTTGGTCAACCAACTAAAATCTTTTTTGCTGACTCTAAAATGCAATAATAAAGAAATTTGTTTAAAAATGTTTCTAATCCGCTTATTTATTAAATCACCTCACTTTAAAAGTATTTCAAAACATTAAAAATAGCTGTAAAGTGATTTACCAAATAAGTGGGTAAAACCTAAACCCGATTTCATTATAACTTTTATGTTAAGGGAATTTGGATATTGTACACATTTTGAAATTAGTTATAAGCAACTAATTTCATTTAGAACAACTTACTTGCTCTCTTTTATAATTAAATCTTTTATTCCCGTTGCCAATAAATCGGTTAAATCCGCTTTTAATGAAGCCGCTTCTGTGTTGTCCTGTTTAAAATTGATTGTTTTCAATTTTATGGGATCAATTGAACCAATGACGGCATTCACTTCCGGAATACCTGAAAAAGTAAATTTTTTTAAATATCAAACTGAATTTAATTAATTATTTATTTTTATTACCTTTTCCAAGCTCTTTAATTAAGCTCTGAGTGTTTTCGGTTGAACAGGCTGTAAATCCCGGCTGATAAATTTTGCAGGGCTTTAAGTAGGCAGCTGAAATAGATTTTACATAGATTTTATATTAAATACTTTGTAAGAAATATGCTTTTGGCTAAATATAAATTTTCTATTTCAGTTGTATGAGATTAGAAACTATTACTCATCAAATTATTAACTACAAAATAGATAGAAATCTCAAACTCTCAAAAATTAGCTTAAGACCTTGTTGGCGATTTTGCTTAACAACAAGCGAGGGACTTAAAAATGTATGGAAACTGTTTAACTTTATTTTAACTTTTTCCGGTTTAGTGGTCACTTTTCTAACCACCTTTTTCTAGAGTCACAAGTCTATCTATACCTTGTTTAACTTTTAATTTTGTGTTTAAAGGTTTACTAAAGCATTAATGTAATAAAATTTAATTAAACTTAAATACAAGTTAACTGGTTTAAATTGTGTTTATTTAAGGCTAGAGTTTTGTTTAAAGTACGATTTTAGTTTTAAGGTATAAAATCTGAATGAAACTTGCCAGAAAAGGTAGACTAAATGTGTTAAACTTTTGGTAGCTTGGTTTAAACTTAATTTAACCACGTATGAAATTAGCTCTAATTGAAGTTATTATACAAATTTAGCTGACCTCTTTTCGATTCGAAACTACTATAGATTTTTAGTATTTCATCAAGAAGCAATGGTTCGATAATGATATTACTTTCAAAAACAGTGAGGTAGAGTTATGTAGTTTTATAATTTAACCACCAAAGCTATCCGCCGGTATCTCGGAAAAATAATGGTAATAAATATGTATCATCTATAGTCAAAACCACAGGCCCGAGTGCAAAACAATGTGTGTATATAACAAGTAAGAGAGCTATAATCTTATATACCCTTCACCAAATTATACTTTAAAATAAACTTTTTAAATTTTTTTAGGTAAACAAAAATTAATTTTTTTTCAAAATTTTTTTAAATTTTTGTTTAGTTTTTAATTTTTTTTTTTTGGAAAAAAAAATGTATGACAAAAAAATTTCAACAGACAGACAGACGGGCATGGCTTAATCGACTCCGCTATCTATAAGGATCCAGAATATATATACTTTATAGGGTCGGAAATGAAAAATGTAGAAATTACAAACGGAATGACAAACTTATATATACCCTTCTCACGATGGTGAAGGGTATAATAATCATAAAGAGGGACCTAAGATTTTACAAAGGATGTCAGTCAAACTGTAGTCTAACAAATTCGGATTACTTCGACAATTTTATTTTAGCGGTAACGATAATTTCAGTTATTTCGGTAATGGTAGCTTATCGGAAACGATATTTGTTCTTATTTCGGTAACGGTAGTTTAATAATAACCTTGATATTTTATATGATTTTTTAGTATTTTAATAATATTTCGGTTGAAATCTTCTTGAAAAAATCAATTTCACAAAATTTTTAAATTTTCTAAAAAGTTGTGTTAACGTAATCAACCAGCAGAGACTTGACCCGAACGTCTAAGAGTCGGTTAAGCCGAGCTGCCAAGTCGTGAAATATTGCGAATTGGCCAAATATTTAAACGTCGAACGTACATTTTGTTTTAATTTTGTTTGGTTGAACATTTTCAATAACAAACATTTATGATCAACAGAGGACCTATAAGTGCTAATTTGTATTAAACAGGCTGACGGACGGACCTAAATATGTGGGTCTACCATCAATATTTCGATGTAATACAAACGGAATGACAATATCAATCCATATTTATTGGTAAAATTTGGCACAAATAATTATGGCTAATAGCTAACTTATATATATCGCTCATTTGCTGCAACAACGTCATAATTAAACAAGTAAGAAAGTATGGTCGGTCCAGCCCGACCATATAATACCCTACACCAAGTAAATGATTAAAAATATTTTTCTTTTAAAATATCAATAATTTATATTTTTGAGTGATTTTCGGAAGTGGGCCTTATATGGGAGCTATGACCAATTATGGACCGATCACCTTGAAATTAGATCGTGTGATTTAAGTCTATATTAAAGTTAACTATGTTGAATTTTGTGTGTATACCAACATTTTTAAGCGATTTATGCACGTTAAAGTGATTTTCGGAAGCGGGTCTATATAGGAGCTATGACTAATTATGGACCGATCGTAACAAAATTTGGTGACATGAATTTTGTATATATAAAACTTATTTGGAGCGGAATTTGTGGAGATACATATATAAATTAAACATTTATGACCGATAAAGACCAATTTCGAGGGGACATTTGTATGGGGGCTAGGTGAAATAATGGACCGATTTCAGCCAGTTTCAATAGGCTTGGTCCTTGGGCCGAAAAAGTAATACGTACCAAATTTGATCGAAATATCTTCAAAATTGCGACCTGTACTCTGCGCACAAGGTTTACATGGACAGCCAGCCAACCAGACGGACGGACGGACGGACGGACGGACATCGTTTAATCGACTCAGAAAGTGATTCTAAGTCGATCGGTATACTTTAAGGTGGGTGTTAGACTAATATTTTTGGGCGTTACAAACATCTGCACAAACGCATAATACCCTCCCCACTATGGTGGTGTAGGGTATAAAAAAGTCGTTTCGAGAAAAACGGCTTTAAATGTTTTATGACATATTATAATTTCTTAAATAAATTTTCAACAAATCATGTGATTTCAGAAATAAAACCTGATTTAAATAGTAGATATTAATATCTTTCTAATCTGTATTTAACACAAATTTTTACTTGTAAAATATACGAGAAAACCTAAATT
Organism: Calliphora vicina; assembly: GCF_958450345.1. Taxonomy (NCBI): domain Eukaryota; kingdom Metazoa; phylum Arthropoda; class Insecta; order Diptera; family Calliphoridae; genus Calliphora; species Calliphora vicina. The sequence continues at coordinate 135,799,239 of NC_088780.1, read as the reverse complement.
TTAATTTTGACGTTTACAACGAAAAAACACTCTCATACAATAAACAAGTAAGAAAGTATGGTCGGTGAAGCGCGACCATATAATACCCTACACCAAGTAAATGAGTAAAAATATTTTTCTTTTAAAATATCAATAATTTATATTCGTGAGTGATTTTCGGAAGTGGGCCTTATATGGGAGCTATGACTAATTATGGACCGATCACCATAAAATTAGGTCGTGTGATTTATGTCTATATGAAAGTTATTTATGTTGAATTTTGTGTATATACCAACATTTTTAAGTAATTTAAGCACGTTAAAGTGATTTTCGGAAGCGGCTCTATATGGGAGATATGACAAATTATGTACCGATCGTAACAAAATTTGGTGACATGAATTTTGTATATATAAAACTTATTTGGAGCGAAATTTGTGTAGATACATATATAAATTAAACATTTATGACCGATAAAGTCCAATTTCGAGAGGACATTTGTATGGGGGCTAGGTGAAATAATGGACCGATTTCAGCCAGTTTCAATAGGCTTGGTCATTGTGCCGAAAAAATTATATGTACCAAATTTGATCGAAATATCTTCAAAATTGCGACCTGTACTCTGCGCACAAAGTTTACATGGACAGCCAGCCAGACGGACATCGACTCAGAAAGTGATTCTAATTTTTGGGCGTTACACACATCTGCACAAACGCATTATACGCTTTTTTATAAAAAACTCACAATAAATAAATTCGCTAATATCTTGGCCAATTAACGTTTAATCAAGAAAAGGAGCTCGATCTGTGATCACTCATATTTCAGAACGAAAATCATTTTTTTTATAAAAACTCAAAATATTTAAATTGGCTGATAACTTGGCCAAAAGGCGTTTAATCAAGAAAAGGAGATCGATCTGTGATCACTCATATTTCAGAACAAAAATCGATTTTTTTTATATAAAACTCACAATAAATAAATTTGCTAATAACTTTGCCAATAAGCGTTTAATCAAGACAAAGAGCTCGCTCTGTGTTCACTTATATTTCAGAACAAAAATCTTTTTTTTTTATATAAAAACTCAAAATATCTAAATTCGCTAATAACTTGGCCAATAAGCGTTTAATCAAGAAAAGGAGATCGAACTGTGATCATTTTTAGATATTTTGAGTTTTTATATAAAAAATCGATTTTTGGTCAGAAATATGAGTGATAACAGATCGAGTTCCTTTTCTTGATTAACATAACCCAAACTTATATGAATAAAAATTATCTTTTTAACTATTTCAACGGCTTCTCACAAATTCACAAATCGAACACAAGCAATTTTTTAATTTGGGCAGGACAACGTCTGTGGGGTCAGCTAGTACTTATTTGAATAAATTTACGTAGTTTAGAGAATTTTTATATTGACCGGTTTAAGTTTTATTTAACGTAATACAGGTATACGTTTTTTTCGGCACACTCTTTATATGAAAAACTTTGTTCGGACTTACTACTATACATATTTTATAGCCGATAACATTTATATGCATCAATCAAGCAATGTTAAATTTACTACTGAGATTTTGTAATTATGGAAAATATAAAATTAACCAGATAAATGTTTATATACAAAATGAACAGAAATCGGTTCCCATATAGATTTTTTTTGGCAAAATTTAAGAAATTCTTAGGACTCATTTTAAGCACTTTTTTTCTGCTGGTCACTTCAATAGAAATTTCTTTGAAATACCTTTTATTAGATATATATATTGTCTCTTATATGAATGGGCTAGAGAAAGTTTTTTTTATTCCATTCAAAGACTAAGGGTATATAAGATCTTGTATCGATATATCTTTCTAACTAGTTAAGCTAATACAACATTACTAATCATCAACACTGTGTCATAATTGCATATTCAATTTCATGTCCTTAATGTTTAATATGTATTTGTGTATGAATATTTCAATCAATCCGTTTTAAACACTTTTAATTACATATTTCCAAATGCACGTATAACAAACTTACGTTGTTCCTTAAAATATTCAAAACTTATTGAATCATTTATAAGACTCGAAAAACACACCAGCCCAAAAAGGCTTAAATGCCAAATGTTTAAACGCGAAAGATTAAATGACTGCATTATTATTATTTTATTATAGTTTTTTTTTTTAAATTTTTTACACAATTCTAATGTGCGTTTTATTGGCTCTCAAAAATATTTTTATTTTTTAAATTTAACCGGCGCGCATGCGCATTTAAATTTTCACTATTGCGTTCGTTTAACAATTGTCTAATCTTTTTTTGTTTCTAATATTTATTTTGTTATTGTTGTAATCGCGTTCAGTTTTGTAAACTGTTAAAGTTCAACTGTTCTATACTTTTGTGGCGAATAGCTTTTTTATAAAATTGAGTCAAGTCTACGACGACAAGTTGTTGAATTTTGAAATATGATCAGTTTTTTTGTGCTTAAACTCCCCTTACATACTTGTACTAACTTTGTCTAATACGAGTTGTTATTTACATGGAGTGCATTTGTAGTTGTTGTTAATGTTATTATTATTATTATTTTTATTATTGTTGTAGTTGCAGTTTAGCTGCATTAACTTATTAGTTAGTTAGTTGCTAGAACTATTTGTTTTATTTTATTAGTAAATGCAAATATGTTTTTTTTATATTTTAAATTTTCAACAAGATAATCGGTTACGCGATTAGTCGTTTGCTTGAATACTTTAACTGGTCATAAAATTTTGATGTTGTTATTTCGATCGAAGCTTAAAAAACATAATGAAACGGTTTAGCTTAAAAAATCTAATTAAAGGGTTAATTTTTCATTTAATATTGTTTATGTTATAATGTAGCGTTCTTGTATCTGTATTATCATTTGTTATCAGCTGTACTCTGCGATCGTTTTAATCCAGTTGCTGAAAATGTAATTCTAATCAAAATTTAGTGGCTTTAACTTAAAAAAGTTATTGAATAAAATAATCACACTAAACATTTTAATTTGGTTTTCAAAGTGTGTCGCGTTCGCTATGATACTTGGGAAAATTTAAATTGATCCACTAAAGTATAAAGAATGTAGCTATAGAAAAGCTTAAAATACGTTATACGAGACGGAAATATATGTCGCGTTATAAATCATACTAAAGTTCGAAAGAAAATTTATGGAAATATATCAAAATTACAAATATCATGATACAATAATTTTAGAAGGAAGAATCACTGGGGTGAGTTTTCAATATTTACCCCTATAACGTCAAACTTTGATTTTGATTTTTTTCATATTTTCTTTTGTTTGACGTTACAAGATTTGTATAATTGAGAATTTATTTGCTACTGAGTGTACCTTTGTACCTATTGTTGTGTCATGACAAATATCAACAGAAAGATACTTTGCTCTCATTTAGTTCAAAAAAATCATTTAAAATGGTTTTAACATTTTGCTGGATTTTGAGAAAAATTAGTTCTATTTTTTTGTCACGTTCCGTATTAGTATATTGGAAACGGCAAAACCTACCAACTGCTACTGAAATACTATCCAAAAATTAAAACAAGAACAAAATTTTAAGATTATTATTATTTTCAATTTACGAATGTCGCGTTCTTGACCGTGGAAATGCCCATATTTAGAATTTAGAGTAATTTTAAAACTTTTAATTATAATTATAATATTTGTACATATATGTATATATGTTTTCACACTCGATGTGTTTAACTTTAACAACTTCCAGCTCATCTTTACTTCCAACCTGATGATTAAACTTTTAGTTTTCTGAAAGTTTATGATTCTTACATCCTCCATGAATTAAATTTTTTTTACCCTTATAGGGGTAAAGTATTGGCCATTGTTAGCTATGACCTTTCCCCATCTTTCTGGCAAAATATGGTTTCCAAACCGAGGACGAATCAAACCAATTTCGGAAACTCTCGCTTCAAAAGAATCATGTGATGGTCTGGCCAGATTTCAGCAGCTCATAATAGATATAATCTTTTAGCTCCCACCAAATACAGAGTATTCCTTTAGAGCCATGGATATTTGACTTTGGTGTCCGTTCGGCAGGTCGGGCTTCACATACGATCTCTTACGCTTCCATCAATTTTTCATCGCAAGTAATGATACGCTGTAAAAATTAAAAAAATAAAGCAAAAATTCCAGAAATTTTCAAAGAAAAAAACAGCTTTGTTGTTTACAGATATGTCCCTTCAAAATGACATAGAAGTTATTGAAAAACCGCGTTCAAAAGATACGCAAACTAATATAAATCCCTCATCTTTATGTCACACATCCAATATTTTTATAAAATCGTATGTATAGTTTTTTGTCACGAATTAGAAATTTAACGATTAATCGTGTTGCACTCAAACACTAGTTTGAGCATACAAAATACAAGTACCCACGTAGAGAGTACAAACATAAATATAGGGTGTCTCAAAATTTAAGCAAGAATTTAATGAAATAGAAAATACAGTTTATTTTCTTTAGATTGTTATTTTTTTTATATTGAATCATAGAGTTATGTATGGACTAACACATCAGACAATTAGCCTACATGACTTTGCTGACACGTACACACTCATTTGTAGTCCAATAATGCCTCCAGCCCAAAATCTACACCTAAGAGCGACACATTGTAGATGAATTTGGTTTTAGACAATCTCATAAATATTTTCTGAGCTGTCAAATTGCAGTCAATGCTTTATACGAATGATAGCAATTTCAAATCTTGTGAGGGTTTTGGTATACCCTATATAATTTTTACTTTACAATTTAATCTATTTCAATAAGTATATTGTGTTCAGTTTGAATTATTCTCAAAACCTCATCACCTACAGTGGATGAAAATATAATAACTTATAACCCGTCACACAGTGGTATCAACCGTAATAAAGTCGTAATAAATTAGGATCATTAAAACTACTGGTCGGATTGCAAAATTATATTGTCAAAGTGACAAGATGGTTAGGAAAACCTTTGACATCTTGTAACTAGTTCAAATGTGGACAGATTTCAATGAGTGAAACTTTTTATAAAGCACATTGGAAAGTAATAAAATTCCTGTTTATTTTACTATAGTGTAAAAGATATTTAAGTATATTTTCATATTTGATAAGAAATTACTAATAAGAAATTTGTAAATCGATATATCCTACTTCAGACAATGGTCGAAAATAGTAATTTTTATCCGCTCGCCAAAAAACTTGATCAGGGAGAAATTTGTAAATCGATATAGACTGTTTCCTACTTCAGGCAATGGCCGAAAACAGTTATGTTGTTTATTCGCATAAAACTGCGACTTAAGAAAACCACACAAAAAAAAGTCTGATGTGGTCAAATCGCACGCACATTGCTAGATCGTCTTAGAATCTTATGAGGACCCAAGGTATATATACTAATGTGAAAAATATTTCCATATGTTACATACGGAATGAAAAAAATCAATATACCCCCATCTTTTTCGATGGTTTGTATAAATACTAAATGTAAAATTTATATTTTAATGATAAACCTAGATTTTTTTGGAAAAATTCACTATTTTTTATATCGATTTTTACTTCAAAATTTGCCCGTTTTTATACCCTTCACCTTCGTGAAGTTATAAGTTTGTCATTCCGTTTGCAATGTCCGCAACATAATTTTCCGACCCTATAAAGTATATATATTCTGGATCCTTACAGATAGCGGAGTCGATTAAGCCATGTCCGTCTGTATGTCTGTATGACCGCCTGTCTGTTGAAATCAACTTTCCGAAGCCCCCAACCAACTTACATACACGATTCATACATCAATATCTCCGGAATTCTTCCGGCTATTTAAAATCGGTCCACAAATGGCTGAGATATAAAGAAAAAACAGGACAACCATTAATATAGACAATATGGATATCCAATGATAGATATTTCAAAGACCTTTGCAACAACGTACATAAGACCATAGCATGTAAGTTGGACCTACAATGGGTCAAAATCGGAAAAAATATTTTGTAAACCCGAATTTTTTTTCAACAATTTTTTTTTTCTAAATATTGAAAAAAATTGAAAAAACAAAAAAAAAAAAATTAAATATTTTTTAAAAAAAAAATTTTAATTTAAAAAAAAATTTTCCAAAAAAAAGAAAAAACTATTTTGGAAAAAAAAAATAAATGTTGTTTACCTAAAAATATTTAAAATTTTTATTTTGAAGTAAAATTTGGTGAATAGCTCTCTTACTTGTTTTAACTTATTTCAATATTTTGACGTTGATTATTTTTAAAGTCTATTGTATTCCTCTTACTAACAATAAGAGGATATTTTAGGAAAATATTTGGAATTCCTTACTAAAAATATTTAAAAAAAAAAATAAATAAAATCAAAATTTAAACTTAAATATATCGCACTTGATCAACAAGAGGATATTAACTCAAAATTTTGAAAATTTCACTTTTTTCAAGAAATCAACTAAAAACATCAATATCTATCTACTATAAAAATTTCAACGTATTCCGATTGCTCTTTCGTCTCGAAAGGTATTATTTTGAGTTAATACAAAAGTTGAAATAGAAATGTATCGTATATTTTCATAAAAAAGGTATTATTTTGAGTTGAGGGTTTATTCCAGTTAAAAATAATCAAATTGTTTTATTTATATTAGGTTGTATTTTGAGTTGATACTGTTTTGTTAATAAAATTTGTTTTACTTTATGATTTTAATTCGAAATGTGACTCATTTTTATACCCTTCAGCTTCGTGAGAAGGGTATATATAAGTTTGTCATTCCGTTTGTAATTTCTACATTTTTCATTTCCGACCCTATAAAGTATATATATTCTGGATCCTTATAGATAGCGGAGTCGATTAAGCCATGTCCGTCTGTCTGTCTGTCTGTCTGTCTGTCCGTCTGTCTGTCTGTCTGTCTGTTGAAATCAATTTTCTGAAGGCCCCAGATATCTCCGGGATCCAAATCTTCAACAATTCTGTCAGACATACTTTCGAGAATTTTGCTATTTAAAATCAGCAAAATCCGTCCATAAATAACGGAGATATGAGCAAAAATCCGAGACAACCTCTGAAAATTTCATCAAAAAACACAATGTATTGCATGCTTTGACAAAAAAACAACAAAACGTATGGTTGGATGTGCAAGCTTTGCGTATTTTGTTTTTTTTTGTGTTTTGTTTCTTTTGGAGTTGTTGTTGTTTTTTATACAACTAAACTTTTGTTTGGTTGTGTGTTGGTTTTTTTGACAAAAAATCAACAAATCGTATGTTTGAATGTGCATGTTTTGCGTATTTTGTTTTTCTTTTGTGTTTTGTTTCTTTTGGCGTTGTTGTTGTTATACCCTTCAGCTTCGTGAGAAGGGTATATATAAGTTTTTTTTATACAATTAAACGTATGTTTGGATGTGTGTTGGTTTCATTGCTTTGCGTATTTGGTTTTGTTTTTTCTTTTGGTGTTCTGTTTCGTTTGGCGTTGTTGTTGTTTTTTGTGTTCTTGATAAATTTAGGATGCTGTACGCTGAAAGTGGGCAATGTACATACATATCTACATATATATGTACTAATTATAAAAAATAATAATGCATCCACAACAAAGGTGAAGGGTATATAAGATTCGGCATAGCCGAATATAGCACTCTTACTTGTTTTATAATAAAATTGTTCATATTTTTTCAGAAAAATGGTATTAACTCAAAAAACGGATTTTTTTTTGCAATAATTGGAATTACATACTATGATGTATTCAGATTTTCAAATTCTCTTAAAATGTAACTACAAACAGTTTTTATCATCTACTGAAAATTTTAAAATTTTGAGTTAATACCCTCTTGTTGATCAAGTGCGATATGTACTTTGCTTTACAAAGTTTCATTCAGTGAAATCTGTCCATATTTCTAAAAGTTACAAGCTGTGCAAAGTATCTCATATTGTATTCTAACAGGGTGATCACAAACTTTTTTTAAAGCCTATGTTCTCCTCTACGATTACTTCATATATCATTTTGCAAGATTCAGATTTGTTACCATTATTTTTGCAGTCGACCCCATTGTTTGTCAGTGGAATATTATGGTTGATTTGAAATTTTCTTTTCATAATGGAATTTTACAACCACTCGTATAACTTTCAATTAATAATTATAATTAATGTAAATAATAATATGAAACAGACAAGATTAAACAAAATAATTGAACTTTATGACTTTTATGTAAAGAACAAATGTCTGGATAGTTTCCTAGTGTGAATGATTAATTAGATTCAGAAACACTAAAGGAAAATAATTTTCAAATTTAATTATTTTAAAACTGGGTGATTTTTATACAAAAATTTTAAAATTGTTTTCCTTACGTGTTTCTAAATCAGGTCCTAAATATTAAAAATATATATACATATGTATATGAAAAGAAAATCCTTTGGGTATTTGTGTGTATAAACTAGAGATGCCAATCCCGGGAGATTACGAGATTTTTGACATTTTAGGAAGATTTTTGTAGGTTTTAAAATACCTCGAAAGCTAAATTTCATCATACTTATAATACTAATCACGCTTCAAATACAAACTGTGCCAGATTTTTTAATTTTAATCAGGGAGCAGCATTGACAGATTTATACACAAGTTTATTAATAAATTAGCGATGAATATGAACGATGAATCAAAATTTTTTGGAAATAAATCTGGCATTTCTAGGAATATTGGAGTTTAAATTATTAAAGTGGGTCCTACAAATGCTCCAGGGGCGGCGCTATGAGGGTTCAAAGTAGAGTACCTTCAACATGTAAAATTTATAAACACGTGCCATTTTTTTGGTTTCAAAGAATTTTATATTTTTTCTCATAGTGCGTAATGTACGCTTTCCTAAAAATCCTTTTACTATGAACATAGCATATTTACCTAATACAAAAGTTAGACAATTTTCAGTTTTGTTATTGATTTCTCACTGTTATAAAGTTCAGAATACGGCTATAAATATGAAATATCTTTTGTGTAAAATTTAATTTAATTCAATGTATCGACAACATATTATCGAAATAAATACTTTTTATTGTTGAATTTGATGTTTAACTAAAATCCCAAAGTCCCGAAAAACCCCGAAATCCCTACATTTAGATTTACATTTCTAAAATCCCGAATCCCGGGATTTGTAAAACCCAGTCCAGTAGATTTTCTTAATACATAATATTAAACGGCTAGAGCGATTTGCCAGATTTTTTTTTATTCGATTCGAAATATTCACGAGATGGTTTGTAAAGAAAAAATTCAAAAATTCCGGGTAAAACTCTGAAATTTTTTCTTTTGAGTCCAATCAACTGTAATAAAAAAGCTCCCTAAAATATGTAGTACAAATTTAGATATTTTATTTGCAAATAAATATGAACAGACGGGTTGGAGAAACTTGAAGAACTAACATTAGTAAATGCTACCGGGCGATTTTGTTGCATTTAATATTTAAACAATGTAAACAACGTACCTTAAGATCCTTATTAAGTTTACATTTAAGGTATTTAATTTCTCTATGTGCATTTTAAAATCTAACGCAACCAGATGCTTATGAATCATTTTAGTAGTCGCAGTAAACAAACATTCAACTACAAATGTCAAGAATTTGATGTTTTCAATTTTAAAACAAATAGAAACAGTTAACATTTGCAATTTTCAATTAAAAAGGTGAGGCGGAAAAAAGACTACATTGTTGTTGTATCTGATGTGTTCAAACAAGTTTTAAAATATATAATACAAATAATTAAAACTAATTGCCTTTTACTTAATTAGAACTTTTAAACTCTGTTATTAAATATTTATACTCAAGTGTTAATAATAACAATTAACAAATAACTTGTAAAAAACAATAATAATAAAAATAAAAAAAAAAAATTCCTTGATTAAGTTTGTTTACATTAAAGTTCTTTTACATTACCAGTTTTAGCTACTATCTAAAGGGTCATTCATTAAACACTTTCTATCTTGAATGACCTATCGACGCCATTATTAACGATGCAAGTGTAGGTCGCAGCTTCGCTGGGCGGCGCACAGTGGTATGGGTTCATAAATTTTTTTGCAAAAAGTAGAAGGAGTGCTCCTATGATAATAAAAAATTGGTAGACTTGGCTAGTTTCATATAGAAAAGCTAAATGTTAAAAATGTTTCATATCGGATAGTCCGTAGGGGTACCTCCCATACAAGGGTCCTTCAAAAATAACGTTGTATCAGTCACAAATACTTAAATAATGCAGCGATCTTATTTAAATTTTGCGTATGTTAGTTCCAAGTGCCCAGATATCATACTACAAAGTATGAAGAAAATCGGTCCATATTTGAACCTAGTCCACATAGAGGTCCCTTTCTGAAAATAGTTTTATCGTTTAAAACTCACATAAAAATAATAGTATCGCGATGAAATTCGACATAAACAATATTTATATAAACCCAAATCTATCTGTTAAGTTTCATAAGGATAGAAGCATAATTGCTCCTATCTCCCATATAAAAAGTAAAAGCCTAAAAGTATGCAAAACCTTTTATTGTAAATATTCATATAAAATACGTGAGTTTCATCACAAAATTTATAAGTTTGTTCAGCGATCGCAAAAAGTCGCAGATTTTTTTTACACAAAACGAAAGAAAATATTCCAAAATTTCATTTAGTAGTAGTACTAACAGGTACTAGAGGTAGACCGAGCTAACTTATTTTTTTTATAATGAACACTGCAAATGCTAAATTTTTTGGAGCCATTTTGATTTGCTCAGATCTCTTAAACTGTATATGTAATTTAAATATTTTTTCTTTCCTATTAAATTCGAAATACTATATTTTAGTAAAAATGCTCTAAAACTATTGGTAGTTGAACCATATTTATTGTATAATCAACTGAAATGTAGTAAAATTTTCATCAGTTTTCGTTGTATAATATTTAGATACTTTACCACACTCTAAATTTGTTTTTTTCGAAACAAATCATGGTTTTCTAGTAATGAAACATTTCTCTATAGAATTGCATCATTAGATTTCTAAAAAATAGACTTTTTACCAAAAAAAATACCACTGTGCGGCGTACAGTGTTGCTAATTTTTAAATAGACGCCAAAAGTCTTTTTTTTATTGCCGCCAATTTTTAATTTTAAAAACTCATATTAAAGTTAACACCTGAGAACCTCAGAAGCCAAAAATTCTGGGTTCTATGTAAACATTTTCTTTATAAACAGGGTGATTCAATATGCACCTTTTTATTATCTGACTAAAAAGTAGGATTTTGTAACTAATTTTGAAAATTCAATCGCTTATAACTTTTTATTTTCAAAAGGGATTTTATGAAATAAACGGTTTTTTGTTAAAATGCTTCAATAGCTTTAATTCTAATGAAGCTTTATGTTTCCAACACTTTTAAAATCGCTTTCATATTATTTTTAAAATGTATTCAATTTTACATAAATTTAAGGTTTGATGGAATAGGACCTTAGGGAATTCCTAATATTTCGAAAAAAAACCCAGTACCATTTTAAAGTACGTACTCTCTCCTTTATTGACATACCTATTTCGTTTTGCGTTTCCTTGCTCCTTTTGAGCTGAATCAATTTTTCTGACTCAAGTCAGACCACCATAAATGTTGTATAGTATAAATGCATTCTTGTAAACAAAATACAGGTCGCAATTTTAAAGATATTTCGATAAAATTTGGTACATAAAATTCCTCGGCCTAAGGACAAAGCGTGTTGAAACTGGCTGAAATCGGTCCATTATTTCACCTAGCTCCCATACAAATGGCCTCCCGAAATTGGACTTTATACGTCACAAATGTTTAATTTATATATGTATCTACACAAAATTCCTTTCCAAAAGTTTTACTACTATTATCATTATTTATTAAATTTTATTGGAAAATAATATATTTCTAATAATAAACTTTTCTAAAAAATTCAACATTTATTAAATTTTTTTTTATTTATTCGACAAAAAATACTCAATATTATTCGAATAATAAATAAACAATTTTTTGTTATAAATTTCATATCCAAATTGCAAAAAAAAATTCTTACTTAAATTATTGCTAATAATAAATAAGAAAATAACTATCAATTTTCTAGACATCATAACTATATTCCGCCACAACCTAATATACAAATATACCAAAATAAGGGTAAAAAAGTCACCTATCAAACCAAAAAAAAACCGCATTAAAAAATTCCGCCTGTGTCAAAAGTTACAGATTTTTGGCCGCTATTTTTAAATTTGCCACACTGTGCGGCGCGCATCAGAAATGTCCATTTTCGCATAATTCTGGCGTATAAATTGGATTGAATTTAACCGATGGCATGGGTCATGTTGGCTTTGAGGTCCGACTTGGTTTGTGGCTTATTCGCATAGACCTGCGATTCCAGAAAGCACCACAAAGAGTAGGACATTTTTTGATTGTAAGGCAATAACAAAATTTTTAAAACATTGTGAAATATTACGACATTATGACAATATGACATGATGGGAGACCTTATGAATAGACCAATTATCTAACTAGTTTCTGTTTTATTTGATTAATTCGATGCTCATTGTACATATGTTCGTTTGATGTTTTCTAGGTTGACATGTAAATTATGTATATTTGATAAGCATGAGTGGTTTCGTAGTTACAAAATTCACGTGTCTTTATTTAAATAAAGAGTTATGTCGAATTTAAAATTGTTATTAGACTAGGATCCAATTATACTCAAGTAATTTTTTTTTTTAATAATGAAAAAGTTTTAAAGAATACAAGCACATTCTGTGAAATAAATAAGTGTTTTATAAGCATGTTTTTCCCGCATCTTAACCTTGTGTGGGAAACCACACAAACTGTATCGTTTTTATACATTAACAAAAATCGCCGCATCAATTTAGCTGTGAAAATGCATTAATTTATTCAAAAATACTTTTTGTTGTCGAGATATATATTTTTATTTTATATTTTAAACATGACTAATAGAATTTCTATATATTTTTTCATGAGGAACAATATCCTAGCAAAAATTTTGTAAATTTTAGTAGTGGCAACTAGTTACTACATACATTACTTTGTAATGAGTGGTCTTTAAAAAATTAAAATATATTCAGGGTCCTCGTAAGATTCAAAGACGATCTAGCTATGTTCATCCGTCCGTCTGTCTGTTAAAAATAGGGCCCAATCGTTAGGAGCTAGCTGGCGAAAATTTGTCAAAAGTACTCTTTGTTAATAAGGTTTGTTTAGTGTTGAAAATGGGCAATATCGGTCCATGAATACAGCCATAAATATGTTGATTGTGCGGTAATCCTGATAAAATTTTATACAAATTAGTTCTAAGTATGTCGATTCTTCGACATTTTTTAGAAACCGGTATTCGGTTTCTTCGAAAAATTGCAATTTAATATAAACCGGTTTCGGTTTTTTTAAAATAACCGGTTAACCGGTTTTTTGGATGAATATTAAAACGCCTAGAAATAAGAAGAAACAAATTTTTATTTATTAAAATAATAGTGATTAAAACAATTTTGATTACTTCTTTTATCCTTCACAAGGTCTTCGGTTCAAATTTGAAATTAATATTTAATATTTTCTAAAAGTGAGTGGTTGATATTTTTGATATTTTATGAATTTTATTTAATTTCAAATGTCAATAACTACGTTAGTTTTTTTTTTTAAAAAAATCTATTTTCTGTTAGGGTAAAATTTGACCCGAAGATCGTTAACGTCAGTAAATTTGAAGACCTTATGAAGGTAAAATAATCTCTTAGAAATATGTAAAACACAGTTTAAATGCTTGGAGTATATCGATTTTTTCTTTGTTTTTATAAAACTAGACATTGAAAATCATCTTTTACTCGGTGTATTTGTAGGACATATAGAAAACAAAGCATTGAGTAAGTTTTCAGGCTTACCAGATCTCTTGTGACATTTTCTAAATATAAAACAGTCTTCTAAAATAGTTGAAGTATTTGTTTTAATTTTTTTTTTGATTTTGAATATTTTTTAAAGTTTTTAATACACTAAAACTCATAAAAACACACTTTTAGAAAAAAACGGCTATTCGATGAGAAAAACCCGGATTCTTCGATATTCTAAATGTGAGCTTTTCAAAAAAACCGAAATCGACCTTACCAAAAAAACCGGTTATAACTGGTTATTAAAAACCGGGCCGATCACCCTAGTACATACTCTGAAATTATACTGTAAGGTATGGAGAAAAGCGGGCCACATTTGTCTCTAGTCCTAATACAAAGTCTGCCTCAGAAAATGACTTGAACATTCATAATTAATATCGAGATGCAATTGGATAACAAGTTTTATATGAACCTAAATCTTTATACTAACTTTTGTGAGGATCGTTCCATAATAAAACCTACCCCTAATTGTTTAATTAGTTTCCACTAATGTTGAAAAATTCATTAAAAATATCAAAAAATATATACATATTTTATAAATGCGAGATGGTTGGTATTGAAAATCACTGAAATCTGTCCGATATTAGCAAGATGTCAAATTTGTTTTCAAAAATCAACGAACCCTGTTTTTTTTCTCGATTTTTAGATGATTTTGCTGTGAAAAATCCATGTAATCTTTCATTGTTACAGTAAGTTTATTAAAATTATTATTTAATACTAAGTATTTGGTATAAAATTCTTATTAATTATGACCCTAAAACGTTTAATATACGTTTAATGTCATATTAAATATAATGGATTTTTAATGGTGTTTATATTGAAATATGTATAATATTAACTGCTTTATTAAATTACATTTAATATTATTAAACATTAGAACAGGAAGCAAATTGTTTCTTTTTAATTTTAAATTACCTTAATTTATTTATTTTTAATATAAATTTATTGTTCATAGTAATAAAGTTATCAATATTAAAAAGTAATGATGTTGAAATGACCAGAGTTTAAAATTACTACTATATTAGTCAAAAAATTGCAAAAAAATTCATAATTTTACATGAAAACTGCAACAAATATTTAACAAGATAATATTTCATTGTATACATACTAAAAATATAAATACTATTTTCCAATTCCATATATGCACAAGCTTCATGGTAGAAATATTTGTCGCAGTTTTTCCAAAAATATTTTGCCTTACAAAATATTTTACGTTGCAGCTAGAAGACAAAATGAAAATTTTTCATTTTTAAATCTTTTGCTGCCTAAATATATGTATATTTTTGGTTAGCAAAAACAAATGAAATTGCTTGTGTATAATATACAAAAAAATTACTACAAAAACATCATACATGCAAACAAATTGCAGCGTGAAAACCATAAACTGCAAACGATATGCGCAGTGAAAAATTCATACAATGAAAATATGGAAGATGCTAAAAGTAGACTGCCAAACCATACGAAGTTGAAAAATGTAAAATACGAAATTGTGCAAAGTTAAAAATGTTTAAAGCGAAAATGTTTATTTTTAAAATATTTCCGCCGCATATATGGTTTTGTTTTGCCGCATATAGTCATTGAGTAGAAAAATGTGAAAAAAACTATGAAGTTGATTTGGGTGTACAAAATAAAAAATTGTATTGAAATGTGTGTTAATAAAGAATTTTAGTGCAATAAAATAGACGTTTTATTTTTTTAGGTATGTAATTGTATGTATTGTGAAAGATAAATTAAATTAAATAAGATTCTGGACAAAGGATAGCTAGCGGAGGATATTATTATTGAATTTTTTGATTGATTGGCTTTTTTAATACGAATTCAAATGTATTCATGCTGGTGGTAATAGGAGTCCAGAAAAATTAGTAAGAAAAAAAATAATTTTGTATGTAAAGCGGTTAAAAAAGGATATATAATACAACAACAAAATGTGACAACAACAGCCAAATACCATAAATAACAGGATCATTCATTTTATGAATAAAATCTATCATAATAAAGTGTTGTACATTCAAATGTTTCCTTTCGTAAAATTTGTAACAGGAGAACAAACAAAAAAATAAGCAGCATAGAAAATAATTGTGGAAGAACAATTTTATGTGTAAGATATAATGCAAAAAAGGCACAGGTATAATTACAACAGGAGCAAAAGGAAATTAACTTTTGCTGTATGTGTGTACATACAACAACAATTAATGCAAAAATCATAAACAAATACATAAATAGGTTCAATCGTGATCGTGAGTGAATTTGTAGCAGGAGAAAAAAGGATAAAGAGGAATGATAGAAAATGTAAGCATCAACAAAAGAAAGGAAAAGAGTTAAAAAGGGATAGAAAATGCAACAAGCAGATTATGGAAGGACACATGCATGAAAGCAAGAATAATTTATCACTACAAATGAATACAAAGAGGTTATAAATAACAGGAGATACGAAATTTAAGAAAGTTCCTGAAAATATAATTCTGCAATCAATATTACAACTATTCGCGAAAAAAAAAATAACGGACACAACGACAAGTGTACAAATAATAAAAAACAAATACGCACAAAAATCCTTTACAAAAAACAACAACTCAGTGCACATGACAAAAATTCCTCGATCTAAAAATAAACCAAAATGCGTAATAAAAAATGATCTGTAACGGTATTCAACAAAAATCAGTTCTACACAAACAATGCAATAATAATATCATCCGCTATCCTTTGCTCATAACCTTCTTGAATGTACTTTCACTGCATTCCTATCCTTCACAATACATATATTTTTTTTAGCATTCTATACTTTTTTTATTTTACTCCTGTTACAAACGCTCAGCCAATCATACTCATTTGCATTTCAGATTGCACAAGTTGTTGTTGACTTTTTAATTTTCTACATTAACAGTAAAGAAACAACAAAATGCAATTAATTGCAACGGTACTCCACCACATGTCTAGAAATTCCTTTGCTTTGTATTTGTTCCTATTTTTTGAATGTGTTGTTGTTGCTTTATGCAGCTAGAGGACACACATACAACAGTTGCATTTCAAAATTACTTGAGGTAGTAGTTAAGTAGTTGTTGTTGTATTTCCTTTTTCTCCTGCTGCACTCGTGCCTATGTAAAAAATTTGTTGTGCCTTCGTTGCATAATTTGTTCTCTGTTGCTTATTTGTTTTTTTGTTCTCCTGTTAGAAATACTACGAATGAATACGTATGAATGTGCATTTAAAAACACAAACAAAGTCGATCATTTACGCTCTTTGTATACAGTAAAATTTTCTTCATTGCAGAATTATATTTTCAGGAACTTTCTTAAATTTCGTATCTCCTGTTATTTATAACCTCTTTGTATTCATTTGTAGTGATAAATTATTCTTGCTTTCATGCATGTGTCCTTCCATAATCTGCTTGTTGCATTTTCTATCCCTTTTTAACTCTTTTCCTTTCTTTTGTTGATGCTTACATTTTCTATCATTCCTCTTTATCCTTTTTTCTCCTGCTACAAATTCACTCACGATCACGATTGAACCTATTTATGTATTTGTTTATGATTTTTGCATTAATTGTTGTTGTATGTACACACATACAGCAAAAGTTAATTTCCTTTTGCTCCTGTTGTAATTATACCTGTGCCTTTTTTGCATTATATCTTACACATAAAATTGTTCTTCCACAATTATTTTCTATGCTGCTTATTTTTTTGTTTGTTCTCCTGTTACAAATTTTACGAAAGGAAACATTTGAATGTACAACACTTTATTATGATAGATTTTATTCATAAAATGAATGATCCTGTTATTTATGGTATTTGGCTGTTGTTGTCACATTTTGTTGTTGTATTATATATCCTTTTTTAACCGCTTTACATACAAAATTATTTTTTTTCTTACTAATTTTTCTGGACTCCTATTACCACCAGCATGAATACATTTGAATTCGTATTAAAAAAGCCAATCAATCAAAAAATTCAATAATAATATCCTCCGCTAGCTATCCTTTGTCCAGAATCTTATTTAATTTAATTTATCTTTCACAATACATACAATTACATACCTAAAAAAATAAAACGTCTATTTTATTGCACTAAAATTCTTTATTAACACACATTTCAATACAATTTTTTATTTTGTACACCCAAATCAACTTCATAGTTTTTTTCACATTTTTCTACTCAATGACTATATGCGGCAAAACAAAACCATATATGCGGCGGAAATATTTTAAAAATAAACATTTTCGCTTTAAACATTTTTAACTTTGCACAATTTCGTATTTTACATTTTTCAACTTCGTATGGTTTGGCAGTCTACTTTTAGCATCTTCCATATTTTCATTGTATGAATTTTTCACTGCGCATATCGTTTGCAGTTTATGGTTTTCACGCTGCAATTT
The DNA here is from genome assembly GCF_958450345.1 of Calliphora vicina. Lineage (NCBI taxonomy): Eukaryota > Metazoa > Arthropoda > Insecta > Diptera > Calliphoridae > Calliphora > Calliphora vicina. Next base: position 135,781,051 of record NC_088780.1, on the reverse strand, counting down.
GTTTGCATGTATGATGTTTTTGTAGTAATTTTTTTGTATATTATACACAAGCAATTTCATTTGTTTTTGCTAACCAAAAATATACATATATTTAGGCAGCAAAAGATTTAAAAATGAAAAATTTTCATTTTGTCTTCTAGCTGCAACGTAAAATATTTTGTAATGCAAAATATTTTTGGAAAAACTGCGACAAATATTTCTACCATGAAGCTTGTGCATATATGGCATTGGTTTATAGTTTGTATATTTTCAGTATTTGTGCACATTAATATGAAAACGATTCATATTTATTGCGCAGTCGGTAGTCAAATGTAAAAAACGTTTAACTAATTTTAAACCCTGGAAATGACAATAAATATTTCATAAATAAATTATAGAATTATTACCAGGGCAAGGATTTCTATGCAAATGCATGTTTGTAGTCAGTAGCTCAAAATCACTTTTGACAATTTATCTTTCCGAATCGAAGAACTTGCAACAAAATGGCATCGATTTGTTGTTGCATATTTTTGCATATTTTATTATAAATGCATATTTTGAATATTTTTCTTTTAAATGCATATATTTAGTATATTTTTCCATTTTATTGCATATTTAATTTTATTTAGATATATATTTGTATTTTATTCAAAACTTATTCATGTAACATGTTTAGCACATGGTTTACATTGAGTAGCCGAAGAAATTAGTTCTCAATTTGAAGATATAGATTAATTTCGAATGGAAAAAAGTATTTTTAAAGGCACCATCTCGTGTTGCTTAATTTAAAGATAAGTAACAATTGCATTCTTTTAAATTCAATTGCAAAAGTATTTAGTCAGTAGCAAAAATTTTACAAAAACTTAAAAATTTGCATTTTTTCCGAATTTTAGCGATAATGAAGTTTTTGGGTCATTTTGACCCAATTGTTGGAGGGTTAATCTCCAACAATTATTTTTTGATGTAATTTTCATTAATATCAATCTACATATTTCTGGAAAACAATACAGAAAATTAAAGAGTTTCACCTATTTTTTCATATAAATAGTAAAATTTAGCATATATCTGAACTTTAACCCAGATGCATGTCTCGAAATCATTGTCCAATTTGGCTAAAATTTTCAGCTCTTAACTTTTAGGCCTAGAATCACAATATTAAACTCTTTGAAATCTAAAAAAATAATATATATATTGAAACTGTGACCAGAAATTTATATTTTTCTTGTATTAATAAATATATATTGTTACGTTTTAACCTTTTCAGAACGTTGGTTTATTTCCTTTAAATAAACCGGATACTTTTGATTGCAAATAAAAGCCGTTTAGTAATTTGAAAATCGTAACAACTCTTTATTTATTTGAAAATGTACAACAACAGAATTAAATAGTCACTCAATGTTTTTTTATACACGTTTATAAATTCGCAGAAATACAGACACTTTATAATGTACACGAATTCACTTGAAAAATACAGCACACTTTAAGGCACTCAGTTGATGTTTATTCGAATAGCGTCTCTGATAAACTGACTAACGACTGCAACCTCTGCCACTATTTATAACACTGCCATCTGCACTCTAGATTTCTCTTTAACTGTCTAGAGGTTTCTAATACATACGCCATCTGTGGTGTACTTTCTACAATGTTCTTTAACTGAATATTCGAATTCGAATATACGGTCGCAGCAAACAGCGTTGCCAACTTACGATCAATGGTCAACTGAAAGCTTTTATTTCAATGTTAATAATGCCCACAGATATGTTACAGTTTGCTATTACAGCACTGTTATTTGAAAGCATTCTGCTACTTTTAAATCAGCCGTTAAAATCGTTACATTTGAATTCAAGTACAATTTCGTAACAATATCGAATTAAAAAACTTGTTTTTATTGCATATTTTTGTAATTTTTAGTGCATATTTTATCTCATTATAGTGCATATTATAAGCGGATATTTTTAATATTTTAGTGCATGAAAATCCTTGCCTTGATTATTACTAATATGAATGTTAAATTACATATTATTTATCCAGCTTAAAATTGCTTTAAAATTCTTAGAAAAACTTTTTATTAGAAATATGTACATTTATATTGATTTTTTCATTCCTTTTGTGTATCTATTCTTGGTCCTTATAATATTTTAAGACCATCTATCTAGATCCATCTGTTTAAAACACGATAATGACCAAACGAAAGGAGCTAGCTGGCTGAAATTTTCTACAAATACTCTCTAGAAGTGGTTGGCTTTGACACACTGATTCTCACCTTCATTTTCTGAAAGTTTATATCCTCCTGTACGATTCTTTCGTACATCATATGCCAATCGGATTTGTAGTTAAAAAGATACAGATTTATTGAGCCCGCTATGTGTTGCTGGTTTTCAACTGCTTGCAGCTAATAAAGTAGCTACCTAATGCTGATACTGAAATAAAAACCCTAACCTACTTTTCATAGTGCACTTCATGGTCATTTCAAATTCTAAGTTAAATAGTTTTTTTAACCTTCAAATTTACTTTTAAACAGAGTTATACTGATCATCTTGATTATTGATAATGAACTAAATTAATCACTGCGATTATTGGTTGGAAACTGGTTTCCATTTGAGTTCTAAGTACTTTTTTTTCAATATCTTCATTGTCAAGAATAGTAATTTCATATAACTATAAAGTATTTACTTAAACAAGTTCTTAAACATGTTTCTTATACAATAATTTTCATTTAGAATTTTATGGTTGATTTTCTTAGTTATATAGACAATTAAAAACTAATTTATCTTGTTTTTAACAATGGCCCTTTAACATTCAGCTTTATGGCAGAAAACGGGCATAGCGTTTTAGAGTAGATAAAAAACTTAATAAATTCTAAAATAAATTTTCAAAAATAATAACAAAAGATTAATAAAGGCATGTGTTCCACATATGGCAAAATATAAGAATTTGATAAAGGCGAGGAATAGCTCGGAATTGTATCTATATAAACAGTGCTTTATAAAAGGTGTTTTTTTAGGGGCAATAAACATTAAATTGGCAGCACTGTTTTATGAGACAGCATGCAATTTATGGTGCTCACAATTGTCCATCCGAGCGATTAATTCGTGAAACTATGGATCGAAAATATAGACATGTTAACTGGCCACCTCGTTCATGTGATTTTACAACATTATATTAAATAAAGCCTGAGTTTTTGCGAAGGGCGTGTGAAAATTGGACCTGGAAATCATATTGTTACGAAACTGTATTATCAATTTGAATTTAACGGTCCGTAACGGCTGCTTGCAACATTCATCATGTTTATTAACATTTTCATCAGTAGAAACTTATACTTATCAGCAATGTGGATAACACGCTGTTATTAACATTGTTTATAAGTATGACAACATTAACTGTGAAAAAGCTTTAAAAGCTCTAGTTATCATTGTGAAAATAAAACATTCGATTTTTTTCCGTTAGATTATTAATGAGACATCTGGAAGATGGCGTTGTGTATAAAAAAAGTAACAGCGAGTTGTAAATCAGTTAGTATATCGTAGGTGCTGTTAGATTTAACATCAACAGTATTACCAGTGTATTCTTGTAAAGAATAAAGTGTGTTTTTAAATAAATAAAGAGTTGTTACAATTTTTAAACTGCTGATCTCTTTTATTTGCAATTAAAATAATTCGGTTTATTTAAAGGAAATAAATCACCATTTTTAAAAGCTTAAATCGTAACAATATTTAAATATGGATGCCATAAATTTATCTAATTAATAAAGGCAATTGGTTGGATATTAAAAACGTTTTTCTCTATTTTATTTCAATTAAAATTACTCCGGCTCTATTAAAAACATCTCTTATATATTCCTCAAACAAAATTAAGAGAACGTGCTAACTGAACATGATAATCTTTTCATTTCTAGCAAGAATGTTGCCTTCTTCTTCCCTTTTGCACATTTTTGTAGTGCAAAGGGCAAAATTGCTAAATGGTAATACTATGTTCACATTTGCAGAGTTAATCATCTCAAACGTGATTAAGCTCTAATCACTTCAAAATCGAGATGATTATCCATACATTTAAATGATTTGTTAATCACTTAAAATTAACATGATTAAAACTTAATCACTTCATTAATCACATAGAATCACCTGAACATACCTCAAACCGACTATGATGTGTAGTACCGATAAATAAATTTTGACAGAAGTTTTTTTTCTTATAAAAAAACCATAAATAATTCATCAATGTTCACAACATAGAGAATAGACGTAGAGCGCAAACTCTCATGTCAAAGACCTAACTCAGTTGTCAGAAACCTAAGTGGTGAGAATGTATTAGTAGAAAAAACTATGTGAAAACAAAAACAACACTCGTATGTGTGATTATTTTGAGTAATTTTTTTGTTTGAGTTTTTTTCTAGTTTCCGCTCTATGTTTCTCTATGGTTCACAATTTCATAATTAAAAAGTTTAAAATAATCTGCTGATATCTTTAATAAAGTATTTATTTCCATATTTAATGCCTTTAAGAAATATAAATTTGTTTGTTGTTTTTTATTTGTCAACTTAATCATTTTAGTGTCAACTTAATCATCTCAAATGTAATGTGAACGGCTTTGATTAACTTAATCAAAATTTTGCCCAAGTGTGAACATAGCATTAATTTTTAATTCATTCATACTCAGAACAAAAACTGTTTATAATTTTCCTATTTTTCTCCATATCCCCAATAACATCCCAATAAAATTAATTAATTATCTCTGCCAAAAATCCCACCTCATAACAGCCGGTGATGGGGCAACAATCCACCCTTGACAGTGCTTGATGTAAGTAGTTTGTAAAGTAAACATGTCGATGTGAGCACGACTTGTATTCACTCACATCTACACTGGGTTCGTTAATCTTTTCAATGGCAAGATTATAAAAAAGAGGTCGATTGAAATACAAATGAAAATTCTTCAATGAAAATTGGCGTGATTTAAAGCTGCAAAACCGATTATTTATGAATTTCTGTTATTTACTTATTTATAGCTTCTATGGTAATACTTACAAAGCCTTACAAAAGAATAATTGTTTTGGCAAAAAAATAGCAAAACGCAAAAAAAATATTGAATAAATGTTTAAAATTATAGAAAAGCAGCATTCGAGTTGAGGGTATTTTTTTATTTAGTAATTTTATAAATGTATAAATAAGTGAGTAATAAGCAATAAGTACTTTTGTTTTATTGAATAATTTTTAGTAGATAATTTTATATTTTAACGAAATTGAAATATGTATATTAGAATGACAGCCGATTTGTTTTTTTTAGATTTCAAGGAGTGCCGGGTGTAATATTGTGACACTAGGCCTAAAGGTTAAGTGCTGAAAATTTGAGCAAATCGGACAACGATTTCGATTTCAAAATTTTACTATTTATATGAAATAAATAGGTGAAACTCGTTAACTTTCTGCATTGTTTTCTAAAAATATGTAGATTTATTTATATTAATAAATATTATATTAAAAAAAAATGTTTGGGAAATTAACCCTGTAGCTCGTTTCTGTATTTCTCGCATCGGAAAACTTCTCACATGAAGTGTGAAACAAAAAATTCCATCGTTTCTCGATGTGCGAGAAAAAAGTGTTTCTGTATTTGAATGCGAAAACAGACAACACAGATTCTGTTCTTACTGGAATATTTCCAGTAATTAAGTGTCAAATGCAAGACAAACGTCAACGAAAGAAAGAAATTATATTAAAACCAAAACAGTGAAAGGCTAAAAAAAATTAAAATGCCAAAATATAACAATTGTGTTTTATTGATTGTCATCATTTAAATATAAAACAAAATGTAAAGTGTGGCGCTTAAAACTGCTGAATTTAAAAAAAAAATAATTTAGAAACATATTTTTGTGTAATTACATGTGTATATGTATATTTAAGTTAAAAATATCTATATTTTTTAAAATTTTGTTTTTCTCACACCAATTTCAAATGTGACTTGTTTTGACAGTTCCTGTGAGAAACTTTTCGCAAAATATTGTTACAGAAACTCTTTTTCTCACATCCTTCCAATAATTGCTGGAAAATTATTTAAATGACAGATAATTCTCGCAAACTCAAGATACAGAAACACTTGTGCGAGAAAAAACATATTTTGTTTCATTTTACACTGTTTTTGTTGCAATTCAATCGTTGCATGCGGAAAGTTTTTTTTGGGTATATAAGTCACTAACAGAAGTATCAAATCACCCCGAAGGTAAAGAGTGAGCCAGAAAAAAACTATATGTATTAAGTTAAACAAAACTTAAACCGTTCAATATAAAAATTCTCAAAAATATGTAAATTTATTCAAATATTGTACGAATTCATTAAACATTAAAATATTGGCATATTACTCGGTATTTATAAATTTTTTTCGGAAATCCTCCCATTCAAGATTTTATAGATGCTTCCGTTACCTTTTAGGACGACGTGGCCCGCTTACGCTTAAAATCGGACATGTCCTGGAGTACCTTACCTGTGTTCTTTAATTCTTTTTTTACAAGAGCCCAATACCATTCCACAGGCCGAAGTTCTGGACAGTTGAGTGGTTTTTCCTCTCGTGGTACAAAATTTACATTATTGTTTGAATACCATTCAGTGGTCAAATCGGGCCAGAAATATGAAGGCACTCTGAGCTGTTCTAAGAAAGGTAAAAGCCGTTTTTGTAGACACTCCGTAATATATATTTCTGCCTTATGTCACAAATGATTGGCTTCTTTTGCAACATCAAGGCTTGCCACTTGAGAAACTTCTTGGGGAATTTTTTTTCCGGTATTGTTCTTGAATCACACAACATGTGTATATTTTCATAAAATTTTACCTCAATTTTTTCGCTCGTTCTTTTGCTTCTAAGTTCTTTACCGCATTGCGACCTGGAACTTTCTGAAATTTATGTGACTTCAATCCAGCATTAGCTTTGGCTCTGCGCGCAAAATAATCAGAGCATTTAACTTTACGAGCTGCTTTTCTGATAGAAGTATTCGGTGCTCTTCGAAAGAGTTGTTTGACTTTTTTTGGCTTACCAATATCTGTTAGACCTTTTTTCTACCTGATACAGGTTTTCTTGCAATGTTCACGTCTTTCTTATACTGTTTGAAACAGAGTGACGATGAACCTTCAGATCTTTTGCTATTTTTTTGGAAGTCCATATTGGATTTTTTTGAAAAGTTTTAAATAATTTTTCACGTACTTTTTTTTTGATCGAAATAACAGTTGAAAATTAATGATTTAGAAAAGATAATATCATATTTTTAAAAGCTAACGTGATTAAAAAAATAATAATTTGTTGGACCAAGGATAAGTTTTGGCTGGAATAGTGTGTATAAGTTTGACTCATTATTTATGTCACCGAGCACCATTAAATCAGTTTGCTCCCCATAATTCTCTTCTTCGTCAGATTCAAAACTGCAGACAATTTTATCATCCGATCATTGAGACAACGCGACAACCTAACAATAAAACAAAAACTATGACTTCAAAGAATTCAATTGTTTAGCAAAATGCCAATAAATATCACTAAAAATATTTTTAAAGACTATAGAAAAGGTGGTTAGAAAAGTGACCATTTGAAATTTTGAAATACAAAATGTATGAACAAATAAACATTCGTCTCTTGACGAATCGTTCATTTAGAAATTCGTCAGTTTTATAAAAGAAAAGGCTGTAAGTTTTGATGACTCAGTTTATAATCAATAGAATATATAAAACCGTTACCTCAAAAAAAACATTTCGGTTCAAGATGAAAAGACAATACTAATAGAGTCCACAAGTTTTTTTTAGTTGAAAAGTTTCGGATTAGTATGAATTAGACTCTAATATTTACACTTACTCCAAAAACTCCATTTTCAGCTAAATGGGTTGGATTTACTCGCCGTGCCTTTAATTATGATTCTGACTATACATAAACCAAGTATTCTGGGACACTAACTGTCTAAAAGGGATCTCCGCCCTGCGGTTTCCAGAACTAGTGATTTCACCTACTTTTTAGGTTCACCACTGTTTGTGACTAGTTATTATAACAAGTCAATTGAATCTACGTAGATTACAAAGATAAAGTCCGGTAGCTGGTTCAAGAAGAATAAAATCACTGTTAAATTTGACAATATTTGGCATCTTATTTTAATTAAAGGCTTAAAAATTACCTAGCTCCACATTTCATAAATAAAAGAAATTAAAAATGTTCCCTTTCCAACACAATTTTCTACAACTAATTTCTTACTTATAAAATACTGTAAATTAACCTCTATGTTGGGCAGCACTTGGTAAATCTTCAATGAAATAGTTGCCAGGCACATAACCGTATGCCTTGCTCAAACGATCCTTCATGACCACTCCAACAGATTCCAATATAGCAGGACGTAAAATTGTATAAAAATCGCGCCAATTCTCATTGAACAGAGCATTTGTGCTGTCCTCTAAAACCTTTTGGCCATTGAAGAGATTATCCAATTGTATGCGAAAACCACCAACATCTGCAATATCCACTTGTAACTGATCAACATCGGTAAAGGTGAAACCATGTTCGTCACGTAGCTTCAGTTGCATGTGAAGGATCAAGACAAATTTTTCTGTGAAGTAGAAAGTTAATAAATTAATTTTTTGTTTTAATTTTTGTTTGCTATAATTTCTAAAAAAAACAAACACTAACCTACTTCAAAGTGAGCCTTGCCATTGCCATTCAATGCTAAACCTAAAATGCGGCCATCTAGTTTATAGTCCGAATCAAAACGTAATTTAGGCACGAATAATTTAATCTTTGTTTTTAATGTTTTTGGATTGAAGCTGTAAAAAAAAAAATTAGCAAGTGAATTCTACACTTATGCTCGTAGTTTCAACAAATAGATATCTATCAGTGTTTAGTTACTTATGGAGTAAAAATATTAGGGAATTTTTACCCGTAGATATTGATTGGAAATTAATCTCAAGTTACCTTTTAGGTAAATTTATCTACTAAGTATTTTACACAGTAGATATCTATTTATTGAAATTACGGATATTAATCCTTTATAAAAAAAACTAACAGAGTTTCTTGAACTTCCATTTTGCTGGCACCTGTTATCACCAGATTAATCAGATCAGCATTAAGAGCCACTGGATTTTTGGGATCTTGACTAATGAGAACACGTTTCACATACAGAGGATCAAATGAGCCAGCTGCTTTAAAACCAGGTATGCCTATGTAAATATAAATCCGTATATTAAATTAAATGCATGGTTTAAATAACATTTTAATTTATATGCAACTTTACCATCCTTCCACTCGCGATAAATTACTTGAAAGTTTTTGGCAAAACATTTATTAAAAGCAGGATCCTGCAAATGACAGGGTACTAAAAAATCGGCTAAAGGAAGAAATGCAAAATAAAATAGACAAATTAAATTTAATTTATTGTGTTGTGTTGTTACTATTCCTCTTCTATTGTTATATTTTATTCCTGATACTTACGTTTGCTTGCCAAATATTTAGCCGCATTGGCTGTGGGAACTGTGACAGCTGTTGTTATCACCAGTAGCGCAAAGATTTTAAGTGAAACTTTCATTATGTAAATGTTCCTGTTTTTATAGTTTTTGTATGCTGATGCTTTAGAAAATATGTCCTTCTTTGGGAGTTTATGTTGAATTGTAGGAGGGAGTCTAAAGCAAAGACACGACCTTCTATTGTTTGTTACAGCCCGAATACTGAACTCGTTTTATTGTTTTTAACTTTAAATATTTTGTAGTAGATACTTTCATAACTGCATCTTATAAAGAATAATAATAATAATAAAAAAAAACAGTTATACTAATATGAGAATTTGTTTATTATAATTTTAATTTTGTTATTAGTTCCCAACGAACTTGTTTTTCTAGCGTCTTCTTGATTTAGCGGGTTTTAGTCAAGAAATTAATGTTATTTCATTTACGGAGATCACAGTATTGCATATATAAATAAAAAAATTTATTCGTAAAAGCATTGTGAATTGAAATAATAAGTATTGGCATTAAAGTACACTTTCTGGTCACTCTTTTGGTATTACACATTTTCGGAAATTTCGGAGTGAATTGCCATAATAGTTGGAAACACCAACAGTGTGAGAGTGAATTTTGGTTATACACAATTAGAGTTTTCTATTAATAAACAGATCAGATAAATTTGTGATTTTCAGATTTTTCGAACCATTTTTATACTAGAAATAATATTAAAAAATGTCGGTAGCAAAATTGGTTCCAGTGGTTCCTTTGGAACAAATAGGAGCATAATTTTAAAAACAGGAAACATTTTTAATGCTGTGGTCCAGTTAACTCTTCAACGTCTAAACAAGAACACACATTTTTGAAGTAAATTTTTTTAGTTGGGAACATCCCTAACATAATTGTACATATATTTAAGACTTAGTTAATCCCAAACTGTGAATAGACACAATCAATTAATAAATTATAATTTTTATTGCATTTAATTTATTATTAATTTACTTCATTTGTAAATTTAATAATGTTTAAATATATATACTTAAATAATTGAACTCTAATAATTTTAAAATTAACCTTGATTTAGGTTAATTGCAATAATCAGGGCTGTGAATTTCATGCACTAAAAATGCAAAAATATGCTCATAAAACAGGCACTATAAATCGAAAAATATTCACAATTGTACGATTAATATTTATATAAAAAAAAACATTTAAATTTTGATACAAGTTGAAGAAAGTAAAAAATCAAGATCATTAATAACACTATACAACAAAATCAAATTTTTTCCAAAATTACAAGGTCCGACCAATAAATTTTGATAGAGGAGACAAAAAAAAAAAAAGACACGTGTATCGGCGTTTTGAAAGTTTACATCTGAATTTCATTTGAGGGGGGTTAAAGTTTTCCAACTCTGGCACATTCTTATTGTTAATCGCCATAATAAACCATATGATCCTTACATTTTAGCTATAAAATGTGTTCAGCAAGTTTATGTAAAATGTTACGGAGAACATTTTTGTAGAATATATTAACCCTCTAGATCCTCAAGGCATGGGTCTTTTTTGTCCTTTTTTTAAAAAAGAGAAAAAACACAATTAAAACAGGGATTTAAGGGGTTAAAATGTTCTGCAAAAATATTATCCGTGAAATTTTACTATAAGTCCCTGAATGCACAAAAACGGAAAATTCAACCAGAAAGTCAGAAATAAGACACAGCAAATGAGAGCTTAGGGTTAATTTCGCATTTATTAAGAATTTTTTTTTAAAGTACCCCAAAAATTTAGCATGAAAATAAATAGTTCAAATTTAATTAAAAATCACAAATTTATTTTACCTTCGATAGCAAATTTGGATAGGAAGTATTCATTAATTACATTTTTTTAGCTCTAGGCAATTGCACTTCATTATCATAAAATGTCCAGCATATTTCAGCTACAAGCGTTCTTCAATCTGTGCGCATGTTTGATGAAATTGTTCACCATGTTCATCAGATTCTGTTGACAACTGGTTCTCAAAGTAATCCACATGGGAATTTAAAAAATAAGTTTTTGTTGAATTTTGGTCAAACATTTCATCAGACATGCGCACTTGTGTGTCCCAAAAAACGTAGTTTTTCTTATTTTCATGGGTGCTCAAGCATAATTTGAAAGCTTATAGGGTAGAGTATTTTTGAGATTTTTTTCAGATTTTTCGGAAGTAAATTTTGTAAATAAGGCTTTATAACTTTTAAAATTTTTATGAAAATGAAAAAAACTAAAAATGCAGTTTGAAAGATCAACTGGAAAAATTATTAAAAATTTTAATGTAGGGCACCTTAGTAAGCCAATTCATTGCAAAAACTAAAAATATTTGCACAGAGAAATAAAGCATGGACATTTTTCTTTTAAACTGTGTCCTCAAAAGTAATGAAAATCGTGGGTCTTGAAATGCGAAATTAACCCTAGGCTCTTTTTTGTTATGTCTTATTTCTGACTTTCTGCTTGAATTTTCCGTTTTGGTGTATTCAGGGACTTATAGTAAAATTTCAGGGGTAATACTTTTGCGGAACATTTTAACCCCTTAAATCCCTGTTTTAATGGAATAAAAGACCCATGCCTTGAGGATTTAGAGGGTTAACATATTCTACAAAAATGTTCTCTGTAATATTTTACATAAATTTGCTGAACACATTTTATACCTAAAATGTAAGGATCACAAGGTTTCTTATGCCGATTAACAATAAGAATGTGCCAGAGTTGGGAAACATTAACCCCCCCTCAAATGAAATTCAGATGTAAACCTTTAAAACGCCGATACATAGACTTTTTTTGTATCCTCTATCAAAATTTATTGGTCGGACCTTGTAATTTTTGTTGTGTTATACAGTGTAATAAATTACAAATTATGAACATTTCGAAATAAATTTTTAATTCCCAGGAAGATTTTCAGAACTTCTTCTAAAGTAAATAATTCTAGAATGAGTGTTATCAGAATCTCTTCAGGTTTTTTAATTGTAGTCTCGGAACTATTGATATCGCAATTACTCCTGGAAACCGTTTTGTAGAACTCTATTGCGATTATAAAGAACTTCTATAGGGTTTTTAAGTTAGTTATACATGGGTTATACAGCTGTTATAAACGAACTGGGGGATCTAATGAAAATATTGTAAGCCGAATAAAAAAAGCCACACAATCTTTTGGCCAGCTCAGTAAAGAATGGAAATCGCCTTCAATATCACGCCGTGTTAAAATCTTGAACACCAACGTAAATCAAGAAAGCTTAGATATTTTCCTTGAAGACCTATTATAAATTTTTTGTAACTCAAAACATACACTTTTTGAATTTTTTTGGCAAAATCAAAATCCTTGTCGATTAAACGATGTCTGTCCGTCCATCCGTCCGTCTGGCTGGTCGGCTGTCCATGTAAACTTTGTGCGCAGAGTACAGGTCGCAATTTTGAAGATATTTCGATCAAATTTGGTACATATTATTTTTTCCGCCCAAGGACCAAGACTATTGAAACTGGCTGAAATCGGTCCATTATTTCACCTAGCCCCCATATAAATGTCCTTCCGAAATTAGACTTTATCGGTCATAAATGTTTAATTTATATATGTATCTCCACAAATTCCGCTCCATGTAAGTTTTATATATACAACATTTATGTCACCAAATTTTGTTACGATCGGTCTATAATTAGTCATAGCTCTCATATAGACCCGCTTCCGATAATCACTTAAAAATGTTGGTATTCACACAATATTCAACATAGTTAACTTTCATATAGAAATAACTCACACGACCTAATTTTATGGTGATCGGTCCATAATTGGTCATAGCTCCCATATAAGGCTCACTTCCGAAAATCACTCAAAAATATAAACTATTAAAATTTAAAAAAAAAGTGTTTTTGCTCTTTTACTTAGGGTAGGGTATTATGTCATGTCATGCCCGACCATACTTTCTTACTTGTTTTTTTTTTAAAAAATTTTATTTTTTTTGTCTTTTCTTTGAAGACCTTTTTGGTCGCTTAGTGGGGTGCGAGTGGGATGTATATAAAATTAAATGTTTTGTAACTCAAGACATAAAATTTTTAACTTTTTTTTTTTGGCAAAATCTGACTTTTTTTTTTTCAAAATGAGCCATTCTTTTTAATTTTTTTGTTTGCTCTAAAGAAAGTTTTGGTCCATTCCTTTAAGAGGTTTTTGGTTTTTGACATATCCCACTTGCATCTTACTAAGCGACAAGAAACCTCTTAAAGGAGTGTAAAGGAGAGTAAAAGAAAAATTAAAAAAAGGGTCAAAAAAAGTTTTTGATTTTGCCAACAAAAAATCAAAAATTGTATATCTTGAGTTACAAAACATTTATTTAGATCTATATCCCACTAAGCGATAAAAAAAACTCTTTAAGAAATGGACCTAAGCTTTCGTTTGACCAAAACAAAATTAAAAAAGGTCCCATTTTTTCGAAAGATTGAAGAAATAGCTATCTAAACTATTAGGGACATATTTTCCTAAGAAAAATAGGTAATAAGTTACATCGATGAGAAAAACTATCCCTTTATCCAAAATGTCAAATTTTGACAAGCTCTAACTCAGAGAGTTCTCGACCGATCTTGTTGAACCTTGGTGCAAAACATCCCGACCGGAAGACATCGATTTTAAAAGTTGGTTCACTTGACTTGAAATCTCCTATATACATGAATGAGTTCTAGACTAGTTCTGTAAATCACTTATTAGATCCGAAACTAATTTTTGGAAATGGTTAAAAAACTTTATGGAAAAATAAAAAGTTTAAAATTATTGAAAAACTAATTCTATTTTTTTCCTATAAATACACAAATTCATATTTCGGTAAATATAAATCTTATAATGTTAATTCAATAAATGAATGAATCAATCAAAAATCACTGATGAAAAAACTAGTTCTAGAACTGTTCTTTAGTATATGTATCAGCTCCGTTAAGCTTCCGTAGAAAAAGTTCCGAGGGTGACAATTTCATACAGAACTGATTTTAGGACCAGTTCTGGAGGTGATAATTTCTATTGGTCAAATTAATTTAGGGTTACTGACTACCATCATGCATTTGCATGAAAATCGCATCCCTGGTAATAATAATGAGTTAAATCTAATGAGAAAGTGAATAACAATAAAGCAAATTGTTTCATAAATTTGAACTTATCAAAATTTTATGCAGTAATTAAAATAAAAGATACAAATTTTAGGTTAAAAAAATATAAAAAATAAAATAATTATTACTAATTACTAGTGATTCTTTAACTTTTATACTTGATCTTTATTTGTCATTTACATTTACAATACTTTAGGCTATTAACCTCTAAGCTGGGCAGCACTTGGTAAATCGGCAATGAAATAATTGCCCGGCACATAACTGTATGCTTTGGACAAACGATCATGCATGATGAATTGAACGGCTTCGGTTATAGCGGGTCGTAAAATTTCATAAAAATCACGCCAATTATCGTTGAACACAGCATTTGTGCTGTCCTCCAGGGCCTTTTGGCCATTGAAAAGATTACCGAAATTTACATTAAAACCACCAATATCGGGAATCTGCAGGTGTAATTTATCGATATCGGTAAATGTAAAGCCATTTTCGTCACGTAACTTCAGTTGTATGCTTAGGACCATGGCGATTTTATCTGTGAAAGAGAAAATTAAGATATTTTAAAAGAAAGTTACTAACATATTTCAGAAACATATTATAGAAACTTACCGATATCAATTATAGCCTTGCCATTGCCATTCAAAGCCAAATTCAAAATGCGCCCTTTTAGTTTATAATCGGAATTAAAACGTAATTTTGGCACAAACAATTTAAGTTTTGATTTCAAGGTTTTTGGATTGAAACTGAAAACAAAAGATAATTACAATATAGATATGTACATACATACACATGTAAATAAAATACGTAGAGAAAACAGCTATAATAGCCAAATTTATTGCTAACCAAATGATTCGGTCTTCATGGCCGAATTTCCCCATTTAAGATGCGGTGACCGAATCTATCGACAATGAGTTCTAATACATTTTGGAAAAAATGCATCGTTCTCAAATGTCATGGAATTTCTCTGGAGATCCTCTAGGTCCCAATTGTAATCAAAAGAAAATCACAATAGAAATAAAATATGTACATAGAGAAAACAGTTGTGACAACTAAATTTGTTGTTAATCGAATGATTCAGTCATAGAATAAACGCATAGAACGGAAGGAGATAGTAAAAAATTACTCTCTTTTCACACATACGGGTGATACAAAAACAAAATATGTACATGCAATACATTCTCATGAATTAGGTTTTTGACAATATACTTAGGTTGGTTCTCAGTTACCTATCTGGTTGTTGTCTATGGATTCAGTCTTCATGACCGAATTTCTCCATTAAAGCTGGGTTTCCGCATACACCGTAATCGGCGCCGATAACGAAAACTGAAACTGAAAAACGATGGTGTTCGTCACCGTCTCGTTTATGAATTGTTTTCGTTTCAGTTGCGGCATAAAACAGAAACGAAATTATTTTTTAATTTTGGATGTCGCACATTAAATATTTTTGACAAAATCTATTCCAATAAAGAAAATTTATTTTTTTTATTCATTTTGATTTTCTTTAAATTTTAAATAAAAAAATAATTAAAATAATTTCGTTCCTACAGCACCGAAACTGATCGGTGCCATTTCGTTCACAATTATCGTTGCCGATTTCTGAAACAAACTTTTTTTCGGTGTAAATGTATGGAATTTCGTTTTCGGTGCCGATTCGGTGTATGCGGAAACGTAGCTTAAGAGGGCTGGCTTTGCTGCTCTCTCTGGAGCACCAAAACGAATATATATTCTAGGTCCTCATATGTCCGTGTGTCTGCTGAAAACACAAAAGGAGCTAGCTGTCTTATCTGTTGATAGAATATATTGAAAATGGGCAATATCGGACCATGATTACGCCTAGCCCCCATACAAATATCTCCCCGGAATACCGTTTGGCCAGCAATAAATATCAACAGATAAGATAACTAGCTCCTTTCGTTTGGGGCCTATTGTGTTTTCAGCAGACACACGGACATATGAGGACCTAGAATATACATACATATATACTTTTTGGTGCTCCAGAGAGAGCAGCAAAGCCAGCACTTGGACGGCTAGATCGTCTTAAATTCTTATGATGACCTAGAATATATATGTGTAAGGTTTCTGCTAATCCCCATACACATTTCTCCCCGGAATACTTTTTGGGCAGTCATAAATATGTTGATTATGAGGCAATCCTGATAAAATGTTGCACAAATTAGTCCTAAGTACTTTGAAATTATTCTGTAAAGTATGGCTAATATCGGTCAATATTTGTCCCTAGTCCCCATAAAAGGTCCCCCTTAGAAAATGACTTGAACATTCATAATTGTATTATAATAATTAATATCGTGATGAAATTGAACATAAACAAGTTTCATATGATCCTAAATCTTTCAACTAACTTTTGCGAGGATCGGTCCATATTTTTATTGGCAAAAAATAAAAATATACCCACATATTTATGGTGGGTATACAAGATTCGGCATAGCCGAATATACCACTTTTACTAGTTTAAATTAATTTAATTGCTTTTTGTAATTAAGCTGCAAATGAAAATAACAAACCTGGCATCTTGCACTTGCATATTACTGACACCTGTTATAATCAGATTAATCAGTTCAGCATTTAAAGCAACCGGATTATTGGGGTCCTGAGCAATAACAATACGGTTTACATATAAAGGATCATAGGAGCCAGCTTCCTTGTAACCAGGTAAACCTTAAATTGTAATTGATTAAATAAACTAAACGCTATGCGAATTTCTTATAAAAAACATACCATCTTTCCACTCGTGATAAATTCCTTCAAAGTTTCTGGCATAACATTTGTTAAAATTTGGATCCTGCAAATGACAGGGTATCAAAAAATCAGCTGAAAAGAAAATAGACGAATAAATTCTTCTTTAAATTTTCAATTGTTAAATTTTATCACAGATTCTTACGTTTGTTTGCCAAAAATTTAGCAGCCTTGGCTGTGTGAATAGCAACAGCTGTTGTTATGACCAATAGGGCAAAGATTTTAAGTGAAACTTTCATTATGTAAATTTTTCAATTTTATTATTTTGTTTTTTTTATATACTTTTATGCTATAGCTGTAGAAAAAGTCCTTTTGCTGGATTTTGCAGTTTTTGCAGTGACACCAACTTCGTGTGTTTGATGCAGCCCAAATACTGATGTGATTTTATGGTTTTTAACTTTAAATATTTGATATTAATTTCATAAATAACTGTATTTTATATAGATACTCGTAGTAAAAGAAATTATCATTAAAAGAATATGATTATTAGTGTTTCAATTGAATCTTAATTTTGTTTTAAAGTCTGCAATGAACTTGTTTTTCAAGTGTCTCTTAGATTTCAAAGACATTTTCATTTAGGCATATCATAGTTTACCATACAGATATACATATGTAGAAAATTACATTTCCTTCTTTATCTCTCTGGCTTAACTTACAATTGTAGAACTCTACTTCTCTTTCTGGCCTAATTATTTCATCTTGGTTGCGCTGCTTATCGTAAAAACTCTCTCTCTAAAAAAACACTTATTACAATTCAAATTCATACATTTTATTTATAGGTCATTCAGTGACTAATCTTCACAACTGAATGATTACTGTCCAAAATGATCGTATTTTATACTCGTTTTCCTGTTTCGTCCTGTTTCCATTCGTCTTAAACCCAACCCATTAGCCAATCTATTGTCTCTGTCATGTACGCTTTATATGAAAAAACGTATAAATTTGTCAAAGGGGGCAAGGTTTGTGGAACTTGTGAGGAGTAAATAAAGGCTTTTTATATACCTAAGTATTTGATATTGTTAAAAATCTGGGAACTTGAGGATTGATAATTTAGTAAAACTAAAAAATTTTATAAATTTTTGGGACTTCATTTACCTTAAAAACAAAACAAAAAAAATGATAATATGGTGATTTTCCACGAATAAAAATATGAAATTTGAATTAATGTAAAATGTTAACAGTTTGGAATTGGAACCAATATAGACTCAAATGTCTTTAAATCAATGGCATTACAATTTTTAACATTCTTTATTTTCAAATACCAAAATTCCTAAAACGGGGAAAATGTGTGCCAAAATCTGAGATTTTTTTAGAAAAGTGCCCACTGTGACGTTATTTACAGTGTGATAGTAAAAACACTTATTAAATATTTAAGAAGCATATGGGGTTATACAAATATGGAGAATTTTCGTGGATCGGTGCTTTGCCTTTTTAGAATTTTTTACTCAAACCGAATTTTTTTTTTAAATTGGCCAAGTTTGGATTGCTCTGGGGGTTGATATGTCCGCTAAAGTGAGCAAAGTTTTTCTTTACACGCTTTTGCATTATGTTATCTTTCCGGATCATATAAAAATTCTATATAGTCCCGAAGAAAATTTTTTCTACAAAAGAAAAAATATATGGGCTTTTTTGGGAAAAACGTAAAAAATACGGCCCTTTTTACAAGTTCCAAATTTGGATGCGTATAACTTTTTATAGGGAAGAGATAACTAGTAGCAAGTTATTTTTATTTTATTTAGAATTTTATTGCCAATATACCTGATGTTTTAAAAATAAATTTCGACCCTCCGTAGGCCCGCCATATATAAAAAAACCATACAAAGATCGAACAAAAAAAAAAATAAATCAATAAATCTGAATATCTCTAAAACTAATAAGCGTAAGCATATTTTTTGTAGATCTTCTAAAAATTTCAGCTCATTCGGATCATAAATGGATTTTTGAGATTTTTTTTAAAAAATTTGAGACCCGAGGTGACCAACTTTGAGGGGCTACGCACTGGCCCCCATTAGCGCTAGGAAGCTGAACAAACGTAAATCAACTCGAAAACACCTCAGCTCAAGCCAGGTGAAATTTCGTTATAATATCTCCAATAGTTCCAAAGATACTGAATTATTTCCAAAAAAAAAGTTTCTAAACCACTGTGCAATGTCGGGTTTAGGATACATTTCACAACTAACATAAAATTAAGATTTAGAATATTTTTGATTTGCACATACGATATAAGTATTACTATAGTTTTAATACTTTATCACAAAATGTGAACACATGCTCAGTTAATAAATTGAAATTTCATATGCCTGGTATTGTTGTTGATTTACTTCCATTAAACTTTTAATAATATTTAAATAAATGAACTGTAATACTTTCAAAATAAACCTTGATTTAGGTTAATTATATTAATATTCTAATAAGAAATTAAATAAGATAAAATATCTTATTTAATATATAAAGTATAATGTATTTTAATTACAATAAATATTATTAAATCGGATAAACGTAAGAGGATGAAGAAAAAATAATCTATTATATATTGTGAATTTTTAAGCATCAATAAGGATGATTAAAAATAAAGACATTCATACTCGTACATGCCAGGGAGTCTGGATGTGTGAAATTTGTGTCATTATAAACACTGCGGAAAATTATGACTAATGAAAAGAAGTCATGTCACTTAACTGGTCCAATGGGGACAAAAGGTAGACAATTTATCAATAATATTTAAACAATTTTGGATAAACAATAATAGAAATAAATTCAATTTCCATTTGGGGAGGGGACCAGTATTTTAATATCCAAAACAGAGCAAGCTCATTTGAATTTGTAATGTGGCCTGTCACAAAGTGTCCAAAAGGTGTCAATAAACCCTCTCTTTGTTCAAAGCCTGTTTAAGTTTTCATATAAAGTGTTAGCATTGGTTCCTTTCATCTGAAGAACCAGTCAGCTAACTAGTTGTTCACTAAGCTAACAATTTCATGGAAAATGTTACTACACTATTTTAAACCGAAATTGAGAACATTACACATGATAGAAAATTTCAAATGAAGTAGGGAATTTAAATTTTAAATTGAGAAAATTCCAATTGAAATTGAGAGTTTCAATATGAAATTGAGAAAATTCCAATTGAAAATAAGAATTTATATTGGGCGTATGACTTAAAAATGCCGGATTTTCAATTGATGGCTTTTTGGATATCTGTAGAGTTTTACACGGGAATTCCGCAATAATTTTCAATCCCGAGAAATTGTGCGAAATTCCCGGGAATTATTTTCCTTAGTTCTATGTAATGTTATTTGAACTTGACTTTCTCTAAAAGAAGCTTAAATCTCCAAAACAAATGCAGAAGATGCATACAACAAAAAATATTTAACCCAAATAGACCAACAACAAGTTCATTATTAAAATTATTCCAAAAACTCATGGGATTTGCAGAATTCAATTCCGATCGAAAGTGGAATTATTTCAGTATTTTGCTTTTTCACAAAGAGTAAAACGAACATTTTTGGAATAAAACCACCTTCCGTGGAATTGAATTTTGTTTAATATTACTGGGTTTTCTTCAAGTTTTAATTAACATCTTTACTTCTTTTTTGATTTAATAAACAAAACATTTCCAATTCAAAATTAAAAAAATAAAATGTTTATTTTTTGCGAATTAACAGAATTAATTGGAATCTAACGAACGTAGAGCGAAATCTAATGGAAATTGAAGAAATCGAGTCAGTTTATCTTTTTGTATTAAATTTTTATTTAATTTTTTTAATTGTATTCAATTACATTTTAAAACCAAAGACATTTTTTAGCTTTTTAATGAAGTCTACATTCTTAAAATTTAATAATAATTCGTTCTAGGCGGGAATTCCCGGGATTCGAGTAAATTTCAAAATTAATCCCGATTTCCCGGGAAATGAAAAACTCTAGATATCTGTCATTTATTCTCACTTAGTTATTGAACATTATAACTAGTGTAAACAACAATGTTTTTTTGCTTCGAAAATATGGAACTTTGTGACAACAGAGCGTCATATGCGGGAAGTCATATGCTGCTTCAGCAAAATCACTTTTGAAAATGATGATGGCGATGAAAAATGGATCCATTACTATAACCCGAAGTGTCTCAGATCGTACGTAATGCCTGGACAACCAGCCGAATCCATATCAAAACCAAATATGCATGGCGCTAAGGTAATGCTCTGTATTTGGTGGGAGCAAAGGGGTCCTATATATTATAAGCTGCTTTAATCTGTCCAAACCATCAAAGGGAACCAGTAACGAACGCAACATGAAACATGCTGGACATTGTATGGTAATACAGTGGAATTGCCTAGAGCTAAAAAATTTAATTAATGAATACTGATTTTTAGTTAAATTTGAACTATGTTTTTTTATGCTAAATTTTTGGGGTACTTTAAAATAAAATTCTTAATAAATGGGAAATTGACCCTAGGCTCTCTTTTGTTTTGTCTTATAAGACAGAAATCAGAAATATATTTCTGACTTTCTGGTTGAATTTTCCTCATTTTAACCCCTTAAATCCCTGCTTTAATGGTGTTTTTTGCTCTTTTTTAAAAGAAGGCCTTGAGGATTTAGAGGGTTAACATATTTTACAAAAATGTTCTCCGTAACATTTTACATAAAATGTAAGGATCACATGGTTTCTTATGCCGATTAACAATAAGAATGTGCCAGAGTTTGGAAACTCAAATGAAATTCAGATGTAAACTTTCAAAACGCCGATACACGTGTCCTTTTTTTGTTTCTTCTATCAGAATTTATTGGTTGGACTTTGTAATTATGATTTTGTTGTATAGTGTTATGCACACATTGTTGTATAGTGATGAACACATGTAATTTTTGATTCAGAAATGTGTAAATAGCTTAAATCATAGACCGATTTCAACTAGTTTCAATTCCGTTTCAGGTCAAAATAAGTGAACCAAACTGGAACGTATTATATTATATTCAAGATTCCAATCTGTAGTAGGACTAAGATATTTTCATTCAAAGCGATCATCATACTTAGTTGTTTGGATTGTAGTATGCTCATTATTTGAAAGCACTGAGACTAAGTTCAATTGTCTTATGTGAAATGCTTTTAAGAACATGTTTATTATTTCTATAATTTATATCATCTATTAACCGTTCAGCAATTACCAGAGTTAATTGCTACTGTAATTTTTTTAAAATAAAATTTAACATTTAAATAACTTCTAATATTGACGTCTGAATTCGCACACATCTGCCTTCGAATACAAAATGTTTTTGTTTATATTAATTTTTATTTATTTAAATAATTAACAATTCATACGTCTTTATATAATGAAATTATATATGTATGTATGAGTATATACAAAAATAAGTCATAAATTTAATGAAACCCGTTTCAAATTAAATTCACAATAAAGTTTTAGCTAAATTAAAGTAAACAACAAAAAAAAAATTCAAATAAATTATCACACAGCTGGTCTAAATTAATATGAATAAGAAAAGAAAGTGTTTTAAGGTAAATCCGCAAAGAAATAACTAGCTGGAACATAACCAAAGATTTTCTTATAACGATCAAGAGCAATGGCATCCAAAGTTTCCTCGATAACGGGACGCATTATTTCAAACAGTTCATGCCAATTTTGATTGAACACTGCATTGGCACTCTGCTCCAATTCCACATTGCCATTAAATAGATTACTGAAATTAATGTGGAACCTATCGATATTTTTAATAGACGATTTGATACCGGTAATATCGAAGAATTTGTGATTGTTCGCTTCAATGAGTTTGGCCTTAAGGGAGAAAAGAACATCGACATCAGCTGAAAGAGGGAACATAATTTTGTTCAGTTTTGTAAAATTTAGTTCTGGTTTGCATATAAAATAAATACTTACAAGCGTCAGTTTCCATGAGGCCTGTACTGTCCAAACGTAAAAGCAAAATACTGCCTTTCATGCGATAATCTCCCTTACTTTGCAGTAGTGGAATTTTTACTAAAAATTTGAAATTGTATTCATCGTTGATGCTGAAATTGAGAAAACATTTTTAAAGGATTCTAAAGTATTCTTTGGAGAGCCTATCTCTAGATCACTTAAAACTTTTTTTATAATGTTAATTATTGCCAATTAATACCGAATTGTACAATGTTATTTTTGGACATTGATCACGTACCAAAGGTTCGAAATAACTAATTTAATTTGAGCTTAATTTACACAAATCTTAATTCGGCATTAAATAATGTCAGCCATTAATTTCATAAACCCTCTACCATCATATAATTCTTTAGCTCCACTCAAATATTTAAATGTAATTCATTCAATTTTTGTTAATTCAAATCTAATATAAATTAAAATAAAAATGTATTTTCTTCAGTTTTGTTCGTTTTGGCTTTTAATCATTTACAAAATGAATTGAAAGAAATTGATTTAAGCCTTTTTGTAATAGATTCGAATTTGAGAAAATTTTAATCATTCAATACATTTTTAAAGCTACAAGTATTTTGTAATGGATTTTAATTCTATAATGAATCAATTCTTAAGACACTGAATTCAATACATTTGAAGTACAAAGCCTATGAATTAATTCGTAATAAATTCATTAACGGAAGTAACAAATTATATTAGATTGTTAAGAATTAGTGTGCTGATTAGGTTTTCTGGCAGTTGGATGATGATATTTCATTAATTTTTTAACTTTAAGACAAAAACTATTAAGACAAAAACTCAGATCAGAAGGTAATTCAAAATTGTGGTAGACAATTTTTGCTTTAGAATATATGTATGTGAGTCCAAAAGTTAATCATCTATAATTTACCTGGCTTTTGTAATAGTAGTCTGCGACAGTCCTGTGAATATCACATCCTTAAGATTTATCTTCAAGTTAATATTCTGATTGTTTTGTTCCAAATTTACCTTTTTCACATGGAATGGGTCAATGCTGCCCAAATTCTTTAAGCCAGGAATACCTTAAGGCATATTAAAACACAAACATGTTATTTCATGGAATTAAAAACAAATGAAATAAATACCTTCTCTCCAGTTTGTGAACACATTTTGAACAGCTTTTGCTAAACATACGCCATTATTGGGGTCGCTTAGGGCACATGGTTTTAAAAATGAGGCTGTAAAGAAGAAAAAGTAGATTAGTAAGAAGTTGCTGAATATTCCACTTGATCTTAAAGGAGAATTTTTTTTTTTAATTTTTATAGTTTTGGGGAAAAATCTAATATGTGAAATAGCTGTCAATTATGGACCGATACTCACAAAAGTAGGTAAAAAGATTTAGGTTCATATAAAACTTGTTAGTGTACAATTTCATCACGATATTAATTATTATAAGACAATTATGAATGTAAAAGTCATTTCATGAAGGGGACCTTGTATGCCATAATTTACAGTACAATTCCAAAGTACTTCGAATTAATTTGTCCAAAATTTTATCTGGATTTCCGCATAATCAACCTATTTATGACTGCTCAAACAGTATTCCGGGGGACATTTGAAGGGGGTATAGGTGATATCTTGGCCCGATATTGCTAATTTTTAATACCAGACAAATTTTATCAACAGAGAGTATTTGTAGAAAATTCCAACTAGCTAGCTGTTTTCGTTTAAGCCCAATAGTGTTTTCAACAAACATACATACGGACGTACAAAGCTAGATCGTCTTAGAATCGTATGAGGACCAATGTTATACATATCATGTCAAGTGAACCAATTTTTAAAATCGATGTCTTCCGATCGGTATGAAATTTGCAACAAGGTTAGACCTATTGTATAGTAATTCAAAAACCATTTTTCAACAAGATGGGTGAAGAACTCTCTGAGTTATAGTCAAAATTTGACATTTTGGCCAAACATGTGTTTTTTCTCATCCATGTAACTGATTACCTATTGTTCTTAGCAAATAGTTCAGATAGCTATTTCTTCAAACTTTCAAAAAAAATATTAATTTTTTTATCATTTTAATATTTTTTTTTCGAAATCAAAAACTTTTTTGACTTTTTTTTCAAAATGGGACCGGTTTTTCGGTTAACCGGTTAACCGAAAAACCGGTTTTTCTTCGAAATCTCGGTTTTTTGCGAACCGGTTAATTTAAAATGTTGATTTTCGGTTAACCGGTTTATCCGGTTTTTATCGCTCGGTTAACCGGTTTTTAAAATTTAGGTTTAAAATTAAGAAATCTCATGGTTTTGTGCATTTTTTATATTCATTGTACAAACATTATTGGTCTGATTTGAAACCTAAACTGCTGATTTACAATATAAACATATTTAGATTGATATTTTTAAGAATTACAATGATTCTAAATAGTAGAGGACGATGAGTTTACTTAAAAAGTTTTTCAGAATGAATTGCACATAATCAAACTATAAACATTAAATTCCGCAGAATTCTAGAAGTTAAGCAAAATCTTAATAATGATTCATTATAAACTTAGTGATGATTTTACCAAACGTCAAGTTGAATTTGATGTGCATACCTTCTTTCAATCAATTTGACTTCATTAGTGTGTTTTGTTCTTAAAATTTTATTTTATTATTCATTTCGTTAGCTTAGTGTACAAAGTCCTTTTCAGAAATAACAACGTTCCAAAATCCATAATTTGAAATATTTTGAAATCTGATAATGGAGTTTTATTAATTATTTGGTATGATTTATAATGACCAGGGAAACCAAAATATGCAAATGCATGTTTTTTCTGGTGAGTCTAATGAGCACATGGATAAGATATTTACACGTTTCAGAACTATTTAAGAATTTTGGCATCGATTTGTTAGTGCATATTTTTGTATATTTTACCCTTAAATACATATTTTTGCATATATTTGTTTTAAGAGCATATTTATGTCATATTTTGCGTTTTTAGAGCATATTTTACTGTTTAATAGCATATTTTGAGTTTATCAAAAACAAATTTTGTCTTACTTATTTTTCGCTGTTGTGTTACAGGTTTTTACTTCCTTTGTTTAAAATTCAAAATTGAAAAATAGATGGCTTTCACCAAAAAAAAAAATTTAAAAAACAAAAAATTTTTTTTTTTTAAATTTCAAATAACAATTCGAAAAATTTTTTTATCCAAAAAATAAAAAAACTGAAAAAAAATTTTTGTTCACCTAAAAATATTTAAATTTTTTATTTTGAAGTATAATTAGGTGAAGGGTATATAAGATTCGGCACAGCCGAATATAGCTCTCTTAATTGTTTTAATATAAAATAAGCACTATTTTAATAATAGCTCCATCTAAATATCAAATTTTAGTTCTAATTCAAACTTAACCGTTCTAAGTGTTAAAGAAATATTGTCTTTTAAATTTGCTCCTGTAACATTAGTTGATGTCGAAAGAACATTTTCTATGTTTAAAAATGTTTTCAGATCCAATAGACAACGATTTTTATTTGAAAATTTAAGTAAATTTTTTTTGGTAAAAAATTATGTAAAAGTAAGAACATATTTTTTAAATTTTAAGAACATATTTTAAAGTTTTTACTGCATATTTAAAGCGCCTAAAACGCTTTTTTTAGAGCATATTTCCGGTTTCCCTGATAATGACAAATAATCACAGCTAAGAAGAAGTGCGTTTGCATCTTATAGGTCCTTTTATGGGACTTGCTACATTTTCTGTTCCATATCAGAAAAATTTAATGAATAAACCAATAATTAAAACAAGTATATTATATATTTAGTAACATATTTATACTCAATTCTATTTGACTGAGATAATAATTTTGAAATTTTTACATAATAAAATGGACTTAGCACTTCTGTATATTCATAGGTATTTAATATAAACCATTCCTGACTACTAAAAACTACATATTTTAAAGCTGTATATACTTTATTGGACATTTTATGTTTTCTACATATATATGACGGTTAACCGGTTTTTTCGATTTCGGTTAACCGAAAAACCGGTTTTCTAAAAAAGCCCAATTTTCGGTTAACCGACAAACCGGTTTTTTAAAAAGTCGGTTTTTTATAAACACTACTCATCTTTAAGGAAAATCTTTAGAAGATGGCTTTTTTGAGATATCTTTTATTCAAGGACGATTTTTTAAGTTATATTCAGTTTTGATGATAAACGGATTTCTATAAAAAAAAACTTTAAAATCTATGATTCATTAGCTTTAATATGAGATCAAAAATTATAATATCTGACTGACAGTTCTCAAGTTATTAAAAGTTTTAATTTTGCTAAAACCTATTAAAAAAATATCATATTTGGAATTTTAAAATTCAGGAGAACTTTAAATTTTGTATGGCCATGAAAAACATATACATTTACCAAATATTATTATTGAATTCACTAGAGTAAAGGTTCAAAAATATAAATAATTTAAAATTATGGCCCTAATTTTGTAAATCACATCACCAGTGATATTTTTATGGAAAGCAAAATCAAAATTTCAAAAATTTTAAAAATTTGTTTTTGTTTTATATACAAAATTTTCAAATTATGAAAGGCAAATCAACGCTTGAATTTTGGAGCTTATGATTATAACCATAGAGTAACATAGAGCGGAAACTAGAAAAAAACTCAAACAAAAAAATTACTCAAAATAATCACACATACGAGTGTTGTTTTTGTTTTGACATAATTTTTCTACTAATACATTCTCATCAATTAGGTTTCTGACAACTGAGTTAGGTGTTTGACAGGAGAGTTTCCGCTCTATGTATATTCTCTATGATTATAACTACAACCTACATACTACATATGTCAACTTATCTGTAATTTTCATAAATTATATTAATAATTTAATTTATGATGAAATTACGAAATAATAGCAATTACCGTTACCGCTAAAATACCGTTACCGAATTAATTCAAATTATCGTTACAGTTACTTTTTAACCGGTTCAATGTAAGATTTACATATGTATGGAAATGTAGGATTTGTACGATTATATTAGGAATTGTTCTCTAAGTAATGAAAATCAACCAATTATGTTTGCCTTATTCCATTAACTATAAATTTAGATATAAAAATTTACAATGCTGGCATTAATTACAATTATTATAACCTTCATCATTTGCCATTCCGTTTGTAACTTCTACATTTTCCAATTGCGACCCCACAAAATATACATATATAATCTGGATCGTTATAGATAGCGCAATCGATATGTATGTATGTTGAAATCAACTTTCCGTAGCCACCAAATAACTTACACAAATGATTTATACAACAATATATCCTCTATAGACCCGATTCGGTTGCTTGTTTAAAGTCGAGGAAATCGGCGCTCAAATGGCTGAGATACAAGGAAAAAATCACGACAACTGCGATTTTTTTTTCATATTTTAGATATATATTTGGATTACTAAGTCATTAATATAGATAATATGGATATCCAATGACCTTTGCAACGACGTATATAACGTCATAGTAAGTCGTACAAAATCAGGGACCGTAAATAACGGTTATCCAGAAAATTTGAAATCAACAACTCTTTGTATTAGAGCCAACGGAGACCTATACTGTTATATACCAATATATTCATAAAATATTTCAATGAAACACTTAAAAAAAAGAGCCGTCATAAAATAAAAGTCATTTGAGGAGTTTTATTTTTCCCGTCATAAAAAAACTCATTTGAGGAGTTTTATTTCTTACGTCATAAAATAAAACTCTTTTCGTTTATTTTCTACTTTTTTCAGTATCTTTCATTATTGAGTCCATCTTATATAATGTTTGTAGTAATTTATTGGTTTAAGAAAAAAAAAAAAAAAAACAACAACAATTTAATAATAGGAATCAAACAATAACAAATTAAAATCCCACTTTCTTTTATTTTAATGACAATTTATTCAATTGCAATGCAAGGGGCTTTACAAATTGTAATGAACTGACCAGCGCGCTGCAGCGGCAAGCTTTATGTGTTTCAATTTACTAAAATTAAGTTTTATTTTCTGACTGCAAAAATAAAACTCATCAAAATTACTTTTATTTTATGACAGGAAAAATAAAACTCCTCAAATGAGTTTTATATTTGACGGGAAAAATAAAACTCCTCAAATGAGTTTTTTTCTGACGGCTATTTAAAACTTATTTTTAAGAGTTTCATTCGAGCTTTTATTTTTACGTTGATTAATAACTGTTTTAGATGGATTTTTATATTTAAAGTCACAAAATAACTGTTATAAAACTGATATCACTTATAACCGTTACGGTCCCTGGTCAAAATCGAAAAATACATTTTTTTTCATAACATTTTTTTCAATAATAAATTACAAAAAAAAATAATTTTGAAAAATATAGTTCTCTTATTTGATTTTATATATATAATATTAAACATAGTTTATTTTAGTAGTATTATTTAGCAGTACCATTTCAATTGTGGGAATTAATAACCACCTGCGTGAAATTTTTGTCAATTGTTTTAAACGAACTAGACTCGTGATATGTGAAAAGAGAACACATCACTTGACTTGTACAATTGATAAATTGTCATGTAATTTATCAATAAATTTTAAAAAAGTTTCAAAAACCGATCACATATTTACACCTAAAAGGTGTAAATTTACCCCCTTCTTAGGACATCGCCATGTTAAAGTGCCAGGTCGCCTTCATATAAAACGTTTGAACTACACCATTTCCAATTGTATTTCAGAAGTTTCTAATTGTATTTCAGAATATTTCAATTGTATTTCAGAAATTTCCAATTGAATTTCAGATTTTCTAAATGTATTTCAGAATATTCCAATTGTATTTCAGAAATTTCCATTTGTACTTCAGAATATTTTCTATTTCTGACGGGAAAAATAAAACTCCTTAAATGAATTTTTTTATGACGGCTATTTAAAACTCTTTTTTTAAGAGTTTCATTCGAGCTTTTATTTCTACGTTGATTAATAACTGTTTTAGATGGATTTTTATTTCTAAAGTCACAAAATAACTATTATAAAACTTACAGTCCCTAGTTAAAATCGGAAAATATATTCCAAGAAATTTCCAATTATATTTCAGAATTTTCTAGTTGTATTTCAGAATATTCCAATTATATTTCAGAAGTTTCCATTTATATTTCAGAACTTTCTAATTGTATTTCAGAATATTCCAATTGAATTTCAAGAATTTCCATTTGTATTTCCGAAGTTTTAATTTACATATATGTAAAAAGTTTCTATTCTATTTGTTATTCAGAAATTTTCATTGGTATTGCTAGTAGAATTTTCTGAAATATAATTGGAAAATTCTGAAATACAAATGGAAGTAAATATGAAATATAATTTCTGAAATTCAATTAGAAAATTCTGAAATTCAATTGGAATTTTCTGAAATACAATTAGAAACTTTTGAAATACAATTGGAAATGGTGTAGAACCGATAACTACAACTTTGGAACTAGTCACGTGACAAGTTTTGTGTTACTTCCTTTTCCCCTAGGACTATTCCTCATTTTTTAAACTCTAATATATACTGTCATTTTACTAAATGGGGCTGATAACATTTGACGGTTATTTTCACAGTTCAAAATAGCTACACTTACGTGCTTCTTTTAAATATGCATCTCCCTGTACACTGACGACCATTAAACTTAGGGCACCAACTATGAAAAGGACACTGCCACCAAACTTGTGTGGTTGAAATTGATTCTGCTGTTGTTGCTGCTTCATGTTGAACTAAAAGTTAAGAAAGTTTGAAACAAACTAAAAATTTATTTAGTTTCGTTTAGCATTAAATAAAACTTTTTTTTGATCACAACTAAATATACATAGCTAATATATGTTTGTGTATAAAATAGTGTGGTTATTCTAGTATTAGATTCTTAAATTTCATAAAAACAGGGTTATTATTTTGTTGTGTTTTTTTTTGTGGTTTAAAATTTGAAAAGTTTTTGTTTAGTTTTGTTAAGTTTAAATGTTGTTTTCACTACGTATTTTAAAGTTGGCATATTAAAGTAGTCACACATTTAAGGAATTATTAATTTAAATTGCTGGCAATTTAATAATTAAATAAAAGTATAAAATGAATATTTAAAGTTTCATATTTGTGTTACAAATAAATTTATGCAAATTTATTATGATTTTGAGTAAGGTCAGTTTAATGGTTTAAAACAAATTTTAAGAACTATTGTGGCTACATATTTGGTATATTATTCAAAGATTCTTTATTAGATTATGTAAATTAACACTTTGTTAACAGAAAACCATTTAAAATTAAATAAATACACAAATACAACACGCTTAAATGAACTGTTTCTAAAAACAGTTTTAATATTAATTTAATTAATTGGTTTTTAAACTAAAATTTGCGTGCATGTCATTTATTTGTTGTTTCGCACTCAAAGTTGTCACTTTTTGTTATTTACTTCAAAATTTAAATTTCATAAATATTTGCTAGGTGTTTATACTGTCGTCATTTACTTATAAGTTTAAATAATTAACTATTTTTTTATTGTTATGTTTCTATTGCATTTCTACTCATTAAGAAAAAAAAAATCTTCCAGTCAAAACAAGACTTTAGCTATTTGGGTAAAATATAATTTTAAACCGGGTATTACTAGTTTTGGATATTAAAAATGCAATACGTAGTTATTTGAAATTAAGTGTTATTAGTTAAAAGCTACAGTCACACTACATGTCCTTCCGAAATTGGACTTTATCGGTCATAAATGTTTAATTTATAAATGTATCTCCACAAATTGCGCTCCAAATAAGTTTTATATATACACAATTCATGTCACCAAATTTTGTTACGATCGGTCCATAATTAGTCATAGCTCGCATATAGACCCGCTTCCGAAAATCACTTTAACGTGCATAAATCGCTTAAAAATGTTGGTAAACACACAAAATTCAACATAGTTAACTTTAATATAGACATAAATAACACGACCTAATTTCATGGTGATCGGTCCATAATTGGTCATAGCCCCCATATAAGGCCACTTCCGAAAATCACTCAAAAATACAAATTATTGAAATTTTAAAAGAAAAATGTTTTTACTCTTTTACTTAGTGTAGGGTATTATATGGTCGGGCTTGACCTGTATTAAATAAACGCAAAAAAAAAGTATAATCCAAAGTTGGAATATGTAAAAAGAGCCATATTTTTTACGTTTTTTTTTAACAAAATGTCCCTACATTTATTCTTTTGTAGAAAACAATTTTCTTCGGGACAATTGTTATATAGTCCGGAACGAGAACTTAATGCAAAAGCGTATAAAGTATAATTTGGCTCACTTAAGGGGACATACCCCAGGACTTATCCAAACTTGGCCAATTTAAAAAATCCTAAAAACGCAAAGCACTGATCCTCGATAGATCTCAACAGTTGTTGTATAACAGTATATGTTATTTAAATACATTCAAAATTTGTCCAACGCACAGTGGTATGAGAAAAAAAAGAGGGAAATAAATCTGTAACTTCTAAACCCTTAGTCCGATTTGAATGATATTTGACATGCGCAAGTTTTGAATTTTGGCCACATGGGCCCACGAGGGATGCGGCCAGGGTTCCCCAAAGTAGGACACCTCGGGTATGTTAAATTTTTAAAACGATCCTATTTCTTTGGCTGTGTTCCGATTTTAAAACCATTACATATATAGAATATCCTCGTCGAGTACTATCAATTATCTCTTATAACTTAGGAGATATTCGCATTTGAAAATATAATTTTTACCCACCCTACTCCAGTTTTTTGATAACAGCGGGTCCACATATTTCCCGATTTTCTCCATTTTTCTTTTATTGGACTAACAACAAATGTATATGTCAAACAAATAAAGAATTGTTTACAAATCGTGACTGAATCCAAAGTTATATGCATTTAAATTTAAAAATTTAAAAAATGTTTCGCAAGTTTTTGGAAAAAAAGTACTTTTTTCCTTTTTAAGTTATCTAAAAAATTTCTAAGAAGGTGTATTATGAATTTATACTTTTTTAAAAGCTAACTTTACAGTAAATATTTCAAATGAAAACCTATTTGATAATTGTTGATACCGAGGTTACCAGGTCCATCCAAAAAACGCCTATTTCTTATCTAAAATTCAACTTTAGGATAAAAATTCTCAAATCGCATAGTCGACATCAAAATATAATAACTCATTTTAGATGGCCAAATATGTTTTTAATTTATTTTGTAAAGGGTTCCGATAACCCTGCCCTTGGTATGGATATTATAGCCAAAAAATTAAAAAAAAAAAAATTTTTGGGATTTTTCAACACTTTTTTTTACTGATTAAAAATTTTTTTAGTTTTATATTTTCAATGACAAAGTCTATATAACTGTAAAATTTTATTAAAAAATATTCATAAATAAAAATTTAATTTAAATTTGAAAGATTTGTATCTTTGCAAAAACTCAATAAAAACCAATGTTTGTCATATTTTTCAAAAAAGTATTCCATGAATTTTTTAATTGTAAAAAGTTATATACATGTATTTTTGAAAAATAGACAAAATCCCCTATCCATTGATATATTACATGTCTACCTTATGTTTATGTGGCAAATAAATTAGGGAAAACTTAACAACTCGCAGAGTAAATGACTCCAGACAAATTTATAAAATTTTACTAAAATATCAATCTTTAGGTTCTAAGGTATTCACCAATTTCAAATAATTAAATAAAAAGCCTATATTTACTTTTCAGAAGCACCACAAACCTTGCCCTCTTTGAAAAATTTTAGGGGTTTTAGTGTATTTCAAATGCTTCTTTCTATTCAAGTATTTTATTAATATACGGCATTTTAAATAAACTCTTGCTGAACCAATAGTTTTTAATAATAATTAATATTATTTCTTTGATTATATTTTTATTGCAATGACTTGTCGCATTTTTTTTTTCTTAAGATTTGTTTTTTTTTGATTTTTATTTTTTTAACAAATAAACAGGCATTAAACATGACATTACTTGGAAATTAATTGTTGTTGTCAATAAGGTTAAGGTTTAATAAGCAAATGATTGTTAATGATATTTGGCAACAGTTATAGACTCACGATTTACGAACATTAATCACTTTCATTAAAATTGATTAAAAACTTAATTAAATACTATTTCCATCAAATATTTATTTGATCTCAGGTGACTTTTGTAAGAGCAAATAAAATGTTTAATAAATTTAATAAAAGATTAACGTACATATTCATAAACCTTTTTTTTGTTTCTTTGTTTTTTACATTTTTCATGTGCCACAACATATTTTGACATTGCCAGTCATTTGACAATTAACAAATATTGTTCTTGTTGCCGAGAAGCTTCACTTGATTAATACACCTTGGATACACGTTTAAGCTAACAATTTATTATCGATTTTTTAGGGGGCATTTACATTATGACTTTAAGTCATGACTAAAAATCATGCGTATTTTTTTGTACTAACAAATTGTGACGAAAGGAAAACTATAGAGAACACATAGAGCGGAAACTCTGCTGTCAAAGACCTAACTCAGTTGTCAAAAACCTAAGTGGTGAGAATGTATTAGTAAAAAAAACTATGTGAAAACAAAAACAACACTCGTATATGTAACTTTTTTGAGTAATTTTTTTGTTTGAGTTTTTTTCTAGTTTCCGCTCTATGTATATTTTCTCTATGAGGAAAACAATTTAAAAATTTTTGTATGAAAAACACTCAAACAATATTTAAAAACTGAGTGATGTTCATACAAAACTTTGAAAATTGTTTTCCTTTCGTGTTTCTGAATGAGGCCCTAAGGTTTTTTGTCTCTGACGTTTTTATACCCTACACTACCATAGTGGGGAGGGTATTATGCGTTTGTGCAGATGTTTGTAACGCCCAAAAATATTAGTCTAACACCCACCTTAAAGTATACCGATCGACTTAGAATCACTTTCTGAGTCGATTAAACCATGTCCGTCCGTCCGTCTGGTCGGCTGGCTGGCTGTCCATGTAAACTTTGTGCGCAGAGTACAGGTCGCAATTTTGAAGATATTTCGATCAAATTTGGTACATACTACTTTTTCGGCCCAAGGACCAAGCCTATTGAAACTGGCTGAAATCGGTCCATTATTTCACCTAGCCCCCATACAAATGTCCTTCCGAAATTGGACTTTATCGGTCATAAATGTTTAATTTATAAATGTATCTCCACAAATTGCGCTCCAAATTAGTTTTATATATACAAAATTCATGTCACCAAATTTTGTTACGATCGGTCCATAATTAGTCATAGCTCCCATATAGACCCGCTTCCGAAAATCACTTTAACGTGCATAAATCGCTTAAAAATGCTGGTATGCTCACAAAATTCAACATAGTAAACTTTCATATAGACACAAATCACAAATCACGACCTAATTTCATGGTGATCGGTCCATAATTGGTCATAGCCCCCATATAAGGTCCACTTCCGAAAATCACTAAAAAATATAAATTATTGAAATTTTAAAAGAAAAATCTTTTTGCTCTTTTACTTAGTGTAGGGTATTATATGGTCGGGCTTGACCGACCAACTTTCTTACTTGTTAAAATTACGTCTTGTCTCTATGTTACCCTATGAGCAAAACTATCTCTTTAATTACACTGTGCTAGTCGGTATATTTTCGAGATATACCGTCATTTCGAAAATGGAAAGGTTGCGCAGCATATATTCGCGTAACTCAAAAACGGTTTATTTTATTGAAGAAACTGTAAAAACCGAAATTCCGCAACAAAATTACCTTTAAGCAAATCTTGGCATGTTTTTAATCTTCGCAGTTATTTTACAAATATAAATTTTTTTTTAGAAAATTTTCGAAATTTTTGGTTTTTAAAAAGGCATTAAAAATTGGAAAATGCGTATACGTTCTTAATTTTTAAATTCAAATGCATATAACTTTGGAGTCAGTCACGATTTGTAAATAATTATTTTTTTGTTTGACATACACATTTGTAGTTAGTCCAATAAAAGAAAAAAGGAGCAAATCGGGAAATATTTGGACCCGCTGTTATCAAAAAACTGGAGTATGGTGGGTAAAAATGTTGATAATTTAATTTTCAAATGCGAATATTTCCTAAGCTGTAAGAGATAGTTGATATCCACGACGAGGTTTTTTGTAGTGCTCGATGAGGAGATATTATATGTGTAAGCTTTTTGAAATCGGAACACAAACGAAGAAATACCATCGTTTTAAAAATTGATCATACCCGAGTCCAAGATGTATTAACAAGGTGGCAGCGTAACTACAACAATTACAACAATACAAGAACAATAATCATTTTACAGTGTACCATTTATTCCCAAACTAACGGAGACAAAAACAATGAAGAGAATGATCACAGAGAAAACAACAACAATAGCTTACAAATCAAATATGACACTGAGGCATCTATTTACAAACAACAAAACAAAAATTGACAAACTTAAGAGTGATAATGTGGTCTATGAGATAAAATATGACGGTAATGAAAGGGAGAGATGTAACTTGGTTTACATTGGTACGACAAAGAGAATGTTGGGGACGAGAGTTAATGAACACAAAACAGATATTGAAAAAGGAAAAATAACGACGGCATTATCTCTGCACGTAAAGGAGTGCAATCATAAGATGGATTTTGACAATATTAAGATATTGGACAGAGAACAAAAAGAGAACAAACAATACACTCTTGAAAGCTTAAGAATACAACAAAAAATACACAATACAATGAACACGAAAGAGGACAAGGATAACATAAAACTGCAATATTCCGCTGCAATATTTAATTATTAAATCAGTTGAAGTTCTGTGATATTAGTATTAAGTTTGACTTATAGTATATGTTTGTGTTGTAATGATTATTTATTTATTTATTAATTCTGTGTCGTGAAGTCCAGTTTTTTAAATAATAAGTTAATTGACAATGTAAACAATAGAATTTCGTAAGTTGAACTGTGATATCTTAAGTTTTTCAATGATTTATAATAAAATATTTATATGTTTTTGTCGCTAGAATTCAACAATAAAAGAAAACCCCTGAAGAAGTTTGAAACAAACAAACGAAACGTTGGGTAAATAATAATAAAAATGAAAATACTTTGATTTTTATTTACACATTTGGTAACAAATGATTGACCATAAATAGCCCGTAAGATTGGAATCTTAAAAACTAAAATTGTCAACATCATTGGTCATAAATAGAAAACTAGATAATCATTTTTGTTTGTGCAAAACCGTGTAAAGCGTCAAAAAAAAATTCACAAAAACGCACTTTTATAAATGAAATTGTTTTTTTTAACACTTTTAAATATTTTATACACATAACTCGGTGACAAATACTGTCTTTTTTTAATATAAAATAATCTTTTTAATCTTATAACAAATTTAAAAATTTTTTAAACAAGCTTTTGACATTTCACAAGGCAAAACACGAGTAGAGCAAAAAATAGTCAGCTGGCGTTACGCTGCCACCTGGTTAAATATGCCTTGCCCGAGTCCTACTTTGGGGACCCCTGGCCGCACCTCTGGTGGACTCATGCGGTCTAAATTCAAACTTAAACTCAACAACACTTTTTCTTTGCGCGTGTCAAATTTCTATCAAATCGGACTAAGGGTTTAGATTTATTTCCTTTTTTTTTCTCTACCACTGTGCACTGCACGATATAGCTACTTAGTTACTACGAGTTATGTATTTTGATAAAATATTAGGGGATATTTGTATAATTTTTTGTGAATAAAATGAAAAGTTGTGGACAGATTTTATTTATTTAGAGCTTGTTTTATTTGGAACTACGTTTTCTAAATGTGTAAAAATGTGAGCGTATATGCATTTTTCAATTTTTAATGCCGTTTTAAAAACCAAAAACTTCTAAATTTTTCTAAAAAATTATTTTTTTGCCAAAAAAATATTATATTTCTAAAACGACTGCGAATATTATAAACATGTTAAGATTAGCTTGAAGGTAATTTCGTTGGTGAATTTCGGTTTTTTCAGTTTATTCAATAAACTAACCCGTTTTTGAGTTACGCGAATTTTCGAAATATCCATTTTCGAAATAACGGTATATCTCGAAAATACGAGCTAACCTAAAAAAACGGTTAGCACCACTGAATTCAGCGACCCCTCTTGACAGAAAAAAGTGTAAATTTCGTGCATAGTGTTATCGATTGTACAACATTTATCGGAAGAAATATTTTCCTAATTTCTTTACGTAATTTAATAATAAATAGAAAATAAAAACTGTCATCATGTTTTCTCCTAGAAGTTTTATCAAAAAATTTAAAAAAGCTAAAAACAATACGGAACAATTGAAAACCCCAAAAAAGAAAATAACTGAAAAATCACCTAAATATGATAATGATGAAAACGTTAAAGCGGCCTTATTGGAAATATTGATATATGTTATCTTTCTGGTGGCAATAACAATTGGTAAAAGTCAATAAATTTACAATTTTTAATCAAATAATAACTAAGAACAACGACTTTAACTTATTTTTCTAGTGGCTAATGCAGCTCAGCATTTGTACATGTTCTATTTCAATCAAACTTTGGAGAGATCATTTTTGGACAGGAATTTAGAAACTGATTTGGGAACAGAGTTGAGTTTTAATGATTTGGTGACAACAGCTGATTGGTGGTTATATATGGAAAGAGTTTTCTTGGCCAATTTACATGGTCTCAACTATGAATGGATAAATGAGGAGAAATTAAATGATAATGCAAGTGTAACAGAAAAAGTTTCAGAAGTTAAAGAAAGAGGTAAACGTGGAATAGCTAAAGGTAAAGGACAGCAAAGAAGAAAAATTGGAGCAACTAAAAGTAAAGCAGAAGGTGGTGGTAATGAAGGCCAAGAACGAGATACTGAAAGTTTGTCACGCATTTACTTAAGAGATAATATTTTATTGGGACCTCCTCGTTTGAGACAAATACGTGTTAGGGAAAATTCCTGTGAAGTTCATGAAGTGTTTCTTACATATTTCATAAACTGTTATGCGGGCTATAGCAAAGATAAAGAGAATATTACAGATTCATACATGAAGTAGATATAAAGTTCATTTAAAGCTAAACTATGAATTACTAAGTCTTAGTTTTTAAATATTTCAGTTCAAAATTCTTTACCAGGACAGAGTTACAAGTAAATGTCGTACATGGCCAAATTACCAAATATTATGGAGCTGGCTATGTACAAGAATTGAGTTATGATTTTGAAGAAAATCGAAAAATCCTAGAAAACTTAAAGGCCAACAAATGGATTGATCGTGGAACTCGCATGATCATTTTAGAATTTGTTTTGTTTAATATTAATACAAATATATTTAATAATGTCAAGTAAGTTTTGTTTTTTATTCTTTATCTTTTTTGTTATGTAATATTGGCTTTTCTTTAGAATTATAGCCGAGGTGCCACCGGTTGGTGGCATTGTGCCATCTCATCAATTCCAGGCTTTGAAATTGCACACTCTTTGGACCGAGGGCTATTGGTATGTGTATGTGGCTGGTGGTATTTTCTATATTATGGTTTTGTTTTATACTATTGAAGAAATTATTCAGTACTCAAGAATGGGTGCGAAACTATATTTTTCTTCGGTTTGGAATTTTTTGGATATTTTAGTACTGATGGTAAGTGGCTATCTCGAATAATTATGGAGACAATATAAAATAATAGGTCACACATTTCGTTTGGAATGGTTTTAAATAATAATTTAAAAATTTTAGGAAAACAAAAATGTAAGTAAAAAACAATATCAATTCCACTTTGAAAACTGGAGCTGGTTTCATTACGAAACCAGTTGCTTTATTTCTTTAATTTGAAAAAAATGTACTTGACATCCAAGATTGCTGTAAAACTCAACAAGAGCTTGCAAAATCATTGGGAGCTACTCAAACAGCAATATCAAAACGTTTGAAAGCAGCAGGATTAATCAAGAAGCAGGGAGACCTTGAAATACTACACAGAGAAAACAGATTCGTGATAGCAAGCGAATTCGTTGCCAATCGAATGATTCGGTTGCACACATAGAATTTTTCAGTTCTAACAACAGAAAGTCAGTTGATAAAGAAGAATTTCGGTTGAGGCAACCAAACTTTAGTTGCGCCTTCCAAAATATTGTAGTCACAACTGTAAAATTCGGTCACTAAGACAGAATCATTCGATTGGCAACAAATTCGGTTGCTATCACGAATCTGTTTTCTCTGTGTATCTGAAATGCTGCTTGAACGCTATAAATGAAAATCATTTTTGCACCGAATCATTACTTGCGATGAAAAATGGATCGATTACGATAACCCAAAGCTTAAGAGCCGAATCGACATCAAAGCCAAATATGTATGGCGCTAAGGTAATGCTTTGTATTTGGTGAGATCAAAAGGTTCCTATCTATCTGAAATTTCGCCAAAACATCACATGGAACCTGTAGCGAACGCAAAATATTAGTTGGAAGCGAGCCAGAATATGCGGCCAGACAGGAAACCGTAATATTCCATCATGACAAAGCTGGGCCACATGTTGCAATACATGTTGAAAACTATTTAGAATGAAGTAATTGGGAAGCTTTGCCTCAACCGCCTTATAGTTAAGAACTTCCCTTCTGACTAATATTTGATTCGATCGATAGAGAACGCTCTATCTGGGATATGCTTCACTTCAGAACAGAGTATTGGCTTGATTCGTTCTTGGCCTCAAAAAAATGAGTTGTTCTTTTGACTCGGAATCCATACTTTGACAGAAAGTTGGGAAAAGGTCATACCTAACAATACTTCAATAAATTTATAAAATATATGAACAAACTCATGCATTTTTAAGTCATACACCCAATAAAAGAAACATTAAAATACCAAGTATTATTAGAATCGGTTTACAATTGACCAGATTTTTATCCGGGAGTGTCATAAGACATTCTTGAAAGTGTTTGTTACCACTCTAAAAATAACCTGTTAATTTTTCTCTTTCAGCTCTCCTATTTATCTTTAATCTATAATTTATTGCATCCTTGGTATATGTCTGACATTCTGAACCAGATCAAAGCCAAATCATATGAATTTGTGAGCATTGATTACATCTGCTATTGGAATTTACTCTACATCGATATGATGGGTATTTGTGTATTTTTGGTATGGATTAAGATATTCAAATATATAAGTTTCAATAAAACCATGTTGCAGTTTAGTACCACCTTGAAAAGAGTAAGTTGTAATTAATTTTTGAAAAAAGACACTTCCAATTTCTAACTAGAAATTCTTTAGTGCGCTAAAGATCTTTTTGGCTTTGCCGTCATGTTTTTCATTGTCTTCTTGGCTTATGCTCAATTGGGCCTGCTAATTTTTGGCTCCAGTCATCCAGATTTTCGTGAATTTGGCGTCTCGGTTATAACATTGATGCGCATGTTTTTGGGAGACTTTGATTATCAATTGATAGAGGAGGCGAATCATGTTTTGGGACCCATTTATTTTTTAACTTATGTTTTATTTGTGTTCTTTATTTTACTGGTTGGTAGATAATGGTTTGCTTTTAATATTTATTATCAACTGTTAAAAATACTTCTTCTGTTTAGAATATGTTTCTGGCCATTATCAATGATACTTATGGCGCTGTTAAAAGTGAAGTTCAGATAGGTCGCTCGGATTTTGGTCCATATTTAAAGAGCTTATTTCAGAAATTCTATATGTGGTGTTTTCCTAAAAGGAAACTTAAAACTAAAGCAAATGAAAGTTTGTTGTTAAAGGAAATGGAGGAAATATCTGCTACTACACCTTCTTTATATCCAGCATCCACTAATGAACATTCATCTCAACCATCTTCGCCCGATCGTGTAAGAAAGCGTGTCAGTGAAGTGTTAAGAGAGTAAGTAAAGTAATAAATTCTTTAATTCCTTTACTTCAATGAGCAACAAATTAAATTTAAAATTCCACAGATACTTCGAGGAGCTTTCGGAATTTCAAGAGCCACCTGATTTTTTGGGGAAAAAATTAGATTTTGAAAGGTATGTTTAATATTAAGTTTACTATGAAAAATTCGAAAATATTGTCGATCCTTAAACAAGATTTTACTCTGGAAAACATGTTAACAATTCGAATGTTTTGTTTGTCTGAATATCCTTAGAGTTTGTGGTAACACCACACAGAGAAAACAGATTCGTAATGGCAATCGAATTTGTTGCCAATCGAATGATTCTGCCTTGGTGACCGTATTTTACAGTTGTGGATACAAAATTTTAGAACTTGTAACAAAAATTTGGTTGCTTCAACTGAAATTCTTCTTTATCAATTGATTTTCAGTTGCTAAAACCGAAAAATCATTCGATTG
This sequence comes from Calliphora vicina, assembly GCF_958450345.1. NCBI lineage: Eukaryota > Metazoa > Arthropoda > Insecta > Diptera > Calliphoridae > Calliphora > Calliphora vicina. Next base: position 135,738,604 of record NC_088780.1, on the reverse strand, counting down.
GCAACAAATTCGTTTGCCATTACCAATCTGTTTTCTCTGTGCACCAGCCCTGTGCTGAAATGATTTCCCACAGGCGAATGTTTCCACATTTTTTAATCTATAATCAACTAATTACATTCGCATTTAACAATTATTTTAATTACAGTTTAAACAAACGCATTACTATGTTGGAGGAGGTTTTAGAGCAATTAATTAATCATATGGATCGCATTTTAAAGAAGGTTGAGTCAAAGAAAGTCAAGTAAAAAACCTAGATAGAAAAACCCAAATTATGGATTTTTTATTTATTAAACTATTAATTAATTGAAATATTTTAATAGTAGTGTTGGCTTTTACCACCTTTTCGTTTATTAAATTTATAAAAAAAATAATAAATATTGTCATGTATTCAAATAAATTCGGTCTATTTTTGTTGAAGACACATTTGGGTTGACATTATAAGTTGAATGACTTCATTATGGACACACATGTTTAAACATATTAACTTCTTGTAATGGTATGTATCCCTATAGTTTTAATAGTGTCAGTTATCAGGCTGACACCAATTAATATATTATTTCACACATCATTTCATCAGATATAGAATCAATTGATGCTTTAGTATACCTTAGTAATTATAAGTTTAATGTCTTTTGCTTTTGTTATTTTACTTTGAAGATGTGCATCCTTTTGTAATCCCCATTGTAGTCTTATTAATCAGTAGGATAAATTTACTTCCTTCTAGGACACAAACATATTAAGATAATGGTCTAACTATAGCTTATTCAGTAGCCAGTATTGTTCATAAGTGCTAGGTAAAATCACTAGTTCGGACAGTCAACAGAACTACAGGGATGCGGCAACATATGGAAAAATATCGTCACCTAAAATGCTAAATAAAATAACATCACTTTTCATAAGCAAAAAACGATATAAGAAAACTACTTGAGATATTGAAACAAAATGTTCAAATCTGGATGACAATGAAACTGGAAATATATGTATTTTACTAGCATTTTTAACTCGCTTCTTCGTTAGCGGAGAAATTCAACCAACGTTTAAAGCTGGTTAAAACATTCAAGTTTAATTTATTAAAGCACATATTTGAAGATTAGCTCACTGTTACAGAAAGTACTATATCTTATTAACTTTTATGTTGATTCCTAATTCACCTAATATGGTCGGTCAAGCCCGACCATATAATACCCTACACTAAGTGAAAGAGCAAAAACATTTTTCTTTTAAAATTTCAATAATTTATATTTTTGAGTGATTTTCGGAAGTGGGCCTTATATGGGGGCTATGACCAATTATGGACCGATCACCATGAAATTAGGTCGTGTGATTTGTGTCTATATTAAAGTTCACTGTGTTGAATTTTGTGAGTATACCGACATTTTTAAGCCATTTATGCACGTTAAAGTGATTTTCGGAAGCGGGTCTATATGGGAGCTATGACTAATGATGGACCGATCGTAACAAAATTTGGTGACATGAATTTTCTATATATAAAACTTATTTGGAGCGAAATTTGTGTAGATACATAGATAAATTAAACATTTATGACCGATAAAGTCCAATTTCGGAAGGACATTTGTATGGGGGCTAGGTGAAATAATGGAGCGATTTCAGCCAGTTTCAATAGGCTTGGTCCTTGGGCCGAAAAAGTAGCATGTACCAAATTTGATCGAAATTGCGACCTGTACTCTGCGCACAAGGTTTACATGGACAGCCAGCCAGCCAGCCAACCAGACGGACGGACATCGTTTAATCTACTCAGAAAGTGATTCTAAGTCGATCGGTATACTTTAATGTGGGTGTTAGACTAATATTTTTGGGCGTTACAAACATCTGCACAAACGCATAATACCCTCCCCACTATGGTGGTGTAGGGTATAATTACCTATTGCTATATTCCCAGAAGTATATAGCATATAGCTTATGATAGATTTCTTTTAGATGAAATAACTATTTTATTGAAAAAATTAAAATAAAAGTACTTAAAATAGAATATCAGAAATTAATTTCAAAAAATAGAATAGCGCAGGATGCACTAAGTAAGGTGAAATCAACAACACAGCTGATTTTTATTTATCTATTTTGAAAGTGCTCGTGTTTTGTCAAACTGAATTTATTTTGAAAAAATAATAAATTTAATTTTCAAAGAAAAAAAATTTAAAATCAAAAAACATGAATGAAAATGTCAATAAAAAGATTTCATATAATGAAATTTGGATAAAGCACTATTAAACCGTTGTTCTTTTTCAAAAATAATTTAAATTTAACGGCCGTTTTTTAGTTATATGCAAAAGTAAAATTTGTTTATTTTTTATTTGACAAATTCAATTTTGACAAAACCTATGCTCTTGTCAGCAAGAAATATTGAGTTTGTTGTATTTGTTGTCGAAACGCTCTCACCTTACTTAATACATCATGGAATAGCGTCTTGTGGGATCGTTTTTGTATTGTTGGAAGTATATTTTATTTTTTAATTTTTAATTTGAGTAAATAATATCAAATGTCCAGTTTACCCCCTTTTTGGGCCCTTTTTTCCCCCCGTGTGGAAATCAGCATTTTTGGAACAGACTAGCGACCCTATAATTCTGAAAGGGCATGTTGAGTAGATCATTTTTGTAGAATAAACTTATAGTCTAGCTGGTCTGAATTACTGTGAATTTTACTGTGGGTCAAAGTTATAATTTTTTGATCGAAGGTAGCATTATACTAACTGAAAAAAATGTTGTTAGTTAATATCTGAGAGAATTCTTATTGCCAGAGTTATATCGTGGAATTTTATGGGGATCATTTTTATGGAAGATCTTAAACCCCTATCTCCTCTCTTTAGGGGTCAATTTGACCCCTTTTTCGAGAAAATCGAAAAAAGTCCTTTCAAAAAGGACATTTAAGGATTACAAAATTCCACGAAACTTTTTGCCGTAAAATTTCATTGGGGGTCACCAAAGACACAAAAGTTGTAAATAAAGTTCTTTACGCTTAATTAGCATAATTACAGCCCATATCGGGTCTCACATTTTTTAAAAAAATTCAAATATGATCCGAACAAGCTGAAATTTAAAACATAAACATAAATATATGCATACATATGTAAGTTATCTCTTTTAGTTCAAGAGATATTTAGGTTTATTTATTTATTTTTTTTTAATTCTGTTCGATCTTGTTTTGGTTTTTTAGATATGGCGGGCCTATGGAAGTTCGCATTTTTTTTAAATAGCATATAAAATAAAATTTCGAATACAATAAAGGTAACATGCTAACAGTTATCTCATCCCTATAAAAAGTTACACGCATCCAAAGTTGGAACATGAAAAAATGGATGTATTTTTTACGTTTTTTTCCAAAAAAGTACATATATTTTTTCTTCTGTAGAATAAAATTTACTTCGGGACTATATAAAATTTGTATATGACCCAAAAAGATAACCTAATGCAAAAGCGTGTAAAGTAAATCTTGGCTCTCTTAAGTGGACCTAGTCGCTATCCAAACTTTTACAATTTAAAAAAACAAAATTTTTGGTTTCAGTAAAAAATTATAAAAATGCAAAGCACCGATCCTCGAAAAGACAGCATGCTTGTATAGCCCTATATCTTATTTAAATACATACAAAGTTATTTTGCTATCACACGCTAAATAATGTCGCAGTAGGGTATTTTCTAAATAAACTCAGTTTTTGGAACACATTTTCCCCGTTTTAGGAATTTTGGCATTTTAAATAAAAAGTGTCAAAAATTATAATGCCATTGATTTAAGGACATTTGGATCTACAATATGTCGCTATTCTGTTCCAATCAAAAAGTCTCAATTTGTTGTGTTATCAGTAAAAAGTGCAATTAGAAAATAATATTTCTTAGTTCTTTTATTAAAAAAATAAAACGGTACCAAAAAAGTCGAATTTCAAAAAAGTACCAAAAAAATTTCTACCCATTACTAATCCGGTTCAGATGAATTAAAAATTGTATTGCCATGTTTATCAATTTAGAAGATATAAAGGTTAACAGAGGGTTCTAATGGTACTATTTTTCAAAAAGTACCAGACACTTGTAGGCTCTTTTTTTGATTAAAGGCGGACACATTTAACATTTTATTTCGATTTTGCCCGTTTATCCCGATTAGCGATCGAATTTCCAAAAATCTCTTAGTGGATCTAAATGATGTAGAAGTACATATTAACCGAATTTCAAGTTCCTAGCTTTAGCGGTTTGGCTGGGTGAGTCAATGGATGAGTCAGAAAAAATGTTCGTATTTTTTGTTGATACGTTGTTTTGCATTTTAGGTGACGATATGTGGGTTTATGTGTACTTTGGTGACTATATACTTTTAGCTTGTTTATTCAGTTGTCACACTGTCAGAGTTGTTGTCCTTTAGCTGTTAATCAGTATCATTATGTCCTTAACGTACTTAACAGAAAATAAGAATAGATTCAAGACAATGACTTTAGTTTCGTATCGTTGTGGTAGTTTTGTACTTTTGAAATATATAGAGGAGTACGTGGGGGAAATATAATTACAGGTATTAACTTGTTATGGAATATGAAGATATAAAAATTGGAATATGAAGATATAAAAAACGTCTCAAGCGATCTCCTGATTTAGTAAGCGCTATCCAATATCCTTTTGATGAGAGAAAGAGCAAACCCGGAAAATACGGAAATTTGTATGTTCACAGGAAAGCGGAAAATTCCAAATTGATGTCCTGTCTTTCCAAATAAGTTACATATAACAACAAAATTTTTATGAGACTGTTCTGGAAGTACACAGAATCGGGACTTTCTAAAGAAAAGCTATAGGCTCATACGAATGTGCAGCGACTATTCTAAGAGAAGAAAGTTGTAATTAAACATATTCAAAAAGAACTGAGAATGAGACGGAGAACCGCATCGTCAAAAGCTATTGAAAATATTTTATCAATACTACCGATCGAAGTACAGGTGAAATCTGAAGCAGCCCTAGCTGCAACCAGATTGATGGCAATGGCATAATGACTAATAAATGACCATATATCCAAACAACAAAATATAATAAACATCTTTCTGAAAGGCAGGATCACCATAACACCGGAAGGTGTAGCATGATATGAAGTAACAAGGGTAAGGAAATACCAAGGAACCGAACAAATGGTTAAACAATTGTTGAACGAACAGGAATGGGTACCTACGAATGGGTTTCCCAGATCACAATACTGCTTTTCAGGCTGAGATAATGACGATTACGGAGAGAATTATGTAGTTGAAGAGCAAAACTACAACTCGTAAAAGCTTTTATATTTAGATATCGGAACGTTTTACAATGCAAGAATGACATACCTTTTCACTCATATTGCGAATATCTGAAGATAATAGGGGTTCCAGGCGATCTCGGCATTATCGGCAATGAAAAGACGGACAAACTATACAAAATGGTATCATCACTCTGGAAAATGTCAAACCCTTTCTAAAGTCTAAGAACGAGCTAAATAAATAAACACGTCAGAAACTGGCAGAACTCCAAAGTCGGCAGAACGACCAAAGTTCTATGGAGAAACCCATACCATAAACCAATACTCTGAAGACTACTACATGGATCAGGTTTGATTTTTTAAACTTCTACTCAACATAACCTAACATAATTATGAATAACGTTTGTAGGTTTTTTTTTGTAGGTCGAGGAGATTGACGAATCGGTGGAACAGCTTTTGTTTTACTTTTCTGATCCATAGAAAACATTTTGGTATGTGTTGCTTTTTAAATCTGAAATGCATCGCTGTCTAACTTAGTTTAATTTCTAGAAAATAATAGTATGATTTCAATATTTATGGTATTGACAAGGAAATGAAGTCCTGTCTTTAAATTCATCAATTTCAGAGTCACACACATAAATGTTTACCTATTGCCATCAATCTCTTTTTATGCAGGACAATCTTGGGATTTAATGAAGACCCTCTTGTATATTGCTGAGTTTAGAATCATGATACCATTAAATTGGGCTAACTTTGATTTTTCTGCAAAAACTTTAGCGCATTAAGATGGGACGTGGAACCTTTATGGTTAACTATATTTCAGAATGAAATATTCTTTCTTGAACATTTCGTTTAGGTGCCTTGCCAAAGGTGCCTTGTTTTATTTTAACCTTATGCCTGTCCCCCACACAAAAAAAAAAATTTGCCGTACGTCCAAAGTGTTTTTTTTCTTAATTGAAAAATAATATAATTTGTGAATCATATGTGATGTACGGACGTGTGAAAGGGTTAAAAAAAAGTACATAGAAAACAAGTTGGAATTCTAATTTCAATGGACTAATAATAATAGACTGCTTATTATTAGTTGTTTTGGATTTTTGGAAACGACTTCACTATCTATAAGTCTTGAGAAAATATGTGTATGTATATCGGACAGTGAGAGAATTCATAAAAAGGACAAACAAATCTATAACTTCTAAACGGATATTCCGATTTAAATAAAATTTCCAATGGCTATAGAAGAGATGGAGTTTATGGATGAATATGGATTTTAAACACAGAGTGTGGTATCTGGGGTATATAAAATATTTAAAATTATTTCATATTTCTCGATCCGATTTCCATCAAACAAATTAATTTCGTAAATGTCATCTTTGATTTTTCCGTCATTATATTTTTGAAAAATTATTTGTGGAAAATTTAAGACTTTATGTAGATGTTCATATAACATTCTTACATAATGATTATAACACTAAGTTTTTGTTATAATATTCATAATTTACATTATAATTAAATATTTCGGGAATTCCCTGATTCACGGAAATCAAAAAATTTTGGGAATTAAAATCCCTAGTTATATTAAATATTGCCTTTGTAAAAAGATTAACTTCAGATTGCAGTCAGGATTTGTGGTAAATGAGATTATCTGATATTTTATCTAAATAAAATACATTAAATAGTTATTAACATATATGTATGTATGTATGTACATAATTACTCTTAATAATGCAGCTGATATTGAATGCACTTAATGTTTTAATACAAATTCACATTTATTATACAGGTACACAATTGGGAGATTCACATGGTCTGCTATTGAGTCATATTGTCATAATGTCCTAATATATTATGATAGTTTTAACCCTCCGTTAGTCGCAATCATTTTCAAGCGAGACTAGTCGCAATGTATCAAATTGATATCAATAAAAGAAAGGCGCGTTTGAAAATAATCTCTTCACTTTTTGTTTCGAAAACATAAAAACAATATTAAATTCAAAGTATTTAAAAGAATAATAAAAATAAAATTGCAGTAAAAATATATTTTTATCAAAAAATAGCTTAAAACTTAGGGTGTTTAAAAAAATTTACAATAAACAAAATTTTGCCTGTATCAACTAGATCTGTTGCCAGTAACGGAGGGTTAACAAATTGTTATTGAGTTCCAAACAAAAAAGTTGTAAACTAATAAGACTTTTTGAACTACAGATGTTTATTGTTTTGTCATAAAATAGCACTTTTTTTGTTTGAAGCACAACTACAATTTGTTTAAAATTTATAATACATTAGGACATTATGACAATATGACCTAATAGCAGACCGTGTGAATCCCCCAAATATATTTATTGCATCTGAAGGGTTTTTCTTGTATATACATACATATGTATTTATATTCAATTCAAATATGACATCTAACATTTATTTATGGCAAACATGTTAAAATCCACTTAATGGAAATTGTATGTCGTATAAGATCTAAATATGACATTAACTTGAATTGAACATTAACGAAACTAAGTTCAAATATTAATAAATCATTTTAATGAATTGTTTCAATCAATAAGGTTAATTTTTGGAAAATATTTCCATGGTGTTCTATTATATACATATGTACATACACACATAAATACTTGTGAGTTGTTAATGTATAATAAATTTAGTATAGGGAAAAGAAAGTTTTATAGATGCTAGATGTTTATGGTAAATATTTACTTACTAGGAATATTAACAGAATTTATAAGATTTGCATACCTTTACTTCTATAAAAACCTGTAATGTTTAAATAACACAGTACAACACATGATTTTGGGACTCAATTCTGACAATTGCACGTGAAAGTAGCGCCAAAAATATGAACTTCTGCATCATTAGTTTTGTCAAGTTGGCTGTCGTATTAATTTAATGGCCATACGAATTTTGTTCCCTCAAGGTGGATTTTTATCACTTTTTCTATATTTTAGCACGGTTATATCTCGTATACCGTACGGAATATCTCTTTTGTGGCTGAAGCTAAGTTGTAGATATTGAATAGTAGAAAAAAAGTACGGAACATACCTACCCGAAAAAGATGCATCCAGTGTCTTAAAAATCGCCAAAATGACCATTTTTTAAATTTTTTAACCGATTTTTCACCTTTTAGCTCCCATATAAGACCCGCTTCCGAAAATCATTTTAAAGTGAATAAATCTGTTAAAAATTATGGTATACATACAAAATTCATGATAAATAACTTTTATGTAGACACAAATCACATGACCTAATTTCATGGTGATCAGTCCATAATTGGATTTGTAATCCAGTTATTCTAAAAAAATGGGCATTTTTGCTATTTTTAAGGCACTGGATGCTCCTTTTTCGTGTAGGTATGTTCCGTACTTTTTTTCTACTATTCAATATCTACAACTTTGCTTCAGCCACAAAAGAGATATTACGTACGGTATACGAGATATAACCGTGCTAAAATATAGAAAAAGTGATAAAAAATCCACCATGAGGAAAAAAATTCGTATGGCCATTAAATTAATACGGCAGCCAACTTGACAAAACTAATGATGCAGAAGTTCTTATTTTTGGGGCTACTTTCACGTGCAATTGTCAGAATTGAGTCCCAAAGCAATGAACTGAAAAATGTTGTACTGTGTAATTTAAACATACAAGACTTTAAATAAATTCATGTAAACACCTCAACATCTTACTTTATTTTCAAGCTCTCATCTTGTCACATATAGTTAAGTTCAACAAAACCAAGGTTGTATTTATTATTACCTTGCATTGGTAAGGTAATATAAGTTCATTATTTATTAATTGTCTTTACTTCCTAGATATTTTCTATTTCTGTGAAATATTCATTTCAAGTTATTAGGCGCGAAATATATTACTTTCCCACCTCCTTTAAAGATAAATAACTTGTGGTTTTGTTTCGTGTTCTGTTGTGATGTCAACACTAAATAATTTTGTTAAGTTTAATTATAATATTTCATGAAATATTTATATATATTTACTGTTTGTAGTAACTAGACAAGAAATCATAAAAGAATTTTGTCTGCTTCCTGAGGTCGTTGATATCGCTAGAAAACCAGGAAAACTTGTAAACAAATTTGATTAAACAGTCTAATAATATGCGAACAAAGAAAGACAGTTGAAATCAGCATTGAAATTCCATGTGGGATTGGAATTTGTAATGAGCAAAGTTTTAAATGTACTCACTCATTCTGTCGATTTAACTCATTCCTTTAGTTAAAATATTATTCACTCACACACAGCATTAACAGAGGGTGTTTCAATAGGAGGTGTCATAATTTAAAATATGTTTAGCTGGTTTTATTAATATTTCCTGAAAATATTTCCAGATATAATACTACCAAATTGGTTTTATTGATTAGATCGGCTCATAATTCATAATATCCTAGAAATATTGGTATTAAAAATAAATTTCATTTATTGATATGTGGGATTTCCTGTCAAGTGAACCAACTTTTAAAATCGATATCTTCCGATAGGGATGAAATTTGCACCAAGGTTAGTTCTATTTGATAGTAAATCAGACACAATTTTTCATCAGGTGTATTTTTTCATCCATGTAATCTATTACCTATTGTCTTTAGAAAAATGTATCCCAAATAGTTTAGATAGCTATTTCTCTTTAAAAAAATTAAAAAAAAAAATGTTAAATTTTTTCAGAAATCAAAAAGTTTTTGACTTTTTTTTTCAAAATGGGCCCGTTATTTTTCTCAACAGAAAGCTTAGATATTTTCCTTGAAGACTTATTTGGTCGCATAGTGGGATACGAGTTGGATATCTATCAAAATATGTAAATGTTTTGTAACTCAAAATTTATGACGTAAAATTTATTTTTGACTTGTATTTTTTTCAATATTTTTTTTTATTAAGAGGTTTTTGGTCGCGTAATGAGATGCAAGTGGGAAACCTATCAAAATAAATATTTTGTAGCTATACAATTTTTAATTTTTTTCTTTGCTAAATTTTACTATTTTTCCAAAATGGGGCCCTTTTTTTTGCTCAAAAGGAAGCTTAGGTCCATTCTTTAAAGAGGTTTTTTGTCGCTTAGTGGGATATATATAAAAATAAATATTTTGTAACTCATGATATACAATTTTTGATGTTTTTTTGGCAAAATCAAAAACGTTTTTGACTTTTTTTCAAATTTTTTTTGGCTCTTTTTCGAATTTTTTTTTTGCCAACTATCTGTGGAATGCGAGTAATCCATTTGGGAAACAAGTAAAAAATGTTTTTTGATTTTGGAAAAAAAAAATTATTTATTTTTCGAAAGATTGAATAAAGAGCTATTAAATTTATTTGGGACACATTTTGCTTAGAGCAATAGGTAATAAGTTACATGGATGAGAAAAAACACCTGCTTGGTGTTTTTGACCCCCTCAGTTCTCGACCGATCTTGTGTCTGAATTACTATCCAATAGAACTAACCTTGGTGAAAATTTCATCCCGATCGGAAGACATTGATTTCAAAGGTTGGTTCACTTGACATGAAATTCCCCAAATGTATATCATAGAGGGAAGATAGATGACACAGAACTAATTACGTGACTGGTTTCTGGGATTTAGGAACCGGTTCGAATTCAATGACCGATTACTTTAAAATGGAGTTGTCAGTTGACACTATTAAGAAACTCATTGTGTTTTAACGAACTTGTTCTTTTTCGGGATTACTTATATTTATACTCCGATTATTTCTATTACTTTTATGAATTTCAATAAAATTTAGGTTAAGATATTAATACTTATTGTAAATTTCTCAAAAGAAAGATTCAATAAAGAAAGAGATAAAAAAAATTGGATCATGCAATATGCTAGAGGTAGAGATTTAGAATGGCCTTAATTGCTGTGAAAGTGTCCAAATTAGTTATAATTTATACTTTAATAATTTTATTGAACTAGTTCAAGACTAATGTATTAGAGTTAATTAAAATTCTTTCCATTGTATGACAAAAGCATCTATAATATCAGTAAATATGATCTATGATTTTTAATATCATCTCCTTTGGAAACACCCTTTAAATGGAGTAAGTTGATAAAATAAGACGTGTTATTTTATGTCTCATTTTGATAAATTTGTTTCTTTATTCCACAATTGTTTTATTTAATAATCTGTTTAAAGCAAAGCTAAAGAAATATTGTTTTTCTTTCTTCTATTTTATTTATGTTGGTTTCTGTATGGATGACTGAATATTCTGAGGAGAAAGGGAAATGGGATTAAAAAGCTTTATAGCTGAAAGCATATTACACTCAAATATTACTTTAAATTTTTTCTAAAGCTTTTCTGGGATTAATGAAAAGTTGCGGTATTTTATGTAATTCAAAATTGAGATATGTATTTTGTCTTTGCATAATTTGCCAACTGAATTAATCTCATAAATTATTGAAAAGACCATTGTCAAATCACAATATTTTGAATATGGTGTAGCAAATGTACATACACACAGCTTACAGCTCAAGCCTCTACTTTGAGTTCCTTTTAAGGTTCTGTTTTAGAGACACTGATCCATTCTAAACATCTGGGGAAACCTATAGTGAAAGGAGTATGATCACATAACGATTTCAGCACAGTTCAAGTACTCGTTCATCAAGCCGATAAAATCTTTGCTGCTTTACAAAGCTGCAGTATGAAAATTTACATATAAAAAAAAAATTAAAATGAAATTAAAATAAATGTTTACAATAAAAACACTTTCAGTTAACAACATTCCATGAGCGTAATAAAAATTTGAGTAAATGGTCAGGCAATAGTATAACACAAATTTTACATTTCAAGTTTTAAATAATAAAACCATTAACCCAATCAAGTAAGTAAGTATTGGCTACAAATATTCTAGAAACTATTTCGCTCAAATAAAGCTTTAATAGCATTAAATGCAGCACAAAAACATTCTTAAAATGTCTTGAGGTTAAACATTATAGAAAAAAGCATTAAATACGTTTGATTTAGTTTAAAACAAACTTGATCCACAATAACCAGTTGCGTTTTTTATACCCACCATCATCATAGATTGGAGGGTATATTGATTTTGTCATTCCGTTTGTAACACATTGAAATATTTGTAGCAGACCCAGAAAAGCTAGCGATCTAGCTATGTCCGTGCGTCTGTCTGTCTGTCTTTATGTTGAAAATACGATAGGGCCCAAACGAAAAGAGGTAGCTGGATGGTATTGAAAATGGGCAATATCGGACCAATCCGCCACAATCCTGATAAAATTTTGTTTAAATTAGTTCAAAGTACTCTTAAATTATACCGTAAATTAGTCCCAATACAAGCTCCTCCTTGAACAATCATTATAAATTTTCTTATAATAATTAATAGCGAGATGAAATTGGACATAAACTAGTTTTATATCATTTTAAATCTTTCTACCAACTTTTGTGCGGATCGGTCCATAATTGTCACATATTGATGAGGGGTATACAAGATTCGGCACAGCCGAATAAAACTCACTTACTTGTTTTTGTTTGTATTTTTTATAAATGTTCAATTTTCTGAAGCAGCGAAAACAAAATGGAAAGAAACACTTGTTATGCTGATGAGGGCGTAGATTTTTTTTTTTTTTTTTAAATTGTACTACTTTTATATTGTACTATTCGGGCTATGAGATGACGTAAAATTTTAGTTGCAGTACTAAACTAAACTATTGCATATTTGTACCAATAGTTGATTGACGACGTTTTTGTTTTATTTAAAAACAAAAATCTAAACAGAAATTGAATGTAATAAAACCAAATTTTTTTTTTAAATTCCCCTTACCACAATATAGAAATTTTTCTTTATGTTTAAGTCAGGCGAAGTTGTAATATTTGCCCAAGTTGATTTTGATTGCAGCTGATCAAGAAAAAAAAAAAAAATAAACAAAAGACACAAACAATGTTGATATATTTAAGAAGGCCAGGGTAAAAGGTGTTTTCTTATATTTCCGTTCTTAAACAAAACCTTATTTGTTAGAGTAGCCTTTTATTTATCAACTAAATTGGGTTCTTGTGATTTCTGTTTCATTAAAATTAACTTTAGCGACATTTTATTTTAATATTTGAACTCTTTCTGGTTTAGTGGTCACTTTACTAACCACCTTTTCTAGAGTCTTTAAACAATTTACATGCGGGAAGTTATGCTTCACTTCTTTAATTTTAAAAAAAGTGCCGCAGAAGCATATCGATTGCTCACCGAAGCTTATTGTGAATGTGTTTCATCGGTTTCAATGTGCGAGAGATGGTTTGTGCGACTCAGAAGTGGTGAATTTCATACGGATAACAAAGGGCGAGGCCAGCCAAAAAATTTTAAAGACCATGAATTGGAGGCATTACTCCATGAATATTGTTGTCAAACTCAACAAGAGCTTGCAAAATCGTAGGGAGCTACTCAATCAGCAATTTCGTTTGCAAGCAGCAGGATTCATACGAGAGACCTTGAAAGACCCTACACCCAGCGAAAAAATGAACACATCCGTGTACAATTTGACACCATTCGGTGTCAATAGTGTATCAACCCCGTATGTGGACAAATTGTACACGAACGGTGTTGACAATTTGTCACCGTTCGTGTACGATTTGACACCTGACAATTTTTCCTCTCTATTTTTTTGTTTAAATACACAGAGAAAACAGATTCGTGCTAGCAACCGAATTTGTTGCCAATCGAATGGTTCTATCTTAGTGACCGAATTTTACAGTTATGGCTACAATATTTTGGAAGGGGTAACTAAAGTTTGGTTGCTTCAACTGAAATTCTTCTTTATCAACTGACTTTCTGTTCTTAGAACTGACAAATTCTATGTATACAACCGAATCATTCGATTGGCAACAAATTCGGTTGCTATCACGAATCTGTTTTCTCTGTGTAACAATTTCTTTATTTTTTACATTTTTTTAATACAATACAATACTTATAAATACTTAAATATATAATAAATATAAAAACTATAAGTTTCCATTTTCAGTTGTATGTCGTCACTGGATTCGGTGATCTTCTCTGCCTGGATTTTCACTGATTTTATTGTCAGGATCTTCATCTGCATCAACACAAATTCGCAATCAAACACAATTACACTTTATTTTATATTTTGGTTTTTAAACCATTTATTTGCATCACTATTACCCTTTATTATTTATTAAAATATTAAAAACTTTTAATGTAAATAAAATTAAAACACACTTATAAAAAGCAACTCACGTTGAAATGCGTCGCGAATAATTTAACAACATTGCGATGTCGATTCGTACCCGTTTGTTTACAAATTGTAAACGTACGGTGTCGAAAAAAAATGACACCGTATGGTGTCAAAATGACACCAACGTTGTCGATTTTGCAACGTCGTTTTTCCGTCAGTGTATAAAAGAAAATCAGTTTTGCATCGAAATATTACCAGCCGAATCGACATCAAAGCCAATATCCATGACGCTAAGATAACGCTCTGTATTTGGTGGGACCCAAAGGGACCTATCTATCTATTATGAGTTGCTTAATTCTGGCCAGACCATCATATATGTTGTCAGAAACCGTATTAATTCACCATGGCAACGCTAGGTCAGATGCTGCCAATATCTGTTAAAAACTATTTCGAAAGAAGTTGTTAAGAAGTTTTGCCTCACCCGCCTTATAGTCCAGACCTTGCCCCGTCCGATTACTATTTGTTTCGATCGATGCAGAACGCTCTCTCTGGGATACGCTTCACTTCATAACAGAGTATCCGATGTTGGCTTGATTCGTTCTTGGTCTTAAAAGATGAACAGTTCTTTTGGCGCGGAATCCATATGTTGTTAGAAAGATGGGGAAAAGGCCGTAGCTTACAACTTTGAATAAATTTATATAGTATAAATAGTTCAAAATAAAAGCTAAAAATTTAAAAAAAAAATCACGAATTTTTAGGTCATACACCCAATAATAAGACTTGCGACCTTTGATTATTCGGGCAGATGGACACTGTTATGATATTAGCTAGTGTGTGCAATATCTCATATGTTCTTGGTCCAACCTGAATTATTCATGGAATAGAGCACAGCAGGATATTGATATATCATTCCAGAAAAACCTATGCAGTCCGTGTTTAGTCTAACAAAGAGTGTAAGAGTAAGCAGTCATTATTTTTTTATTTTTGGCCACAAAAAGTAGTAAAATTTCCTATAGTCCTTTGTTCGAATATCAAGTTAAATTAAGTTTTTACACCCCGTTTTGACGGTAAAAATATTTTGAAGTAGTTTAGTACCTTGGTAGTTTGTTAAATTGGTACTACCTACATTAGGGTGGCTTTAATAAAAATACGATTGTTAAAGTTTTAGCTCAATCGGACTTTGCTTTCCCGTGCCGAAAGTGTCTCGAAGTTTTAAAAATGAATACTAAATTCTCTCATTTTGACAAGAAATATGTATAAAAAAAAAATTTATGAAATTTCGAGAAAAATTAAAATAAAAGGTAATTTTTATTTAAAATATATCCGTATTTACTTGTGTATGAGTTTTTGTCTTCGTAGGATACAGTTAGCCTATTCGTAGGTATGGCAAAAAATATATTTTTTTAACGGCTGTTTCGAATCTCCATTTTCAAATTTTTAAAAATTTTGTTAAACAAATTTCAGAATTTTTTGATCATCACATTGCGATTTATTGAGATCATAATAGAGAATAAAAATATTAAAAAATTATGTCAATACCTCCCACAGTTTTTCCGTAACTACGATATAAATTTTGTGATTTTCGGGAAAAACCATTTTTTTGCCATATTTTGGCGAATGAGACTAATTTCCTTACTGTTATAAATTTTAAGTAAAACCTATTCATAATATTTTTAGTCCTGGTAATTTTAAATATGGTCTGAAAGTTTTACTAAAATCGAAAAACGTTAACCTTTAAATATTTCAATATTTGTAATTTCTAATGAAATATAGCGAAATGTTATATATTTTTGGGCCCATTTTAATGAAATTAAGAAAAAATATAACATGAAGTCCAGAATCTAAAACAACAGCAAAAAATGGAAATTAACCCTTAATACCACTTGGGGTAAAAATTACCCTAAACTTTTAAAATCACAAAAAACAGTAATTTTGACCATAAATGCTCTTAAGGGTTAAAATTCATTTTTGCACTTTTGTAGTATGTTAGAACATAATGTATATTTTTCTCAAGTTTCATTAAAGTCGGCCAAAAAATAAAACAAAATTTTACATTTAACCCTCCGTTACTCGCAACTGATCTAGTTGATACAGGCAAACATTTTTTTATTTAAATTTTTTTAAACACATTAAGTTTTAAGCTATTTTTTGATAAAAATATATTTATACTGGAATTTTATTCTTATTATTCTTTTAAATACTTTGAATTTAATATGGTTTATATGTTTTCGAAATAAAAAGTGCAGAGATTATTTTCAAACGCGCCTTTCTTTTATTGATATCAATTTGATACATTGCGACTAGTCTCGATTGAAAATGATTGCGACTAACGGAGGGTTAAGGGTTAAAGTTGTCCGTTTTTAGTAAAACTTTCAGAGTATATTTTAAATTATCTGAACTATAATATTCTCTATAGGTTTTACTTAAATTTATAACAGTAAGGAAATTGATCCCATTCGTTAAAATATAGCCAAGAAATTGGTTTTTCCCGAAAATCGCAAAAATTAAATCCTAGTTACGGAAAAACTGTAGGAGGTATCGACATAATTTTTTTCATATTTTTATTCGCTATTATGATGTCAATAAATCTCAATGTGATGGTCAGAAAATTCTGAAATATGTTTAACAAAATTTTCAAAAAATGGAGATTCGAAACAGCCGTTAAAAAAATATTTTTTTTTTTGACATACCTGCGAATAGGTTAACGGTATCCTACGAAGACAAAAACTCATACACAAGTAAATACGGATATATTTTAAATAAAAATTACCTTTTATTGTAATTTTTCTAGAAATATGTTAATTCTTTTTCCTAAATTTCTTGTCAAAATGAGAAAAATTAGTAGTCATTTTTAAAACTTCGAGGCACTTTTGGCACGGGAAAGCAAAGTCCGATTGAGCTAAAACTATTACAATCGTATTTTTACACTAAAAGGAACAATTCTAGATGTGAGCACTTAATCATTTTAAGAAAAACAAATGTTGCCCTTTCACAAAAACCACTCTAACCTACATATTAGAAAATTAAAACGAAAGTAATATAACAAAATTTCTTAACAAATTTTCAATATTTTTTTAAAAAAACTTTACTTTTTCTGAAATTTTATTTAAAACAAACAATTATTGTGATAATATAAAACCAAATACATAGTTTTTCAATAACTTTTTCTAACGGGTTTTCAATAAAATTGAATATTACAAAATTGCACTTTTCCCCCCGCCTTAAACATGTTGTTGTTTATTACAAATATTTATTAGTTTGAAATATTTTGTATTGTTGTATGTATAAAATATTTAAAAAAAAATTGCAATTCATATTATGAATTTGAAATGTTGTTGTTGTTTTTCTAAGCTTCTATGCAGGTATTTAATTGCGCGGTTTATTGTTGAGTTTAGTTTTATAGAAAAAAAAAGTTTTACAAAATGTTTTTTTTTATTGTTTCAATATTTTTATGTAAAGTGCTCTAAATTGAGCTGGTTTGTTAGTTGGTATGATGGCGATATCGAGTACAAGTAGAAAAGTACTGTGCGAGGTGCTACATATTTCCAATAAATTTACGAGTGGTAGAAGTATGAAATGTATCTAGACTGTGTGAGTACGTACTAACTGCATACTTGTACAATGTATAGAGGTAAGTTAGTAAAACTATGTACATACTTGTTATTGTTGCTGTTGTTGCAGTTATTTCAGCTGCTGTTGTTGGTTTTTTGTAGTTGTTGTTGGCGGTCGTGGTATAAAAGCATACAACTCTTTGATTTTCTTTTGAGTCCGTTGTTTCACAGAGTCTTGTGCAAGTGCAAATTCTAGTTTAGTACTTTTTATTTCACTGTTTTAGATTTTTTTTTGGTTTTTGTTTCTTGCTGATTGCTTGACAAAACGAAAATTTCATCTTTTGAATTTCAATTTTGTGTACTTTTTCCTTCGTTTTCTTGCTATATTGTTATTTGACAGCAGTGCACATGGTTTGTGTTGGATAAAACGTTTATCAAACAAATAACAAAACTACCATACGCTTCCAGAAAAAAAAACGAAAGATTGGTTTAACAACGAACAGAAAGAAAATATTTATGGATTTTTTGGTTCATAATTAAGTGCTTCGAGGAAAAACAGAAAAAGGAATAAACTTAAAAGACTGTTATAGATTTAAAATAAACTTTTTTTAAACAAAAAATAATGTATAAACTGGTAAGCATTTTCTAGTGTTAAATAAAAGCTTGAAATAGTAAAACTTTGTTAAAAAATACAGTGAACATTGACTTACAGTTAAACCTTGATAATACGATTATTTGATTGCAGAGCCTAATCCGGATTATCAAATTACCCGGACTACCGAAAAAAAATTTTGAAAAAAATTTTACTTGTATTAAAAATGCTTTTAAAATACATATCTAATGATATATTAGCGGTATTCACAATCACGTGGAAATGGTCTTGCATCATTGCAAATGCAAATTTGTATAGGTTTTTGTGTGTATTTTGTTAATGGATTAGTGTAAAATTTTGCATTTGCAATGATGCTAGATCATTTTTACAAGATTGTAAATACCGCTATTATATTTATGTATCATTTAAATAAATGATATTTCGAAAATTTTTAAAAAAAATTTTAAATTATTTTCGAAGTTGCAAGCCAAGAAGCTAGTATCATTAAGATATTGTGTAATGAACAATATATAAAACAAGTAAGAAAGTATAGTCGGTCAAGACCGACCATATGATACCCTACACCAAGGAGATGATTATAAACAGTTTTCTTTCAAAATTTATATGGGATCTATGATTAATTGTAGACTGATCGTTACAAAATTTACAACTTATTTGTGTTGAATTTTATTTGATTACGATTTATTTGATTAGAGATTTATGCCAGTTAAAGTGATTTTCGGAAGTGTGCCTTATATGGGAGCTATTACTAATTATGGACCGATCGTTATAAAATTTGGTGACACGACTTTTTTATATATACAACTTATTTGTTTTGAATTTTGTTTGAATACCAACATTTTTAAGAGATTTATGCGAGTTAAAGTGATTTTCGAAAGTGGGCCTTATATGAAAGCTATGGCTTATTATGGACCGATCGTCACAAAATTTAGTAGTGCGATTTCGTCTTATATGAAACTTATTTGTGCTGAATTTGGTTTTGATATCTATATAACTAAGATATTTATGAGATCTTGACTATTTTCAGATAGGGCAAACGTATGGGGGCTAGGAGAAATAATGGGCCGATTCAACTCAGAAAGTGATCCTGAGCAGATTGGTATACCTTATGGTGGGTGTTGGGACAATATTTTAATACATTACAAACATCTGCACTAACCCAATATACCCTCCCCACTATGGTGGTGTAGGGTATAAAAATTAATTAAATTTAATTAGAATCTGAACTAATCCTATACTTTAAA
This sequence comes from Calliphora vicina, assembly GCF_958450345.1. Taxonomy (NCBI): domain Eukaryota; kingdom Metazoa; phylum Arthropoda; class Insecta; order Diptera; family Calliphoridae; genus Calliphora; species Calliphora vicina. Next base: position 135,718,856 of record NC_088780.1, on the reverse strand, counting down.
TAATTAAAAATGCGATATGAACAAGAATTATTTTGATATGCAACGTTTTTATGTTTAAAGTCCCGACTTTATCGGTCATAAGTGTTTAATCTATATAGGTATATACACAGGTTTGTATATATATAGGCATGTCACACATTTTGTTCAAAATCGTTTCAATTCCAAAGTAATTATTCCGATCAATTATGTTTTAGCTTCTTCAGATTCCATTTGGGGGAAAAAATCAAAATTCGTTCTACATTTTTCTATTTTTCTTATTTTTTATATGAAAACTTTTCGGTTTTGGAGCAGTCCGTTTAAATATTGCATCTTAATTAATTCAAACTATTAGCAGCATGTAAATTAGTTGTTTAAAAACAACTACGGAATAGGGTTCTATAAGTTGATTGTTCGATTATTCGACTTTTTGGTCAAAAGTCGAATAGTCGATAAAAGTCGACTTTTTAGATTGTTAAAAAAATATTTAATTGCAACATTATACTAAAACTATTGCAATTTGGTACACTTGCATTTTTTGTAGTGTATGCTAATATAAATAATAAATAAATGTTTATAAATTAAAGCTTTTTTCTACACAACATTCTTCTAACTATTATCGCCTTGATAAATGTAATTTTTATTGCTAAACATTACAAAAGGCGCATCAATAAATGTAGAAACTATGTATTTGTTACAAGAAATGGTAAAAAGTTGAAAAAAATCGAAAATAGTCGGAAAGTCGAAAATAGTCTAAAAAAGTCGAAAATAGTCTAAAAAAGTCGAAAAAAGTCGATTTAACTAAAAAGTCGAAAGTTCGAAAAGTCGACTTTTTAAAAAACGGAAAAAGTCGAAAGGTCATAAAGTCGACTTTTTGTTTCAGCTATAGAAACAAATAAAGCAGCATTACATACATTTAACATACCCCGTCTAAAGGCAGCCTTGCCGGTTAGAGGGTTAATAATATAGGAAAAAAAAACTTATATATAGGGGCAACGGTGGAAAGTTGTTGTCAATAAATTGATGCAAAAAGACATAACCACTTAAAAGTTCATTGAAATTTCAAACTTAAATCGTATACTTGTATTAAGTTTATATAAAAATTCTTAAAAATACGTAACTTTATTCAAATATTTTCATTAATCATTAAAAAATATTGGCAAAAATATTCGGAAAATCCTCCGGAAATTCTCGCATTAAATATTTTAAATTTGTTTCCATTACCTTTTTGGACGAGGTGGTCCACTTACTCTTAAAATCGGACATGTCCTGGGATACATTTTCTGTGTTCTTTAATTCATTGTTTACGAGAGCCCAATACCTTTCCACAGTACGAAGTTCTGGACAGGCAAATCCAGGTATAAAATTGACATTATTGTTTAAATATCAATCAAGGGCCTTTTTCCATAGTGGCATGTTGACAAATGGGGCCTGAAATAAAAAGGCAATCTTGAGCAGGTAGTTGTGCAAAGTCTGCCAGTTTCATTCTTTTCGTTCGTTTGCTTTTAAGTTCTTTACCGCAATGTGATCTGGTTCTTTATATGACTTCAACCTTGCATTAGCTTTGGATCTGCGCCCAAAAGAATCTGAGCATTTAACTTTACGATCTGCTTTTCTGATAGAAGTGTTAGGTGCTCTTCGAAAGAGTTGTTCGACTTCTTTTGCCTTACCAATATCTGTTAGACCTTTTTTTCTTCCTGCTCTAGGTTTCCATTGAATGTTCAAGTCTTTCTTATACTGTAAAATGCAACAATTTCCTCCATTAATTCACGGATAGGAATTTTTCGGTTGTATGGGGACTACAACCGTATGGCCCTATTTTCGTCATACTTTCCAGTATAATTTCAGATTTGTATAAAATTTTATTAAGATTGCCGCATAATCAACTGCTCAAACAGTATTCCGGGGGGGGGGGTGTGTACATTTGCATGGATGATAGGTGAAATCATGGACCGGTATCGCCCATTTTCAATACCAGACAGACAAATTTCAGACAGCTAGCAGCTGTATGAGCCCTATAATGTTTTCAACAGATAAACGAACAGGCTAGATCGTCTTAGAATCTTATGAGGACCCGGAGGAATATTTTTTGATGTGTTACAAACGGTATTTGTAACACATACCTTTGGTGGTAGATATAAAAATACCTATCAGATAAATTTAAATAAATAAATATATATATAATGTACGTGTAAAAATTACCAAATACTTTTACCCCATAAGTAACTATATATTTGTTGAAATTACCTGCATTAATGATATAAATTTTTAAAAAGTGAATGTGGATTCCCACTGCAAATTACCGAAAATATAATTCTAAAGAGGTGAGTTAGAGTTTTTAGCAAGAAAAATACAAAGAGCTGATGTATACTAAAATTTCAAGTAAAATCCTATTTTTTTTAATTTCAATTACAATTATTGTTGCTCACTGTATAAGATTGATAAGTACATAGTAGTGTATGTTTAATACACAGTGTAAATATTTATGAAATCCATAAAATATAACAACAATAATAATAACAATTAAGTACTGGTGCATGAGAACAAAACATGTTACCAGTATTTGAAAGGTGTGTCAGAGAACAAACCAAAAATGTTACCACACACTAAAACTAAAACTACATCACCACCACAAAACTTCAATATGTACCTACATTAGGGTGGACTTTACGCAAAAATAGTTGTGAGTTCATAACTTAACTAAAAATTTGTTTTTATTTTCATATATCGCACTGGTTCCTCTAAAGAGCGCCAACTCAAAATTTTAAAATGTTCAGTAGAAGCAAAAAAACTATTTATTTTTCAATACATTACAATGAAACAGCTGTATTTTTTGGCGAAAGAGTATAGAAAATACTACTGCACATCGATTTCTTGCGAAAATTGAAAAATTTTGAGTTGACGCTCTTTAGAGGAACCAGTGCGATATGTAGCATTTTTCCAAAATTGTATCGATCAAATTCAAAATTTCTGTTGTATTTAACTTTGGAGTTGTTTATTTTAGGACTTTATCAAAATATTTGGATTTGAATTTATTTTTGTGTGATCGAAAAGATAATTTTCTAAACAAAGGAGTTAATTTTAGTGGAAGTCGTAGTAAAATTGTGTTCGATATATCAAAGATACTGAAAATTTTTCAATTTGATAATTTTTAAATTCATGTATTGTTATTGTTTGTTCACATATCGAAATGTTAGCAAATGTAAAGATGGCAATAAATATACTATTTTGGAAAGGCCGATCCAGAAATTTCCAAAAAAAAACAGACAAAAAATTTCAATTTTCCAGCATTTTTAGGAGTTTTTCCCGAACCAAATGTGCCCATTTTGGAATTCCAGCTTTATAACATTTAGTCCAAATTCAAAATTTCATTAAAAATTTAGATAAATTCGGAAGGTCCTAGGGAAATCCCTATTACTGCATTTTAGGTGTTTTCTATTTTATAGCTATCTCTGTTAAAATGCTTTTCAAAATAAAATATGCAAAATTACAATTTCCTTAAGCAATAATTTTTCTAGGAAGTAACGATTCGGCCAAAAAAAAAACAAAATTTCTATAGCGGTATTCACAATGTAGTGTACTTGGCCTGGTAATGTAGTAAAAGAGCACAATATTAAAAAAATAAAAACAACCTACATTAGAAATTGAAATGTTTGTCAATAAATAGCTTTTCTGCTTTTTTACTAGGGCAAGTAGTACTCTACATTGTGAATACCGCTAATATTTTATTGGAAATACATACATTTTTCGTATTTTGCTGGGTATACACGATACTATTTTTCGTACTAATCGTAGTATGAGTTGAAGTACGATTTTGTGATAGACGTTACTACAAATCGTACTATTTCCTTTGAAAAAAATGACAAGTAATAAAAATATCACAAAAATCAAAAATTTTTGATTTTCATACTTCGTTAGTACGACAACATGATACACGTTACTAATTTCATACTTATACGATTTATCGTACGATTTTATTGGAAATATATTGTTCGTAATTTAAAACACAAAACAAAAATTAAATATGATTTAAATTACGAAAATTGTATTTTCAATAATTTTTTTAATAAAAGTTCAACCAATTATCATAATTATCAATATCAAAACTTAAAATTTAGTACAAAATAATAGAAAATTTTGTTTTGGCCACTTGATTCAATTATGAAATATGTTCAATATGTGATAAATATTTGAATTGAGACTGTGTAGGAAATAGCTTTTTCTGTGAAGTGAGTCAAAATAATGACTCATTGTTATTTTGTTCAATTTGAGTCACAGTGTGTTTTGTGTGCTGCAAAATTATTAAATCAAAAGGGTAGAAATTTGTCAAAATTACATTTGCATTATGAATGCACTTTTATTATAAAATATTTCTATATATTTATACAATTTAAAGAGGACATAATAATCTTTCACTTGGTTCCACAATCAAGCGAATCGCACCACAGTTTCACAAGATATGAATATATAAACTTAGATACTTTGTCGAATTTTGTAAAAGTATTACAAAAAATGCTTTTTATTAAATTTTGCATAGATACACATTTTTCAAATTGAAATAAAATTTTTATTTATGAATACTTTTTAATAAAATTTCACAGTTATGTAGATTTTTCTATTCGAAATGGAAAAATAAAAACAAATTTTGAAATTTGTAATCAAGTATCCCGCAATTCCCAAAAAAATCCCAAAAATGGGATTTTTTCGTTTTTTGGCTATAATATCCATACCAGGGGCGGGGTTATCGGAACCCTTTACAAAATAATTAAGAACTTATTGGGCCATCTAAAATAGGTTACTATATTTTGATATCGAGTATGCGATTTGAGAATTTTTGCCCTAAAGTTGAATTTTACATAAAAAATAGGCATTTTTTGAATGAACCTGATCCCGTCGGTATCAAAAATTATAAATGTTTTTTAAATTTAAAGTATTTGGCGTAAAGTTACCTTTTCAAAAAGTACAAATTCGTTATACATCTTCTTAGAAATTTTTTAGATAACTTAAAAAGAATAAAAGTACTTTTTTCCCAAAAAAATTGCGAAAAATCGCCTTTTTTAATTCTTTTAAATTCAAATGAATATAACTTTGGACTCAGCCATGATTTTTAAACACTTCTTTCTTTATTTGATATATAGATCTATTGTTAATTCTATAAAAGAAAAATGGATAAAATCGGGAAATATTTGGAACCGCGATCACCAAAAAACTGGAGTAGGGTGGGTAAAAATTTTGAAAATTACATTTTCAAATGCGAATATCTCCTAAGCTATAAGAGATAATTGATAGCTACGCGGAGGTTTTATGTAGTGCTCGATGAGGAGATTCTGAATGTTAAATCGCAACACAAACGAAGAAATAGGATCATTTTAAAAATTGAACATACCCGAGGTGTTCTACTTTGGGAACCACTGGTCCCGCTCCTGGTGGGCTCAAAACTTAAACTCGACTATACTTCCTCTTTGCGCATGTGAAATTTCATTCAAATCGGCGTAAGGGTTTAGAAGTTACAGATTTATTTCCATCTTTTTTTATTCTCATACCACTGTGCAACGTTTAAAAATTAAGTATTTAACCAATCAACAGAACGAAAATTACCTTATATTTGATTTTTGGTGTGTGCAAGTCTGAGGTGCACTAATTTGTGACCCCACTGCACTACACCTGTGGGATCTGTGAGGTCCGTCTTCAAAACTTAAACTCAACACAGAAAAAAATTTCATATCTGTGATGGAATTTCTACATAATGTTTTTTCAGAGTAAAAAGTTATGAATAAATTAATAAAATGAATGTCAGTTCATTCCATTTATGTGAAATTTCATGTCAATCGGATCTGAAAGTTACAAATGGCAGATATATTTCCCAAATTATTTTATTCAGACACAGTGTACGTGGTGAGAAATAGTATCTTAAAATAAAGTAGACTTTTTTTTTATCCATTAATAGAGGCCACCTTAATGTAAGAACATATGTACAAATTTAAGTAGTTTAAGTCGTTCAACAATTTAATCTACAAATATTACAACACAATTGCATTAAAATTTTACACACACACGCACACTTACATTGGCTGACACCAATTTATATATTTTGGGTCATTTGACACGTATGTATATGCTCTTTGTAGTACAGAGATCAGACAATTGGTTACTTTATACATCCCAGGTAATCTAGCATTAAGAACATTGTCACTTAAGTTTATTTTGTACTGCACTTTAGAAAGTACTTATTTTAGCCTTCAGAATCAGAAACTTGTCGGAGGAAGGTTTGTTTACAAGCAATCGGTTATTGGACTGTCTCTGATATGTTTTTTTAGCTGACTATTTGAGGTCAATTAGCACCCGCACATGTTAAAATAACCACTTGGGTAGCTAGTAAAGTAACTGACGCTATGTAACCAGTATATGAATCCAATGCGTTGTCTACTTTGGACCAGCTATCGGACAGTCTCATTGTAATCAAAACTAGTAACTAGTTCCCACCCTAAACGATGGTGCACCACTACAAGTAAAATTTGTGTGCAAGTACAGGCATACTTGCACACAAATTGTATCTAAGTATGAGAGTGTGTGTCTGATTGTAATATTAAATCATTGATTACCATAAATGATAACGGAAATAGTTTTAATTGACACATGTTATTGCCTCAAAATAATTACTACAATTCTTGTTTTTTGTTTATTACGAGTAGATACTTTCCTTGTAATAAACAATGGAACAACTAACGTAAATATTTGTGTTCTAAAAGAGAATATTTTCAATTCGACTAATGGCTCATAAGAGTAAAATTAAGTATTTACAAGCTCAAGAAAAACCACATAAATAAACATGTACAAATCTACTTAAACGGGTGGTTTATTGTTATACATATTTCAATATATTTTACATATTTGTTTATATACATAAATACTCGTATGTACATTAAGTTGGCACCATTTTTAGGGAGGAAAAATAAAGTGTCGTTGTTCACAACTAAAATAAATATTTTTACTGGCGTAAATATTTGGTGAGCTGGATCAACATGATTCATTTAAAAGCAGCTAAATTAGGTACCATACGAATTGAAGCCGAAAACCCTTGAACTACGATTTTACATGTCCGAAATGAAGCTTGAACGCTATAAAAGAAAATTATTTTTTCATCGTATAATTACTTGCGATGAAGTGTAAGAGATCGTATAAACCAGCCGATTCGATACCAAAGTTAAATAAATAGCGCTTAAGTATTGCTCTATATTTGGTGGGACTAAAAGTATTCTATCTGTTATGAGCTGCTGAAATCTGGCCAGAACCTGTACCTGACATGAAACCGTAATATTCCATGACAACGGTAGGCCACATGTTGCAATATCTATTAAAAACTATTTAGAAAAAAGGGGTAGGAAAATTTTGCCTCATCCATCTTATAGTCCAGAAATTGTCCTCTCCGACTACTATTTGTGTCGATCGATGCAGAATGCTATCTCTGGTATACTGTTCAATTCAGAACAGAGTTCGAAATAGGCTTGCTTTATTCTTGGCCTCAAAAGATGCCTAGTTCCTTTGGCTCGGAATCCATATGTTGCTAGAAGGATGGGAAAAATGGCCAATACTATGAATAAATTTATATTGTACAAATGTTTCAAAATGCAAGCATTTTTAAGTCATACACCCAAAAAATAATTGAAATTTTCTTTGAACAATAATTCTTTTTTAAGCTTTTCAGATATGTACAATAAAAAAAATGCAATTTGTTATGATTCTTGGATATGAAATACATAAGCATGCAATTATTAGGCATTGGGGCAAATTTTAAATAAAAAATATTAATCAATCACCCCTATTATGTAAATCGTTGTCGACACAAAGTCACGTTGACAGCAAATAAATTGTATATGTTTCGTAGATATCGATAACAATTGGTTACTATTGACAGAATTTTGTACATAATTTTATAAGTCGGGTTAAAGTACAAAACGCTGTCAATAGTTACAAATACTTAGTTATCGATATCGGCGAAACATATACCATTTTTTTTTGCTGTCGACAACGATTTACATAATAGGGGTGAATAACAAAACACAATTGCTTCATCGTTAAAAGGTTATTCGGGAATACAAAATTATTTTTTTTATTAAAATTTTGTATGCTAAATTCCCAATTTTATTGTTGGGGGATAAGCTAGTTCCTATGCGCATTTCACTGGTTGCTTAGGCCAGATCATCAGGAAACCTTTTTCCAAAAGGCTTTAGAAAAACTAAAGATATTATACAAATAAAACCATAGAGTGATTGAGAATTACAGGCACTCAAGCTTTATTTGTAAAAATATCAAAGCTTAAACAAAACAACAACAATAAACAGTGATTTTATCTTTTCTTACATTTCCTTATTACAATTGGTAGGTTTCTTGCCGGCACAAACTGTTGTGTGTTAAATTCTTTAATATGTAGAAATAAACTCATACTCTCAATTACACATTTTTTTTTTAAAAAGTTCCAATTATAAATAAATACAGCCTAACTACAAAAGCTTTAAAGTCGATTTTAAGTCAATAAAGTTGACTATTATTTTAAATTTCGTACCACCAAATAAATTTAAAATGTTGTTTTATTATTTTCCTATATTTAATATAATTTGAATGTATGTATGTATATTAGAGTTAATTTCAAAAATTTGATTTGCGGGTATCATCATTTTTCTGAAGGTTTTTGCGTAAATAAAAATAATGGCGTCCTTTTTTTTTGGAAAATTTTCACTCCTTGTAGTGGTTCAACGCACCTAAAGACGCGCATTTTGAGCACATTTTTCTGTAGAGCAAAAACGTTTATTTTAATTTTTGATGCAAAAATCGACTGGTGAAATCAGAGTTGTAATAAATTCAAATCAAATGAAGTGACCTGGTCACAAACGAACTCTAATGTATATGTTGGAAAAAGTTTTGAAGTTTTTTTCAAATAAAAACAAAAGTTCTATTTTAAAATAAAGTCGACTTTAACAAAAATTAACTTTAAAATTTCTTTCATAGTTAGGGTGATACAGTTTATGTAAATAGAAATTCAATCCAGATATGAATTTTATTTTTAATATATAAGTTTATTGTTTTATTCGATTAGATAGATATTTTAGTAAAACATTTTGTGTATTAATCATAAAGCTAACATCAGATCGGGAAGAAAATAGGTTTCCAAAAATTCAAATAAAATTCGAACGTAAAAATCCGTTTCGGTAAAATTGTATGAGGTTTATAACGTAGTAATTTAACCCTCCGTCATGCACATGTATCTGGCCAGATATTTTACGAATTTAACTGTGATTTAAATATATTTCTAATTTGTATTCGTTTGAGTCTCCAGATACCCTCTACAAATATTGTTAGGTATCGTTTTATGAAAAAACACATTAAAAAAAAACAACAAACAAAATTTATGTGGATTTTTTCATCTATACATCGTATTCGTAGCGCATGTATCTGACCAGATACACCCACATTTTGTGAGAAGAGTACTGTACTTTATTGGTATTTTTTATTTATTTTTAGTTGCTTATCTGAAGCTGTGTAAGACTTTTTTAATTTAGAATTAATTAAAACTTACTTTATAACTACTAAATTTAATTGAAATGAACAACTATTTTATTGAAATTAAACACAAAAATAAAATTTTTCTTGTTTTATTTCTCATTATTTTTTTTTTGCACGGGTAGTTGGTTTAGCATGAACTAAGAACAAACAAAAAATATAATATATATCTGTCTGGCGTGATAACAATGTAATATTATCACTAAAATAGCATATTTTTCATATAAATGTACTGAAATACATAGTGTATCTGGCCAGATACATGCGATACGTACGTGACTATCGGAACATGTGCATGACGGAGGGTTAAACTAATTATACCCCTTTCACAATAGACAATTAAGTTGCGCAAGTCTCTTGTGTTTGTAGATGACAGACGTAATGTCGCACAGTGGTTCAGAAACGTATTTTTTTGGCAATAATTCGGTATCTCGGGAACTATTAGAGATATTACTACGAAATTTCACATGATTGGAGCTGAGGTGTTTTCGAGTTGATTTGCAGTTGTTCAGCTTCCTAGGGGTAATGGTCACCTCAAATTTGGTCACCTCTGGTCTTAAATTTAAAAAAAAATCGCCAAAAATCCAGTTATGATCCGAATGAGCTGAAATTTAAAACATAAATAGTCCTTGAGAAGATCTACTAAAAATACGCATGTAGGTTATCTCTATTAGTTGAAGAGATATTTAGGTTTATTGATTTTTTTTTTTAATTTTGGTCGATCTTTTTTTGGTTTTTTAGTTATGGCGGGCCAACGGAGGGTCGAATTTTTTTTTTACAAAATCAGCTATATTGGCGTTAAAATTCTGAATAAAATACAAACTATTTGCTGCGAGTCATGTCGTCCCTATAAAAACTTACACTCATCCAAATTTGGAACATGTAAAAAGTCCGTATTTTTTACGTTTTTTACCAAAAAAGTGCCTATATTTTTTCTTTTGTAGAAAAAAATTTTCTTCGGAACTATATAAAATTTGTATATGATCCGGAAAGAGAACTTAATGGAAAAGCGTGTAAACTAAAATTTGGCTCACTTAAACGGACATAACACTCCCTAGAACTATCCAAACTTGGCCAATTTAAAAAAAAAATTTTGGTTTGAGTAAAAAATTTTAAAAAGGCAAAGCATCGATCCTCGAAAATAGCCCACTATTTGTATAGCCCTATATGTTTCTTAAATACTTGCAAAGTTTTTTTTACTATCACACGGTAAATAACGTCACAGTAGGCAGTTTTCTAAAAAAAAACTGAGTTTTTGGAACACATTTTCCCCGTTTCAGGAATTTCGGTATTTGAAAATAAAAAATGTTAAAAATTATAATGCCATTGATTTAAGGACATTTGAGTCTATATCAGTTCCAAATTTTGTTATGATATCTTTAACCGTTTAAATTTTACATTAATTCAAATTTTATATTTTTCTTCATGGAAAATCACCATATTATAATTTTTTTTTTAGTTTTTACATTTTCTAATTTTGGATGCATGTAACTTTTTATAGGGATGACATAACTGCCTCCAAGTTGTTTTTATTTTATTTAGAATTTTATCGCCAATATGGCTGATGCTGTTAAAAAAAATTTCGACCCTCCCTTGGCCCGCCATATCTAAAAAACCAAAACAAGATCGAGCAAAATTAAAAAAAATAAATCAATAAACCTAAATATCTCTTCAACTAATATACATAACCTACAAATCTAAGCGTATTTTTAGTAGATCTTCTCAAGTACTATTTATATTTTAAATTTCAGCTTATTCGGATCATAAATGGATTTTTGGCGATTTTTTTAAAAATTTGAGACCCGAGGTGACCAAATTTGAGGGGCCCCGTACTGGCCCCCATTACCCGTAGGAAGTTGAACAACTACGAATCAACTCGAAAACACCTCAGCTCCAACCATGTGAAATTTCGTAATAATATCTCCAATAGTTCCCGAGATACCGAATTATTTTTAAAAAAAAGCTGTTATTGCATGCTCAATAACATGCTTGTGAAGCAAATTTTTCCTAACTTTTTTTTTGTTTTTTGTACCGGAATTGCTTACGGGCAAAAACGGGCAGCTGAATAAATAAATCGTTAGCTGAGACTTCAGGCTTTAATTCGATATAAGTCTCGGGCTAGAGGTCGTTGGAGATCAATAGGTACAATCCATAGAAGTTGGAGAAAATAAATATTTTTGGACAATTTATAGTAGTAAAAATTTTTTTTTTTTTAATTTTCAAATTTTTTTTTATTTGCATATATGTATATCATTTATAACATCCAATTCTATAAAAAAAATCATTATAGTGTCATTACAAGAATATTTTAACAGCATGAAGCGATAAAAGGTAGCATATATAATACGGTCATTTCAAACGCATTCACTTAGGTCACTTTGAATGTCTGTGCACAAAAAAGTAATAAAGATATAAGCCTAATAATTTTGGTACATGATAATTAGATTGTTTATTACAAACTGTGAAAAAATCAGGTAGATCAGAAGACATGAAAAAAATTAATTAATGCCGCCCTTGAACCAGTGTGTGTCGGGTTAAGGAGAAGAAAATTTTGCATGCTATTTTGTTTTTGGGCAATAGACTTGCGGAACTAAATTGTCTAGTGAGAAAGTTCACAATTTCAGGCAAATTTAAAAAAAAAACATACACAAATTCGAAAACTTTTGGACATACACTATTAGTCACTGTTTTGACAGAAATATGAAAAAAAAATCATAAAAACGATGTGTTTATCCAGCTCATCAAATACTGAGCACAGGGCAAACATTTTGAGAAACGGTACCTTTGATTGAATTAAACCATTATTTCAGTTGGGAACATCCAAAACTTGTTTTGGGGCGACCCTAATGTACATTCGTATATACCAAGATACATATGTATCTAGCCAGATATTTCCACATATATGTATAAAACATTCTGAGTATGACAGACGGACAAGCAAGTAGTGCAGTACATAAGTATTCATACAATCAATAATTGTACACTGGAGTCTTGTATGTAAAGTAAACATTTGTTAATCAAGGACGTTTAGTTGGTTTTATTTTTTTAATTGTTTTGTTAGTTTTTGTTGTACAATTGTGTTTCTAAAAGTAGAATTATAATTAATTAATATATGGATTTAATTAAGTTTTTGCTTTCAAACATGACTTCATATTTAATTTGTGTGGTGAATGTTTTTAATATAGAGCTTTAATATTAAGTAATACAATATTAATAATTAGAGGTTTGCAGAATGAATCACTTGTATAAGAAATCGATTTATTTGAACTTTAAGTTAATTAGCCGGAGGTTTATAAAAATCTATATTAAACACAGAAGGGCAGGGTGAACAAAAAAATATTTTCACTTTCATTATTCATTGACAAACTTTACATACTATTTTACGCATATGACACACCCATTGCTCACCAAAGCTTATGGTTAATCAGTTTCATCGTGCGAGTGATGGTTTGTGCGGTTCATTGATTTTGTGATTTTGACACGGAAGACAAATACCGCCCACAAATGTTAATCAAACAATTAAAATTTGTTCTTGACGAAGTGCATTTTGGACGTCCACTTTGGACTTTTTCGAGCATTGCTCAAATACCACGAACAATGTTGGCCTCCAAGGCGTCAATTGTTACTGGTTTATCAGCATAAAGCAGTGACGTCACTTGACCCCACAGGGAGTAAAAGAGAGGTGCCAAGTCACACGACCTTGGAGACTAATTGATAGGTCCATTTCTCGAAATCAAGTTATCGCCAAATTTTGATTGCAATAAATTGATGTTTGCGGACATCATGGATCATGGAGCGGTAATGATCTCCATTGACTGTAACGCGATCTCTGGCTTAAGTTTGGAAGAAATAGGATCCGATGATGCAACCAGCGTGTAAACCGCACTATTTGTGATGATTTGCCAGAATATACTGATCATATATGTATGACAAAAAGTGAGCGCAGTATGACAGTTCGTTTGACAGTTAACCCTTTCGTAAGTTCTATCGGGCTTAAGAAAACTCCCTTTACTATACAATAAGAAAATCGGATCAGTGGTTTAGAAGTTACAAAGTATTTTTCATTTATCATACCCTTTGCTCGAACATAGAATAGGGTTTAGTTATACTCAGATATTTTTTTAAGAATTTTTTAAAAGCAAACAAAAAAATCCTCCAATTTTATTATTGCCTAACAATATGTCTCAATTATCCTTCCAGTTCATAGTCTCCTGTCTAGTGATTGCTTTGCAAATAGTCAAAGCTCAACAACAACAGTACACCACACCAGTGCCAATTCTAAAACAGATCGACAGACAAAATTCAGATGGTTCGTACACGTACGGATATGAAGCGGCAGATAAAAGTTTTAAAATTGAAACGAAATATCCCAATGGAGAAGTGTATGGCAAATATGGTTATGTGGACGATCAGGGGAGTGTGCGGGAAATAGAGTATGGTGCCACAAAAAGAGGTTTTGAACCAGCAGGTAATATTTTCCATAAATTGTATAAAATAAAACGAAATCTTATAAACAATTATATGTATTACAGGCAGTGACATAAATGTACCACCACCCACATTGACCAACAGTAAAGCTACACCTTTGGGTCCCAATGAAATCGACGATGGCCAGTATCGTGAAAATCCTGCTGATTATTATACTGGTCAAAAATACAATCGCCCAGTGGCTGCCAGTAAATTTAGTTTGAATAACTACCAACAGCCCAGACCCCAACCAGCCTATAACCCTCCAGCACCAGCCTATAACCCACCAGCACCAGCCCACAATCCATCCTCAGTATTTAATCATGCGCCCGCTTTTAGACCTCAAGCACCAGCTCCAGCTCCCCAACCACAATATTATAATCCACCTCCACAACAGCCCCACTACCAGCCTAACTACCAGCCCAATTACTATCAACAACCTCAAGCACCCCAGCCCCAATATAATCCCTATAATCCACGCAGTTCTCCCAGTCACTTTCATCCAGCCGTTAAGAGTCTTGACATTTGGAGTGGTTCTTATAGTTTGGATTATACGGGTAGAAAGTAGACTTACGCAGATTTGCAGCTGTTGTTGAAGATGTGTCAAGGGTTTAGTAATTTAAGTGCAAAAGAAATGATCAAATTGTTAGAAATATAAAGTATCCTTAGATTGTCTGCCATTAAGACTAAAAACTTATGAAATATTTACTATTCATTTTTTGTGTAAGTAACGATTTAAGAAAAGTAAAAATAAAAATATGTAATTTATGAAAACGATAAAAAATATTAAGAATAGTTACTTATTAGTTTTGCTAATCATATTAATCAGAAAATGTCTGCTGACAGATTTCAGAAAGTACGTATAGCTTAAAAATGTTGAGTGCCTCCATTATTTGCAAAAGTTTAAAAACTAAATTTAAAGTCGCTAGGTCCAAGTAAATCCAGGAGTGAAATTTTCTACTTGTGATAACGATTTTTGAAGTCTGAAAATTGATTAGTTATTTAAAATTCATCCATCGACTGCCACTCTTCCTTTCAGAACGACAATATTCATCTCACTGGAATCTCATTTGGATTAAATATTATTTGAATATTTCAGTCATTGGGAATCTAACTTCAGCTTTACTTCGAATTTGGCAACTATGGGGTTGATTTTGTTATTCCATTTATAATATATCGAAATTTTGGTCGTCAAACTCAAAAGTATATACATAGTGCATATATTAAGGACGATTTAGATATGTCCGTTCATCTGTCTGTTGAAAGCACGATAGGGTCTAGAGGTAAGGACTCACTCGAATCAAATTTTTCTCAAATATTCTTAGTTCAAGTAGAATCATAATAATCGATCAAAATGTCAGAAAACCTCCATAAAAGGTTGATATTTTTCAAAAATTAATTACAATTCTCTTTAAATATAAGGCAGGTAATACCATGAAATTTTGCACACATAGTGCATATGATAAAATCCAAGCTCTGTTGAAAATGGTAAGAATCGGTTCATGATTTCTCCCAACCCGCATACACATTTTTTCCCGGAATATGGCTCTATACAATTCAGCAAAAATAGGTTCGTTTGTGGCGATCAGTCACATATCACCCACATAATTTCCACTTCCGAGAAAAACTTTATAACGATAGGGCCTAGGGGGATTTTCCTGAAAATATTATTTGTTGATCAGGAATGTTTGGTGTTGGGCTAAATCGGTCCAACCAAAAAATTTCAAAACAAAATATCTGTCCGATGTTTTAAATTAGAAGAGACCTAGAAAACCGATATTTGCCACGAATAGTTATTGCTACTAGCTGACTTATATATCAAAAAATAGGTTGAAGCGTTAAAACCAAAATCAGCCACGGATCCAGCTTAACCATTTTAGGGTAAAGGGGAAAGTAAAATTTATTTTACATTTTTCTTTTATTCCTTTTTTACTTATATTAAAATTCTTATCAAATTCTAAGACGATCTAGCTATTTCCGTAAGGCACAATATGTCCTAGAGGAAAGGAGCTAAATTATAAGGCCAGCTGCGAAAAATGCTAGTTAATTTTAAGTTTTGAAAAACATTAATTGTAAAAAATGATTTTGAAATTGAAAAGGGTTAGATTTGATTTAGATTCGTTTTGTATGATACAAAATTATTTAAAAGATATCGAAAATTACTGCAAAATTTTAAAATTCTAGTCGACCACATACCAGTTTGTGAACAAAATTGACAGAGCTTAAAGAATAACTTTAAACATTGTTCTCATATAATTAAGATGAAATTGGGGTTGAACGCTTCAAAATTATAATTTTCAGAGCACACAATTAGACAATTAATTTCAATTAATCAATAAAAAATCATAGGATAAAATACTTGGAATTTGAGAGAAAAAAAGATATGACAATTAACCGGCTTCAGGAAGTTTTTGTTCTGACGAAAGTACATTAAATTTTAACAGTAACAATATTTTAGAGACAATTGGTCAGATTTGAAAAAGTAAAACATGTATTATTAAAAAAGAATTTTCGTTGGCGGTTCCCTAATGGTTTCGATTGCGTTTAGCTCAAGTGGAACCATAAATATATTAGGGATTTCATGTCAAGTGAACTAACTTTTGAAAACGATATCTTTCGATCGCGATGAAATTTGCACCAAGGTAATTCAGACACAATTTTTCAACAAGATCGGTGGAGAACTCTCTGAGTTAGAGGGGGTAACAAATTTACATTTTAGCCAAACAGGTGTTTTTTCTCATCCATGTAACTTATTGTTCTTAGCAAAATGTTTAGATAGCTATTTGTTCAGTCTTTCCAAAAAAAAAACTTGTATGTTTTGAGTTACCAAACATTTATTTTGTTAGATATCCAATTCGCATCCCACTTCTTCAATGAAAATATCTAAGCTTTCTTTTGAGAAAAAAAGATTTTGATTTCGGAAAAAAAAATTTCCATTTTTTTGGAAAGATTGAATAAATAGTTATCTAAACTATTGGGGACACATTTCGCTAAAAACAATAGGCAATAAGTTACATGGATGAGAAAAAACACCTGTTTGGCCAAAATGTAAAATTTTGACCCTCTCTAACTCAGATAGTTATCTATCGATCTTGTTGAGAAATTTTATCTAAATTACTATCCAATAGAACTAACCATATTGCAAATTTCATCCCGAAGACATCGACTTCAAAAGTTGGTTCACTTGACATGAAATCCTCCATATACGTAGTTTCTTCAACTAGAATAAATAGTTTACAGTTCTTGGAGTGTTCTCAAATCAATTGAGAGCACATGCTTGCTTACGATATACTCACTCGTCTGCAACTATCTGTTACTATTTATTAGGGTATTCAATTAATCGGTTTTCAGGATTAATCGGTTAAACGAGCAAATAATTAATCTGGGTTTAGATTTAATCGGTTAATATTAAATTATTCGATTAACCGAATAATTTCTATTTTAATTTTAAATTGAAAAGAAAAACACGCATTTTTTTTACATAAAAAACAAACAAAACATAATAATTCAACAAAACAATAAATAAAAATATACACATGTGAGTTCTTTTTTTCGATTTTAGGGAGTTTTTGTATAAAATGCATACAAATCGGTGCAGTATTATATTGTTGGTGAGTATATTAGAGCCGGCACTGTTCAATATAGCACTTTTATGTGCTATAGTTACTGGAATATTATTGGAATTTAACTTTAATTCAAATAGAATTATATTTTTAACTTGAATTTTGTTTTCCAAACAAACAAAATTTGGTTTGAATTTACATATATTTCATTTTTACTAGAGAATACTATTGATATAAAGTATGTATAACTATAAGTTAATTGCTTGATATTGCACAGTGGTTCCGCCCATAGGCCAAAAATAAATAAAACGATCACAAAATATTTAGACAAAATACCAAAAAATTGTGTAATTATCCAATTTTTTTAATGGCAAACCGGTTTTAAACTGGAAATCTAACGGGACTTTTTAAAAATAAAATTGAAAGCATGAGCAAATATTCATTTGCAAAGCGCAGCTGAACGCTGGAAGAATAATTCAAAGCAAAAGTGCACTTCAAAACGGTCTTGCAATTGCTGTAGTCTGCAAAATTAAATTATTTTCAATAGATTTTGAAGTTAAAGGTATTTATTTTATCTTTAGAAAATAATAAAAACTAAAATGTTTTGTAATTCTTGTAAAATTAATGTTTTAGTTTGTTACTTTTTTGTAAAACTTCATTATGTTTACTTAAAGTTTTAGTTGTGTTCCCCCATAGGTTTCTTTTTCATTGTATTAATTTGATTCTTAAGATAATAAAAGTGCTGAAGTTAGTTGCGGAAATTTGCGGATGGGCGTGTATTCTGTAATATACAAACCTGCCCCACAGAGGGATGGCTTCATACATTTTTTTGCAAAAATTATAGAGAGTGGTTGTAGAGCGCTGAAATTTGGCACAGAAACTAAGAAACAAATGAAATTTTATCAAAATCGACCACGCCCACTGCCCATACAATCCAAATAGATTTGTTCGCATAAAATTTTTCCTATTCAAGTAAAAGTCTAGAAATTTGGTACATATATTTTCTGAAACAAAAGAAGAACGTATGCTAAGTTTTATTAAAATCGGCCATGCCCACCGCATACCGCCCATGCAATCCAAATGCAATACATTTTTGAGCAAAAATTATAAGGGGTGGTCGTAGAGCATTGAAATTTTTTGAAAAAAAGGAAATTTTATCAAAAAAGTCCACGCCCACTGCCCATACAATCCAAATTGATTTTTTCGCCTAAAATTGTTTAAGTCTAGAAATTTGGTACATACATTTATTGAAACCAAAAAGGAACGCATGTCGAGTTTCAATAAAATCAGTCACGCCCACCGCCCACGAAACATAGATAAGAAGTTTTTGGATATTTCGTTTATTATTCGACAAAAAATGTTAAGTTTTCATCCTTTTCCGAAAACTATTATTTTTTTTAATCGAAACAAGACACTCCCACCTTTCATTTTATTAAAAAAACAGCTTGGGGGAAAGTGGGGCTAAATTTTTTTTTCTTCATGGAAAATCAAAAATACAATAATAATTAGAGTCTTATAGATTTGGGCATATCTTCTTAACGGTTTATGGGTTCCCCATAATTTTTTTTTATTGATGTTAAAATGTTATATTTTACAAATATGTTAAAGGTAAATGGTATTATTAGGAAAATTATACCACTGAATTGCGTGAAAATTTAAGTAAATTTTTGCTTAACACCCTTGCATGGACTTTAGTTCAATTTTCTAAAAATAAAATAAATTTTTTCTTAAAACTATAAGTGTACATTTCATCTATAAACATTTCTCTACAAAATTGCATCATTTGATTGTTGAAATTAAGTGTTTATAAAATTGACTTTTTGACATCAAAATCCCTCTTTGCACCGTCTTATTTTTGCATCGGTACATAAAAATCTGATCCATGGAGCTGAGGTAAGCAAGCATGTAGTAGTGTCAATAGGTGAATTATCGGTGGAAGCAGCTGAAGCGAAAAATAGGCATATAAAACAGTTTAGATTGCAACATACCCGACAAATATCGTGCAATGCTACAACAAGAAAACAAGTAGTTTAAGTCAAGGAGTTTTAAATTTGATTAATATTTGATATATGTATATTAATGTCTTATTTTACCTTACCTCATATTGCATTATATAACTTTGTATAACTTTTTAATTTATTTTTTTTTTCAGTGTATAATTCAAATGAATTAAAATGGAATAAAAATTTACTTAAATTGTTTAAAACAAACGAATTTTCATACTGAAATATTTTATTTCAAAAATTCATAAAACAAATCTAAAAGCCAATCAACTCTTGAAAGATCAAAGGGCTACTGTGGTTACAGTTGTTAATATTTTTTCTTAAAAATTTGCAAACTTTAATACTATGAGGTGACAAATTTTGAAGACCCTAGCATTTTTAGTTTTAGAGATATTGATTATTGACCGCTTGTTCATATAAGGGAAACCACTGTGCATTGGATTGCTTTCATCTTGAATTCCAGCAAAAATACTTTTTGGAAATACAAACAGAAATAATAAGTTAAAGATTGAATAATGTTTAAAGGAAATTCAGTAATTTATTTCTTTACGGTCATTCCTTTTTAATATATTATTAAAAAACATATGTATGTATACCTTTTTCCCAGATATACATACATACTTAAAATCAATACAAATACATTTCAATATTTGTTTAGTAAACTAAACTCGAGTCATTGTTGAATATTGTGGAAAAGAAAAGGAATAAAACAAAACAATATTTAAATACAAAAATAAATATAAATAAATTTAGATTGTAAAATTGTAGATTTATTTATTTGAATTGATATATGCAGACTTGAACTATTTATTTTGCACATTGTACGAGTTTCTATGAGATTTTGAATTTATTTCTTTATTTAGTTTGCATTTTTATAGGTGAATGGTTTGTAAATGGGTGGGGCCCCATTTCAATTTATAAATACAGTTTCTAAGAGGTGCCTTTTTAGTTGTTTCTTAGTGGGTGTTAGTTTGAAATCGACTTTTTTGTTTGATCTTTTAATTTTATTTACAGAGTACCGGGTTCTTTTTTCAGTTGTGCATGAAAAATAGACCAGAAAACATAAAAATGGCATAAACAAATAAATCCAATAAAATCTATTGTCTATTGCATAAAGATATTGTATTTGTATGGGATACATAAAGTTGCTAAAAATATTAAATATAAGAAGAATAACTAACAAACGATTTAAGTCGACTTTAATGTAATGCATAGCAATCAATGTATTCATTTTCAAATAACTATAAAATCAAACAGTTTTTGGAATAAAGTTGTTTAAACCTAGCATAAACTTAAATCTAGGTTTAACTGAGCATCATTGGTGAGTTAAACCGTAGTAAGAACTTCCAAAGCACAAACAGTTTAAAAATAAAATAAACAATTCAGCACAGCATTTGTTTGGCTCTATTAATAACTATCAATATAATGTTTAATCCATTAGTAAGAAATTTGTTTCATATTTAACTTAACAGAGAGTGTACGTTTAAATAACAAATAAAGAACTAGCTCTTAATAAGCTAAAATATGACTCTTATATGAGTTTATTGTGTTGTAGCAGCACCAGCGAAAAACTTTAATTAAAACAAGTATGAAAGTATGGTCAGTCGAGCCCGACCATATAATACCCTACACTAAGTAAAAGAGCACACATTTTTCTTTTAAAATTTCAATAATTTATATTTTTGAGTGATTTTTGGAAGTGGGCCTTATATGGGAGCTATGACCAATTATGGACCGATCACCATGAAATTTGGTCGTGTGATTTGTGTCTATATGAAAGTTTACTATGTTGAATTTTGTGAGTATACCAACATTTTTAAGCGATTTATGCACGTTAAAGTGATTTTCGGAAGCGGGTATATATGGGAGCTATGACTAATTATGGACCGATCGTAACAAAATTTTGTGACATGAATTTTGTATATATAAAACTTATTTGGAGCGGAATTTGTGGAGATAAATATATAAATTAATCATTTATGACCGATAATGTCCAATTTCGGAAGGACATTTGTATGGGGGCTAGGTGAAATAATGGATCGATTTCAGCCAGTTTCAATAGGCTTGGTCCTTGGGTAATATGTACCAAATTTTATCGACCTGTACTCTGCGCACAATGTTTACATGGACAGCCAGCCGACCAGCCAGCCATACGGACGGACATCGTTTAATCGACTCAGAAAGTGTTCGGTATACTTTAAGGTTGGTGTTAGACTAATATTTTTGGGCGTTGCAAACATCTGCACAAACGCATTATACCCTTCCAACTATGGTGGTGTAGGGTATAACTAGGTCCTATTATGTATTTGTAGCGTACACAATATTATGCCAACATACATATGTAGATAGCAATTTTCTGGAAAAGTAAACAATAATAACAACCATAACATTTTATGCATATTCAAATGGTATAGATAATATTGCAACAACTATTGCAACCATCACCCCCTGCCGCTAAATTCTACTTAGCACTCACTACAATTTGCTACTAATACCACTGGTCGACTCTACTCCTAAACATTCAATACAATTCCAATTTAATCCAATTTAATACAATCCACCATTTACTGGTAACAATGTTTGTTTGTCTATTTGACTGACTGGACGGACAGACGTTGGTTTAAGTCGGTCAGTTATCGAGGTGGTTGCAGTTGTTGTGTTGCCTGGTGGTGTATTTGGTTGTGGTTTGGTCTGGTGGTCAACATTTCGTTGATTGTTTAGTTGTTGATTCTGTTTTAGTTAATAAATATTGCACAAGTGAATAGGAAATTTACTCACCAGCAGCTTACAGCACAGCACAGCAAATTCCAGAGCAATATTTTGTAGCAATAACTGTAGTAAAACAAAAAAATTTAAGTATTTTGTTAAAATTCTTTTTTTTGTTTTATTTGGTATTCGGTTAATATGTGTGTATGTTAGGTATATGCATAAGTTATTGGCATTTGAAAATGGTGATGGAACATTCTCTAGTTTTAAAGTAGTGTTGTCGTTTAAACGATGACGCTGTACCACTAAGAGCTAGTTTCTGGGATAAAGATAATCTAATTGGTTAAAAAATGTTAAAGTTATTAAAAAATCACCAGGCTATTAATGTGTCTCAGGCCACTAGGCCAGGAAATGTATAAACAAAATTAACATATTTTGAGAAATATTAATTCTTACTTAAAATATATCCATATTTACTTGTATATGAGTTTTTATCTTCATAGGATACAGTTAACCTATTCGCAGGTATAACCAAAAATATTTTTTTAACGGCAGTTTCAAAACTCCAATTTCAAATTTGTAAAAATGTTGTTAAACAAATTTCAGAATTTTTTGATCATCACTTGGGAATTTATTGACAACATAATAGGGAATAAAAATGTGAAAAAAGGATGACAATACCTCCTATAGTTTTTCCGTACCTGCGATTTAAATTTTGCCATTTTCGAGAAAAACTAATTTTTTGGCCATATTTTGGCGAATGAGTAGAATTTTCTTACTGTTATAATTTTTAAATAAACGCTATTCAGGATATTATAGTCCAGGTAATTCTAAATATAGTCTGAAAGTTTTACTAAAATCGGAAAACGTAAACCCTTAAATCGTGAAGGTCAAAGGTCAAACTTTTCAATATTTGGAATTTCTAATGGAAATATAGCGAAATGGTATATATTTTTAGGCCGATTTTAATGAAACTTAAGATGAAGTCTAGTATTTACAATAACAGTACACAAATGGAAATTAACCCTTAAGAGCACTTGGGGTATAGAATTTTATTAAACAAATTTCAGAATTTTTTGATCCTCTCAGCGGGATTTATTAAGAATATAATAGGGAATAAAAATGTGAAAAAATTATGAAAATATCTCTTATAGTTTTTCCGTACCTGCGATTTAAATTTTGAAATTTTGGAGAAAAACCAATTATTTCGCCATTTTTTGGCGAATGAGCTCTATTTCCTTACTGTTATGAATTATAAGTAAAACCTATTCAGAATATTATAGTCCAGATATTTCTAAATATACTCTGAATGTTTAACTAAAATTGGAAAACGATAAACCTTAAATCGTGAAGTTCAAAGGTCAAATTTTTCAATATTTGGAATTTCTAATTTAAATATATAGAAATGTTATTTATTTTTAGGCCGATTTTGATGACACTTAAGAAAAATATGACATAAACTCTAGGCTTTATAATAACAGTACAAGAATGGAAATTAACCCTTAATGGCATTTGGGGTTAAAATGACCCCAAACTTTAAAAGTCATAATTTTTTTTTTGGTTTTAGAAGTTTGCGGTACGTCTTAACCCCAACCGATTTACCTAAAATTTTTTCAGGATGATTTATTTACTAATGTTAACCAAACTGGGGGGTGAGAATGGCCAAAATCCAACTTTCGTTTATTAAGGGCAGTGTTGCCAATTTAGCCCTTTTTGGGCTAAATTTAGCCCTTTTCAATCTTGTTTAGCCACAAAAAAATTAATTTAGCCTTTAGCCTTTTTTCTAGCCTTTTTTATTTTCATTTAGCCATATATATTTACTCTAATGAAAATTATATATTTACTCTAATGATCTGAAATTTTTGCTGTTGAAAATTAGTAAAATCAGTTCAAAAAAATTGGCAGGGATATTATGTCAAAAATTAACTAAAAATGTTGAACCAGTAAACAATTTAAGCACATACAAATGGTTGGACCTTCCATACATTAAAAACATGCCATAACTAATATAGAGAAAATGTACATTATTTAAATAAAAATTGTTAATAAATATGTTAATGTTTTACGCGCGAGTCCGGGCGTTTATAAAATCATATATAGGTTAAAAGAGAATACTTTTAACTTTATCTGGGCGATGTATTGACGTAAATATAGTACTTTAACAAATATTTTATAACACATGACATGTAGTATACCGTTTTCAAAGACTAAAATCCAACCAATTTAGAAAGAAAAATTCAGTTCATTATCGATAATAATTTAGGTATGAACATTTTTAACTGATCAAATATAGAAAATTAACTTTTTCCAAATTTAAATTAAATATTTATGTTTACATATTTTGGCTACCTTAGTTTTGATATGTTTACTAACTAATGGCAAAATTTATGTTTTCAATTTCAATTCTGTCCGGCGACGTGTATAATTTTTAGAATATTTTTTTTTCTGCATTACATGAGAGGCATATTTGCCATATATTATCAAAATATTCTCCATCGAAGTTATCACAAAGGATTACTTTATACATAATTTGTCATATTAATAAATTTGCATAGGAGCATTTTGGAGGCCAGGTGATAAATACGAGGCTTTAAAAATATCGGCATATGATATACGTGTGGCCCCATATTAAGTTATTTTAAAGTTATTTTAAAGATCAACATACAGGAATAAATATTCTTATTTTCTTGCATTTGAACGTGTGTTATATTCATACATTTTTGTTTGTCTATTCGGCATAGCCAAATGTAACATTCTAAGTTGTTTTTTGTGTCAAATGTATGTATTTTTTTAATTAAAAATTTTAGCCCTTTTTTAGCCCTTTTTTAGCCTTTTTTTAGCCCTTTTTTAGCCTTTTTTTCTAAGTATTTAGCCCTTTTTGTTCACCATGAATTGGCAACACTGATTAAGGGCCACCCTAATGTATATTAGAGTGACAATCAGTTGTATGGAAAAAAATTTTTGTTAAAATTTTGAAGAGTGCCGGGTGGAATATTGTGACACTAGGCCTAAATGTTAAGTGCTGAAAATTTGAGCCAAATCGGGCAACGATTTCTGGACGCGCATCGAGGTCAAAGTTCAGATATATGCAAAATTTTACTGTTAATATGGAATAAATAGGTGAAACTCGTTAACTTTCTGCATTGTTTTCTAGAAATATGTAGATTTATTTATATTAATGAATATTACATTAAAAAAAAAGTTTTGGAAATTAACCCTGTATCTCCTTTGGTTCAAAATGACCCAAAAACTGTATTATCGCCAAAATTAGAGAAAAATGCAAATTTTTCAGTTTTTGAAAAAATGTTGCTACTAAATAAATACTTTTGCGATTGAATGCAAAAGAATCGAAATATGTACGTAATTATCGTTGTAATGAGATATAAATGACAAAATTTGATTAAAAAATGTTAAAGTTATTACAAATTCGCCAGACCATTACCGTGTTTCAGGCCAATTGAATAAAAAATTTAGAAAAAAAATTTAGATATTTCGAGAAAAATTAAAATAAAAGCTCATTTTTACTTAAAATATGTCCATATTTACTTGTATATAAGTTTGTCTTCGTAGGATACCGTTAACCTATTCGCAGGTATGGCCAAAAAAAATAATTTTTTTAACGGCTGTTTCAAAACTCCATTTTCAAATTTTTAAAAATTTTGTTAAACAAATTTCAGATTTTTTCGATCATCAAATTGGGGTTTATTGAGATCAAAATAGGGAATCAAAATATGAAAAAATTATGTCAATACGTCTTACAGTTTTTCCGTACCTGCGATTGAAATTTTGCGTTAATACAGTTTTTGGGTCATTTTGACACAAAGGAGATGCAGGGTTAACTTCCAAAAAAAAATTTTTAATGTAATATTCATTAATATAAATAAATCTATACATTTCTGGAAAACAATGCAGAAATTTAACGAGTTTCACCATTTATCCCATATAAATAGTATAATTTTGCATATATCTGAACTTTGACCTCCATGCGCGTCCAGAAATCGTTGCCCGATTTGGCTCAAATTTTCAGCACTTAACATTTAGGCCTAGTGTCACAATATTCCACCCGGCACTCTTTGAAATCTAAAAAAAAAAAATCGGCTGTCACTCTAATGTATATATGTATGTATATTTTTGAAAAATAGAAAAAAATCCCGGAATTCTATATGGCTGTATGCCATATAGAAGAAAATCGCACTATATACAATAATTTGATGACGATCGGTCCATAATTTGTCCATCGGTTCACAATAGCTCCCATATAAGGCACACTTCCGAAAATCCTTACAGAAAATAAATAATTGAAATTTTAAAAGAAATATTTTTTTGTTCATTTATTCAGTGTATCAGTATATGGTCGGGCTGGACCGACTATATCTTCTTACTTGTGTGCCTTTCAATACAGTTAGAAGTTCAACCAACTACAAATTAATCATTATACCCAATAGCATCAGTCAAAAATATCAAATTTAAACAAAAAACATATTGATACGCTCAATATGGTGGTAGAACTACTTTTTTGTTTTTGTAAATTTAACAAATTGGAAAGGAAATCCGTCTTAAATCATATAAAAAAACCCAACTAATATGTATAGATAAGTGGAAACTTAGAAGCTTAATAAAATCAAATTCTATAGCAAAACAAGGCCGTTCTGAGGCATAAACTGAGTATTTGAATTTTAATACTTAAAAGTCATTAATTATTTAATTTGAATAAAATGTAATACAAGTTTATTGGAGCAGTAAATTTGGTTGGTGTTACAAATTAATAGTGTAGAATATGCATTTATTTGTGGGTGATTGAAGAATATTTGGTAATAGCTATGTAAGTAATAAACAAATGGATTGTTTAAATGTCTTTAGTAAATACTATTCGTTTTTGCAACAAAAACAATAAAATTCATATTAAAATTCAATAAATATTTTTAATGTGACGTGTTAGGTTAGCTTTGGTTATAAAGGTAGCCAGTATTAGTAGCTCACTTGGGTACCTTTGTGATACCCTATGGGTTCAGTGCCGAAACAACCTCACGCACGAATGAATGAATCCATGAATCTTGACATCCAGAGTAGATAGATTCGCTAGGCTGTGCCAAAATGGACTACCTATTGCCGCAATCCTACATGTGACCATGTAAATATATTTACATTATCCTTCACAACGAATCGTTGGCGTAAACTCGAAAAATCTTTGTTCGTCTCTTCCTCTAAACACCTGCTTTAGTACAAGTATTTAAATAAAGACAATTTCCTGATAAATGTCTGCATAAGTAACAGTTTTTTACATTTTCTATATACATATTTGTTTCCTTCAAATTGACAGCTACGTTAAGCAGACATAACAAGCACAAACAAATTCTTTATTATCTAATAAAATGTTAAATATTTCAATAACTATTTTAAAAACAAGGAAATAATACTCAATTGTTACATTTTGCTATGAGTTAATTTTTTTTTGTGTAATTACGCTAGAACCACTCAATGACCTTGAGTGATTAATGAAAAAAAAACCCGCAGAGAAACAAACTTTTATTCTACAAGTTTTATTTATTTTGTTTTGTTCAATAGACAAGAATGCGTAATTATACGTTCGATTTACGTTTTTTACATTTTTTAAAGCTGCGTGTGTAAATTGTATTGTATGTGCAGCATTTGTTATGGATTTCAGCTTAAAACCACAAAGAAACATGTTGAAAGCATTTAACAACAAAATACTTTTGTTAATATTATAATAGTTAAAGTTTCAACTCTTTAAGATGGAAAAAAACTCGTTTTTTTATTTCAAAATTGAAATTTTAACCAGATGTTGTGTTCTATGAGTTCGAGCAGGAAAGTGAGCAAAAAGTACCAACCAGTTGACAATTTTACTGGTAGTTGTTGTATATATCGCAACAACAACAATAACAAGTACTATTCAATTTACTCTGTGTTATTTTACACTCTTATATACACGATTACTGTTGTATTAAACGGATACACGTATTAACATTAGGAGTGAGCTGAAAAAGTGGTTAGAGACATGCTCAGCATGTTCGCAGATCACCGCAAGTCCTGGATCACAGAATTTCTCTCTCAGGGATGCAAACATTGTTATTTGAATGCAGTTATACACAAGATTGTCTATGGAAAACATTGTTATACACACGATTTTCTATAGAAAATTCTGTTATACAAAAGATTTTCTATCGGAAATACTGTTATACACAAGATTTTCTATAGAATTATATAAAATGAACACCGAAAAAAATTAAGTGAAAAAATGATTAAAACTTTTTTAAAAAAATCTAATATGGATTTTAAAAAAAATAGCATCTGAAGGTTCATTATTTTCAATGGTCATTAAACAATATAAGGAAGACTTGAACATTGAAATAAAACCTGAATCTGGAAGAAAAATGGTCTAACAGATATTGGCAAGGCAAAAATAATCGAACAACTCTCTTGAAGAGTACCAAACACTTCTATCAGAAAAGCAGCTCGTAAAGTTATATGTTCTGATTCTAATGATGGGTTGAAGTCGTATAAAGTTCTGAAAGTTCCAAATCGCAATGCGTCAAAGAAGCGAAAATATATAGGTCAAATTTCATGTGATGGATGATGAAACTTGTGTACTGGCAGACTTTTCGCAACTTCAGCGTCAAGATTTTTATGTGGCTGATGGACGTGGTAATGTTAAAGAACAATACCGGAATAAAAAATTAAACAAAATTCCGCAAGAAGCTACCATTTGTGACATCAGGCACGCTAAACACAGAAATATATATTAAGGAGTGTCTACAAAATCGGTTTTTACCTTTCTTAAAACAACATCATGACATTATGGAAAAAAAGGCCATGGAGTGATGTATCTCAAATATATTTTTAAAAATCTCGTGTTACAATGTTTGTGTTTGAACTCCTCCGAAACGGCTCAACCGATTTGTATAAAATATTTTACAAATATTTGGTAGGTATGAGAATAGGTCGTAAAGTATCCTTAACCAGACATTTTTTTCCATTTTTTGCCAAAAACTCTTTTGCATATTTTTTATTTGGCATCACACATTTTTTTATCACGAGTTTCGTATGAGTAATATCCAAGTAATTCAACCACCGCACAGTGGTTTAGAAACGTTTTTTTTCTTACGTTTCTATTAGATATATTGTCATAAAATTTCACATGGTTGGAGCTGAGGTGTTTTCAAGTGGACTTACGATTGTTCAGCTTCCTAGCGCTAGTGCGTAGCCCCTTAAAGTTGGTCACTTCGGGTGGCAGTTTTTTAAAAAAAAAAAAATCAAAATTTTAAAGAAGAAGATCTACAAAAAATACGCTTACATGTGTAGGTTATCTCTATTAGTTGAAGAGATATTCAGGATAATTATTTTTTTATTTTTTTTAATTTTGCACGGTGTTTTCAAGTGGACTTACGATTGTTCAGCTTCCTAGCGCTAGTGCGTAGCCCCTTAAAGTTGGTCACTTCGGGTGGCAGTTTTTTTAAAAAAAAAATCAAAATTTTAAAGAAGAAGATCTACAAAAAATACGCTTACATGTGTAGGTTATCTCGATTAGTTGAAGAGATATTCAGGATAATTATTTTTTTATTTTTTTTAATTTTGCACGATCTTGTTATGGTTTTCAAGAATATCGCGGGCCTACGGAATATCAGCTATATTGATGATAAAATTCTAAATATAATAAACGTGCTAAAAGTTATCTCGTCCCTCTAAAAAGTTGGAACATGTAAAAAGGGCCGTATTTTTTTTTACTATTTTTTTCCAAAAAAGCCCATATATTTTTTCTTGTGTAGAAAAAAATTTTCTTTTGGACTATATACAGTTTTTATATGATCCGGAAAGAGAAATTAATGCTAAAACGTGCGAAGTAAAATTTGGCTCACTTTAGCGGACACAACACCCTACAGATCTATCCAAACTTGGAAAATTAAATAAAAAAAATTCGGTTTCAGTAAAAAATTCGAAAAAGGCAAAGCACCGATCCACGAAAATGCTCAATATTTGTATAACCCTATATGTTTCTTAAATACCTAAAAAGTTTTTTTTACACTTACACAGTAAATAACGATACAGTAGGCACTTTTCTAAAAAAACTCAGTTTTTGGAACACCTTTTTTCCGTTTTAGGATATTTGATATTTGAAAATAAAAAATGGCAAAAATTCTAATGCCATTTAAGGATATTTGATTCTATATTAGTTCCAAATTCTGTTATGGTGTTAAAATATCATGTTAATTCAAATTTTATATTTTTCTTCGTGGAAAATCACCATAGTATAATTTTTTTTTAGTTTTTAAGGTAAGTGACATCCCAAAAATTTATAAAATTATTTAATTTTACTAAAGTATCAATCTTCAAGTCCTAAGGTTGTCATCAATATCAAATACTTATATAACAAGCATTTATTTACTCCTCAAAAGTTATACAAACCATGCCCCTTTATACATTGCATGCAAAACTAATTTGAGGAGTTTTATTTTTTCCGCCAGAAAATAAAACTCATTTGAGGAGTTTTATCATCAACTTGTGCAGACTGTCGGTACGAATTCTGTCCGAATTCGGCAAAAAAATTTTTGTTCTTTCTACATTAGAAACTGAAAATTGTTTGAGAGTATGAAATGAATGACTGGAGTACCACAGTATTTTTAGATATAAAATCCTATCAAAAAAGTTCGATCGTATCAACTTTTTACTTCAGAATTGCGTCTTACGATTCTTAAGTTCCACTAGATGTTCTAATTGTGGGCCAAATTTAAGAATCTTAGGTCGGAAAATTCTAGAATCTTTTGAGTTTTAAATATTGACACTTCTTATTTGGGACCATCCTAATGCACAGTTGTAATGTAAGTGTATTAGTGTTTACAAATAAAACCAATCATTCTTGTTTATATTCTAAATCACATACAAGAATGATTGGGAAGTGAACATGCATTTTTATTGTTATTTCTGCGATTGTTAGATACGAGAAAAAATATATAGCTA
Source organism: Calliphora vicina (assembly GCF_958450345.1). NCBI lineage: Eukaryota > Metazoa > Arthropoda > Insecta > Diptera > Calliphoridae > Calliphora > Calliphora vicina. The sequence goes on along the minus strand of NC_088780.1, from coordinate 135,687,610 downwards.
CATTCTTAGAATAACAAAAATTTATCCATTTCTGAAAGATAAAGAAAATTACCTTCTACGCCAGCCAATAGCTACTTAAAATTGTACAATATGTTTTGTGCTTTTTGTTAAACAAGTTCATACATACAAGAATTATAAAATAAATATTGTATATTTTCCTGTTTTCAATTCTCTCTCGATATGACGTGATTAAAATTGGACCAGTCACTTAATTCACACAAACAAATATAAATACATGAGTAGCAGCAAACGTGTCATTCGTAATGGAACCAAGCCACACTTGGTACAATGGCACACCCACCGAGGTTACAATTGTCACTTTAGTAGATTTTTTCTATTTCTATTTTCATTTAAAATGAATCATATTAAAGAATGTTTTTTTGCAGAAATGAATAAAAAAACGAATTTAAAATGTCTTGCTTTAGCCTTGTTATAACTGTAAGTTTAAACTTTAGGTAAAATTTTGGCCTTTGCTTTTGGAATGTTTAGAATGTTGTACAATGAATTTCCATGGAACTGAAAGTACGACATGTCATTCATTGTACAAAAGTGCAGAGAGAAAACATTTGAATGTCCAACGATAAACAGTGGGGCTGTAGTAATATGAAATAATGGTCAAAATATCAATATACTGTTAACGTTGGTGCTAAATTTTGACATAATTTTTATTTTAAAAACTCCTTTAATGTACTGAGAGTCATGCCCTGAGTGCCAGTTAAATGTAAACAAATTATTTTGTAGAATTTTTCATTCTGAATTCAAGAACACAGTTTTCGAACTTGATCTTTGTTCATTTTTGGCAGTTTGTGGCTAAATTTGTATTGATAACATGACTGCAAACAATATATGTATGTATATGTATATTTCTGTTGTCGTATGGAAAAACTAGATAACTCTATTTTTTGAAAACACGAGAAAATCACACTTAACGTTTTAAACATACATATTTCACTAATTATTTATGAATTTATGAATTTATGAATAATATGAATTTATGTTATTATGCATGCGCATTAAACAAAACATAATTTTAAATAATGTTAAAGATTTCTGGTTCCATTGAACTTATTTTTGGATATTAACCCAGATATGCCGACTGCTTGAGCTTGATCATTTTAAAAGTACTTTTATATTATTTTGGAAGCAAATGAGAAATAAAAATCATTGCAAATATAGTTTTTTTAAAAATTTATTGAAAAAAGTTTTTTTTTAAGTCGTCCAATATAGAGGACATTTTGGTCACAACAACAAAACTAAAACGCAATAATTAAACATTCATGCATATAACAATCAAGCTACTCTTCATAAATATAAATTTAGTATTTATTCACTTGTAAATGTACAAAATTTTACTTTCCGTACAAACGAGATGTGTCCATAATGACTGAATATGGGCATTCTGAAAATATAACAAATTAAAAATTCAATAACTCAAAAATAGTAGCAAAAAATAATGCGATCACACAATTTCCCACGAGGTATTGGTGAGTACTAAGTATGTGAACAAAAAAAAATGGTATTTTGATAATCGTGACGTATCCTGTAAGTTAACTACATGTAGTACAGTAGGTATATCTGGGTTAAAACACTAACGTCAGTTAGTTACCTTTTTTTTTTAAAAAAAAAATTGATTTACCTAGTTTTTCCAAAAAAAAAAAAAAAAATTTCAATTTATTTTGATATTTTACGAAACTAAGGCAACTTTAGAAATCATTTGTGAAAAACACATTAACTATTTGCCTCAGCACGTTAACTTACCCGTTTTTTTTTTACGAAAAATGGAGTTACCTAGTTTATTCAAAAAATATTTTTTCCTTTTATTCTTGTTCTATTTTGCTCTTTCTAAGTTTTTGAAACAACGTGAATGAAATTTGACATGCGTAAAGAGGTAGTGTTTTCGAGTTTATGTTTTGAATTCTCTGTAAGTTGTTAAGTTTTCCCTAATTAATTTGCCACGTGAAAACATTAGGTAGACATGTTATATATATATATGTATAACATGTATAACAAAATGCCCTATCCATTAATACATATATGTATCAATGGATAGGGAATTTTGTCTATTTTTCAAAAAATGCTTATTATTGAGTTTTTGCAAAGACATTGAAATTAAATTTTTATTTATGAATATTTTTTAATGAAATTTTACAGTTACAGGCAAACAGGTTATACCGGGATAACGAACGATATGTTGTCAGGCCCATTCGTTAAATTGAAAAATTCGTTGTATCGAGATTTATTTTTCGAATAAGTTTAAAGCGGTGTGACATTAGGAGACATGACTATCGCTTAAAATTGTTAAATATTTTTTAGTTTTAATTGTTCTTCCGTAGTTCGACTTGAGGCATTACCAAAGCTAAATAAAGCCTTCACTGAAAGGGATTTTGGTTCTAAAAATGATTCTATAATTGAAAATATCCATTATTTCAGTGAAGATAATTTACAACAACACTTTTCTACGAAACGACCGGCATTTCTTTGCCTTTTAAATAAGAGAAGATTTAATTATCTTTGTTCCAAATTCATTAGCTCAAACCAAAATTGTTAGTCTAAAAAATTTGTACTCTTACTTTTTTTGTATTTCTATGGGTCTAGACATTAAAGCAATTCTATTAACTGTAATGTGTCTCTATCTCTCAACTAAACTCCTTTTCCACAAGGTGATACACATCGTTCTATAGAGATCGATGATTATTTGAGCCATTCTTGATAGATTGATATAATTTTCAATATTAAAAACTAGATCGTTCGTTCGATTTTGTTTTATATTTCTCAACATTCGTTAAATCGTGTAAAAAATTGTTGAAACGTTCGGTATATAAGGTAGTTAATATTAAATATGTGGCTGTACGTTATATCGGATTTTCGTTAAAGTGAGATTCGTTATACCGGGATTTGCCTGTATATAAATTTTTCTATTGATAATGATAAAATAAAAACAAATTTTGAAAATTGTTATCAATAATCCCGCAATTCCCCAAAAAAATTAAAAAATCCCAAAAATGGGATATTTAAGTTTTTTTGGCTATAATATCCATATCCATAATATACGCCCCTAGGGCGGAGTTATCGGAACCCTTTAAAAAATAATTAAAAACATATTTGGTCAACTAAAATGGGTTATTATATTTTGAAATCGATTATGCAATTTGAGAATTTTTGTCCCTAAATTTGAATTTTACATAAAACGTAGACGTTTTTGAAAATAACTTTTAAATGAAACGCACTTTCTATTTTTGGTGTTATCTCAATTTTCTCAAAAAATGGAGTTAACTAGTTTTTCCATACGACCACAGATTTATACATATATGTGTATGTATGTGCATTAGAGTGCTCCAAGATTGTATGGACGAAAAAAATATTCTAGGACCAGGCCGTCCCCATCTAGAATTGTTCTATGTATTGTAGAAATATGATGTGTAAAATATTAGGATAATAGAATAACGTTAACTGGTGCCGCAACGACGCTGAAGTTTTGAGGTGCATTTACAAGGAGAAAAAATGCAATTTTTTCAGGTTTTGTAAAAATGTTGCCATTAAATAATTATTTTAGCAATTTAATTTAAAAGAATCGAAATGTGTACGTAATTGTCGTTCTAATAAGATATATAAGACAAAAATTGGTTAAAAAATGTTAAAGTTATTAAAAAATCGCAAGGCCATTAACGTGTCTCAGGCCACTAGAACAAGAAATGTAGGAACAAAATTAACATATTTTGAAAAATAAAAGCTTATTTTTACTTAAAATATATTCATATTTTCTTGCTATGCACTTTTGTCTTCGTAGGACACCACCAAAATTCGCAATTATATTTTTTTTGGAGCATTCTAATGTGCATACAGATTGACATTTGGATCTTATTGTGCAGACGTACATACGTATACTTTATGTAAAATTGCGTACACGCACTCGTGCACACATCCCCGCGCAAATGTAGATACGTATGTAGATATGTAACAAATTGTTTACTGTAACTCATTGCTGTTGTTGATGTTGTTCCTAACTATTCATTATCACTTTGTTCGAGGGTCTGTGCGTGCATTTGCATAAACATTTTTGTATGAATTTTCATTACACCACCTACGAAAGTAATAATGGATTTTATTTGTTTCTGCCTATGTTACGGTTGCTTTTTCTATTTTTATTTTTGTTAACAACATCCGTATACACAAATTCAAACTTACAACAATATCTAATATCTATGTATATTTGTTTGTTTGTTTAGCTACATAGATATATTTGTTGGTTTTTTATTGTTAATGAGTTTTATTTAGTGCAATGTTGAGGTCATTGCCAATAATTAATGTTATTTTGGATAATTTTGCTTTATTTTGTGTGTTTTAATATTTAATGAACTGATATTATCAAATTAGTGAACTATTATGTCAAATCTCTTTAAGTTTGTAGTGGCAAATTGTAAAATCCTATTACAAGTAGCACCCATGTTCGATATTTGCAGACTTTGTAAAAATATTGTTATACACAAAATTTTGCAATGAAAATACTTAAATCCACATTTGGTATTTATGGAAAATATAGCATTTCTCCATAAATACCAAAAAAATAAAAATTATGGGGATATAATAAACCGTTAAGAAGATATGGCCATATTTATAAGCCTTTAAAGATAATTTCATTTTTGATTTTCCATGGAGTTGTTTTAATGAAATGAAAGGTGGGAGTATCTGGTTTCGATTAAAAAAAATGTATATACCAAATTTCTAGACTTTTGCTTGAATATAAAAAATTTTATGCTAAAAGATCGATTTGGATTGTATGGGAAGTGGGCGTGGACGATTTTGATAAAATTTCATTTTTTTCTTAATTTAGTCCTTATAATTCTCGGTGCCAAATTTCAATGCTCTATGACCACTCCTTATAATTTTTGCGCAAAAATTTATGAAGCCATCCCTTTGTGCGGCCGTGATGTGAACAAATGCTGGCGAAATACTAGCTGAATCGCAATTAATAATCAAAATATTAAATATCAAAATAGAAAAAAAATATGTTGAAAGTGATGGCGAATGTATATAAGACCATAGTAAGTTGGACCTACAATGTGTCAAAATCGGAAAAAATATTTTTTAACCCGAATTTTTTTTCACCAAAAAAAATTTTATTTTTTTAAATTTAAAAAAAAAAAATTTTAAATTTAAGAAAAAAAAAAATTTTAAATTTAACAAAAAAAATTTTAAAAAAGTATAATTTGGTGAAGGGTATATAAGATTCGGCACAGCCGAACTTTGTTCCAGCAAAGTACATTGTTTTTTTTACATGCGAAACAAATTGTGTTTGTTCGACTATCAATTCAGTTCTTTGTCCTGACTCCTGCATTCTATCTTGTTTGATAATGTTCAGCTACATCCATCAAAAACAGACGAACATAAAATCTGATCTTTGATTGATCATAATATTGGAAATGTTATTGAAATATAACATTTTCTAAGTCTGCTGTCACATCTTGAACCACGGATTCGCCATTGTCAACCTCTGTCTGTGCCTTTTTGCCTGTGTATATATCAGTTTTATATAAATAACTCGTAACGACTCCCCAGCTTATGTGTTTGTCTTTCATATACTGCGGCCCTTAAATTTTACCATACACAGTACAACATTTTTCAGTTCATTGCTTTGGGACTCAATTCTGACAATTGCACGTGAAAGTAGCTCCAAAAATAAGAACTTCTACATCATTAGTTTTGTCAAGTTGGCTGCCGTAATAATTTAATGACCATACGAATTTTTTTTCCTCAAGGTGGATTTTTATCACTTTTTCTATATTTTAGCACGGTTATATCTTGTATACCGTACGGAATATCTCTTTTGTGGCTGAAGGAAAGTTGTAGATATTGAATAGTAGAAAAAAAGTACGGAACATACCTACCCGAAAAAGATGCATCCAGTGCCTTAAAATCGCAAAAATGCCCATTTTTTAAAAAAAATTACCAATTTTTCGCCTTTTTTGCTCAATAACTGGATTACAAATCCAATTATGGACCGATCACCATGAAATTAGGTCGCGTGATTTATGTCTATATGAAAGTTATTTATCATGAATTTTGTATGTATACCATCATTTTTAACAGATTTATGCACTTTAAAGTGATTTCCGTAAGCGGGACTTATATGGGAGCTATGAATAATTATGGACCGATCATAATAAAATTTTTTGACATGAATTTTGTATATACAAAACTTATTTGGAGCGAAATTTGTGTAGATACATATATAAATTAAACATTTATGACCGATAAAGTCCAATTTCGGGAGGACATTTGTATGGAGGCTAGGTGAAATAATGAACCGATTTCAGCCAATTTCAACAGGCTTCTTCCTTGGGCCGAACAAATTATATATACCATATTTTTTTATGATCGGTCCATAATTAGTCATAGCTCTCATATAAGACACGCTTCCGAAAATCACTTTAAAGTGCATAAATCTGTTAAAAATTATGGTATACATACAAAATTCATGATAAATAACTTTCATATAGAAACAAATCACACGACCTAATTTCATGGTGATCGGTCCATAATTGCATTTGTAATCCAGTTATTGATCAAAAAAGGTGAAAAATTGGTAAAAAAAAATTAAAAAATGAGCATTTTTGCGATTTTTAAGGCACTGGATGCACTTTTTTCGGGTAGGTATGTTCCGTACTTTTTTTCTACTATTCAATATCTACAACTTTCCTTCAGCCACAAAAGAGATACTCCGTACGGTATACGAGATATAACCGTGCTAAAATATAGAAAAAGTGATAAAAATCCACCTTGACGAAAAAAATTCGTATGGCCATTAAATTTTTACGGCAGCCAACTTGACAAAACTAATGATGCAGAAGTTCTTATTTTTGGGGCTACTTTCACGTGCAATTGTCAGAATTGAGTCCCAAAATCATGTGTTGTACTGTGATATGCTCGTCTATATACTGATAATTATTTGCCTTGGGTTAAAGATTTTCCAAATGCTGAGTTGAAATTATTTATTACTGGTCGTATTTTGAAGGCTCAATGGTATAATGGTTCGACGGCTTAGCTGTTCAGCATTGTTAGCAAAATGTAAGTTTGAAAGAATCTTTTCAAAACTGTCTAGAATCATAATCTTGTACATAAACGGTACTGAATATATTCCATCGTAGACCAGTACAATTACATTTCTGCCAATTTGTGGATACTCATTGCTTTCAATTCTTCTTTAATTATGGAAAATATTATACCTTTCTGCTCACAACAACGTTTCGTTTGGGGTATTGTGTACTAAGTATATTAGTGTGTCGAACTTTCTAAACGTAATTTTGATTGGCTTTTTTCCTCTGAAATTTAACTAAAAATTCTTTGGCTGCTTTAGGTTTGGAACACCTTTTGCCGTTGTTCGATTTTATTGGTTTTGCAATGTAAATAAAGCAGTATTCTATTTTTTGAAATTAAATGCATTTGTTCCCAAATTTTTACCTTTGACGACGAATGGGACACATACATACAGTGGTGGCCAGGAATTTAAGACAAAAATTGTTTGCTAAATTCCATGTAATTGTCAATTATTTTTTCAAATATTTCCACAAATATGTATGCATGAGGACTGTTTTAACACACAAGTGTGTTTTATTCGAATGTGACAATTCATACATATTCACCATGAACACATACAATTTTTCTACAACTTGACCAACATTTTTTTTTTTAAATAAACATATTTTCTCACATTTATATCATTATAATTTTATTATTATAAAATATTCGGACCAAATTTCGTATTTTTAGTTCCATTAGTTTCGGTCATATCGTGTTATTAACAGCGGATGTTCGCTGAGGTGGGTCAACGTATTTCCACATATCTTTCTCCATATATGTTTTACCGATTTTTCCAAACATTTTTCAGAAACTAGAAATATTAATAATAAATTTCATACCCTTAGAGGTCCTTTTATTTTGGCTCTATCGCACTTAAAATTCATGCATTAAACACATTCAAGACAACAGGCTACACGACTACACGAACACAAATTCTGCTGGTTACAGTTGTAGTCGTGTGTCAGCTACTGAATTATTTTAAAGACGACAGCTACAAAGTAAACAGCTGATTTATAATTCAGTGGTGCCACTTTAATAAAAAATAACCGTGCAAAATTCCAAAGTAATTAAGATTGAAACAATTATTTTGAGTAAAAATATATATTTGCTTATAATCAATTATGTACCTGTTATTAATCTATTTCAATATGGTTATCAGAAACTTCTCTTAATTAAGTAAAAAAATATATTTTTTTAAGCACTAACTTGGTTTACATTCTTTTATTATATTAGCAACACTATTTCTGTTTTGTAGTTGACAAAAATAGAAATTAGCCTAATTCGGCTACATCGGCATGAGTAGTCGTGTGGCCGTGTAGCTGTGCTGTCGTTAAAATAATCGTCTCCATATAAACGTGTACATTTTATTTTTGACAGATTGAAGTTGGTAGCCTGCTGTCTTGAATGTGTTTAATGCATCAGTAGATGAAAAAAATTCAAGTATTTGTCTTAAATTGGTGGCCACCACTGTATGTCCCATGATTATCCTCGTAGAAGGATTAACAATTATTAAATTTTGAAAACACTTTAGTCTCGTAATGTCGCCTTTCCGAGTAAGAATCCGCAATAAAATTTAAAAAATTTCCAGTAGAAAATTCTTCATCGTCAAAGGGTTGAGAAATGAAAATACCTTTGGTAGAGGTGGCCACATCATATTTATGTATACCGGGTCTTTCATTAACCTTCGCTTTACCAATACCCACCCGGGTGACCATTACGGATTTAGTAGTTTAATAATTTTTTAATTTTGTTTCGATTTAAATGAAATTAAGACTCACTCAACAAATTTTAGAGTTCTGTAGAATTTATTAAAATCATTTTAAACCAGAGACCAAAAATAACTGTTATTAAATTTTTTGAGACTCAAAAAGTTAGGCATAAATCAATGAATAATTTTTACGTTTTCAAATAAGAGCTATTCATAATAAATATTTTTTTTCATTGCTCATAACTTTTGTTTTCGATTTATATTTTTTTACGTTGCCTAATAAGTGTTATTCATAATATATATTTTTTTACGTTGCTCATAACTTTTTTTTTCAATTTGTATGTTTTTAAGTTGCCTAATAAGAGTTATTCTAAAGAATATATTTTTTTCGTTGCTCATAACTCAAAAGAAGTTTCTTTCGCCACCTTGTTTGCATTTTATTAGTACATACATTGAATTTAACCTTTAAAGTCACAAAAAATAAGCTTGGTAAGAGATTGATGTTTTTTATTGTGTGTTTTTTAATTATGAAGAATTTTGTTTCACAATCAATGTTTTAGCAAACGCATTGTCCGCCAAGTTGCACCTTTTCTCAGTCAACAAAATACGCAAAGCAGAAAATGCTCTTTCAACAGAAAACCGTTTAGCCGGCAGTGCATAGACAATATGAACCAATTTATTTAAAAATTGCAAAAGTATCCTTTTTCTCTTCCTAATATTGCAACAAATCGGCTTCTACGTCCAGTCTCATAGGTTTAAAGCTCTTTATTTCAGCTATAGCTGCTAAAAACTCTCGCGATGTATTGCCTTTGTCATCTTCTGAAGATAAATCCACTTCAAGTTCTCTAATTGATGTTCCGAACAACGATGACGTATTTAGATTCGTCGATTTGTCAATCAGAAAATCGGATATTGGTTGAAGTGGAGATACTTCAGGTGAAGTTAAATCGAAAATAAAAGTTATGAGTAACGAAAAAAAATATTTATTATAAATAACTCTTATTAGGCAACGTAAAAAAATATAAATCGAAAATAAAAGTTATGGTAACGTAAAAAAAATATTTATTATGAATAACTCTTATAAGGCAACGTAAAAACATAAAAATCAAAAATAAAAGTTATTATGAATAACGAAAAAAAAAATTTATTATGAATAACACTTATTGAAAAGCAAAACTTATTTTCATTGAGAATAACTATTATTTAAAGAAACAAACATTTATTTCTACAATATAACAGTTATGGCTAAATTTTATTAGATATTTCTTATAACAGTTATGTCTCTGCTATAAAATCATCTAAACGATTTATTTCATAAATTTAAAAAAAACTAATATGTATGCTGTTGAAAGGAAAATTATATTATGTACGTTTGTTTTGGTATTTTAGTCAGCTGTTTTTGACAAGTTCAGTGTAGTTTTACACAAACAAAATACCCATAGGGTAACATAGAGACGAGACGTTATTGTTAGAAACCTAAGTCTGTTGTCAAAAACCTATCTCTGGCAACAACAAAATACATGCTAGTCAATGTATTTTGTTTTTGTATCAGACATATGATTTGTTGTATTTTTGTTTGAAAAATCGGAGTGTCTCGTCTCTATGTATAATTCTCTATGAAAATACCTGTTTTTCTTTTTGTTTTTGAATTGTTGTAGAGTTGCACAGACCTTATTAATAGACCTTGCTTCCTATCTTTAAATATCATCGACAATTTTTATTCGTTTGAATCGAGCAAATGTCCAATTTTCCTTGAATCTGGCGCATTAATCCGGCTGAATTTGGCAGAAGAAAAAGTCTAACGGTGTCAGTTAACATCACCTGTACGTTAGATGACCATGCAGATTTCCAATGTGGAATGATATGGACAAACTTAATCCAATATCATTTACACGTTTTTTCGAACGTTATATCTGTCCATGGTGCCTTGGGAAAACAGACTGAATGTTTATTCAGTCTGCAGCCAATTTGACAGGTGTATCTTCAACTTTATGCCAGCTATCAACCTTTATTTATGAGTAAATATATATTTTCATCTGTTTGTCTTTTAATATTGTGGTAGATATTAATTAATTACTGTCACTCCCTATTCAAATGCAATAGAGTATAAAAGACATGCATTAGAAACTAAAAAATAGAGAAATTCACATATGTACATGACCATGCATTTCAAATGCACACTCACATACATACAAATGGCTAAAAGCTTTAAAATAAGAGTTTTTTTGTTGTTTTTCAAACATAGCAAAGCTTTTGCAAAAGCAAATGAAAATATTATTGATTAATTTCATTCAATAAAAAAGTGGTGAATATAAAAATTTTTTAACTTTTATTAAAAATTAAAAGATTAAATATAAATTTATTTATTTATTTTTATACCTAAATAAAGAAAGAAAATTTAAGCCAAAAAGATAAATTGTTGCATTAATAAATCAATTAATTGAGTTTAAAACCACAAAAAACAACAATTACAAGTATAATTGTTGTTAAAGTTATGGGGTGTTGAGGTAAATAATTTAAACATTAAAGCAAAGAGTACTCCAACATTAGACAATAAACTGAACAAACAAAAAAAAGCTAAAAAATTAAAAAGGTTTCTTGGTTGTGACTACTCTAGCTCTGACTCTGGCTCAAGCCACCAACAAAACACATTGTAGCCAGACAGACAGACAGCTCTACAACCTCTACCACCAACACCATTAAAAGTTTCTTTATTATATGAGTACGAGTACTTTTTTCATATAATTTTCCACTGTACAAATCAAGTACAAGCTATAAAAAGGCCATGATAGTTTTCTGGCGGTTCAGTCCAAACGCGAAGTTTTACAAAGTCATTGAGAACGAAACGGGGTGCAAATAAAAGCAAAAAATTTAAATTAATAAAATTAAATAAAATAAGTAATTAACTTTAAAAAGTGGTGAATTTGAAAGTTGAAAAGATAAATAAATCTTTAAGAATTCAATGAATAATTAACGAGAAGAGATAAAACATCTAAATAAGCTAGTTTATTACACAAACAAAAACAGCAAAGCTAAATAATGCTAGTGGTAGGTTGGATTTTTTTTTTAAAAAAAAAAACAAGATTTTCATTTTAACAACAAAAAAAAATCTATCAGCAACATTACAATCAATCATTTTCAAAAGATCAACGAAAAAGGTCAAAGTTACTTACATTTTTAAAGAAAAAGCTTGAACAATGCAATGGATTTTATTTATATGTGTTTTTTTTTGTCTTATAAAATAAAAATATTATCATTAAATTAAATAAATTCCTTGAGAAAAATTAAAATAAAAAACAACTAAATAAATGAATTTACAGCATTGTGTACTCGCATAGACGACTATTGCAGTGTGAGTCTGTATCTTTGTATCTAGGAGTGTGTAATTCAAATATGAATGTATCTGCAAGTACATGTATATATAAATATGCATGTACTATGTAATAAATATGCATTAATGTGTGCTGATTATTTCAACTGCTACTAAAAATACTAGCTGGAAATGTTTGTTCACTCACTGGAAGTCAACAAGTTGCTGCTGCTGTCTTTTTGTTTTTGGTCGAAAAGTGAATTTGCATACATTAACGAACGTACTTACTTACTTACTACTTACTATACTGAGTATTAAAACACTGACTACAATTCGCTCGCTCACTTTATTCAACAGTTGTCCAAATGATTTAAGTGCTTTTGGTTACCATGCTACTCATATCGTATCGTATCACTTCTATTGTCTGCTATTGGACTGACTGTCTTAAGGTGTTGTTACAGTTAAATATTCACCCAATTTGGTTAAAATCATTAATATAAAGTGGATTTTCCAGTCCAGTAAAGTGGTGCTACATGTGAATGCAAATACATAAATATAAAAAAAAAAATTTGTTTAACCCTTTCGGAACGGCTGGTACACATGTGTACCACCAAGTTTTTAACGCTCCCAAAAGTTAACATTTCTATTGTACTTTGTTGAGTTTTAAAATTCTATTACTATTTCATCAGTTCAATGATAATGTTTGCTGTTTTTTAATTTCTCAATATTTGGAATTTTATAACAAATTTCAATAAAAAATCTTCTTATATATATAAAAATTAAATGGTCCATGTATGCAATCTAGCATTTAACAGCATTTTAAAAAAATTTCGATTAATGAACAAAAAACTTTTAAGACTGAAGTAGAAGACTTTTTAAAAACAGCGCACAGTGGTATGAGAATAAAAAAAGATGGAAACAAATCTGTAACTTCTAAACCCTTACGCCGATTTGAATAAAATTTCACATGTGCAAAGAGGAAGTGTAGTCGAGTTTAAGTTTTGAATTTGGACCTCATGAGCCCACCAAGAGCGGGACCAGGGGTTCCCAAAGTAGGACACCTCGGGTATGTTCAATTTTTAAAATGATCCTATTTCTTCGTTTGTGTTCCGATTTAAAACAAATTACACATATAGAATCTCCTCGTCGAGCACTACATAAAACCTATCAATTATCTCTTATAGCTTACGAGTTATTCGCATTTGAAAAGTAAAATTTTATTTCATTTACCTACCTTGGTCTGGTTTTTGCTAATAACGGATCCAATTCTCTCCCCATTTTCTTGAAGTATAATTTTTTGAATTAACAAGACATGTGTTAATAATAGTATGAAATAATTGTTTAAAAACATCTACTGAGTCAAAAGTTATGTGCATTCAAACTTAAAAAAAATAAAAAAAGTTTTTCGTTTTTTCGCCATTTTTTTTTTCGAAAAAATTACTTACATTAATTTTAAATTATACAGAAAATTAGAAAAAAATAAATAGTGTATTTATATTTTTCTGAAAGACAACATTTCGGGAAATATTATAAAAACAAAATAATATCAAAATTCGTATTATTACGTGGTCCAAGCCTTCCGAAGTAGACCTATTTTTTATATAAATTTCAACTTTAGACAACATTTTCTCAAATCGCATAGCTGATTTTAAAAAATTAAGACCTGTTTTGTATGTCCCAATATGTTCTTTAATATTGTGCAAAGGGATTTCATAGCCCCGAGCTTGGTGCCTTCATAAATCAAAAAATCTAAAAAATCCCAATTTTGGGATTTTTGAAAAGTTTTTTGGGAATTGTGGGATTGTCATTAACAATTCACAAATATCTTTTTCACTTTTGGATTTGGATCGAAAGTTTCTATATAAGTATAAAATTTCATTAAAAACGATTCATAAACTTTTATTGCATTTTAAAAATTAAAATTAAAATTTTCCAAAAAAATCAGCTATAATATTTTATTCCCATATTTTTGATAAAGGTCTGCTATAATTTTTTTAATTCTTAAAAATTTTGTACATTTTTGAAAAGAGGACATAATTTCCTACACGCTGATATATAATATGTATTTCTTTTCTTTTTCCGTAGTCTAATTAATGGATAGATATCCCACTCGTATCCCCCTAAGCGACCTAAAATATCTTAAAGGAATGGATCTAAGCTTTCTTTTGACTTAAATTTTTTTTTACAAAATTTTGAAAAAAAAATCGAATTTGCAAAAAAGTCAATAATTTTATGTCTTGAGTTACAACATTTTTATTTTGATAGATATCCCACTCGCATCCCACTAAGCCGCCGAATAGGTCTGAAATGAAAATATCCAAGCTTTCTTTTGAGCAAAAAAAAATTAAAAAAAGGTCCATTTTGAAAAAAAGTCAACAAAGTTAAAAAAGTTTTTGATTTCGGAAAAAAAAATATTAAAAATTTTTTAATATTTTATTCGAAAGATTGAAGAAATAGCTATCTAAACTATTTGGAACACATTTTGCTAAGAACAATAGGTAATAAGTTACATGGATGAGAAAAATCACATGTTTGGCCAAAATGTCAAATTTTGACCCCCTCTAACTCAGAGAGTTCTGGACCGATCTTGTTGAAAAATAGTGTCTGAATTACTATCCAATAGGTCTAACCTTGGTGTAAATTTCATCCCGATCGGAAGACATCGATTTTAAAAGTTGGGTCACTTGATGTGAAATCCCCCATATACAAACAATCTTACGAAAATAAATCTGAAGATTTCTGGAACTATTCTTAGATAATGGATTACTATTCTTAGATAATATTTTTCAATAATATTTTTTAATCGGACAGCAGGGTAACAGTTTGGAGAAGGCCAAACACTGAATTGGAAAATAACAATGTAGTAAACACTGTCAAACATGGTGGAGGAGGAGCCATGTTGTGGGGTTGTATGGCTGCATCTGGTGTAGCAAACTTAGTTTTCATCGACGGTTCAATGGACAAAACAGTGTACCTTAATATTTTAAAAGAAACCCTACTACAATGTGCTCTAAAGTTAAAGCTTGGGAATATAAATAGTGCATTATGTTCCCCACATTCTCCCTACTGCTCCGCAATCACCTGACATGAATTCAATAGAACATTTGTGGGATAAATTGGCCGAACTTGTAGGAAAGCACCATATTATTAGTAAGACTCAACTTAAAGAAGTCCTGTTACAAGAATGGCAAAATATTGGAGCTGACGTCACCAAAAATTGGTCGATTCAATGCCAAGACGATTAAAATAAGTCATTATAAAGATAGGCTACTCCACAAAATATTAAACTATTAAAAAAAACTATTTCCCTATTAAAAATTAGGAACTGTGTGAATATTTTTGTCCCCTTAAAATCGAACTTCGAAACATTAGTTAATTTTTTTTTTCTGAAATGTGCCAACTTATGTTTAGTTTTTCCATATATTTCAATAAGTTATAAGTTATACGTAAATAAATATTTTTTTGAAACCCGTACGAAAGTTGTGGCCTTCGTTTAAAAAATATGGAAGATTAAAGATAAATCTGTATGCTGTGTGAATATTTAAGTCCGGCACTGTACATATGTACATTTATTCGTTTTATTCGATTATTCTACATAAAATCGTTATTCGAAAATGGTAATTATTCGATTAATCGAACGATCATTACTCGAATGAATACCCTAGTAAATAGCTAGTTTCGAATAAAAACTGTCGGTTTACTTTAGTTTTAGAGCTGGTAAGAATATTTTACTTTTTTTTCGGCCAAGCTAAAGTTATGAATAAAAAACACGTATAGTATAATTGTCCTCCTGAGTTATAACACCCCCCCCCCCCAATTATAAATTCGCAGTATTTCGCAAATTTTGTAAGGTACGCAAACATATTAAATACAATAAAAATTACAATACAGCATTGTAATTCGAAAGCCGTACCGAATGGGTTAAATCAGGATTTTTTTATGTGATTCTTGTGCAATTTAAATTGATAAAATATGGCTGTTTTTACAAAACTATTAATTGAGTGATTTACATCTTATAACAGTATTTGATATAGACCACAATTTCCAAAACCGGTTTTTGTAAAAAAATTTCATAAGGCATGCGAAAAAAAGACAGGTTTTTTATTAAAATTTACAACATGGTTTGTTGTAAATTTATCATTATTTAAAAATAAGTTATCAGCTAACTTATATGGACAGATTTCAATGAATAAAATTTTGTAATAAAGCAAGTGGGAATGCAAAGAAATTTATTTTACTAAGTCATCTCTTATATTCTTTGTACTAAGTCATCTCTTACAGGCTTGGGGGATGACAATAACATTTTCCATTAAAATACTTCGGGTGTAATTAAATTTTTAAACTCTACACAATTTTGATGTATTTTGGTTCCAGTAGTACAAATTTAGTACAAATTTCTATAGTTTTTTTTTTTTAAATTTTAAGTAAAATTATACATTTTTGTAGACGTTTCTCCACATAATTAATGATAACTCAAAAAGGGTTAGTCCGATGTTATTAAATTAAACTTTGAAAACATGAGATTTACATAACCTTTCGACTCAGTAGTTTTGGAGTTATAATAACAAATTGAAGAAAAAAATATTTTTTTTAGGTAAAAATAGCAAATATTTTTGTTTTAAAAAAATCACGAAAAATCGAAAACGGCAGAAATTGTTTAGAATTCTTGCCTTATCGCAAAGCCATATGTAAAATGATATATCGATTATAAAAATCGATGAATTCTGTTTGAATTTATTCAGTATTAAGTGAATTCGCTCATTTTCAAAAAATTTTAGGTTTTTGTTTGATATACATACATATGTACATAAAATTGAGTATTTAATAATCTTCTTTCGATTGATTGAATTTTAAAACGTTTTCCCCATACTATGTATAAATTTTATATACATATATATATTGCATTTCAATCGGCTCAGAAGTTTCGGAGTTATAGTAACAAATTGAAGCAAGAAATATATTTGTTACGTAAAAATAACAATTTTTTGTTTTAAAAAAAATCCTGAAAAATCGAAAACGGCAGAAATTGAGATATCGATCATAAAAATCGATCGAACGTAGTGAATTCACTCCTTTTCACAAAATTGTATGTGCCTATTGAATTTAGTTAGAATCGGTTCATTATTATAAGATTGGCTTATCTGAAAATAGTTAAGCTCTCATAAATACCTTATTTATATAGATATCCAAACCAAATTCTGCGCAAATAAGTTTTATATAAGCTGAACTCGCATTACCAAATTTTGTGACGATCGGTTTATAATTAGTCATAGCTCTCATATAAGACCCCTTCCGAAAATCAATTTAACTAGCATAAATCTCTTACAAATTTTGGTATTCAAATAAAATTTAATACAAATAAGTTATATATATGGGGGATTTCATGTCAAGTGAACCATGTCTTGCGATCAGAATGAAATTTGCACCAAGGTTAGGCCTATTGGGAGAATCCATATCAAAACGGACAGAAAACTGTTATTTTCGGATTTGACATTCTCGATTTTAATGAAATTTACCACACATATTACGGTTCCAAAGGATTCCTCCCATCTGTTTTTTATTTGTTTAAATTTTTATATGAATTTGCTGATCTTTGAGTAGTTTCAAAGTTATAGGCAATTATGTGTATTTAATTTTAGACAATTTTAACAAATTTTTCAATTTTCAAATCGCGATACTTTTACATCGGAATGAGTTTCCATTGAAAAAGTCACTGATATGAGAAACATATTAGATATAGATATTTGGGGTATTCACATGGTCTGCTATTAGTCATATTGTCATTGGACATTATGACAATATGACCAAATAGTAGACCGTGTGAATACCCCAATTATGTATGTGGTAAATTTCATTAATATTGAAAATGGTAAATCCGACTGCTGTCCGCTTTCACATGGATCTTCCCTATTGGATAGTAATTCAGACACAATTTTTCAACTGTCGAGAACTCTTTGATATCAGGGACCGTAACGGTTATAAGGGATATCAAAAAAGTTTTATTATATAACCGTTATTTTGAGACTTTAAAAATAAAAATCCATCTAAGACTGTTATTTTTCAACGTAAAAATAAAAGTTCCGATGAAACTGTTAAAAAAAGAGTTTTAAATATACGTCATAAATAAAAGTCTTTTGAGGACTTTTATTTTTTCCGTCAGAAAAAAAACTCATTTGAGGACTTTTATTTTTTTGGTCATAAAATAAAAGTCATTTGAGGACTTTTATTTTTTCCGCCAGAAAATAAAACTCATTTTATGTAAATTGCTTGTCGTTGGTCAGATCATTACTATTTCACCTAGCCCCCATACAAATGTCCTCCCGAAATTGGACTTTATCGGTCATAATTGTTTAATTTATATATATATCTCCACAAATTCCGCTCCAAGTAAGTTTTATATACACAAAATTCATGTCACCAAATTTTGTTATGAATCAGTCATAGCTCCCATATAGACCCGCTTCCGAAAATCACTTTAACGTGCATAAATCGCTTAAAAATGTTGGTATACAAACAAAATTCAACACAGTTAACTTTCATATAGACATAAATCACACCAATCACCAACTAATTTCATGGTGATCGGCCCATAATTGGTCATAGCCCCCATAAAAGGCCCACTTTCGAAAACCACTCAAAAATATAAATTATTGAAATTTTAAAAGAAAAATGTTTTTGCTCTTTTACTTAGTGTAGGGTATTATATGTTCGGGCTTGACCGACCATACTTCCTTACTTGTTTTTGTTTGTATTTTACTATTTTTGAAAATTAAAATATGTATAGAGATCTATGGTAATATAGAAATTTCTCAAAGGTTCTGTGAATCCAAAAACGGTGGGAACCACTTATATACAGAACAAAATTTCTGGGAATTATTTGTTTCAAGACATGTGATATCTATATATAGCAGTACTTGTTGCAAACATGATTTTTCCATGTAATCATAAATTTAATTTGAATTTACGAATTGCTCAATGTTCAATAAATGGAAAACTAGCCATTTAAACTGTCTGTTACAAAATTTACAATGAAAAATTAATTAAAATCTAAAACTTTTTTAGTGAGTTTAAAAACCTCAATTTACTAAATTTAATACAAACTAGATCTAAAGCATGTTAAATATCAAAGACATACAACCGCAACGAATGGTTGCAGAGAAAAATGTATAATAATGAAAACATTATCTTAAATTTTATAGACATGTGTATTACTAGCTGTATTAAGGTGACAGCTATTCTGTGCGAATACAAATTTGTGATACTTTATATAGCATTTAAAAATGTTGCACTTTTGACATTTGAATAAATTTGTTCATAGGAAATTTTTGTTTTATTTCAAGTTATTGTTATGATGCAATGGAGCAAATAATTTTAATGCTGAAATGTAGCTTCTATTCTAATACCAGTGTGTAAAATGGATTGATCTATATTTAAAACTTTTACCGAGCAAATGCTCATCATCATTATTGGAATACAGGGTGGGCAAATTGTCGATGAAATTTAAAGAATTCAGCTGTCATCCTTTTATATTTATTTAATACAATTTTGGCAAAGTTTAAAACCAAACTGATGCTCTGAAATATGAAATCGGCGAAGCGTTTTTGCATAATTTGGTTAAAATTTTGTGAAAACAGCGAACGTCTGCCGACGTGTTAGATGTGACCATGTGACCGACATCATCAATTTACTTCATAACCTAGAAAAAACTTCATAACTGTTCCAAATAGTTGTGATTTTTTTTTTGTTTTAGACATTTTGGAGATACAATATTCTAGAGTTGGGTTGTTCATGAATGAATAAGTTAAATTGAACAATTCAGTTAAGTGAACAATGTGAAGTTCGTTTTTCGTTCGTTTGAAATTTCTGTAGATGTTTGAAATTTATATATTGAAAAACGTATTTTAATTGCATTTAAGTTTTTTGAATTTGATTAAATTACCTTTTGGTTTACTCCATTATTGAAAATCCAGCTAAATTTGTTTCCAAAAGCAGCTGTCATCTGTTCGTTTTGAACGCTAACTGCAAATACATGCACAAAGAAATCGTTCGATCACTTAGTTCAGTCAAACACCGCAGAATAAAAATGAACAACTGAACAAAAGATGTTCATTTATTTGTTCTGAACAAAAATTAACAATCAGTGAACAGAACGATTATGCCCAACTCTACAATATTCTGGTCTAGATGATAAAGGTAAAAATAATTTGGATTCGTTAGTCATTACCAATTTTAATTTTAACACGGGTTATCTTAGAAGTTGTGTTCTGGAATAAATAACAGAGGTCTAAAATGGTTTCGGTGCCGCCATAACTGAAACTGATTATGTTAGAAGCTTTTTTAAACAGTAATTCATCCCAGTGACCTTGATATCTACATTCTCCTTATTCTTCGCTATACGATCCAAGATTTTCATGAAACTTCTCTAAATGACTGTGCAAATTGTGTATTTTATTATCATATTACATCCTAGATTTTTATAACTAATGCCCGTAACTTCAACAAATAGATATTTACGATGTAAAATACTCAGCAGATAAATTTACCTAAAAGGTAGCTTGACATTAATTTCAAATCAATATCTACTGGTAAAAATTACCAAATATTTTTACTCCATAAGTAACTAAGCCCTGATAGATATATATTTGTTGAAATTACGGGCATAATTCCTAGTCATTTTCGGCTTTCTAAGTTCCTAAAAAATTGTTCGCAATGGCAACAAAAGTTTTCCAAGCCGCTGTTTATAAATCAATCATTGAATTCGTGAAATCGTTGTCTTTCACAAATAATAGCTATTAGTTTTTCTGTTCATAAACCTGCAAATTTTATTCACAGAACTACCTTTTGATACTCCTCATTTAATTTCATAGAGTAAGCAATAGGCACAACTGCATGCTTATTACCAATATCTAGTAAAACACATTTTAAACTTCGCTGTGAGCTGTCCACAAATAATCTCCATTCATCAGCTTTTTAGCTTGAGAGATTCACTACAAAAGACTAAAGCATTTTCTGAGTTAAAAATGGAAGAAGTTCTTTTTCGTGACCACGATAAAATGAGGCTTTCGTAAGTTGAGTTAAAAGATTTCTTTCTTTGAGTCTAGATGCTAGCAGCTCAGATCTCTTATACGAAAGGACAAGTTGTCCTATCAAGTCACTTAAGGCATATTGAGAAAAAAGTGAAGGAGTCGTTAACACTTCAATTAAAAAAATATACAAATATTTCAGAGCAATGGATCCAAAAATAAATGATTTTAAATATAAAAATTAAAAAATTGTAGATTTTTGATGTTTTTGGGGCGAAAAGGTAACTTAACTATTTTTTTTATTAAAAAAAACTTTCTTTAAGAACATATAACAGTTTTATGTTTATCTCTAAGGTATATTTACGCAGAATATTTTGGTATAGAAAACATGTCCTATTTTTCGAATATGTCGCCCCTACGCCCTTCGAAATTTGACCAGGGATAAAAAAAACGGAAAGCAGCCTTAGAAACCTTGATGTGTTACCTGTTTGTATAAACATATGGCCTATTTTTCGATTATGTCGCCCCTACGCCCCACAATGGTATGAGAAAAAAAAGAGGGAAATAAATCTGTAACTTATAAATCCTTAGTCCGAATTGAATGAAATTTCACATGCGTAAGGAGGAAGTGTAGTCGAGTTTAAGTTTTGATTTCGGACCTCATTGGCCCACCAGGAGCGGGACCAGGGGTCCCCAAAGTAGGACACCTCGGGTATGGTCAATTTTACGTCAAGCACTACATAAAACCTCGTTGTAGATATCAATTATCTCTTAAAGCTTAGGAGAGATTCGCATTTGAAAATTAAATTTTCAACATTTTATAGGATTAACAATAGATATATATATCAAATAGAGAATTTTTTTTTTTAAAAATCATGACTGAGTCCAAAGTTACATGCATTTGAATTTAACCCTTAAATGCATGAGTTTTACTCTTGTTTTCCTATAAAGTATCAAATATTTATTTGATTTTTATTTATTATATTTCCTATAGCTTTAGTTAGATTTAGAATTTCTTTAGCTAAAACATATCGTACTACATTTGATTTTGTTGAAGGAGAATCTGTACTAGTATTTAGCTTATATTCGTGTAAAATTAAGTGGACCTGGAATGTAGACAATTGGCAACAATATGCATTTAAGGGTTAAAAGAATTAAAAAAGACGATTTTTCGCTATTTTTTTTTGGGAAAAAGTACTTTTATTCTTTTTACGTTATCTAAAAAATTTCTAAGAGGATGTATAATGAATTTGTACTTTTTTAAAAGCTAACTTTACACCAAATATTATAAATGAAAAAAAAATTATGATTTTTGATAACGAGGGGACCAGGTCCATTCAAAAAACGCCTATTTGTTATGTAAAATTCAACTTCAGGGAAAAAATTCTCTAATAGCATAGTCGATATCAAAATATAGTAAAACATTTTCGATGGCCCAATATGTTCTTAATTATTTTGTAAGGATTCCGATAACCCCGCCCCTGGTATGGATATTGTGGCCAAAATAACGAAAATATCCCATTTGTAGAATTTTTCAATACTTTTTTGGGAATTGCGGGATTCCTGATCACAAATTTAAAAATTTGTTTTTATATTTCCATTTTAAATAAAAAAGCCTATATAATTGCAAAATTCCATTAAAAAATATTCATAAATAAAAATTTTATTTCAATTTGAAAAATTTGTATCTATGCAAAAACACAATAAAAAGCATTTTTTGCAGACACATAACAGTTGTAAGAAATATCTAAAAAAATTTAGCCATAACTGTTATATTGTAGAAATAATTTTTTGTTTCTTTAAATAATATCTCAATGAAAATAAGTTGCTTATAACTTTTATTTTTGATTTTTATGTTTTTACGTTGCCTTATAAGAGTTATTTATAATAAATATTTTTTTTTCGTTACTCATAACTTTTATTTTCGATTTAACTTCACCTGAAGTATCTCCACTTCAACCAATATCCGATTTTCGTGGATTTATCTTCAGAAGATGACAAAGGCAATACATCGCTAGAGTTATTAGCAGCTATAGCTGAAATAGAGGGCTTTAAACCTATATTAGGAAGAGAAAAAGGATACTTTTGCAATTTTTAAATAAATTGGTTCATATTGTCTATGCACTGCCGGCTAAACGACTTACTGTTGAAAGAGCATTTTCTGCTTTGCGTATTTTGTTGACTGAGAAAAGGTGCAACTTGGCGGACAATGCGTTTGCTAAAACATTGATTGTGAAACAAAATTCTTCATAATTAAAAAACACACAATAAAAAACATGAATCTCTTACCAAGCTTATTTTTTGCGACTTTAAAGGTTAAATTCAATGTATGTACTAATAAAATGCAAACAAGGTGGCGAAAGAAACTTCTTTTGAGTTATGAGCAACGAAAAAAATATATTCTTTAGAATAACTCTTATTAGGCAACTTAAAAACATACAAATTGAAAAAAAAAGTTATGATCAACGTAAAAAAATATAAATCGAAAATAAAAGTTATGAGCAACGAAAAAAAATATTTATTATGATTAACTCTTATTTGAAAACGTAAAAATTATTCATTGATTTATGCCTAACTTTTTCAGTCTCAAAAAATTTAATAACAGTTATTTTTGGTCTCTGATTTTTTGTCATATTTTTCAAAAAAGTATTCCATGAATTTTTTAATTGTCAAAAGATATATACACTACTGAAAATTTGACAAAATCCTCTATCCATTGATATATAACATGTCAACCTTATGTTTTCTACGTAGGAAATTAATTAGGGAAAACTTAACAATTTGCAGAAATGTAATTTCTACATTTTTCGTTTGCGAACCCACAAAGTATATATGTTCTGGATCGTTATAGATAGCGGAGTCTATATAGCCATGCCCATCAGTCCATCTGTATGTTGAAATAAACTTTCCGTAACCTCCAAATAACTTACAAACATGATTGATACATCAATGTATCGGGAATTCTGCCGGCACTGTGCTATTTAAAATAGAGAAAATCGGCCCACAAATGGCCGAGGTATAAGGAAGAAACCAGGACAACCTCGATTTTTGGCTTATTTTTTATCTATATCTGGATTACTATATGGATATCTAATTATAGATATTTCAAAGTCCATTGCAACGATGTATATAAGGCTATAGTAAGTTGTCCTACAATGGGTCAAAATCGGGAAAAATATTTTTCAACCCGAACTTTTCATCAAATGAATTTTTTGTCATACAATTTTTATTTCACTAATAAATTAAAAAAAAATTTGCTTAAATTTGGAAAAAATAAAATTTGAAAAAAAAATTTATTTAAATTTTAATATGTATATTTAAAATGATATTTTACTTAAATAGCTAAAGTCTTGTTTTGACTGTAAGATTTTTTTGTTAATGAGTATAAATGCAATAGAAACATAATAATCAAAAATAGTTAATTATTTAAACTTATAAGTAAATGACGACAGTATAAACACCTAGCAAATATTTATGAAATTTGAAGTAAATAACAAAAAGTGACATGCACGCAAATTTCAGTTTAAAAACCAATTAATTAAATTAATATTAAAACTGTTTTTAGAAACATTTCATTTAAGTGTGATTAAATACTAATTTGTATTTATTTAATTATAACCTACACCACCATAGTGGGGATGGTATAATGCGTTTGTGCAGATGTTTGTAACGCCCAAAAATATTAGTCTAACACCCACCTAAAAAGTATACCGATCGACTTAGAATCTCTTTCTGAGTCGATTAAACGATGTCCGTCTGGCTGGCTGGTCGGCTGGCTAGTACATATTATTTTGTTCGGCCCAAAGATCAAGCTTATTGAAACTGGCTGAAATCGGTCCATTATTTCACCTATGTCCTTCCGAATTTGGACTTTATCGGTCATAAATGTTTAATTTATAAATGTATCTCCACAAATTGCGCTCCAAATAAGATTTATATACACAAAATTCATGTCACCAAATTTTGTTGCGATCGGTCCATAATTGGTCATAGCTCCCATATAAGGCCCACTTCCGAAAATCACTCAAAAATATAAATTATTGAAATTTAAAAAAAAACATTTTTTGGTCTTTTACTTAGCGTAGGGTATTATATGGTCGGGCTTGATCGACCATACTTTCTTACTTGTTTTAAATGGTTTTCTGCTAATAAAGTGTTAATTTACATAATCTAATCAAGAATTTTTGAATAATATAGCAAGTAGCTACAATAGTTCTTAAAATTTGTTTTAAACCATTAAACTGACCTTACTCAAAATCATAATAAATTTATTTGTAACACAAATATGAAACTTTAAATATTCATTTTATACTTTTATTTAATTATTAAATTGAAAGCAATTAAATAAATAATTCCTTAACTGTGTGACTACTTTAATATGCCAACTTTAAAATATGTAGTGAAAACAACATTTAAACTTATCATTCAATTTTTAACAAACAAAATTCTAGAAAAAAAAACTAAACTTAAATTTGCAATAAATAGATATTTAAAACAACTAAAATATGTGCCACCTTACTGCAGCGTACTTAAATCAATGTTTGAAAACTATGTTATGGACAAGGCAACCTAAAAAAGAGCAGTTCTTAAATGTTTGACTGTACGGTTAGATGGATAGATAATAGATCGATGTATAGTATACATTCATATACATATATGCACAATATATATACATATATATTCACATGTTCGTCTAACATACATATGTGCACTGCAATATTGATAATTTAGGTATAGTTACATATTGAATTTCAGTTGATTGTTTCTTTGGAGATTTTTGTTTTTGTTTTTGTGTTTTATATTGTTTTTCATCCGCATTATACAAAATGGTTAAAATACAAAATACCACCATATCATCAAGGCTACAACATGTGTCGCCAGGTTACCAATAATGTCCATGATAGATTTATCGACTACATCGTACAAGTACAACATCGCTGTAGTTATTTTCTACCAACAAAAAATCTAACAAAAATAACAAAAACACCAAAGTTACAAACTCAAATCCATAGAAGTGAAAGGTTTCCATGTGAATTTTTATTACAACTGTGCGAATAAAACCAAAATAAAAAAAAAACATTGAATTTTTTCGATTTTTTTCCCATCTCCTCAATTGTTGGTTGCTGGCTGGCCGGAGGAACGATGGAGAGGTCTTAGCGACAGGCCAGCACCAGTCAAAGTCTAATATTTCGTTTATATGTTTAAATGTTAGTTTGCGGTTTCATTCCAAATCAGTTAAGATTTGTTCGATTTTTGTCTAATGTCTTCGTTGTTTGTTTGCTGCTGCTGCTGTTGTTGTTTGTGCAGTTTGAAGTAAATGAATAGCTAAAAATTATATCCACTAATTGATCAATTGAATAATTGATTATTTTTTATCATTTATTTCAATTAGTTGAGGAGGATGGGGGGTTTGATGCTTTAGAATGGTTGTCAAAGGGTTTTATTTAAACATTAGAATTAATTATAGAATTTTGTTCAGTTGACATGGAATTTAGAATGAAAACAAAAAATAACTGTAGTAGAATCCGATATTAAGATAAATAAATATGTTTTCGAATTTGATTCGAATGAACAAATAAACAACTCCAGTTATTTTTTATTTTTTTGGTTATTCTGTTCTGATGAAATTCCTTCCTAGAATACTTTGTTTCACTGGTTTACCAAATTCAATCGTGGTGTCCTTTTGTTTCTGGTGAAAATTATTGCCTAATTGCCAGGAAACATCGCAAAGTTCGCATATAACGCCCACCGCTCTCATAAGTTCTGGCACAATTCGGGTTAATATTTGCATTAAATCTGTGGTCGTATGGCTAAACTAGTTAACTCCACTTTTTGAAAAAATTGAGATAACACCAAAAATAGAAAGTGCGTTTCATTTACTATCACTCTGTCACATCGAAATTTTGATATAGTTTCTAATTTAAAAGTTATTTTCATATAAAAACTTTTTTGAAAAAAGCAAGTTTCTTAAAAAACAGAAAAATTAGAAGTTTAAAGCGATGTTGTTTCGAAAACTAATAGAGAAAGAGCGAAATAGAACAAATTTGGGACACAAGCTCTTTGGGTCCAAATTTTGAACCTAAAAAAAAACTCGACTTATTTTTGATATGAATATATGTATATCAGAATAAAAGGTAATAATATTTTTTTGAAAAAAACTGGGTAACTCCATTTTTTCGTAAAAAACATGGATAAATTAATGCGCTGAGTAATTTAGTTAATGCTTTTTTCACAAATAATTTCTAAAGTTCCTTAATACCGTAAAATATCAAAATAAATTGAAAAAAATTTTTATTTTTTTTTTGGAAAAACTAGGTAACTCAATTTTTCGAAAAACAAACAATGAGTTCAATGGCACCAGAAATCTTTAACATTATTTAAAATTATGTTTTGTTTAATGCATAATAACATAAATTCATATTAAATAATTTGGGAAAAATGTTTAAAACGTTAATTGTGTTTTTCTCGTGTTTTCAAAAAATGGAATTATCTAGTTTTTCCATACGACCACAATAAATATACGTACAGGTGGCCTCCATTTATGCGGTTTTTTGGGCCCAAAAAAATAGCGTGTAAATCAAATTCGCGTAAAACGAGGTTCTAATTTAGAACGAAATGCTTTTGTGGGGCCAATATTTTTTTTATTTCGCGTAAAACAATACATCAGTCACATAACAAAAATGAAATTGGGACCTAAAAATCGCGTTAAATAGAAATCATATGTACATACATACATATCGTCTCCTTAAATAAAAGCGGACGTAACTACACAAAAATTCAAAATCGAGTTATTGATTGATTGAACCATTGCCAAGAATACTCTATTATTATTGATTTTATAACGTATCCTGTAAAAGCAATAAAAATGTAGTTACGTCCGTTTGCATTTAAGGCAACGATATATACTTTAAGTAAACTTATTTTATTTGTAATTCTAACAACTTACTTAAAACTAAAGTAAAGTAAAAAAATTATTTCTTATCGCAAATTAAGGAACAAATTTCAATTAAAAAAACAACATATTCTAATACATAAAAGATATCAAAACAAAAAATACGAAGTTTTCAAAAAAGAAATCTGTTATTCGCTTGTGTTTTTTCATTTCTTGTTGTTTGTTGCCGCATTATATAAAAATCGTATAAAAAAGTCGCGTATTTGAAAAAATGGTTGCTAATTTGAGTTCGCGTTATATCGAATTCGCGTAAATAAAGTACCGCGTAAATGGAGGCTTACCTGTATATGTATTTTCTTGATGCTTATGAAATTTGAAATCAATTTAGCAAAGACCGTATATAAAATACAATATAATACGTTGTTGTATAATAATAACAATGGGCCTAGATGGAACATATCGCACACCCAGTGACACAACTCAAAATTTTAATTTTTCAGAAATCGAAAATAAATATATACCAATTGAAACATAATGAAAGACATTAGTGTTTTTTTAGTCACATTTAACAACAATATAATACACTGATATCGTTTGTATAGATAAACAAGTGTATTGTGCATAGTTTAAGCGTAAAATTAATTTTTCGGGTTTATATAATGCAACAAATTAATTTTGAGTTGTGTCACTTTTTAACTGGGTGTGCGATATGATGTATTTGGACGGATCTATTAATCGAATTGCATTAGGTACATTAAAAAAAACTGAAATATTGTGTCTATTGAAAAAAAATATTACATCGAGTCATTTAAAAAACGAATGCAACAAAAGTTACATACATTTATCCAAGAATTGAATGAATGAAATAAAAATCCGTTTCCCAGAACTAGTTCAAAGCATGACAATTTCGAATAAAAAACAATGATAGATGAAATAGTTCTAGAACTGTTCTTAAGAAAATGTGATAGTTACATATATATCGCTTCCGTAGAATTACATATTTCCGAGATTGACAATTTCAAGCAATTTCAAGATTCTGGTTACAGAATCGTTCGAAGACACTATAGGTAATTTCACCCATTTTTGTGGCCAAAACTATAAGGAATCACTGGAGGATGAAAATCGGTATACGGAGGTTTTCAAGGTTGCTGATTTCGAATCTGATGTAAAATTTTTGAAATTCAAAATGGCGGATCCAATTTGGCGGCGTAAATTTTAAAAAGTCTTCTGATTTACATAAAAATTGGTATATGGGGGCATACAAGATTGCTGATTTCGAATCTGATGTCAAATTTTTCAGATTCAAAATGGCGGATCCAATATGGCGGCGTAAATTTTAAAATGTCTTCTGATTTACATGAAAATCGGGGTATTCAAGATTACTGATTTCAAATCTGAGGTAAAATTTTTCAGATTTAAAATGGCGGATCTAATATGGCGGGAACTCTTCCATCTATTTGAGATATTCTTACAACAAATTCGCACTCTTCTTAATCAAATACCAACAACAAAAAATGTATTCCTGAAAGTGCAAAACATGAATTTTTGCTTCAAAAATGGGTGAAATTACCTATAATGCAAGGATGGAATGCTGGCTGCGTAAACATTGTATAGAACATGTTCCAAAGGTAACAATTAAAAGCAAAAACATTGATTAGGGAATTGTTTCCAGAATCGTTCCAAGGAAGGGATGCTGGTTGCATAAAGATTCTATTGAACTTGTTCCAAAGGTGACAATTGCAAATAAAAATCATTAGTCGCAACGCCAAAGTAGAACGTGTACTGGCTATATGCATGCGTTCTATTACTAGTTGTGGAACTAATACGTTGCAGAATTGTAAATGCACTGAATTAGCATGGAATGGAATGAAATTCGAGTCAATTCAAATAAATTTGGTAAAAATCATTTACAATTCAAATGAATTGCAATTTCTTTCTAATTCAAATGAATTTGTCAAAGTGAATTACAATTCATTTCCAATTCATATGAATTGATTTTAAATTAATTCAAATTAATTAAAAAAAAGAATTAGCAATTCATTTCCAACTCATTTGAATTGAATTAATTGAAATTTGAATTGATTTTGTAAGTAAATCTACTGTAATCACTGACATTTTGTTATTCAACTAATTTTTTATGTAAAAGACAGCAAGTATTACTATTGTTTTGTATATCAATGACAAAAAATTCTTAGATTTGAAATTCCCATTATATACTGGAATTGTCAGGTGGCGGCAGAATAGGAATTAAATTATTTCGTATCGGCGAAAATCTTATCAAAATGGAATAATTTTGTTTATTTGCTAAAAGGAATATAAATATTTATTTTTCATTCCCTCTGAATTTGATTGCTCTTGAATTTGATTGATTGCAACTCATTTTTGATTTCATTAATTTGAATTGCAACTCATTGTTCTAATTCATTCAAAATCAAATCAATTCAAACGAATTGGAAACGAATTGCAATTCATTTTACAGATTCGTATGAATTGAAATTTATGTCTGTCTAATCCCTTTGCGATCATCTTAATATTATAGTCTCTCATAACAATGTTTGTGTGAAAACGGGTTAATGGTCTTCCTGTTTATCCGAAGAAACAGTCATTCATTTGATAGATACCGCTTCGTGAGCGAAAAACCTTTATAGGGTTTGGCTTGTCTTTAGTCAGTCGACTGTTGTGTATTTTCATAGATTTATTATTGCTTCTTTTCGTAGATTTATGATTTGTTGCCAATAGAAGTCAATTGGTTATTTTATACATTCCATATCATTTGAGTGTCTCTAAGTAATCTAGACTGTAGTGAAATGGTATTGATATAATTCTCATATAGTTTATTTTCTCTTTGCTTAGATATACAAGCATCCCATGTAACTTAGCGTTAAGTCGATTGGCACTTTAGAGTATCTAAGTAATCTGGAGTGTAGTTTCTTTAAACGTTTATTTTGTACTGCACTTTCGAAATGAGTTGTTTTACCCACCAGATGTAATCATTTGTAGAGTTGTCGGAGGAAGCTAGCTTACAAGTTATCAGGGCTGTCAATGAAATTTAAGTTAATTAGCACCCTGTTAAATTAAAACAAGTAAGAAAGTATGGTCGGTCAAGCCCGACCATATAATACCCTACACTAAGTAAATGAGTAAAAACATTGACTGACGCACAGATGGATTTTGGTGTCAAAAAGTCTATTTTTCAAACACTCAATTTTAAAAATCAAATGATGCAGTTTTGTAGAGAAATGTTTTAAGATTTTATTTTTAAAAAATTGAAGTAAAGTCCATGCAAGGGTGTTAAGCAAAAATTTACTTATATTTTCACGCAATTCAGTGGTTTATATATCTATAATTTTCCTAATGATACCATTTACCTTTAACATATTTCAAAAATATAACATTTCTCCATAAATAAAAAAAAAATTATGGGGATATCATAAACCGTTAAGAAGACATGCCCAAATCTATAAGTCTCTAAAAATTATTTTATTTTTGATTTTCCATGGAGAAACAAAAAAGGTAGCGCCACTTTCCCCCAATCTGTTTCTTTAATAAAATGAAAGTGGGAGTGTCTTGTTTCGATTAAAAGAAAAAATAGTTTTCGAAAGTTTTCGGAACAGGATGAAAACTTAAAATTTTTTGTCGAATAATAAACGAAATATCAAAAAAAATCCTATCTATGTATGGGTTTCGTGGGTGGTGGGCATGGCCGATTTTATTGAAACTCGGCATGCATTTTCCTTTGATTCAAAAAATATATGTACCAAATTTCTGCACTTTTACTTGGATAGGAAAAATTTTATGCGAAAAAATGTATTTGGATTGTATGGGCAGTGGACGTTGGGCGTTGGGCGTGGTCGATTTTGATAAAATTTTATTTTTTTCTTAATTTAGTCCATATAATTCTCGGTGCCAAATTTCAATGCTCTACGAACATTCCTTATAATTTTTATACAAAAATGTATTGCATTTGGATTGCATGGGCTGTATGCGGTGGGCATGGCCGCTTTTATTGAGACTCGACATACGTTCTTCTTTTGCTTCAGAAAATATATGTACCAAATTTCTAAACTTTTACTTGGATAGGAAAAATTTTATGCGAAAAAATCCATTTGGACTGTATGGGCAGTGGCATTGGGCGTGGTCGATTTTGATAAAATTTTATTTTTTTCTTAGTTTGGTCATATATAATTCTCTGTGCCAAATTTCAGCGGTCTAATTTTTTGTGTGACGGACGGACATCGTTTAATCGACTCAGAAAGTGATTCTAAGTCGATCGGTATACTTTAAGGTGGGTGTTACAAACATATGCACAAACGCATTATACCCTCCCCACTATGGTGGTGTAGGGTATAAAAATAGCACATGTTAAAGTAACTAGTTGTGTAGCTGATCAAGTAACCAGTTAGGTAGCTAGAAATCAAATGCGTTGACTACTCTGTCAGACAGTCAGTCATCAAAAAGTGTCAATTAACCTCTTACTTAGGATATGCACTTGTTAAAATAACTAGTCACGTAGCTAGTTATGTAACTAGGTGTTATAAGGTCGGGACATGCTCCTAGAACTGCTGGGATGTTAGTAAGCTTTGGTTTTTAGTATACATTGCGTTGGCAATTAGAAGTAATAAAATATTCAATGAATGGTTGCGACAGTTTCCAAAGGATATTTTTCCTTTTATCAATTCTAGGAATTTTGCCGCGGTTTTATAACATTTTATAATTTAAATTGGTGAAATGGCACAAAAACTACATTTTGTTTTTGTGCTGATATAATTAGGAATTTCAAAAGAACGGATTGTTTGTTTTACCATTTTATGACAAATACCGAGATACTAGCTATAAGATTATTAATTGTTTTTCAATAATTTACCAATCTTTTGAAAAAAAAACTAAAATTGTAATATAAATAATTCATTTTTATTTCTTTCACAATATTTTTTTAATTTTTCGAAGTTTTTATTAATTTTAGTTGTAGTTAATTGAGCTTTAGGTCAGTTTTATAAAATAATATTTATTTTTTATTTCCAATATTTCACTTATCCTTTGTGTAGCATTTTCAGGGAAAATTAACAATTAATAACAAAACAAAATATATTATTTTAGTTTGTTTTAATAACCATCAGTTTCTCAGTCGATTAAAAGATGTCCGTCTGGGTATTATATGATCGGACTTGACAACAGTACTTCTTATTTGTGTATGTATGTATAGCTTTCCTTTGAAACACTTTTAATAAATTTTCAAGCGATCTGCTTAAAAAATTTTAAAAATCATTAAGTTATTTTCTCAAAATCAGGCTGTACTTCCCCGAATGTCAAGATAACTTACTGATATAATTTGGTCAAGAGACCTAGAAAGACGATTTTGCATACCCGAAATGATGCTTGAACGCTATAAAAGGAAATCAATTTTGCACCGTATCATTACTTGTGATGCGAAATGGATCCATGACGATAACCCAAAGCGTAAGATATCGTACGTGAAGCCCGGCCAACCAGCCGAGTCGACACGAAAGCCAAATATCCATGGCGCTAAGATAATACTCTGTATTTGGTGGTACCAAAAGGGTCCTATCTATTATGAGCTGCTGAAATCTGGCCAAAGTGGTGATTTTGACATGGAAGACAAAGATCGCCCAGGCCAACAAAAAAAGTATGAAGACCAAGAATTGTAGACATTAGTCTTGAAATGATGTTTGAACACTATAAAGGGAAATTATTTTTTCACCGAATCATTACTTGCGATACAAAATGGATCCATTACGACAACCCGAAGAATAAGAGATTGTACGTGAAGCTTGGTCAACCAGCCGAATCGCCTCCAAGCCAGGTGTCAAAAGTATTGCTCTGTATTTGGTGGTAATGCGTTGACTACTTTGGACCAGACATTAGATTATGTCTGCCATCTATGTAGGATCAATTCTTAGGACACAAACATGTTGAAATAACATAACTAATATGGCAACCATTGAGGGTTTTAATTGCTAGTAAAATCAACAGTCCAGTCGACAAAACTACTAACCCCCATTAACACGAAGTCTGGTTATGTGTTAACTAATAAGGACAGTTAAGGGTAGGTCTAAATATTATAAATTTATCGGAATGAGATATAGATGATTTAAGTAATTTCTCCATAACTTTTCTTGGAAATTGAATTACAAATCGTTGGCTGGACAATTATATGCATCTAAGCATTAATTATTATATAGATAACATATTAACTTAAGTCGACTTATGCTATTTCGAGATAGTGACTCAGCTATGTTAAGCTTAATCGTCGATTTGTTGCAATGAAACTGAAGAAATATGTACTTAATTGGTAGTTAAATTTAAATAGATTCTTAACAATTAGTTATATAAAAGTCATATAAGAAACAGAAATAAAGATATGTTGATAACCTTGACCTTGAATATTGAAAATAAAGGTTAAGCTTTAAGCATGTCATTTAAGCACTGAGTAGTGTAAACACATATTCTGCATTGTTTAATTAATGGATTTTTTTTAATTTTTATTATTTTATGTTATTTATAAAGACACTTTTCAATATCTATTTATAGAATTATCAGTTACGAGTATATTTATTAACATTTTCCATTGTTTGAAAAACAATAAACAATAAATGAATTATGTGTGGATATTTATGATCTCAGAGTCACGTTGAAGTCAACAATATAAGTAATTAAAACTTATATCATCAAATGATATGAAAATAAACATTTAAACATTTGAAAAAACAAATATAATAAAAAACAAATGCTGCATTCCAAAAAAAAAATCTTTAGCTTTATTCAAAGATGGAATTCATTCATTGTCGAATAAATTCATAATAAAATTCACTCAGCCTTTGAGTGGTAAATTTGCTTTTAATTATTAAATAATTTTAGAATTGAAAACTAGTTTTAAGCCTTTTTATAATATAATTAAATTGAAGAAATCTTGAAACATTCAATAAATTTTTATTAAGCATTTGTAATGGATTTGATTTAAAGAAAATTTGAATGATTCAATAACGAATTAATTCTCAAAGGAGTAACTACATTAGAATATCTGAAGAACTGTAATTTCGAGAGTTTCCAGAGTTCCCAGAGAAAGCGTACTGCAACGATCGAAGCAAATAGTAGTCGGACGGGGCACGGTCTGGACAATAAAGTGGGTGGGTAAAACATCCCAACCACTTCATTTTAAATATTTTATAACGGGTATTGCTACATGTTGCCGAGCGTTGTCATGTTGGATATTACGCGTTTCAAACGAATCAGTTGCGTTCGGTACAGGTTCCCTGTGATGGTCTGGCCAGAGTTCAGCAGCACAAATAAAGATCATTACATTACAGCCAGGCTTCACATACGATCTCTTACGCTTCGGGTGAACGTAATGGATGCATTTTTCATCGCAAGTAATGATGCGGTGCAAAAATTATTTTCTTTCGTCTTTCAAGGTCTCTCGGCTTCAATTCGTATGCTAGCCAATATCTCTGCTTTTGGATGAATCCTGCCGCTCGTAAACTTTTTGAAATTACTGTTCGTCTAGCTCCCAATGATTTTGCAAGCTCTTGAAGAGTTTTCATGGTGTAATGCCACCAATTCTTGGTCTTCAAACTTTTTTGGCTGTCCTGTGCGATCTTTGTCTTCCGTGTCATAATCACAACTTCTGAATCGCACAAACCATCTATCGCACGTTGAAATCGATGAAACATATTCATCATAAGCCGGAACACTTCCCACATATGACGATTCGCTGGTACAAAATTCAACATTTTCGAAGCGAAAAAACGTTGTTGTTTACACTATAATGTTCAATAACTATTTAAGTGAGAATAAATTACAGATATGCTATTACAAACAAAGAACTGCATTCAATTAAATTAAATTACACTAACGATGGTAAAAGCAAATATCTTTGTAACCCAAGCGAAGCTCACTGTGCTCAGCTAGTATTAGATGCCTTCTCAATCTTAATGCGTCACTTAACATATGGGCAATTCCATGTTATCTATTATATATTTTGTAAATATAAGAGTATCTGGAAAATAATTTGTTTTTCAGAGGGTACTATATTTTAAAAAAATAATAAGTTGTTTCGAAACATTGTTGTCCAAAATATCGAGCGAAATAGGGGTATATCGTACGTGACATAAAACGGAAGTAATTTTGAGGTACATGTAGAAATATCCGAATCGTGACAGGCGTATATTTATATCCTACACCATCATAGTGGGGAGGGTATAATGTGTTAGTGCAGATGTTTGTAACGCCCAAAAATATTAGTCTACCACCCACCTTAAAGTATACCGATCGACTTAGAATCACTTTCTGAGTCGATTAAACTATGGCCGTCCGTCCGTCTGGCTGTCTGGCTGTCCATGTAAATCTTGTGCGCAGAGTACAGGTCGCAATTTTGAAGATATTGCGATCAAATTTGGTACATATTATTTTTTCGGCCCAAGGACCAATCCTGTTAAAACTGGCTGAAATCGGTCGATTTTTTCATCTAGCCCCCATACAAATGTCCTTCCGAAATTGGACTTTATCGGTCATAAATGTTTAATTTATATATGTATCTACACAAATTCAGCTCCAAATAAGTTTTATATATACAAAATTCATGTGATCAAATTTTGTTATGATCGGTTCATAATTAGTCATAGCTCCTATATAGACCCGCTTCCGAAAATCACTTTAACGTGCATAAATCGCTTAAAAATATTGGTATACATACAAAATTCAACATAGTTAACTTTCATATAGATATAAATCACACGACCTTATTTCATGGTGATCGGTCCATAATTGGTCATAGCCCCCATATAAGGCCCACTTCCGAAAATCACTCAAAAATATAAATTATTGAAATTTTAAAAGAAAAATGTTTTTGCTCATTTACTTAGTGTAAGGTATTATCTTTTCTTACTTGTTTTCCTTTACAATTCGTCATATTTAAATTAAAAACAATCTTTGGATGATTTTATAATAAATAAAATTTAATATCGTACGTGACATATCGTACGTAAATATACATATACATATACAAAAACTTCCTGCAGGAAGTGTCAATAGTGAAACTATACTGACTTACTATTGACACAGTCACCAGTACTAGTGACTTATTTTACCCCAGACAATGCTATTTACTATAGACATTTAACATGTGCGTGTCAATGGAAGTCTACTACTGACGATATTACTATTGACTAGGTACTTATTCACTAGTACATTTTAGTAATTCTAATCTACACTTTTGGTACTTTTCTGAAGTAGATGTAAATAACGAAATGGTATGAATTCATAACAGATGGAAGAGTCGTCTTCATTGACGCTTCCTTGACAATGTCGCTAAAAAGTCACCAAAATAGTCAACAAAACTGGTGACTTGGAGACACTTGTCCCCATGTTTCCTTCAGGGCAATTTGATAATATCAAAATACAATCAGAGTCAAATTCAGTTCATATACTACATGCTAATTGGGAGCTTAGTTTAGTAAACACTTTCACATACTAACATTTTAGTGTTTTCTCGTATTCAAATCATCTTGAAAAAAATGTTTACGGGTTTTTGTTTTTTCAGTCGTGGTTGTCGTTCTCGTGGAATAGCCCATTTACATTTTAAGTAAACATATGAACTTTTTGTTTACTTGTGTTAATGCTATTCAATATAAAAGGGAAAACATAAAATAAAAAAAACGAATATTTTTCTTCCTGTTGCCATTATTGTTTTCCTTCTTTGGCATTCAAAAAGTTGTACAGATACGTGTAGCAATTTCAAGATGAATCTAATTTGCTGAAGCATTTTTTGCATTTTTCAATGCACATCAATTGTTGAATGATTTTTTTTAGTAACTTTTTTCCTTTGGCATTTGTGGCTTCTTTGATTTTTTTTTTTATTATTTATTTCTTACTTGTTAACAACATTTTTATTAAAAAAGTTTAAAGGTATTGGTTTACGGGTACTAGAAATACTTTTATATCTATGAAATATTAACATATTATTGCATTTTTAATTATTTCTACTTTGTTTACTTTTCTATTGGTTTTTTCTTTAACTTTTAAAAAATACTGGTGCAATTTTTTGTTAATGTTTATGTATAAACTTTCATGTTTATTGGTTTCTGTTTTTCAATCATATTGCTAAAAAAAAAATACAACTAGAAAACAGTGTGTAATTAAATATGCTATAAACCAAGTAAAAAAAAATATATGGAACTGCATTTCTTTCTGCATGACATTGATCACGATATTCATATGTATGTATCTATGGAATGTAATAATATATTATTATACAGACTTATACAAGTTTATACTAACTATATTTATACAGTTATTTATTATAAAATATTTTATTACGTGTGTTGTTTTTGTGGTGCACAAAGTCATTGGCCAATAAAAGTGAAAGGGCTTGTAAATTAATAATAATTTATTAAAACAATTTTTTAGTTTTTTTTTTATAAATACATATTAATTATTACTTACTGTTGTTGTCTGTTGAATATGTTCGTTCATATAGCTATTATTTATTATTTTTTCAATAGTTTTCCTCATATTTTGATTCACCTCAGCTGTAATATTAATGTAATGTAAAAATTGTTGTCATTTCATTAGTTATTTAACAAATATTTTCCATTAAACTTAATGCGAGGGTAATTTCGAAAGTTCTTTTAAGATTTGAAGGAAATCATAGTTTATTTTATCTTTGTCCTTAGCATAGACTAGTTTCATGTAACTTCTAAAGATTTTTAACTATATCGACATTCAAAGAATCTAAGATATCATTCAATAGTATCTTTTGTTGACTGAAACAAAAATCTATTCAAGCTATACGATTCAAAACGGTAATGCTAATTTGGATTATTTCTGTAACTGTAACTTAGCGGTAACGGTATTTCCTGTTATTTCGGTCTTAAAAATTGGGGATTTCCAATAAATGGCGTACCTTTTGAACGGGGTTTTTGTATTTAATAACACAGGTCAACAGCAAAAAAAAAGGCTTCACTAACCACTATATAGATTTGATGGTTACCTAAGTACAAAAATGGTAAAATTGTTCAAAATATTTTTGAAATTTTTTTTTTCTGAAATTGTGAATTTTTTTAGATGTTTCTACACATAATTTATGATAACTCAAAAAGTGTTAGTCCGATATTATCGAAGTAAACTTAGAAAAGTTTCGATTTACATAACCTTTAATCGGTTTATATATTGCGTTTTAATCGGCTCAGTAGTTTCCAAATTATAATAACAAATTGTGCGTACATAGCATTTTATGAAAGTAAGCGAATTCGCTTAATTGTGAATAAATTCGAAAATAATACATCGATTTTTATGATCTATATCTCATTTTGTTCCTATTACATGTGGCTTTGCAATAAAGCAATAAATCTAAAAAAATTCTGCCGTTTTCCATTTTTCATGATTTTTTTAAAACAAATTTTCACGTAAAAAGTATATTTATACCCTACACCACCATAGTAGGTAGGGTATAATGCGTTTGTGCAGATGTTTGTAACGCCCAAAAATATTAGTCTAACACCCACCTTAAAGTATACCGATCGACTTAGAATCGCTTTCTGAGTCGATTAAACGATGTCCGTCCGTCTGGTTGGCTGACTGGCTGTCTGTCCATGTAAACCTTGTGCGCAGAGTACAGATCGCAATTTTGAAGATATTTCGATCAAATTTGGTACATATTATTTTATTGCAACTGGCTGAAATCGGTCCATTATTTCAACTAGTACCTATACAAATGTCCTTCCGAAATTGGACTTTATCGATCATAAATGTTTAATTTATAAATGTATCTCCACAAATTGCACTCCAAATAAGTCTTTTATATACAAAATTAATGTCACCAAATTTTGTTACGATCGGTCAATAATTAGTCATAGCTCCCATATAGCCCCGCTTCCGAAAATCATTTTAACGTGCATAAATCGCTTAAAAATGTTGGTATACTCACAAAATTCAACATAGTAAACTTTCATATAGACATAAATCACACGACCTAATTTCATGGTGATCGGTCCATAACTGGTCATAGCCCCCATATAAGGCCCACTTCCGAAAATCACTCAAAAATAAAATTATTGAAATTTTAAAAGAAAAATGTTTTTGCTCTTTTAATTAGTGTAGGGTATTATATGGTTTGTTTCAATTTCTTATTACAACTCCGAAACTACTGAACCGATTAAAACGCAATATACAGTAGCGAGCATAAAAAATGCAACGCCATGTAATGTGATTTTGCTCAAAAAGATATTCAATTGTCCACATCTGGTGTTTTTATATTCTTATTGATCATTGGCAATTATTGTATGACATTTTGTCCAATATTTTTTTACGTAAGGATAATTATAAAATTTTTAGTAAAAACAGTGGTAAAATTTTGCGAACAAAAAAAATGCATCTCTACGGAAATTTACATAATTTTTAAAATTTTGAAAAAACTATTTATAAATTATTTATATTTGCTCACCAAATATACGAGAGATGGTTGATGTGGTGATTTTGACACGGAAGACAAACATTTCCCAGGTCATCCAAAAATTTTTGAAGAGCATGAAACTCAACAAGAGCTTGCAGGGAAATTATGTATCATACGAATTGATGCCAAGATACCTAGAAAGACGATTTTGCATGTCCGAAATGATGCTTCAACGCTATAAAGGGAAATCATTTTTGCACCGAATCATTACTTGCGATACAAAATGGATTCATTACGATAACCCGAAGTATAAGAGATTGTACGTGAAGCTTGGCCAACCAGCCGAGTCAACACCAAAGCCAGGTGTCAAAAGTAATGCTCTGTATTTGGTGGGAACAAAGAGTTGCTGAAATCTAGCCAAACCATCTCATGGAAACTGTACCGAACGCAACTGATTCGTTTGAAGCGAGCATTTGCCGAAAGACGCCCAGAATATCCGGCTAGACATGAAACCGTAATATTCCGTCATGACAACGCTCGGCATGCTTCACCCGCCTTATAGACCAGACCTTGCACAGTTCGAATACTAATTGTAATGTCCTAATATTTCACGACTCTAAGGCGTTCGGCGCAGGTCTCTGCTGGTTGGTTATGATAACACAATAAACATAGCATACAGACTAGTATTATTTTAGGACATTTCTTGCTGGAAAGGCAATAATACCATTTTTAAACCATTGTGAAATAATATGACAAATATCATGTCATACATAGGAGACCATATGAATTTACCAATTGTCTTGATATGGCGAGAGTAAGAGTACAAATGGCATGCGTAGCTCTATTATAATAACATTTTAAGTCACAGTAGAATATCTGCGTATTTATATTCTTATTTTTCAACATTAATTTCAAATCAATATCTACGGGTAAAAATTACCAAATATTTTTACTCCATAACTAACAAAACACATATAGATATCTATTTATATCCTAAGTAATTTTCAATTATACGAGACATGAATACAATTCTCCATGGTTTTCGAATTGCTCACGCTCCTCAGAGTTTGCGAGGTAAAATTTTGGCTGATTATTTTTTATATATTGAATAAATAAAACTGTATTGATTAATCTGGGAATAAGGATTTTACTTTAAGGGTCATTATTACAACTTGCCTTTATAGTTAAAGGTAACTTTAAGCAATAGAAAAAGGTACCCTTAAAGTTAACTTTAACTAAAAAGGCAAGTTGTAATAATGGCCCTAAGTATGTTAATGTTAATACAAAACAATTAAATTACCTAGAAAAATGTACTCACAGATTATTAATTTCAATATTTTTATAATTACAGTTAAAACGTTTAATATTAATTACAATATTGTGTGCCGCCACAAATGCACAAGATTATCAAGACTATCAGGAAAATACACCCCGACCTGCACCCATAAGACTGCGTCCCAGTTCCGGACAAGTAGATGCGCCAAGACCGACACCAGTGCCAATATTAAAACAAATTAACAAGTAAGTTGACTAACAATTGAATATTAACGAAAAAAAATAATAAAATTCAACTCTTTAAAGACACAACGAAGATGGTTCCTATACTTATGGTTATGAAGGTGCTGATGGTTCATTTAAAATTGAAACGAAATTGGCCACCGGTGAAGTAAAGGGCAAATATGGTTATGTTGACGAGACAGGCAAAGTAAGGGTAGTGGAGTATGGAGCCAATAAATATGGTTTTCAACCATCTGGTGAGGGCATTACGGTAGCACCTCCCACTTTGGTGGATGAAACCAAGAGACAACAAGAACCAGATTATGAAGATGAAATAGTGCAGAGACCACAGAGACCACATGTAAGTCGAGATTGAGAATATGTTTAAAAATTTAATTACTAAAGTATTTTTTTGTTTAATTTTAGCGCGTTAATCGTCCTCAACAGCAATATAGGCCAGCACCGCCACCACCACCACCCCGGCCACAGCCTCAACCCCAACCTCAATATGTGCAATACGAAGATGAAGAGCAAGAACCAGAGCCACCACGTAGACCTCAATATGTACCACAGAGTGCACCACCTAGGCCACAGCCACAATTAGGACCAGCACCTCCTAGACTCCAAATACCCGGTGCTCAACGTACTACCGATGTGGTTTACTCGCCCGTGCAAAAACCCTCTCGCCCCGACTACTCTCAGCAACAATCATCCGAATACTCACAATCAACATCATTCGGTGATGGTCAATCAAATTTACGTATATCACGTCCTGTATATGCCCCAGCCCCCGGAACACCTTCACCCTCCAGTGCACGAGCTCAAGGTTTCTTGGGTCCCGCCTCTGGTGGTCGTCCACATTTGGAACCTTTCCAGTTTGGACCCTCTCAGCAAGCAGCTCCTGCACCTCGTCCCGTAGCCCAATCGATACCCGTGCAACAGCCCCGTTATCAACAGCCTCAGCTACAAAGTCGTAGCAGTGGTGGAGGAGGTAGCAGTTTATTGGATCAATTGGCTCGTGATTACGCCTTACCCGAGGGTACATCTCAGCCATTACACGACATTTCTTTCGGTTATTACTAGAGTGTGTGGACTCGTTAATGTAGCTAGAGAGTGTAGCCGAAGAAAGTCATGTAATGAATTTGTGTTGTATTTACAGTTATAGAGTTTTTTTGTAAGTTCGTTGTTGAGATAAAGAAATTTCAGTTTTTTTTTTTTTTTGTTTTTCTACTGTGAGATTTTACGTGATTTTGAAATTGATTGTTTGTATTTCAATAAAATTTAAAACTAAATTTGCCATTTCTTTTGGTAAGAATTATTATAGAGTAAACTTTTGTATGGTTTTTCATTTTTCGTTAATTGTTATGGAAAACATTTAATGAGGGGTTTTTACATGGATACAGTTTAATTTGAATGTAGTTTTAAAAATTCGTTTAAATAAACCTCAAAAAGTGCTTCGATTGGATGTGCAGAAACAATGCTTCAGGGAATAATACTTAATTATCGGCAATCTGAAAGTTATATATAAATGAATGCAGTAAGAAGAACATTTTTCTACAAATAATTATTTGACTTGAAACTTCAATA
This sequence comes from Calliphora vicina, assembly GCF_958450345.1. Lineage (NCBI taxonomy): Eukaryota > Metazoa > Arthropoda > Insecta > Diptera > Calliphoridae > Calliphora > Calliphora vicina. The sequence goes on along the minus strand of NC_088780.1, from coordinate 135,644,110 downwards.
ATTCGTAGACATAAATTTGTTTGCCGATCTAAATTATTTGCTCCACACTGATTGCCAACAAATCTTATAACCATTGCCTACTTTACAGCATCCCACAAAAAATAAAACAATTAAATAATTTAAAGTGTAAAAAAATATTTTCTTTAATACATTTTGTTTATAACTAAAAAAATACTAATCAATAATACACATACATACAAAGAAGAATTATTAAAATAAAAATATCAATAGACTATAAAATCTTTCAAGGTAAAAAACAGTAAACAAGAAATATTGAAATAAATACTTAAAGGTAATGGACTGGAAAATGAAATGGATTAAACAATAAGAGAAAAGTGGCAAAATATGTAAATGAATAAAAACACCAGCTTACAAAATAATAGAAAATAATTTGGAATTTGGTATAAAGTGCATAGTGTTGACATGATTTTAACTTGCAATAGATCGTTGCATACTTGTAGGCTTAAATTTAAATGAAAGTGATGTTTAAGCCAGCATCGCATCCACAAACCAAAAGTATACAAAAGTTATCGTAATTTTTATCGAAAATGTTGACTCAAATTTGAAATTCCTAGTAGGAAATTTAGAGAGTAGTTAGCGTGTAGGTAAAAGTAGATAATATAAAAGATTTCTTCATAAAGTTAAAGTTGAGGAATTTATTCGTTTATTTTACTGGTAATAATAACCTGGAATAAAAAAGGGAAATAAAATGAAATTTATTGTCAAAAAATGCTTTTACATTTATTGTTAAGAGATTTTATTTAAATAAAATGTTTTTCTAAAAGCTACGCAAAGTAAATAAAGTGATACTTACAGCTGAGAGATAGTTATTTTCAATTTAAAAACATAATTTTATTTTTCAGTTTAAAGCTAAGTACTCTGTTAAAAATTTCGTGCGAAAATTTCGTCAAACTACATAAAAAAAAAATATTTGCGAAATAATTTCGCAAAAACAGTACTCTGTTCTTTTTGTTAAAAACATGTGATATATTCTGGCAACCTTATTTTTCCACACGAAATAACGTAAGCAGCACTACTTTCGCACGAAATTAAAACTAACAGCTGATCATTTGTTGTGCATGAAAAAACCATAATTTTTCGCAAATATGTTCAGAGTACTAAGCTAGACAAAGGATTTATTTTCATTTGAATATAAAGCTTTTAAATGGAATATATAAAATCAATTCTCTACATTGAACTTAATTTACTGATATAGATAATTTAATTTCAAGCTTAGAAATGTATTTAACAAAAAGTAATAAATTGTAAATAATTATTACTTTCTTTTCTTTAAATACTTATTTTTTTTATATAAGTATGGTAAAAACTAATAATATTTAACACTGCCAAAGACATAAGGTTAAACAGTTAAATTATTGTTTTGAGAAAATTGTTCCGCAAATCAGTTATTCTGAATTTTAATCCAAACTGATTTTAATGTCATTTGAATACATTTTTATTACCTGCGATATTTTTACTTGTTTGACAATTAACAAATGTAACAAATTCTTAAAAGCTTGTGATAGGAAACGACTCCTTTTAGACACTCTGTAACATGTCACTGATAAGCTTCACAAGATTTAATTTTAATTATTTGATAATTTCTGTTTACCAAATTGGTAAAAACTTCATTGATAAATTGTTATTTAATTATACAACCCCTCAAATTATTTCGTTACAATAATTTATACAAATTTCCTCCCATTTTAATTTTCGTATTTGAATAGTTTTGTGTGTAATTTTTCAAAAATGGAGGAGGTTGCACAATATATATTATTGCGTAACTCAAAAATGGTTTAGCTTATTGACTAAACTATAAAAACCGAAATTCCGCAATAGATTACTTTAGAAATATACATTTTTTTGGCAAACAAAAATAATTTTTTTAAGAAAAATTTTGATTTATTTGTTTTTTAATACGAAATACAAAATTGGAAAATGCAGCAGTTAAGCATTACTTAAAGGTAATTTTATTTTATTCGGTTTTTTCAGTTTATTCCATTAACTAAACCTTTTTAAGATACGCGAATATATGTTATGCAACCAAAAAAAGTGTCAATTTCATGCACAGTGTAATGTTTAATACAAGTTACGAACATCTTTAATATAAATAGTAAATTATTACTCATCACTAAGTAGCAATGATCATTTTGTTATCGACTGTATTAAATTACTAAAATTTAAAGTCTGCTTCAAGGCGCAATTTTCAAATAATTTTGCTTTACAGCAAGACTAGTGAAGACAAGTTGCCAGACGTGTTAATCTTTTTGTCGATTTTAGTGCCACATAAATTCGGTATTGTTTCTAATTTTCCGGACTTTTTTCATTCCCGACAAATGTTAAACAAATCTGTTTAATCCCAGGAATTTCCGGACATTTTTTAATACTAAATTAAGTCAAAATTAAATAATGAATATATCTAAGGATTTAAGCTCTTTCGTTTCGAAATTAGCCTTTTTCAAATCAGAATTTATATAAACAAATTTAAACCAATATTATTGTCATTATTTCCTCTAGATATGAATATCCTTAGAAGTATTAATGTAAAGCATCTCAATAATTCAATTTGTGTTAAATCGACCTACTACACGCAGAGAAAAATATAGTTGTGCATATTTAATGTAACCATTTCATAATTTTTACAAGTTTTTTTTTAACAATATTATAGTCACAGTAACTATTTATACGATTGTGGTAACCATAATATGGTTAATTTACGATTCACATGATTGTATCAACAGTAAACAAGTATATGTTTGTGACAACCGTTTTTATGATGAAGGACTTACCATATTATGTTGCTCTCGGCCTATGAATATCATAATCTGAGAACATATTATGATATAATGATTCATTATAAATATTGTTGTCACAAACATATACTTGTTTACTATAACCATATACATATATGATTGATACAATCATGTAAATCGCAAATTAACCATATTATGGTTACCACAATCTAATAATATTGTTAAAAAACGTGTATAAATATATTTTTTTTCTGCGTGTAGAAATGTTAATTTGCCTGTTTTTAATAAACATTTTTCTGTTTTTGTCACACAGAGAAAATAGTTTTAGTTGGGATAACTGAATTTATTGCTATTCAAATGATTCAGTCTTGTCATTTAGACTGTGGCTAAACAATGTTAATTGGTGTGATAAAAATTTGGTTATTTTAAACGTGATTCTTCTGTGTTAACTTTCTGTTGGATATAATAGAATAATTCGTTTGAGAACAATTCACAAAAAATCTGTTTTATCTGTGGGGAAATAAAACTTTAGCCTTAAGAACAAAACTTATAAAGAAATTCCCGAAATTTACCGACAAAATTGTCAAGAAAATTTCTAAAAACTTGCTTATGAAATTGGACATAAGCAAGTTTTGTATGAATCTAAACTTTTGTGAGGATCGATCCATAACTGAAAAGTATTTTATTGTCATATGTTGATGGCGGGTATACAAGATTCGGCACGGCCGAATATAACACTCTTAATTGTTATACCCTTCACAATTATATGTATATAAACAACAAAGAAATTGTTTTAATCCGCAAATAATAGAGTTCTGCACATCAAAATATTTCTTTAACAAATTTTTATATAAAATAATTGAATAGTTTAAATAATATATTTTCAAAAACATTGTTAATTTTATTTTTATACTTAATCGTAGTCTGTAAGGAATTTGTATTTCCATTGACTTAATAAATGAAATGAAAAAATTAAAAATATAAGTTTGTCATTCCGTTTGTAATTTCTACATATTTCATTTGCGACCCCAACAAAGTATAAATATTCTGGATCGTTATGGATAGTGGAGTCGATATAGCCATGTCTGTCTGACCGTCTTCCTGTCTGTATGGTGAAATCAACTTTCCGTAGCCCCCAAATAACTTACATACAATAGTCATGCGTCAATATATCCAGAAAATCGGCCCACTACTGGCTGAGATATAAGTTTATACCAGGACAACCTTGATTTTTACCTATTTTTGATGTATATCTAGATTACTAAGTCATTAATATAGACAATATGGATATCTAATGATATATATAACGCCATAGTAAGTCGGACCTACAATGGGTCAAAATCGGAAAAAAATATTTTTGAAACCGAATTATTTTTTTCACCAAAAAAAATTTATTATCATTTGTTAAAATTTTTTCACTAATAAATTAAAAAAAATTAAAAATAAAAATTATTTAAATTTATTTTTTTACTGTAGTGAAAATTAAAACAAAAATAATTTGTTTTAATTTTAATTGTTTTAAGGCGTTGACAAGTAAGCGCTAAAGTTAAAGGGTTTTAACATGGATAACATGATACTCATTGTTGGCGTATTTTAATTGCGTTAAAATTTCAATATTTTTGAAATGGCAAAACTTTTGTCGCCACGTTTTTATGAAATTAGAGTTATTTGTTCATATTTGCTCAGAAGAAATATATGAACAAGTTTGTTCTTTTTGTTCATTTAAAAAAAATTCTACAAAATATAAGTTTCAAACATCTACAGTAATGAAAAGAACTTCACACTGCTCACATGACTGAATTGTTGAATTGAACTTGTTTGTTCATGAACAACCCAACTCCTATAAGAAATATTACGGCAAGTTGTTCGACTCTAGAGCTGCTGCAGAACTGAACTCGCTTAAGATTATTTTTCTTTAATAATCCTGACAACAAATATGCGTTTTCATCTTTAGTGGCCTATTTTAGGTTTATCAAGGTTGTGACTTCATCATTTCAGAAATGTTCAATTGTATTTCAGGATATTCAAAATATTTTTCAAAAGATTCCACTTGAATTCCAAAAATTTTTTAGGTAGAAATACATTTCTAATTATATGTATTTCAGAAATTTCCATTTGTATTTCATAAAAATTCTAATAGAAATACAAATTTAAATTTATAAAATACAAAATTCGGAAATACAATTGCAAATGATGTTACTCGAAATTGTCCAATTTCAATTTATTTTTCAAATATTTCTGTTATCCCAAAGATCATACGTTTAACTTACGATCCCATTTGAAAGCGATTTCTAGTGCATGATGTGTTCAGAAATAGTTGGCATCATTGGATTTAAGAAACACTAGAAACATGATTACATTTATTCTATTTTATATATCATAGTTCAAAATATATTTTCATTTCATGCCTTTCAAATAAATGAATTTCGAGTTGGATCTAAAATTCTGTGGTTTTTTGACAAAACAACTTAAGGGGAATTTTAAAATTTTTTGTTTTTCTGTTGAATTGATCGATAATTATTTTTTTTTTATTTCTCCTAAAATAATTTTAAAAGCTCTCAACGAATTATACAAAGCTTTCAAAATTCTTTAAATTCCTACAAAATTTGAAAATTCCACTTAAGTTGTTTTGTTAAAAGTCCACAGAATTATACTTTGTGAAATTTTTGATATTTATAAGACAGAAGATATTCAAAATTATATACATATAACATATTTCGCATATTTCGGAGAATAAGGAAATTTTTATGCTATAATTTAGTTTTTTCGCCAAAAAATATGAATAAAACTTAAAATACTAAAATCATTGCCAAATAAAGAAATATATTTAAAAAAACTAAAAATAAATAAATTAAACAAAAATAAATATTTTAATACTACAAAAATGACCATGAATAAATAACATTTGTAAAATATGTATGTATGTTATAAAAAAAAAAATGCATAGGAATACTCTAAATGACTTAGACTAGAGTTAATAGTTTATTTTTGTTCATCTTTCCATCGTTTAAACTTTCAAAAATCACCCATCATAGGATTGTACATCAGAGTCTCATGATTTTGAAATGGATGACCGGCAAAAACCGTTATCTTATGCTGGGGACGTGCTGGAGCCGCATCCATAGTATGACGTTTTACTTTGTAAGGCCCATTATAGGCCGGCCTATTGTATTGGCTGTGATATTCGTATTTGGCCGGTGTGGGTTGGTAGTAAATATATTTAGTTTTTTGTACAGCAGGCGGTAAATACTGGGCGGGTCCGTTATGAGCCTGAATTTTATGGACGTTCTTTTCCACGGCATATGAAACTTGGGTTTTGGCAGGTTGTTGCTTTTGAGCCACTTCCAGGGCAGCTATAATGGGTGTTATATCTTTTAAAGAATCTTTATTAGAACCACCCGAGGCATGATAGTTGTTATATTTGTAGTTATTGGGATTTTCCTCCTTGTAAGCGGGTTTATAGTCGTAACCCTCGTTGGGATGTTTTTCTATATAAACTTCTTCCGGTGTTTGTTTTTGCTTTTGCATTTGATGATACAAATCGTAAGAGTTTTTGCCGCCATAAGCTGCCGTTATTTGTTCGGTGTGTGAGAGAGATTCTAAAGGACCAAGATCATTTGGCAAACCATACGAATTTAAATCTACACTTTCACCAGTACCGGTGCCATAGCCAGTACTACCACTATAGCCGCCCGAGTTCGAGGTGTCTAGGGTAACAGTTTTGGAGGCTGTGTATTCGGTTTTACCATTGGGCAACATATTCAGAATTTCCTGCAGTTGTATGGCAGCTTTGCGTGCTTCTTCGTCTGACAATTTATGATGACGCCCATAAATATTAAACTCCTGACCCGTAGAACCTGTTGTGGCGAATTTTTGTATTTGAGGTGCAAGTGAAACATCAGTTTAGGTTGTAAATTGTTGTGGTGAAAAGTGTTTTAGTGTTTTTTGTTGTTGTTGTTGTTGTTGTTGTTTTAATGATGGTAGAGAGTAGTTGTTGTTGTAGTTGCAACATAGAAAAGTTTGAAAAAAGAGAAAATCTCATACGGTATCATTTTATAAATCGATTTCAATAATGATTTAGGTTGTGTTTAATATTTAGCATTGAGTACTTATTCTTTTGGGTTAGCACTGTTAGATTTTCAGTAAGTATGAGGGATATGTACATGTATTTGTATGTGTTTTTGTGTGTGTGTAATGTGTATATGTATGTATATGTTTTAATGCAAACTTGTTGATGTGTATGTATGTAGGTATGCATGTTATTGACTTGTTATTTACTTACATTATTTGAATTTGGTTGTATTTTACATGAAAATTGTTGTTCTTTTGGTTCTGTTTTCTAAACTATTAAAATTGGTTGAAAATATTTACAGCAAGAGTCTTATTAACTAGAATCATACTTAATTACAAGACTTAATAATATCCTTCTTAGTTATATTAAGTTATCATTTCTTGTTAATGTTTCCACAATTATTTAGCATTAATACTTTTGTGGCTAAAATTAATTTCCTGTTCTGGCTGTTCTTTAAAGATTCAAATAAGGCGTTTAACTTTAAAAGTATGCTGCTACAGATTACATTATTATTAATTACTGAGAATAATCTAATAATTTTGTAATAACAACAACCTGTTTTAATAAACTTATAATGATTTAAAAGTTATTTAAAGAGAATTTGTTTATTATTTGTCTCAACACTTCAAATATTTAATTTGTATAATTGTAATGAAATTCGTATTTGTAGACGTTACAATATTTATTTCATCAAAAAATTAAAATTCTTACAGAGTAGTACTAATAGTATTTTTCACTCTAACATTAAATTTTTCATTTAATTTTGTAATTAAGTATTATTTCTTAAAAACTAAATTTGCAGCATGACAGTGTCAGGCAAAACATTTCATTGGACAAAAATTGCTTCTATACTATATGTTCGTTAAAGTTTGCGTCGCTAATTGGGACCGGAGAAACACGACGCAAACCGAAATGAAGCACGAATTCCATACATTTGTATTGATTTTCATTTAAGTGGTTCCGAGATTCATAATTTTAGCTGAAATAATTGATTTTTCGATACAAACATTTTCATATTAACGACGCAAATCGAAGTAAGTTGAAACCAAAATGACGCAAATCGAAGGACTAACGATGCAGCTTTGAAGCCATGCGACGGAAGCTGAAACAAAATCGATGCAACATCGAAATCACACACATTTTAAAATGACGCAGCTACAAAACGATGCAGAACGAAGTTGCGTATTTTTAAAATTTCTGTGTTTTCGATTTGCGTCGCATGGCGTCGTTAATATGGTGTTTTTTTTTATTGAAAAATCTAATTTTTCAGCTAAAATTATAAATCTCTTAACAAATTAAATTAAAATCAAAACAAATGTATGGATAATTCATCTTCGATTTGCGTAGCGTTGTAATTTACGAAAGGGGCCTTGTATTAGCTATGGTCAATTTCGAATCGAATTGTATATAAAACTTATATAAATCAGGTATTTATGACAGATAAAGTCCTATTTACCAGTTTCAATAGGCTTCCTCCTTTGGCCAAAATCACTTAAATACGAATACATATCTATACCAGAGTTTCGATATTCAGCTCTAGCAACATATTTCTTACATTTGACTATGCAATAAATATGAAATTATCTCATTTCATCACAATCAGCTAATATAAATATTCATACTGCTCGTTCGTATTACTATTAAAATTGCAATGCTAGTCTGCAATTTTTAGTAGCAAACACAATCCATTGCATATCCACCAAAATATATGTTCGTGCTTTAGTACCACACACAGTTTTTCTGTCGTGCTAATATTGCACTCCATTCGTTTTATTTTGTTGTGCTGGCAAACTTTTCTAGCAAAAATACACACTTCTGTAGTTGTGCTATAGCACAATTGACATTTCTGCAATTGATGCTATCAGTTGCTGTTCTTGATAAGTGCATAACAACATATCAGTAAACACACCCAATGTACAATGTTGAAATTTATCATAAATAACACTCGTTTTTTTAAGTATTACTGTACCGAATCTTATGAAGATCGGCTTATAATAGCTTCCACATAAGAATCTCTTCCGAAAAACATAACCTACATAAATATCGATTTCAAACCAAAATTTTGTATTTTTTTTTTATCCAAAAATCATCTTAGTGAATTTTGTGAATATCGGTCCATATTTAAGGTCCACTTCCATGAATCACTCTAAAAAATCTTCTGAATAACATTAGTTATATGAAATCAACCAAAAAAGGTCTAGTTAAGGCTTAATGTTTAAATACATACAGTGATGGTCAAAACATATGCAACCAGCAACAGAATTTTACAAAAGTGGTTTAAACTAGTTTAAGATGTAAACAAAAATATTCATTTGCTTATAATATTTTTTAATTAATGCTTTAAAAATAAGAATATGAAATTTAGTTCAGAATTTTTTGCATTGAAAAGAAAAAAAATTTAAAAAACTACGTATGGGTTGATATTTCATTGGCCAAAACATATGCAACTAATTGCTTCTAAAACATTTCTGTCTATAAAACTTAATATTTCCTGACAAATCCTATATTTTCAATGACGGCCTTACATCGGCAAGACAGTGAAGCTATCAAATTGGCAATAAAATTTGCAGGAATAGCGTTCCAAGCATCTACCAATACTTGAAACATAATATCTGAATTAGTGCAATTTTCGGGATCGCTTCTTTGATTAACGTTTTCCCAAATGTTCTCAATGGGATTTAGATCTGGTAATTGTGGTGGCCATTCCATTACCGAAACTCTTTCTTGTGCTAACCACGATTAAACAACATGTGCAGAGTGCTAGGGGTCGTTATCGTGCTGAATAACTCATCGAAGAGGCTTATTATCCTCAGAATTTGGAAGCATTACTCTTTCCAAGATGTCTCTATAGATAAATCCATCCATTATTTCATTCATTTAGAGCGATGGGCCAACACCAGCAGCAGAAAAACTGCCCCCATACCATTACGTTGCATCCTCCATGTTCAGTGTCTTTTTGCAGTATCGTGCTTGAAGTCGCGTGTTAAGTGGTCGTCTTACGTAACACATGAAATCACTTCCGATGATATTAAATTCGGATTCGTCGCTAAATAGGACAGTCGTCCATTTGTTTTCTGGCCAATTTAAATACTCCATAGCAAACTTCAAACGTTTCTTTTGATTACGTTTTGATATAAGCGGTTTTTGCGCGTAGGGAAAACGTCGGTGAAGCATGCAGGATGCAACGTAATCGTTTGGGGGTTGTTTTTCTGCTGCTGGAGTTGGCCCATCGCTCTAAATTAATGAAATAATGGATGGATTTATCTATAGAGACATCTTGGAAACAGTAATGCCTCCAAATTATGAGGATAATAAGCCTCTTCGATGAGTTATTCAGCACGATAACGACCCCAATATAACTCTTCACATGTTGTTAAATCGTGGTTAGCACAAGAAAGTGATTCGGTAATGGAATGGGCACCACAATTACCAAATCTAAATCCCATTGAGAACATTTGGGAAATCGTTAATCAAAGAATCGACCCCGAAAATTGTACTAATTCAGATATTATGTTTCAAGGATTGGTAGATGCTTGGAACGCTATTCCTGCAAATTTTATTGCCAATTTGATAGCTTCACTGCCTTGCCGATGTAAGGCCGTCATTGAAAATATAGGATTTGCCACGAAATATTAAGTTTTATAGACAGAAATGTTTTAGAAGCAATTAGTTGCATATGTTTTGGCCAATGAAATATCAACCCATACGTAGTTTTTTAAATTTTTTTTCTTTTCAATGCAAAAAATTCTGAATTAAATTTCATATTCTTATTTTTAAAGCATTAATTAAAAAATATTATAAGCAAATGAATATTTTTGTTTACATCTTAAACTAGTTTAAACAACTTTTGTAAAATTCTGTTGCTGGTTGCATATGTTTTGACCACCACTGTATATCGAGCCCTTAGCGTCAAATTATCGTAAGCGACATTTTTAAAATTTTTGTTTTATTGCAGAAATTAAAATTTTATGGACCGACTGATATTTTAGCGTTCTCAGAATATCAAAATTGTTAATAACATCAAAAATATAGGTGGTAAGATTTTATCGTAAGTCAATGTTTATATTTTACAGTAAATAAATTTTATCGTAAGCGACACACAGTGGTATAGAAAAAAAGAGGGAAATAAATCTGTAACTTCTAAATGTTTAGATTAGTTTGAATGAAATTTCACATGCGCAAAGAAGAAGTGTTGAAGAGTTTAAGTTTTGAACGTGGAGCTCATGGGTCCACCAGGGGCCCTCAAAGTAGGACACCTCGGGTATGTTACATTTTTAAAACGATATTATTTCTTGGTTTGAGTTCCGATTTCAAAAACATTATACATGTAGAATCTTCTCATCGAGCACTACAAAAATCCTCGTCGTAGCTATCAATTATCTATTACAGCTTAGGAGATATTCGCATTTGAAAATTAAATTTTCAACATTTTTACCCACCCTACTCCAGTTTTTTGATAACAGCGTATCCAAATATTTCCCGATTTTCTCCAGTTTTCCTTTATTGGACTAACAACACATGTATGTGTCAAATGCAAAAAGAACTGTTTAAAAGTAATGACCAAGTCCAAAGTTATATGCATTTGAATTTAAAAAATTTTTAAAAAGCGATTTTTCGCTATTTTTTTTGGGAAAAAAGAACTTTTTTTCTTTTTAAGTTATCGCAAAAAATTTCTAAGATGATGTATAAGGAATTTCTACTTTCTGAAAGCTATGTTTTGATAAACTATTTTAAAGGAAAACCAATTTCAAAATTGTTGTTACAGAGGGGACCAGGTCCTTTAAAAAAACACCTATTTTTTATGTCAAATAAAACTTTAGGGCAAAAATTCTCAATTGGCGTATCCGATATCAAAATATAGTAACCGATTATAAGTGGCTCAATATGATTCTAATTATTTTGTAAAGGGTCCCGATAACTCCGACCATGGTATGGCATTTTTGGAATTTTTTCAACGTTTTTTGGGAATTGCGGGATTGCTGATAATAAATTTCAAAATTCGTTTTTATTTTTCCATTTTAAATAGAAAAATCTACATATCTGTGAAATTTCATTAAAAACTATTTATAAATAAAAATTTAATTTCAATTCGAAAAATTTGTATCTATGCAAAAATCCAATAAAAACATTTTTTGTCATATTTTTCTATAAAGTATTCCATAAATTTTTAATTGTCAAAAGATATAAATATTTTTGAAAAATAGACAAATAGCTTGAACGAAATTATATTATATCGCATCATAACATTTTTAATTCTATGTATAAATTTCAAAATAATCAAAAAAAAAAAACCATTTCCTGTAAAACTTGTGTTTTGTCGTTTACGATAATTTGGCGCTAAGGGCTCGATATTTTTTAACATATTTATGACTGGGTACCTAGATTAGTTCTAGGTACCCTGAAATTAAATTGTAATGTATGATGAAAATTGGGCAATATACCCCATACAAGGTCCTCCTCAGAAAATTCATAACTTTCTTATAATAATTAATATCGTGATGAAATTGGATATAAGCAAGTCTTATATGCATCTAAATCCTTCTACTTACTTTTGTGAGGATCGGTCCATAATTGACCCTACCCCCCATATAATCCCCATATCAGAAAAAAAATAGTTTGTCACATATTGATGGCGGGTATACAAGATTCGGCCCAGCCGAATTTAACACTCTTACTTGTTGAGAATTGCGGTTATGCAACAAAAAATTGCTTTTTTACGTTTGTTAGATCGTTTACTTTTTGTTAGATTTTTTAATAATATCATAAAAACTGCTGAAGTAAAATTCCGTTTTTAATAATACTGAGGATGAATTTTTATCTTAGAGTGCATCTTTATATTCTTTGGAATTGAAAACAGATTATAAGCCGAATTCCGTCCAATATGTTGTGATCGATACTGTATGAACAATTTATTAAAAACATAATTAAAACATTAAACTCTTTAAGTATTATGAAACTAGTGTTAAATAAAACTCTAACCACTGTGCCATTTTTTACATACGAAATTTACATACAAAAACATACATTTACTCAATGTAAATATTTGATTATTTGCAAATTGTTTAACAGGAAATATTTTAATAACATTAAAATAATATTTAATCCAAAAAAATTGCATAATATTTAACAAAAAAAAAACTACGAAACATTGTAGCCGAAATTCAATAACAAATATCAAGCACCAGTAGACCGACCAAACAAACTTACCAAACATGGCTAATAAAATCTATAAATATTACGAAAATACAATAAAATAAAAACATAATAAACAGAAACGTTTAAACCGCATTTTTAAATCAAATACCTACTAAGTAAGTATGTATCTATAAGTATCTATTGTATCTGCTGCGATCACGTCTGACACAAAACACGCAATCGTAAGTATGTATGTAAATGGTTGCTTGCACAAACCCATACACATCTTTATGTTAACTACGTCACTACAATTCAGTTAGTTAGTGAGTGAGTAAATAAATGAGTGACTGACAGTAAATACAATAAGAAAAGCAACAAACTATACTACCAGCGGTAGCCAAAATACTATGCTTTCACTTTCATAGACTTCGCATGCACAAACATCGATGGCCCGCCACAACTCATGCAAAATATCCAATCGGAAGTTTATTGTGTGATTTTGCAATTACCGGTGGATTAAAGCAGTAAAAACAAATCAAACACAAAAAAAAATGGCAAAGAAAACATTCAAACAATATGGACAGATCCGCAAAGAGTTGAGACATTTTTGTAAAAGTTTTGAACTGAGTAAGAAGACTTTTGGAATTTTTGTTTTAAAATTAGTGCCATATATTTGCTGTTCTGGCTGGACACAGTGATCACAAGTTAAATTCTAATTTCCGGGAACTCTTTTTGTTCATTCCCGGAAAATATTAATAATACTCTAAGTCAAAAACCACTAAATTATTTCGATTAAGCAATTTTCCTTGACCTTTGACTGCAATTTAAAAACAAATAAGAAAGTCTAGCCCGACCATATAATACCCTACACTAAGTTAATGAGCAAAAATATTTTTCTTTCAAAATTTCGGGAATTTATTTTCGTGAATGATTTTCGGAAGAGGGCCTTAATGGGAGCTATGGCTAATTATGGACCAATTGCCATGAAATTAGGTCGTGTGATTTATGTCTATACCAACATTTGTAAGAGCTTTATGCTCGTTAAATTGATTTTCGCAGACAAAGTTCAATTTCTGGAGTACATTTGTATGAGGGCTAGGTGAAATAATGGTCCTTGGGCCAAAAAATTATATGTACCAAATTGTATCGAAATATATTCAAAATTGCGAACTGTACTTTGCGCACAAGGTTTACATGGACAGCCAGCCAGACGGACGGACAAACAAACATCTGCACAAACGCATAATACCCTCCCCACAATGGTGGTGTAGGGTATAAATATACCTGCTGCATAATGGATGACGAAACGTACGTATGGAAAACTTTTCGCAGCTTCCGGGTCAATATTTTTATGTTGCAGATACTCGAGGAAATGTTGGAGAAATTTTTCTCAAAAAGTTCTTGGCATGGCGAGAAATATGCAATAGCGACAAAAGAAACCAAACATTTGTTACAAAGGGCTCTATAAATACCGAAATTTACATCAAGGAATGTTTACAAGGAATATTCATATGACTTCCTAATGTGTTCACTTATTTTTGGCCTGATTTGGCATCCTGACACTATGGTAAGCAAGGTTTTGAGTGTTACAAGAACAATAATGTGTTTTTTGTAACAAGAGAGGTAAATCCTCCTAACTGCCTGGAGCTAAGGCCAGTGGAGAGATATTGTGCTCTTGTTAAAAAAGAATTGAAGAGCACAAAAAAGGTGTCCAAAAGTGTGGTAGATTTTAAACGGAGATAGACTACCTGTTCGAATTCTGTAATAATTTCAATCAAAGAAAAAAAATGAAAACTTTAAGTTTAATGGTTTAATTTTTATTAACATACTATATTAAGATTTTAAGATTTTTTCGATCTCAGTCCTTATAGTCCAAACTAAAATTGTTAATCCATGTTTCCACATCACCTAAGATCTGATTTGTGCAATATAGATTCTCTGGTATGAACACGCCGATACGTTCATCAGTTCTTAATGTTATGGAGAATATTTGAGGATTTATTTATTCTGCAAAACATTAGTATAATTCAGTTGAAAACCTGAAAATTGAAAACGCCTGATTGGCGGTACGTAAGGCTGAGAACACTAGATAATTCTATGACTCGTATTCTAGTGCATTTATAAAACAATAAATAAAAATAATCAATGTATCAATTGAAAAAAAAAATCACGATACGTAGTTTTGTTTTTTTTATAAATAGAACTAACTGTAATGTACTGAGAGGAAAGGATTCTTAGGTGAAAACGTTTAACCCTCGGAGGTATAGGGATTTTTTGGCGATAAACGGTATAACCAGGTCTGTGCAGACCTATATGGGATTTGTATGTAAATACATAGTCAGGACTCCTAAAAGTATGTTAAAATTTCTTTGTTCGGCATTCAAAGCACGAATACCTGGAATGTGAATGCTGTAAACAAACCGGCTTTTTGCAATACATACAATGAAGCCACAATTATGCACATGCATTATTAATGTGTGAATCCCCTTACATTATACATAGAAAAGAGCTACCATAAGTATAGTTTCCTTTTTTAATTTTTATTAACGTTCAAATTATTCATAGGTCTGCACAGACCTGGTTATAACGTTTGAACCAAAATGTTTGAAAATCTGGATTAAGCCTAACCCGGAAACACAATCGGTTTGATTTTTTGCTCATTGTGTCCGGAGTATGTTGCTCCAGGAAGTCATGATTTTCAGGATTTTTCTCTAACACGAAAAGTTATATATACTTTTGACTGCCAAAGGTCTGCACAGACCTGGTTATACCTCCTAGGGTTAATACTATTTGTATATAAAAGTGCTACAACAGCAATTTCGTGTTTTCAATACTGATTCAATATTTTTCCTAAATGTTTTTCTTATGAATTGGTTAAAAAATTCATAGTAGCAACCGAACTTGTTGCCAATCGACCGAATTTTACAGTTGTGGCTACACAATTTTAGAAGGGCTAACAAAAGTTTTATTGCTGCAACCAAAATTCTTCTCTGTCAACTGACTTTCTGTTGATAGAACCGAAAAATTCTATGTGTGCAACCGAATTATTCGATTTTCCAATTTTCCGGTTTTTTTAAACCGGTTTTTACAAAACGACGGTTTTCGAGTTATTCGATAAACCGGTTTTTTTGTCTCGAATTATTCGACAAAATCGAATATTTTTTTTTATTTATTTTAAGATTCTGCGATTACTTTTAATAATTAGCGATTACTTTAAACAACACTTTTCTTCTAAATGTGTGTTATGATTTCATGTTGAATGCTATTAACAAGTTTACATCAAGGACTAGGCGCAGTCGAGCGTCATTGTCATTATTTCTGGCTCATTTTTGTTTTTAACTTCGAAAATTTTGCGTATCGTTCTGGCGCATGTTTGATTTAGCTTCGTATAACCATACCAACCGCGTGTCTTTTAAATTGGTGGATATCATAAAAAGTCATTGATACTGTAACACTGCCATTGTCACTACAGATTTTAATAACAAGGTTTAATCGTTCCAGCTTCCTATACGTAGATATAGGTTTAGAATATATTGAATGTGACTCGCAAAATTTAGAAGCTCAGCTGAGGTTAACAATAAAAGAACTTCGAAATCCACACAAAAAAACTAGTATTGCAACAAATAGCAAATTACTTGGACAAATTTTCAAAAAGTTAAAATGAAGTAAATCTTTTATACAATGCAATTTCAACTATAAATGAACGTGTTATTTTTGTTACTTTTTTAATCAAAAATAAATTAAGGAATCGTGTGTCCTCAAATCATTTAAATTGTATTCTCTTCTTGAAATATTATTTTAAAAATACAACTAACTATTAGTATGTGTTAATATTATATTAATATAATAAATTTTTAAAAGACTGAATGATTTTTTAATTAGTTTTAATACAAAAAATATTTAAGCTTAATTTATACCTCAATTCATAAATTGACAAAAAATGTAAAAACCGGTTATTCGAACCGGTTTTTGATTGAAATTGAAATTCGAATTATTTGAAAACCGGTTTTTGGAATATGTCGAATATTTGATCACTCTATATTCGATTCTAAATTCGTTTGCTAATAAGAATCTGTTTTCTCTATGTAGATATTATTCAAATACCAATCTTATTTAACCAATTCACCATTTATATTTGTATAATAAAGGAACTATTTGAATTTTAACTACTCTTTCAGCAAAACTTTTTTTTTTTATATAAAGAACATTGAATTTAAATAATCCAGTACTCATTTAATTATTTACAGATATTTATCCACTACAACATATTTAGCTTAATAACTAATAATCTTAACACTTTTAAAGACGGCATTACTTTAAAGTACTGTCTTACTGTGAACATTTTTCAATGTTTATGATAACTTTTACTGAATGTATATGACAGTAATGTTGATGAGAAAAATTTTTACAAACCTACAGATTTTGATGGATGAGAATGACGATGATGATTATGATTATGACGGTAATGACTACGATGATAAGGTATTGGTAAAAAATAGTTTTATATGTAACAATTGTTAATATATACAAGTTTTGAAGGTGGGTGTTTTCTTTATGAATGAATAGTTTGTTAATGGAATGCATGAATGAATTAATGGTAATAAGGTAGATTGGTGAATATAGAAATATATAAAAGCTAATATTTACATATCTATTATATAATATATGTATATCAAGGCGTGTAAACTATCAAGATAAAACTAATAACTACACAATCTAAAGTAATCATTTAGTCGAATGAAAATATGTGCAATATTTAAACGACATTTTAAAGATATGTACAAAAATAAGTAGTAAATACAAATATTTACAATATACATAAATAAATACATTTAAATCAAATACAATGGCTTCCAAACAAAGTTGGCTTAACATTGATAAAATGAAAATGGAAATGAAAATGAAAAAAATTGCAACCAAAAAAATAAAAAAAAGAAGATGAATAGAAATTATAGAAATGAAATGTCTGAGCATGAATTTATACGCTTGACTAGTAGATGATAATGATCAGTCAGTTCCTGGGACGTCGTTATGTTTGTAATGTACTCGTATGAGTATAAATGAATGAAATAGTTAAATGACTGCTTAATATGATCATTATATATTGATGCCACACCACAAAGAATGAAAATGATAAAACCAATTTTTCGTTCATTTATCATAACGACACCAACAAATTTTAGATTATAAACATTAGTTTTTTTTATTTATTTTTTATACGCACCATCTGGTCCATAGGCTGTTGGCAAATAATTGCTAGATGGCGCTTCGAATGCTACATGTCCACCACCGTAACCGGCTCCACCACCAGTATAACCACCTGAACCGGATGGTGGCAAATACTGATGTGTGGCACTGCTAAACGATGGTGGCTTTGATGGTGGACCATAGCTAGAGTGACCACTTGGAATTTCGTATGATGTTATGCCTGTAATAGAGACACATACACAATTAACAACAATTCAATTCAATTTTATTTTTAATTCAGCATCATCGTCATCGTGATCATGTTGCAATACTACAATAGTATATGTAACCAAATTATATTTATTTATATATTCATAATTCGTTGAATTGTTTTCTTGTCTTGCTTTTAAACACTTAGAGAAATTGTTGCTTTTAAAATTTATTAATTAGAAACAGTGGTAAGTATTTATATACAAATTCAATGAAATCATAATCATAGGTTTTAATAATGTTTTGGAATATATACAAACGATTTAATATTAAGTTAAGTAAATACCAATATATTATACAAATTGTCTTCCAAAAATGTAAAAGACAAAGTAGAACAAGTAGCCCGACTCTTTGACAACAGTACCTAACTCTAAACAAGTGTTGGTGAAAAAGTACCTAACTCTAAATATGTGTTAGTAACAAAAATGTATATACATATGTATTTGGTGCCTTTAAAATTTTCAACAGACCTACAGAGTTTTATAAAATTGTTTGAATTTTATTTGATTTTCATTAAAAAAAAATTTAAATTCTGTTGTCAAAAATTAATTGTAAAAAAATACGCTGGAAATAAAAGTATGATAAAATTGTTTGAATTATGTGTAAAATAACGAGCATTTATTCTGTCTAAAATTATAAGTTAAAATTTCGAGTAATTTGATTTGTTTATATCTCTCACAAACGTGCTTAATTCTCACGGTACCCTTTTATTTGAGACACTAATTAAAAAAAATTGAGAGTCGGATTGATTGTTATACTTTGGTAAAAGAATTGATTTAACATTTCAATAACTTTACAGTAACAGAAGTGATATACATATGTATTTTAAATTAAAATCTAATGTTCAATTTATAGTCTAATTTTTCTACCTTTTTTTTATTAATTTTATTTATAGTTAATTGAGCAAGATTTTGCTACTCTTTATTAATATATTAATATATGTATGTACATAAGTACAATAAAAAAATAATGTTTTTATTGAAATAAAAAGTTAAAGTTCAATGTTATTTAAAGAGCTGTAAAGAATTAATTTATTAATGATATTTAAATCATTAGCACTATACAGCCGTATATTTCATACTTCTCTTTTAAATTACTGAATTATTATTGTTAATAGAGCTTGACAAATTCTTGGGGGCCGAAAAATTTTCAAGGAATCTCAATGCGCCTTTGTACATTTTTCGGTCCCTTGTTCTATGGGTCATTCCAAGAAACTTTTCCGATTTCATTATGAGAAAGTCAAATATTCGAAAATTTTCACAACAACTTCCAAAACCTTCATCCAAAAAAAAAAGGCTCTAACATCCATATACACATTTTGCTAGAGAAAATAAAATTTTCGTTTGTATCGATTCCTGAATATTTTGGAAAAATACCTATTTCGAGAAATCCGAGGGCTCGAAAGAAAATGTGATGCAACCTAATTTGCGGGCGCTTTTAAAATTTAGTGTCATTTTGTGCGTTGCACAGAGGGATTTTGGTGTCAAAAAATCTGAATCAAATGATGCAGTTTTGTAGAGAAATGTTTAAAGATGAAATGTGCATTTATAGTTTTAAGAAAAGTTTTATTTTATTTTTAAAAAATTTAAGTAAAGTCCATGCAAGGCTGTTAATCAAAAATTTACTTATATTTTCACGCAATTCAGTGGTTTATATATCTATAATTTTCCTAATAATACCATTTACCTTTAACATATTTGAAAAATATAACATTTCTCCATAAACAAAAAAAAAATTATGGGGATATCATAAACCGTTAACAAGAAATGCCCAAATCTACAAGTCTCTAAAATTTATTTTATTTTTGATCTTCCATTGAAAAAAATATTTCCCCACTGTTCCCTAAGCTGTTCTTTTAATAAAATGAAAGATGGCATTGTCTTGTTTCGATTAAAAAAAAATAGTTTTAGGAAGTTTTCGGAACAGGATGAAAACTAAACATTTTTTGTGGAATAATAAACGAAATATCAAAAAAATTCCTATCTATGTATGGGTTTCGTGGGCGGTGGGCGTGACCGATTTTATTGAAACTCGGCATGCGTTCCTTTTTTGTTTCAGAAAATATATGTACTAAATTTCTTGGCCTTTTCTTGGATAGGAACAATTTTATGCGCAAAAATCTCTTTAGATTGTATGGGCAGTGGGCGTAGTAGATTTGGATAAAATTTTATTTTTTTTCTTAGTTTGGTCTATATAATTCTCGGTGACAAATTTCAGCGCTCTACGACCACTCCTTATAATTTTTGCAAAAAAATGTATGAAGCCATCCCTCTGTGCGTTGGGGTCAATTTGATTAATATATTATTCCATACATGTCTTCTTTACAATCCAGTGACAAAAATCACATCTATCTCAAAAGTGAATTCTTACTGAGACACACTTTATAATTATGGAGGATTTCAAGTCAAGTGAACCAACTTTTGAAATCGATGTCTTTCGATCGATCAACAAGATCGGTCAAGAACTCTCTGAGTTAAAGGGCGTCATAATTTGACATTTTACCCAAAGAGGTGTTTCTTCTCATCCATGCAACTTATTACCTAATGTTCGTAGCTAAATATGTCCCAAATAGTTTAGATAGCTATTTCTCCAATCATTCGAAAAAAAATTAAATTTTTTTTTCAAAATCAAAAACTTTTTTGACTCTTTTTCTTAAAAGAAAGCTTAGGTATTTTCCTTGAAGAGCTATTTGGTCACTTAGTGGGATTCGAGTTGGATATATATCAAAATAAGTGTTTTGTAACTCAAGATATAAAATTTTAGATTTTTTTTGGCAAAATCTAAAACTTTTTTGAATTTTTTCTAAATTTTTTTACATTTTTTTTTGCTCAAAAGAAAACTTAGATCTATTCCTTTAAGGATTTTATCATTTTACATACATTAACTCTGGAAATAACATGCAGATTTTAATTCAGTAGAATCCATTTGAATTTTTCGTTTAATTATAATTTAAGTTTCATGTCGACTTTCAGATTCGTGACTGCGTCTTTAAATATTATTTAAAGGTTTGAAACTATTGCATGATTTAAAAAAAAGAAGTTTAGTATTCATAAGTATACTTGTTAGGATTGTTCAATATTACTCATAAGCCGAAAAGGTTCATGCAAATAATACAACTATAACTGAGACAGAAGCATTTATTTATTAAAAATCTGGATCGATTTCGTTTTGGCTTACAGTTTAATGTGTTTCTATAATAATTCTAAGTGCAATTAAGACAAAATATAGTAGATCTATATTAATCATACGCTGACATGGTTCATGCCAAAAATTAAACTGTAAACTCTAAATTTTTGTGAGCAACTGTATCGTGTTCTTTTTATACCCACCCATGGGCCGTATTGATTTTGTCATTTTCACTTGAACAAAACACGTTGAATGGGTAAAAAATTTTGTTTCAAAATATATGCAATTGTTTCAGTGTATTTTGTAGACAATATTGTTAATGTAAAGCCATTCGTTTCGGCCAAAGCTTATCTTACACTGGCTATTATTTTCTTTGGAAAACTCCATCTATTGGCCAAACAATTGTTCGATTAACAAAGTATTAATGCCGACAGATTGCAAATAAGGAAATCCTTTATATTCAATAATTAACATGATCACAAAAGCCAAAAGTGAATGGTAGACAAAAAAATAAAGTGTGATTTTTAACAATATTTTAAAATTAATTGTTGAAATAAGTGAATGTGAAAATAATAGATGACAAATTAATCAACTTACATAATGATTAAATTTCAAGATTGGTTTTAAATGTATTAAGATAAATTATAAAATGAAACATAATTTTTCCTGTTAATTGAATTTTGTTAAATTTAATTATTGAATTCAATTCCTATTGACCTTAATTTAAGGGAAATTGTTTATGCAAAAGACAAATTGAAAAGCAAAATATTTGCCATGAATTTTGTTTCAAAATCTTGAAATTATTTGCAAGGAAATTCACATGAAACACAAATCAAAACAAGGTATTGTAAATCTATATGTAAATTTTGTAAATGCAATATTATCCAACCACATGCTGAGAAAAACATATGGATGGGTAATCAAATGTACACGCAGAAAAAAAAATATTGTACTGTAATCATTTTAACATTTTTAAAAGTTTTTTAACAATATGATTGCGGTAAACATAATATGGTTAGTTTACGATTCACATGGTTGTATCAATTATACATATGGTTTCGGTAATCAAGTATATGTTTGTGACAACCATTCTTATGATGAAGGAGTTACCATATTATGTTGTTCTATGGCATATGAATATCATAACCTGAGAACAACATATTATGATATAATAATTCATCATAAATATGGTTGTCACAAACATATACTTGTTTAACGTAACCATATATATGATTGCTGCAATCATGTGAATCGTAAATTAACAATATTATGGTTACCACAATTATACAAATAGTTACAGTGACTATAATATTGTAAAAAAAAACTTTTAAAAATGTTAAAATGGTTACAGTAAACATGCACAACTATATTTTTTCTCTGGGTGTATGTGGTAATTTGTGCCCAGTGATGGAAAGATTGATACGATCGTACTTTTTTTGTTGATACCAGTTCATATTAGTACCATGATACTACCGAGCCTCATTTGACACTTTCAAACAATTTTCAGTATTTTATGTGTGAAAACTAATTTACAAATTCCTATAGACTCACAATGATTTTCTAATAACAATTTTTTTTACAGAAAATCACATATAATTTTGAGTTGACTCTTTTTAGAGGACTCTCTCTTTCAATTTTTCATATCTTCCCAAAAATCTTGTGTATAACAGTATTTTTCATCGAAATTTTTGAGTATAACAATATTTTCTACAGAAAATGTTTAATTTTCTGTAAAAATCATGTATATATTCTATATATTTAATACAGAAAATCTTCAGTATAATTTATTTTATATAGAAAATGGTTTTTATAGCAGTATTTTCTATAGAAAAATATTCAGTATAACAATATTATTGTAGGAAACTAAGCTAATAGGAAAATTAATTAAAATTTTCAATATTTGTACTCTGAGGTTGGATAAAGTACTATTTGAATATTATTTTGATATTCCATCCCTGTGTGTGGCTAATTTCAATGTTGAAGTTTGTACCAAAATTACGTGCATCATCAACGAGAGTACAATATACATATGTGTAATAACAAGAGCCAATTGAAAAAATTGCTTAAAATGTAACATGCAACAACCACAACTACAACTACAGCAACAACAACAAAATGTGTATTATATTTTCTTGTAAATGTTGTCATCAATTGGAAAGTTGTCTTTGAAAAAAATTGAACAACAACAAAACTGCATTTAATGTGGTTTTTTGTGTAGGTCAATGTACATCACTTAATATATATCTACTTACAGTAGTGGGCAAAATTAGAGATAATTTAATGAAACACTGAACAAATCCTTAGGCAGTTAACCAACAAAGTCTAAGAGTTATTTCATCGAAGTTTAAAATGACATGTAACAGGTGGTTGAATTACATAGGTGAACAGAAAAAAAGGCTTCACTAAATACTATATAGATTTGATACATCATGCTTACCTAAGTACAAAAATGGTAAAATTTTTGAATTCTATGGCAATGTATATGTAAAAATTTGTACGGGGAAAATGTATTCAACATTCAAGTAATCGAAAGAAGAACATTAACTCCTCAATTGTATGTATACCAAAGAAAAAAGTTAAATTTTGTGAAAATGAGCGAATTCACTTAATTCTGAATAAATTCGAAAAGAATCAATAGATTTTTATCTTCAGTATCTCATTTTGTTTCTATTATATGCAGCTTTGCGACAAAGTAATAAACCTGAACAAGTTCGGCCGTTTTCGATTTTTCATGAGTTTTTTAAAACACAAAAATTTGCTATTTTCATGTAAAAATATATTTTTTGCTTCAAATTGTTACTGTAACTCCGAAACTACTGAGCCGATTAAAACTCAATATAAAACCGGATTAAAGCTTATGTAGTTTGAACTTTTTTTAGGTTCAATAATATCGCACTAACCGTTTTTGAGTTATCATAAGTTATGTGGAGAAACATTTAAAAAAATTAACAATTTTGGAAAAAAAAAATTTTAAAAAATAAAATAAAAAATTTTACCATTTTTATACTACTGGAACCACAATACATCAAAATTGTGTTTAAAAGGCTTCCAAAATATTTTCGATTTTGTTGCCCTGTGTTATGAATGAAAGCTAGGTTAAGAATGATATAAAAAGCTGAAGACATTCACAACTGTCTATTTAGTAGGGTATTCAATTAATCGGGTTTCTGATTTAATCGGTTAATCGAGCAAATAATTAATCGAGGTTTAGATTTATTCGGTTAATATAAAATTATTCGATTAACCGAATAATTTTTATTTTCATTTTAAATTGAAAATACAACAACGAATTTTGTGTACAAAAACATAAAAAACAGCAAATAAGGTATTTGAGATCATTTTTGTAAACATATCGTCTATTTGCTGCAACAACGTCATAACTCAAAATCCGTGTTTTCTTGAACTGAGTAATACAAAATATGAGCTGTTCTATAATCTTTCATAAAGTTTTATCAGTTTTCAAAAAAGTCAATTATTTTTTGTGTGAGAGTGTTTTTTTTTATTGTAAACATCAAAATTAAAATTCATGTTTTCTCGTATATTTTATAAGTTTGGGTTAAATACAGATTAGAAAGATATTAACATCTACTATTTATATTTCTGAAATCGCATGATTTGTTGAACATTTATTTAAGAAATATGTAGTAAAATGTCATAAAATATTCAAAGACGTTTTTCTCGAAACGACTTTTTTTGAATTATGACGTTGTTGCAGCAAATGAGCAATGTATGAGGTTTTTAGGGCTTTAGTGAGATCTTCTGAAATAATCTTTTATTAAAAGAATATAATTTAAAAGATTTTTTTTTAGATTTAATAAAACTTTTCTTGGAAAAAAACTCTCTCGCTGATTGTATATGTTAGAGAAATCAAAAGCATGATAAAGAATATTCCTTTTTGCATTGTTTTAGATTTTTCATAGTTTCGTTTAGTTATGATAAAAGACTCATTTCAAAAAAATGTTTCGTCTATACATGTAAATCCAAACAAAGTTTCAAATACATGTAAATTAAATATGTCAGTTGTTATACATACTCACTAATCATGTTTATTGGATGTTCAAAAAATATCTAATTTTAATTTGAAATTTGTATTTGAATTGAAATAAAAAAATAAATACAAAAAAAAATGGTTAAAGTGCAAAAAAAAGGAATTTCGGTTAATCGGTTAATCGATACAAATTAATCGGTTTATTTGTTATTTGAAAATCGGCAATTTCAAATTATTCGAACAGTTAACCGTCCAAAATTAATCGGTTAACCGATTAACGGTTAATCGATTGAATACCCTACTATTTAGGAACCTGAAACTTATCATGATTATGAGAGAGCTTTTTTATAGAGGAGCAGAACTTTAAATTGAAATAAAACAGAGAAAAACGTTTTTAATATCCTTCGAATTGGTTTTATTAATTAGATAATTGTATGGCATTAATTCATTTTGTTTAGTGATGAAGTATACTTTTGCCGCATTTGGAGTGATTATAATTCTCAGCCATTGACGCTTTATGGGCCGATGACGATGGTCAGAATGTTACAGCAAACTGTAAGCGGTATAGAGATATGCTTACTAACTTTTTCGTGCCACAATTGGAAGGCATTACTATTTCAGCACATGTGTTTTTGTAATGTAATTTACAATTAATTTACTGAGAGAAAAATTTGGCGAAGGAATAATTTCAAAAAAATTGGACGTGTTAACTGGGTACCTTGTTCATATGATTTGACGCCATTCGATTATTTACTCTGGGAATATGTTAATTTCTAGGTATATGCACTTGGAAACGAATATTCGACGGTTTATTGCCGAAATACAGCCTGATTTACTGGACATCCAGGTTACGTCAAGTACGCGTCTGCCACATACTCGAAATCATATTGGCTGGATATTTAAAACGTTTTTCTCTATTTTATTTCAATTTAAGGTTCCCCCCGCCTCTGTAAAATACACCCAATACTATTAATTTATCCAGATTTATTTATATGTTCCCAAAAACATGCAGATGTAATGCAATACATAAATATATTTCAATAGTTGAATATAATTTGCTGCAACTGTTTGAATAGTTAGTTGATGTCTGTATGTCAAAAAATTAAATTACGTATACATTGGCAATTTTGTTAGAAATCAATCAACATTGACAAGTGTTTTTAGCTTTTCCGTTTTTGTTTGTACTTATATCCGAATCTTGTAATGTTTAAAAAGTTGAAGGATTTTCAGTTCATATAAATCTGTTGTAAGATGTAATAGATTTTGCATGTTTTAAATTATAAAAAGGGTAAACAAATATAACTAATATAAACAAGAAATATATTGCACAATATTTTAACTAATATTTTCCAGGAATAAATTCATGTGCAATACATTTTCAATAAGGATTTTGTTCATGAAAATTTCATGTAGCATTGTGCTCTATATCTTGGTAATGCATATACGACTCCTGCCTGAGTTTTATGTTCTAAGTATCTATTTCACATTTAGAAAAGATGCACCCTATAATCTTTACACACACAAGACTCTTCCATATACCTAGTAAAGATGATTCGTGTTGGAAACCAACCTCAGTTGTCTATAAAACCTAATTCTAAAAATGTGTGTAACTGCTCTATACTTTCTAATTTGCGAGAATGTTTTTGTGTTAATCTCTTTGGTCATTTCTTTTAATGGTAAATTCAAGCACTTTTCAAGCAACTCGACATTTTCAGTATTAAGGTTGATTAAGTAAAACTTTTGGCTAAATAATTTATAGGTAATTCACACTAGATGTGGAGCAATCAACTAATGTCCCAATTTGAAAAGGTATCAGTAACAATGCCCAAATTCCATAGAATGAAATTTCCAGGTTTTATTTTTGATTTAATCATAGTTTCTCCCATGTGTGGGAAGGTTGCTGATGTTATACAAATCCCGAAAAAATACCAGGCTAATAATTCTACGATGCTATGTGCAATTATTGACTGATTTGGACCATTTTCAAATGATATTTTGTTCGTAAAGGAGAAATGAAATGTTCATAAGATTTGTTTTGAAATTTTAAGGCACTGCAACCATTCGTTCTATCACCGATCCATTTGATTTGTCAAAATAACAAAAGAACATTTGTATATTTCGATATTTCGTATAGAATATAATTCATTTCATAAAAACAGGCAAAGGTGGGAAAAGGTTTCCAGATGATCTGGCCTAAGCGCATAGGCACTAGCTTATCACCCAACAATAAATTTCAGTGAATGTATCAATAAAATTGGGAATTTAGCATATAAATCTTATTAAAAAAAATTAAAATATTTTAGACTGTAGATATCCTTTTGCAGACGATAAAAACTAACATTTGCCATTTGAGCTTGTTGAGATCAGGATTCTGGTATTATGTTGAAATCTCCGAACGTGCATACGTGAAGTAAACCGGAACTGATTACAATCCATGGAACGTGAAGTTCTGCAATAATTAGTGTTTTTTGGCACAAAGGGAATTTTTAAAAAAATATTCCCATTTCCTTTGAACGGAGACGTTAACAAACAAAATGTTTGCTTCCGGAACACTGAAAATCCTAATACTATTCATGGAGCTTGCTGATGGTCTCTCCATCGATGAAATGAGGCTATATATATATACGGATGGGTCCAAAAAGGGGGATAGAGTGGGTGGCGGCATATACATTCCTGAATTCGGAATAAGAATATTCTTTAGACTCCAAAATGGATGCAGCATCCTTCAGGCCGAAATATCGTCCATTAGAAGAGCGGCAAACTGGCTCAGATATTATAGTGTATCTGGTAGAGATATCCGTATATATACTGACAATAAATCCGTGATCAAATCCCTGGTAGGTGTTTACACAACATCGAATATGGTCCAGGAATGCCGGACATCCCTAAATGAGATGGTGAGACATTCAACAGTTGTACTCACATGGGTACGTGGACACAGGGACAATGAGGGCAATTGTATTGCTGATTACTTGGCGGGGAGAGGAGCCTTGATGTCAGACAACGATATAGACTTCCTCTGTGGAATCCCGTTGTCAACCTGCAAGGAACTGATACATGACGCGTATTATGAACTTGCCCAAGCAAGATGTGAGGATGATAGATACGTCGTATATACTCCGGTTACAACGAACACGACTAAACAACATGGTGGCGATGATCACCGGCCATTGCACTTTCGGAACTCATGCCGCAAGACTTGGGCTACCTTACCACGACTTCTGTAGAAGTTGTCAGAATGAGGAAGAGACCATCCTACACTTATTATGTAACTGTCCGGCACTGTGTGACCTACGTGCCAGGCTTTTGGGTGATCGATCCTTTAGTACCCTCTCCGGGTTATCTGTGAAGGAACTAAGGTGCATAGACTCCTTTATCAGGGAAAGCGGATGGTTGATAAGACCGGACATTTAAACTGTACCTCTTAGGGACCCAGCAGCCATCCTATGATAGTCTGCGTTTTCGAATTCATTGAATTCTTAACCCCCTCTCCTCCTTCTTTTTTTTCTTTCTTTCTTTCTTTTTTTCTTTCTTTTTTCCTTTCTTTCTTCCTTTCTTTCTTTCTTTCTTCTTTCTTTCTTTCCGTTTTTGACTCTCCTTTCAGGTATCACAAAGGGAACGTTTATTGAAGTAGCTGTACGAGACTAATGTGCTGTTTTTCTATAGCGTATGAGCGTTTTGAGTGGACGTTTTACATGTATTTTGATTTTGTTACAATAACAAAACACATGTAAAATGTCCACTCGTTCACTATAGAAAAACAGCACATAAGATTTTGGACGGCTGCCTACCATTAACGGAGAATCACTACATGAACCATATACACTGAAGGTGTCACATGATATATTTTGTGCGAAAATGCCATGAGTAACACGTCTACTGTACCTTGTGAGCGATACAGAGCGATGATCAAAGACTATTTACTCCTAATAGTGGCGCCTACTTTTGCGATAATATTATGCAGAAAATGATCGCCACCAGATGCCTATTTCCGACCACTGATTCAGTATTTGTTTTCCAAAGTTTGTAAAAAGAAACAAGTTTATTTCTGTAGGCAGATTAAATACATATCTGACATCAATACAAGAACAAGAACTCAACATCGACAAGAATCGTCCACATGCGACAAATGCAAGTACAGATAAGAAATTGTTTGCTGCGTTAACTACTAGATGTCTTGTCAAGACGGGTTGTAAAAACTTGTAGACATAATACAAAGTGTTAAAGTTATTACTAGCGCACAGCTGTAATAGAGTGAAATATTTATTATTCATTCCCTGCTGTCCTCTAAAATTAACAATATGAACAATTCGTATCTATAAGTGTTTACTAATTAGTTGCTTACAGCTGTAGTGCATTTAATTATAACAAAAACATATTTACATTATTTAAGTGCTGTGCTTTTCTTAAATGTAAAAAAATTTAATTAAAATGTAAAAACTAAAACAGATTTTTAAGATTTTAATAGATAAAGAAAACTTGTTAAATTTCTAAGTAAATTGAATAAATTTGTGGTT
Organism: Calliphora vicina; assembly: GCF_958450345.1. Taxonomy (NCBI): domain Eukaryota; kingdom Metazoa; phylum Arthropoda; class Insecta; order Diptera; family Calliphoridae; genus Calliphora; species Calliphora vicina. The sequence goes on along the minus strand of NC_088780.1, from coordinate 135,614,062 downwards.
GAGACTCTTTTTAAAAAAACAACATGCAAAATAATTTGTTTGTTAAATAAGTATGTTAAAATACTTATGTAAATACTTAAAAGTAAATTTAACATTATTACTCATACTCACTTTCTGTATGTACAACTGGACCAGAGGGATGTTTACCACCGCCTGAACTACTGCTGCCACCGGAAGAAGCTCCAGATAATGAGGCAAATTTACCGAAAGGATGACCACCACCGCCTCCGCTAGGTATAGGACGCAATTTACTCTGAGCCGAGTTAATAATGTATTTGCCGACATCGGTAACTTTATCACCTGAGGCTGCCACCACTTGACCACTGGCACTTAAGGCATAACCACTGCCCTTAATCAGTTGACCCTTAAGGGCGGTTACACCACCGGTAATGGCCTTGACTGCTTGGAATATGGTATTCAAGACAGTTTTTTTCAAAGACCAAGGATTGTAGTCAACAGAATTTCCCTGTTGAGAAAAAAACAAAAACAAATCATTATAAAATACATACAAATTTATTTTGAGTTCCTTTAACACTTACATGATGTTCATCACCGCCATATGACTTATAGCCACCACCATAACCGCCACCACTGCTGCCGCCCGAACTGCCCGACGCTATCGAAGCAGAGGCCTGACCCAGACTAGATAGGAATCCTTGTTTTACATGCAGCGCATAATCCGCACTGCCACCCCCCGATCGTTTGTGTAACTGTGAGTCTTTATCACTGGCCGCTAAATCACTGTCCACCGTTACATCATCCAGTGAAATGGTCTTCTCCTCGGCTTCAGCTGGATACGAGTATGTCAGCAATGGCAGCGTTAGCAAAAGCAAATATAAATACTGAAATTTTAAAAAAAAAAAATCAAATCAAATAAATAAATACGTTGTTAAATTCTCTGTTTAGTAACATTTTAATTATGCAATAGATGATTTTAGGCGATGCAATTTGTATCTATGCGTCTTTTTTTCATGTTATTGCAGACTTACTGCCTCGTTTTGTCACGTAGCAAACATTATGCCTCATTTTGTTGAAAGTGTTTGTTTTGTTTGGCTTAAAACCAAACTACTTTTTGTACAATTTTACTTTAAATGGGAATGTATGCCAATGGCAAGCAAGTGTGTATTTTTATTTTGGTTTAAAACCAGTTGTAATGTATTGGTAAAGTCTGATGTATTGAATGAAATAAAATGTTGACCAGACAAAACGCGCGCATACTGGTTATAGGGATTCAAAAATATTTATAAATTCATTGTAAAATAATTATAGGGAGGAAACAAATTTGTTTAAATTTTAAAATTTACTATAGTTTGGATTCTATTGAGCTCCAAAGTTCAAATTTTATATCAGTATAGTGTAAAATTGTGCTTGGTCTCGTAGTAATGGTAGTGTTTGTATCTTAGTCAAAATGTTTCCCTAAAAATCCTTTTGTTATCAAAACTGGATGTATCTAAAACAATTATCTCCATTTTGTTCATATCTATTTTATGCTGTTTTATATATATTTTAACAAAAAATTATATAAAATCATAACGAATGAGAAAACAAAATCATCCACTATCAGATTTTTTGATTTTCTAAACAAGGCGTTACAAGACTGTTCAATTAATGATAGCTAAAATTTATATTTTTTTTGTCGTATTTTTTATAGAATTATTTTCGAAGTAAGTCCTTCTAACATAGAGACGAGACATTCCGATTTCAAAAATACAACAAATCATATGTCTCATGCAACAACAAAATACATTGAATAGCATGTATTTTGTTGTTGCAAGAGTTAGGTTTCTTACAATTACGTCTCGTCTCTATGTTACCCTATGCTTCCTAATTTCTCTATCAGCAATTGAGAATTGTCATTTTAAAACATTTTACTTCAACACAGTTTAGGGATTTTATCATTGTAATTTCGATTTATAAGAGATTTCATTACCGAATGATTTTTGTAACTTTATATACACAAATACAGCTCTTCACACTATTTTATAAAGAGATGAAAATTAAGATTGGATGCTAATTTACAGCACGATCAATATTTCATGATTTTAGGCAAGCCAAAGAACAATTATAATTTTTAAACTTTAATGGTATTTTTCATAATCAAATTTGTATTTTATTAAAGTTTTGTATAAAACAAAAATTCCATACAAAATTTGTTTTATAACCATTTGATTATAAATAAGGCAGTAAATATTTAATTGTCAGTATAATTCAAAGAGTCCTAAAGATCGCCATGAAGATAGTTGTCAAACTCAACAAGAGCTTGCAAAGTCATTCCGAGCTACTCAAGCAGCAATGTCAAAACGTTTGCGAGCAGCAGGATTCATCCAAAAGCAGGGAATTTGGGTACCATACGAATTTAAGCTGAGAGTCCTTGAACGACGATTTTGCATGTCCGAAATGATGTTTGAACGCTATAAAAGTAAATAATTTTTTTGCAGCGAATGCAATGAAAAATGGATCCATTACGATAAACCGAAGCATAAGAGATCGTATGTGAAGCCTGGCCAACCAGCCGAATCAACACCAAAGGCAAATATCCATGGAGATAAGGTAATGCTATGTATTTGGTGGGAGCAAAAGGGTCCTATCTGTTATGAGTTCCTGAAATCTGGCCAGACTATCACAAGGAACCTGTTCCGAAAGCAACTGATTCATTTGAAGCGAGAATATGCCGAAAAACGCCCAGACATGAAACCGTAATATTCCAAAATGACAACGCTCGGCCGCAATACCTGTTAAAAAGTATTTAGAATGAAGTGGTTGGAAAGTTTTATAGTCCAGACCGTACCTCCCCCCACGACTACTTTTTGTTTCAATCGCTGCAGAACTCTCTCGTCTGCAGCCTGATTAAACAAATTACACAGGGCAATAAAATCGAAAAAAATTTTAGAGGCTTTTTAAACCACTACACAATTTTGATGCATAAAATGATTGAATTCACTTAATTGTGAATAAATTCGAAAATAATCCATAGATTTTTATGGTCGATATCTCACTTTGCGATAAAGCAATAAATCTGAACAAATTCTGCCGTTTTCGATTTTTCATAATTTTTTTTAAACAAAAAAATTAGCTATTTTCATGTAAAAAATATATTTTTCACTTCAATTTTTTATTATAACTCCGAAACTGCTGAGCCGATTAAAACGCATTATATATGTGAAAATTTGTACATAGTATGGGGAAAATGCTTTCAAAATTCAATCAATGGAAAGAAGAACATTAACTACTCAATTTTATGTATATCAAAGTAAAATTTTTTGAAAATTAGCGAATTCACTTAATTTTGAATAAATTCGAAAAGAGTTAATCGATATTTATCATGGATATCTCATTTAGTTGCTATTATATGCAGTTTTGCGACAAAGTAATAAACCTGAACAAGTTCTGCAGTTTTCGATTTTTCATGAGTTTTTTAAAACAAAAAAATTAGCATTTCCACGTAAAAAATATATTTTTTGTTTCAATTTGTTATTATAACTCCGAAACTATTGAGCCGATTAAAATGTAATATATAAAAAGATTAAAGGTTATGTAAATTTGATGTTTTCCAAGTTTACTTCAATAACATCGGACTAACCCTTTTTGAGTTATCATAAATTATGTGGAGCAGCATCTAAAAAAAATCACAATTTAAAAAAAAATCTATCCATAGAATTCAAAAATTTTACCATTTTTGTAGTTAGGTAACCATGATGCACTGTTCACTAACCTGTTCTTGTTATTGACCTGAGTTATTTTTCGTCTTACGATCATTTATACAGCTAGCTGAACATGGTTTTTGTTGTAAAAACCGGGAATTTTTTTCAAGCAGGCCACACTAGAAAATGTTTAATTCATTTTGTGATCAGTTGTTCGTAGAACACTTTTCATTGAGCACTTAACCATTTCAAGAAAATTATGTGGAACAAAACTGTTTGACATTTGAAGAGGAAATAGCGGAAGAATTAATGGAAAGGTAAGAGTCACCACCACCCGAAGTTTTGCCTCAAGCACAAGCGAAGCGGCTAAAATGACTTTAATTATACCCTACACCACCATAGTGGGGAGGGTATAATGCGTTTGTGCAGATGTTTGTAACGCTCAAAAATATTAGTCTAACACCAACCTTAAAGTATACCGATCGACTTAGAATCTCTTTCTGATTCGATTAAACGATGTCCGTCCGTCCGTCTGGTCGGCTGGGTGTCCATGTAAACCTTGTGCGTAGAGTACAGGTCGCAATTTTGAAGATATTTCGATGAAATTTGGTACATCGGCTCAAGGACCAAGCGTATTGAAACTGGCTGAAATCGGTCCATTATTTCACCTAGCCCCCATACAAATGTCCTCCCGAAATTGGACTTTATCGGTCATAAATGTTTAATTTATATATGTATCTCCACAAATTCCGCTCCAAATAAGTTTTATATACACAAAATTCATGTCACCAAATTTTGTTACGATCAGTCCATAATTAGTCATAGCTCCCATATAGACCCGCTTCCGAAAATCACTTTAACACAAAATTCAACATAGTTAAGTTTAATATAGACATAAATCACACGATCTATAGTAAATATATATGAAGGTTTTCTAATTGATATTTTCTGAATCATGCCAATGGGATCCTAGTATTATAAAAAGCAAATATATAATATCTGACTCTTTTCTAAACCACAATTGTTAAGGTGCAGCCAGCATATATAAAATGGTGAAAATGGTGTGCCAAATAAAAACAGGAACATTCATATTTGGTATACTTCTTAAAAACATGTTGTAATTTTATCAAAAAAAAAAAAAAAAACATGAAAAAAGCAAAAGAAAATAAGTGCAAGTAGTTTTAAATACTTGCATCAGTTTCTTTAATCCTATAACGTGTGACAACTGTTACCAACATTAATTTGTGGCAGCCACATACAAGCTACAAAGTAGAAATAAATACACATGTTGCATAATTGCATGCATGCATGCATTAATGCCTGTTTCGTGGTATAAATTGTCAATTTCATCTTGTCATGCTTTAGGAAACACTAATTTTCGGTATTTTTTTCTGTTTAGAGTTTTTGATTTTCTACAATTGCGTTTATTTAAAACTAAAACTAAAACAACTAACTTTAATTACAGGTATTTATCAATAATTGTTTAAGAATTTCTTAATTGAACAACAATTGTTTTAATCAACAAACAAATATACAAACATACATGCAGATGTATAAAATAATTATAGTTTAATATAACAATAACAATCTGCTGGTAAGTTAATATCTTTATTTGCATTTATTTAGATTCACTGACAGATGATGGGCATATCAAGTTTAAATTGCTACTCATTCATTCCATGGCAACTTAATTGAATTTCACAAGGTTTTGTTTTATGTTGTTGTTTCTATGAAATGAATGAATTTTAACGTTCACTTAAGACAAATTGAAAACTGTGCAGATATAGTTAAATTTATTATTTATGGTCCATTAAATTTGTGTTTTTGACAAGTGAAGCATTTAATTGAACATTTAGCACATTTAGCAATCGTTAACTTTGTAGTTTTTTTTTTCTTCTGTGTGTCATCATTTAATGAGTTTTATTTCAACTTAAACATGGTTAATTTGGTCAGTTGAGAATTTGAAAAATTTATGTTTATTTATTGCTTTGAGATTTGGATTGCTAAAGAACACTGTGTACTTGATGGACGGCTGAGTAAAGTTTTGTAGTAATGATTTAAGTTTTACTAATTTATATCTCAAATATAGAAATTGGTAAATTTGGTAAACTTATATCTTCTAAGCTAATAGAGATACAATAAATAATCTCCATACCTTTAAAAAAATAGCAGATAAGTACTTTTTTAAATTCGTACTTTTTATTATATTCCCCAGATAATACTATTTACTATAGACTTTTGACATGTGCGTCTCATTGAAAGTCTACTACTACTACTCATGATATTACTATTGACTAGGTACTACTTTTTGGGACCATATGTAGACTTTGGAACCAGAAACTCACTGGCACATTTTTAATTCTAATCTACACTTTTGGTACTTTTCTGAAGTAGATGTCAATAATTAAACTGCATATTATGTTAACATCTAATGTTGTATTAAAAAATTAATGCTTTTCTTTTTTCCAACAAATACAAATATAAAAAGGAAGACGCTTCGTAGACAATGTCGCCAAAAAGTCCAAAAAGAAAATTGACGACAAAGCTGGTGAATTGAAGACACTTGTCTCCCTCCAGGTTTCCTTCAGGGAACTTTTTTACTAACACATGTTTATAGTTAGGTACTGATTTTAAAGAGTCGAACTACTTGTTATACTTAATAAATACAAACATTTCTGTGGACTTTTGACAAGAAAACTTAAGTGGAATTTTAAAATTTTTCAGGAGAGCGTAAAAACTGTTGAATTGATCGATAATTATTTTATTATTTGTCCTTTAAGAATTTCGAAAGCTTTGTATAGATCTTTGAGACCAATAATAAAGTTCTTCAAGGACAAATAATAAAATAATTATCGATCAATTCAATATTTTTTAGGCTCTCCTGGAAAATTAGAAAATTCCAATTAAGTTGTTCTGTCAAATGTCAACAGATTTATTTTATATCATGTTTTTCAGTTATAAAGCAATGTCAAATATGTAAGTACTATTTGGAAAGTCGAAACCTGCTCGAAAATTGCACTATTTTTTGAACTCTTTATCAATAAAATACACTAATACCCCGATTTGAGGCGCTAATTGGGACCGGAGAAACGCGGACCAAAGCACGATTTTCCATACATTAGTATTGATTATAATTTTAGCTGACAAAATAGATTTTTCAATAAGAAATATCATATTAATGACGCAAATCGGAGCAATAACGAGCAACTTCGTAAACACGGAAATTTTAAAATGACGCAACTTCGAAACGACGAAAAACTAAGCGGCACAAACCAGGGTATTGGTGTATGTTTTTCTATACACTGACTCCAATTTATATATTTTGGGTTATTTGATATGTATGTGCTCTACGTAGTGCAGAGAGAATACAATTGATTAATTTATACATCCCAGGTAATCTAGCGTGAAGTCAATTGTCAATTAATTATCTCTAAGTAATCTAGAGTGTAGTCACTTCAAATGTTTATTTCGTACTGCACTTTTTTGTGGGTAATTCGTACAACTGGTTTTATACAAATTGTGTTGACATAATTCTTATACAGTTTATTTTCTTTTTGCTTAAGTATACTGAAATCCCATGTAACCTAGCGTTAAGTCAGTTGTCGCTTTAGTATCTCTAAGTAACCTAGAATGTAGTCACTTTAGTCGTTTATTTTTTAATGCACTTTAGAAAGCAGTTAGTTTAACCATCAAAAATAATCAATTAAAGAGTAGTAGGAGTAAGTTTTGGTTATGAGCAATCGGATATTGGACTGTCTATGAGATGTCTTTTGAACTGACTATTTGAGGTCAATTTGCACCCGTATATGGACAATTCCACTAGAATGACAACCGCGACTGAAAAAACAAAAACCCTTGAAACTTTCTTTCAAGATGATTTCAACAAAAAGCTACTATGTGAAAGTATTTAGAGCTTATTACAACACTTTAAGGGCAAAAATAATAGCTTAAACTGACTATATTTAATTTTTAAATTTGTATGTTTTAGGCTAAAGTTGCGACGAAAACTAACCTCCTAATTAGCATGTAGTATGAAATGAATTTGACTCTGATTGTTTTTTTGCTATTATCAAATTGTTTATTGAAACCGAATATATATTTTCTATTATTTTTTTTTGGTTTTTGTAAAAAAATTGATCACATACGGTATTTCACGTACGATATTATATTTTATTTATTATAAAATCATCTACAGATTGTTTTTATTTAAATATGACGGATTGTAAAGGAAAAATATTTGGTTTATTGTTACAAATTAAAAGAAGACATAACGTCTCTAACGATTCGCATATTTCTACATGAACCTCAAAATTACTTCCGTTTTATCTCATATACCATTATTTCGCTCGATATTTTCGAAAACTATGTTTCCAAAAAACTTATTATTTTTTGATCTAACTACTCTATTATTTCCAACTTTATGCAAGTATCTCCAGAATGTTTTTCTGATCACCACTCGTATCTACAATATAAATTAATTAAGACTTGACCAAATACTATCCAATTGAACTAAATTATCTCACATTACTGATTCAATTAAACTCATTAATTGAAAATATTGCTACTAAATAACTACTCATCTAATCCCTTTTCTTCCTTAATGCACAGCAATCAATTTCCATTCATAATTAAATAACTTCCCTTAACAATTTACTTCCTCAACAAGCAAATTAAAAGAAAGATATGTATGAAAGGAAATAGCTAAATAAAAAATTACATCATTTTAAATTCACTCTAATTTATTCATTAATATTATATTATGACACGCGATTATGTCAACTTCTTTTCAAATTTTGTTTTGACTGAAAAATTAATACAAAATCCAACAAAAAGGAAACAAAACAAAATACTCGTAAGTTAAAACCACAGCAGCGAGACAAAGAAAAAATTTTATGACTAAATGGTTGATGGTGACCCCGTTTAAAGTGATTGTACCACATTTTGGGTTGAGTTTTTTTCTTTCTTTCTCTCACTGTCTCTCTCTCTTTTTAGCCAAATACTTAAATACAAGTTGGGAATGAATAAATAAATAAATGATGTGCAGATGATTTGATTAATAAATTAACAACGAACTAACCTATCACAATAATGTTTACATATAAACAAGAAGAATATACACAATAATAGCCACAGAATTGACAACCTGAGAATTTTAATTTGTTTAAACATGTGCAAAAAACTGTTTCAGTTTTTTTCTCTATATTTATTTTTTATACCCTACACCACCATAGTGGGAAGGGTATAATGCGTTTGTGCAGATGTTTGTAACGCCCAAAAATATTAGTCTAACACCCACCTTAAAGTATACCGATCGACTTAGAATCTCTTTCTGAGTCGATTAAACGATGTCCGTCTGTCTGGCTGGCTGGCTGTCCATGTAAACCTTGTGCGCAGAGTACAGGTCGCAATTTTGAAGATATTTCGATCAAATTTGGTACATATTATTTTTCGGCCCAAGGACCAAGCCTATTAAAACTGCATGAAACCGGTCCATTATTTCACCTAGCCCCCATACAAATGTCCTTCCGAAATTGGACTTTATCGGTCATAAATGTTTAATTTATAAATGTATCTCCACAAATTGCGTTCCAAATAAGTTTTATATATACAAAATTCATACCACCAAATTTTGTTACGATCGGTCCATAATTAGTCATAACTCCCATATAGACCCGCTTCCGAAAATCACTTTAACGTGCATAAATCTCTTAAAAATGTTGGTATACTAACAAAATTCAACATAGTAAACTTTCATATAGACATAAATCACACGACTTAATTTCATGGTGATCGGTCCATAATTGGTCATAGCTCCCATATCTTCCGAAAATCACTCAAAAATATAAATTATTGAAATTTTAAAAGAAAAATGGTTTTGCTCTTTTACTTAGTGTAGGGTAAAGCCCGACCATACTTTCTTACTTGTTTAATTTAGCATTTGTTTTCTGTACCAGCAAATATGTAGGTAGGTATGTGCTCGTATATATCTCAGTGTAATTATTATGAAGATTTTTTTATAAAAAAAACCGGAGATAAAATAAATAAAAAAATTAAACTTTCACTTTATAAGGGAGTGTATGTTTATTGTGTTATTTATTTTGAAATTTTTATTAACACTTTTTTATTGTCATATTTTTTACACAAACCTATCTTTTTTGCTTAACAAATGTTTTGAGTGATAATACAGTATTTTTGATTAGTTTTAAACAAATGTCAATATGATTTTTTTTTATTATTTACAAAATTACATACAAATGAATTTATTCAACAAATATTAGCATCTTATAAAACAATATTTTACAGGGTGTTAAGACTGTTAAGTTGATTGTTTGTGGCCATATACATTTTGTTTAATATTCGAATCTAATTGCTAGTTATTCATATTTTTCATGTCTTAATTAATACTAGTATTTATTATACGTCATTTAACAGACAAGTTAATTAATGTAATTATGTGTTGCAACGAATTTCTATAAAATATTGGGTGTTAACTTAAAAATGCGGGATTTACAATAGATGGCGTATCATTTGCACGCGGTTTATGTTTTGTAATAACTTAGTATATGTCATTTTGAAGGGTACATCTATTCTCACTTAGTTATTGAACATTATAGTGTAAACCATAGAATAATATATCCATAGAAGCGTTACTGAGAGGGAAAAAACCTAAGTCTGTTGTCAAAAACCTAAGTCGTGAAAATGTATTAGTACATAGTTTTGAGATTGTATTCGTGCCTTTTTAATTTTCACTAGACACACAGAGTTTTATAAAAATGTTTAAATTTTAATTTATTTAAATATTCTTCTATTTTCAATGCCAGAAATTGAAACTCTGTTCTATAAATTAAATGCCACCACAAATAAAATTAAGTGTCAAAAATTAATAATAAAAATATTTTTTTCGTTTGAACAAAATTAATGTGTTTCGGCAAAAAAGTGTCCTTAAAAGTATTCAAAAAATTTGCCAACATTTGTGTAGAAGTGTAATAAAGTGGTTCGGTCTGTATTTAATCGGAAAATCAAAGTTAAAATTTCAAATATTTTGATATGTTAAATTCTCTCAAAAGTATGTTGAATTCACATATCACAAGTACGTGTGAAGAGAGTAATTATTGTTACTCTTAGCTTACTCTCAGTTGCGCCTCTAGTTGTACCCTATGGTGTAAACTATAGGGTAACATAGAGACGAAATGGTATTGTTAAAAACCTAAGTCTGTTGTCAAAAACCTATCTCTTGCAACAACAAAATACATGCTAGAGAATGTATTTTGTTGTTGTATCAGAAATATTATTTGTTGTATTTTTGTTTGACAAATCGGAGTGTCTCGTCTCTATGTATAATTCTCTATGGTGTAAACCATGATACAATAATTGTAGAATGTAGATTCACTAGGGAGAGTTTTCAATATTTAGCCCTATAACGTCAAACTTTGATTTTGATTTTTTTCATATTTTTTTATATTTTCTTTTGTTACAAGAATTGTATAATTGAGAATTTATTTTCTACTGGGTGTACCTTATGTTGTTGTATCATGGTGTATCAACAAAGTTTCTTTTTGCTTTGAAAATGTCGAATTTTGTGCCAACCAAACGGCATATGCGGGAAGTGTTGCTTTACTTCATTAATTTTAAAAAAAAGTGCTGCTGAAGCATTTCTCACCAAAGCTTATGGAGAATGTGTTTCATCAGTTTCAATTTGCGAGAGAAGATTTGTTCGTTGCTAAAATGGTGATTTTGACACGGAACACAAAAAATTCCCAGACCAGCCAAAAAAAAGTCTGAAGACCAAGAATTGGAGGCATTACTCCATAAAGATTGTTGTAAAACTCAACAAGAGCTTGCAAAGTCATTGAATTTCAAAACGTTTACGAGCAGCAGAATTCAATCAAAAGCAGAGAAATTGATTACCATACGAATTGAAGCCAAGATACTTTGAAAGACGATTTTGGATGTCCGAAATGATGTTTGAACGCTATCAAATAAAATCAATTTCGCACCCAATTATTACTTGCAATGTAAAATGGATCTATTACGATAACCCGAAGCATAAGAGATCGTACGTGAAGCCCGGCTAAACAGCCGAGTTTACACCAAATCCAATTATCCAAGGCGCTAAGATAATGCTGTATATTTGGTGGGATCAAATTATCTATTATGAGCCGATGAAATTTTAACTACGATTTTCCGACTAAATAAAGGCCGAACCACGTTATTACACTCCTATATAATATTTTACGAATTTCTTAACACTTTGCAGCACAATTTTATTTCCAAAAAGCGTTAATGTTTGACACTTAAGTTTAGTTGTGGTAGAATTTAAATTATAGAACATAGTTTAAATTTTTGCCCCCATATTCATAAAAAATTGTTTAAAATAGAATTTAGTTAAAACACATTTTAGGCCTAAAATAGTATTCATAATCAGCATTTTAAGTAAACAGTATTTTAATGTTTTTTTTTAAATTTTGTGATGGTAACACTATAACTTTTATGTGCCACTTCAATCATAGTGCAGCAAAACAACGAATGTTAAATAATAAATCTGAAATTACAGATTAAACTTGCATATTCAGCGTATAAAATCCGCTCCTTATTATTAAGCTTTTTTTTAAGAATTTTTATATATCTTTTTCAATTATTATTAATCGAATGAAAAATATTCTGCGATTAAATAAACATCACTATTTTATGGTTTCTTTTATTAATTTATTATAACCACCATAGTGGGGAGGGTATTATGCGTTTGTGCAGATGTTTGTAACGTCCAAAAATATTAATGTAACACCCACCTTAAAGTATACCGATCGACTTAGAATCACTTTATGAGTCGATTAAATTCGGACTATTTAAACATCTGTCCGTCTGGCTGTCATGTAAACCTTGTGCGGAAAGTACAGGTCGCAAATTTTGATGATATTTCGATAAAATTTGGTACATACAATTATTTCGGCCCAAGAATGAAGCCTGGCTGAAATCGATCCATTATTTCACCTAGCCCCCATACAAATGTCCTCCCGAAATTGGACTTTATCCATCATAAATGTTTAATTGATAAAGGTATCTACACACATTTCTCTCCAAATAAGTTTTATATATAGGAAAATCATGTCACCTAATTTTATGATGATCGGTCCATAATTAGTCATAGCTTTCGTATAAGGCTCATTTCCGAAAATTACTTTAACGAGCATAAATCTTTTAATAATGTTGGTATACACATAAAATTAAATACAAATAACTTTCATAAAGACATAAATAACATGATCTAATTTCAAGGCGATCGGTCCATAATTAGTCATAGGTGCCATCATAGCACTCTTCCGAAAATCATTCACGAAAATAAATTATTGAAATTTTAAAAGAAAAACGATTTTGCTAATTTACTTAGTGTAGGGTATTATAAGGTCGGGCTTGACACTAACAACGAAAAAGGGGAAATAAATGAGAAACATTGCCAGCTTACACAAAAAATCGGTACATTAGTTATTGTGCCTTTAACAAACGTTTATGAAAACAATACTTTTATAAATTGTTTTTAAAGCTAAAGTGCTTGTTAACAAAATTGTGTTTTCAATCTCCAATAAGGTTTTTTATGCTTTTAGCCGTTATTCTTTAGTAATACTTGAGGCAAACTATGGTAAATTGATATTTTTAAATATTATAATTTATTTATTATTATTTTTTAATTGTTGGATTGAATTTTTTCTATCAATTATTTTTTGATAATAAAAAAACAAATAAGAACACTTGAGTACATGTGCAAAAACAGTTTTCGTTTATAAATTTCATTTTTTTCGTCAGTGATATTCGGAAGTGTAATTAATGTGGGAGCTATGACTAATCATGGACCGATCGCCATGAACTTTAGACGCGTGATTTCTTTTTATGTGGATATCACCAACCTTATATGGGATCTATGGTCAGATATGGATCTATCCGTACCATTTTTTGTATTTGGGGGGGGGGCTATGTGAAATAATCAATATCTTTAGGACAGACGGGAATTCGTTAAATTGGTAGATAGGTGTTACTTTTTTACAAGATTTTTTGTTAAACTTTTGTAAGTTTTTTTGGGTCAAAATTTGTAACTAAATTTTTAATCAGATTATGTTCAAAAATCCAAAATTTTGCATGCAATATATCAAAAAAAGTTAAGATTTTTTATAGAGACAATGCTTGTGAAGTTTCTGAAGAGTAATTATAAGCTTTTTATACAAGTATTTGACATTAGTGAAAACCTTAGGACTTGAAATGATATAATTTTATGAATTTTTCGGACTGAGTTACCTCAAAACTAAAAAAAATTATAATATGGTGATTTTCCATGAAGAAAAATACATATAACAATAAAATTTAAATTAATGTAAAATTTTAACGATTTCAGATATGATAACAAACTATGGAACTAATGTAGATCCAAGTGTCCTTAAATCAATGGTATTATAATTTTTACCATTTTTTATTTTCAAATACCGAAATTCTTAAAACGATGAAAATGTGTTCCAAAAACTGTGTTTTTTAAAGAAATGTGCCTACTTTGACATTATCTACTGTGTGATAGTAAAAAAACGTTGTATGTTTTTAAATAATATATAGGGTTATGCAAATATGGAGCTTTTTTAGAGGATCGTGCCTTTGCGTTGTTAGAATTTTTTACATAATTTTTTTTTTTTTTTAAATTGGCCAAATTTGAATAGTTCTGGCGGGGTACTAGGTCCGCTTAACTGAGTCAAGTTATACTTTACACGCTTTAGTATTAAGTTTTCATTCGGGATCATATAAAATTTGTATATAGTCTCGAAGAACATTTTTTTATACAAAAGAAAATATATAATATATAAATTTCAGCTCATTCGGATTTTTGGCGACTTTTTAAAAAAATGTATAAGACCCGAGATGACCAACTTTGAGGAGCCATGTACTGGTCCCCATTACGCCAAGGATACTGTACAACTTGAAAACACCTCAGCAACCATGTGAAATTTCGTAGCAATACCTCCAATAGGTTCCGAGATACCGAATTATTTAAAAAAAAACAAAAATGTTTATAAACCACTGTGTGACAGTGCAATATTATTTTCGAATATTCGAAATTAAATGCGAAAAATCGAATTTATGTTGGACAATTTTTGAAAACTTTTAAATTAATCTCTACATCATGAGGATTCTTAAACAATAATTTAAGATTTATTTGGGTCAATTTCTTACATTGTTGTTTTTAACACTTTTGTTTTTATTTTATTAATTGATAGTGCGTAATGTTTGTTTCTAAAGTCTTTCGTTTTGTTTGCAATTTTGTATGATTGAAGTCTTCAAACTATGAAAATCTGATTTTTCCAATGAAAGGAAACAACAAATATTTCAAATAGACTAGTTGACATAATTTCGATAAGTAATATTAATGTAATATGCAGCTTTTGTATAAATTGTATCAAAATAATATTTAAGAGGGAGGAGTTCGAACCCCAAAAAAAAGGTTTTTTTTAATTGTTGTTTTTCCAAGTATTTGCTTAAATTTATTAAGTATTTTGGCGAACAAATGTAATTAAATTTATTAAAATATTTCACAACCCCATTGATAGTATGGGCCACATGCATACAAACAACTTCATTATGCATATGTACGTGTTTACTGGAGTGTGAGACACGATAGTGAATGAAATACATACTTAGTTAGTACAACAATATTACATAATTTCTAATATATAAAAATATAATATGTTACTCATCATCACACATAAATGCTCTCGCTTAAACGTCATTAAACTGTTACCTCTCGTTTGCCAAAGAAAGTAAAAACAAAACAAACATAAATGTTAATGGTAACGCACATATTCATACGTTGAAAACCAAAACACTCATATTTACAAGTTTTATAATAAAAACTGAGTGATAACTGAAACAATATTAATGGAAGTAAGTGGTAGAGAGGGAGAGATGATGAGTGAGTATGCACTTGAACTTGTTTTATCACAATCGCAATAATTGCTCATTGTAACGGTATTAGTAGTGGTATTAATGCTACTTTATTGTTGTTATTTGAGATTTTCACTTAAACAAATAAAAGAGTCTTTTGTTTTTGTTGCTGAGTGTTTGAACAATAACAACATGCAAATGTAAATAAATCAATTGGTATTTGCTGTTGTTGTTGTTGGGTCTGTGTGATATTTTATTTAATTTGTTGGTCATTGTCACTTTGAATACCAAATATCGTGGGTAAAATTTACAAAATGTAGTTGGTGATTTTTTTCTTCATTTATTTATTGTATTTATTTTTTATTGTTGTTGTTGTTTTTGTTTAATAAACGCACATATTTTTATTGTTGAAATCCGACTTTCACTTAATTTTTAGCATCCAAAATTTTTATATTTTGTATTGTTGTTGTTGCTAATTTGCTTTGTTTTTTGTTTTCTGTAATTTCATAATAATTGTCTTGCACTTATTTTGGTTTTCTTTAAATCTTTGGGAAATTTTTTAATATTTAATTTGTTTTGTTTTTAATGTGAGCCTTATTTTTCTGGTCACTTTAAACTCACCTTCATTTTATATTTGTTTTTTTTTTGTGTATTAAATTCAAACCCAAAATTTGGTTTGTCTTTTTATGGTCTAAAGTTTAACTTTAAAACGCGTTGAGAAACACGTCCGCTTTGTTTGGTATCGTATTGACTTTTACTGGCTCAGACCGGCATATGAACGGTTGCTGGCTGTCGTTAATGTATGGCTGTATATTATTTGTTTGCTTGTTTTTGCTTTCTGTAACCTTTCTTAAGCGTATTCAATTTTTTTTTCTTATCGATTTGAGTTTGAGTTACTTTATTTTTTGAGTTGTTTCGTTATTTGTAATTTTTTACACTTTCTTTTTACTACTTTTTAACAAAATAAACACAGCACAACAATGGTAACTCTGTTTTATTGAATTTTTCCGTTTTATGAAATTGCTCTTAATTTTATTGGGTTTTAAACTAAATTTTCAAATTTTGTTGGTAATCCTCAAAATAATTGTAGGTAGTCAGTCGTTGTTATTCGTTTAAAGTCTTAAAAACATTTGTTAGTTTTTCCGCTTTGTAAGCGTCTTTTAAAGAAAATTTGTTTCAAATGATTTTGTATGATTTTGGTTTTTAATGTTTTCGTTGTAAATTTTTTGCTTTTTTATACTTAACACACTCCCATACATTCACATGTATGTTTGGGTGTGTGAATCTGTGTTCATGACTCTTTTTTATTTTATATCTCGTTTGATATGTAACTTTAGTTAAAAGTTTTAGTAGCATGAGTTTTCATATTGTGGCCACCTAACAATTAATTTGTGCTCTTTTGACTTTATTATTATATTTTTTTCTTCATCATCATCATTATTGTCTGCCTTGATGTTGTTGCTGTTTTATGCTCTTAATACTTTAGTTTTTTATTTCTGTGTCTACATACAAACACACATTGTACTCACTACTCTGACAGTTTCCTTGAATGCATTTCGTTTTGTTTTTTATGAATACGCGTAAAATTTTATTTTTTGTTGTATCTAGTATACAGTGGGATTGGGAAATTAAATTATTTAGGAATGTTCCCAATATGAAGCTATAGTTAAAAATTAATTAATCCAAATCTCTTGAAGATTTAAAATTCTTAGAGGAATATAAAAACAAAATACATCGAATTATAAAGTAATATATATATAGAAAAATGTCCCTTAGAATTAAAGTTTTTGAAATGTTAAAACGGTACATGCTGAAAACTTTCGTAATGACCTAAAATACAACCAAAAATTTTAGGTTGTTCTAAGTATGGCAACCCGTGCCGACTTTCGATGAAGTTTTGAGGTGAATTTACAAGGGGAAAAAATGCATTTTTTTCAGTTTTTTAAAAATGTTTCCCATTAAATAACTACTTTTGTAATTTAATTTAAAAGAATCGAAATGTGTACGTAATTGTCATTCTATTAAGATATAAAACACAAAACATATTATGAGAAATATTAAAACAATAGTTTATTCTTACTTAAAATATATCCATATTTACTTGTATGTATATGAGTTTTTATATTCATAGGATACAGTTAACCTATTCGCAGGTATAACAAAAAAAATATTTTTTTAACGGCAGTTTCAAAACTTCAATTACAAATTTTTAAACATTTTGTTAAACAAATTTCAGAATTTTTTGATCATCACATGGGGATTTATTGACAACATAATAGGGAATAAGAATATGAAAAAAGTATGAAAATACCTCTTATAGTTTGTCCGTACCTGCGATTTAAATTTTGCGATTTTCGAGAAAAACTAATTTTTTGGCCATATTTTGGCGAATGAGTCCAATTTCCTTACTGTTATTAATTTGAAGTGAAATATGTCCAGAATATTATAGTTCAGGTAATATAGTCTGAAAGTTTCCCTAAAATCGGAAAACGTTAACCCTTAGATCGTGAAGGTCAAAAGTCAAATTTTTCAATATTTTGAATTTCTAATGGAAAGATAGCGAAATGTTATATATTTTTGGGCCGATTTTGATGAAACGTAAGAAATATATAACATGAAGTCTAGTATTTACAATAACAGCACAAAAATGTAAATTAACCCTTAAGAGTACCCTTAAGAGAACAAGCTAAAATTTTTTTGGTGGTATTTTAGGTCATTACGAAAGCTTTCAGCGGATACCGTTTCAACATTTCAAAAAATTTAATTCTAGGGGATACTCTAATGTATAGGCATTTTTGGACATTCGTATGGCTTTGAAATAAAATAAAATAAAATAAAATAAAGAAATATTGTTTTTAATAGCACCTGTTTACTGAAAAATTAAGAATTTGTCATATTGTTGGGTCTTATATATAGACAATGATATGGGATCAAGAACGCGACAAACATTTAATTTCTTTTTAATTGCATCTAGAATAAGAAAGAGTGTTATATTCGGCTGTACCGAATCTTGTATATCCACCGATGAAGCACACCGATTGCTCACGGAAGCATATGGTCAATGTGTTCCATCTGTTTCAATGTGCGAGAAATGGTTTGTGCGGTTCATAAGTGGTGATTTTGACACGGAATACAAAATTCGCCCCGGCCAGCCAAAAAAGTTTGACCAAGACCAAGAATTGGAGGCATTACTCCATGAAAATAGTTGTTAAACTCAACAAGAATTTCAAAACGTTTGCAAGCAGCATCCAAGGCAGTGAAATTGGGTACCATACGAGTTGAAGCTGAGAGACCTTGAAAGACGATTTTGTATGTCAGAAATGCTGCTTGAACGCTATAAAAGAGAATCATTGCTTGCGATGTACAATGGATCCCTTACGATAACCCGAAGCGTAAGAGATCGTATCTGAAGTCCGGTCAACCTGCCGAAACGACACCAAAGACCATGGCGCTAAGGTATTGCTCTATATTTGGTGGGACTATTATGAGCTGCTGAAATCTGACCAGACCATCACAGAGATGCTGTATCGAAAAACGCCAATAATATGCAGCTAGACATGTAATACGCGTTAAAAAAAATTTAGAAAGTAGAAGTTGGGATGTTTTGCCACATACACTTTATAGTCCAGACCTTGCCCCGTCCGACTACTATTTGTTTCGATCGATGCAGGACGCTCTCTCTGGGATGAGCTTCACTTCAGAACAGAGTATCACAAATTGGCTTGATTTGTTATTGGCCTCAAAAGATGGCTCGGAATCCATATGTTGCCAGAAAGATGGAAAAAGTTTATAGCTATCAATGGCCAATACTTTAATTAAATTTATATTACACACTGCTTCAAAATAAAAATTAAAAAAATCCCGCATTTTTAAGTCATACATCCAATATATAGTTTTGCAGTTATGGGATGAATATTTCGATGAGTTACAAACGGAATGACAAAATCAATGTACCACCCAAACATGGCTGACAGTATTTTTGCTTTATTTGGGAACAGCCTGACTTTAAACTGCCGTAACTCCGTAACTCAGACAAAAGAAAGAGTTTCTAAGAAACTAATTTATGTTTTGAAATGTAGCACAGAATTGCTATATAACAACTCTAGCATATTTTTTTCATTCACGGAATATTTGTATTCGTTTTTTTTATATGTTCATACATATAATACAAATATTTGTTTATGAAAAAGGATACATTTATGATGGCGAACGTGACTTAATGTGAAAATTAAAACAAAATATTTAATGTCAGTGTTATAAGCAGTAACTTGTTTTATTTAAAGCTACTAAATTTAGATAGATCGCGGAGTACTGATGATAAGACGATGATAGCTTTTGATGGAAACTCAATAAAAACTACTAAAACTCTCAACTCTCGGCTTTTCACAATATTTTTTTATTAAAGAAAAAAAACAGAGATATTTTAATTGCTAGTTTTTAAAACAATAAACTTAGTATTTTTTTATAAAATTATTGTAAATATTTCGAACATATTTAAGTTTATATTTCATTTTGAAGGTTAAAGAATTAGATAAACAGGCTGCCTGGGAGGAAGTTTTTTAAAAAAACCAAATCCAGGCAACTGGCATCGGCCTAAAAACATGAACTGTGTTTTGAAATAAAACCAATCTAGTTATGGACCACTCGCTATAAAATTAGGTGGCATGACTGCTGTATATATTAAACATATTTGTGTTGAATTTTATTTGAATACCAATATTGTTATGTAATCTGTACTCATTAAAATGATTTTCGGAAGTGCGCATTACATGCCAACTATGACTAATTATCGAACGATCGTTATAAAATTTAGTGACATGACTTTTGTAAATATATAAATTATTTGTATTGAATTTTATTGAAATACGAACATTTTTAAGAGATTTATCTAGTTAAAGTGACTTTCGGAAGTGGACCTATATGGAAGCTTTGACTAATTATGGACCGATCATCAAAAAATTTGGTGAGGCGAGTTCGGCTTATATAAAAAAAAAATTTTTGCGGAATTTGGTTTGGATATCTATATAACTCAGATATTTATGAGAGCTAAACTATTTAAAGATAAGGCAATTGTATGAGGGCTAGGAGAAATAATGGACCGAAATTGAACCAAATTTTGTCGAATTATATTTGAAATTGCGACGTGTAGTTTGATTACTAGATTTACGTGGACGGACAGACTTAATCGTCTCAATATTTTTGAACGTTACAAATATCAGCCACACTATGGTGGTGTAGGGTATAATGAAATCAACTTGGATTTCCAGAGGGGTTGAAATAGGAAATTCAATGTGAATTTGTAAAACGATCGTTTAACTTTGCAATTTTTTTACAAACTTATCAAAATTTGATTTTATTTTCCTATTTGCTCAATAGCAAAGTAATTCAAATCCTTCAATATTTGCACAAGTGACGTGATCTACAAAGTTTTCCATACCAGATGTGGTCGACTTTGATACCCTGTATCTCTCCTCGTATTTTAACAGAGTGTTGGCAAGTTAAATTTTCTGAATCCTCTTCTAAGATTCGTTTGTAAAATATTTCGATACAGATACAGTGTTGATCAGCAAAGAATATTTGTACAAAATTTCATATCTGAGTTAGAGAGGGTCCAAATTTGACATTTTGGTCAAACAGGTGTTTTTTATCATCCATGTAACTTATTTCCATCTTTCGAAAAAACTAATTAAAAAAATAAATAAAAAAATGTTTAAATTGTTTGACTTTTTTTTTAAATGGGTCTAGTTTTTTTGTAAAAGAAAGAGTTGGTCATTTCCTTGAAGAGCTTTTTAGTCGCTTAGTGGGATGGGAGTTGGAAGTCTATCAACAAAAATGTTTTGTAACTTAAGATGTACAATTTTTGATTTTTTTTGGCAAAATCTAAGACCTTTTGATTTTTTTTTCAAAATTGGCTCTTATTTTTAAGCCATTGAGAGATTAGACGAGACATCCCGATTTGTCAAACGAAAACAAAACAAATAAAATGTTTAATACAACAACAAAATACATTGACTAGCATGTATTTTGTTGTTGCAAGAGTTAGGTTTTTGACAACAGACTTAGAATTTTGACAATTACATCTCGTCTCTATGTTACCCTATGACCTTTGAGAGAAAAAAAGGTCAAAACAGTTTGATTTTGAAAATAAATGTAATTTTTTATTTATTTTTTCAAAACATTGAAGAAATAGCTATCTAAACTATTTGGGCCAAATTTAGCTAAGAACAACAGGTAATAAGTTACATGGATGAGAAAAAACACCTATTTGGCCATAATGACAAATTTTGATCCCTCTAACTCAGAGACTTCTTGACCGATCTTCTTGAATTTCATCCCGATCGGAAGACATCGATTTCAAAAGTTGGTTCACTTGACATGAAATCCCCCTACATTAACCCTCCGTTACTCGCAACTGATCTGGTTGATACAGGCAAACATTTTTTTATTGTAAATTTGTTTAAACTCCCTAATTTTTAAGCTATTTTTTGATAAAATAATATTTTTACTGCAATTTTTTTTGTATTACACTTTTAAATACATTGCATTTAATATTGTTTTTATGTTTTCGAAATAAAAAGCGAAGAGATTATTTTCAAACGCGCCTTTCTTTTAATGATATCAATTTGATGCATTGCGACTAGTCTCGATTGAAAATGATTGCGACTAGCGGAGGGTTAATCTACCAATTTTTCAATGTGCAACAAACGTCAAGACAAAATCAATATATCTTAATAATTGTATGTTAGGTGGTGGGTGGGTTTAGTGTGTAATTTGTAAAAATTTTACATTTTACAGTGGTCTGATTAGACCTGTCCTAAATAAAAAATTCTCTGATGGTTAAAATTTTGTAATTGCAATTTATTGAATTGAAAAAATATACATAATTCAAAATGTTTAGAAACCTTGAGTAAAATTTGTCAGTTAACATTGATAAGCTACTGTGCTAACTCAACCATTTATCAAATACCTTTCAAATTAATCAAATGTGTAATAAATATTAGTTTATACAATACTAATTACTTAATAACTTAATAAATACTTAAATAGACTAACTTAAATATATTTCCAATTCATACCCACTGTTTCATATTAAAATGTTAAGAGGTCTAAACAAATGTTGTAACAAAATCCATTCAAACATTCAAATACATATTTAATACATTGTGGCTTTTTTTTTCTCTTTTTGTTTAAAATTTTGTAGTTTATTTAAAATGATTTTATGTGCAAATTTGTCTAAATAAAACACACACAAAACAGCAAATTTTTAGTGTTTGAAAATTGAAAAAAAAAAAAGACAAAATTAACAAAACCAAAACGAAAGACTCACGACACATACTTGCTTTGCTGCATCTGAAATGCATTAAAAAAAACCACAGAAAATCATTTTATTTTATTTTCTACTTATGTTTTTGTGTTAAAGATGCAATTTATCATTTTTGGAATTTTTTTTTTATTATTTCACTGTTTCGAAACCGAATTTCATTTCATAGTTAAAGATTTTCTAAGGATAGTAAAACGAAATTAAGATTTGGCGTTCATCAGGTTAAGCCAGGTATTACGTATTAAATGAAGTAGTAAGTTGATATCTGTTCACTCACACCTGTCTATACAGCAGTAATAGATGGAGTAGAGATTTGGGGAAAATTGTGAAATAAAATTAAAATGAAGTTATGGAAACTAACTGGATTAAATATTAAATTTGTAATTGAAATATGTATGTATATTATAAATATATTATTCAAAAATGAGTAGTTGTTCATTTGCACGCTGATTTTGATAGTTTATTAATGAGAAATAGGACAAACAAATTTATTTGAAAAAATTTATTTTGGAAGTACTAAGATAGGAATTAGGATAGGTCATTCGATATTAAACATCTTACCCCCATTATCACATTGTCTGGTTATACATATGTTAACTTAAAGTAATATTGACAGTTTTCATAAAAAGATTTTATTAACAGGCAGTGTTAAAACAACCAGACATCGCGTTAATAGTGTAAAAAAAAAACAAGCATTCTGTGTCAGATTCTATAACAAATGACAACAGCTTTAACAATATCCGTCTGTCTGTCCATATGCCTGACTATTCATATAAACCTTTTGTGAACAGAACAAACAAGTCGCAATTGTTCAATTAATTTTAATATAATTTGGCACAAATTTCTCCACAAATAATTTTTATATAGAAATCACCCTTAAAAATTATATGAGAATCTATCCACAATTGACCCTAACCCACTTCTGAAAATCACTTCAACTAGCATAGATGTCTGCAAAAAGTTGGTATCCAAGTAATATTCAACACAAATACGTTTTACCATATTCAACTGAGTGAAACACTTCAAAATTATTGAAGGGACGAAACATTTCGATAGAAAAAAAGATTTTTCGAAATAGTTGAAGTTCTGTGATACTTGTTTGACTTATAGTATATGTTGTGTTGTAATGATTATTTATTTATTAATTCTGTATCGTGAAGTCCAACTTTTTTTTAAATAATAACTTAAATTGACAATGTTACAATAAAATTTCAATTCAACAATAAAAGAAAACCCCTGAAGAAGTTTGAAACAAACAAACGAAACGTTGGGAAAATAATAATAAAAAATTAAAATACTTTGATTTTTATTTATACATTTGGTAAGAAATGATTGACCATAAATAGCCCGTAAGATTGGAATCTTAAAAACTAAAATTCGATGATATTTGGTTTACATATTTTTCATGGCCATAAAAAATTTAAAGTTCTCTCGATATTCGAAATATGCTTTAACTTGGTTTTTATATAAAGGGTGGTCCAGCCAATCACGATGTTAATTGTAAATAAAACAAAAAGTATTCAGAGAATTATCATAATCGTTCGGCTTATTGACGTGTACGTTTTCTTTTAAATATCCCCAAAGAAATAAGTCCATCGTTGTCAATCACATGATCGTCGCTAAAGATGATTTTCTTTGTATAGTTACTCTTGAATCAATTGTACCTTTTAAGTGTGTAAATTCAAATCTTTATTCAAAATTCGCATCATTTATGCTTGTGAGATGTTTAATTGTTGGTTGATGGCTCTTCTGCTACACTATCGCGAACAACTGCAATGTTTTCCGCAGAACGAATTGGGCGAGCATGCACTGGTGTTTTCACATTTTGTGTACAATTCTCCCGTGGTCGTCAAAGGGTTAATATGATTTTCGGAAGTGTGTCTTATATGGAAGCTATGATCATTTATCGACCGATCGTCATCAAATTAGGACATTGGATTTACGTATGTATGAAACTTAGTTTTCGTGAATTTTATATAGATACCGAAATTTTTAAGAGATGTACGCTCGTTTAAGTGTTTTTTAGAAGGACCATGTACGGGAGTTATGGCCAATTATAGACCGATCGCCATGAAATTAGGTAGCTTTATTTGTTTCTATATCAAACTTATTTTTGTTAAATTTTATTTAAGTTCTAATATTTGTATAAAATTTATGCTCTTTAAATTGATTTTCGGAAGTGGGCCTTATATGGGAGCTATGGTCAATTATAGACCGATACGCAAACAAATTTTAAATATGTTTATCGCCATGAGTAGCAGGGGTATATATATCATATCATTTGCGACCCCACAAAGTATATATATTCTGGATCGTTATAGATAGCGAAGTCGATGTCCGTCTATCCGTCTGTCCGTCTGTATGTTTAAATAAACTTTTCGTAGCCCCCAAATAACTTACATACATAATTCATACATCAGTTTATCGTGAATTCTTCCGGCTCGGAAGGTATTTAAAATCGACAAAATCGGCTCATAAATGGCTGAGATATAAGGAAAAAACCGCGACAACCTCGATTTTTGTTCTATTTTTTATCTATATCTGAATTACATTAATATAGACAATATGGATATCTAATGATATATATTTCAAATTCCTTTGCAACGATGTATAACGATGTAGGGTCCAGTGTTGCCAGGAGCTGGCGAAAAAAGAAGCTATATTGGCTTCAAAAAAAGGCCAGAAAAAGCTAAACTGCTTTAGAAAAAAAGCCAAAAAAAAGCTAAAATATTATAAATTAAGAATTTTGGTTTATATTTATTTTTAAATAAAAAATTAGAAAATATGTTCACAAAATTCATCTGCTTTACTTAAAGGAAGTACTAAAAAGTTAAATACTAGATTAACCATGTCAGAAAATGGACACTGTTCTATATTTGTCCATTTGTAGTTTAATATATTCTGCCCCTGAGCCTTAAGCTTCGTAATTTTATTAGCACTTTAATTTTTCACTATCAATATGACATAATATATTTTTTTTGGTTTTACTACTTTATTATCAACGGGAAAAAAATTGATTTTGTGTAGAGTTTTCATATGGTAATCTTTGTCGCAATTGCTCAATTAGTTTAATTTGTCGTATTATTTTTGTCATAATCTTCACTAATTAAAACGTTCTTTATTTTATCTCTCATTCATCAAACTAGTATGAAAAATGTGTCAAAAACATTAAACAATTTTCAATTGGCGACGATAATGGATCAAATTCCTTGAATTTTAAATCAGAAAACAGCAAATGATTTATTTACTTTTTGTACTTTGTGCAATACTGGTTTTAAAAAAAGATGGTACGCCAAATTATAATCAGTGTATTAATTACTTAAAAGTTTGGCTTTTTAGAATTGCTGGTTTGACGAAATTAAAACAAAATGGGTTTTAACTCGAAGCATAGATCCACAAGACGTTTAACGGCTATTGATCGCCATCGAGTATCACAAGCCTTCAAGAGTTTGTGGGGCTCTTGTCCATTATATAATGATGAATATAATGTGTAATAACAATTTTGTCTGGAAAGAGAATTTGCTAGACATTTAAGCTTTCAGATATAAAATACTCTATTTCATTTTGAACCACTTGATATTGGCAATTGTTATTTGTTCTTTTAATACTGCAAAATTCTTGAGTATGTTGAAAAGCTAAATGAAAATCAGTAATGAATTAAAATGAAAATGGTTCACAAATATAAATTTAGCCTTTTTATTTACTCTTTAGTCTCGAAATTTTTAGCCTTTTTTAATTTCAAAAAAGGCTATTTTGAAATTAAGAAAAGGCTAGAAAAAAGCCACGA
The DNA here is from genome assembly GCF_958450345.1 of Calliphora vicina. Classification (NCBI taxonomy): domain Eukaryota; kingdom Metazoa; phylum Arthropoda; class Insecta; order Diptera; family Calliphoridae; genus Calliphora; species Calliphora vicina. Next base: position 135,587,397 of record NC_088780.1, on the reverse strand, counting down.
AGCTAAAACCAAAATTTCGAGGCTAAAGAGTAAATAAAAAGGCTAAATTTATCCTCAAAAAGGCTAAACTGGCAACACTGGTAGGGTCACACATGCCAAATATTTGACGAAAATGACGGCACCACTAAATAAAATATATTTTAATTCTTTTATTTATTTCAAAAATGTATCTTATTTAGGATGATTCAACATAAATATTTAGTTTTATTTTATTTAATGCTGTTTGATCTTTGACACTCGTAAGACTAAACAACGCACAGTGGTATGAGAAATAAAAAAGAGGGAAATAAATCTGTAACTTCTAAATTCCTAGTCCGATTTGAATGAAATTTCACATGCGCAAAGAGGAAGTGTTGTTGAGTTTAAGTTTAGAATTTGGACCTCATGAGCCTACCAGGAGCAGGGCCAGGGTCCCCAAAGTAGGACACATCGGGTATGTTCAATTTTAAAAATTATACTATTTCTTCGTTTGTGTTCCGATTTCAAAAAAATTACACATATAGAATTTTCTCATCGAGCACTACATAAAACCTATCAATTATCTCTTATAGCTTAGGAGATATTTGCATTTGAAAATTAAATTTTCCACATTTTTACCCACCCTACTCCAGTTTTTTGATGACCGCGGTTCCAAATATTTCCATTTTTCTTTTATAGGATTTTTTATATCAAATAAAGAAAGACTTTTTTTAAAAATCATGACTGAGTCCAAAGTTACATGCATTTATAAAAATTAAAAAAGGCGATTTTTCGTTATTTTTTTGGGAAATAAGTACTTTTATTCTTTTTAATTTATCTAAAAAAGTTCTAAGAGGATGTATAATGAATTTGTACTTTTTGAAAAGCTGACTTTACAACAAATATTTTAAATGAAAAAAAAATTTATAATTTTTGATACCGAGGGGACCAGGTCCATTAAAAAAAGGCTTATTTTTTATGTAAAATTAAACTTTAGGGCAAAAATTCTCAAATCGCGTAGTCGATATCAAAATATAGTAACCTATTTTAAATGTCCCAATAAGTTCTTAATTATTTTGTAAAGGGTTCCGATAATCCCGCCTGTATATTATAACCAAAAATCCCATTTTTTGGGATTTTTCTAGACTTTTTTAGGAATTGCGGAATACTTTTTTCCCAATAAAATTTTTTTTAAAAATAAAAAAAAAAAAATTTAAAAATAAAATTTCTAAAAAACTTTTTTAAAAAGAATTAAAAAACAATTTCATTTTGTTTAAATGAAAATATTTTTAAGTATAATTTGGTGAAGGGTATATAAGATTCGGCACAGCCGAATATAGCTTTCTTACTTATTTTTATATAAGACTTATTTGTGGAGAAATATGTGTGGATACCTTTATGAATCAGACATTTATGACAAAGAATTCCTATTTCGAGAGGACATTTGTATAGGAGCGAGGTGAAATTATGAACCGAAATATTTTCCAAATTGCCATTTATACTTTGCGAACAAGTCGACTAAAAATTTGATTCTGAATCGATCGGTATATTTTAAGTGGGATGATGGTGGGTGTTAGACTAATAATTTTGAGCGTTAAAAACATCAGCACAAATGCAAAATAATTATCAAATCTAGATATATATATTAGCCGATACAAAATCTCATTCAAATAACATCATTAAGTATTTTTACTTATTAAGTATTTTACTTATACTTATACTTGTAATATATAGCTACCATAACATTTTGTATTTATATTAAACACTAAAATATTACATTGTTTTCATAACAAAACAAAACAAACAATAAGTAATAATACTTACTAAAATAAATATAAACATAAAACTTTGCCAATGCAGTCATTTAAAGGAAATTTGCAATTTAGCCATTTCAGGCACTTAAAGGCCATAATCACCCCCATAAAAACCAGCGACTGAAAAAGTCTGGAATATAAACCAGCAATAATAACTGATTTAACATAAATTTAAAATTATTTTTTTTTGGTGTTTTTGAAATCCTAAAGTATAGATTGTAAAACAATCATATAAATTTAATTGCATTTGCCATGTGTTGTATAAGTAATAATATAAAAAAACATTGAAGAAATAATTATTTTGTAATCAGCAACAATTAAGCAGCATTATTATTGTTTTTTCTTCCAAATTTACATACACACTTAAACTGAAATACAAACATACATATGTATTTATTTCATTTCATTTTATTTGAAATACTACGAAATTTTAATTTAAAAAATAAAAAAATCTTCACACTTTGACACCAAATGATAATGAACTTTCTATAAAAAAAAGTTCAAGTGTTTATTTAATTTCATTTCAGCAGGAACATCTAACTCAATTTATGATGATCTTTTGCAGTTTACTACTTACTTTAAACTTTTATTAGTTAAAGTTTGTTTTGTGTAACTTTTAATGTTAAAGTAAAACAAAAACACCCAACAAGTCTTCCATAAAAACAACACAAAACTTTGTTTTAATGGGGTATGTAATTATTTTCGTAAAAATGTTTGCCTATTCAAAAGACCTTCACACTTAAACACATTGAAAATATATATGAAATTTTATGTTTAATGAACCTTTAAACATTTGTATTATTTTGAATTTTTATCTGGAATAGTACAATAAAATGATAATTATCAGGAAACAATTAATTTAATGTTAATTTACATGTGTATAATGTTGAATGAAAACTAATACTTTTTTTCCCAGAAAATTTTATCAATAGTATAATTAATAACAATATTCATTAGCATTGTTACATATGGGAGGATCCATGTGAAAGCAGACAGCAGTCGGATTTACCATCTCCAATTTTAATAAAATTTACATACATAACATATCCTCCATGTTCCACTTATCACTGACTTTTTCAATGGAAACTTCCGATGTAAAATTTTATAAAATTATATATAAGGAGTGAGATCGAAAAATTCTTAACATACATATATGTTTATAAAAAAGAAACCACTAAACTTACAGCTTTAATTTTTTTTTTATTTGATTGAAATTATTATTACAATTTACAAAAAAAATTATTTTTATAGTTTTAATCACTAGTGATGAAATTTTGAACCTTTTTCGGAAACCCTTCCATTAACGTTTTTATAGTGCTTTCTGTCACTTTGCTCGAACATGTAGTCCATCTCCGTTTAAAATCTACCACACTTTTGGACACCTTTTTTGTACTCTTCAATTCTCTTTTAACAAGAGCCCAATATCTCTCCACTGGCCTTAGCTCCGGGCAGTTTGGAGGATTTGCCTCTCTTGGTACAAATACCACATTATTGTTCTTGTACCACTCAAGGGCTTGTTTGCCATAGTGACAGGATGCCAAGTCAGGCCAAAAATAAGTGGACACATTATGAAGTCTTATGAATGGAAGCAGCCTTTTTTGTAAACATTCCTTGATGTAAATTTCGGTATTTATAGAGCCCGTTGTAACAAATGAGTGGCTTCTTTTGCCGCAACTGCATATTGCTTGCCATACCAAGAACTTTCTGGGAAATTTTGTCTGCTTTTGGGTCCTAAACTTTTCTTCAACATTCCCTCGAGCATCAGCAACATAAAATTTTTGACCTGGAAGTTGCGAAAAATCTGCCAGAACATACGTTTCGTCATCCATTATGCAGCAAGAATATTTTTTATAAAACTTGACTTCAATTTCCGTGCTCTGTTTTTGGCCTCTAAATTTTTAGTAGCGTTCCTGTCAGGAACTTTTTGAGCCTTGTATGTTTTTAAACCTGCATTAGCTTTAACTTTTCGTACCAAATAGTCCGAGCACTGAGCTAACCGGGCTGCTTTCCTACCGGATGTGTTGGGAGCTCTTTTGAAAATGCGTTCTATTTTTTTGGCTTTAGAAACATCATGTGGACCATTCCTTCTACCTGAACCAGGTTTTCTATCAACTGACAAGTTCTCCCGGTACTGTTTAATAACATTGGAAACAGTTTGACGGCAGACCTTTGTATGCTTGGCCAACTTTTTGTAAGACCAAGTTGGGTTTTGTTGAAAATATTTAATAATTTCAGTACGCACTTTTTTCTGGTCACTCATTTTAATCAGATTAACAAAAAAATTAATATAATTGACATTACACATAATAACTGACATGTTTTTCAAAGGTAACTTGATCAAAAAAAAATTCAAATAATACTTGGGTTAAAAAATGTAATGAAAAACGTGTGTTAAGAATTTTTCGATCTCACTCCTTACATAACTGCCCATAACTTTGAAATTACGCAAAGGCCAGCATAATTTCTGACTCCATTTTAAAGCGAGAGATATTGTCTTTAAAATGTTGTGAATAAAATTGTTTACTTCGAAAAGGTTAAAGGTCAATATTCGGAGTATATATTTAAATGTAAAAAATATCAAAGATTGCGGTGTTAAAAATTCAACATTTTTTTAATTTTCAAGTCGCGATATTTATGAAATTGAAAGGGGTTTCGATGAAAAAGTTATTGATTTGAGGAACCCTTTGTAACCGTAATAATATAATGTGGTAAATTTCATTAAAATCGAATATGTCAAATCCGAAAATAGCAGTTTTTTGTACGTTTTGTTATGGATTCTGCCATATCAGTAAACAAAATTAATGTTTGCTGTACATATGCTAACAATTATTTATGTTCTTCGAAAAAGGCACTTCTTAGAGCTGGTTCACACACGCCAAGTTTAATTGTGCAAATTTTGGATTTGTTGATGAGAGGGGAGAGGACATTGGAAAGGTTGTCCTTTTATTCTTCCTCTCTCTTCTATTAACTCATGACTAGTTCAGGTAAACTTGACGTGTGTGAACCATCATATATCTGTAGTAGTGTAAAGGAATACATTACAAAGGGCAACAAATTGGAAAACATTTTAGATGCATTTTAAACCACTACACAATTTTGATGTATTGTGGTTCCAGTAGTAAAAATATGGTCTAAATTTTAAATTCTATGGAGAGGTTTTTTAAAAAATTTTAGGTAAAATTGCGAATTTTTTTAGATGTTTCTACACATAATGATAACTCAAAAACGGTTAGTCCGATATTATTAAAGTAAACTCAGGAAAATTTAAATTTACATAAACTTTAATCCGTCTATATATTGCATTTTAATAGGCTCAGTACTTTCGGAGTTATAAGAACAAATTGAAGCAAAAAATATATTTTTTACGCGAAAATAGCAATTTTTGTTTTAAAAAATCATGAAAAAAACGGCCGAAGTTGTTTAGGTTTATTACTTTATCGCAAAGCCAGGTATAATAGCAACAAAATGCGATATCGATCATGAAAATCAATGGATTATTTTCGAATTTATTCACAATTAAGTGAATTCGATAATTTTCAGAAAATTTTTGTTTTTTGTTTGATATACATAAAATCGAGTAGTTAGTGTTCTTCTTTTGAATGATGGAATTTTAAAAACATTTCTCCCATGCTATGTACAAATTTTCATATATTGCATGTCAATCGGCTCAGTAGTTTCGGAGTTATAATAACAAATTGAAGCAAAAAATATATTTTATATTTGAAAATAGCAAATTTTGTTGTATTAAAAAAATAATGAAAAATTTAAAATGGAAGAAATTGTTCAGATTTGTTGATTTATCGAAAACCCACATGTAATATGAACTGAGATATCGATCATAAGAATCGATGGATTCGTTTCGAATTTATTCACAATTAAGTGAATTCGCTAATTCACACTAAAATCATAAAAAACCAATGGCCATGTGCGTCCTCGGCTATAAGATAAACTAGGTATGCAAGATAAACTTGAAGATTTCGATTATGCTGACGATATTTGCCCTCTGGAACTATTTCTACTCCAGAGTGTAGATCATTTTAACTCTGGAGTTAAATTCAAATGTCATCATTAACATTACTAATGTTAATTATAAAATCTAAACAATTTTTCAATAAAATTAAAAACTCGTATTCATAGAGAAATATACATAGAGACGATATACATAGTTTTGTCAAACAAAAAACCAACAACCCATATTATCATACAACAACAAAACTCGTTGACTAACATGTATTTTTTAGTTGCAAAAATTTGGTTTTTGACAATTTCGTTTCGTCTCTATGTTGCCGTATGTATCTATTAGGGTATTCAATCGATTAACCGTTAATCGGTTAACCGATTAATTTTGTACGGTTAACTATTCGAATAATTTAAAATTGCCGATTTTCAAATAACAAATAAACCGATTAAATTGTGCCGATTAACCGATTAACCGAAATTCCTTTTTTTTGCATTTTAACATTTTTTTTTTGTATTTATTTTTCCCTTCAATTCAAATACAAATTTCAAATTAAAATTAGATATTTTTGAACATCCAATAAACATGATTAGTGAGTATGTATAACAACTGACATATTTAATTTAAATGTCTTTGAAACTTTGTTTGTATTTACATGTATAGACGAAATTTTTTTGGAAATTAGTCTTTTATCATAACTAAACGAAACTATTAAATCAAAATCAAATCCAAATCTAAAACAATCCAAAAAGGAATATTCTTTATCATGCTTTTGATTTCTCCAACATATATCAGCGAGAGAGTTTTTTTCCAAGAAAAGTTTTATTAAATCTAAAAAAAAAATCGTTTAAATTATATTCTTTTTATAAAAGATTATGTCAGAAGATCTCACTAAAACCCTAAAAAACTCAACCTCATTTGCTGCAACATCTTCATTAAAAAAAAGTCGTGTCGAGAAAAACGTCTTTGAATGTTTTATGACATTTTATTTCTTAAATAAATTTTCAACAAATCATGCGATTTCAGAAATATAAATAGTAGATGTTAATATCTTTCTAATCTGTATTTAACCCAAATTTTTACTTATCAATTATACGAGAAAACATGAATTTTAATTTTGATGTTTACAACTAAAAACAAGTAAGAAAGTATGGTCGGTCAAGCCCGACCATATAATACCCTACATCAAGTAAATGAGTAAAAAATTTATTCTTTTAAAATTTCAATAATTTATATTCGTGAGTGATTTTCGGAAGTGGGCCTTATATGGGAGCTATGACCAATTATGGACCGATCACCATAAAATTAGGTCGTGTGATTTATGTCTATATGTAAGTTATTTATGTTGAATTTTGTGTATATACTAACATTTTTAAGTGATTTAAGCACGTTAAAGTGAATTTCGGAAGCGGGTCTATATGGGAGCTATGACTAATTATGGACCGATCGTAACAAAATTTGGTGACATGAATTTTGTACATATAAAACTTATTTGGAGCGAAATTTGTGTAGATGCATATATAAATTAAACATTTATAACCGATCAAGTCCAATTTCGAGAGGACATTTGTATGGGGGCTAGGTGAAATAATGGACCGATTTCAGCCAGTTAGACTAATATTTTTGGGCGTTACAAACATCTGCACAAACGCATAATACCCTCCCCACTATGGTGGTGTAGGGTATAATGACTCAATATGAAGCTAATAGAGTTCCGTGCGTTAAAACTAATTAAATCACACAATTAGTTGATCCATATGGACTAGTGATAACTTATTTATCGTTTGAGATACAATTTAGTCATCTTTTCGAAAAAATTAGAAAAAATTCGTGAATTTTCTTAAAGTACTCTGGGATTCTAAAATAACAGATAGTGATGAATGTTCTTAGCTTCCTCAACACATTATCAGAAAATATCATCCACATACAGTAGAATCTTCATAAGAAAATATCTAAGATTATTACGACCTCAGGCAAAACAATGTAACATGTGTACTACGATGGAACTTTTTGGATTCTCGAGGCTTAAAGGATAAACATTTTTCTCCATAGTCTAAAAACCAACTGCTAAAAATTTTAGTAAAATCGGATAACGTATAGACTTTCGTACATTTTATTTGTTTAAAATTAAATGTTGAAAAAAAAAGTTAGTAATAAAATTCCAAATTATAAGTATTGTACCTGGTATTGAACAATTGATCACAAATTTTTCAAATTATTTCTTAAAAATACATTTTGTAGCCTATTTTCTAATATTTAGTTTCAGATTGTTTCTTGTTTGGTGTTCGTAATTTTATAACTGGGGTCGAAATTGTTGAAGACAACAACGTTAGTTCTCTGCAGTGTAAATTATAAAAACTCCCATAAAAGCCATCCTCGAAAATCAATTTAAAAATTTTGGGCTTTTTGTGATTAATTATTCAATTGCTAGTTTTATTATTTAACAATTCATTAGTTCGTTTTAAATTGCCATTTAAAATAAAATGTGCATTTATTCATAAATACAATTTTAATATTCGCAAAGTTCAAATTGATTTTTAAACATATTGATAAAAACTACAGTGTGTTTATAAAATAAATGGATGTATTTTTGATTTTAGCATGAAAAAAAAAATAAAAGTGATAAATGCATAACATTTGATATAAAACAATTTTGAAATATAATTTTTTTTTAATAAATAATGATTGAAAAAATGTGTATTTGTATTTGTGTATTCAGAAAACTTAATGTTGCTAATCCATTTACACTAATAACAAATTTGTTTCTTAGAAACATGAATGGCCCTGACTGATCTTAATAAACCAAGCACAATTTTAGGAAACTCTGTAGCTAATACATTTTGTCCATTAACTTTAAAATGTTACTGTAACTAAAAAGCCATGACTTTGTTGAAAGGCAAACTAGCAACAACAAAAAATATAGAATACTATTAAAATTCTATGAAAATGTAATTTAAACAATTACATACGTTTTGCTTAACTTAACAAATACGAGTAAATTTAACATTAATAATAATTTCATCAAATATTTAAGTCTACAAAAATTAAAAACATCACAAACAGACTTTGTATTTATGTGTAAATGAAAAATAAAGGTGTGTTGTGTTTGTGTTTGTGTTTAAAAAATAATGTTTAATTTTTTTTATTCATAAATTAAATCCACGAAATTTTAACTTCCTTGTAGATTTTCCGAAAAAAAAAACAATGTTGTGTTAACAAACAACCAATTGAAATATTCCACTTCATTAGGAGTAAATCTGGTTTATTATGCAACGCCACACATTATTTTGTGGCAACACTTGAACTTAAACTTCACTGGTCTTTCAGATAGGAAAACAAAAAAATATTCGTACAAAATTTGTCGGTTTGCTTGTTACTGTGCAGGTTTGCTGTTGTTTTTTGTTTTTTTTTAGCAAACAATGCACTTTCAACTAAAAAGTGAAAAAAAGCAGAAAACAACACTTTTTTGAAAGTAAATCAAGAAAGGAAAGATAAATATGCATTGGAAAAAAGCTAAGAGATAAAATGTATTACATTCGACTCAGGCTTACCGCCTGTAAACTCGTCTGGTAACAGTAGTGTTGGGAATGGAAATAGTACCTTGGTACGAGCTCGATTTAAATTCAAATTTCATCATATTATAATATAGGATGCGATAATAATTCCACTCTGCCTTCTCTCAAAATATTCCTTAAAGTCCATTCTTTATGTTTTATATTTAGTTTTTATGCCCTACACCACCATAGTGAGGAGGGTATAATGCGTTTGTGCAGATGTTTGTAACGCCCAAAAATATTAGTCTAACACCCACGTTAAAGTATACCGATCGACTTAGAATCACTTTCTGAGTCTGGCTGGCTGATCGGCTGGCTGTCCATGTAAACCTTGTGCGCAGAGTACAGGTCACAATTTTGAAGATATTTCGACCAAATTTGGTACATATTATGTTTTTCGCCCAAGGACCAAGCCTATTGAAACTGGCTGAAATCAGTCCATTATATCATCTAGCCCCCATACAAATGTCCTTCCGAAATTGGACTTTATCGGTCATAAATGTTTAATTTATATATGTATCTAAACAAATTCCGCTCCAAATAATTTTTATATATACAAATTCATGTCTCCAAATTTTGTTACGAACGGTCCATAATTAGTCATAGCTCCCATATAGACTCGCTGCCGAAAATCACTTTAACGTGCATATATCGCATAAAAATGTTGGTATACACACAAAATTCAACACAGTTAACTTTAATATAGACATAAATCACACAACCTAATTTCATGGTGATCGGTCCATAATTGGTCATAGCTCCCATATAAGGCCCACTTCTGAAAATCACTCAAAAATATAAATTATTGAAATTTTAAAAGAAAAATGTTTTTACCTAGTGTAGGGTATTTATAGTCGGGCTTGACCGACCATACTTTTTTACTTGTTTTTTTGTTAAATAGAGGTTCCTATGTAGACATTGTATGAGGCATTAAGCGGCAGGTCTCCCTATAGGCCTTCAACGGCTTCTATCAGCGCTCTAACAGAAGCGACTATTCATGGACTTGGCTCCCACTGACACGCCATGTAAAATTTAAACGATTCTGCAATGCCGAAAAGTCAATTTTAAATCTATAAATAAACTTATTACCTGTAAAAAATATTTTACTTTTTTTGCAAAATCAAAAACTTTCTTGACTCTTTTTTTCAAAATGGGCGCTTTTTGCTCAAAAAAAAAGCTTAGGTCTTTTCCTTCAAGAGCTTTTTGGTCGCTTAGTGGGACGCGCGTTTTATATCTATCAAAATAAATGTTTTGTAACTCAAGAAAAAATTCAAAAACTTTGTTGACTTTTTTTTTAAATGAATTCTTTTTTAATTTTTTTTATTCTCAATTTTTAACTTTTGTATTGCAAAATCTAAAACATTTTTTTCAAAATGGACCCTTTTATATTTTTATTTTTTGTTTAAAAAAAATCTTAGATTTTTTCCTTTAATACCTTTTTGGTCGATTAGTGGGATATCTATCAAAAAAAAATGTTTTTTTACTGAAGACATACAATTTTTGATTTTTATACCCTTCACCTTCGTGAGAAGTTGAAAGAAACTTTCCGAAGCCCACAAATAACTTACATATACATCGATATCTCCGGAATTCTTCCGGCTCCGTTGCTATTAAAAATCGAAAAACAGAGCAAATCGGTTCACAAATTGCTGAGATATAAGGAAAAAACCAGGACAACCTCGATTTTTAACTATTTTTTACGTATATCTATATTACTAATTCATAGTAATTTGGACCTACAATGGATCAAAATCTGAAAAATATTTTTTAACCCGATTTTCTTTTCACCAATAGTTTTTTTTCGCTAAATATTAAAAAAAAATTAAAAAACAAAAAAAATTTTAAAAAGTTTTTTTTTTCCAAAAAATGAAAAAAAACTAATTTGGAAAAAAAAATAAATTTTGTTTTCCTAAAAATATTTAAAATTTTTATTTTGAAGTATATTTTGGGGAAGGGTATAAAAGATTCGGTACAGCCTTATATAGCTCTCTTACTTGTTTTTTGTAAATCGAAAACATTTTTGTCTTTTTTCAAAATAGGCAAATTTTTGCTATTTTTTTTTTGCTCAAAAGAAAGCTTAGGTCGTTAATATTAAGAGCTTTCTGGACGATTAATGGAATGCGGGTGGGATATATTTCAAAATAGATGTTTTAACTAAAAAATATTAAGTCTTGAGTTACAAAACATTTATTTTGATAAAAGAAAATTGTTGAAAAATTGTGTCTGAATTACTATTATTATTTTGAAGTATAATTTGGTGAAGGTTATAGAAGATTCGGCACAGCAAATTTCATCCCGATCGGAAGACATCGGTTTCGAAAGTTTGTTCACTTGACATGAAATTCCCCATATATATATAATGTATGTATGTTTTTTTGATGGACCGTTACTCTTGGAATTTTTACTATATGTTCCTAATAAAAGTGAGTAAACACCAGCGAAGTTTTTGATTTTTATAAGATAATGAAAATCATAATAGTCCGACTTAAATCTTTTTTTTCACAACCGAATCTATTATTCAAATCATTCTCCAACAACCAGAAACTTTTAAATTTTAATCGATAGATAAATTTTAAGATTTTCATTATCTTTAAAAAAATCAAATAATTTTTGGTGTATACTCACTTTCGAGGCTCACTCTATTTTTATTTTGAAATTTCAAGTGGTTATTAATGAATAAATGGGTGTGGCACCACCCATACAAAATCAATAGTTGTTATCGAATATATGCAGAACAGTAATTGTGACAGCCTTTTTAATCAGTGCATTTTTTCGTGTTGTTAACCATACAATGGCTCATAATTGTGGAACATCTTTAGAAAATTTAAAATTATTTTTTTGAGATATCCTTTGTTCAAGGACAGTTTTTTTGGTTCAATACGAAAACGTTAAAAAGAAAACGATTTTTATGAAAATATATTGAAACTAAGGTGCATTGCCTATACGGGTTAGGTTTGATGCCTTGTCGAATATTTTTAGTTTCTGCACAGAAGCAAACATTATTAAACATTCTTACACTAAATCTTGATAAATTTTTGATAAAATTTGGACTGTAAGACTGTTGCGAAATTGGTGGTTGCCAAAATTTCTTAGTAAATTAAGTGTCATTCAGACTGAAATTTAAAAACTTTAGGCGGTACAAGGAGGCAACCCGTCCTTGTATGCAGCAGGTACTTATAATCAGCATAATCGTACTAAAGCTGTTAAAATTGTACCCCCATCACTACTATCACACATGTGTCGCCTGGATCCAAAAACCCAGTCGTGTTGCAATAAGTGTAAATAAGTATTTATGTAGTTAGGTGGTCATAGCACAGTGCCTCTAATTAAAATACATACTAGTAATCTTCATACGTACGAAAATTTAACAGGTTTGTGTTTTTTTTTTTCTTTATCACCTGCTGATGATTTAACAAATTAATGGTGTGTGTTTGCATCTTGGCAAACACGATGTTGTACTAAATTTTGTTGTAACGGAAACCTCTTGACTCGCTTGCTTGATCCTGTATAAAATTCATGATGTAGCCCAAAATCGGAAGCAACAAATAAATTCAATTTGACGGAAGTATTTTGTTTTTTAACTCTATTTTATTTATTCATTTATTTTTTTAAATATTTCAGCAAATTAAACAAGTTATGTATGGATTTGTTTTTTCATGCCAAACAATTTATTTGAAATCAAATACTTTAGCGCATTTTCAGCTAGATGGAGTGGAGTGCTTGTAATTTTGGAGAGTTTTCCACAATGTGGCATAAGTTTAAAGTGTAAGTGGAAGAGTAAGTAAGTTTTAGTTGGGTTTGTTTTCATTAGTACATAAGTGTGTCTAGTAATCCTTTTATATGAATTTCAATTTCAACTTATTATGTCACAATTGCTGGTTTTTCCAATAAATTTATTTTTAAATTTTCATTTGTGTCATTTTGTAGGCATTTCCTGTAATTCAATTTTGTATTGCGTTCACAGTTAAATGTCATAGCAATTTATTAAATTTAATTTTTGTTATTCATTGCGGTCCATAGTAATAATTCAGAAAATGTTGCATTTCTGACAGATTATACATTTATGGACTTTGTTTGGTGGTTGTGTAAAGAGAGTAAGTACATGTCAGGCACTGGAGATGGGACGCATACCAACTTACTTCATATTATGTATGACAAACTGTAATTTGTTGATATGATTCTTTCACCTGTTAATCTCATGTCATATTGACATACATATGTATGTCCTGGAGAATGGTTTCAAAAAGTTGTTGATGTTCCCAACTAGCTTAGCCTTGGATAAATAAGCTGGCCAAAGAAAAAAATTTGTATACCCTACATCACCTACATACATATTATGAGCTTGCTCAGAGAGTTAATTTCATCTTTAGTCAACCTTCCGAAAAGTTTTTTCTATTAACAGTGGATTCATTGATCTTGGGAGCTATGACTAATTATGGACTGATCGTCATTAAATTAGGTGACATGACTTCCGAATATATAAATCTTATTTAAAGCGAAATTTATGTAGATACCTATGTATGTATATAAATTAAACATTTATGACCGGTAAAGTCCTACTTCGGTAGGACCACTATGGTGGTTACGCTTAAAATCAGACATGTCCTGGGATACCTTTCCTGTATTCTTTAATTTTTTTTGTACAGGAGCCCAATACCTTTTCGCAGGCCGAAGTTCTCGGCTGTTGAGTGGATTTGCCACCCGTGGTACAAAATTGTAATTATTGTTTGAATACCACTTAAGGAATTTCTTTCCATGATGCCAATTCGGGCCGGAAATATATATGATGGCACTCTGTGCTGTTTTAAGAAAGGTAAAAGCCGTTCCGTAATATACATTTCTGTGTTTATCGTGCCTGGAGTCACAAATGATTGGCTTCTATTGCCACATCTGCAAATGGCTTGCCACACAATAAACTTCTTGGGGAATTTTGTTTGTTTTTTGTCCGGCATTGTTCTTGAACATTACGTCGTCCATCAGCCACATACAAATCTTGACCCGGAAGTGGTGAAAAGTCTGTACATAAGTTTCATCATCCATCACATAATAATTTTTTTTTAAATAAAATTCTTCCTCAGTTTTTTTTCGCTCGTTCTTTTGCTTCTAAGTTCTTTAACGTAATGCGATCTGGAACTTTTTGAACTTTATAGGACTTCAATCCAGCTCTGCGCTCAAAACAATCACAGCATTTAACTTTGCGATCAGCTGTTCTGATAGAAGTGTTCGGTGCTCTTCGAAAGAGTTGTTCGGCTTCTTTTGACTTAGCAATATCTTTTAGACATTTTTTCTCCCTGGTCCAGGTTTTCTTTCAATGTTCAAGTCTTTTTTGAAACAGTATGACGATGAATTTTCAAATCTTTTGCAATTTTTTGAAAGTCCATATTGGTTTGTTTTGTGTATACGTTTTTTTGCCTCACTCTTTATGTTGAAAAAATTTAATTTTTTAAAAGTTTGTGAATTTAGCTTTTGCACTTCCTCCTCTTTTGACACAATTTAAGTTTCGGTGTAAAAAGGGAAATATATGGGAGATTTCATGTCAAGTGAACCAACTTTTGATCGGTATAAAATTTGCACATATTGAATATTAATTCAGACACAATTTTTAAACAAGATCGGTCGAGAACTCTCTGAGTTAAAAAGGGGTAAAAATTGTTCATTCTGGCCAAACAGGTGTTTTTTCTCATCCATGTATGTAACTTATTACCTATTGTTCTTAGCAAAATGTGTACCAAAGAGTTTAGATAGCTATTTGTTAAATCTTTCGAAAAAAATGAATAATCCCAGAATCAAAAAATTTTTCAACTTTTTTGGAAAAAGGCCGTTTTTCCCCAAAGAAAGCTTAAACCTTTTTGGCCGCTTAGTGAGATGCGACTTGGAAATCTATGAAAATAAATGTTGTGTAACTCAAAACATACATTTTTTGATTTTTTTACAAAATCAACAACATTGTTGACTATACTTTTCAAAATGGACACTTTTTTAATTTTTTTTCGTTCAAAAGAAAGCTTTGGACTTTTTCTTGAAGAGCTTTTTGGTCGCTTAGTGGGATGCGAGTGCAATATCTATCAAAATAAATATTTTGTAACTCAAGACATACAATTTAGTCTTTATACCCTACACCACCATAGTGGGGAGGGTATTATGCGTTTGTGCAGATGTTTGTAACGCCCAAAAATATTAGTCTAACACCCACCTTAAAGTATACCGATCGACTTAGAATCACTTTCTGAGTCGATTAAACGATGTCCGTCCATCCGTCTGGTCGGCTGGCTGGCTGGCTGGCTGGCTGGCCATGTAAACCTTGTGCGCAGAGTACAGGTCGTAATTTTGAAGATATTTCGATCAAATTTGGTGCATATTATTTTTTCGGCCCAAGGACCAAGCCTATTGAAACTGGCTGAAATCGGTCCATTATTTCACCTAGCCCCCATACAAATGTCCTTCCGAATTTGGACTTTATCGGTCATAAATGTTTAATTATACCCTACACCACCATAGTGGGGAGGGTATTATGCGTTGGTGCAGATGTTTGTAACGCCCAAAAATACTAGTCTAACACCCACCTTAAAGTATACCGATCGACTTAGAATCACTTTCTGAGTCGATTAAGCGATGTCCGTCCGTCCGTCCGTCTGGTCGGCTGGTTGGCTGGCTGTCCATGTAAACCTTGTGCGCAGAGTACAGGTCGCAATTTTGAAGATATTTCGATGAAATTTGGTACATATTATTTTTTCGGCTCAAGGACCAAGCCTATTGAAACTGGCTGAAATCGGTCCACTATTTCACCTAGCCCCCAAACAAATGTCCTCCCGAAATTGGACTTTATCGGCCATAAATGCTTAATTTATATATGTATCTCCACAAATTCCGCTCCAAATAAGTTTTATATACACAAAATTTATGTCACCAAATTTTGTTACGATCGGTCCATAATTAGTCATAGCTCCCATATAGACCCGCTTCCGAAAATCACTTTAACGTACATAAATCGCTTAAAAATGTTGGTAAACACACAAAATTCAACATAGTTAACTTTAATATAAACATAAATCACACGACCTAATTTCATGGTGATCGGTCCATAATTGGTCATAGCCCCATATAACCCCACTTCCGAAAATCACTCAAAAATATAAATTATTGAAATTTTAGAAGAAACATTTTTTTTGCTCTTTTACTTAGTGTAGGGTATTATATGGTCGGGCTTGACCGACCATACTTTCTTACTTGTTTATAAATGTATCTCCACAAATTGCGCTCCAAATAAGTTTTATATATACAAAATTCATGTTTGTTACGATCGGTCCATAATTAGTCATAGCTCCCATATAGACCCGCTTCCGAAATTCACATAAATCATAGTAAACATTCATATAGACACAAATCACACGACCTAATTTCATGGTGATCGCTCCATAATTGGTCATAGCCCCCATATAAGGCCCACTTCAGAAAATCACTGAAAATTATAAATTATTGAAATTTTAAAAGAAAAATGTTTTTTCTCTTTTACTTAGTGTAGGGTATTATATGGTCGGGCTCGACCGACCATACTTTCTTACTTGTTTTTTTTTTGCAAAATCTAACTGTTTTTATTTTTTGTATGTCTTGAGCTACAAAACATTTATTTTGATAGATATCCCATCAAAATCCCACTAAGCGACCAAAAAGGTCTTCATGGCAAACATCAAATCTTTCTTTTGAGAAAAAGGGAACATTTTGAAAAAAAGTGAAAAAAGCTTTCGATTTTGAAAAAAAAAAGCCAAAATTTGTTGATTTTTTATTTGAAAGATTGAAGAAATAGCTATCTAAACTATTTGGGCACATTCTCACTTGACATGAAATCCCCCATATATATCAGAATATAATTTTGTTGAAATATTTTATACACTTTTTAATTGTATCTGAATGCATTTTTTTATTTGTTTAAAACAATAAGTAATTTTTAAATTTTCCATTATTTTTTTTCATAAATTTGTTTGCGAGCTTTTTAATATATGTATGTATTTGTAATATAGAGAAAATTATCTCTTCAGCCAAACACTTATGTTCAAATCTTGTGATTTAGGTAAAAGCAGGTTTAATTAGTTAAATACTTTTCCGAAAACGTTACGGACGATTTCTATTGGTTGTCCCTTACTTGTCATCGAGGATTTTAAATTGACTTGTAGCCGTTGATGAGGATATCTTAATGATATCCTCTTATTTGTCTGTCATTTTATATGTAAAGTCTCGTATTATTTTAAATAAACTTATTTAATTTTGTTTACGTTTTTCCAATTATCCTATAAAATTAGATTATTTAATTAATTAGCAATATTATAGTTAGTTATCTAGTTAAATAATTTTAATAGAATTATATAAATTATGTACAAGTATTGACTAATTCATTTACATAATTAATTCTGTAAAATATTGGATTATTTTTAATATTTTAATTAAAAAACAGCCTACAAAACAAAAACATTTAGTGAAGTAATAAATAAAATAAACACTTTGAATATAAAAAAAAATAAAAAAATAAAAAAAATAAAATAAAACAAAACAAAAACCTCAATCGCCATTAGCCATGACAGCAGCAATGAATAAATGTTTTACTTATTTCAACAACTATTACTACAGCAGCAATACCTACAAATGTATGAATATTGTTAACAAATATTTTATAAAATTCCTCACACTTTGTTCCCTAATACTAGAGTATCTTTGTCTGTCCGACCCCACCATTCATTTTCTGCTGATATTTGTACAGATTTATATTTAAATGGTCGTGATGAAAAATGTACTCGTATGTATGCAGTAATGAAAAAAAAACATCCAAAACAAAATCATTTGAACCTTTTTAATGAAACATTTTTAAAAGGTCACTTAACGTCAATGGTCAAACTAATTTAAAATTTATATTTTTACAAATAATTTTTTATTTTTAATTTTTATTTCGTTTAGATTTCCACTGAATTATTTATGACAAAATTATAAATCACCAACAGAAAATGTGACCTATTAGGAAATTGTTTTTATGAAATACATACTCCCAAGTACTCCCAAGTACTAGCCCAATGCATTTGTTATTAATTAAATATTTGAATAAATTAATGTTGAAATTAATACACACAATCGTTTAGTTATCATGAATATTATGAATATTTAAAACATGCAATAAAAATGTTTTGAATTTTATGTTTTAATAAAAGTACGCTAAAATATATATTTTTCAAGTAAATTAAATTGTTTGTTTATTTATTTATTTATTTGTACATAATAAACTTTGTTCAAATTCAATGTTTAGGCAAAACATTTTAGTTTAATTAAATATGGGTTTTTCCATCTAAGTTTTGCTTGAATCTAACCAAAATGTGGAAAATGTAAAAATCTTCAAAATTTTGTAATAACGAGATATATGAAAAATAGATTGACCTTTGTCCTCTAATATCTCGCATAGCTGACAGTTGATTTATGGTGACTCTCAGCATCTAATATGGATCAACAGAATTAAGGTCTATGCTAATTTTCTCTTCTATTTCTTATATTCCCCAGTAAAATACTATTTTAGAATTTTTTGATTATTATATACGTTTTATAACCACCACCAAAAATGCAACACATCGAAATATTGGTCGTAGATATATATGTATTCTGGGTCCTTATAAGATTCTAAGACAATTTAGCTATTTCCTGAAATGTTTCCACTCAACCCGAAACTTGCTGAAGTCTGCTTCCAGAAGTAGCTTATAGAAGTTATTACGACGAACTTGCTGCATGAAATTGCAGACGTCTTTCAACACAATGTGAGTATAGCTTTCAGTAGAGTTTGCCTTTTTTACGAATGACAGTATGAAAATGTCTTGCACTAAAATAAAGCCGTGTGTCCACTAGCAAGTCACTTGCGGAAGAAATTCTGCAAGTATTTGCTGAATTGTTTTCACTCAAACCGAAACTTGCGGAAGTCTGTTTTCAGAAGTAGTTTGTAGAAGTTATTACGACGAACTTGCTGCATGAAATTGCAGACGTGTTTCAAAACAATGTGAGTATAGCTTTCAGTAGAGTTTGCCTTTTTTACGAATGACAGTATGAAAATGTCTTGCACCAAAATAAAGCCGTGTGTCCACTAGCAAGTCACTTGCGGAAGAAATTCTGCAAGTATTTGCTGAATTATTTTCACTCAAACCGAAACTTGCGGAAGTCTGCTTTCAGAAGTAGTTTGTAGAAGTTTTTATGACGAACTTGCTGAAAGAAATTGCAGACGTGTTTCCACACAATGTGAGTACAGCTTGCAGTAAAGTTTGTTTCTTTGTTTACTTCTTGACCAAACTGCCTTCGGAGGTTGTGCAATTTCGTTTAGGCCTCTTCTTCGGTCGCATCTATATCATTGTCTAATTCCTTTAAAGCGTTTTGTTTTTTAATTTTATTCTATAGTCTTTTGATAACTTTTCAGGATAACTTTCTTGTTTTTCAATTACCAAATGTTTTTGTTCACTGCTCGCAATGAATTTACTTATGTTAATTTTTATAAATTTAGAAAATAACTCAAAAAAAAAACAAAACAAAACTGAAAACAGAAGAGAATATCACAAACCGTGTACCCGACTTCTTCTGTAAGTCTTCCACATAATCGCTGCAAGTAACTTCTGCAAGCCGTGACTTCTGGAAGTCGACTTCTAATACGTGTTTACGCAACAAAAACTTCTGGAAGTCACTTCTGAAGACAACTTCTACAAGAAAACTTGGTGGTGGACACATGGCTTAAGATTGACAGCTGCCATCGCAGTAGTGTGTCCAAAAAACCGCCAAATATAAAAAACCGGTTTCCGGTTTAACCGAAAAAGTGTGTTTTTGAAAAAACCGGTTTTGATTATTGTCTTTTAAAAAAACCGGTTAAACGTTTTCGGTTTTTGTCTTCAAAAAAACCGGTTAACCGGTTTATATTAAATGTTTATTTAATATCAAAAAGATCTCCTTAAATTTAATTTTATTTGTGGACGCCAATATGAGCTTTAGAAAATATATTTCATTAAAACCGGTTAACCATCTTACAAAAACCGGTTTGTCAAAAAACCGAAATGTTAAAAAAACCGAAACCGGTGAAAAAACTCTACATCGCAGCATATTTAATTAAAAACAAGTAAGAGAGCTATCTATATTCGGCTGTGATTCGACTTTAAATTAACAATTTTAAATATTTTTAGGTAAACAAAATTTAAATTTTTTTCCAATTGTTTTTTAAATTTTTTTTTTTTTATTTTAAAAAAAAATTTTTTTTTAGTTTTTAAATTTTTTTTTTAATATTTAGTGAAAAAAAAATTTTGTGAAAAAAAAAAATTCGGGTTAAAAAATATTTTTTCCGATTTTGACCCATTGTAGGTCCAACTTACTATGGTCTTATATACGTCGTTGCACAGGTCTTTGAAATATCTATCATTTGATATCCATATTGTCTATATTAATGATTTAGTAATCCAGATATGGGTCAAAAATCGAGGTTGTCCTGGTTTTTTCCTTATATCTCAGCCATTTGTGGACCGATTTTCTCGATTTTAAATAGCAACCGAGCCGGAAGAATTTCGAAGATATTGATGTATCATTCGTGTATGTAAGTTATTTGGGGGCTTCAGAAAGTTGATTTCAACACACAGACGGACAGACGGACATGGCTATATCGACTCCGCTATCTATAACGATTCAGAATATATATACTTTGTGGCGTCGCAAATGAAAAATGTAGAAATTACAAACGGAATGACAAACTTATATATACCCATGCCACTCATGGTGAAGGGCATAGTAGAAAAATAGAAGGTAGTTTCATACTCTCTTTATTTTTTAAAATTCTACGTCTGACATGCTTAAGGATTTTGACGTTTTCGTTAAAATAGTAATGCCATATCAATTTCAAATTTTCCCTTTGGGAATACATAATTTTCATTAATTTGAAAATTATTAAAAAAAATAGAAAAAATATTTACCCAACAACAACAACAGTTTATGGATATATGTAAAGCTTGCGAAGAAGATTTGCCAAAACAGCCAATGGTGTGCTCCGACCATTTAGTTAAAAGTAATATTTCAGTTAAAACAAAGCGTGTGAGATTGGATATGAATGCTGTCCCAATGAACACAAGGTAACTTCAAAATACTATTTATTATGTAAACATATTTTGGGATATATATCACCGATTATTACCGATCATAATCCATTAACTATGCACGCTGGAGTAGAATCGAAATTATTTGAAAATAAATCTCGTATTTCTAAACGGCGTACCCAAGGAATATTCGAGTTTAAGATTTGAAAATGAACCCCACAAATACTTCAATGGCGGCGCTATGGGACCCAAAGTAGAGCACCTTCGACATGTAAATTGGTTAAACGCATGCCATTTTTTGTTTTCCATCCGATTTCAAAGACTTTTTATATTTTCTGAGAGTGCTCGGCTAGATCTTGAAAATACATTCTTCCGTGTGCTACTTGTCTCTTATAATTAAACCTCCATTTAAAAGATATAAAATATTTATATAGTAATAAAAAAAATTAAGAAAATGCATACATATAAAAATAGTCAACGTGTTTTAATAAGTAATCGAACGTTAGGAATTGAATCAATAACTCCCAACACAATACATTTTTATTTAAATAATAAATTAAATTACACATTTTTTGTAAAAAAAATTCTCGAAAATCATAATCATTTTTTGGAATGTGGCAACGCTTTTTATAATGCTCACAAAAAAAAAAAATTTGATTGAAACTACCTTCTATATTTTTATCATGGTGAAGGGTATAATAAACAACATATTAAAACAAAAGAAACAAAAAGAAGTGTTTTGGTGAGAAATTGAAGAATTGCGGACGGAAGATTCCATGCAGCTGAAAAATTTCCTGAGAATGTCTAATGATGATTTTCGGTATATTTTGTGACGAGCAAAAGTCGTAGGCACTTGTTTTTGCCTCACATTAGTTTTTATTTGTTATTATTCAAATTTGTCTAAACGTTAATTGTATTTAGTTTAAGTAACGCCACCTAGTAGTAAGTAGGGAAAACAAAACAAATATCAGTACACTTAATTTGCAACCATGGGACAGTAACACCGCTGTGTATTAACTATTGTGTATGTATGCATGGTTGATCTGCCCTATAAAAGGAGAGTATTTGTGAATAATCAGGCAGCCAGCCAGCAGCCGGCGAAGAGGTAAGATCTTATTTAGCTGTTTAGGGGTTATACCTCTTACAATTAAATAATATCTCAAACTCCGAGAATAGCGGTTATACCCACTCTCGTAGTTTGCCTTTTTTTCTGGTGAGATTTACTAAAGGTTTTATTAGTCGGAGAAGGGGTTATACCTCTGCCACCTAATAAAACTGTGGTAATTGAGTATTGGTGGGATTCTGTGGTTATACCCGTGCTCAGCTTACTCAATCATCTTCCCACTCCGGTACTCCCTCTTGTTGACGCCCGTGGTGGTGCCGCGGTCAACGGAGAGAATCCCTGCGGCCTAAGACGTAGAGAGTATATACGGGAAGCCCTTCCCCGTCATCGCCGTACCTCCGTGAGAGTGTACTACGGGAAGCCTTTCCCCGTCATCGCCGTACCTCCGTGAGAGTGTACTACGGGAAGCCTTTCCCCGTCATCGCCGTACCTCCGTGAAAGAGTACTACGGGAAGCCTTTCCCCGTCATCTCCGTACCTCCGTGAAAGAGTACTACGGGAAGCCTTTCCCCGTCATCGCCGTGCCCCCCCCCCCTCTTCGTAACAGTGTACTACGTCTGTCGGTGGCTAACGTCAGAATAAAGTGTTGTGTTAGTGTATAAAATAAAGTACGATTTATAACGTTATAAGAAAAAGAAACTGGCTTTTTAATCCCCTGGCTTAAAATAAATGTTTGTAACGAACCCTGGGAGCCGCGAGCTCTACCCCAGCGTAAGGTGGAAAAACCTGTCGTTACAATGGCGCCCGAGCAGGGACATTAAATAAAAGTGTCTAAAAAAACTGTACGAACTGTGAAATAAACTGTGTGTGTGGATTATTTAATCCGAAAAAATTTATGTTGAACCTAAAAAAAAAAAAAAAAAAACAGAATAAAAGTGTGAAGAGATGGTAAAAATCGACGGAACAGCTTACATTCTTTAAGTCACCGGTGATGGAAGAGAAAACTGAGTGCAGAATGGAAGTAATAGAAAAGATAAGGAAGTGGGGCATACATTTCGATGGAAATCGTGATCCATTAGAATTCATTGAACGTGTAGAAGAGCTTTCATGTATGTACGATGTAACCTTGGACACGTTGCCAAAATTAATGCCTGAATTCTTACGAGATCGTGCCCTTATCTGGTTTCGAATTAATAACAAATCTTGGGTTAGTTGGAACGATTTTAAACTCGATTTTAGCCAATTCTTTCTCCCACCAAGATATTACGAGAAACTAGAAGATGAGATTCAAAATCGCACACAACGACGTAACGAAAAATTTAAGGACTATCTTCTGTCCCTACAAAATCTTATGAGGCACTCTAAGCTGTCGGAAGTGCAGAAATTGGAGAGGATATTTAGAAATTGCTATCCAGATTACCAATGGTATATTAAAAGGAAAGATTTTTCATCCCTACCAGAACTCACAACGCTAGCCGAAGATTTGGAGAGCATTAAATGCAGGCCTCAGCAAAACAACGACGATTCCAGAAGACAACGTCCTAGATGCCAAGCTTGCGAAGTTAATGATCATGACATTGGAAGATGTCCCAACAATGGTAGTAATTCGGAAAACCATTTCGGAGGGCGACGGAACTGAGGCGCAACGTCCCTCCAAACCACCACACCTCAGTAAAACAAACAGCATTACGATGCGAAGAGAACCGCATAACAGCGACAATCCTGATACAAAACAAATTGATAACATCTACAATAGATACCGGTGCAACCAGAAACTTTATAAGAGCCGACTTTTTAAGCCAATTTGAAGGTGACCTCAAGAAGGTAAACGAAGAGCTGGAAGTAATATTGGCAGACGGATCACGAAAGCAAATTTCTGAAAGCGTACAAATTAGTGTCACCTTTGGGAATACAACAAAAATGTGCATTTTTTATATAATGCCAGACTTTTTTGAAGAAATGATATTAGGCTTAGAGTTTCTACGAACCTTTAACGCTACGATAAATTGTGCTGGATTAACCTTAAACTGTGAGTTTAAAAATACCTCAACGAAACCCTCTGACAGGGGAAAACAACCGCTCATTGCCCATTCCGAAAATGAACATAGTCCTGATCCGGACAAGGTAGCTGCGATAAAGGAAATGAAACCTCCGCGAAGTATAAAAGAAATCCGAAGATATGTGCCAGACTTCGCCAAGATTTCCCACCCTCTCACACAACTATTAAAAAAGGGAACACAAAATACCGATGCCCTATCTCGTCAACCGTGTGATACCCTGAATATTATAAACACTAACTCAATCTCGAATACGTGCCGTTGGCTCGAAAAACGAATGAAAGAAGTGACGGAATCACCAAAAAAATACTCTGATTATAGTATTATTAATGGTCAACTGTATCGTCACTTTCCACGTAGTATCAATGATGATGACTGTAACCCATGGAAACTTTGTGTCGCGAGTCCTCTAAGAAACCGTGTACTACAAGAAAACCATGACATACCGGCGGAAGGTCATCTTGGTATACGCAAAACAAGCAATAGAATTGCTACTCGTTATTACTGGCCAGGAATGTTTAGAGACATTAGGCGATATGTTCATAAGTGTGAATCGTGCCAACGTCATAAGGTTAGCCAACAACGCCCTGCCGGCGGAATGCTGACCCGAATTCACGAGGAACCCTGGGCGACAATATGCGCTGATTTTGTCGGCCCTTTACCCCGTTCAAAGCATGGCTGTACGATGCTTCTCGTGTTCATAGATGGGTTTTCCAAATGGTGTGAGCTTGTACCGCTTCGTAAGGCTACATCCGAAAGCCTCGTGAAGGCATTTAGAGAACGTATCGTTGCCAGATATGGGGTGCCGAAGGTCATTTTTACCGACAACGGTACGCAGTTCAAATCACATATTTTCCGTAAATGTTTAGCTGAATATGGTGTGACACAGCAATGTACTGCCACTTACACACCTCAGAAAAACCCTACGGAACGTGCAAATCGAACCATAAAGAAAATGCTCGCACAATTTGCTGACAATCGACACAACAAATGGGATGATTTCCTACCTGAAATAATGTTGGCGATGAACACCAGCATATCGGAGGCTACGGGTTATTCTCCAGCATTCCTTACCCAAGGACGAGAACCCCAATTACCAAAAGCTCTCCACGATGAAGTTACGGTAGGAACCGGTGCTCACAACCCACACCCCGATGTACGTGCCAAGGGGATGAAAGAAATCTTCGAAATAGTGAGGCGAAACCTCATGTCCGCGTCCCTAGATCAGCAGCGGCATTATAACCTACGACGTCGGTCTTGGAGACCCAAGATTGGGGATCACGTGTTGGTGCGACAACATCCCTTTTCTAAAGCTTGTGAAAATTTCGCAGCCAAGTTACCCCGAAGTTTGGAGGTCCATACCTCATTAAAGGATTTGTATCCCCCGTATTAGTAGAGTTAGATAATTGTAAAGATAAAGAACACCGTAGGACACACGTTAGCGAATTAAAACCATATACAATTTGAACTTATATGTTATTTACTTAATGTTATACTAATTAATAGTATTTTTCTTTTATCTATTTGATTCAAATCTAGCCCTACTATTGAAATAAAAAGAAAAAAATAAAGCCATGACGGACAAGTTGGAAGAAACTACCAAGAGTAAGCCATTTGGGAAAATCAACAACTCCCTGTTAAGCATCCTCATCGTCATCTTCAACTACTTGTCATCCTAATCATCGTCAAAGTCGTCATTCTTATCATCGTCAAAGTCGTCATCCTAATCATCGTCAAAGTCGTCATTCTTATCATCGTCAAAGTCGTCATCCTAATCATCGTCAAAGTCGTCATCCTCATCATTATCACCATCAACTTCCTTGACACCGAATAGAGCCTCACTAACTCCATCAAGATTAACTGTAACGTCACCAATCCAACGTCTCCAACTCCAACATCGCCGATTTCAACATGGCCATCATCGTCGGGTCCATCAATCGATGCGCCAAAATTCACGTCACCCGCTACCCTGCCATCAATACTAGTCAGTTATAGTAATCCAATTCCGGCAGAAGAAGTCCGTAGTCAAGCAAGGGTAACGAATTCTATTAAATGGAGTGACCAGTGCTATTTGAAACTATCGAATGCGGTGACATATGCCGACATCTTGTAATTTGTCTCTGTTTTGTTTATATGAGAAGAGAGGCGATGTGACGAGCAAAAGTCGTAGGCACTTGTTTTTGCCTCACATTAGTTTTTATTTGTTATTATTCAAATTTGTCTAAACGTTAATTGTATTTAGTTTAAGTAACGCCACCTAGTAGTAAGTAGGGAAAACAAAACAAATATCAGTACACTTAATTTGCAACCATGGGACAGTAACACCGCTGTGTATTAACTATTGTGTATGTATGCATGGTTGATCTGCCCTATAAAAGGAGAGTATTTGTGAATAATCAGGCAGCCAGCCAGCAGCCGGCGAAGAGGTAAGATCTTATTTAGCTGTTTAGGGGTTATACCTCTTACAATTAAATAATATCTCAAACTCCGAGAATAGCGGTTATACCCACTCTCGTAGTTTGCCTTTTTTTCTGGTGAGATTTACTAAAGGTTTTATTAGTCGGAGAAGGGGTTATACCTCTGCCACCTAATAAAACTGTGGTAATTGAGTATTGGTGGGATTCTGTGGTTATACCCGTGCTCAGCTTACTCAATCATCTTCCCACTCCGGTACTCCCTCTTGTTGACGCCCGTGGTGGTGCCGCGGTCAACGGAGAGAATCCCTGCGGCCTAAGACGTAGAGAGTATATACGGGAAGCCCTTCCCCGTCATCGCCGTACCTCCGTGAGAGTGTACTACGGGAAGCCTTTCCCCGTCATCGCCGTACCTCCGTGAGAGTGTACTACGGGAAGCCTTTCCCCGTCATCGCCGTACCTCCGTGAAAGAGTACTACGGGAAGCCTTTCCCCGTCATCTCCGTACCTCCGTGAAAGAGTACTACGGGAAGCCTTTCCCCGTCATCGCCGTGCCCCCCCCTCTTCGTAACAGTGTACTACGTCTGTCGGTGGCTAACGTCATAATAAAGTGTTGTGTTAGTGTATAAAATAAAGTACGATTTATAACGTTATAAGAAAAAGAAACTGGCTTTTTAATCCCCTGGCTTAAAATAAATGTTTGTAACGAACCCTGGGAGCCGCGAGCTCTACCCCAGCGTAAGGTGGAAAAACCTGTCGTTACAATTTTATCTTTAATTCAGAGGTTCGCAAAAATAAATCCTCTCACCAATACACTTACTCTCACCAACACATTCAATTCTTTATTTTATTCAGTGCACCTACAAACACACAAATACAAAAACTGAAAAAATAAAGAAAAAGTCATACACCAGTGCTCATGCGTATTCCTAGTTGTCTCGTTGAATGGACAACGACTACTAAAATGAAAGAGCATAAGAATACGTGTGATTTTATTCTGCACAATTGTGCTATGGGCTGCGCATTACTGCTTTAATTCAAACAAGTATTCAAAAGAAGGATACTAAAATGAGATTGGCTATACCTCCAATAGATCGGCTTTTAGTTACTCTTCCAAAAAACACAAAACATAGTTGGAAACAAAAGTGAATACCACATACCGTTCAAAACACTTGCAGTTCACAGCAAGTCGTTCAAGTTACTTCCAGCAAGCAACAAACACGTGTTTCCACATAATTGCTGCAAGTAACTTCTGGAAGTCGACTTCTAAACGTGTTTACACGACAAAAACTTCTAGAACTCACTTCTGGAAGCAACTCCCGCAAGAAAACTTGATAGTCGACACAGGGATTTATAAATCTAAATATGAGTAGTTTTAAATGTATATATCCTGATAGCATAAAATGCCATATTTTGCACAAATTTTGCAATAAAATTCTGAAGCTTGTACTAACTGTCATATATCATTATTATTAAAAACGCAATAATATATTTAAAGCTTAATATATTTTAAAATAATTCTGGCCATAAGTATATAAATAATCACACCAAATTTGCTTGAATTCTATGCTTTAACACAGAAGTTTTAGCAAAATAATTTTAGAAAAACAATATAATAAAAATAATGAATAAGAAGTAAGAGTGTTATCTATATTCGGCTGTGACGAATCTTGTATACCCACCATCAATATATATCGGGGCTATTCAATTATGGACCGATCCTAACAAAAGTTGTTAAAATATTTAGGTTTATATAAAACTTGTTTATGTCCAATTTCAATACGATATTAATTATTATAAGACAATTATGAATATTCCAATAATTTTTTGAGGGGGGCCTTGTATGGGGACTAGAGACAAGTGTTGTCCGATAATTTACAGTTAATTTCAAACTCCTTAGAACTAAGTTTTTCAAAATTTTATCGGGATTGCCGCATAATCAACATATGTATGACTGCTCAAACAGTATGGCGGGGGGACATATGTGTGGCTGCTATGTGAAATCATGGACCGATATTGTCCATTTCCCATACCAAACAAACTTTATCAACAGAGAGTATTTGGGCCCTAACGTGGTTTCAAAAGAAAGCCATACGAACGGACGTAGCGAGATCGTCTTAGAATCTAATGAGGACCAAGTAAACCAACTTTTCGATGTCTTCCGATCGGGATGAAGGTTTGACCTATAGTAATTCAGACACAATTTTTCAATAAGATCGGTCAAGAACTCTCGGAGTTAGAGGGGGTCAAAATTTGACATTTTGGCCAAACATGTGATTTCTCTCATCCCTGTAACTTATTACCTATTGTTCTTAGTAAAATGTGCCCAAATAGTTAAAATAGTTATTTCTTCAATCTTTGGAAAAAAAAATATTTAAAAAAAAAAAAATTTTAATATTTTTTTTCCGAAATCAAAAACTTTCTTGATTTTTTTTTATTAAAATAAAGCTTAGATATTTTCCTTGAGGACCTATTTGGTCGCTTAGTGAGATGCGAGTTCGATATCTATCCAAAAAAATGTTTTGTAACTCAAAACAAGGAATTTTTGACTTTTTTGTTGACTTTTTTTCGAAATGGGCCATCTTTTTAATTTTTTTTTTTGCTCAACAGAAAGCTCAGATATTTTCCTTGTAGACCCATTTAGTCGCTTAGTGGGATGCGAGTGGGATATCTATCACAATAAATGTTTTGTAACTCAAAATATGCAATTTTTTACTTTTTTTTTTTGCAAAATCTAACTTTTTTAAAATTTTTTTTCGCTCAAAAGAAAGCTTGGGTATATTCCTTGTAGACCCATTTAGTTGCTTAGTGGGATGCGAGTAGGATATATAGCAAAATAAATGTTTTGTAACTCAAGATATACAATTTTTGATTTTTTTTTGCAAAATAGAACTTTTTTCCAAAATGAAAGCTTAGGTCCATTCCTTTAAGAGCTTTTTGGTCTCTTAGAGGGATGCCAGTGGGATAGTATCAAAATAAATTTCATACCGATCGGAAGACATCGATTTTATTGTGGATCTGCGACAACTATTTTATTTTTTTACAAATTGATATTAAGTATAAAAACAGATTCAGTTTTCATATAAAAAAATTATCTTTTAGGTTTATAGAATTTGAAATTTTAGGTTTTTACAAGAAAAAAACATATTTTTAGCAGCTTTACGCCAAGAGTTGAAATTTAACTGAATGTTTTAAAAACAGTTTACGGATTTAAAATCTACGGCAGTTACGCTCTCAATTAAGTGCCGTTAGTTAATTTAATATTTAAGGATGTTTGCAGGATTATACAAAGAATTGATTGAAAAGAGACTTTTATAAAATAGGCAAAACGCTTTTAATTATACTTGTATTAAATTAAATAAAACTTAAACCGTTTAATACGAAAATTCTCAACAATACGTAAATTTATTCAAATATTGTACAAATTCATTTATCATTAAAATATTGGCATATTCTCGTTATTTATAAATTTATCCACTTTTTCCGCAAATCTTCCCATTAATTATTTTATAGTTGCTTCCGTTACCTTTTTGAACGAGATGGAGCACTGACGCTTAAAATCGGACATGTTCAGGTATACCTTCCCTGTGTTTCTTAATTATATTTTTAGAAGAGGCCATCTGGACAGTTGGATGGATTTGCCTCCAGTGGTACAAAATTGACATTATTGTTTGAATACCACACAGGGGCCCTTTTTCCATAGTGACATGATGCCAAATCGGGCGAGAAATATGAAGGCACTCTGTGCTGTTTTAAGAAGGTTAAAACCATTTTTATAGACACTCCATAATATACATATAGGGTATTCACATGGTCTGCTATTAGTCATAATGTCCTAATATATTATAATAGTTGTTGTTGTGTTTTAAACAAAAAAAAACACTATTTTATGACAAAACAATAAACATAATTCAATTAGTTCAGAACTTTTTTGTTTGAAACCCAACAAAATTTTGATTAAACTATCATAATATATTAGGACATTATGACAATATGATAATAATAAAATAGTAGACCATGTGAATACCCCAATAATATTCCTGTGATTATCGTGCCTGATGGCTTCTTTTGCCACAACAACAAATACAAGAAACTTCTTGGCGAATTTTGTTTGTTTTTTTGTCCGGTATTGTTCTTGATCCATCGCAAAACAGGTGTATTTTTTTATAAAATTTTATCTCAATTTGTTCGCTCGCTCTTTAACGCATTGCGATCTGGTACTTTATACGACTTCCATCCAGCATTGGCTTTGCTTCTGTGCACAAAAGATTTAGAGCATTTAACTTTACGAGCTGCTTTTCTCACGATTTCTTTTGCCTTACCAATATCTGTTAGACATTTTTCTCCCTAATCCAGGTTATCTTTCAATGTTCAAGTCTTTCTTATAATGCTTGATGGCTTTTAAAACAGTGTGACGATGAACATTCAAGTCTTTTGATATTTTTTTGAAAATCTATATTGGATTTTTTCAAAAGTTTTTAATATTTTTTCATGTACTTTTTTTTGCGGCCCCATTTTGACCGAAATAACGGTTGTAAATGAATGATTTAGAAAAGATAATATCTGACATATTTTGACCAATGATAAGTTTTGGCTGGAATAGTGTGTGTGCAAGTTTTTTATGACTCACTCTTTACAGAAAAATTTCCATAGAAAAAACTGTTA
This sequence comes from Calliphora vicina, assembly GCF_958450345.1. Taxonomy (NCBI): domain Eukaryota; kingdom Metazoa; phylum Arthropoda; class Insecta; order Diptera; family Calliphoridae; genus Calliphora; species Calliphora vicina. The sequence goes on along the minus strand of NC_088780.1, from coordinate 135,555,833 downwards.
TACATGCAAGTTTACATAGAAAAAACTCTTATAGAGAGACTTTTCTATAGAAAACAAGTAAGAAAGCTATATTCGGATATGCCGAATCTTATATACCCTTCACCAAATTATACTTTAAAATAAATTTTTTGAAATATTTTTAGGTAAACAAAATTTAATTTTTTTTTTTAATTGTTTTTCAAAAAAATTTTTTTTCAAAATTTTTTTTTATTTTTTTTTAAAAAAAGCTTTTTTCAAATTTTTTTAATTTTTTTTTTTTGGAAAAAAAAATTCATGACAAAAAAATCGACTCCGCTATCTATAAGGATCCAGAATATATATACTTTATAGGGTCAGAAATGAAAAATGTAGAAATTACAAACGGAATGACAAACTTATATATACCCTTCTCACGAAGGTGAAGGGTATAAAAACTGGTATATAAATAATATCCTCAATAAATCATTCTGAGTCAATTGCAATGTGTACATTTATCATTAGAAAAAATACAGTAAATTTTTTGAAAGCATCAAATGAGTCGAAGGAGTATTTTGAATACTAAATATAATTAAAAAAGTAACAAGTAAGAGTGCTATATTCGGCTGTGCCGAATCTTATATACCCTTCACCAAATTATACTTCAAAATTTTAAATATTTTTAGGTAAACAAAATTTAATTTTTTTTCCAGTTGTTTTTTGAATTTTTTGAAAAAAAAAATTTTCGATTGTTATTTTAAATTTAATTTTTTTTTTTTTAAATTTTAAAATTTTTTTTTTTTTATATTTAAAATTTTTTTTTTTTTTTAATTTTAAAAATTTTTTTTTTGTTTTTTCAAATTTTTTTTTTTTTTTTAAAAAAAATTCGGGTTCAAAATTTTTTTCCCGATTTTGACCCATTGTAGGTCCACCTTACTATGGTCTTATATACGTCGTTGCAAATGTCTTTGAAATATCTATCATTAGATATCCATATTGTCTATATTAATGTCTTAGTAATCCAGATATAGGTAAAAAATAGGTCAAAAATAGAGGTTGTCTTGGTTTTTTCCTCATATCTCAGCCATTTGTGGACCGATTTTGCTGATTTTAAATAGCAAAATTCTCGAAAGCATGTCTGACCGAATTATTGAAGATTTGGATCCCGAAGGTATCTGGGGTCTTCAGAAAACTGATTTCAACAGACAGACAGACAGACGGACAGACAGACAGACAGACAGACAGACAGACAGACAGACGGACATGGCTTAATCGACTCCGCTATCTATAAGGATCCAGAATATATATACTTTATAGGGTCGGAAATGAAAAATGTAGAAATTACAAACGGAATGACAAACTTATATATACCCTTCTCACGAAGCTGAAGGGTATAAAAACGTAATTTTCCACCAAATGTAATCTAATGTAAACAAACTACTTATTTGCAATAATATTTTAAAAACTGTTATAAGGATATTAGTTAAAAGCAATTAAAAACAATGTAGTTAATCACTGCTTCTTAACTCTATATTGAATCAAGCTATAAAGTATATTTATCTATTTAATTACACAAATTATATTTTCAAATTTCTTTACACTCAACTTACAATGAATGTGTGATGCAGTTCATAAAGTACACAAACATTTTTATGAATTTCCTAAAGCCAAGCGGTGATTTCAATATCACCTATATTAAATTCAACTTTAAATAAACTTAATCATTGTCAATGCCATTAACAGCAATAATTTTGCGTTTTTCCACAAATGTCCAATAAAAATTTAACTTAATAATGCCGCTGCTCATAAGAAAATTAATGAAAAACACAAAAATTATTATGAATGCAATATATTTTAAACTCGAGTTTAAACGGAAGTTTAATAAACTAATAAAAAAAAAAGTTTATCAGCAAAACCAGAAAAAAATTGACAGGATATAAATTTAATACATAAATATGTGTGTTTATATTAGGGTGGGTCGATTTAGCAGTTTTAATTATTGTGCCAAAAAATTTCCACTACGACATATCAAAAACATAATTTTCGAGGCGCCCTAAATTTCAGAAAAGATCAAAAAATTTAACTTATTTAAAAAAAAAAATAAAAACAGCCTATTTTTTGTATTACCTCCTAAAAAAAACTTCTGAAATTTGGGGGCCTCGAAAATGATTTTTTTGATATGTCGTAGTGGAAATTTTTTTCCTCCTGTCAAAAGCTATCGAAAAATCGATGGCACAATATCGGCAAATTTTTGTCCATACAAATCGGTGCACCCTAATGTATATGCTAAATGCATATGTGTTTTTATTGAATAAAAATGTGTGCAGTTATATTAATACCTATTAATACCTATGTTTATAATTTCCTGATATTTTTATATGGCTTATTTTTAAAAGCTAATTAAATAGTATTTGTTAAATTGTTTAGTTATTTCAAAGAAATGAGAATATTTATAAAATAACATATGTACATTAGGCATATAACTAATTTTGGCGAAATATTTGGCATACCACTAAGTGATGGCCAATGTTGTATAAGTAATAAAAATCATTTTTTTAGGTCATCTTGAATCAAAAACATCACGCACCAACACCAATTTCAAAAAAAAAATAAACCAACCTTTTTTTTCTCTGAAAAATTATGTAAATAATTTCATAATTTTATTTGCAAGTGAGAGGGATACTTCCCTTTATATCTTTTGAAGTATGTCCGCAGTTATTATTAAAATAAAATATGATGTATTTCAAAATAATTGAAAATATTTCATGAAAAACTTGCAATGGTGCAATGGTTTTTTATATTTTTTAATGCTCTATTCGACTATGCTTTGCCAATTTGCATATTTGCAAAAATTGTCAATAGTTATATCCCTAATGTACATACATATGTGAATATTCATTTAATCTACTGGTAGCTCTGTTTAATTAGAAACCTATTCTTGAAATACACTTTTATTTATGGCAGTTGTCTCGTTTTATGAGATAGATGCGTTTCAAATAAAAAGGCATAAATTGAATTCGCATAAAACTAGCTTCGTTCCAAAATTCTGAAAAACCGCATAAATTCAAATTTTTATTAAAAAATATATATTTATTTCATTTATATAAAAAATAAAAACAAAACACGTTTAAAAAAAATAAACAAAAATATAATATCGTCCCCTTAATAAAACAATAATTTGTTTGCTATTTCCAAATAATTAAGTTTAAAATGTTTGTTTTAGTAGACATTTAGAACAAAAGTAATGTTTCAATCGATCTTTTGACCCACTTTGTGGAAGTAGAATTTCACCAAATTTTGACCACATATAGAATCAGTTATGTAGATTCGTATATGCTTCGTGTATAACGATATTAATTCATTAATTCCAGAGAAAACAGAAAATTATCCAAAAAATAAGCTAAAACATTTTTGAAGGAAATTCTGTAAATATTTGGGTTTTTGAATTATTCGATTTTTCTCTTGTTCGAATAAACCGGATAATTCGAATAAGAGATTTTAACTTGTTCGAATAATTCGATCGCACGTTTAAAATTAATCGAATTATTCGAATAATTTAAATTTTTTTAAAAAAGTAAAAAAGTTTCGATGTCAGAAAAACAAAAAATAACGTTAAAGTTAACAATTCAAGTATTGTTAATGTTAAAAAACATTCGAAAACAAAGTCCATTATTTAATTTCCAACAGAAATATTCTGATCAGATTAACTCCCCAACAATCTACAAAACAATTGACTAGCAAACCCTTTAGTTTCCGTTTTGGAGCAATGCTTTAGAAAATTTGAGCTAGTTGGACATGATCCTGAATTCAACGACATTTGTTATGTCGTTCATTAATTCGGGTTTTAAATTGAGTAACTAATTCGTTAGTAAATGAATCTTTGCTTAATAAAGTGGTCTTGAGGAATTACACAAAAAAGTCCAAAGTTTGATATCATTGTCAGTGAACGTGGCTAATTTGAAGTCAGGCATTGCACGATTGACGCATTTACAAATACTCAAAAAGTTTATTACCATGTTAGATAAAGATGTTCAACGATGTTCAAAATAATGTATAAGACGAACTCCATGCTTTTCTTGCAACAAAACATTAGTTTGCAATATTTGTCATTATCATTAGATTTATTAAATATTTTACAACACTTACGTACGCGGTTAATAACATCACTTATATAATACATATAATTTAAGTTCATGGCCTTCATCTATTTCAATATAATCATTATAAATGTCATCCTCAATATCACTTTCGACGACCATTTCAAAATCACATTATCCATCACATTCAACTCCACTTTAATCTAAGTTAATATTTCGCCAGCTAAGTAACAAATATTTTATTCCGTACCTTTTATTTTCATTGGTTCAAGTCCTAAGTCAAAAATTTTGAAAGATTTGTGTGAATTTAGCTCGTGAATAAGGGCCGAGATCAAAGAATTTTGTTTGACTTCAATTATTTATTTTCTTGTAAAATAATTTGTCATCCAACTTTGAGATTTTGAATTTTTAAGTTGCTTATGCAACTCTTGATATCCGGAAAACAGATCAGTCAGTCCGCGATGAATTTTTAATGCTCTTTCCGTATCTGGATCCACATTAGAAATTTGATTTTGTAAATAACTAACTATAACGATTATTTATATCAGAGATGCAAGCTTGGTTTAATTTAAAAACGCTAAAAAAGCTTTAAAAAACATCTAAATTCATTTAAAAATCGCGTAAATTTGAATCCGCATAAAACGAGACCTACTAAAATCCATTAAACTACCTAAAGGTTTATTGAATTTTTTAGTAATAACTACTTAGGGGCGGATTTATATGCAAATGCAGTGTTTTTCTCGTACTTCAAAATACAAAATAGACTGATTACACAGGTCAACAGCAAAAAAAGGCTTCACTAACCACTGTATAGATTTGATGCATCATGGTTACCTAAGTACAAAAATGGTAAAATTTTTAAATTCCATGGACGATTTTTTTTTAATTTTTTCTAAAATGGTGAATTTTTTAAATGTTTCTCCACATAATTTATGAGTTATCATAAATTATGTGAGAAAAATCTAACAAAATTCACAATTTTATAAAACAAATCTATCCATAGAATTAAAAAAATTTTACAATTTTTGTACTACTGGAACCACAATACATCAAAATTGTGTAATGGTTTAAAAAGCCTAGATTTTGTTGCCCTGTGTTATCTATCCGAATCGCACATTTTGCTGTAAAATAGCATCAATTTGTTAGGGAATATTTTTGCATATTTTCTTATAATTAACTTCTTCTTCTTCTTCGAAATTGACGTTTATACAGAACGACAACGGTGATGCCAAATGGTAAAAAACCGCCATAAACGCTGGGTTCTTTATAGCGGAATTTGGTCCATTCCAAAAACGATGGTTTTAGTTATAATTATCTTCAAAATTCATATTTATATGCATATTATCCAAGTTTTTAATATTTTTTGTCATCAATGGGCCACATATTCTCTGGACAAAAACAATTTGTTATAGAAATAGCATTAAATTTATTTCTATTTAGAGAAACTGGCATTAGGTTTTCTTCATTTCTCTATCAGCAATTGAAAATTATTATTTCAAAACATTTTGCTTCAAAAAAGTTTAGAGTTTTCTTTATGTATCAAAAATTCGCTCCGGACAGTCATTTCCACAGCAATTCTAGGAGACTGTCCTGAACTAGTGATTTTACTTTTCATTTAGGGTGACAACTAGTTACATAACTAGCTACGTAACTAGTTGTTTTAACACGTGCATATCCTAAGCAGAGTGTCAATTGTCGCTTTTGGATTTCTTAGAGGCAAATGCACTACAAAATAAATGTATAAAGTGACTACATTATAGATTACTTAGAGACACTTAAGTGACAATTGTCTTTACGCTAGATAACATTGGATGTATAAAGTAACCAATTGACTCCCTCTGCCTTACTTTACAGCACAACCAAATCCATCGTTTTCTCAGAAGAACAATTATAATTTTAAAACTTTAACTATTTCATTTCTGGTTTAATTTAAAAAGTCCTAACTGCTGGGAACACTGTTGTGTATATTTTTGGGACACTTCGCGATCCATAGTTAATTATTTTATGTTTCTGCATAAAAATATAAGTGCATATTTTTTTGAAGCATATTTTAGGCGCATATTTTTCAATAACACATGCAAGAAAATCCGCTCCCTAGTAAAAACATAGTTTACAAACTAATTTGGTTTATTTTAGTACTTTTAATAAAACAAAGTATAAAACATTTTCTGTACCCTTATGTGAGTATTAAAACATATCAAAATTCTTGGAATTTTAACTTCAGTTTTCCAACTAAATAAAATACGAACACTTCCACTCAATATTTTATAATTTTTTTAGAACACTTTGCAGCTGCATTTTTATTTATAAAACATGTCCATTTTGCACAAATGAAAAAAAAATGTGTTTGATTAATTTTTGACACTTACTTTTATTTGTGGTAAAATTTAAATTATAGAACTGAGTTTAAATTTTTGGTATTGAAAATCAATTAAAATAAAATTGTTATCAATTATATAAAAAAATTAAAAATTCATCAACACATTAACATTTTTGTTACTAAAGCATATTTAAAGTTAGGTACATTTTTACTAACTCATGTTAAGAGTTAGGTACTGTTGTCAAAGAGTCGGACTACTTGTAATACTTTGGTTTTTATACCCTACACCACCATAGTGGGGAGGGTATAATGCGTTTGTGCAGATGTTTGTAACGCCCAAAAATATTAGTCTTAACCTTAAAGTATACAGATCGACTTAGAATCACTTTCTGAGTCGATTAAATGATGTCCGTCCGTCAGTCTGGCTGGCTGTCCATGTAAACCTTGTGCGCAGAGTACAGACAGCAATTTTGAAGATATTTCGATGAAATTTGGTACATATTATTTTTTCGGCTGAAGGACCAAGCCTATTGAAACTGGCTGAAATCGGTCCATTATTTCACCTAGCCCCCATACAAATGTCCGAAATTGGACTTTAACGGTCATAAATGTTTAATTTATATATATATCTCCACAAATTCCGCTCCAAATAAGTTTTATATACACAAAATTCATGTCACCAAATTTTGTTACGATCGGTCCATAATCAGTCATAGCTCCCATATAGACCCGCTTCCGAAAATCACTTTAACGTGCATAAATCGCTTAAAAATGTTGGTATATACACAAAATTCAACATAGTTAACTTTAATATAGACATAAATCACACGACATAATTTCATGGTGATTGGTCCATAATTGGTCATAGCCCCCATATAAGGCCCACTTCCGAAAATCACTCAAAAATATAAATTATTGAAATTTTAAAAGAAAAATGTTTTTGCTCTTTTACTTAGTGAAGGGTATTATATGGTCGGGCTTGACCAATCATACTATCTTACTTGTTTTTTAGTTGAGTTTTTTTGTACTACTGTTGTTTTAAGTAAGTTTTTAAAAGTACAAATAAAATAAGTTTACTTAAAGTATATATCGTCTCTCCGTATACATTTAACGCGAATTTGATTTACACTCTATTTTTTTGGGCCCAACAAATCGCGTAAATGGAGGCCTACCTGTAATTTTGTGAGGAAATAATGTTTATATTACAAAACCATGATATTTTTCAAATTTATATTTATTTTTCTTTAAGCCTTAAGGCATACTTTAGTTTAAATCAAATTATTAATATCTATCAAACAACAGTGGGCAAATAAATTAATACTATTAACTCTAAGCAATTTTTAGATTTTAACTATAAGTAGTCTATAAATAAAAAACTCAAACTAATAGTAACGTAGACTTATATAAATATGTATAAAAAAAAATATAAAACACGCAATATAAAATTAAACAATTTACTTACTATACATATGAGTTTTGTTTTGTTAGCAGTGATTTTTAATTAATTTTCTTTAGGTATAATTAATATTTTCATTGAAATACATACATATGTATATGCCTGAAAATATACACTGTTATACCAAATTTAATGTATGCAATTTATTTAATAAAAAAAATATTGAAATCAATTTAATTAATTTGTAGCAACCCAGTAGATGTAGAATACTGTCCCGAATTAGTGATTTTACCTTTTATTTAGGGTGACAACAACTAGTTATATAACTAGCTACATGACTAGTTATTTTGACACATACATGTCCTAAGCAGGGGTTCAGTCAATTGACACTTTTTGATTACAATGAGACTGACCGATAGCTGGTCCAAAGTAATCATCGCATTGGATTCACACTCCGGTTATGTACAGTCAGTTACTTTACTAGCTACCTAACTGGTTACTTGATCAGCTATAAAACTAGTTATTTCAACATGTACGGTGCCAATTGACTAAAAATTGTATGTTAAAAAGATATTCCAATAACCGATTGCTTGTAATCAAACCTTCATCCGAATTACTCTCTAATAGATTACTTCTGGTGGATAAAATAACTACTTTCTATAGTGCAGTACAAAATAAACGTTTAAAGTGACTACACTCTTAGTTACTTAGTAGCACTAAAGAGACAATTGACTGGATGCTAGATTACCTGGGGTGTACGAAGTAACCAAATCATGTCACCCAAAATATAAAAATTGGAGTCAGTCAGTTAATCAGAAATTAATGGTAATTACTATCTATAAGGGTTACTGAATACTTGTTTAACAACTGGGAATATCAAACAAGTAAAATATAGCATAAATGTTGTCCAGTCTGACTACATTACAAAATAAGTATAACCATATATTCGCTATAAAGAGTGGCCTACAAAACCAAGCACCCCTGGCATAGGACGAAAAAAATTTGCATAATGGTTTTTTAGTTTTTAGAAATTAACCCCCTCTAAACAATCCATCCAAAAAATCAATTATGGAGTGAGAGCAATGAACAACAGACCCTACAGATGTAGTTTCACCAGGATAGCGCTACCGCAACCATCGATTTAGTGTAATCAACATTTTGGCGATAACTTGATATCGGGAAATGGACCAGTCAATTGGACTACAATGTCGCCCTATGTTGTGTTTTTATAGTAACGCGAACAAACGCTAGGCCGAAGTTATAATAGTTTTAGTTGCAACAAAAAAGTAAATTTAAAGCTACACAATTAGCTTTTTCATAATACCAGCAAAAATGTAAAAAAACATACATATGTCAGTATGTAAGTTTAAAATAATTTTATTTTATTCATTATTATTAATGTTCGTAATAAAATTTCAGCTGTTTTTAAACAATTTAATTAACTGTTACAAATTAACTAATGTGTTTCAGCTAAACAACTTTTTTAACAACAAATTCTACTCTAAAATTAATAAACATAAAAGTTTGGAGATTAAATAACTCATTTGTTTTAAAAAATAGAAACCACATTTAAATGAAACTAGTTATACAAACCATATTTAACTTAAACTTTTATGATTTTTTTTTTTAATTAACAGCAACATTTCTAATAATAAAGTTTGTTGGTGCAAATTGTGTTATTGGAAATTGAGATAAATTAGATAAAATAATGGATATTTTTTTAAGCATAATTGAGACCAAAATTTAAAAATTTTTAAAAACTACATTATTACAATAGTATAAATTTACTTTTCGAGCATGCACAAGTACTAATTCAAAATGTCTATATTAGGGTATTCATTCGACTAATGATCGTTCGATTAATCGAATTATTTCTTACGAATAATTATTCGAACAATTTAAAAATGGCCATTTTCGAATAACGAATAATTCGAACAATTTTATATAGAATAATCAAATAAAACGAATAAATGTTCATATATATTTAAATTTATTAAATTGCTTAAAATATTTCATAATTTCAAATTTAAATAAGTAATAATGACTCACAAAAATTTAATTGTTTCTGAAATTCGACAAATAACTAAAGACAAAGGGACTTTCGGTCACTGTAGATAAGTGTTCCGATAGCTCATTCTATAAATATATAAATATTACTGCAAGAAGTTGCAATTCTAAAACCAAATCTTTCAAAATGTTTAACTTAGGCCTTGAACCAATTAAAATAAAAGGTACGGAATGAAATATTCGTTATTTAGCTGGCGAAATATTTGAAGAATCGCAATTAATAATCAAAATATTAACTTAGATTAAAGTGGAGTTGAATGTGATGAAGAATGTGATTTTGAAACGGTGCACACTGTTTTTTTTACGTTTTTTTTGGCATAAACTCTAATTTAAAAGCAATTGAATTGAAATTTGGTTTGTATACATTTTTTATACTGCCAAGATGACCTGCCAAGTTTCATATGATTTGGGGCAGTATTTTATATAGCTGCTATATAGCCGATCTGGCCGATTTGCCCCAACTTTTTTGTTTATAAAGCTATTGAAATGAAATTTGATTTGTATATATTTTTTATGTTCCTAAGATGACCTACAAAGTTTCATATGATTTGGAGCACTGTTTCATATAGCTGCCATATAACCGATCTTGCTGACATTTTGACGTTTCCACTAAAAATATAATTTTTAAATTTTGATTTTGCGAAAACGTGTGGATTCGGACAAAAAGGATTAGTTTCTTATTAATCTGCACACTTTGGTTAATAACTTCTCACTTACAAATTTTTGCAACGCTTTGCCATGCAAAAGTACTGATCCACGAAACACAACTACACTTGTTAAGCTCATTCTAAAAATACTTATAAACAAAACACGGTACAATTGGACAAAAACACATAACAACGTCACAAACATTGGTAAACTATAGTTTTACATACCAGGACAAACGTTTTCAATATTAATCCTTTTCACTTTTGTGTAAACTTTCGCCAGAACAAACAATCAAAGTTCCAAAATTTTCCCCGCCAATTTTACACAAAACGTGTGGTACATAATAAGCTTTCTTTAACAGCGCGCAAACAGAACAGTATTTTACCACATGATAAAGTTAAATATTTATACCCTACACCACCATAGTGGGGAGGGTATTATACGTTTGTGCAGATGTTTTTAACGCCCACCTTAAAGTATACCGATCGACTTAGAATCACTTTCTGAGTCGATTAAACGATGTCCGTCCGTCCGTCTGGTTGGCTGGCTGGCTGGCTGGCTGGCTGTACATGTAAACCTTGTGCGCAGAATACAGGTCGCAATTTTGAAGATATTTCGATCAAAATTGGTACATGTTATTTTTTCGGCCGAAGGACCATGCCTATTGAAACTGGCTGAAATCTGTCCATTATTTCACCTAGCCCCCATACAAATGTCCTTCCGAAATTGGACTTTATCGGTCATAAATGTTTAATTTATAAATGTATCTCCACAAATTGCGCTCCAAATAAGTTTTATATATACAAAATTCATGTCACCAAATTTTGTTACGATCGGTCCATAATTAGTCATAGCTACCATATAGACCCGCTTTCGAAAATCACTTTAACGTGCCTAAATCCCTTAAAAATGTTGGTATACTCACAAAATTCAACGTAGTAAACTTTAATATAGACATAAATCACACGACCTAATTTCATTGTGATCGGTCCATAATTGGTCATAGCCCCCATATAAGGCTTACTTCCGAAAATCACTAAAAAATATAAATTATTGAAATTTTAAAAGAAAAATGTTTTTGATCTTTTACTTAGTGTACTTATATGGTCGGGGTTACCCGACCATACTTTCTTACTTGTTTTTTTTCTAACTACGGTGTTTGAAAATTAAAAATCAACAAAATTTTAAAATACTCAAACAAAAAAAAATTTACTTTATGCCAAAAAATAAGGAAAAAGACCAGTGTGCGGTGGTCGAAAGTTATATTGAGGATGACATTTATAATGATTACATTGAAATAGATGTAGGCCATGATCTTAAGTTATATGTATTATATAAGTGATGTTATTAACCGCGTACGTAAGTGTTGTAAAATATTTAATAAATCGAATGATAAACACAAATATTGCAAACTTACGTTTTGTTGCAAGAAAAACATGGGGTTCGTCTTATACATAATGCTAAAAATCGTAGGACATCTTTGTCTAATAAGGTAATAAACTTTTTGCGTATTTATAAATGCGTCAATCATGCACTGCCTGACTTCAAATTAACCACGTTCACTGACAATGAAATCAAACTATTGACAGATTCCCTTTATTATGTAATTCCCCAAGACCACTTTATTAAGCAAAGATTCGGCAACGTTGATAGAGCTTGATGTATAATACAATTTGTTATAAATAATTTAGAAATAGTGAATAATTAATTTACTAAAGAACTAGTTACTCAATTTAAGACCCGAATTAATGAACGACATAATAAAGTTCTTAATACGTTTATATTGTATTTGAATTCAGGATCATGTCCAATTAGCTCAAATTGTTTAAAGCATAGCTCCAAAGCGGAAACTAATTAGTTTGCTAGTCAATTGTTTTGTAGATTGTTCGGGAGTTAATCTGATCAGAATATTTCTGATGAAAATATAATGATGGACTTTGTTTTCGAATGTTTTTTAACATTATTAATACTTGAATTGTTAACTTTAACGTTATTTTTTGTTATTCTTTAGCAATGAAATATTAAAAAATCGACATCAAAATTTCAGTCTTTACTTTAAAAAAAAAAATTTAATTATTCGAATAATTCGATCATTCGAATTATTCGAATAATTTAAATTTTTTTTAAAAGTAAAGACTGAAATTTTGATGTCGGTTAAAATCTCTTATTCGAATTATTCGTTTTATTCGAACAAGAGAAAAATCGAATAATTCGAATACCCTAGTCTTTATATACCTACATTTAAATTTAAAAGTTTCGGTTTCTTGGAGATTTGGTTGAATAATAGATTCGGTTCTGAAAAAAACTGTAAGTCGGACTATAATGATTTTCTTGACCTTAAAAAAATAAAAAAAATTCACTGGTGTTTACTCACTTTTGAGGCTATGGTTTCAATATTTGGTGAGATGGATCCAGGATTAAAAGCCCCTTTTTCAGGTTTTTATGATATTTTTTTCACATTTCTAGGAAAGCAAAATTTTATGAAATAGTCTCCTAAAACAAAATAAATTTTCACTTACTTTTGTTCGCTGTCCATTTTGACCGAAATAACGGTTGAAAATTAATGATTTAGAAAAGATAATTAATATCTGATATATTTTTAAAAGCTAACGTGATTAAAATATTAATAATTTGTTTGACCAATGATAAGTTTTGGCTAAAATAGTGTGTATAAGTTTTTTCTGACTCACTCTTTATATGTATAAGTGTACATTGTACACTGCATACTATTTAAATGCCCGTGAATAACTTTATAAGAATTTGAAATCGATTAAGAAATGACTGACCACTAAAAGCTAAATCTTTTTCATATTTTTTCTCTGTGTATTCTTCACACAAATCACACATTTTTATAAAATTACATATTTTCTGTTAAATTAATATGTTTTTTATTTCTCCTCAAGCTAACAAATGAGACATAAACAACCAAAAAAAAAAAACTTAAACAAATAAACTCAAATAGGAAACTCACAAAGAGCAGAGTGTGATTGAAAACGGGGGAAAAAAGAGCCAGCGGCAAAAAAGCTTTGCAACTCGTATAAAGTAAAGCTTAAAAAAATTAATATTAATATTGACATTTAAACATTAATGAGTTTCAGCACGAGTACTTGATGTTAAATGAGAGATCGCATAAAAAACAAAATTAAGTTGTTCAGTTGAACATGTTGCCAGACAGAGATTTTTTTTTGGTAATTATAGCTATAATGGGAATTTAAATACTGCAAATCAAGGCGAATCTATAGAAGGTGGCCTCAGAAGAACAGTTGATTATTTTTTTATTCAGTTGTTTAGACAAGTGAACTGTCAGTTCACTTGTGTTTGTTGTGGCGAAAAATACAACAAAGGTAGGTAGTTAGGTAGCTAGTAAGGTAACTGATGATATTTAACCAGTATGTGAATCCAATGCGTTGACTACTTTCGACCAGCTATTTATTATACCCTTACATGTTTCTAATTATGATTTTCGAAAAAAAAAACTAAATTTTACTTGAAAAATATTGTAGAAGCCACATACATATGTATGCCGAAGTGGGTATTTTTATACCCAATCCACAAAATCGTACCTGTAGCTTAGGAATGTGGGCCTGATCACTTGGTTATTTTTTTTTTTTGATGATAGAGGACATTTAAGACTTCTAGATACAAGGAGGGCATTAATAGACCTCCACTCTTCCCGTTTTCTGGAGCCATTTATTTTCGAATTTTGTGATTTTGTAAAATTGCTCAACTTTGGCACACTACACCATTTCCACTTGTATTTCAGAAATTTCTAATTATATTTCAAAAATTTCCAATTGAATTTCAGAAATTTTCAATTTTATTTCAGAATTTTCCATTTATATTTCAGAATTCTCCAATTATATTTCAGAAATTTCAATTGTATTTCAGAATTTTATAATTGTTTTTCAGAAATTTCCAATTGTATTTAAGAATTTTCCAATTGTATGTCAGAAATTTCTATTTGTATTTCAGAAAATTCTAATAGCAATACCAATGGAACTTTCTGAAAAACAATTGGAAATTTCAGAAATACAATTAGAATCTTTTTAAATATAAATTAGCAATTCTGAAATACAAGTGGAAATTTATGAAATACAAATGAAAACTTTTAAAATATATTTGGAATATTCTGAAATATACTCGAAAATTTTTGAAATATAATTGTAATTCAATTGGAAATTTCTGAAATACAATTGGAAATGGTGTAGTTTCCACCAAGGCATGATCTAATATTATCAAAAGACAATTTTTGATATCGCTCTCATAGAATTTTTCTAAAATTGCTTTATTTTTGGGTATTTTTCTAGCCATTTGGCGTTAATGGGTTAACAATAGTTTTTGTAATACAAAGATAAATATTTAAAGGATACATTTTTCAAAAAATTGTCTGTTTTTATGCCCTTCACCATGAGTGGCAAGGGTATATATAAGTTTGTCATTCCGTTTGTAATTTCTACATTTTTCATTTGCGACCCCACAAAGTATATATATTCTGAATAGTCTGTGTGTTGAAATCAACTTTCTGAAGGCCCCAAATAACTTACATACATGAATGATACATCAATATCTCCGAAATTCTTCCGGCTCAGTTGCTATTTAAAATCGAGAAAATCGGTCCACAAATGGCTGAGATATAAGGAAAAAACCAGGACAACCTCGATTTTTGACCTATTTTTGACCCATATCTGGATTACTAAATTATTAATATAGACAATATGGATATCTAATGATAGATATTTCAAAGACCTGTGCAACGACGTATATAAGACCATAGTAAGTTGGACCTACAATGGGTCAAAATCGTAAAAAATATTTTTTAACCCGAATTTTTTTTTCACCTAAATTTTTTTTCACTAAATATTAAAAAAAAAATTAAAAAATAAAAAAAAAATTTTTAAAATTAAAAAAATTTAAAAAACAATTTCGAAAAAACAACTGGAAAAAAATTTAAATTTTGTTTACCTAAAAATATTTAAAATTTTTATTTTAAAGTATAATTTGGTGAAGGGTATATAAGATTCGGCACAGCCGAATATAGCTCTCTTACTTGTTTTTGATAAGTTTTATAAACAGTTAGATGAAATGTCCATGTTTTAGCAGTATCCACTGACAGGCTTACATGGATGGCGTACATAAATTGCGAGAAATTTCCACGTACCCACATCTGGCATCGCTCAACATGCAGTTACGGTGAGAAACTTAAAATCGACTAAATAAAATTAAGAGTATAAATTTATTGTATTATTTTTGTCGTCGTTGTTGTTGTTATTGTTGGTATTAAGCTTTTTTGTGTAATGCTAAACGGTCCAGTAATTAAACAACAACGGAATGGATGGATGGGTCAACAAAACAAAAATAAATTTTTTGTTATTTTCGCATTATCAGTCAGTCATTCAGACACTTCTTCCAAGTTCAAAACGTAACGGAGACTGATTACAAATTTATTTGTCGTTTCGTTTAATACAATTTATAAAAATAAAAATTATATTTTTTAAAAAAAGAAATACATACCTAGTTATTCTAAAATATAAATATTAATTTAAATGACTCTCCCTTTTTGTTAAGTATTTTTTAAATAATATTCTAATTACTTGGTTTTTTTGGGGGAAATTACGAAAACGTCAGTGTAAACGTCAAATTGAAAAGCGGGTTTTTTTTTTGTGTCGTAAAAAATATAGAAAATAAAATTAAACAAATTTTTTTAACAGCTGCTTTAGCAACAAAAAAAAAAAGAAGTGTTGGTGCCATTAAAATATAAATATAAAAAAAAATTCCAAATTATTTAAATAAATATACACACAAGCAATTAAACAAAAATACCACTATTATAACAACAACAACAATAATATATAAATAAATTGTATAATTAATAGAAAATTATTGCAATTAATTTGCAAACAAAAACCACTAAATAAAAACATTAACGACCAGTCTTCGTTTAAATGGCTGCTAGTTAGTTGACTGCGATTAGCAAATCGTTTAAAAAAACACACAATCTCAATCACACACATGCAATAATTATTAACTTGATCAAAAAAAACAAAAACAAAAAACTCAGAAACCAGACAAGACACCTCTGCCAAAAAATCGGCCAGAGTTAGTTTAACCAAAAAAAAGTAAAACATTTCCATAGATTATTGCCAAAAAAGACCAACAATCAAGTCATCATCATCTCTGTATCATCAATATCAGCCAGCAACACCAGTGTGTGTTTTTATTTTCTTGTACCCCGCTCGTTTGTCAACAACAAACCCACATTTCAGTTGAGACATGGCGCAATTTTTAACACTTTTGCCAGTTCTTCTTCTACTTGTTGCTGTCTTCAATCCGGTAGGTATTCAAAATACTAATAAATAAATAAATAAAAAATTTCATAAAATAACAATAATAAGTAGTTGGTATTATTTAATAGATTTTAATACAACACCACAAATCAATTATCAGAAATTATTTATTTACTAAGTTTATTTTACAATACAATACTTTGTTTGTGAGCCGAGCACAATCTGTGTAATATTTGTTTAAACGATTTTTTAGAGTCAATGAATTATTAAGTGATTTCGTTAAATTGTTGAGACGAATTTGAAGTGACCCATTGTAATCTTTAGAGTAGGATAATGCTGAAGATATAAATAAATAAATAACTATTATAAAGTATTTTATTGCTTCTGAGATAATACGCCGCTTTAAAAAAAAGTAAACAATTTTGCTAAAAACTCACATTTTTATGACCACAAACTGCCTATTTTGCAGTTCTTAGAAAGTTATTTTTAACAACTTCCACATCTATTTATGGAAATAATTCCTAATGTATACCCTATAGGGTTACACATAGCAAATATTTTACGAAATATAATTTAATTCTTTTATTTATTTCAAAAACTCTTTTTACTTAGGACAATTCAAAATACAGTGCACTCGCGATAATATAAACTAATTAAAACCAGGCCAGTTCACTTTTGCAAGATTGTTCATATTTTCGAATGACATCTAATTCCCATTTACAGCTAGGAAAGTCCAAAAATTATTAAGCAGTTGTATTAGAATTTAGCCACTACCCTGTTGATATAGATTTCAACTCTGTGTAGATAAATAAAATACGTAAAAAAAACATTAACTGTTCATATTTCAAAAAGCTTTAAAATATGAACAGCTTAGTTCACTAAGTTCATATTTTAGAGTACCCTATGGAAGAAAAAAGTGTTCATATTTTGGGGTGTTCATATACATATTTGGGTGTTCATATTATCGCGTGGTCACTGTAAATATTTAGTTTTATTTTAGTTGTTTTTGGCGAAAAATTCGTGGTAGTGGGAGTTGTTTAACCAATTATGGGTCGATTTTTGCTGTTTTTATATCCTTCCACGAGTGGCAAGGGCGTTTTATTTCCGTTTGTAATTACTACATTTTTCATTTGCGATCCCACAAAGTATACATATATTCTGGACCGTTATAGATAGCGGATTCAATATAGCCATGTCCGTCTGTCCGTCTGTCTGTCTGCTGAAATCAACTTTCCGTAGCCCCCAAATAACTTATATACATGATTCATACATTAATATATCTGCTAAAGAATCTATATAAAATCAAAAAAATCGGCCCACAAATGGCTGAGATATAAGGGAAAACCCATCTGGATTACTAAGTCATTAATATAGACAATATGATAATGATAGATATTTCAAGGCCATAGCAAGTTGGACCTACAATGAGTCAAAATCGGGAAAAATATTTTTTAAACCGAATTTTTTTCACAAAAAAAAAAAAAATTGTCATAAATTATTTTTCTAAAATATTTAAAATTTTTATTTTAAATTATAATTTGGTGAATGGTATATAAGATTCGGTACATACCAAATATAGTTCTCTTACCTGTTTAATACCAAATTTCTCACAACTATAGCTGATATATTAATACTATATGTGGGTCCGTAGGTTATCCGAGGACTTCGTAAAACCTATTTCAACCAACACATAGATAGACAGACGGACAACCAGTATACCTTATATTGTTCCAAATGAAAATTGTGGAAATTACATATTCTGGATGTATTTTTTGAATGTGGAACTTCATATTCCACTATTTCTTTAGTAATTTGAACAAGTAAGAGTGTTGTTATATATACATACTATCAATATGTGACAATAAAATATTTTAGAAATAGGGGTTATATGGAGAATTTCAAGAAGATATTATTATAAGATAATTATGAATGATCAAGTAGTTTTCTGAGGAGAACCTTCTACGGGGACTAGGGGCAAATGTTGGCCGATTTTCGGCATACTTTACAGTATAATTTCAGAGTACGTAGAACTAATTTGTGCAAAATTTTGTCAAGATTGTCGGCAGACAGACGGACGGACATAGCTAGATCATATTAGGACCCACAATTTATATACACAAATATGTTGATGTGTTACAAGCGGAATAACAAAATCCCACAAAATATTATTTTAGGACATGTTTTGTTTTCAAACCATTGTGAAATATTAGAACAATATGACATGATAGGAGACCTTGTGAATCGACCAATAATGTTAATAAGGTATTGAAATTCACAATTGGGTTTTCAATTAGCCAATAAAACAGTGTTTGTTTTTCTTTCTTTTGCAAATATCGAAATAAAGTGAAGGTAAATATTAATATCTGTCTATTATCATGAACAAATTTTATTTGAAGTTGTATTTTCTTCCGAGCAGAGATGAAGAATATAAGATCCATAGATTACAACTAAATAGGTAACTGAGAGCCAAAAATCTAATTCATGAGAATGTATTGCCATGTATTTTTTTTTATAGTATCACCCGTAAGCAGTGTTGCCATTTTGACGCTTTTCATGTATTTTATGACGCTTTTTTGGTCTCGTTACCCTTTTACTTTTTTTCAAATACCCTTTTTTAATAAAGTGCATTTTTTGATGCTTTTTTCCATATTTTGTGGCGCTTTTGGTGCTTTTTGTTAAAACAATGTGATTTTGTAACAAATCAAACATATAAAAGATCTGGGAGCTAATTACCGCAGTCGACCACGATCGGATACTTATTCGAATGTGCGTTTTTTAATTTTTGGTATTCTGTTATTTCATATCGAATAAAATGTATAGAAAATTATAATGATTACGTTTGAAATTTTTTCGATTACGAGTGGGACAATTTTCCCCCTGAGTATTTCATTAAAATCGTCTTGTGCCCAGGTGATGATGATGATTTTTAAAAAGATGTATGTATTTGAAATGTATTATTTCGTTTTTTATTGAATTGTTATTTTATTTTAAGGTTTAGCTTACTCCTAAGTAAATAATAAAATAAATAATTTAATTAAAAATTTAAAGTTTTTTGCTTTTTATCCTTGTTTTGAGTGCCAATTTTACCCTTTTGACCCGTTTTAAATGTGTTATTTGCAAGTGAAAAAATAAATTTTAAAATTTTTTTGTTAGAATTTTTCTTTTTTCTTGGCGCCTTTTACTCTTTTTTCGCCTTTTTTTTCCATTGTTTGATTGATTTCTGTCTCCTTCCGCTCTATGTATATTTCTCTATGATAAGACCGTTGTTGAGTAGGTGACCAACAGTCAAACAGGTGTTGTTTTGTGCAAAGACTTTGCTGTGAATTATTTCACATAGATTTCCGGGAAAAATATTTGTGCATTGGAATTTTCCTGGGATTATTTCCATATTTGAAGATGTTAAAAAAAAGAACTTCTAATAACCAACAAAATATGTATTTATGATAAAGCAAATATGATTCACTAGAAAAACTTAATATTGTAAACCAGTTTTTTAAGAGTTTATTGGAATTATGTACATTGTAAACCTTTTGTCTATAATATAAAAAATAAATAATTTAATTTAATATTTTTATTTTTATGTCATAAAATAGTCATATCTTTATTTAGAGCTTTATTATTGCTAAGTTCGTATAAAGTAGCAAAAAATTTCAAAAACAAAACAAGAATATAATACAATTGCCCAATTCACAATTGATGTCGTAGTGTTGTAGCGTTGTATGTCATAAATATTTTTCAAACACATTTTTTCGAAACAAAAACAAAACATTAATAAAACTAATTACGACATACAACGATACAACGCTACAACGCTACAACACCAATTGTGAATTGGGCAAATATATGTATACATATATATTAGAGTGTCCCTTAGAATTAAATTTTTTGAAATGTTGAAACGGTACCCGCTGAAAACATTCGTATTGACCTAAAATACCACCAACAAAATTTTTAGCTTGTTCTAAGAATGGCAACCCGTGCCGACTTTCGATTTAGTGTTGAGGTGCATTTACAAGGGGAAAAATGAATTTTTTTCAGTTTATTTTTTTAAATTTAGCTATTAAGTAATTACTTTTGCAATTTAATTTAAAAGAATCGAAATGTATACCTAATTGTCGTTCTAATGAGATATAAAAGAAAAAAATGTAGCAACAAAATTAACATATTTTGAAAAATTTTAAAACAAAAGTTTATTCTTACTTAAAATATATCCATATTTACTTGTATATGAGTTTTTATCTTCATAGGATACAATTAACCTATTCGATGATATAACCAAAAAAACTATTTTTTTAACGGCAGTTTCAAAAATTCAATTTCAAATTTTTTAAAATTTTGTTAAACAAATTTCAGAATTTTTTGACCGTCACATGGGGCTTTATTGACAACATAATACGGAATAAAAATGTAAAAAAAAGTATGTCAATACGTCCAATAGTTTTTCCATACCTGTGATTTAAATTTTGCGATTTTCGAGAAAAACTAATTTTTGGCCAGATTTTGACAAATGAGCCGAATTTCCTTACTGTTATGATTTTTAAGTAAAACCAATTCAGAATATTATTGTCCAGGTCAATTTAAATATAGTCTGAATGTTTTACTAAACTCGGAAAACGCTGGTATTTTAGGTCATTACGAAAGTTTTCAGCGGGTACCGTTTCAACATTTCAAAAAATTTATTTCTAAGGGACACTCTAAGATATATTTACATATGTATGTATGTATGTATTTAAGCATTTTGATTTAGAAAATATTTAACCTTGTTTCCTGTCACCTTCTTTTCTTTTTTTAACCGAATTAATTCAAAATATTTATTCAGTTCTTTTTGTTGCTGGTTTTCACACTCATTTGTTTTGACTTTAATGGGATTCAAAATAATATTTTACAAATCTAAATTATTTATTAGTATTGTGCAAATTGAGCTATTGGTGATTTACGGTCACACATGGTAAATATTTGACGATAATTATGGAACCGCTAAATAAAATATATTTTTATATCTTCTATTTATTTGAAAAACATGTCGGTTTGCTATTATAAAAAACTTGCAACTTGGCTTTGTACTAAAGAATGCTTTTTTAAGTACATCCATAAATATTTTAGAAAATTGCCTGTGATCTATTTGCGTAGGTTATTTTTACGGTTTTCATAATTGTGAATTTTTGTTTTTTAAATTAAAATATTTATTTTGTTTATTAGTTCTTCAACGAAAAATAAATATGTATTGTTTTGATTTATTACACAGGTCAACAGCAAAAAAAAGGCTTCACTATCCACTATATATGATAATTGTGAATAAATTCGAAAAGAATCAATCGATTTTTATGATCGATATCTCATTTTGTTGCTATTATATGCGGCTTTGCGATAAAGCAATAAATCTAAACAATTTCTGCCGTTTTCGATTTTTCATGATTTTTTTAAAAATATTTTTTTGCTTCAATTTGTTATTATAACTGCGAAACTACTAAGCCGATTAATACGCAATATATAACCGGATTAAAGGTTATGTAAATTTGAACATTTTAAAGTTTACTTCAATAATATCGGAATAACCATTTTTGAGCTATCATAAAATATTGTGAAAAATTTCAAAATTTAAAAAAAAAATAAACAAAATCTATCCATAGAATTTAAATTTTTTACCATTTTTGTAGTACTGGAACCACAATACATCAAAATTGAGTAGTGGTTTAAAAAGCCTCCAAAATTTTTTCGATTTTGTTGCCCTGTGTTATAATTTATTTTTTCAAATTTAGAAAAACATATGTACATATGTATGTATGTATTTTATTATGAATGAAATACCAGAAATGCAAATTAGTTGTGATTGGCCATGTAAAGGTGTAGATTGTATGACACATTGCCAACATTTATTATTATTTTTTAGTTTGCTTTTGGCATTTTAACTGTTTTAATAACCAAATTATTTCGTCAAATTTGGTTGTGTTTAATGAAAACAATGTTTTTACTAGTATGAATGAATTTGTAAAGAAATACGTAGGAGGCGCTAAAGGTTTATGAAAATTAAATTAAACAATTAATTATGATTATTAATCGATATGGAACTTGTAAACTACTAGTCAGTTTTGAATGGGTATTAGTTAGAATTTATAAAGGGTGTCACAAAATAAATATAAGATTTGAATTAGTTTGAAAACATTATTACTTTTTCATTAAATTGTTAGTTTTTTACTCAATCATAAAGTATTTACCTACCCCCCTCCCCCCATAAAGGCATTTCCCATCTTTAATTTAAAAAAAAAAAAAATTTTATGAAAAAAAAATTCGGGTTAAAAAATATTTTTTCCGATTTTGACCCATTGTAGGTCCAACTTACTATGGTCTTATATACGTCGTTGCACAGGTCTTTGAAATATCTATCATTAGATATCCATATTGTCTATATTAATGATTTAGTAATCCGGATATTGGTCAAAAATCGGTTGTCTCAGACATTTGTGGGCCGATTTTCTCGATTTTAAATAGCAACCGAGCCGGAAGAATTTCGGAGATATTGATGTATCATTCGTGTATGTAAGTTATTTGGGGGCTTCAGAAAGTTGATTTCAACACACAGACGGACATGGCTATATCGACTCCGCTATCTATAACGATTCAGAATATATATACTTTGTGGGGTCGCAAATGAAAAATGTAGAAATTACAAACGGAATGGCAAACTTATATATACCCTTGAAAAATGTAAAATAAATAGAACGATCTAGCTACAGAGAACCTTTAAGATCATGAAAATCATTATAGTCCGACTTAAATATTTTTTTTTCAGAACCAAATCTATTATTCAGCTCAATCTCCAACAAACCGAAACTTTTAAATTTTAATCGATTGATAGTTTTTAGGATTTTCATTATCAAATAATTTGTGGTGTTTACTAACCTAAAGACTAAAGAGGCTCTCTGTAAGTCCATCCGTCCGTCTGTCTGTCTGTCTGTTGAAAACACAATAGGGCAAAAACGAAAGAAGCTAGCTGGCTGAAATTCTTTACAAATACTGTTTGTTGATAAGGTGTGTTTGGTATTAAAAATACCCAATACCGTTTAATGATTTCATCTAAACCCCATGCAATTGTTCCCCGATATACAGTTTGAACAATCATAAACATGTTCAAATTAGTTCTAAGTACTCTGAAATTATACTGTAAAGTATCGCTAAAATCGGCCAACATTTGCCCCTAGTCGCCATATAACGCCCCCTCAGAAAATGACTGTAAGATTCATAATTGATTTATAATAATAAATATCGTGATGAAATGTCTTTTTAGCAACTTTTGTGAGCATCGCTCCATATTTGACTCATATAACTCATTTTTACCAACAATTTTTTTCACTCTTTATCTTAACGCTTTCAGCCACGTTTTTTTGTGTATAAGCTTAAAATCAAAACAATTGCATTTTTACTTTAATTATAATAAATTTATTATAAAAAGTAAGCAAAAACAAATCACAACTTAAAAAACCACCCCATTCCAAGGTTTTTTTGTGGAGTGGGGTGGTTCGTTTACTAATGCGGTTGGTATTCAAAATAATTATGATAAAAATTTTCGTTTCGTACAAATTTTTTTGAAACCGTAGATTTTTGAATTCGGTGAACAATAAACACTCTGTGCTTTTTTTATTGAATGCATGAAAGTCTCTTAAAAACAGATTTTTACAAAATTTTCTAATTAATATTGTTACGAAATTGTACTTGAATTCAAATATAACGATTTTAAGGGCTGATTTAAAAGTAGCATAATGCTTTCAAATAACAGTTCTGTAATAGCAAACTGTAACATATCTGTGGGCATTATTAAATAAAAGCTTCCAGTTGATTTGATCGTATTCAGTTAAAGAACATTGTAGAAAGTACACCACAGATGGCGTATGTATTAGTAAGATCTAGAATATTCGAATTTTGACAGTTAAAGAACAATCTGGAGTGCAGATGGCAATGTTATAAATAGTGGCCTTAAAGTGTGTTGTGTTTTTCAAGTAAATTCGTGTACATTATAAATTGTGTCTGTATTTCTGCGAATTTACAAACGTGTATAAAGAACATTCATTGACTATTTAATTCTGTTGTTGTTGTACATTTGAATAATAAAGAGTTGTTACCATTTTCAAATTACTAAACGGCTTTTATTTGCAATCAAAAGTATCCGGTTTATTTAAAGGAAATAAACTAACTTTTTGAAAAGGTTAAAACGTAACAATATATATTTATCTAACCAGAGTACCCTGACGGCAAATTTTTTCAAAGAAACATAAACGATGACTACAAAAAATATATTTGTTTAGCAAAATTCCAATAGATGCCAATAAACTATGTTTTAAAGACTATAGAAAAGGTGGTTAGTAAAATGACCACTAAACCGCAAAGAGTTAAAGTTTGGTAAAGCGTATAAAAAAATTCAGCACAGCCAAATACAACACACTCTTACTTTTTTCAGCATAACTTCGAATTTGAACCCCCATAAAATTGTTTTTTGTTATATCCCATTTTATGTTAATATTAATTTCTTATAAAGTCACCAAAAAAACCTACCCCAAATTTTCTACATAACAATTTTGTAGTTAACACACATTTTGTTAACAATCATTATCATTAAATTAATTTAGTTTTTAAAGTTTTACATTTAATTTTCCACAAACAGTTACATTTAACCCTTAAATGCATGATTTTTAGTTTTATTTTTCTATAAAGTATCAAATATTTAGTTGATTTTTATTTATTATATTTCATTTAGCTTTAGTTTGATTTAGAATTTCGTTAGCGGAAACTTTTCGTACTCCATTTGATTTTTCTGAATTAGTATCAAGCTTATATTCGTCTAAAATTAAGTGGAACTGGAATGTAGACAATTGGCAAGAATATGCATTAAAGAGTTAACGATTTCCTTTACTGGGGTTATTTGACATTGAACTTGGATTTTTTAATAACAAAATTGTTGAACTTTTAATAATAAAGAATATTTTTTTTTACAATAACCTTACATATTTTAAATTGTAATAAACGTAAAAGGGTGTTGATTACTTTTAAGAAAATCATTTTAAAATTTGAATGTCTACAATTTTTCTTTACTGTATAATTAATTAATGATACAAAATTTTAGTTTAATTTATATTAAACTAAAATTAATATGTACTTATTATGTTAATTATAGTTTTCAAAGTTGCCATTAGATAATAAAATGTTAAAATATCTTTGCTAATACAGTACGACCTCTTTAACATTAATAGTAAATAATAAAACTCAAAAAAACTTCTATAGACTACATATTATTTAAAAATATGGAAAGTAAAACTTTAAAAATTTATTAAAGGATATTGAACTTTAAAACCGTTAGCCAGGTTTCACTGTAATTTAAATACATACTTATAGAAATAATCTTAATTAAATTTACAATGTTTAACATGTTCAGCAAATTATTCGAATAGTGGACATTAAGTGTTGTCCCTCATATTTTTTAGCCCTTATTGTTTTACCAGATTATTTAATGGATTAAAACATTTCATTATTTTTGTAGCAAACATGATACTTAATTCTTGCTGTTTATTTAATATCAGTTATTATTTTAACGATTTCAACTGAATCGTATATTCTAGGTAATCTGCATAAATAAATGCACGAAAATATTAATTTAACTGGAATAAAAACTTGTTGAACCACATTTGTGTGCATTATTTACATGGTCAAAATAAACGTCATAAGTAAAACATTAATGTTGCTATTTGTATTTATAATAAAACAATACTTTCAAAAATGCGTAATTCCTGAACATTTTATTTATTTGTTTGGTAATCGACTTTTATTTTTATTTTTTTTTTAAGAAATTAAACATAAATAAACATATGCAGGCATGAAAGTAATCTGTTGTGATTACAAATTAAAATATCACGTGCACCCTTGCAGCTAAAATTTAATACGTAACTGCTAACTAATACAGGCTATAAAGGCAACTTAAACAATAAGTGGTTCCCAATCATTATAACAACAGATTCGTAGGATGATACTCAGGGCTGATACTAACAATCCACAAACAAATTTCTCGCCGAATTCGATCAGCTGGTTCGAAGCTAAATCTTTTTGTTTCGAAAACTGTTTCCATATTGTATAACTGAATTCGATGGGAAATCCTAAAAGCAATGAACAATTTATTAACTTCATAAAATGTTTTAAAAAAATGCAAAATCAACTGAAATAAAATTTCTGAAAATTGTCATAGTTTATTTTAAATTTACACATTTTTTTAACAATTTTATTTATCGGTTATCAGATTTTCAGAATATTTTTCACAGCAGGAATGTCACTAGAAAATGTGTTTTATGGGAACTTAAAGTTCCCATGCTAAATATCTAAAAAAAAATCTCTTTTTGCGTTATGTAGTATTTTTTATAATTTAATTTTTAATAATTAACGTGATTCACTTCAAACAATTCTATTAGTATTATAATGATTTATTTAATAAAAATTTCCCACATATGAGTTTTAAAATGGTTTTTATTAGTTCACATGTCATTTATAGACATGCAAGTCATTAGCAAATGCAGTGAGAATTATTTTTTATATCAGATAATATTGATATTAATATATTTTTAGTAAATATAAAAGTTTATTAAACTTAATGCAAAGTAAATTCCGTGTTCACATTAAATAGGATTTTCTGGGAATTTCATATGGAAACTAATCTGATCAAGATTTTTTTTGGTTATAATTAAATTTTTTTCGGCAGCAAAGAACTTTTTTTATTCGTAGAATACGAAAATTTAAAATTGTTATTATTTTCATATAAGCGAATTTCTATGGTACAAATCTCCCATAAAAATATAGTTATGTAGAAAATTATATTACACACCCGATTTTCTATATAAAATACAGTTATACACAAGATTTTCTATAGAAACAACAGTTATTGTGTATAACTTTCATAAATATACTGTTATACACAAGATTTTCTTTAGAAACTACAGTTATACACAAGATTTTCTATAGCAAAACTCAGTTATACACAGGATTTTCTATAGAAATTACTGTTATGCTTAAGATTTTCTATAGAAAATACTGTTATACACCGGAATACCGTAATTAGAGTTTTTCACGGGACGAGAAATCGCAAAATTTTAAATCCTGAAATCCCTGGAAAATGTGCGAGAATTCCCAGGAATTATTGTCCTTAGTTTCATGTGATTTTTTTGAACTATATTTTCTCCAAAAGAAGCTTAAAGCTTCAAAACAAATGCAGAATATTTATACAAGAAAAATATTCAACCCAAATAGACCAATAAAAAGTTCATTATTCAAAATATTCCAAAAACTCATGAATATTCACGGCTGTCACAGAATTCTATCCGATCGAAAGTGTAATTACACTATACAACACCAAAAAATAAACAAGTAAGAAAGTATGGTCGGTCAAGCCCGACCATATAATACCCTACACCAAGTAAATGAGTAAAAATATTTTTCTTTTAAAATATCAATAATTTATATTTTTGAGTGATTTTTGGAAGTGGGCCTTATATGGGAGTTATGACCAATTATGGACCGATCACCACAAAATTAGGTCGTGTGATTTATGTCTATATTAAAGTTAACTATGTTGAATTTTGTGTGTATACCAACATTTTTAAGCGATTTATGCACTTTAAAGTGATTTTCGGAAGCGGGTCTATATGGGAGCTATGACTAATTATGGACCGATCGTAACAAAATTTGGTGACATGAATTTTGTATATATAAAACTTATTTGGAGCGAAATTTGTGTAGATACATAGATAAATTAAACATTTATGACCGATAAAGTCCAATTTCGAGGGGACATTTGTATGGGGGCTAGGTGAAATAATGGACCGATTTCAGCCAGTTTCAATAGGCTTGGTCCTTTTTGGGCAGTAAACTGTAAATGCACTTACCAGCATCAATGAGCAGGTAAGTGCATTGAGGTTAACTGCATTTTTGACTTACCTGCACAAAATATCGTGCAAAGTTGATTGTGCAGGTAAGTCATAATTATTGTATTCTAATTTTGTTCAATAAATGTTTCTAAAACAGACAAACATTTTACTGAATCAACACATAGAAAAAACTATATTTCAGAGACCGAAAATAACGGGTTCACTTTCATTTCAATGGTAAATTCTCATTCGCAGCAATTTAAAAATAATTTTTGTGATATATCTCTGAGAGAGTGATTTATTCGACATTTTAGGTTTGGGGTTGAGAGAAACAGAAAAGAAGCAAACACAAATAATCTGGATGAGTGATTTATAATTTATTTTTTTCGTAAAGATCAGCTTGTGACTTTTATTTGCAAACATGAAAAATAAATCGCAAAAATGCATTTGATGCAAATCAACGCTTAAATATATAAAATTTATCAAAAGATTAATAACAATTTAAAACAAAATTCTCATTTCTGTTACTCAGACTTTATACATATCATACTTCATACTTATCATATTAATTCCAAAATTTGTTAAAAATTACTAATAATATGTTATTGTATGTAAATAAAAGAGAAAGTAACAGTTATTAAGAACAAGAACAAATGAATTGTTTATCACACACCAAACCATTAAAAACAACAAAAACGAATAAAGGTCATACCAAACCATTTAAATAAAAATAATTTTATAACTGTTATTTTCAGTGATTTATTTTTATCACAAAAATATAAATCACAATTTGGATTTTTTGATATATGGACGAGTTATTTGCGATCTTTGCTATATTTCAATTCAAATATTTATCACATATTGAACTGGTTTCAATTATTTCATAATTGAATCAAGTATTCATGTGCTCAAAAACAAAATTTTCTGATATTATCTATTGAACACATGAATACTTGATACATTTATGAAATAATTGAAACCAGTTCAATATGTGATAAATATTTGAATTGAACTGTTTAAAAAATTGTTTTTTCTGTGTAACACTAAGACATTCCAGAAAACCGGAATCATTGAAAATTTTGTGTTTTAAACAAGTATTTGTTTGGATTTGTCTTGTAATTTCAAATAACTTATTTTTACGAAATTTGTTGTTTGAAATTACAAATTTTGTGATGGGTCCCAATTTTATCTGATTCTGTAAATTTCTTTATTGAATTAGAAAATTAATTTGTGGATGTTGAGAGGCAGAGACTAAACACTTGTGGTTAGTTAAATAACTACTTTCAGCAGTGTAGTACAAACAAGTTTAAGTGATTACAGCATAGATTACTTACTGAAACTAAAATGAATCAGGCTAGATTACCGGGGATGTATGTGTAAAGAACCAATTTACTTATATTTGCATTATATGTCAAATTATCCAAAAATATATAAATTGGAGTCAGCCAAGTAATTATACACTAGTGAAAATTATTGTCATACATTGATTACTTAAGTACTTACTTAGTTACTCTCATTTTCGTTGTAATCGCATATACAAGAAACACAGCATATATAAACTTTAAGAACAGCTGAAATAATAATTTGTTACTTAAATTATTTATATTGTTAATAAATTTATAAATAGACATTAAATATCCACAGATTGTGCTGTGTAGTAAATACAATCTATGTTACTTGTCACGTTATTTAAAATCATATACCAAACTAAGTTTAGTTTAATCGCACAATGGATGGAAATTGGCAATTTATAGGAAATAAATAAAAAATAATCAAATTTCATATAATGATCTTAACTTCAGTCATTACTTTGTTTAGAATTTGTAAAAGTTATATAAAAATTGATCCTGTGATTTCTTTTGATTGATATTGATATATATGTAGGTACATTAAATTAAAGCAGAGCACCAAAAAAAAAGTACCTAATTGAATAAAAAACAAGTAAGGAAGTATGGTCGGTCAAGCCCGACCATATAATACCCTACACTAAGTAAAAGAGCAAAAACATTTTTCTTTTAAAATTTCAATAATTTATATTTTTGAGTGATTTTCGGAAGTGGGCCTTATATGGGGGCTATGACCAATTATGGACCGATCACCATGAAATTAGGTCGTGTGACTTATGAATACATGGAAGTTATTTATGTTGAATTTTGTGTGTATACCAAAATTTATGCACGTTAAAGTGATTTTCGGAAGCGGGTCTATATGGGAGCTATGACTAATTATGGACCGATCGTAACAAAATTTGGTGACATGAATTTCGTATATATAAAACTTATTTGGAGCGAAATTTGTATAGATACTAGGGTATTCATTCGACTAATGATCGTTCGATTAATCGAATTATTTCTTACGAACAATTTAAAAATGGCCATTTTCGAATAACGAATAATTCGAACAATTTTAGGTAGAATAATCGAATAAAACGAATAATTGTTCATATAAATTTAAATTTATTAAATTGCTTAAAATTTTTCATAATTTCAAATTTAAATAAGTAATAATAACTCACAAAAATTATATTGTTTCTGAAATTCGACAAATAACTAAAGACAAGGTCTTTTGACCTTCTATAGATATACAAATATTACTGCAAGAAGTTACAATTCTAAAAACAAATCTTTCAAAATTTTTAACTTAGGCCTTGAACCAATTAAAATAAAAGGTACGGAATAAAATATTTGTTATTTAGCTGGCGAAATATTAGAAGAATCGCAATTAATAATCAAAATATTAACTTAGCTTAAAGTGGAGTTGAATGTGATCGAGAATGTGATTTTGAAACGGTCGTCGAAAGTGATATTGAGGATGACATTTATAATGATTGCATTGAAATAGATGAAGGCCATGATCTTAAAATATATGTACATAAGTGATGTTATTAACTGCGTACATATGTGTTGCAAAATATTTAATAAATCGAATGATAAACACAAATATGGTGTTCGTCTTATACTTGATTTTGAACATCGCGTGGTTGATTTATCGCCGCTTTTAATATATCTTTGTACCTATGTGCAGCGTTTAACATCTTTGGCTAACATGGTAATAAACTTTTTGCGTATTTGTAAATGCGTCAATAATGCACTGTCTGACTTCATATTAGCCACGTTCACTGACAATAATATCAAACTTTGGACAAATTCCCTTTGTTGTGTAATTCCCCAAGACCACTTTATTCAGCAAAGATTCGGCAACGTTGATAGAGCTTGATGTATAATACAATTTGTTATAAATAATTTAGAAATAGTGAATAATTAATTTACGAAAGAATTAGTTACTCAATTTAAAACCCGAATTAATGAACGACATAAAAAAGTTCTTAATACGTTTATATTGTATTTGAATTCAGGATCATGTCCAACTAGCTCAAATTTTTTAAAGCATAGCTCCATACGGAAACTAATTAGTTTGCTAGTCAATTGTTTTGTAGATTGTTCGAGAGGGAATCTGATCAGAATATTTTTGTTGAAAATTTAATGATGGACTTTGTTTTCGAATAATTTTTAACATTAACAATACTTGAATTGTTAACTTTAACGTTATTTTTTGTTTTTCTTTAACAATAAAATATTAAAAAAACCGAAATCAAAACTTCATTCTTTAGTTTTTTAAAAAAATTTAAATTTTTTGAATAATTCGATTAATTTTAAACGTGTGATCGAATTATTCGAACCAGTTAAAATATCTTATTCGAATTATTCGTTTTATTCGAACAAGAGAAAAATCGAATAATTCGAATACCCTAGTAGATACCTATATAAATTAAACATTTATGACCGATAAAGTCCAATTTCGGGAGGACATTTGTATGGGGGTTAGGTGAAATAATGAACCGATTTCGCCCATTTTCAATAGGCTTGGTCCTTGGACCGAAAAAATTATATGTACAAAATTTTATCGAAATATCTCCAAAATTGCGACCTGTACTTTTCGCACAAGGTTTACGTGGACACACGGACGGACATCGTTTAATCGACTCAGAAAGCGATTCTAAGTCGATCGGTATACTTTAAGGTGGGTATATTTTGGGCGTTACAAACATCTGCACAAACGCATTATACCCTCCCCATTATGGTGGTGTAGGTTATAAAAAATAAAATATAATTTATACCACCATAAATTATTATAGGCGTGGGAATAAATAATTATAAATAAATTTTTTTCTTTGGTAAAAATGATGGGATTTTTTCTACTCATTTCGTAATTTTAAATTAAAATCTAAGATTTTTATTTTTTCACTGACGTATCAAAAAATAAGTAATAAATTATAGTCGGCCACGTCCAACCATATAACACTAGGGTATTCGAATTATTCGATTTTTCTCTTGTTCGAATAAAACGAATAATTCGAATAAGAGATTTTAACTTGTTCGAATAATTCGATCACACGTTTAAAATTAATCGAATTATTCGAATAATTTAAATTTTTTTTAAAAAGTAAAGAATGAAGTTTTGATGTCGGTTTTTCAATATTTTTTTGTTAAAGAAAAACAAACGACGTTAAAGTTAACAATTCAAGTATTGATAATGTTAAAAAACATTCGAAAACAAAGTCCATCATTAAATTTTCAACAGAAATATTCTGATCAGATTAACTCCCGAACAATCTACAAAGCAATTGTCTAGCAAACCATTTAGTTTCCGTTTTGTAGCTATGCTTTAAAAAATTTGAGCTAGTTGGACATGATCCTGAATTCAAATACAATATAAACGTATTAAGAACTTTTGTATGTCGTTCATTAATTCGGGTTTTAAATTGAGTAACTAATTCTTTAGTAAATTAATTATTCACTATTTCTAAAGTATTTATAACAAATTGTATTACACATCAAGCTCTATCAACGTTGCCAAATCTTTGGCGAATTACACAATAAAGGTAATCTGTCCAAAGTTTGTTATAATTGTCAGTGAACGTGAACGTGGCTAATTTGAAGTCAGGCAGTGAGTGCATGATTGACGCATTTAAAAATACGCTAAAAGTTTATTACCATGTTAGACAAAGATGTTCAATGATGTTCAAAATCATGTATAAGACGAACTCCATGCTTTTCTTGCAACAAAACGTTAGTTTGCAATATTTGTGTTTATCATTCGATTTATAAAATATTTTGCAACACTTACGTACGCGGTTAATAACATTACTTAAATATATTTTAAGATCATGGCCTTCATCTATTTCAATGTAATCATTATAAATGTCATCCTCAATATCACTTTCGACGACCGTTTCAAAATCACATTCTCCATCACATTAATCTTAGTTAAAGTTTTGATTATTAATTGCGATTCTTCTAATATTTCCCCAGCTAAATGACAAATATTTTATTCTGTACCTTTCATTTTCATTGGTTTAAGTCCTAAGTTAAAAATTTTGAAAGATTTGTTTTTAGAATTGTAAGTTCTTGCAATAATAATATTTAAATATTTATAGAAGGAGCTATCGAAACACTCATCTACAGTGATCGAAAGTCCCTTTGTCTTTAGTTATTTGTCGAATTTCAGAAACAATACAATTTTTCTGAGTCATTATTACATATTTAAATTTGAAATTATGAAAAATTTTAAGCAATTTAATAAATTTAAATATATATGAACATTTATTCGTTTTACTCGATTATTCTACATAAAATTGTTCGAATTATTCGTTATTCGAAAATGGCCATTTTTAAATTGTTCGAATAATTATTCGTAAGAAATTATTCGATTAATCGAACGATCATTAGTCGAATGAATACCCTATATAACACCCTTTACTGAGTATATGAGAAAATCAGTTTTCTTTTAAAATTTCAATAAATTAGTTTCAAGAGTGATTTTCGGAAAAGTCAGCTATGACCAATTATGGACTGATCGTCAAGAAATGTGGATTCCTAAATTTTTATGAGATGCTCGTTAAAGTGATTTTCGGAAGTGGACCTTATATGGGAACTATCGTCATTAAATTATGTCGTGTGTTTTATATCTATATGAAACTTATTTCTTTTGAATTTTATGTGGATAGCGAAATGTTTTGTTAAAGTGATTTTCGGCAGTGGTACTTATATGTCCCAATGTTTAAATGTGATTTCCTTTTATATAAAACTTATTTGTTGAGGCATTTGTGGGGATACCTATCTATATAAATCAGACATTTAGGTGAAAAAGTACTATTTCGGGAGGATATTTGTATGGGACTAGATGAGATAATCGATTGATTTCGGCAAGTTTCAAAGTACTAAACTTCTTCAAAATTGCGACTTGTACTTTGCGCACTAGATTTAGTTGAACAGCCAGCCAGCCAGATGGACGGATATCGTTTAATCGACTCTCAAAGTGATTCTGACCAATATTTTTGGGCGTTACAAACATCAGCGCAAACGCTATATTATCTCCCCACTATGGTGGTGTAGGGTATAATAAATATGACGTTGATTTCTGAAAAAATGCCGTGGAATCAAAACCTAAACTATCCGTACTATGCATACTAGACTAAAAATTAAACTTAAATCATTAAATTTATTGTAATAAATTAAAATAGTGAAAAAAGTTATTGTAAAGATAGGGGATTTTTCTTGGTTTTTTGCAAAACCTGTTGTAATTTCAGGTAAATTTCTTCTACATATAATAATGAATATTTGCAAATTAAAATATTATTTCAATAGCTTGTGTATTTAACTTATAATTTGTTCCCTAATTGATTGGAATCTATGAGTGGTTGGTTCAAGTTATTTTTGCCTTAATGTATGTTCGGTTTGTTTTTTATTATTTATTTTAATAGTTTTTATTTGTTTTTTAGTCACAAAATTTTATTTTAAAACGTGATTTCTTACATTTATACTGACTGATGCGGGTTTTTGTATATACAATTAATAAAAATATATTTCTATATATAATTTTAAACCATTATTTTATTTAGTTGTTTTTTTGTTTATTTATTTTGGTGGTGTGTTTTTATTTAGAAATAAAATCGTGCTTTCCTGCTTTTATTTTGGCCATTGATGTACGCAAATCGAATGCAAAATCAACCACAAAATTTATATTTAAACGGGTATGCATGCACACTACATGTATTAACAGAGATTTTTCAGTTTGACAATTTAAAATGTCTCTTGTATGTATGAAATGGATGTGTCAAAAGTTATAAGGCCTAACTCCACTTTTCAAAAACTTTTCAATTTTTTGTGAAATTTAGTTTAATTTAACCATTTGTTCCGTTTTATCATTTTCATAAATTTTGAAAATCAAGTTTTCTTACATGACTAATTTATTCTAATTTTTATTTTGTGGAGTTAGGCCACATCCAAATAATAGTATAAAATGAAAATAATAAATGATGAGTTCATAGCTGAGTTGTAACCCATAGTTTCCTTCTAAGAATAGTTTTGTAAAATAAACAAATCACGACTTTCCAATTTAGTTTTGAACTCAGTTAGTTACATGTAGGGTGCATTATTATTTTTATTGCAAGATTTAAGTAGTTTTTTTTTTGTCTCATTATTTTGCTATTAAATCTTTTTTTCTCTCTCTTTTTATTTACTTTATATATTTTGTTATTCATGCGTTAAATTACATATTATGTGGTTTGTATTTTGTTTTTATTTATTTCATTATTTGTTTTCTTTTCATTTGTTTGTGTTACTTGGAGAGTTCAAAATTTGCCGGCAAAATTAATCATGGTAGTTTAATATTTGTATGGATGCTAGAGTACTGAAAGTGTTAATATACCCAGTAGTTCTGGGTGACATTAATAGCTACGTGTTTAATCAGTAGAACATGTACGTGTCCTACATAGATTATAAATAGACTGTGTAATAGCTTGGTTCGAAGAAGTCGAATTGGATTTTTATATAAAGTCAGTTACCTTACCAGCTTACAACTTACTTGATTAGCTATATAACATGTTATTTTAATATGGACTAGTGCTAAGCGGCAGCTAATTAACCTCAAATAGTAAGTTAAAATGACATCTCATAGACAAAATTTCTTCCGACTACTCTCCAATAGATTATTGCTGGTGGGAAAAATAACTACTTTCTAAAGTACAGTACAAAATAAGTAGAGACACGCTAGACTACCTGGAATGTAAGCATACCCATCCGTTCTAGGAGACTGTCCCGAATTAGTGATTTTACATATCATTTAGGGTGAAAACTAGCTACGTGGTTAGTTATTTTAACACGTACATGTCAATTAACCCTTGTGGATTACAATGAGACTGTCTTATAGCTGGTCCAAAGAAGTCAGCGCATTGGATTCACTAGCTACTTAACTGGATACTTGATCAGCTACAGTACTGGTTATTTTAACATGTACGAGTGCTAATTGACCTCAAATAGTAAGTTAAAATGACATCTCATAGTCAGTCCAATAAACGATTGCTTTTAAACAGACCTCCGACAACTCTCCAATAGATTACTTCTGCTGTGTAAAATAATAACATTCTAAAGTGCAGTTCAAATAAACGTTTAAAGTGACTTCTCTTTATGTTACATAGAGAAACTAAAGTGACAACACTACATACTACTTAGAGGCAATTAAGTGACTATTGATTTCAAGCTAGATTACTTGGGATGTATGAAATAACCAATTTACTTCTATCTACACTAACGACCAAAATATTATTAAGTACTCAGAAACATTTTCGGTACGGTCATAAATGATGACCGGCCAATTGTAGAAAATTTATAAACTATTTTAAAAAAAAGTGTAAATTAGACTAGTACTGGAACCGATCATTAATTTTAGTTAAACTCAAAACACATTACAAAATATATGGATATAAAATTATTTGTTATATTAAAATGTCAAACAATATTTAAAAAAAAGAACAATTTAAAACGGCAATTAAATCAAACAATGATTAATTTGTCCCAAAGAAATTATAATATAAACAAAAATTGGCGCATGTTCACTGATAAAACGTCAGAGCCAGAATACACAGAATCTCTTGTATTTCGGTTCTTCAGAGTCTGAAGAAGCTAAAATAAATTCGAAGGGATTTTTAACTATAGAATACAAACCGAAATTCGAATTCAATGAAAAGGGTTTATTAAAAATTTACACTTATATTGCGATATTTAGTGTAAACAGCAAATTATTTTTTTTTTGTTTCGAAAATTTCGAATTTTGTGCCAACAAAGCTTCATATGCGGGAAGTTTTGATTTACTTCTTTAAATTAAAGCAAGTAGGAAAGTATGGTCGACCCTACCCTAAATAAATGAGCAAAAACATTTTTCTTTCAAAATATCAATAATTTATATTCGTGAGAGATTTTCGGAAGTAGGCCTTATATGGGAGCTATGACAAATTATGCACAGATCACCATAAAATTAGGTCGTGTTATTTATGTCTATATGAAAGTTATTTATGTAAAATTTTGTGTGTATACCAACATTTTTAAAAAATTTATGCACGTTTAAGTGATTTTCGGAAGCGGGTCTATATGGGAGCTATGACTAATTATGGACCCATCGTAACAAAATTTGGTGACATGAATTTCGTATCTATAAAACATATTTGGAGCGAAATTTGTGGAGATAAATTAAACATTTATGACCGATAAAGTCCAATTTCGGGAGAACATTGGCATAATGGACCGATTTCAGCCCGTTTCAATAGGCTTCCTTCGTCCTTTGGTAGAAAAAATTATATGTACCAAATTTGATTGAAATATCTTCAAAATTGCGACCTGTGCTTTGCGCACAAGGTTTACCAGACAGACGGACATCGTTTAATCGACCCAGAAAGTGATTCTAAGTCGATCGGTATACTTTAAAGTGGATGTTAGACTAATATTTTGGGCGTTACAAACATCTGCATAAACGCATTATACCCTCCCCACTATGGTTCAGTAGAGTATAAAAAAGTGCCGCTGTAGCACACCGATTACTCACCAAAGCTTATGGTGAATGAGTTCCATCGGTTTCAACGTTTGTGCGAAGATCTACAAAAATTGCTCGACTTTTCTGTTTGTTTTATATAGTGCCGGTCAAAATAGTAGCACCACAGAACTTTAAAGCAATCAACATGGAAAATATTTTTATTTTCATAGTAATTTTAATATACTATAAGATAGTTAATTAATCTCTATTTCTTCTATGAGTAAAGTTTTCTTTAAGAAAAATTAACCTTTCAATCAATTATATGGTATTTTTGAAAAATACCCAGATTTTATGCAGTCAAAATAATAGCACCATCGCACAGTGGTCGGTGCTGTATGGAGTCGGCGGCCAAAAATACTTCCAGTGTAGGTATCAACTTGTAATTTCGGTCACGGCTTTATAAATATGTCAGAACTGTTTAATGATAAAACGGGAGTGTTTTATGACTCATACCCACCCCCTACCATACCTTAGCATCCAAATTCACCACAACGCTCAGTGTGAGGTTATGACATTCTAGTTAATCAAAATTCCATATCTCGGTAATAAATAATAGTACATTTATAATTTTTTGTACAATATATAATAAGGATATTACACACATTTTTTTTCAAAAATGGGCGTAATTGGACAACTGCCAAAAATATGTGAGCGCGAAAGTTTGCAATTATAAGATGTGACTATTGCAAAAACAATTTATTATAAGGACCAAATTCATAAAGTAAAAATATTAAAAGTCCGTGGAAAAGAAAAAAACAAACACAATTCTTTACATGCATAACAATAACAAAGCAACGCGAACATAAACTAACAAAACACCTCACAAAAATTCAAAGTTGGACATCGAAAACAACGAGGCCGCTTTGGTGTATGGGACATAAATCAAAGAGATGCAAAAGGATGCAGCTGAAATTTCCAATTTTAGAATCTTGGAATATTAACTAATAAACCAGAAAAAATCCCATTGGAGACGTCAGGGGGAAACACAACTAAAACTCTAGT
This sequence comes from Calliphora vicina, assembly GCF_958450345.1. NCBI lineage: Eukaryota > Metazoa > Arthropoda > Insecta > Diptera > Calliphoridae > Calliphora > Calliphora vicina. The sequence goes on along the minus strand of NC_088780.1, from coordinate 135,516,300 downwards.
TGAAATTGAAATATATGGTCGAACGAACACTAAAAATGACACTGGGCAAATATTAATTTTATAAAAAGTACACAAGAAGCTAAACACATTGTAATTATCTTAAAATTAAGTTAATACCTTCCAATTCAATATTCATTTTGATTTATTTCAAAAAAACATCTTTTTATATAGTTTTAATTAATTTAAAATTGCGCTTAATTTTCCACTTTTTCACTCTGCAAAAACCAACTGTCAACATGCTCTCACTTTTGAAGCTATTCCTGAAGAGTATAGTTGGAATAAAACAAAGACAACTATAAATTTTAAAACCTTGTTTTTATAAGAAATAGTGATGACACATTTGGTGACAAACTTTTCACTTTTTTTTTTTATTTTTGGCCTATGGGATCGACCAGTGTGCATCGTAAGAAATTGTCGAAAAAATATAGAATATTTTTGTTTTCGATTTCAAAAATCGCCATAATATTAAGGGTACTCATTTAAACGCTTAAGTTTCCCATTTGTGCAAATGGGCAAATTTGCGCGACATGTTTCATGAACCCACCTTTTCAATTTTGTGCAAGTTTATACAGAAAATTTATATTTGTCAAATAAAAATACATAAATTCAACAAAAGCTTTAATAATTTTTTTTCAAATTGTATAAATTTTAATTTTAAAATGTTGAATGAAAGTTAAATCTTTGGAACAAACGGTGGTATACATAGTTTGGAAGACTTTGTTTATGTTCTAGCTGTTGGTTAATGTTTTCATACACAATAAGGGTCCTCATGTAAACGCTTATATGCCTCGTAAACTGTGCAATCTGTGCATTTTTATACTCTCGCAAATGAACTGTCAAAAAATGTATGGAAATTCGTTTGCACAACTCGGATAAGTTTGCGCGACAATTTAGACTCGCAAACTTGAATTTATTGTGCATTTGATGAATCAGCTGCTTTTGTTTACTTTTATTAATAAGAAATAAAAATCAAATAAAATATAAAAATTTTGAGCATGTGAAAATTGTGTAACTTTAGAACAGAATGATTGTATTAAATGACATTGTATATGAAAGCATTAACCAACAGCTAGAACATAAATAAAATCTTACAAACTATGTATATCACCGTTTGTTCCAAAGATTTAACTTTCATTCAACATTTTTAAAATTAAAATTTATACAATTTGAAAATTTATTTTTTAAGGCTTTTGTTGAATTTATTTTTATTTGACATTTGTATCAAATAGAGAGAAATTTAATGTATAAACTTGCACAAAATTGAAAAGGTGGGTTCATGAAACACGTCGCGCAAATTTGCACAATTGAACAAATGGGAAACTTAAGCGTTTAAATGAGTACCCTTAATGTCATTTAATACAATCATTCTGTTCCAAAGTTACACAATTTTCACATGCACAAAATTTTTATATTTTATTTGATTTTTATTTCTTATAAATAAAAATAACAAGTAAACAATTCAAGTTTGCGAGTCTAAATTGTCGCGCAAACTTATCCGAGTTGTGCAAACGAATTTCCATACATTTTTTGACAGTTCATTTGCGAGAGTATAAATATGCACAGATTGCACAGTTTACGAGGCATATAAGCGTTTACATGAGGACCCTTATTATAATTTGAATTAATTTATATCGAAATGAATAATATTTAAAACAAAAAAATTAATTTTACTTTTCAAATTTTTTTAGTAACTAAAAAAGTGGTGTATGTGAGCTCTAGCCCAATAAACCAGAAAATGATATGATAGCAAAACCGATATTACCTTATGGGGGCGATTATAATATCATATATTATTATTGAAAACGATATTATTATAATATAGTTTTCATTTCAATAAAATAAATAAATAAATTACAAACATTTGAAAAAAACTTCAAACTGAAAAATAATTTAAATTAAAAATTTTCAATCCAAATACGCAAGATGGAAACAAAATAAATATTAACTCATATAAAACGTTATTTGATTTAAACTGTGGGTAGGTAATAAGCACGCGAATATTTGCTTAAATTTAAACATTCAAATATTTGCAAAATTATGCCTATGTGCTGTATGTGTGTGAATGAGATGAAAATATGTACAGTGCCGAACTTAAGTATTGGCACAGGATGCTCATTGTACTTTAAGGTCGATTTAAAGCAGTGATGTTCAAAAATAAAAATGAAGATATTTGGTGAGAGAGCTACCCAGCAAACATAATGTCAAACACTTAAAATAATAACAAAATGAAGAAAGTTTAAATTTAGAATTTTTGTCAAATAAAACCAATTTATTAAATGAATATAATTTAAATTTTAAGGAAATGAAAGAATATACATTATACGGCCGAAATACTCTCAAATTTTTTATTTATTTTTAAATTTGTTTTTTTGTGTTCAATTGTAATTGAAACGCGTGTGTTTGCTATGCTTCATCCAAAAACCAACCAACAACAATGCTTATTGAATTTCTGAAAAAATGAGACATTTATTACGCTCTTTAAAAGAGCGTAACAAATGTGTTTAAATTTTTTAAACAATTGTTGTATGGGATGAACATCACTGATTTAAAGGCCATATTGTTGATATTTTTAATAAAAAAATATATTTATCAGATAGATTGATGAATTTCCTACAAAATACCACCAACTTTATTTCAACAATTTTGCAATATTATTTACTAATAATAAAAAGACGAAAAATTCCCCAATTCCGTCGAACAAAACTATTGGCACACTTAACCAGATTCTTCAAATTTTATCAATCTATCCACTTTTTGTTCATAGAAAATGCCATTTTATCTTCTTTTATTTAACAGTTTTCGTTTCTAAAACTGTTAATGTCAATTTGTAAAAAATTTGCACAATAATTATCAATTTTGCTGAAAATAGCTAACAAAAAAAAGGAAACAACAGAATCTGAGCGCAAAATCATTTTTCACTTGCACAATCAAGGAAAATCGTATGCTGAGATTGTAGAGATTATGGAAAGGAGCCGTTTTACAATTCGGAGTATCGTGCAACGTTTTAAGGGAGCATCAACAATTGAAGTCGTCTAGATCCTTAAGTGAGCGTAAATGCAGCCATATAATCAAAAAGGTCAAGTTATGTTCAAAAATATCTTTAGCAAAGGTTGCTGCAGAGATTAAAGAAGAGTTTGGGAAAGAAGTTCACGCAGCAATAGCCAGAAGAGTGCTATAGAAGACAAACTATAGTTGTCGTATTGCTAGACATAAACCATTTATTTCATCTGTGAACCAAAAGAAGCGTTTAGAATATGCCGTTTAGGAATTTACGTAAGCCACATGATTTTTAGCACCAAGTGCTACTCTCTGATGAAAGCAAAATTAATAATTTTCGCTCTGATGGCCGTCAAACGGTATGGAGAAAACCCAATAAAAAACCAAACAAAATATTGCTTCAACAGTAAAACATGGTGCTGGAGAGGTAATTGTGTGGGGTTGTATGTCCGCTGCAGTGGTTGGAGAGCTGGTGTTCATTGACGAAATAATGGACAAAGTGAAATATATGGAAACACCTCAGAAAAAGTGCAGAAATGTTAATTTTACCATTTTCTTTCACTTTTCAAAATGACAATGACCCCAAAAATTCGGCCTATACTGGATATATGTGGCTTTCATACAATATTTCGCATGACCTACCACACCCTCCACAATCTCCGGATCTCAACCCAATGGAGCATCTGTGGGAAGAGCTAGATAAGCGAGTGAAAAAGGAATTAGTTGAAGAATGTCAAAGTATTGGGTCAGATATCACAAACAAGTTGGTGGATTCATGCCTAAGCTACTCGAGGCAGTTATAAAGCAAAAATCACTTGCAACTATATACTAAATTTTGCAATGTTGCTTCCTAAATCAAATGTTTTTTTTAGCTTTTAATGAAGTGTGCCAATAATTTTGTTCATTGAAATGAAGTATTTTTTATGTTGTTTTGTTATTAATAAATAGTGGTATTTAATTGTTGAAATGAATTTGGTTATATTTTATAGGAAATTCAACAGTCTATCCGGTAAATATATTTTTTTATTAAAAATCTCTACAATACTGCCTCTAAATAAACCTTAAAGTACAATGAGCATCCTGTGCCAATACTTAAGTTCGGCACTGTATGTATGATATGATATGTTATTTTCCTTTCCAGGTTTTTATCTTATTTCAGCGATATAATATCTATCTAGTATAAGAGATTAAATAAATATACAATTTTTAATATTAAATAGCATTCTATATGCTATCGTTTTTATTGGAAATTATGATAGCGAAAACGATATCATAATTGCCTGGAAAAACGATATTGTAAGGAACGGTACAATTTAGTCCGCAAAAACTATCGTTTATGACCCGCGAACGATATCATATATGATAGTTTATATCATCTAGATGATATCGTTTCGATATCGTTTTAATATCGTTTGGTTTATTGGGAGTTTAAAAAATTATGATTTCTGAACATACAAATTAGCTTAATTCAGAAAAAAACTATTTAAAGATATTTAGAAATGGTTTTAAAAAACATTGCGTTGAAATAAAAATATAAATTTTAGGTTGCGAAACCGCTTATCGCTTTTAATCATAACACTCTTGGCCCACCATTTCGAAAATCAGGCATTTATGTTCTGCACGGTGGTCAAAAGTGGCGACTAGTGTTGCAGTTATTCACTGACCATTACAAGAGCAAAATTTAAATTATTTAAATCCTAGAAAAGTTTTATCAATAACAATATAACATCCTCTATTAAAGGTAAAATTTCCAAAGTCACAATACCATTTTTCAACATTCAAGTACCAAAAAACTTCTTGGTCAAATAATTAAACAAATTATATTGTTTGATATCAGATTTCTATAGAATGTCCTCCGAATCCAATTTCAACTAAAATTTAAGATAATATATTCATCTTTTCTTAAGGGGGGGTCAGACGGCATGTATTGCTTGTGTTTTGTGCCATGTATTGGGACATTTTTCCACATGTAAACATATACATACCGTGTGATCCATATGTATCTTTGTGTATGTAAAATACATGTGTATTACTCGTGACATTTTTGAAATTAGAGCATGTTCTATTTTCGTGTGTATAACAGTGTTGTATTTTGAAAAACAACACTGTGTGAGTGCAAAATAAAAAAAAAAACAAAAAAGAGTAAAGAAAAATCATAACAAAATAAGTTTCATTGCATTGAATATACATATTTATTGTTCTTTAAAAATGTTTTAAATAAATATATTGTTAAAAACAACAAACATATAAACTAATAGAGGTTATGTCACATGCAATTACATATGTACGTTTGAAATTATGAATCGTATGTATAAAGTGAATTTTGACATAAACATGGAATTCCATATGTGTCGAATACATGTCCCAATACACAAGCAATACATGTCGTCTGACCCCCCTATTACAAACACACAGATTTTAAAATTATAATTTGATCGTGGTTTTTCTACTATAACATTCGAAGAATATACTGAATATGTGGAATAAATAATTCAATATTATATGATCAAATGCTTGATAAAATCATACTCAGATATAAATCAAAGAAATTATGACCCTAGGAATGATAAATTCATATAAATTTGGGTTTCAAGCTAAAAGGTCAATGTCGTGGCATAGAATGCGATATCCCCAAACATAATTTTATTAAAACTAGATGGCCAAGAGTCACAAAATAGGGTAAAAGGAAACCAAAAATATTTAAGAATTTATTTTGGGGAATGAAAAATTATATTTGGCATACAAGTTGGATACAAAATTTTAAAAATTTTCGAATCTTTATGGGTAGGAGGTGGTCGGTCTCCTCCTCGAAAACAAAAGGCAGCAATATTTTACTTTTAATAATAACGTGTTAAGAATGTTACAAACCATTCTGTCCTGGTTAATTTTGGTTTATTTTAATCGATTTCTATATTGGTGCTATTTTTGTGACTGATGAATTTCGTAGGTAGTTATATATTATGTAGTTTTTCTTTAAAATTTGCTTCTAATTTTCAAAATTATTTTTAATGTTTATTGAATTAAGCATAAATTAATACAAAAAAAAACAAAAATTAATTTAACAGTTTTTACCTAATATTATTATATAACAATATGAATGTCGTGGTGCTATTTTTTTGACCGCAGCTGTAGATACGACGGTCTTACGGAGGGTCGAAATTTTTTTTTTTAAATATCAGCTATATTTGTGATAAAGTTCTAAATAATATAATACGTATAAATCGTCCCTATAAAAAGTTACACGCATACAAAGTTGAAACATTTCAAAATTTTTTCCAAAAAAGTTCCTATATTTTTCTTTTGTAGAAAAAAATTTTCTTCGGATCGATATACAATTTTCATATGATTCGGAAAGAGAACTTAATGCAAACGCGTGTAAGGTAAACTAAAACTATGCAAATTTGGCCAATTTAAAAAAATAATAGATTTTAAAAGGCTCCATAATTGTATATCCCTATATGTTACTGAATTACATGCAAAGCTTTTTTTACTATGACATGGTGAATAACGTCACAGTGGGCACTTTTAGAAGAAAAAAAAACTCAGTTTTTGGAACACATTTTAGGTATCTCGGTATTTGAAATTAAAAATTGGCATTGATTTTAGGATGTGTGGATCTATAATAGTTTTTTATGATATTTTTAACCGTTTAAATTTGACATTGATTAAAATTTTATATTTTTCCTCACGGAAAATCACCATATTATAATTTTTTTCGTTTTTAAGGTAAATGACATCCGAATAATTTATGGAATTATTTAATTGTACTAAAATATCAATCTTCAAGTCCTAAGATTTTCACCAATATCAACTACTTATATAAAAAGCCTATATTCATCAGAAGCTCCACAAACCTTGCCACCCTTGACAAATTTTAACGTTTTTTTTCATATGTTGCTCCTAATTATTTCCAAAAAACCGTTTTTAGACCACTGTATAACAGTTGCTAACAATGATTTTTCAATCACTGTGATTAAATCATAAGCGGAACTAGTTCAATGGACCCAGGGATATTACTAGGTACATAAATGTATTTTATTTATATAAGGAAAGTGAATGGACTCTTTTCGGTGTATGATATTATTAATTTTAATTGGCAAAATTTTGTCAATCAATTGAAATTAAACAAATTTAATTTTCATTATAAATAGTTTACCGATGTATGCACCAATAATGTAGTATGTAGGTCATTTTAAATCAGCAACAGGATTTTACAAAAGTTTCTACCCACTCTCTGCTCTACTTATTACTAACCTATAAATTTCTACTAAATATTGTATGTAAATATGTATGTATGTACATTTATTCGTTTTAACTTAAAAGCAACAGCTTCTTCTTTTTGAGACAAATAAAATATTTTTAAATAAAACTTGTTTCATTCGAATAATGTCTGGCTTTGTTTGTTTTTCTTTTAATTGTTGAATTCACGCTTTTAGTTTTAATTCGTTTGACGTTCTCTTCATCACTTCGTTGTGCTGTTGTAATATTGTTGTTTTTATTATTTTTAAATGTTTTTTTTTTGTTAAATACAAAAACAAAATTATATTGTGGAAAAAAACAACACAAAAAAAACATCTGTCCAAATTTAGTTATTGATTTTGTTGTTATTGTTTGTTTAGCATCTGTTACCAGAGGAGGATGAAAAAGAATGACAAAATAATGAAAAAAAATATTAAATACGAGAAAAACAACAAAATACTACTGCAATGTTTAAGATTATTAACTGTTTGACTTTATTAAACCTCAGATGAGAAAGGGAGACTTTGAGGGTAAATGTTTGATTTAGATTCTCTTTCGGAATTCATACTCTGATAAATATGACATAATTGTGTGCTGGAATATGCAGTGGTTGACAATACAATGGAAAATAAAAAAAAATCGTAATAAATTTTGTATTTTTTAGGGTCATTATTACAACTTGCCTTTATAGTTAAAGTTAACTTTAAGGGTACCTTTTTCTATAGCTTAAAGTTACCTTTAACTATAAAGACAAGTTGTAATAATGGCCCTTAGTATTACACTTTAATGTATATTTTTATTATTAGTCTACACAATATGTTTAATCACAATTTGGCGATTTTGGAGACCAATTTTTTTTTATGTGCCCCCAAGATTCTGAAAATCAGTGGGCCCTCAAAAAAAGTGTCATCAGTTTTTGGGCAACAGCTAATTAAGACTTGGTGATACCGCTTAACTTTATATGGCAATCATATAGCTAAGATTCCGCCAAACAAAATAACATTTTTTCCAAAAAAATTGCTTTTTCGTGCACTTTTTTGAAAAAATATAGGAATAGAATATATTTAGCAAAAGTTGTAACTACAGTAAAGCTGAAACATCGAAAGCAGTTGCTAGCAAATCTGTATTAATTGCATCCATTTCTGTATATTCTTATGCCTTTTAATAGAACGAGCGAGTGGGTGGCAAAAATATTGTCCCAGCTAAGGCAAATGCAGCTTTGGAGGTGCTAGGCTTGAAGTCCAAAGCTACCTCGTTGCTTTTAATCAAACTGTTACCAGAAGGTTGGACAGATGCTTTTTTGCAGTCAGCCAGCATAGGTTTTGTTATAAAATGTATCACAGTATTATGTAGTCGGCTATCGCATTTCCGTTTACAGACCTAGCTATGTCAAGAAGTTTAGACCATTTATTAAAAATGTATCTTAAGATATTGACTGAGAACTTCACTTGGATTGAGAATTCCACACGGAGTGTGGATTTGAATTTAAAAACATTCAGATTCAAACAAGCTTCGATTTTTTAAGTATCAAAATTGCATTAATTCTATCAAAAACATTCATATTATTTATTATTGTAATTTATAAGGGATTTTGTTATCGAACGATTTTGTCACTTCACAAGGTCGGTCAAGCTCGACCATATAAACACTAAGTAAATGAGCAAAATTGTTTTTCTTTTAAAATTTCAATACTTTATTTTCGTGATGGGAGCTATGACTAATTATAGACCGATCGCCATGAAATTTGGTTGTGTTATTTATGTCTATATGAGAGTTATTTATGTTGAATTTTATGTGTATACCAACATTTTTAAGAGATTTATGCTCGTTAAAGTGATTTTCGGAAATGATCCTTATATGGGAGCTATGACTAATTATGGACCGATCGCCATGAAATTTGGTAGTGTTATGTATGTCTATATGAAAGTTATTTGTGTTGAATTTTATGTGTATACCAACATTTTTAAGAGATTTGTACTCGTTAAAGGTATTTTTGGAAGTGGGCCTTATATTGAAGCTATGACCAATTATGGACCGATCAGCATGAAATTAGGTGGTGTGACTCATGTCTATATGGGAGTTATTTATGTTGAATTTTATGTGTATACCATAATTTTTAAGAGATTTATGCACGTTACAGTGATTTTCGGAAGCGGGTATTATATGGGAGCTATAACTAATTATGGACCGATCATAATAAAATTTGGTGACATGAATTTCGTATTTATAAAACTTATTTTGAGCAAAATTTGTGATGATACCTATATAAATTAAGCATTTATGACCGATAAGTCCAATTTCGAGAGAACATTTGTATGGGGACTAGGTTAAATAATGAACCGATTTCCGCCAGTTTCAATAGGCTCTGTCAAATTCAAAATTGGGACCTGTACTCTGCGCACAAGGTTTACATGGACAGCCGACCAGCCAGACGGACGGACGGACATCGTTTCATCGACTCAGAAAGTGATTCTAAATGGATCGGTATACTTTAAGCTGGGTGTTAGACCAATATTTTTGAGCGTTACAAACATCTGCACAAACGCATTAACCCTCCCCACTATGGTGGTGTAGGACATAAATATGCAAACATAGAATTTTGATCTAAATTTGTATTCTGATTGTCTACACGCAGAGATGATTGCGTTAACCATAATATGGTTAATTTATGATTCACATGATTGTATCAACCATATATATGGTCATAGTAAAGATGTATATGTTTGCGACAACCATTTATATGACGAATGACTTACCATATTATGTTGCTCTCGCCATAAGCCGAGAACAAAATATTATGATAAAATTATTCATCATAAATATGGTTGTCACAAACATATACTTGTTTACTGTAACAATATATATGGTTGATACAATCATGTGAATCGTAAATTAACCATATTATGGTTAACATAATCATGTAAATAGTTACTGTGACTATAATATTGTTAAAAAAAACTTGTAACAATTTTGTAATGGTTACAGTAGACATGCACAACTATATTTTTTATCTGCGTGTAGAGAATGACGGCTATTCCTTTAACATTTCAGTAACCCAGAAATGTGATTTGTCAAACTCCTTGATAATGCATTTATTCCTCATCATTAATTGTAGCTATCATTTAATTCCTCTACATATATATTTCCAAAATATATCCATGTGACCATGCATTATTATGATGAAACAGGATGTGTGTATATATAGCTTGTTAGAATATATATTTAAGAATTTAAGCAGGCGCAAATACAAATTTCGCAAGTATTATGAAACATTCTATGTACTTATACTCGTATTATATTCAATACTTAACATAACTTGTGAAATTTGTAATTTATTGTTTTTATAAACTTAATGAGATCTTAATGTAACAATTTAACATTTTTAATTAAAGTTTTTAAATATAGAAGTTCTTACTATTTAGTAGTGTTAATTTACGTTGTAATTATGTCATGATTTTAAGTTAGTTTTAAATCAATAAGTAAATAACAATTTTGCTAAATATATTTAGCCGATTCACAAGGTATTGAAAATGTGGTTATTGCCGTTCAAGCTAAAAATGTCCTAAAGAAATACTAATTTGTATGCTATGTTTATTTTGTTATCGTAACCAACTAGCAGAGACCTGCGCCGAACGCCTAATGGTCAGTTAAGCCGAGCCGGGGACGTTATGATATGAATCGACCAATTATAAAATAAAATTTTTAGTTGCGAATTATTTTTTAAGTAGGACTGTTTTATTTGTTTAGAACTTCAAACAACATACAGTAAGTAAGCCTACTAAAAACCTTACAATCAACATAACTAATAATAATATTAATAATTTATAATACTCAAAAACTCACTAAAACCTATAAAATGTAGAAACATTTCTTCTCTATTGACCTAACTATAAATACTACTTTTAGATAGTCTGTCCCAGTAGTCAAATGTATAATGAAAGACGTGATCGAGCTCCCTATATAGAGTCTAGCGAACATAGTCCACAATACTTGCGCGACTCAGATGGGCCAAATGGAAGTCGATTAAGAAAAGCACCCTCCTACAAGGACAACCATGCCAACTATCGAAGTCAGGAACAATTGTCCGCGTCACCACCAGCATCATACGGCCACCATCCTGCCAAAACCAATGGACAGGACGACACAGATTCCATAGTGGATAAAAATATACGTAGTGTGTTTTCAACTAATTTTGGATCAGGTTTATATTTATTTAAAGTAAGTCGTACCCCTTTATATGAGGTTATGTTAACTAAATATGGTGTATGTATCAAGTAATAGCCAAGTATTTTTAAAAATGTATTTTATAATTTTTGTAGAATACAGTACCATTTGTCAATCAACCCCATTTCAATTCATATGCTGATCAAATGATTGGCGATCAACCAGATCCATACGCACCCCCATCCTCGACATCATCTAGTGATAAGGAGTTCTTTAAAGTTCAAAGAAGTCCAAATGGAAAATTGAGTCTTGTCTATAATGAAGATTTTGTACCGCAAGAGGAAACGGATATCAATAAAACCAATAATACTGCTGATAATCAGAGTAGTAGCTGTAAGTATTGTTCTTGAAATGCCAAGAATTGTTATGTTTTCGAAAATAAACAAAATTATTAAAATAAGAAACAATTGCAGCGCATAACGAAAGTTTCGAAAATAGATTTCAAACTCATTTTCCCGGTGGACTTCCTTTGAAGAAAGTAAGTTTGTTTATTTTTATTATATTTTATACGCATGTATTTTTAATTATTTAAATGCACTTTATTATTATTATTATTATGTATCTTAATTTTATATTTAATATTTTTTAACATTAAAATTTAAATTTATTGTACATACACATAGTTTAAGTTTAATAAAAGGATTTTAAGGTTATATACATATATAGGGTTTTCTAGGAATATTTGTGTTACGTTGAAGCGCATGAAGAGAAGAGATTTTGTTTGTTTTTCTAAGTAAAATTAACAACGTTTTTCGAAATGCATGCGCTTAGAGCATTTGGTTATCTATATATTTCTCAATATTTAATTCTATCTAACTCTTTAAATTCCATGAATCCTAAACTCATATCACATGCCATCTCCTTATCTTCAAAATTTAATTTAATGTGGGTTGTGGTAAAATATTTAAGTACCGCCCACTCGTTATAGACATTTTTATAATTCACTAGCTTTCCATGTTTCTCAAATAAAATATATATCTTAGTTTTATTCCATGTAAAGATAGGCGTGGCATGCATTAAATAACGCACAGTGGGGCAGAATCAATTTTTTTTGGAAATAAATCTGGCATTTCTAAACGGCTAGTCCGATCGGTACAATGTGAGTTTTTATGTGAGCGTAGCCAAGGAGTATTCGAGTTTAAGTTATTAAAATTGGCCCTGCAAATACACTAGGGGCGGCGCTATGGGGGCTCAAATTAGGGTACCTTCGACATGTGATTTAAATTTTTAAACACGTGCCATTATTTTGTTTCCCATCCGATTTTTGGAAAGCGATCGGCTAGATCTTAAAAAACATGCGTGCGTGTGCTATTTATATATTATAATTTCCGAGTTATAGGCATATCAAAATTTAAATTTTAAAATTTTTCCATACTTTGGTCCGGTTTTATAAAAATATAGGGCGTACTTTTGGACCGAATGAAGTCGATTTTTTTCTGATAGTTAGACAACTAAATTGCCAATAATACACAAATCTATTATGGATCCAAAAATAAACGATTTTCAATTTAAAAATTCAAAAAATAGTAGATTTTTGCTGTTTTTTAGACGAAAAGCTGACTTAACGCTCTTTTTATTAAAAAAAATGTTTCTTTAAGAACATATGACTATTTTATGTTTTTCTGTAAGATATCTTTACTTTGGATCATTTTGGCATAAAAAACATGTCCCATTTTTCGAATATGTCGTCATTACGCCCTTCGGAATTTGACCAATTTTTTGTATCAAAATTTTAAATTTGGGCCACATGTTCTAAAATCCCAAAGTTGGGATAAAAAACGGAAAGCTGCTTTAGAAACCTTGATGTGTTCCCTATTTATTCTCAAAGTCTTTCCGAGCCCCAAAGAAAATGTTATTGTAAAAAATACCATTTTGGGATTTTCGCTCCAATTTTTAGGAATTGCGGGATTCCCTTTGACCTTTTGACAAGTTTTTTTACACGTTGAAAATTTCACTGAATTTTCTTAATAAATAAAGAATTTATTACATATTATCACATATTTTTTGAGTTTCTAAAACTAAAATTTGTATCAAAATTTAGATAGGATTGCAAATATTAGGAATAATTTGATCCTTATTTATTTTGAACTATTTTTTTTGTTTCGATAATTTAATTTTTGGTCATCTTAAAAAAGTCAATATTTCAACTAGATTCAAAAATATGCCGCTTTAAAACTCCGTTTATTTTTCAAAAATAATGACGATAGACATAACTGCACATAACTTTTAAACCATGAATTAATGACATTTCTATGAAAAGTTCAAAGGTCAATTCTTTAGATACTCAAAGGTCTCTATCTGAAAATCAAATTTGTATGTATCAAAAATCATCATGTTTTATTATAAATTTATTTAAAATATTGGCAATTGTTAGTTATAAACTTTTCCCATCTTTCTGGCAACATATGGATTCGAAGACAAAAGAACTGCTCATCTTTTGAGGCCAAGCATGAATCTAGCCAATATCGGATACTCTGTTCCAAAGTGAAGCGTATCCCAGAGATAGTGTTCTGCATCGCTCGAAACAAATATTCGCCGGACGGGGCACGGTTTGGACTATTAAGCGGCTGAGGCAAGACTTCCCAACCAATTCACTATAAATAGTTTTTAACTGGTATTGCAACATGTGGCCTAGTGTTATCATGATGGAATATTACGGTTTCATATTCGGTCGCATATTTTGGGCTCGCTTCAAACGAATCAGTTGCACTGTACAGTTCCCCTATAAAAATAAAAGACCATTTTTCTCTTATCAAATACAGAGAATTATTTTAGCGCCATGGATATTTGGCTTTGGTGTCGATTCGGCTGGTTGGCCGGGCTTCGGGTTATCGCAATGTATCCATTTTTCATCGGAAGTAATGATTCGGTGCAAAAATTAATTTCTTTTATCCCTGCTTTGGGATGAATCCTTTTGCTCGCAAATGTTTTGAAATAGCTGCTTGAGTAGCTTCCAATGATTTTGCAAGCTCTTATTGGGTTTTACAACAATATTCATGGAGTAATGTCTACAATTCATGGTCTTCAAATTTGAGTGGTCTGTACGATCTTGGTCTTCCGAGTGAAAATCACCACTTCTGAACCGCACAAATCATCTCTCGCACGTTGAAACTTATAAAACACATTTACCATAAGCTTCGGTGAGCAATCGTTGTAAAGGAGTAAAGCAAAACTAACCACATATGATGATTCGTTGGTACAAAATTCGACATTTTCGAAGGAAAACAAATCTTTGTTGTTTACTCTATAATGTTCAAGAGAGAATAAATGACAGTTATTAGAACCAATAACCACGTTCAAATGATATGCCATATATTGTAAATCCGGCATTTTTAAGTCATACATTTCACTTCGCTGCTTCTGATGATCAAAACAATACCTAAAACCATGACACAACAATATAAGTTACACTCAGTAGAAAATAAATTCTCAATTATACAATTCTTGTAACGTCAAACAAAAGAAAATATGAAAAAAATAAAAATCAAAGTTTGACGTTATAGGGGTAAAAATCTCCCAGTGATTCTACCTTCTACAATTATTGTATCATGCCTAAAACAATAAAAACCATTTAAAAAGGGAATTACCTATTTTTTGTTTAAACACAACAATGTAAATCGAATGATAACTGATATAAAAGTTGAAAGAAAAAAATTGCTGAGGACGTACATCGAGGGATTGCGTACCTTTAATTTGATAAACAGAAATAATTTAAAAAACCGAGTGATATTTGTGTTTTGGCTGATTTCCAATACCTAGTAGTAGGTTATCTGGAGGCTTCGGAAATCCTTGTTCAACCTACACACATTCAGACGGAAATTTTTAAATCACCATCCCGACATAGAAGGTTGCTGAATAGCAAATAGTGGGGTTGCAAATGAAATTACAATCAGCATGACAAACTAATAAACAAAATTGGTGAAGGGTACAAAATCCCCTTTTGTACATAAACAATAAAATGCACTTATAATTTTAAGAATTTAATTTTGAAAAAATTATGAATCGTTAGGCTTGAGCACGTCTTACTAACATCAAAATATTATTTCTTTTTATACAAAATGTTTATAAAAATTAATTTGTTTAATTGTCTAACCATTTAAGGACAAAATTGAAACATCACCATCAAATGTGGATCATACTCTTAGCAAAGATAGTGGTAAGTACCCTATAAAATTATTATTATTATTCAATATAAACCAAGTAACAAAAAGCTTATAACATAGTTAAACGGGAATTTTAAAGGACCTGCAAAATTTTTAACACTAACCCATAAACAAACAATTACGAGTATCACAACTTAACCCCAAATGCATGCTTAATTGCTATTGTGAATTTTGCATAAATAAACTAAAACGTTGTAACTGTTTTTCATTTCACTGCAACAACTAGTAGTGCACTTTCCCACCGAAGAACCCGAACCGGAGAGGACTGTGGCAAAAAGAAAGGAACCAGTGGATACCAATGATTGCGTTGAA
Organism: Calliphora vicina; assembly: GCF_958450345.1. NCBI lineage: Eukaryota > Metazoa > Arthropoda > Insecta > Diptera > Calliphoridae > Calliphora > Calliphora vicina. The sequence continues at coordinate 135,500,365 of NC_088780.1, read as the reverse complement.
AAGGATGGTGCCACCAATGGCAAGCCATTCTGTACTCAGCTGCGCAATTATCCGGAAAAGTCACATTTGGAACAGATAATCAAGCAAAGATTCTCCAATCTGGAATCGTTCTTTGGCGAGGATTTAGTTCTGCCACAAAATATAAGTCAACGCATGAACAATGAGCCCAATGAAGAGTTTCTGTGTAAGAGTCGCGTTAGAGTCATTTATCCACAGGCTGGTGTCGATAGGGAATACAATTGGCTGGTTATTGTGAATATACCAAAATATAAACAGGGTATACGTATAGAGGAATGCATGTAAGTTACAAAAAACTACATACATATATTTTAAAAAATTATTGTTATTAAATTGTGAATTCTAAATAGTAATGAGGGCTCCACCTGTGGCGAAAACACTGGCCTAAGTTTACCCAATCGTTATAAGGCAACGTGTAAACAAAGTTACATCTATCGTTCCTTAGTGGCCTATACAAGTGATGATACCGTTATAAAGGAACAATTTAAAATGCCATCCTGTTGTAAATGTGTTCTAAGAACGGATCCCTAAAATAGTTCTTCAGCTCACTCAGGCAAACAGGAAAATGTTGCTGTTTATGTTTCTTTTTTTTTATTCGAACTCAAATTGTGATTTAATGTGAGTATGTTTTATTTGAAAATTGAAAAGTAATTAAAAAATTTATGTTTTTACACTGTTTACAGAAACCCCAAACAAACACTCACAGGATGGATGGCAGGCCAAACTGTCCATTACTTTAGATCTTTAAAATAAAATTTAGTTTAAAATAAATTTTTGTAGTGATTCTCAAAATTCTGAATCATACAATTTGTTAAAAATATACATACAATAATTTAATAAAAACAATTTTGACAAACTGCTTAGTTGGTATATCTAATATATTTTTTATTATTTATAATGTTAATATTTTATTGATTGTAAAATAAATTTAGTACTAAATACATTTTAATGTTTGTTTAACAATTAACTTTATTTACAAGCCATACCATTTCCAATTGTATTTAAAAACACTTTACATTTTATTGTTAAATTTTATTTTGCACGTTTTTAATTATATCAAAATTTTGTTATTATACATATTTCAAAATCTAAGATATTCATTTCGTTTATATAAAATTTATTACAAAGATTTAACATTTTATATCTCAAATGTAAGTTAATATATTTAAAGTGTAGTTATACATATATGTAAGTTGAAATGTTTTGTATAAAACTTTGCCAACCTTTTCTTCACTTAACTCTTTAAGATGTCAGCTTTTGAAGAAATATAATTAGCAAACTCCTATAGTTTTAACAAATTATACAGCTGGAAATGGTGTACAAAATAATTATAAAATAATATACATATGTAACTATAAAAATGCTAAGTTATACAGTGGTTATATCAGCTAAATTTACTTTAAGAAGTCATTAGACGATCAAATATATATGACGACTAAAAATCGATTTGTAATACATGCTCAGATATGTTTGTCGAATTGACGATTGTTATCATATTATTTACATTTTTATTTTTTTTATTGCCAATTTCTTATAAACATTAACAAATTAATTCCTTAAAATTTGCAATTATTCCTAAAATATTGTGTAATGTCAAACCCCTTAAATAATTCAATATTTTTTGGCACAACAGTCGCAAAAATGTCATGTTGATGACTTATTTATTGCTGTACAACAGAATGCCCTGACTGATTAAGACTGAAAAAGGAAATTTTTCTTTAAAAAGTCGTAGGACTGCCACATTATAAAATGCCGATTGTTGTAATATTAAGCTGCCGGAAGTTTTTGTCAATTCGTTTATACGAACTTGTTCCGTCATATGTAAAAAGAGGACATATCACTCGTACAATTGATAAATTGTCATCTAACTTATCAATGAATCAAATCTTGTAATAAAATTTTACGACCAGTATTAAAATATAAAAAAAAAACAGAATAAATGTTTTTGGTTAGTTTTGTGACCTATCACAGAGTGCTTAAATGGTTTCAATTTACCGCCTCCTAGGACATCGCCATGCTAACTAGAACCGGTCCCTATCACATTGGAACTATGTAGTCACATGACAAGTTTTGAGTTAGTTCCTTTTCCCCTAGGGTACTAACATTTTTATTATCCTCATTTTTGCCAATTTATTGTAAACATTAATCAAATTCTATTCAAAAAGGTTATATAATATTCACAAAATTACGTTAATTGTTGAAATAATTTATAAAACATTGAATAATGTATAAGAGTCAAATAAAACTCTTATACATTATTCAATGTTCGGTATAAGAGTTTGGTGTTTATACGAATTAGTTTTAGAGCAGTGGTCGGCTCAAAAAAAAAGCAAACTTTCTGATTATGATTTTGATACATACAGGCCTGTCACAGAATTCCATTCCGATAGAAACTGGAATTAATTTCGTTTTTTGCTTCCTCAGAAAAAGTAAAACGAAAATTTCTTTCGGAATGAATTGATATTTCTTTGTAATTATTGGTTTTCTATGGAATTGAAACCATTCCGAAAAAAATGTTTGACAGGCCTGATAATCTCCAATTTGTTTCGCTTTTAATAATTTCAACGAGTTTTTATTTCATATTCGTAATGTGTACATCCGAATAGTCCTTCGCATGCTTTAGACTGTACGGCAAGTTGTCAAACTAAGTTAAATTCTAAAGTAATTTTGTTATATTACTTACATTTGCTGATTAACACACACATCAAATTTACTTGAGCAATTCTTGAGTTTATAGAAGAGAGAATGAGGAACATATTTTCTCATTTTCTTCCTAAATTCTACAAAATCAAGACTTACTCAAGCAGCCTTGACTTGGCTAATTATATTCAAAAACTTTTATATAATATTATATTTAAATAAAGTTACCTCAAAGTAAAACTAGTGTTTAAATTTTACTCATTATGATAAGGCTCTTATATTTTGTATTTCTAATTATGTTTCTTACATTTATGCGTTTCGAAGTGACTTTACCGCTAAATCAACAAAATAATTTTAAATAAATATTTTTCAGTTACTTCAAACCAGCGTATGACTATATTATTTAACTACACACTTGATCATCAAGCATATCGGGACATGTTATGTATGTTTGATCGTCGAATGGTTTCATTTAGAAATTTTGCAGACATTTAATTATTTTTTAAAATTATTTAAGTATTGAAGTCTATTTAATGAAAATAATTTTTAAGACACACGTTCAATAAAATATTCTTTCGTATTTGCAATATTTACTGCGTATGATGGAAGTTTTTTAATTGAATATGTAAAATATCGTAAATTTTGCACTGATTAGGATCATGCGAATTGTTTTCTTTTGTATACTAATGATTTAAATATTGATAAGTTGTTTAATTTTTTTTTTAATTATAATAACAAATAAAAAAATAAATATTAAATACAGTTAATATGTTTGTTTTTAGTTCATTGAAATAGAACTTGTAATTTGAAGCATAGATAAATACACATAGATTGAAAACTCTCCTGTCAAATACCTTGCTCAGTTGTCAAAAACCTAAGTGGGAGAATTTATTAATAAGAAATCTAAGTGAAAACAAAAACATCAATCGTATGTATTTTTCAGTTTTTTCTAGTTTACGCTCTATGTGTACTTCTCTATGGTTTAAAGTTTTTCAAGTTTTACTTGAAGTTTTTTAAACATGCTAATTCAATTTATCAGCCTAACTTCAAAAGCCTTAAAGTCGATTTAAAGTCCATAAAGTTGACTATTATTTTAAATTTCGTACCATAAAACAAATTTCAAATATAATTTAAAATGTTGTTTTATTATTTAAAAAAAAGCTTTTTGTTTTGAACTTTTATGTACATTTTGTTTTTTTAATTTTTTGAAATTTCTTTTTTTATGTGTTGGAAAAAGTTTTGACGGTTTTTTCTAAAATATTTCTTATGGTACGAAAAAAAAACAAAAGTTCTACTTTAAAATAAAGTCGACTTTAACAAAAATTTACTTTAAAATTTCTTTTATACACAGAAAAAACTATGTCTTAAACCGTTTCAATTCAAATATTTGTCACATATTGAACTGGTTTCAATTATTTCATAATTAAACAAAATTTCTTGATATTTTCTATTGAATTTTGAGTTTTGAATTTGATTATTTTGACAATTGAATATACAATTTTCGTTATTGATTGAATTTCAAATACAAAAATTATTGAATAGATAATTTTCGTAATTGAAAACACATTTTTGTTATTTTTTGTGTTTCAATTACGAAAATTATCTATTCGATAATTAACGAAAATTGTATATTCAATTGTCAAAATAATCAAATTCAAAACTCAAAATTCAATAGAAAATATCAGGAAATTTTGTTTTTGAGCAAATGAATACTTGATTTAATTATGAAATAATTGAAACCAGTTCAATATGGGATAAATGTTTGAATTGAAATATAATTTTTTCTGTGTAGTTAGGGTGTATATTTTAAGACCTTTATTTTTACATAGGTATATGCAATTTTATAACTTAATAATAAACACACTTTTTTTAACCATTTAAGGATAAAATTGTATCATCACCCTCTGGGAATTATACCAGTATCACTGACAATGGTAAGTTTAGGAAAGAAGAAATGATTTTTTTTTATTTTAATTAAATATTCGGTTATGCCGAATCTTATATACAATTGACCTTAAGAGATGAAACCAGTGCATATTTTTAAAAAATATAATTTAAGAAAACCAATTTTTTTCCGATCCCGATTTTATGTTAAAGTCAAGCGGTGCGGTTTTGTTGAGAATAATCAGCACATGCAGATTTGTGTTCCGTTTTAAATTTAAACCCTTATTAACAGTTATCTAGATAACTGTGCACAAATTTGACACTTTCTTTCTGTCAAGAGGGACACCCGGCATACCTGGGTTAAACTAATTCGGGTACGCTGAATCCAGTGGTGCTAACTCTTTTACTGTGTGTATAAGTTTGTTCTTACTCGCTCTTTATAAGCCAAAGTTTTTAAAATTTGGACAATTAGTTACAAAAACATAAAGACCTATTTTGAAAACATAACAACGTATTTGAAGACATATCCCTAAGTTTTAATTTTGTTTTTTTTAATTCAACAATTAGTCCAGTCTCCCACCGAACAACTAGAAAAGGAGAAGAATATTTTAAAAAGGCAAACATCGATCGATGCCAGTGACTGCATTAAAAAAGATGGTGAAACATTCTGTACTGAGCTTCGTAATTATCCTGAAAAGTCACATTTGAAAGAATTAATCGAAACGAAATACCCCCATTTGGAGTCAAACTTTGATAAAGATGTTACTCCAACAAATTTCAAAAGTCGACGCTTAAATCTTGAGCCCGATGAGGAGTTCTTGTGTAAGAGCCACATCAAGGTAATTTATCCAGAGTCTGGTGTCAATGAAAACCTTGACTGGATGGTTATTGTTAACATACCAGAATATAAACAGGGCATACGTATAGAGGAATGCGAGTAAGTAGAAACTACTAGATATAAAGGTTTTAAAATTATTAATTTTAAAATAATTGTTATTTATCTCTTTATAAATTATAGCTCAGAGGGCTCAGAGTGTGGCGATGAATTTGGAATGACCCTACCCAGTACTTATACGACACACTGTAAACAATATTACATCTATCGTGCTTTGGTGGCTTATGCAGATGATGATAACATTGTAACAGAACATTTTAAATTCCCAGCCTGCTGTAAATGTGTGATTAGATCGGATATATACTATGAATATGATAATGAATATTGAAATCCCGCAACTGGTATTTGGCAATCAGGCGAATAGGAAGATATTGTTGACGAAATGTACTCCAATGTGAATATTCACATTAAAACTAATCAAACTACATATGTATAACATATTCTGCTTTTCAGAAACCCTAACAAACTCTTACTTGAAGGTCAAACTGTCTTATACTTTAGATAAATACTTAAACAAGAAAATAATTATATATTAAATATTAGTATTTACTTTAAAACTATATATATACTACATATAACTACACCATTTCCAATAGTATTTAAGAAATTATAAAATTTTATTTAAAATATTTTAAAAGTCTTGCAAAATTTAAAGTTTGTGGTATACAAATCTATAACTATTTCTAAACAGAAAAATAAACAAATCTGATTATATTTTGAATACAATTGGAAATGGTGTACAAAATATAAAAATCACTATAAAGTACAAAAAAACGAATATCGGATAAATTTACTTTAGCAATATAACAAACATTTTATTTTTATAAAATTATTTTATTAGTATTAAACAATTTAATAAAATTGTACGTTATATTATTTATATCTACAATTTTATCACTGACTTGAATATTGTGAATTATTTTTATACTAAAGATTTAAATATCGAGAATTGGTTCGTTGTTGTTGTTTTTTTTTTGTAATAAATACTAAATGATAAAAAAATATTGAAGTAAGTATTGTCCTATTTATGTATTTCTGGGTCATTTGTTATGTGCTCTTTGTAGGAGCTACGAAGTATGTCCCCAATGAACTATATCCCCATACCGAAAAATAACACAGGGCAACAAAATCGAAAAAATTTTGGAGGCTTTTTAGTACAAAAATGGTAAAAATTTTAAATTCTATGGATAGATTTTTTTTCTAAAATTTAATTTTTTCAAATGTTCCTACATAATTTATGATAACTCAAAAACGATTATTCCGATATAATTGAAGACAACTTAAGAATGTTTTTGTTAAAATTTTTGCTACAATAACAAAACACATGTAAAATTTACACCCAAAGTACACGCTTGTACGCACATACAATTTTCTGAAAATAAGCTAATTCACTTAATTGTGAATAAATTCGAAAATAATCCATCGATTTTTATGATCGATATCTCATTTTGTTCCCATTACATGTGGCTTTGCGATAAAGCAATAAATCTAAACAATTTCTCATTATTTTTTTAACCCTTAAATGCATATAGTTGCCAATTGTCTACATTCCAGTTCCATTTAATTTTAGACGAATATAAACTTGATACTAATTCAGATTCTCCTTCAGCAAAAATATAATAAATAAAATTCCAAAAAATATTTGATAATTTATAGGAAAATAATAGTAAAAATTATGCATTTAAGGGTTAAAACAAAAAAATGGATATTTTTTTGCTTGAATTTCTTATTATAACTCCGAAATTACTGAGCCGATTGAAACGCAATATATATGTGCAAATGTATACATAGCATGGGGAAAATGTTTTCAATATTCAATCAATCGAAAAAAGAACATTAACTACTCAATTTTATGTATATCAAACAAAAAAGTTAAATTTTGTGAAAATGAGCAAATTCACTTAATTGTGGATAAATTCGAAAAGAATCAATGGATTTGTATAATCTATATCTAATTTTGTTGCTATTATATGCGGTTTTGCGATAAAGTAATAAACTTGAACAAGTTCTGCCGTTTTCGATTTTTCATGAGTTTTTTAAAACACAAAAATTTGCAATTTTCACCTCCCCAATTCTGAAAATGAAATAAATTTCCAATTGTTTTCTCATCTCAAATGTATCAAAACGCGGTTTCGCTTAGTAAAGATTTTTTGGGCGCAAAGGTTTTCTCCTCTGGTGTGTAGCATAAGCCAATTTCGCTTAATATAGATTTCTTGCATTGTCAGGCGAAGTATTTCAACACATATCTGCAGTAGCAGATATCTTTACTGCGCGTAGCCAGTTTTTAGATCAGAAAAACTGGGAGGCCGGCCGAAGGCCGTCAATGCCAGACCTCTTAACTGAGTAAAGCACGATTTTATACACCCCAGAGGAGAAAACTTTTACCGGTTTAGTGAGCCTTAATAAATACAAGATTTTATTTTTTGTAGTTATGACAAACAGAATTAGGGACTTGGTTTATTTTTGGTTTATGGGTTTAGTTCTAATCCTTGGGGTTTTAATTCATAATGAATTAACTCCCCATATGTAGGGCTTAATTCATTTTCCGATTAGGGACTCAATTCGTAGCTTTATACATTCTGGGTAATCCAGCGTAAGTAACATTTATATAATCTAGAGTGTAGACACTTTAACCATTTTCTGTACCTCACTCTAGAAAGTAATTACAACACAGAAAAAAATATTTCCTAAACAGGTTCATTCCAAATATGTATCACATATTGAACTGGTTTCAATTATTTCATAATTGAATCAAGTATTCATGTGCCCAAAAAAAATATTTTCTACTGAATTTTGAGTTTTGAATTTTATTAAAGTTCAACCAATAACGAAAATTGTGTATTTAATTATCAAAATCAAAACTTAAAAATCAGTATAAAATATCAGAAAGTTTGGGATTTGAGCACATGAATACTTGATTCAATTATGAAATATGAATGATTTCTCTGTAAATGTATTTGCAGATAGTGACAAAAAGGAACAGTTTTGTCACCGCTTTCGAATAAAGGTGATTTAATAAAATTCAAACTAAAAGACACAATGCAACATATTAGGTTATTCAAAATATAAGTTTCAAACATCTACAGTAATATCAAACGAACAAAGTGAATAAAAAGAACAATAAAGAACTAGAAGACGAACAACTTCACACTGTTCACTTGACTGAATTGTTCGATTGAACTTGTTCGTTTATGAACAACCCAACTCTAGTCACATAGGTTATTTTGTAAGCAAAGTGACTACAATGATAGGTTAGGTAACTAGTTCGGGATAATTAGTCAGAAGAAATGGGTTAATGTTGCTCAATTCAATGTCACACAATTGATCGCTGTATGGTGGGCAAACTGTGAAAGTGTACGATTATCACACAAAGGAACCTGGAAAGTATTGATTTGTTTGGCTTTACTATCAAGATTTATATTTAGTTCTGCGACAGGTACTGTGGCATTTTAAGATAATTCTACTTATACTTTAACTAAAATACAAAAATCACAAACTTAGAGTTTAATTTATCTGTGTCCATCATTGCAGTATTAGAAATTTAAATAAAATTTTGAAATTCCGAAATTTTTGTTCTCATTATTACATGCAATACAATAATTTTCTAATAATTACTTAACTTAAACAAATAACTTTTGTAAATGTCTATAAATTTAACACGAACTCATTCCATTTTCGTGGTGGCTAATACTTAAGTGCACATCAGTAGTGTTAAAATCAAATCAATAATAATTTCAAATGGATCGATAGAGTTCTTAGCTTTTCTGTTAGTAATTGTATTTGTTTACTTATTTACCACCACCTTATAATTTCACTCATCTACATATTCTCACTCAATTAACACTGTAACTCTATGTAAATTTTGAGTCTTATTTAAATACACCGCACGAAATGTGAATGAGTATTGAAATGGAACTTTGATTTGTGCAGAGATTTTCTAACACTGCACTCGTACAGTGGAAGTCAGCGTGTATAGAGGTAATTACGAAAATTATGAATAAAAACAAGCAACACAAACTTAAGGTGAGTAAACCTGACTCTCTTTTGACGCAGTAGTGTTAAGTTGCTAGTTTTTAGCTTAATTAGCGTGTAGCCATATCTAGTCATTGTGCGAAAAGGAAAGTACATACATGCGTTTGAAAGGAAACGATATAGTTTTATTTAGATGCTAGTTTGGACACATAGTACATGAAAATCGATCTCGTTCACAGCATCGTTAAGGTTCAGGAGGGCGTTCTTAAGAAACATACTGTATCAGATTACCTCAGAAAAACCAACTAACAATACAATGTTGATACCATTATCAAACGTTTTAAGTTATATAAACGCATATATCCAATTTTTAACAAGTAAATTCCGAAGAAGAGGTTGTAAGTTCTCTCACAACATTCATGAAACTTAACACTGAATCCAGAGGTAAAAACGTAGATAACATTGGCTGTTATATCCGTCAATTAAGGAAGTTGCGATCTATTGATAATATTTATTTTAAGTTTATGAACTGTCAACTCTTTGTGGTTGGTTGGTCAGTTCACTAACCACATATTCTATAGTCTTTAAAACATGGTTTATTGTTATCTATTGCCATTTTGCTAAACAATTTTAATTTTAGAAGTTATCGTTTATGATGTTTTGCAAAACCTTGCCGTCAGGCTGCTCCAGTTAGATATTAATTTGAAAATATTGTAAAAATCAGTTTTTTTAAGATTTCACGCATTCAATAGAAAAAGCTCAGAGTGTTTATAGTTCAACGAATTCAGTGTTATAACTAGTTCTGTTCTAGTTCTGTTCTAGTTCTGTTCTAGTTCTGTTCTAGTTCTGTTCTAGTTCTGTTCTAGTTCTGTTCTAGTTCTGTTCTAGTTCTGTTCTAGTTCTGTTCTAGTTCTGTTCTAGTTCTGTTCTAGTTCTGTTCTAGTTCTGTTCTAGTTCTGTTCTAGTTCTGTTCTAGTTCTGTTCTAGTTCTGTTCTGTTCTAGTTCTGTTCTAGTTCTGTTCTAGTTCTGTTCTAGTTCTGTTCTAGTTCTGTTCTAGTTCTGTTCTAGTTCTGTTCTAGTTCTGTTCTAGTTCTGTTCTAGTTCTGTTCTAGTTCTGTTCTAGTTCTGTTCTAGTTCTGTTCTAGTTCTGTTCTAGTTCTGTTCTAGTTCTGTTCTAGTTCTGTTCTAGTTCTGTTCTAGTTCTGTTCTAGTTCTGTTCTAGTTCTGTTCTAGTTCTGTTCTAGTTCTGTTCTAGTTCTGTTCTAGTTCTGTTCTAGTTCTGTTCTAGTTCTGTTCTAGTTCTGTTCTAGTTCTGTTCTAGTTCTGTTCTAGTTCTGTTCTAGTTCTGTTCTAGTTCTGTTCTAGTTCTGTTCTAGTTCTGTTCTAGTTCTGTTCTAGTTCTGTTCTAGTTCTGTTCTAGTTCTGTTCTAGTTCTGTTCTAGTTCTGTTCTAGTTCTGTTCTAGTTCTGTTCTAGTTCTGTTCTTGTTCTGTTCTAGTTCTAGTTCTGTTCTAGTTCCTGCAATGAAATTGCAACAAATATTAAGTAGCATTAAACCAATAGTAGCCATAGTAGTTGCCATTACAGTAGTGATGGAAGTAATATTTTTCTAGTTTTCGTTAAATAAGTATCAAGTGTTAAATTATATTTTGGACTAACTGTCTGTCTGCATAACTTGTTGGTAATTTCGAACTTAAATAAATGTACTCTCTTTTTTCTCTCGCTCGGTACGTCACTCGGTACGTAGCAGAAGCAATCAGATACAAATAGACAAATAGTGGTATACTATTATTATATTGTGGTAATGTAATGCTTCTACCAATATTGGTAGAAAATCCATGAATGCAGGCCAAAACTAAGAAGGAATCTAAAAAGCATACAATAAAACACTCTCGCGTGCATATACACAGACACACGCACACACAGATACCACGTGTGGCAACTTCTGTGGCACGGAATTTATAAAAGGCTCGTGTTGGTAACTGAACTGTTTCAATTCACCGGTATTCTTTTGGTAAGAAAAACCATAGTTAGTCGCAAGGACACATCGCTATTTTATACTTTTTTTGTTGATTTTGTTGTTTCATTAAACGTTCAAGTCGATTTCGGTAGTACATAGTTGAATGCAAGTGTTTTATTGAGTGAGTGTTTTCTTGCTCATCGAACAGCAACGTGTTACCACAAACAGAACGAATGTAGGTAAATAGGGAAATATGTCCTTAAATGGTTTTCCAAAGGCTACTTACTTACCTACTACTTTGTAATTTAAATACAAACAAAGAAATAATTTGAATATAAATAAATAAAGAAAATGAAAAATATTTTAAATAATTAAAGAGCTTATAATGAGACGTGATTATTGTTATTATTTAAAAGTAATTTAAAAGTAAAATTGCTACAAAAAAAGTGAAGAAAATAGAAAAATTGGTTTATCAATGACACAATTTAAAGAATTTTTTTAGAAGTTTATATGTTTGTGTCATTTTGTTTTGTTTTCGTTTTGGCTATTGTGTCACACAAGAGAATGTCTAAAGTTTAAAAGTGAATTTAACTAAAATCGGGGAAAAAAATAAAGAAATATGGATAGAACTTATAATACAAATAATGTTTGGACAACAACTAATGGTTTTACGATACAAAATCGCCGACCAAATACACCGGGTGAGTAATTGTTGGTGTTTTTTTTTAAATTTCTATAAAAGCAATAATAAATATAGCATTTCTTTTAAATAAACCTTCTTAAAGACCTTCGAACTACATTTGTTCAATTACATATTTACGTCTTCATAGAAACTTTTGTTTATAAATAAAACATGCTAAATTTCTAATCAACAAGTAAGAGTTTTCTTACACGCGTTTAAAACGAATTTGAGTGAGAGAAGAGTGCTTCGTGCATTTAAAGCAAATTATTTTCTAGAGTAAATTAAAAAAAAAATAGTAAAATTAGAGATCATTAGATATGTTTCCTAAAATTATCAAAAATATATGATTAATGATTCTTTACAAATGATTTTTTCCGGAAATATTTTTGTTAGCAATTCTTGGGAAATTTTTGTAGATAAATGTTGTAAAGTTTTATATAAGTTTTAATGTTGTATAAGTTTTCTTCTTAAAGTAACAGTATTATTTCTGTACAAATAATAAAGATTCGTTGCTAATCAAATGATTGGATTATATTCATATATTTGTTCGGTATTAACAATATAGTTGACACAAAATAATTATGAAAAAATAAATAAACGGAAATATTTTTTATTTAAATCTGGAAAATAAACTTTTCCAGTCGGATTTTGAAGGAATTATTAGGATGCTTAACACTTCTAAGAATATTCATATTTAAAGAAAATAATGACAATAATACTGGTTTACATTTGTCTTGAAGTTATCTTCATGTATATCACAAAATTAATAAAAAAAAGTGTTAAAACCATTTTCTGGGGTAAAGTTCTTAGATCTATCGATCTGTTTGATGCCCGGGTCTCCATCTCTTATGATTTCTGAGATATTATAGAGCTATTATGTTGTATATCTAAGTTAGCTTCAAAGTTCTTTTTCAAAAATTATTTTTGAATTTGCCAAAACTCCCTTTTTTACTTGATTGAAATTCGTCTTTAATTAATGATGGTTTATAGAGTAGAGAAAATAAATTGAATTTATTATATTTTATTACTTTAATTTTGGTAAATGGAACTGCTTTAAAATTATATTGGGTTGCTAGTAGCTCTCAGACTAATCCGCATATTTTAGCAAATTTGTATGGATATAAGAGGGAGAAGTCCGTTATCCCCCATATAAAATAATTATTAACTGTGCTATAAAGACATCTTTACCAACATCTGTCACTAAAATAATTCAGATACGAATTATTTAAGACTAATTTTCAATGATTTTTTAACTCATTTCGAAAAGTTCATTGAAAGTACAGATGTGCACGTGAGTGAGATTTGGCTGCCGATATAAAATTTTAAAATTCTCGCGATCGCGATCGCTAATATGATTTTTTTAATAAGCTAAATTGCCGCTATTGGATAACTTCATATTAAACACTTAATCACGACATTTGCACATCTCTTATAAAACAAAAAAACAGTGAAGCTGCTACTAATTTACATATAACTTATCATTCGCAACCTAATTTATTCTAAAACAACACCTAACTGTGAAGGCTTTTAAATTATATTAAATTCTCTGCCCAACTGAGCCCATCTAATAACTTTTTATCCATTTGAAATGAAAAAATGCATTTTTTTTGTACTTCCAATATAAAAACTAAAAAAAAACACTTCCACAAATAATTCAAATTTATGTTTAACCAAAGCATATCAATAAATACCTGAACTTGATGGTTGCATAATTATTTTTTGCAACAATTTGCGCAAATTTTTCAGTTTTTTTTACCCCTTTTTAGCTTTTTTTCTCACAATGCATTGCAATGTGTAATTATACCCTTCACCTTCGTGAGAAGGGTATATATAAGTTTCCCATTCCGTTTGTAATTTCTACATTTTTCATTTCCGACCCTATAAAGTATATATATTCTGGATCCTTATAGATAGCGGAGTCGATTGTCGATGTCCGTCTGTCCTTCTGTCTGTCTGTTGAAATCAATTTTCTGAAGACCCCAGATATCTTCGGGATCCAAATCTTCAATAATTCTGTCAGACATGCTTTCAAGAATTTTGCTATTTAAAATCAGCAAAATCGGTCCACAAATGGCTGAGATATGAGGAAAAAACCAAGACAACCTCGATTTTTGACCTATTTTTGACCTACAGTGGTGGCCAGGAATTTAAGACAAAAATTGTTTGCTAAATTCCATGTAATTTTCAATTATTTTTTCAAATATTTCCACAAATATGTATGCATGAGGACTGTTTTAACACACAAGTGTGTTTTATTCGACTGTGTCAATTCATACATATTCACCATGAACACATAAAATTTTTCTACAACTTGACCAACATTTTTTTTTTAAATAAACATATTATCTCACATTTATATCATTATAATTTTATTATTATAAAATATTCGGACCAAATTTCGTATTTTTAGTTCCATTAGTTTCGGTCATATCATGTTATTAACAGCGGATGTTCGCTGAGGTGGGTCAACGTATTTCCACATATCTTTGTCCATATATGTTTTACCGATTTTTCCAAACATTTTTCAGAAACTAGAAACATTAATAATAAATTTCATACCCTAGAGGTCCTTTTATTTTGGCTCTATTGCACTTAAAATTCAGTTGATGAAAAAAATTCAAGTATTTGTCTTAAATTGGTGGCCACCACTGTATATCTGGATTACTAAGACATTAATATAGACAATATGGACAAATATGGAATGATAGATATTTCAAAGACATTTGCAACGACGTATATAAGACCATAGTAAGATGGACCTACAATGGGTCAAAATCGGAAAAAAAAATTTTAACCCGAATTTTTTTTTACCAAAAAATTTAAAAAACAAAAAAAAAAATTTAAAAAAAAATTTAAAATAACAATCGAAAAAAATTTTTTTCCAAAAAATTAAAAAAACAACTGGAAAAAAAATTAAATTTTGTTTACCTAAAAATATTTAAAATTTTGAAGTATAATTTGGTGAAGGGTATATAAGATTCGGCACAGCCGAATATAGCACTCTTACTTGTTTTTTTATAAATAAGTACCCAGCAAAACCTTACATTGAAATGTAATGAGTTAAAAAGCTAATATAACTACTCTTCACCACTTATACAATAGCATTTTAATACATTATTTTAACACGGTGATGTCATTGGAGGCAAGTACTTACCACTTTCGATTAAAAATATTATTTTTCATCTCTTCATATCACATGTGCATATTTTTTGAAAATATTTGAAGGCATCAATTTGTATTATATTTTAATCAACTGAAATTTAATCAATTTCAGTAATTTCAACGCGTGACTATAAAAATACCGTTTCATATTTGATATTAATTTCTTGCCTGCTAATGAAGAATTTTGTGCTCTTTAAGCGGGTACTTTCAGTTTTCACGATATTTGAAATTTCTTTTTTCCATTAATCCGCAAAATGAGAATATTTCAATAATTCAGTATTACTCTTTCCGATTTATTGAAACATCTTTACCCCATTCATAAAAATTATAAAATTTCATGCATATTTTAAATCGCAAATTTTACATTTTCCAATTACTTTTTTAAAAATTTCAAAAAGTTGAAACTTGTTTCTAATAAAATAATATTAAAAAAAAAAACGTTTGCAATCCACAGTTGACATCCTGCAACTGGCAATTTCCGAGAACCAATCTCAGGATAAGTTCTGGTTCGGTTCCCTCTTCCTTAGGGTAACTATAAATACTATGTATATTATAAAAGGAAGAATACATACAGAAATGAATAAATATTCAGAACAAATAATGTTCTACCTACATAAGGAGTGAGATCGAAAAATTCTTAACATACATATATGTTTATAAAAAAGAAACCACTAAACTTACAGCTTTAATTTTTTTTTTATTTGATTGAAATTATTATTACAATTTACAAAAAAAATTATTTTTATAGTTTTAATCACTAGTGATGAAATTTTGAACCTTTTTCGGAAACCCTTCCATTAACGTTTTTATAGTGCTTTCTGTCACTTTGCTCGAACATGTAGTCCATCTCCGTTTAAAATCTACCACACTTTTGGACACCTTTTTTGTACTCTTCAATTCTCTTTTAACAAGAGCCCAATATCTCTCCACTGGCCTTAGCTCCGGGCAGTTTGGAGGATTTGCCTCTCTTGGTACAAATACCACATTATTGTTCTTGTACCACTCAAGGGCTTGTTTGCCATAGTGACAGGATGTCAAGTCAGGCCAAAAATAAGTGCACACATTATGAAGTCTTATGAATGGAAGCAGCCTTTTTTGTAAACATTCCTTGATGTAAATTTCGGTATTTATAGAGCCCGTTGTAACAAATGAGTGGCTTCTTTTGCCGCAACTGCATATTGCTTGCCATACCAAGAACTTTCTGGGAAATTTTGTCTGCTTTTGGGTCCTAAACTTTTCTTCAACATTCCCTCGAGCATCAGCAACATAAAATTTTTGACCTGGAAGTTGCGAAAAATCTGCCAGAACATACGTTTCGTCATCCATTATGCAGCAAGAATATTTTTTTATAAAACTTGACTTCAATTTCCGTGCTCTGTTTTTGGCCTCTAAATTTTTAGTAGCGTTCCTGTCAGGAACTTTTTGAGCCTTGTATGTTTTTAAACCTGCATTAGCTTTAACTTTTCGTACCAAATAGTCCGAGCACTGAGCTAACCGGGCTGCTTTCCTACCGGATGTGTTGGGAGCTCTTTTGAAAATGCGTTCTATTTTTTTGGCTTTAGAAACATCATGTGGACCATTCCTTCTACCTGAACCAGGTTTTCTATCAACTGACAAGTTCTCCCGGTACTGTTTAATAACATTGGAAACAGTTTGACGGCAGACCTTTGTATGCTTGGCCAACTTTTTGTAAGACCAAGTTGGGTTTTGTTGAAAATATTTAATAATTTCAGTACGCACTTTTTTCTGGTCACTCATTTTAATCAGATTAACAAAAAAATTAATATAATTGACATTACACATAATAACTGACATGTTTTTCAAAGGTAACTTGATCAAAAAAAAATTCAAATAATACTTGGGTTAAAAAATGTAATGAAAAACGTGTGTTAAGAATTTTTCGATCTCACTCCTTATATATTCTAATTCAATATGTATATGTAATTGAATTTGGTTAAGTGGCCTTGCACTTGACATTATTATAGCTATATATAAAAAGGAAATAAAAAACACATAAAATTAGATTAACTTAAGTTTTAAAAGTGTCTACAAACATGAAAAATAACATTAATTTACATGAACGAGGTCACTTATAGAAAGTCGCAAAATATTCCACAGCCAGTCGATAACTATTAATAGCAAATTACACTAATCAACATGCAAAATTACGATATTTGTAAAGACTTGAAAATGATTACTACAAACAGCAGCTTTACTTACTAAAAACATAGCAGTTGAATTTTACACCTCCTGTTTTAATGAAATTGTAAGCACTACTTGAACTTCAAAATTTCACAAATATAAATTACAACTTAAATTTCCAGTTTCAAGTCCAACCATAAACTACCAAAAGTGGATCTTATATGGGTGCTAACTAGGGTATTCATTCGACTAATGATCGTTCGATTAATCGAATAATTATTCGAACAATTTAAAAATGGCCATTTTCGAATAACGAATAATTCGAACAATTTTATATAGAATAATCGAATAAATGTTCATATATATTTAAATGTATTAAATTGCTTAAAATTTTTCATAATTTAAAATTTAAATAAGTAATAATGACTCACAAAAATTGTATTGTTTCTGAAATTAGACAAATAACTAAAGACAAAGGGACTTTCGATCGCTGTAGATGAGTGAGAGTGCTCCTTATATATATATATATATATATATATATATATATATATATATATATATATAAAAATGAAATGGTCCATATATGTAATGGCATCACGTGAGAATGGCTGGAGCGATTTGGCTGATATTTTTTTATTCGATTCGAAATTTTCAAGAGAAGGTTTGAAAAGAAAAAAAAATCAGAAATTCCGGTTAAAACTCGGAATTTTTTTTTTTTTGAGTCCAGTCCAGTACAAATTTAGATATTTTATTTGCAAATAAATTTGCTGGCAGGTGTATGTGGGTTATAGAAACTTGAAGAACTAACATTAGTAAATGCTACCGGGCGAAGCCGGGGCGGTCAACTAGTTAATATATAAATATTACTGCAAGAAGTTACAATTATAAAAACAAATCTTTCAAAATTTTTAACTTAGGACTTGAACCAATGAAAATAAAAGGTACACAATAAAATATTTGTTATTTAGCGGGCGAAATATTAGAAGAATCGAAATTAATATTCAAAATTTTAACTTAGATTAAAGTAGAGTTGAATGTGATGGAGAATGTGATTTTGAAACGCTCGTCGAAAGTGATATTGAGGAAGACATTTATATTGATTACATTGAAATAGATGAAGGCCATGATCTTAAAATATATGTACACAAGTGATGTTATTAACCGCGTACGTTGTTGCACAATATTTAATAAATCGAATGATAAACACAAATATTGCAAACTAATGTTTTGTTTTGCAAGAAAAGCATGGAGTTCGTGTTATACATGATTTTGAACATCGTTGAACATCTTTGTCTAACATGGTAATAAACTTTTTGCGTATTTGTAAATGCGTCAATCATGCACTGCCTGACTTCAAATTAGCCACGTTCACTGACAATGATATCAAACTTTGGACAGATTCCCTTTATTGTGTAATTCCCCAAGACCACTTTATTAAGCAAAGATTCGGCAACGTTGATAGAGCTTGATGTATAATACAATTTGTTATAAATAATTTAGAAATAGTGAATAATTAATTTACTAAAGAATTAGTTACTCAATTTAAAACCCGAATTAATCAACGACATAAATAGTTCTTAATACGTTTATATTGTATTTGAATTCAGGATCATGTCAAACCAGCTCAAATTTTTTAAATCATAGCTCCAAAACGGAAACTAAAGTGTTTGCTAGTCAATTGTTTTGTAGATTGTTGGGGAGTTAATCTGATCAGAATATTTCTGTTCAAAATTTAATGATGGACTTTCTTTTCGAATGTTTTTTAACATTATCAATACTTGAATTGTTAACTTTAACGTTATTTTTTGTTTTTCTTTAACAATTAAATATTAAAAAACCGACATCAAAACACCATTCTTTAAATTTAAAAAAAAAAAAAAAAATTATTCGATTTATTTTAAACATGTGATCGAATTATTCGAACAAGTTAAAATCTCTTATTCGAATTATTCGTTTTATTCGAACAAGAGAAAAATCGAATAATTCGAATACCCTAGTGCTAACTAATGTCAAATTATGGACCGATCAATATAAAATTAGGTGACATGACTTCCGGAGCGAAATTTGTGTAGACTTTATGACCCATAAACTCCTGTTTCGGGAGGACAATTGTATGGGAGCTATGTGAAATAATGGACCAATTTCAGTCAGTTTTAATAGGCAAAATATCTTCTAAATTGCGACCTATACTTTGCACACAAAGTTTACATGGACAGCCAGCCTGAATGATGGACGGACGTCATTTAACCGAATCAGAATGTGATTCTGAGTAGATCCGTATACTTTAGACTAATATTTTTCGACGTTACAAACATCAGCATAAACTCATAATACCCTCCCCACGATGGTGGTGTAACTGAGTCAATGTATGTATGTATTTGAATTTAAAAAAATGTTAAAAATGCGATTTTTCGCTAGTTTTAGTCTTTCTAAGTTATCTAAACAAATTTCTAAACCATTTTTTGGGATTTTTAATAACTTTTTTGGGAATTGCGGTATTCCTGATAACAAATTTAAAAATTTATTTTTAGTTCTACCTTTGCAATAGAAAAATCTATATAACTGTAAAATTTCATGAAAAATATTCATAAATAAATATTTAATTTCCATTTTTTTTCACTTTGATTTTCACGAAAATGACTTTTTGATGGTAAAATGTTCAGTACAACAGCCCTCATCTATGGTGTGAATTTCATTGCAAACATATTTCATTTTGCTGTTTTATTTGCATTTTTGTTATTTCTCTATCTTATAAAATTATTTTTTTCCGAATGCAAAACCCTCTTTCTTACTTCTTGGAATTTATGTTTTCTTACTAATTGTTGTATGCTGAACATGAATTTTAGATTTTTCAATCATTTATCAATATAGCGAATTACCATGAAAATATCTTACCTTTTTGTTTTTGGAAAATATAATGCCCATGGCATAAAAATAAATGGTTAAAGTGGGAGTTTGCTTAAAAATGTGTCTACTTTTAGAATGTCATCTATTATTTTATTATAATTTACTCCAATCGTACTCCAAATAGACTTAAAAAAGTAAAAAAAAACTTTTTTCTATTACCTTTTGTTTATTATTAGCCGTCATCTTAAATAAATCACATTAAAAACTGACAGATGGCACAAATGAAATCAAAATGATTTAATTTTATTAAAATGCTAAATCCTCTATCTTATCATTTTCATACAAACACATTGAATATTTTGAGAAGATAAACTCTCTTTATATCATAAAGTCGCCAATAATGTAACATTTTAAAAACCAATATATGTGAGATACAGTAGTTGCTTTAAAAAAATATTGTAGAATACCGAATTTTAATACGAAAAGTAATACGCACAAAAAAAAACAGTTTTTTGGCTCTAATGAAAAGTTGTCTTTTTGAAGATAGAGTATTTTGAATATAGGCCCTTGATTTGAAAAATTTTTATTTACACAAAAACTCAATTGTTCAATTCACAACTGGCGTTGTACAGTCGTATGTATTATAAGTCGTGTGAATTTACAATAGTTGCACAAATGTTGTTGATAACTACTATATAAATATTTTTTACAACACCTACAACATTTTTACATACAATTGGGGGATTCAAACGGTCTGCTATTAGGTCGTATTGTAGTATTGTCATAATGTCCTAAAATATTATTTTAGTTTAACAAATTTTTCTTGAGTTTCAAACAAAAAAATTGTAAACTAATAAGACTTTTTGAACTATGTTTATTGTTTTGTCATAAAATAACACATTTTTTTTGTTTGCAGCACAACAACAATTTTTTTAAACTAAAATAATATTTTAAGACATTATAAAAATACGACCTAATAACAGGCCGTTTGAATCCCCCAAATGTTTTTCGAATGTTGTATGAAATTTTGTGTGTTACCAAAAGTTCATTTCTATAAAAAAAAACAAAAAATTAGCTAATTTTAATTCAAAATATCAATACTTTTTTATTTAATTTATGAAAAACGATATTTTTGTTAAATATTTGTCAGTTGTTTGCATTTTTCACACAATGCAGACATTAGTTTGCTATTGTTAGAATGCATTATTAATTTTACATATTAATAGAATGTTTGAATGTTTGTTTTGATCTTCCTCTTTTGTCATTTTCAACGCTTGACCAGGTAAACTTACGACTTGGCTAAATTTGCGTTCACAGCCACAATAGTTGTATCATATAACGTACAACATACAACTACGTTGTGAATTGGACAAATAAAAAACATTTTTGTCATATTTTTCAAAAAAGTATTCCATGAATTTTTTTATTGTGAAAAGTTACAAAATCTCCTATCAAATTGATATATAACATGTCCACTAGTGTGTCCCAAAAAAGTTGTTTTTCTTATTTTCATGGGTGCTCAAGCATAATTTGAAAGTTTATACGGTAGAGTATTTTTGAGATTTTTTTCAGGTTTTTCAGAAGTGGTAAAATCGAGTTTTTGCTAAAAATCGGGTTTGTCGGCCTTTTATTGAGTTTTATTCATAACTTTGTCAAGATCGACGATTTTCATCACTTTTGAGGACACAGTTTAAAAGAAAAATGTCCGAGCTTTATTTTTGTGTTGAAACATTTTTAGTTTTTGTAATGAATTGGCTTATTAAGGTGCCCTACGTTACAATTTTTCGAATTTTTTCCATAAATTTTGTAAATAGGGCTTTATAACTTTTAATATTTTTATGAAAATGAAAAACACTAAAAATGCAGTTTGAAAGATCAATTAATTCTTAATTGAAAATCATTTTAACGAGCACAAATCTCTAAAAAATGTTGGTACATTTTAAAAGAAAATTGTTGTCCCTAAATTATTAAGAAATAATTGATCTTTCACCTTAGTAAGCCAATTCATTGCAAAAATTAAATATGTATGCACAGAGAAATGAAGCATGGACATTTTTCTTTTAAACTGTGTCCTCAAAAGTAATGAAAATCGTGGGTCTTGACAAAGTTATGAAGAAAACTCAAAAAAAAAGCCCAAAAAACTCGATCTTTGGCAAAAACTCGACTTGAGCGACCTCTAAACCTCTTCCGAAAAATCTGAAAAAAATCTCAAAACTTTACCCTATAAGCTTTCAAATTATGCTTGACACCCTAATGTCCACCTTGTGTTTGTTACGTGACAAATTAATTAAGGACAACTTAACATCTCGTAGAAAATTTACCTAAAAGTTTTGGTGGTAGACAAACATACTTTTTTATGAATTTGTATATGTTAGGTAAATTCTCTGCGAGATCTTGGGAAGTATTGCAGATATCTTAAAGAAATTTCAAATGGTTGGAGCTGAGATATGTTCGAGTTGATGAAAAAGCTTTAACATTTTTGAAAACATGAAACTTTTAACTATTCAAATAAATGCACAAGAGGTTGTTAGCGATCTGTACCAAAAACGAATTTATATAGAAAATTTCCTAAGGAATGTTTGCCTTTTATCAGTATTTCACAATTTCAAAAACAACAAGTAAGAAAGTATGGTCAAGCCCGACAAAGTAAATGAGCAAAAACATTTTTTTTTAAATTTCAATAATTTATATTCGTGAGTGATTTTCGGAAGTGGACCTTCTATGGGAGCTATGACCAATTATGGACCGATCACCATCAAATTAAGTCGTGTGATTTATGTCAAAATTAAAGTTGTTTATGGTGAATTGTATGTATACCAACATTTTTAATAGATTTATGCACGTTAAAGTGATTTTTGGAAGCGGTTCTATATGGGAGATATGACTAATTATGGACCGATCGTAACACAATTTGGTGACATGAATTTCGTATATATAAAACTTATATGGAGCGAAATTAGTGGAGTTACATTTATAAACAAGTAAGAAAGTATGGTCGGTAATGCCCGACCATATAATACCATACACTAAGTAAATGAGCAAAATCATCTTTTAAAATTTCAATAATATATTTTCGTGAATGATTTTCGGAAGAGTGCTTTTATGGACCGATCGCCATGAAATTATATCATGTTATTTATGTATATATGAAAGTTATGTGTTATAGTTATTTTAATTATACCAACATTTTTAAGAGATTTGTGATCGTTAAAGATATTTTTTAAAGATATTGTGGGCCTTATATGAGAGCTATGACTAATTTTGGGCCGATCGCCATGAAATTTGGCTGTGTTATTTATTTTATATGTATACGAACATTTTTAGGAGATTTATACACTTTAACCTTCTCTTTACCAAAGTTTTTGTATGTACATGGTTTACCAATACCCACCCGGGTGACACTACACTTCTATAAATATATGCGACGAACGAAATTTTAAAAAATTTAAAAAACCTTATAAAAAGTTTAAAATGTTTCTATTAAATTCTATAGAACTCTAAAATTTGTTCAGTGAGTATAAATTTCATTTAAATCGAAACAAAATTAAAAAAATATTAAACCAATAAAAACGATGTGGTCACCCGGGTGGGTATTGGTAAAGCGAAGGTTAAAGTGATTTTCGGAAGCGGGTCTTATATGGGAGCTAATTTGGTGACATGAATTTTGTATATGGGCAATTCCATTATGTCGCACGGGACATTCGTACACATTAAAAGTGAAAAATAAGTCAAAATAAATATAATTTTTAGTTTGAGAAAAAGCTTAATTTATAATTCTTAATTAGCCCTATAATTGGTGCTAAGTTTGATTTTGGGCATGTTTTCATTTTCAAGATAATTGCAAAAAACCGAGGCATTCGCACGGGACAAATACAGAAGTCAATTTCGCGGAACCAGAGGCAATATTTCAATGTGACTAATTTTAGAATATTGTGCATTGATGTCTGTTAAAAATGGTTTTGATTTTACCCAAAAATTTGTTATACTTTTTTGTAAATTAATTTTAATCACAGTCGCACGGGACATGTCGCACGGACATTTTTTTCCATCATGATATAAATGTAGTTTCTGTTGCTTTTTTACGAAATAATATGTTAACACGCTTAGTATAAATGTTTTTTAAATTAATAGAAGTATTCAATGTATTTATGTATTTCAATATAATATCAACAAACTAAAAACATAAGAAAAATATTTAGTACGAATAAGCCCCTGTCTATACTTGACAAATATTTATCATAACAATAAATTACGTTTGTTTTCAAAACAAAGTTGTCTGAGCAAAAACACTAACAATTTTGTCATAACGAAGCAATAACACTAAAAAATTATAATTTTTTATCTTGATAACCATTTTGACGTTTATCATTCAAAAAATGTATCAAGTATACACGCAGAGAAAAAATATAGTTGGGCATGGTTACTGTAACCATTTCAATATTGTTACAAGTTTTTTAACTATATTATAGTCACAGTAACCATTTACATGATTGTGGTAACCATAATATGGTTAACTTACGATTCACATGATTGTATCAACCATATATATGGTTGCAGTAAACATATATATGTTTGTGACAAACATTTATATGATGAAGGACTTATCATATTATGGTGCTCTCGGCTTAAGGCTTATCATAATCTGAGAACAACATATTATGATAAAATTATTCATCATAAATATGGTTGCCACAAACATATATATGTTTACTGTAACCATATATATGGTTGAGACAATCATGTGAATCGTAAGTTAACCATATTATGGTTACCACAATCATGTAAATGGTTACTGTGACTATATATAGTTAAAAAACTTGTAACACTATATAAATGGTTACAGTAACCATGCCCAATTATATTTTTTCTCTGCGTGTAGACATAGGGCAAAGTATTGTATATCAGTAAATAGTATTTACTAAGTACAATAAAAAAATAAATTTAAATGAAAGTAGTTTCAGGAATATCAAACGGATATTTTTTCCAGAATACGCAGGTCTTCCTTCTCTCCATTTTTGTCTAAATTATATAACAAAGAATGCTTTTCAATCTGATCAGACGGCAGAAGATATAATTTTACCATATTTATGTGATGTTGTGCATATTAACATGATTAATTTCATTTATGTAAGAAAAAATAATTTAAAAATTTTTAAATTTCACACTTACGATGTCGCACGGGACCAACTTTATATGAATACCAAAATCATAAATGTTCTTATTTTTCTGTAAAGTTTATTTTATTTTAATTGTATTAAAAATCACTGTTTGGACTCAATATTTGATAACCTTTCTGCATGTACTTTCGACGCACTGATACCAAATGTTGTTTTTCAATGTCGCACGGGACATCGAAATATGTGATAATGCAAAGCAAATTTCTTATGCATTCTATTTTGACTCTTTGTACCCTCAGGAAGATTTTAGATATCAAAAGTCAATGCATAATGTCTCTCTTTAAGAACTTGTATCAAAACAAAATGTGCATTATAAATATTCAAATCAGAAAAGTTGCCCTTGCTCGACTTTGCATACGAATATGTGGAAATGGAAAATTTCTTTACATTATTTAAATTTGATTGTCTCTCTTTGAAAATAGGATAAAACAAAGCGTTTTCAAACACTTTTAATTTTCTGGTCTCGGTGAACCTTTCGGTGGAAATGCCCATATATAAAACTTATTTGGAGCTGAATTTGTGTAGATACATATATAAATTAAACATTTATGACCGATAATGTCCAATTTCGGGAGTACATTTGTATGGGGGTTAGGTGAAATAATGAACCGATTTCATCCAGTTTCAATAGGCTTGGTCCTTGGGCCGAAAAAAGTCTATGTACTAAATTTGATCGAAATATATTCAAAATAGAGACCTGTACTTTGCGAACAAGGTTTACATGGACAGCCAGCCAACCAGCCAGACGGACGGACATCGTTTAATCGACTCAAAAAGTGATTCTAAGTCGATCGGTATACTTTAAGGTGTGTGTTAGACTAATATTTTTATATATATATCATTATACCCTCCCCACTATGTTGGTGTAGGTATAAATATGTAGTTGTTGACTATAAAATTTCTAAATTTATCGGTCAGTCACCTTTAACCTGAGCACTCTTACCAATAGCGACGTTTAACTTAAATTAAGGAAAATCCAAAAGTGTAATTTCATTTCAACTATTAAAAAAATAATAAAATGTTAAACCCACATTTGAAAAATAAAACTAAACTTTGATTTTCATGCATGATTTGATTCTATTTTTACTACACGACAATTTAAGCCACAAACTGAAATTCTCATAAATAGCAAATTGTAATAGTACGAGTATTACATATTACATATTTCATTTTATAATTATTTTATAAAATATTAATAATTTTATCTTGTTGTTGTTGTAATTTTTTTGTTTGTTTGTTTTTTTATCTAAAACACGCTATTTTGCTAGTATATTTTAAATTTAAATATGAGCATAAACAAAAAGTACAATGAACTTTAAATTACATTCACACATTAGTTTGTCATATGTATATTTTTCAGTTTTTTTTTACATTTTTAATAATTTTAATGAAAAAGTTTTTACATGTGACAATAATAATGTTAAATAAAGTGTGGGATGTGAAGGTTTATTGAGTTGGCCTCACAATTACCATTAAAAGGATTTACACATTTGTATACATACATATATGTATGTATATTCCCTACTACTACCAGCACATTTAATACATATGTTAACTGGGGCTGATGGTGGGGATTATATTGCGCACCCTGAGCCTCTAACCATAGCTCGTGCATATAAAAACATGGCTAAAATAAACAAAACGAAACGACAGTGTGAGTGAGTTAAAACAAAAAAAAGACTATTTTAACCATAATGGTTAGTGGATAGTGACATGTGGAAAACAATATTTTATCAAGATGTTAATAAATGGCTGACAGCAGACAGCAGTTCGACTAAACGAACCAACCAACCGTAAGTACGGCCGTCTGACTGTGCGATTGACTGAACTGACGAATTTGTAAAGTGTCACAAAAACAAACTTTGGCGCTTGCTGCCCATCGACTAAATGCTTTTGTTTTGCTTTTAAATTCATATTGAAGTTTTTATACCCTACACCACCATAGTGGGGAGGGTATAATGCGCTTGTGCAGATGTTTGTAACGCCCACCTTAAAGTATACCGATCGACTTAGAATCACTTTCTCGATTAAACGATGTCCGTCCGTCCGTCCGTCCGTCTGGTCGGCTGGCTGGCTGGCTGTCCATGTAAACCTTGTGCGCAGAGTACAGAGTACAGGTCGCAATTTTCAAGATATTTTAATGAAATTTCGTACATATTATTTTTTGGCCTCAAGGCTGAAATTGGTCCATTATTTCACCTAGCCCCCATACAAATGTCCTCCCGAAATTGGACTTTATCGGTCATAAATGTTTAATTTATATACGTATCTCCACAAATTCCGCTCCACATAAGTTTTATATACATAAAATTCATGTCACCAAATTTGTTTACGATCGGTCCATAATTAGTCATATCTCCCATATAGACCCGCTTCCGAAAATCACTTTAACGTGCATAAATCGCTTAAAAATGTTGGTATACACACAAAATTCAACATAGTTAACTTTAATATAGACATAAATCACACGAACTAATTTCATGATGATCGGTCCATAATTGGTCATAGCCCCCATATAAGGCCCACTTCCGAAAATCACTCAAAAATATAAATTATTGAAATTTTAAAAGAAAAATGTTTTTGCTCTTTTACTTAGTGTAGGGTATTATATGGTCGGGCTTGACCGATCATACTTTCTTACTTGTTTTTTTATTATTGATGGGAGTGCGTGTGTGAATGTGTTGGCAGACATTTAAAATATCTATTTTTGAAATAATCAGATATAACAAGTAAGAGAGCTATATTCGGCTGTGCCGGATGGACATGCTGGATCGTCTTAGAATCCCATGAGGACCCAGAATATTTATGAAATATTTTGATGTGTTACGGTATAAAAATCAAAATCAATAAGCCTCAATATTTTTTTGGATGTTGGGTATAATAACAATGTGCTAGTTGAAAAAACTCTCAAGAGGTTAAACTAATTCGAGTACGCTGAGTATATACCGTTATTTCGAAAATGGAAATGCACAACATATCGAGCCCTTAGCGCCAAATTATGGTAAGCGACAAAACACAATTTTTTAAATTTATACATAGAATTAAAAATGTTATGATGCGATATAATATAATTTCGTTCAAGCTATTTTTTTTTTATTTTTCAAAAATATTTATAACTTTTGACAATTAAAAATTCATGGAATACTTTATTGAAAAATATGACCAAAAATGTTTTTTATTGAATTTTTGCATAGATAAAAATTTTTCGAATTGAAATAAAATTTTTATTTATGAATAGTTTTTAATGAAACTTCACAGTTATGTAGATTTTTCTATTTAAAATGGAAAAATAAAAACGAATTTTGAAATTTATTATCAGCAATTCCGAAAATTCCAAAAAAGAGTTGAAGAATTAAAAAAATGGGTTATCAGGTTATCAGAACCCTTTACAAAATAATTTGAAACATATTGGGTCATCTAAAATCGGTTACTATATTTTGATATCGTATATGCGATTTGAGAATTTTTGTCCTAAAATTGAATTTTACATAAAAATAGACTTTTTTGACTGGAACAATTTTTAATTTTTTTTTATTTAGAATATTTTTAAGTTTACGTAAAGTAAACTTAAAAATAAAAAAGTTAAAGGATAAATAAAGGAAATCTGGAGAAAATCGGGAAATATTTGGATACGCTGTTATGTCAAATAACTGGAGTAGTGTGGGTAAAAATGTTGAAAATTTCATTTTCATATGAGAATATCTCGTAAGCTACGACGGTTTTTTGTAGCGCTCAATGAGAAGATTCAATATGTGTAATTTTTTTGGATTCGGAACACAAACGAAGAAATAGTATCGTTTTAAAAACGTAACTTACCAGAGGTGTCTTACTTTGAGGAAGTTATTAACAATTTTGATATTTTGAGAACGCTAAATCATCACATAAAATTTTAATTTTTGCAATAACAAAAAAAATTTATAAAATGTCACTTACGACAATTTGGCGCTAAGGACTCGATATATTCGCAAAACTCAAAAACGGTTTAGTTTATTGAATAAACTGAAAAAAAACAGAAATTCCGCAATAAAATTACCATTAAGTGAGGCTTAACAGTTTTTTAATCTGCGCAGTCGTTTTAGAAATATAAATTTTTGGGCAAAAAAAATAATTTTGTTAGTGAAATTTCGAAATTTTTGTTTTTGAAATTGGAAAATGCGGAAAGAAATTTGTCCATTTTGCCATCGATAAAATGCAATTGCATACTCCGGCACTCAATATGCAGCCCCAAACACATCAGGTGTTGCAAATCTTCGGTTGATCCATAACTGTCCCAAACTTATAGCAACTCCTGCATTAGAGTGTCCCTTAATAGCACTTGGGGTCAAAATGATTGTGTTTTTCGTGATTTTAAAAGTTTAGGGTCATTTGAACCCCAAGTGCTCTTAAGGATTAATTTCCATTTTGTGCTATTATTGTAAATACTAGACTTCATGTTTTATTTTTCTTAAATTCCATAAAAATCGGCCCAAAAATATATAACATTTCGCTATCTTTCCATTAGAAATTCAAAATATTGAAAAATTTGACATTTGACCTTCACGATTTAAGGGTTAACGTTTTCCGATTTTAGTAAAATTTTCAGACTATATTAAGAATTACCTGGACTATAATATTCTGTGTAGATTTTAATTAAAATTATTAACAGTAAGGAAATTGGGCTCATTCGCCAAAATTTGGTCAAAAAATTAGTTTTTCTCGAAAATCGCAAAATTTATATCGAAGGTACCGAAAAACTTTAGGAGGTATTTACATACTTTTTTCACATTTTTATTCCCTATTATGTTGTAAATAAATCCACATGTGATGATCAAAAAATTTTGAAATTTGTTTAACAACTTTTTTAAAAATTTTAAATTGGAGTTTTGAAACTGTCGTTAAAAAAAATATTTTGTTTTGGTTATACCTGAGAATAGGTTAACAGCATGCTATGAAGATAAAAACTCATACTCAAGTAAATATGGATATATTTTAAGTAGGAATAAACTTTTGTTTTAATATTTCTCAAAATATGTTAATTTTGTTTCTACATTTCTAGTTCTAGTGGTCTGAGATACGTAATGGCCTGGCGATTTTTTAATAACTTTAACATTTTTTAACCAATTTTTGTCTTTTGGATCTTATTAGAACTGAATTACGCACACATTTCGATTGTTTTAAATTAAATTGCAAAAGTAATTATTTAATGGCAAAATGGTAATAAATTTAATAAAAACTGAAAAAAATGCATTTTTTCCCCTTGTAAATGCACCTCAAAACTAAATCGAAAGTCGGCACGGGTTGCCCTTCTTAGAACAAGCTAAACATTTTTTTGGTATTATTTTAGGTCACAAAAGTTTTCAGCGGGTTCCGTGTCAACATTTCAAAAAATTTAATTCTAAGGGACACTCTATCCTGCATAGAGCCCAGACTTTAATGTAATTGAGCATCTTTGGCATGAATTAGCTAGGAGAGTGCATCAAATAAAAATTAACACGTTAGTTCAGATAAAATAGTCCTTACTGGAAGCATGGACCTCAAAAGAGCCGGAAGTATGCCAAAACTTGGTAAAATTGATTCAAAGTCGATTATATACAGGTCATTCGAGACAACAGAGGATATGCAACTAAATATTTATCGCACACTTTCGAATACCTATTTCACTTTGTGCGATTTTGTGTTTGGCGCAAGAAAGCTTTACAGTTTCAATTATGCAAATTATAGTTTTTGTTATTTTTTAGAAATATAGGTATGTGAAGTGTAAAAAGAAACGAAAAAAACAATTTTTTAGGTCTTGCTGAGTACATTACAAATTGTTTCAAATTCAGAAGTTATTCTATAAAAACCGTTTTCAGTGATGTTCGTCAACTTATCGACATGTAACTTAGTCAGTTTTTGTCCGACTTTAAATGTTTTAACAGGTTTGGAAAAAAAAACTGATTACGCTTTAAAATGACGTGCTGTTTTTGATACATTTGTTAATTATAGGTATTGTTTTTGTTAATAATATCTAAAAGAAAAACAAAATTTATCAACTTTTTGGAATTTAGTCGCTTTTCATTGATATGGAAATTTTGTTCTTAAGAAAACATGGTTTTAATTATTCAAATCGGAAGAAAATTGTAAAAGTTATTCAACTTTTCATTAATACCTTATTTATTGTGTTATTAAAAAAAAAAACAAAAAACTGTACAAAAAAAATATTTGTAATTTTTTTTTTCGAAAAAGTTTAATAACTTTTGCAAATATAAACCAATTGTAACAAGTAATATCGCATATTTGTCTATATAAAAATGTATTTTAAAAACGGTTCAAAAAAAATTGGTTTTCATAGAAAAAAATTAAAATAACTATTTTTGAATTTGAAAAATTATGGAAAAAAAAATATATAGTGAAACTTTTTATAACAACTTACACAATGAATGCTTAATTCTTTGCCTATCCATAATTGATTAAAATTTTAAAATCGGTCTAGAAATGTGTGAATTAGAGGTACTAAAGTACTACGACCTACCCCAAAAAACCGTTTTAACAAAGTAAATTTTTGCCCTAAAAAAGTTTCTTTTTACAGTTTTTCGTATATATATCACGGAAATAATAGGTCGCTTAATATTATTATTTAGTTGGGGTTTACCGAATTGACATTTAACAAGTAAGAGTGCTATATTCGGCTGTGCCGAATCTTATATACCCTTCACCAAATTATAAATATTTTTAGGTAAACAAAATTTTTTTTCCAGTTGTTTTTTTCATTTTTTGGGAAAAAAATTTTTTCGATTGTTATTTAAAATTTTTTTTTTAATTTAAGTTTTTTTTTAAATTTTAAAATTATTTTTTTTTAAATATTATTTTTTTTTTAAATTTTTGGTTTTTTAAATTTTTCTTTTGAAAAAAAAAATTCGGGTTAAAATTTTTTTTTCGGATTTTGACCCATTGTAGGTCCAACTTACTATGGTCTTATATACGTCGTTGCAAATATCTTTGAAATATCTATCATTAGATATCCATATTTTCTATATTAATGTCTTAGTAATCCAGATATAGGTCAAAAATCGAGGTTGTCTTGGTTTTTTCCTCATATATCAGCCATTTGTGGACGGATTTTGGTGATTTTAAATAGCAAAATTCTCGAAAGCATGTTTGACAGAATTATTGAAGTTTTGGATCCCGAAGATATCTGGGGTCTTCAGAAAATTGATTTCAACAGACAGACGGACATGGCTTAATCGACACCGCTATCTATAAGGATCCAGAATATATATACTTTATAGGGTCGGAAATGAAAAATGTAGAAATTACAAACGGAATGACAAACTTATATATACCCTTCTCACGAAGTTGAAGGGTATAAAAAGACATATGGAAAACTGCACGATCTAGGAATAAAAGTGAATAATCTTCAATGCCAAAATGGACCGGTGCGAATTATTCCATAAAACTCTAGTAGAATAAAGGCTTTGGTATTTTCAAGTATAGAATTGATTTTGGCTTTGAAAGGATACACAACAATAGTTCTTGGTAACAATGACAGAAATTTTAATTTTCAAGCATTCCGTCATTATATTTTTTTACAAATTATTTGTATAAACTTTTATATTTTGTAAATAACAAGGCATCAAATGACGACTTTATATATATAGTATATGTAAATATAACATATAATAAAGGATCGAAGAAATTAATTCTTAATTCCAAATAAAAATAAATTTTATCTCTTAACGATTCAGTTTCAATTCATTTTGTAAATCAATGAGAAAAAACATTTTAACTCAATTTGTAGTAGATTTGAATCAACACAAATTTAATCATTCAAAGTTTGAATAAATTCTGTTATTAATTAACTTCAAATTGAAATTTATGAAATGAATTAAGTTCAAATTGAATTAATTAATACGAAGCTTTATATATAACTAGCTAAAACCCGGTGTGCTTCGCTACCCGTACCGTAAAGATTTTAAATATATTTAGTCTATCTAAAATTAGTTTCTGTTCATGTGAAAAACATGGATTTTCTAGATTTAGTCTGCAAACTTGCAAAGACTGACGTTGAGCTTTATCAATTATCATTGCAAATACTAAGCAAATAGGAAACTGCAATCGAATAAAATCAAATGGCATTTCCGAAGTTATAATTCCCAGTTATAAAGGTCGCTCCGATTAGATTCTTCATTAATTGCCTTACTGTAAGTTGAGTGCCATTACAAATACGCAAACAATCATACAAACAAACTAACACACATTGACTTTTATATATATATATAAGGGTTTCAAATGTATACATACAAATTTTAACATTTACTTAATATTTTTGGTAGTCCGCGCATTTCTGTACTAAATATTAACATTGATAGCTGCTATAGCTGTCCCTATATACAATTTTTCATCACATCTATGGGAGGTGCCACGCCCACTATTGCTATTTTGCCCATTTTTGGCCTAAATAAGTAGTTCATACAAAATTTGAACGCTTTACATACTACAATTATACAGATAGATATGAATTTTAGTATTTAGATTGTTTGGGATGTGCCACGCCCACTATTTTAGTCCGCCCATTCTTGTCCTAAATATTAAAATTGATGGTAGAATATCCGTACAAAATGTATGGATTCTATCTCTTATTGTATCCCATATATTAGATTTTTTAAATAATCATCATATGGGAGGTGCCACGCCCTCTGTGGCTACTACTCCCATAAATATTTAAACAAACAGTGGAATTGCTCATGCAAAATTTGAGGACTATAGCTATTATAGTTTCCTAAATATTTGATTTTTAAAATTAACTTTGTATGGGAGGTACCACGCCCACTTAAAATTTCAAAACAAAAAGTAGCCTATAGCTCCTTCCAGACATACATAAATATACTGTAAAAATTTCAAGCAAATCGGTTCAGCCGTTTAGCCGTCTATAGATCCCAAACTAATAATAATAAACATACATACATACAGACACACATTCACTTTTATATATATAGATGATTATAACACTAAGTTTTTATATGAAATTTTGCTATAATATTCATAATTCACAGTATTATATATTTCGAGAATAGCCGGGTACCCGGGAATTTAGAGAAACATTTTCCCGTTTCCTGGGAATGAAAAAAGGTCTGGAAATTAAAAACCCTAATAATGAAGCAAATTTCGGTAGCGAAATAAA
Organism: Calliphora vicina; assembly: GCF_958450345.1. Lineage (NCBI taxonomy): Eukaryota > Metazoa > Arthropoda > Insecta > Diptera > Calliphoridae > Calliphora > Calliphora vicina. The sequence continues at coordinate 135,465,847 of NC_088780.1, read as the reverse complement.
AATAATTTTTCAAGTACATTTCTGGTTGGATTATTCACTTAAGTTATTGTTTTATTACTAACGATTATTGAGTTGTTAAATTCTAGATTTTAAAATTTTTACTTAAACGACTAAACTTGTAAGAAATAATTATTTTACATTCTGTGTTTATGTTTGTCGATTTGATGAATATAAATATTTATTGCCCCAATACATATCTATAAATGTTCAGTTGTTGAGGACGCCTTTTTCCGATAGTTGAGTTTTATTAAAATAAATGTCTACGAATTCCTGATATGCCAAAGGGCTGAATTAGTGATTGAATTGAAATGGAAATTGAGTAGCCATATGTTTAAATGAAATCACATACATAATATTTACTACCCAGCAGTATTAAATATAGCAATTGTTATCGCATCATAATTTACTGTGATCGTTGCAACTAGTAACTAATGGTATATAAAATTATAAAGAGAAACTCCAATTGTTGCCTCTGCATTAGATTTTACTAACAAATTTTGAAAGAATTTCAAAAATCGAAAGGTAGCTGTAATTTTTTTACATCATCAAGCTCACCTATACCAAATTTGTTAAAAGTTGGTACACAGGTCTTTTATGGGCATATAAAATTTTAAGTTCATACAAATTAAAAATTCGCTTTGGTTTGTCATTTTGTTATATTGAGGTTCAAATTTTAAATAAGAATGGTGTAAAATTGCACAACTTCAATGTTATATAACTTTAGAACCTTATAATAGAGGAAAATCTTTAAAAAAAATGATATACTTTGTTTAAGGATGATTTTCTATGCTATATTCTGTTTTGCTGAGAAATGGATTTCTAGAAATAGTTCTAAAGTTACCAGCAGTTTTACTTTAGGTATTTTGCATCTAATTAACTTGAGCGAATTTCGAAATTCTGGAGAAATCCAAAGTTTGTATGGACATGAAAAACATGTATACTAAATATTATAGAATTGAGAAAAGTAAAGGTTCAAAAATAAATTTTATTTGACCGACATTTTTCTTTTCGTCCCCCATACAAAACTATTATTTTTTGTATAAATGTATGTAAGCGATACCACTATTCGATATAGATGCAACTAGTAATTGGTTGTAAAGAGAGTATAAATTGAAAATATTCATCGCAGTATTTGGCATAAAGAAATAAGTAAGAAAGTAGGTCGGTCAAGCCCGACTATATAATGCCCTATACTAAGTAAATGAGCAAAAATATTTTTCTTTTAAAATTTCAGTAATTTATTTTCGTGAATGATTTTCGGAAGAGGGCCTTATATGGTAGCTATGAGTAACACAGTACAACATTTATCAGTTCATTGCTTTGGGACTCAATTCTGACAATTGCACGTGAAAGTAGCCCCAAAAATAAGAACTTCTGCATCATTAGTTTTGTCAAGTTGGCTGCCGTAATAATTTAATGGCCATACGATTTTTTTTCTTCAAGGTGGATTTTTATCACTTTTTCTATATTTTAGCACGGTTATATCTCGTATACCGTACGGAATATCTCTTTTGTGGCTGAAGCAAAGTTGTAGATATTGAATAGTAGAAGAAAAATAGTAAAAGAAAAATCGCAAAAATGTACATTTATGTGTGATTTATGCAGTAGGCGGAAAGTGATTCTGAGTAAATCGGTATAATTTAAGGTGGGTGTTAAACAAATATTTTTGGACGTTACAAATATCAGCACTAACCCAATATACCCTTCCCACTATGGTGGTGTAGGGTATAAAAATACCATATTAGTACATATATTGAAATGTTCCAAAGAAACGAATTTTGAGATTGTGTTTTTAAAACGCAATCTCCAGTGTGTTTCACTTTTAACAATTTTAAGGAGTTTTGCTTACATATGTATATATGTATAATTTTAAGAATTTTTTTTAGTAGTTCACACACTTTTCAATGAAGAACTAGTTCAATGGACTGCAGGGTATTAATGCATACACATGTTTATACATATGTTTATTAGAATGCTCCAAAAAAATAAAATTGCAAATTTTGACCGTCCCACCCACTAGAATTGTATTGTAGAAACACGTTGTGTAAAATATTAGGATGATAGGATAACTTTAACTTCAGCGCAATGATGCTGAAGTTTTCAGGTGCATTTACAAGGAAAAAAATGCAATTTTTTTCAGTTTTTGTAAAAACTTTGCCATTAAATAATTACTTTTGCAATTTAATTTAAAAGAATCGAAATGTGTACGTAATTGTCGTTCTAATGAGACATAAAAAACAGAAATCGGTTAAAACATTTTAAAGTTATTAAAAATTAGCCAGGCCATTAACGTGTTTCACGACACTAGAACAAAAAATTTAGGAACAAAATTAACATATATTGAGAAATATTAAAATAAAAGCTTATTTTTATTTAAAATATATCCATTTATTTACTTGTATACAAGTATATACATATATTTGAGTTTTTGTCTTCCTACGATACCGTTAAACAATTCGCAGGTATGACCAACAAATTTCACAATTTTTTTCTCATCACATGGTGATTTATTGAGAATATAATTGGGAATAAAAATATGAAAAAAGTATGACAATTCATTCTATAGTTTTTCCGTACCAGCGATTTAAATTTTGCGATTTTCGAGAAAAACTTATTTTTTGTCCATTTTTTGACGAATGAACCGAATTTCCTTACTGTTATGAATTTTAAGTAGAACTTAAGGCCCAACTATAATATGCATAAGCTAGCTTAAGGTAATGTCAAAACCGAACGAAAAGTCTGTCAAATGCTTAAGGAAATTCAAAGAAACTTTTAGGTGGCTATAATGTACTTACGTGCATTCAAAACTATTTAGCCCCATTTGAACATTTATGTGCAACTTGCAATTAAAAAAATACGTATTTCTTATTATTTTATCAAAATATATACATTTTCTTCATCCTTTTCATTTATTTCTTTATTTTCTTTGTATAAAATAAATAAACAGCTGATTCCGTACGGAATGTGCGACCAGCTTCGCACTTTGCTTAAGCAAATAAAATTCGACGAAACTTGACGAAACTCTCTTAAGTACATTATAGTTTGTCACATACGTTTTATATGTATTCGCACATTTGCTTAAGCTGACTTAAGCTAGTGTATGCATATTATAGTTGGGCCTTTATTCAGAATATTATAATCCAGGTAATTCTTAATATAGTCTAAAAGTTTTACTAAAATTGGAAAACGGTAAGCCTTAAATCATGAAGGTCAAAGGTAAAATTTTTCAATATTTGTAATTTCTCATAGAAACATTGCGAAATGTTATAAATTTCTGGGCCGATTTTGATGAAACTTAAGAATAATATAACATAAAGTCTAGTATTTATAATAACAGCACAAAAATGGAAATTCACCCTTAATTGCACTTGGTATGAATTTCAAGGTACAGGCCGCACAGTGGTATGGGTTCATAAATTTTTTTTTGCAAAAAGTAGAAGGAGTGCTCTTCTGATAATACAATTTTGTATTCTTGGCTAGTTTCATATAGAAAAGCTATATATTAAAAATAATGTTCCAAGGGACCAGATATCATACTACAAAGTATGAAGAAAATCAGTCCATATTTGAACCTAGTCCTCATATAGGTTCCTTTATGAAAATAGTTTTATCGCTCAAAACTCACCTAAAAATAATAGTATCGTGATGAAATTCGACATAAATAAGTTTTATAGAACCCAAATCAATCTGTTAAGTTTCATAAGAATAAGTGAGTTTTATCACAACATTTATAAGTTTGTTCAGCGATCGAAAAAAGTCGCAGAATTTTTTTACATAAAATGAAAGAAAATATTTCAAACTTTCATTTAGTAGTAGTACTAACACGGAGGTAGACCGACCTAACTTATTTTTTTTCTAATGAAAACTGCAAACGCAAAATTTTTTGGAACCATTTTGATTTGCTCAGATCTCTTAAACTATATATATGTAATTTAAATATTTTTTAAATTTAAAATACTATATTTTAATAAAAATGCTCCAAAAGTATTGGTAGTTGAACCATATTTATTGTATAAACAGCTGAAATGTAGTAAAATTTTAATCAGTTTTCGTTGTATAATATTTAGATAACTTTACCACCTTTTTTTTATACAAAATTTTATTTTTTTTCGAAAACAGCTACTACTAATGAAACATTTCTCTACAGAATTGCATCATTAGATTACTAAACAAGTAAAAAAGTATGGTCGGTCAATTATACCCTACACCAAGTAAATATGCAAAAATATTTTTCTTTTAAAATATCAATAATTTATATTCATGACTGATTTTCGGAAGTGGGCCTTATATGGGAGCTATGATCAGTTATAGACCGATCACCATGAAATTAGGTCGTGTGATTTGGTTACAAGAATTTCGTATATATAAAACTTATTTGGAGCGAAATTTGTGTAGATACCTATATAAATTAAACATTTATGACCGATAAAGTCCAATTTCGGGAGGACATTTGTATGGGGGCTAGGTAAAATAATGGACCGATTTCAGCCAGTTTTAATAGGCTTGGTCCCCAAAATTGCGACCTGTACTTTTCGCACAAGGTTTACATGGACAGACAACCAGCCAGCCAGACGGACGGACGGACATCGTTTAATCGACTCAGAAAATGATTACAAGTCGATCGGTCGTTACAAACATCTGCACAAACGCATTATACCCTCCGCACTATGGTGGTGTAGGGTATAAAAATAACTGTAAAAAATATACTTTTTGCCAAATAAAATACCACTGTGGGCCGTCCCCTCCTTAGAATTGTTCTAATGGGGGGACTGCCTGTACCTGCAATTTTTTTTCATCCATACAATCTTGGAGCACTAAATATAAATACGCTGAGAAATAATCTAAGTATACATATCTAAGTATATGTATCTAAATATATATATTAGGCCGGGTCGAATTGTACGGACGATAAAAATCGTAAAGTAAAAAATCGTTTAGCAAGAAAGTTCTAAGAAAGTTTCCTCAAGAAACCATAGGTCTAAAATCAAATCCTATCTTGCGCATTTCGACTTTTATTCAATGATATTTCGGCATATATGTTTTTTTATTAGTTTTTTTATTGGATAAAAGTCGAAATGCGCAAGATAGGATTTGATTTTAGACCTATGGTTTCTTAGGGGAAAATTTCTTAGAATTTTCCGTAGAATGCGTTTCTGCTATACGATTTTTTATGAACAAAATCGACCCAGCCTAATGTATATACTTTCTATTCATTATTTCCATTATTTGTTTATTGTTGTAGTCAGTCAGTGGCTGACCAAAGGCAACAACAAAATAACAATAATAACGTGAAATAATAGTAATAATACTAACAATAACAGTATTTTCCATACGAATAATTGTAATACAATTTTTAGGCAATTTGAGCATTCAATCCACGGTTTCTGGTCGAAATTCAACAAGAGGACATAGTGCCGCCAGCGCAGACCATGTCAATCAAAATAATAATGGCGCGAAATCACCACCTGCACTGCATCACTATCCAAACAATAATTTAATAGGGGTGGAATCCAGGTGAGTAGTGGTGAGATAGAAGTACCAACAAAGTACACATACACAATTTCTAACAAAATACTTGTAGTTCTACTTTAACACTCATGTAATTGCATTTTAATTGTTATGTTATTTATCGGGGGAAATTTACCAGTTAAATGTATATACATACAAATGTATGTATATTCAAATTATTTTTGATTTGTAGTATTATTTTTGATTTTTTTTTTTTTTGACAACTCACTATTGGTTTAGTATTATACTATCAAATATACAAGGACTTCTCTACATTATTAGTTTAGTTGTGGGAATATTTTTATTAATAACACATACAGTGGCAGCCAGCTAAGTAGGGAAAAATATTTGAATGAATTGAACTACTCCCAATGACATGTCATGACATGCCCATGTTAAATTCGCCTGTCAAAACCATTGCAAGTAAATAGTCGGTTGCTAAGGAGTGAGAACGAAAAAGCCTTAACACACGTTTTTGAAAAGTATGTCAGTTATTATGCTTAATGTCAATTATGTTCATTTGTTGTTATTATTATTGAAATGAGTAACGAGAATAAAGTGCGTACTAAAATTATTAAATATTTTCAACAAAACCCACTTGGTCATACAAAAAGTTGGCTAAACAATCAAAGGTCTGTCGTCAAACTGATTGCAATATTATTAAACAGTATTGGCAGAAATTGTCCGTTGATAGAAAACCTGGATCAGGTAGAAGCATGTGATGTTTCTGAAGTCAATAAATAGAAAGCATTTTCAAAAGAGCTCTCAACACATCCGGTAGGAAAGCAGTCCGGTTAGCTCAGTACTCGGACTATTTGGTATGAAGCCAATGCAGGTTTAAAAACATAAGGTTAAAAAAGTTCCTGACAGGAAATAAAACTCATTTTATGTAAATTAGCTTGCCGATGGTCAGATCATTACAATTTCTAAAGCACCTTGCATTGCAATTGAATAAATTGTCATTAAAATAAAAACAAGTGGGATTTTAATTTGCGATTGTTTGATTCCTATTATTAAATTGTTGTTGTTTTTCTTTCTTAAACAAATAAATTACTACACTCATTATATCAGACAGACTCAATAAAGAAAAATACTGAAAAAAGTAGAAAATAAAGCAAAAGAGTCTTATTTTCTGACGGGAAAAATAAAACTCCTTAAATGACTTTTATTTTATGGGGGAAAAAATAAAAGTCCTCAAATGAGTTTTTTTTTCTGACGGAAAAAATAAAAGTCCTCAAATGAGTTTTTTTATGACGGATATTTAAAACTCTTTTTTTAAATTGTTGTTGTTTTTCTTTCTTAAACAAATAAATTACTACACTCATTATATCAGAAAGACTCAATAAAGAATAATACTGAAAAAAGTAGAAAATAAAGCAAAAGAGTCTTATTTTCTGACGGGAAAAATAAAACTCCTTAAATGACTTTTATTTTATGGGGGAAAAAATAAAAGTCCTCAAATGAGTTTTTTTTCTGACGGAAAAAATAAAAGTCCTCAAATGAGTTTTTTTTGACGGATATTTAAAACTCTTTTTTTTAAGAGTTTTACGCGAACTTTTATTTTTATGTTGAAAAATTACTGTTAACTGTGGAGTTGGGATCATTTTTTAATATCACCATAGATTCTGAAATCACTCTAACATAGTGATTTTTTGATTTCAAATTTTCTGGATAACCGTTATTTACGGTCCCTGATATTTTTATGTTGCTGATGCTCGAGGAAATGTTGTAGAAAAATTTAGGACCCCAAAGTTCTTGGTATGGCAAGCAATATGCAGTTGCGGCAAAAGAAGCCAAACATTTGTTACAAAGGACTCTATAAATACCGAAATTTACATCAAGGAATGTTTACAAAAAAGGATACTTCAATTCATAAGACGACTTCTTTACACACATTATTTTTGGCCTGATTTGGCATCCTGTCATTATGGTAATGTGGAATTTGTACCGGTAGAGGCAAATCCATTTTTTTATTAATATTTATGAATGTTAAGATTTTTTCGATCTCAGTTCTTAGTGGCTAAGGAATTTCACAACATGTAACAAGTTCCATGGATGACAGTGCAGTAGTTAAATAGTGTAAAGTTGTAGTGTTGAGGGATTAGAACAGTGATCAGCACCCATTGGCCACTTCGAGTTGGCGGTACTAGGTGCGTGATAGTCTTCCTTTTCTACGGCTTCATTGCGGGTTCCATTCGATAGCTTGGCTTGTCAATGAGCTTTCGTATAGTATGCCCTAGCCAGCGCCATTTGCTTTCTCGGATCTCGATGTGTACGGGGATTTATGAAGACCTGTTGCGAGTTAACATCCTTCTGCACTGCATTCCAAAATTCACATCTATTAAGAAGAGATGATTTTTTATGGAAGAATTAAATAATTATGTTTAGCTTGGTTCTTTTCGAAAAATGTTCTGATCGCCATATGAATGCGGTTTCTTACGTCGTCTGCATATCAACCTGTTGCCTCTGTACAACGTATTATTTTTCATGTAGAGCTAGACATAATGAGATAGATATTTTGGCCATAAACAACAGAATCAAATTTTAATATATTATAATTATCTATCTTTCAGATTTCGCCGAAAATACTACAACAAGACTTTATTTATTTTGCTCATAGTGTTGATAATCTTATTGATAATAGCTATCATAGTTTTAAGTGTTTTATTGAGTAAGTACTCTGATCCGCTTAATTAAAAATCTCTGATATTAATTTATTTCAAATGACATTTATGTCATCAGGTAAAAATTCTATTAGTACAATTTGTCGCTCCAACGAATGTCTGCGGACAGCGTCAAGCTTAATCTACTCAATGGACGAAGAGACTGATCCCTGTGAGGACTTTTATCAATTTACCTGTGGACGCTGGTCCGATGAGCATCCACGACCCGATTCCGTAACATCAAACGATTGGTTTCGTGAACGGCAGGCACGCATAATGCGACAATTACGTCAGTTTTTAAGACAAAACGTAAGCGATACTGAACCTGAGGCAGTGGCCAAGGCGAAATCAATGTATAAAGCCTGCATGGATACTCAGAAACTGGAGGAAAGAGGAATGGAACCGTTAGTGCACTTTCTAAATGAATTTAAATTACCTTTAATACCTAGTGGCCTTAATATAACTTTAAGTCCCGACAGCGCTAAGAAATACAATCAAAGTGGAAAGTTCAATTGGCTACAGTCAATGGTGTTTATAAAGAAATTTTTATCTATGGATTTAATAATCGGTTTTGATATATTTGCTGATCCATTGAATCGTACAATTAATCGTATTGCCTTGGGAACACCGGAAACTGACTCAGCACTGCCGTTGTAAGTTGTGGGTGTTTTTTTTTTAGATCATTAGCACTAACTGTACGTCTTAGTTTTAATAATTGTCAGTTAAAAATGTAACCAAATTTAATATTGTGGTTTTATTTTACTAATAATTAATTAATTATTTAATCCCAGCAACAATGATGATGTTCACAAAATTTTATACAAAGTCCGGAAAAAATTCATTCTGGACGATGATGATGACGACGATGAAAACGATATCGAGGGTCGTGAGGAGGAAGAGGAGGAGGCTGCTAAACAAACTTCTAGTGGCTTGAAAGCATATGTATCGTATGTTAAGAAAGTTGTGGAAATTTATATTCTATATTTGGATCCGGATGCTAATCCAGAGGATACAGAAGATAATGTTGCTGAGATGACCATGAATGCTGTTAAGGTGGCCAGACAAATTTATAAGGTAGAAATTAATTCAATTTTGTGAGACTATACCAATATCTATACATACAAACATACTTATTTGACATCCCAAATCCATTCGTTTAGTTTTTAAAAACACTGAAGATGTATTAACAACCCTAAACAACATTCATCACAGAAAGACACAACTAGGGTTTTTATCCCAGAAATTTTGTAATTTTTTTACTGCCCGATTCCTGGAATTTTTAGTGGGGATTCCCGGTAATTAAAAACTGACGAAACTACAAAGAAAACAAGTTAGTTTTTCCAAAAAAATAAACGTGAACAGTTTTTCGTTTATATCTCGGCCATAGATAATATTGAATTCACTCCTTTTACTAAAAGGTTTTAGAAAATGTTTTTCAATTAATTTTGTAAATAAAACTGAATGAAGGAAAAACATTTCAACTTAATTTGTGGTAGATTTGAATCAACAAAAATTTAATCATTCAAAGTTTGAATAAATTCTGTTATCAGTTAACTGCAAAATTAATTAAATTTTAATTAAGCTCTTGAATGAAGCTAAAGAATTATATATTGTGAATGGATATATTTAATGAAAGACTGACATTTTTTAATTCGTATTAAGATTTTAGTGAATTAAGCTGAAATTGAATTAATACGAAGCTCTATAAATAATGATTATAACACTAAGTTTTTATATGAAATATAGCCATAATATTCCTAATTTACAGTATTGTTATATATTTCGGGAATAGCCGGGTACCCGGGAGTGTAGAAACAAATTTTTCCGATTCCCGGGAATCAAAAAAGATCGCGAAATTAAAAACCCTAGAAACAACCCCAAAGTTCATATTGAAAGCATCAATATAAACTTTTATGACTAATCTTGTTTTATCGAACATCTAGAGACAGGTATAGTAAACAACCGTAGCACTCTTCATGCAGTCTTGTACGTTCAGTTTCACATTGGTCATGATATTGCTAATCACATCCAGAAATATACCTAGAACAAACAATACCACATCGTCATATATTTAACTTTCTTATTTTCTAATTCGACAATAATAAAGTTAATCATAATCAACCACAGTAGAGAAGATAACATCCCATCTTGGGGTGTTCCACGTCCAACTTGCTTTGAATTATCGGTGTTACCAAGACATGCAGTGATAACTAGAGGTTGCTAGATGTATATTGCAACATAGATATTCTAGAGCTCGTTGAATTTCGATAGTTGTTACATTGTTGAAAGCCCTTTGTAGGTCCAGAAAAGCTGCCATCGTACATTGTTCATTAACATTTGGGTAAACAAAATGTGGAAACATGTAAACGTTTAGAAAATACAGTGGTTGTTTATAAAAAAAAATTTGATGTTATTCATTAATCAAGTAGTATTACAAATTTTATTTAACAAATTAGACCGACGAAAACTGAATTTAAAAAAATGTTGCAAGGAAAATATGTCCAAGACAAAGTATGAGACTTGTGGTAGAATCCAATTTCAAAGAAAAAGTTAATGAATGGACGGAATTTTATTACTTACAAGTCTTCTAAGAGTCAGTCAATCTTTTTTCAATGATGGATTAGCAGTAAATGTCAGGGATCGTAAATAACGGCTATCCAGAAAATTTGAAATCAAAAGCTCTCTATGTTAGAGTCAACGGTCAGAATCTATGGTTATATAAAAATCCTCAAAAGAGTTTGCATTTCAAGATTTCTTTTTTTATTCTTAGAAATAAAAATAACTCCAACCAAACGAACATAGTTGAGAGAGATACAAAGTTGACCGAGTCATTAATGGATCCTTTAGCACTCCGCAAGAGGATTCCTTCAGGTGATTTGTATAGTGAAAACTATCAATCACTCGTGAAATTATAGAATGGAAGATTATCTTTTCTTTGATATCAAAAAGCTATTAAATTATCATCAGCCACTGTACTGCCTGTAAAATTTAGAGTAGAGAAATTTAGTTAATACAATAAATATTTCAAATATAGCAAAGCCTATAAACTTATTGAATTTTTTTTATTTCTTCTCTCTTCCATTTCAGCTCAAAAGTGCCGCTGAAAATGCCACAAAATCTTCTAAAAATCCCATTGATGACATAGTTTACCTATCAGTGAAGGACTTGCAAAATCAAACCGACAAATTGATTTCACCCAAAACTCTGCCCATTTGGGAGGACTATTTGCAATTAATGATGGCTAGTACGGTGAATATTAAGAACAACAATGGCGGAAAATTTAATACAACCGATTTACAAATAATCACCAGCGATGCGGACATTTTCTATTTACAAACCATTACGGAATATTTGCTCCAGGTTCCGCCGTCACATCTTGAGTTCTATTTATGGCTTAGTGCAGTGGAAGAGTTAATCCTTCATACCACTAGTGAAATGCGTCTGCTACATGCCGAATATATGCGTCTGGTCATTGGCACCGAAGGCAGCTCACCACGGTCACTGTATTGTGCCCATGGCATTAACAGTCTCATGGGCATGGCACTGTCCTATGCATTGGCAGACGACGACTTCACTCGCCACAAATTGCCAAACGTCCAACGTATGCTGCACGATATACGACGTTCGTTTAACAATTTGGTGCGCTCCACCACGTGGATGGATGAGCCAACGAAATACGAGACTTTGCAAAAGTCTGCGGAAATGAAAAGTTTCATTGGCTATCCCGAATGGATTACCAATGCCACCGCTCTAGACGATTACTACGAGGGCGTAAAGATCAACACATCAACACATCTGGAGAATATGGTTGGTGTGCTGTTGTGGCAAACGCAAATGAAATTAAATGATCTCAATGTGCCCGAACCTTTTGGTTGGGCCACCTCGCCCAGCAATGTCAATGCGTTTCATACATTTCAGGCGAACGCCATAAGTGAGTATGATAATAAAATTTAACTATTTATGGAATTCATTGATACGTGTGTGCAACCATTAAGTTGCAAGACATTAAATGCAACGTGACAATAACATGTTATCTGGTGTGATTATAACGTATAATAAATAACTGCCTGTTCAATACCTGAATACATAAATATCTTTGAAAACATTAAGGGTATTCGTATTTAGTTTTAATTAAGATGTTCAATATTTTTAATTATAATGATTATAATGACTTATTTTGATTTTATTAAAATGTATGAAAAGAAATGTTTTTTTCTTTTGTTTGAGTTATTTGTTAGCTTAGTTTGAATACGAGGATGGCCCATATTTTTCTAATTGTATATTTTCATTGCTTCGAAAGTCTAAATATTTCTCTGTCTTCCAACAACCAAATGCTGAACATTTTAGCAAAATTGGATAACGTTTAGAGGTTGCACATAATATTTGAAGTTTCCAGAATTGGGTCAAACTTAATTAATTATAGTTTTTGTATTTCATTTACCCTTAGATGTTTAACTATAACATTTAACCTCCTCAGTCCCAAGGAAAAACCAAGCGTCGGAAGTATTCAACATTATTTTTGTATGCTTCTGGAAGAACATAAAGGACGAAAGGATTATGAGATATTGTAGGTGCAGCCAGCTATAAATAATGTTAAAATAAGGGCCTAGCAATAAATTTAATGAACATTTAAGTTCCTTACCTGGATCATTGAATTGTGAACAATAAAATTATATATTTCATTTAGTTTTTATACTTCAGAACTTTAAATTGATATGGTTAAGTGCTCAAGGAAACGTGGTCTATGAACAACTGATCACAAAATTAAATAAAAAAGTTTTAGTGTGGCCTGCTTGAAAGAATCCCGCTGTATAAATGGTCGTAAGACAAAAAATTATTATTTTAAGCAGGTCTGCAGACCTTTGAAAAATGTCCAGTAGGCAGCACGCCAGGACCGATGAGGGTACACATTTCCTGACATCGTTAACCCATTATAACTTAATACTCCAACAAATGATAACATTTCATGAACATCTCAAATCCCATTATTAACATTTTCAAATCTTTTTTTATACTTAAATATCTATTGGTAAATGAAATACAAAAATATTTTTAATTTAATTTCTTTATAGTGCAAACGTGCTAAGGCCACTTTTTTGGAAATTCGAAGGATTTAGGGGTAAAAACGGTTAAAGTCTGTAACCATGTATTTTCTAAGGTTATACAGATATCAACAACACTTGAAATACCTTTTTTCTATTGTACTTAAAAAGTTATTAAACTGGTTTCTTGTACTTTTTTTAAAATTTGAACCCTTTAGAAGAGAAAACGATTAAAAATTATGTTTTGGAACTTTATTGTCACCATATGTATCTTCTAAACCAATAAAAATATAAATAAATTTTACATCGCATTATTTACATATTAAAAATAAAAAATACGAAATATAAATTTGTTACTTTTTGGAAATTCGAACTCTAATACTATGTTCACATTTGCAGAGTTAATAAACTCAAACGTGGTTTAAATGATTTGTTAATCACTTCAAATTGACATGATTAAATCTTAATCGTTTCATTAATCACGTGAATCATCTGAACATACCTCAAACTGATGATGATGTAGCATCGGCCATAATGAACATGCCTTTCAGATGTACTACCGATAAATAAATTTTTCATAAAAAACCAATTCCATAATTAATAAAACAATTCCATATTTAATAAGTATAAATAATCTGCTGATAACTTTACTAAAGTATTTAATTTTTGTTGTTTTTTATTTGTCAACTTAATCATTTTACTGTCAACTTAATCATCTCAAAATGTAATGTGATCGACTTTGATTAACTTAATCAACATTTAGCTTAAACGCGTTTAAAACACCAAGTGTGAACATAGCATTAAGGGGTAAAACTTGTATTTAATTTTTGGTACTTTTTTATAAAAGTGGATTTTCTATAAATCGTTATAGACATATACGATACTAAAATTTATTTGAATACAATTTGTATCTTCTCAATGCGGACATAAAAGTACCTAAAGTGGGTAAAAATACGAAAATACATTTGTTCCGATATTATTGAGCCAATTTTGATCCAATTATAAATATTGGTTCCTACAGTAATACAAAAATTGTTATTTGCAACTCGATTGCGATGGTGTAGATTGATCCAAATCCGTGTAAACAGTTTCTTTAGCACAAGAAGAACACAGATTTAAGACATTTCGACAAAATTATTTTTTTTCGAAATTTCAAACGGCAATTTCAAAGAGGCAAATAAGAAATTTGTACTTTTTCTCCTAATGGCTCTATTTAATATCTTAAATTACCTAGCGTGGGTTATAGGTCTTGCTGAGTACATTACAAATTATGCCAAAAAAATTCAGAAACACCCTCAAATTCAGAAGTTATTTTAAAAAAACCGTTTTCAGTGATGTTCGTTAACTTAACGACCTGTAATTCAGTCAGTTTTTGTCCGATTTTAATTTTTTTAATGTGTTTGGAAAGAAAACTGATGACGTTATAAAACGACATGCATTTGTTAATACATTAACATTAAGTTGTAAGTATTGCTTTTGTTAAGAATATCTGAAAAAAACTAAATTTATCAACTTTTTTGATTTCAGTCGATTTTCATTGCTTATTTTGATATGAAAGCTTATAAAAATTTATATCAATATATAAAGAAAATTTAGTTCTTAATAAAATTTTTCAAATTGGATGAAAACTATAAAAAAACTTTTCCTTTTTTACCTTTTTGAGTAATTTCTCCCCCAGCTCATATGAATAAAAAAACAAAAAAATATAAAAAAAAAAAAAATATTTGTAAAATTTGATGATTTTTTTGTACATTTTTTCGAAAAAGTTTAATAACTTTTGCAAATCTAAACCGATTTTAATAACTAATATCTCGTTTTTGTCTATATAAAATTGTCTTTTAAATACTGTACAAAAAAATTTGGTTTTCATAGAAAAAAATTAAAATAACTATTGTTGAATTTGAAAAATTAAGAAAAAAAAAATTAACTTTTTATAATAACTTAAAAATTTCTTGGAATATACATTTTATGCAGACACAAAATGAAAGCTTAATATTTTGCCTATCCTAAAACAGTTTTTTCAAAATAACTCAAAATTTTGAGGGTGTTTCAAAATCTTTGAAGACGGTTTTAGTATGTCCTCACCTAGACCTATGCCTTTTCAGTTTCTGACAAAAAGTGTCATATTGTAGCAGAGTGGTATTATTTTTACTAAACTCTCTTTAGGGTTAAAAGAAACAGTTGCTGTTTTCGATGTATTGTACTTTTTTATTATTTTGTTTTGTTTAGTAATCGTTCCTATTCGATAACGTCGACATACATATTTGTTCATATTTGCCCGGTTTGCGTCGCCTCGTTCTGCGTCTGCTTCAAAGTTGCGTCTTTTTAAAATTTATGTGATTTCGAAGTTGCGTGGTTTTTGTTTCAGTTTGCGTCGCATGTTTCGAAGTTGCGTCGTTAGTGCTTCGATTTGCGTCGTTAATTCGAAAATGTTTGTACAAAGCTAAAACAGAAAAAGGGTATTTCCCGTTTAAGTCTAATGGGAATACATACATACATATTTATGTTGTCTGATGGTTGCAAATTACATTTGCTGAAGTGAAGTTGAAATGAATATTTTGCAGCAATGAGTCAAAAAAGAAAGCAATTATGCATAGAACAAAAGCTTGACATTTTAAAACGTTTTAAATCAGGGGAAAGGGCTGTTGATATTGGAAAATACCTTGGACTAGCCCCTTCTACAATAAAATCCATTTGTTCCAGAGACGATGATAAAATTAAAAAATTTGCTGAAACCGCAACATCGTTACAACATAAACAGGTTACCAAAATGAGAAGTTCTTTAATGGAAAAAATGGAGTCAGAAGTGACATTTGGATAGAAGATCAAAATCACCGAAGAATGCCATTAAGTCAAATGGTAATTCAAAAGAAAGCACTAACTTTATTTGAAGATCTGAAAGAAGATTATCCGTTATCAAGTGCCGAAAGTGTGGAAGAATTTGATGCAAGCAGAGGTTGGTTGACCGTTTTAAAATCCGTGGAAATTTGCATATCATTGCATTAAAAGGAGAATCTGCTAGTGCAGATACTTCAGCTGCAGAAAAGTTAAAGCTTGAATTAAAAGCAATTATTGAAGGGTGGATATTCTGCACAACAAGTTTTAAACGCTGATGAAACGGGACTTTTTTGGAAGCATTTGCCAGGAAGAACGTACATTTCTAAATACGAAAAATCTAAAATGCTCTTGTTAGTTGACAAAAAATTCAATATTTTTGATTGAAAAATCTTTTTTTTTTCAGCTAAAATTATGAATCTCGGAACCAATTAAATGAAAATCAATACAAATGTATGGAAAATCGTGCTTCGTTTTGCGTCGCGTTTCTTCAGGCCCTATTAGCGACGCAAACCGGGGTATTAGTGTACTGAACTAAGTGGTCGTCGCAACTGCTTAAATGCACCAAAACATGGCCAGAAATTTCAGCGTTTGTTTGCGGAAAATCGAATGTGAAACATATACCATTGGTAGATTCTAAACAATTTTGTTCAGGCTATTTAAATATAAAGACAATATTTTCCAAGTTAAGTGATTACAAACTCAAAGAAGGAATATTTGTGCGACCATAAATTTGCACATTGCTGAAAGACCAACATTTTGATAAAAAGCTTACTAATAAGAAACTTGGTACCTAGTTATCGCTGAAAGCAGGGTTTTTAGAGAACAACAAAACCGAAAATGTAGAACAGCTAGTTAACGACATGTTTAAAGCTTATGAAAAGTTGGGTTTCAGAATGTCATTGAAAATTTTCTTTGTTCATTCTCATTTGTATTTTTTTCCATCTAATCTGGGTCTCCTCTCATATTTACATATTTACATCCTGGTTCCACCATGTAAAGAAGCTTGAAAAATTATTTAAAGGTCATTGGAATACAACTATGCTAGGTGATTACTGTTGGCATTAAAAACGAGAAGATCAATCAAAGCCCAAAAGAAAAAGTTAAAGTTTCACGATATTTTGTATAAATTATAATAGAGTTTTTTTTCTTACTTAAATGATAAATATAAACTTGATTAATGTAAAAAATTCTGGTTGTTTTTATTAGATTTCGTTAAAATATGTTTTGGCATTTTAATTTTAATCATGTTTAATCATGTGCATAATATGTTGTTCTCAGATTATGATATCCATAAGCCGAGAGCAACATCATCCTTTATCATAAAAATGGTTGTCACAAACATAAATTTGTTTACTGTAACCATATATATGGTTGATACAATCATGTGATTCGTAAATTACCACAATCATGTAAATAGTTACTGTGACTATAATATTTAAAAAAAAAACAACTGTAACAATGCTAAAATATGTACAACTATATAAATGATCACAGATCACAGAAAACTGCAGTTACAGCTTTCAAAAATATTTAAAACCAAAGATTTTAGAACTATATAAACGTTATCCAATTGTTCTCATAATTTCAGCCTTAAGTTTTTAGATGACAGATAATAAATTTAGACATTTTGAATACCGAAAATCCAAAAGTTCTAATAAAAGGGCTACCCTAATGAATATCTATTTCAATTATATTTTATGCTGATATATATGTACATTAGGGTGATCGGCTCGGTTTTTAATAACCGGATATAACCGGTTTTTTAGGTAAGGTGGGTTTCGGTTTTTTTTGAATAGCCCACATTTCGAATATCGAAGAAACCGGGTTTTTTCCTCGAATAGCCGGTTTTTTCTAAAAGTGTGTTTTTATGAGTTTTTGTGTATTAAAAACTTTAAAAAATATTCAAAATCAAAAAAGAAACAAGTAAGAAAGTATGGTCGGTCAAGCCCGACCATATAATACCCTACACTAAGTAAAAGAGTAAAAATATGTTTCTTTTAAAATATCAATAATTTATATTTTTGAGTGATTTTCGGAAGTGGGCCTTATATGGGAGCTATGACCAATTATGGACCGATCACCATAAAATTAGGTCGTGTGATTTATGTCTATATTAAAGTTAACTATGTTGAATTTTGTGTGTATACCAACATTTTTAAGCGATTTATGCACGTTAAAGTGATTTTCGGAAGCGGGTCTATATGGGAGCTATGACTAATTATGGACCGATCGTAACAAAATTTGCTGACATGAATTTTGTATATATAAAACTTATTTGGAGCGAAATTTGTGTAGATACATAGATAAACTAAACATTTATGACCGATAAAGTCAAATTTCGAGGGGACATTTGTATGGGGGCTAGATGAAATAATGGACCGATTTCAGCCAGTTTCAATAGGCTTGGTCCTTGTGCCGAAAAAGTAATATATACCAAATTTGATCGATATATCTTCAACATTGCGACCTGTACTCTGCGCACAAGGTTTACATGGACAGCCAGCCAGCCAGCCAGCCAGCCAGCCAGCCAGCCGGCCAGCCAGACGGACGGACGGACATAGTTTAATCGACTCAGAAAGTGATTCTAAGTCGATCGGTATACTTTAAGGTGTGTGTTAGACTAATATTTTTGGGCGTTACAAACATCTGCACAAACGCATAATACCCTCCCCACTATGGTGGTGTAGGGTATAATTAAAACAAATACTTTAACTATTTTACAAGACTTTTAATATTTAGAAAATGTCACAAGTGATCTGGAAAGCCTGAAAACTTACTCAATGCTTTGTTTTCTATGTCCTACAAGTACACCGAGTAAAAGATAATTTTCAATGTCTAGTTTTATACAAACAAAAAAAATCTATATACTCCAAAGCATTTAAACTGTGCATTACTTATTCCTAAGAGATTATTTTACCTTCATAAAGTCTTCAAATTTACTGACGTTAACGATCTTTGGGTAAAATTTGACCTAAATAGAAAATACATTTTTTTGAAAGAAAAACCTAACGTAGTTGTTGGCATTTGAAATTAAATTAAATTCATAAAATATCAACTATCAAAAATATCAACCACTTCTTTTTAGAAAAAATGCAACTTTAATTTCAAAATGGGTAAAATTTTACCCAAAGATCTCATGAAGGATAAGAAAAACATAGCTTTGGTATTTATCCGGGGAATACCAGTTTTCATTCGAGTATAATGTTCAGCAAGTATGATGAAAGGAGACAGATATATATAAGAGCTACCAAAGAAATATTATAGTGATACCAAAGCTCTGAAAAGATGTAACTTAAATATTAGAAAAAATTAAATATTAATTTCAAAATGGGTCAAATTTGAACCAAAGACCTTGTGAAGGATGGAAGAAGTAATCACCATTATTTCAATAAATAAAACTTTTTTCTTCTTATTTCTATGCGTTTTAATATTTTTCCAAAAAAAACCGGTTATTATAAAAAAACCAAAACCGAAACCGGTTTATATTAAATTGCTATTTTTCGAATAAACCGAAAACCGGTTTCTGAAAAATGTCGTAGAATCGATCACCCCAATGTACATACATCCATATATTTTCATTTATTCTTCTGCATGTGTGTTTTATTTAATACATTTTGTTGGATTTTGGTTTTTTTGTTAATGCTGCCTTATTTATTGTAGCCATACCAATTGCCATTTTGCAATATCCCTTCTATGATCTGGGTTTGGAGTGAGTAATTGTCGAGAATACATATGTTTGTTGTTTGTCACATTTTTGTTTTACTCCTTATTTATGCACACACACTTTGCACTGTTTGGTTTTTCGCTAAAATGGAGTATTAAATAATTTAATGGAAAATACTGTTTTTAAAAATGTTTACTTTTATGCGAAATTGTTTGTATTTATTTGATGTTTAATATAAGTAAATTAGAGCTACTCACTTAGTATGCAGAGGAATAAATTTTGTTATCCCCACTCAAAGTAAACCATGGTTTGTTTATGTCTTCCGAAAATTATTTTCATAAAAACACATTTTTTTATTGTAGTTTTTGAAAATATGGCGCACGTTTGGATAATTTTAGTTCATATTTCAAAAATTTAACTAAGTGAGCGAAAAGATTTGAACTAGTTCATTTAGCTCAATCAAGTGAATCGTTCAATTAAACTAGTTCGTTCATGAACTACCCAAGTCTACAAAACAACACTCGGGTATCATTTGAAAGGGCTCTTTCAGCAGCACACAAATCAATATTTCTCATGTTTAAGTTTAACCTTTTCATAAAAAATCTTTTAAATTATGAAATATCTCTATATTAAGGATAAACTTGGCGTTGTATGTAGCTGGAAAAGCCCTTTCAAATGTTACGCCATATTAATTTATTATTTTGGGGGAAAATACAAATATTTTAAAAAAATTCAAAAAAATATTTTTTTTTTTTGAAAATGGTCCAGATCACGATCAGTTAACAGTAGACCCAAAATATTATGGGAAACATTATAAAACAAATCAAAGTGAAATGTGAGGTGGGTAAAAAAATACATTTTTTCCTCTTCATACGAAGTGAGTCGCTCTAATATCGGTATTAAAAATAAAAAAAAAACTAACTTTTATTTGATATTTAGTTGAAAAAAGGCTTATCAATTGTGTTCATGATTTCGTTCCTGGTATTAAACTTCAAGTGATGTCAAAATACACTATCCACACTATTATTCTTAAGAGTCTTTCACATGCACTTTTATGATTTTGTATAAACAATTTAATAACAAATTTAAAAAATAAAATAATTTAATATTTGGTAGAGCTCTCAACTATGGCTCAATTGGTACTATACTGGGCCATGAACTGACTCATGGATTCGATGACAATGGACGCATGTTCGATAAAAATGGCAACATGGTACAGTGGTGGTCCAATGAAACAATAAATGAATATATCAATCGTACAGAATGTTTTATTGAACAATACAGTCATTATTATTTGCCAGATATCGAGGAATATGTAAGAGTTGTTCAAAAAAATATTTCGATTTTAATTGTTAAATTATAAAAATAATTTCTAGATCGATGGTGAATTAACTTTGGGCGAAAATATTGCCGATAATGGTGGCATGCGTGAAGCCTTCTATGCCTATCGCTTGTTTGTCAAAGAAAATGGTCGAGAGAAAACGAAACTGCCTGGCCTGGAACACTTTACTCATGAACAGTTATTCTTTATATCGTTTGGTAATCTATGGTGTGAAACCTATACTCCTACAGCCTCACGTTATGCCGTGGAGGATTCTCATTGTCCCGGGAAAATTCGTCTCAAAGGGGTACTATCGAATTCAGATGAATTTGCCAAAACCTTTAATTGTCCTAGAGGTTCGGGTATGAATCCAACTGAGCCGAAGTGTCGCATTTGGTAATCGGTAGAGAGTCACATTAGCTGTGTTCCAATACTAGTTAGATTTCTATAAATTGTAGTTTCTCTAACTAAATTATGGAAAAAAATCTGACTATTATTGCAACCCAGCATTTATTTGGTTGTGTATTATAGTAATAGTAAAAAAACAAAAAAAAAAGTGATTCAAACGAAACACAAAGTGATGTAAATATACTAAATTTAAATGCAATATATATATATTTTGAAGAATTTTAAATAAATTATACTAAAATGTTTGTATGTATAACGAATGTAAGATTTAATTAAGTATAAGTACAGAAAACAAACTAAGTTTTGTAGAGGAAACGATTGTGGAACTTTAATTATTTTATTCATTCATCTTTTGCTGAAGGCATCTATTATTGATGACCAATGAATAATGATATGTGAAACATATTATATGTATATGAATTATTTGGCAAACATTTAAATCCTTTAATATGCTTGTATTGACCTTAAATTATGTTAATTTATATGAAGGAAAGTCTATTTCTCATGTATTTCACAGAATTATTTTTGGGTCGTGTTGTCATTTAACACTTTTACTATTTAAATAGAATAGCAACACTGTGCTAACAAATAAAATAATTTAATATTCTCGGCCAGTGTTATATAAATATTTTAAACTTTGAATATTCTTTCAAAATTTTAAGCTACTAGGTTGTAGCCAATCATGAGAATATTCTTGAACTTTCAAAGATATTATATAACAGAGCTTAACTTCATTAGATTTTAAAGCCACAACACATTTTTAAATTTAATAGTTGAATTCCACGGTTAAAAAACAAGGTATTCGATTAAAGTTTAGAAGTCGAAATATCTCGAAAACTCTCCGTACGCTTTACTTAATAAATTTATTTTCAAGCTAAATGTTGAACAAAACCCAACAAATCAATAAGTATAATAAAACAAGTAAGAAAGTATGGTCGATCAAGCCCGACCATATAATACCCTACACAAAGTAAATGTGCAAAAACATTTTTCTTTTAAAATATCAGTAATTTATATTCCTGACTCGGAAGTGGGCCTTATATGGGAGCTATGATCAATTATGGACCGATCACCATCAAATTAGGTCGAAATTTGTGTAGATACATATATAAATTAAACATTTATGACCGATAAAGTCCAATTTCGGGAGGACATTTGTATGGGGGCTAGGTGAAATAATGGACCGATTTCAACCAGTTTCAATAGGCTTGGTCCATGGACCGAACAAATTATATGTACCAAATTTGATTGAAATATCTAAAATTATGTAGAAAATTCTTTTTTTTTGATATTTTTTCACCACAAAAATAAAATTGTAAATAAACAATAACACAAATCATATGAAATATAAGCTGCTAACTATTACGAGTTCAAAATAGAACTTGTAATAGTTTGCAACGAGAGAACACTCTAAAATTTTTACGCTCTTGCAGTGATGTTAACTTTTTAATTTCGATTACAATTACCGTATCCAAAGTTTAGTACAAAAATAATAATATTTTCTTATTGAAACAGGTTTATTTTTATAATTCAATATATCGAGGGCCTATATTCAAAACTCTCTATCTTAAAAAACAACTTTTCAGGAAAGCCAAAAAACTGTTTTTTATCGCGTATTACTTGAGTTATTAAAATTCGGTATGCTAGAGGGTTTTTCTTCTCAAAATATTCAGTGTGTATATAAAAATTTAAAGATAAAGGATTTTGCATTTTAATAGAATTAAATTATTTTGATTTCATTTATGCCATCTGTCAGTTTTTAACGTGATTTATTTAAGATAACGGCTAATAATACAACATAAGATAAAAAAAAAACTTTAAAAGTAGACAATTTTTAAGCAAACTCCAACTTTAACCATTTATTTTTATGCCATGGAAATTATATTTTCCAAAAACAAAATGGTAAATATTTTCATGGTAATTAATTTTTTTAAATGATTGAAAAATGTAAATTCATGTTCAGCATTCAAAAATTAGTAGGAAAACATGAATTGCAAGAAGAAATTATTCCAAAAAAATATTTGAAAAGATAGAGGCTTTTGCATTCGGAAAAAAATAATTGTATAACATAGAGAAATAACAAAAATGCAAATAAAACAGCAAAAGACAATAGGTTGTAAGGAATTCACATCATAGATGAGGGCTGTTTTACTGAACATTTTACTATCAAAAAGTAATTTTCGTGAATATCAAAGATAGTGGGTTTTGAATATAGGACCATGTTTGTAAAACAGCAGAATGCCATTTTTATCAACATCATTTATTTGCCTTATAATATAAATTCCGTATCTATTTATTTAAATTTATCGATTTCAACAGCTTCTGGGAAATGCAAAACTAAAGGAATTATAGAAATATTGGTATCGAACAATTGGGGATTTATTACGATCAGTTTTTAATACTAATTTGTATGTTGAAATATCCATACTTGAAAGACTTGCGATTACTTTACCGCGTAGATATATTTTGTCTAGTGGTAGTTGGTTATCATCATCCTCAAAGTTTTATGATTATTTTAATGAGAAATATGTACATTATATGTAGACACATTATGGAAATATAACGTTTAGGATATAATTTTTAAAAATTTAAACTTTTTAAAATTACCGTACAAATGTAGAAATTACCTGCCTACCGTACGGAGGTCTAAATTACCGTACAATACGGTAATTACCGTACGGATAACATCACTGCGCTCTTGATTTTTTCTCCACTTGCAAGTTTTTTGAGTTAATGAACGCTTTTCCAGTAACAATTGTTACTAACTAGTAACAACTTTTAGTTATTGAACAGAGCTATTTATTTGCTTTAAATTGTTTATCGGAAGTGGGGCCTATCTATAACCAATTTCTGGCTATGATATAGGGCCCAACAAGTCCTATATCATATTCTTAAATAAATATTATTTTCACATGTATTTAAGAATATGAAATTTATTATGAAATGACAACCAGTGTTAAGATTCATTCATAACATATCAATTTCAGACTATAAATTAAAATTGTGCCTCGCTGTAGCACATTGCAACATATAACAAACGGAAATCAGACATGAATTATATTTTGAAATGACAGCAATTTACAATTAATTTATCACTGCAAGATGTCATAACTAAGACAAACAATTTTGTCGAACTAAAACATTTCAAATAATCATTGTATAATTGGTTGTTTCACAAATACATAGTTGAAAATTTAATCTTTCAAATTATTGTACAGAATTCGTCTCAAAATGACATACAGAATTTATAAAGACTCTGTTAAATACAAATTTCATGGAAATGGGAGTTTAATAGAATATATATGGGCAAAAACACAATTTTATTCAAATTTTGTTCACATTAGTAACGTTTTGTATGGACAAAAATGGTGTAAAATCCGTTAATAAGTATGATTTTGGTACATTTTCCTGCATAACTCCTAAATTAAAAGTGTGTCCAAATTAAAAATGTTTACAAACAAACAAACAAATATTTTTGAAACAAATTTAAAATCGTCTGTTTTAGAGTTACACCGTACGACACTCAGTATTAGACACGAACCGGATGATATACGTCTGAAACAATAAATTAAATGGAGAAAAACTGCGTTTTCAGTTTTTCATTTTGTGATCCTGTTTCCTTTTAAAAGGACTTCAAATTTTCATAGGAGTACATTTTTAAAAAAAAGTTTTAAAATACTTCTGATCATCCCAGTATGTCAAATTTGGTGTCAAATGATCAAGAAGAGTTGTAAAATATTTCGTAATATTTTTATTTTATCCTGTAAGGATCAAAATATGTCAAAAATGTCCTTTCAAATTTTAATC
The DNA here is from genome assembly GCF_958450345.1 of Calliphora vicina. Lineage (NCBI taxonomy): Eukaryota > Metazoa > Arthropoda > Insecta > Diptera > Calliphoridae > Calliphora > Calliphora vicina. The sequence goes on along the minus strand of NC_088780.1, from coordinate 135,440,596 downwards.
CTTGAATATCCTTTTAGATTTCCAATAATTTTTTTTTTAAAACTAGTGAGTTAAAGATCCAAATATTGAATACCACATGCCAAAATTTCATCCTTCTATCTTAACTACTCAAGTGTTAAAAAATATTTTAAATTTGAATTATTTGATTTTTTATATTTATTTTATAAAAATATAACAAAATCCGTTGTGAAAAGCAACGAAGAAGATTTTTTAATAAACAAGTAAAATGGTATAGTCAGACAAGCCCGACCTTATGATACCCAACACCGGGTATATGATTATAAAGAGTTTTCTTTTGATATGAAACTTATTTGTGTTGAATCTTATTTGAATACACACATTTTCGGTAGTGGGCCTTATATGGGAGCTATGACTAATTACGGACCAATCGTCACAAAATTTGGTGGGATGTATTGCGAATATATGAAACATATTTTTGTTGAATTTTGTTTGGATACTGACATATTTCAGAGATTTATGTATATTAATGACATTTTCGAGAATGTTGCTTATATGGGAGCTATGGAATATTGTTGACCGATCGTCACGAAATTTGGTCGTGAGAGTTCGGCTTACATAAAACTTAATTGTGCTGAATTTGGTTTGAATATGTTTATAATTAAGATAAGATATGAGAGCTTAACTATTTTCAAATAGGCCAATTGTATGGGGGCTAGGATAAATAATGGGCTGATTCTAACCAAATTCAATAGCCTTTGTCCTTGGGGCAATATAAAGGTTTGTGCAAAATTTTGTCGAATTATCTTTAAACCTGCGACCTGTGGTTTGATTACAAGGTTTACATGGATGCACGTACAGACGGATGAAATTTGACATTGAGTATAGAATATTTGGGTCTTTAACGCACTATTTTTTTAAAAGAATTTATTGGCAATCTTAACGGATATTAAAGGATAAACATTTTAAAGGACATTTTTGACGTCTTTTGATCCTTACAGGATAAAATAAAGATAATACAAAATATTTTGCAACTCTTCTTGTTCTTTTGACATACAATTTGTCATTGTTGGAATAGCAGAAGTATTTTTAAATATTTTTTGAAAAATGTACTTCTTTGAAACTTTAAAGTCCTTAAAAAAGGACACTGGATCACGAAATTAAAAACTGAAAACACAATTTTTCTCCATTAAATTTATAGTTTCAGACGTATATCATCCAGTTCGTGTCTAACGAATTTTTTCTCTATTTGTCGGACGGTGTTATAGGCCTTTGAATTTTATATCTCTAGAATTGACCTTTGAACTTTTCAAATAAATGTGAATTATTCATAATTTGTGAAATTTTTAAATTTTTTTCAAATATCCAAGACCTCCTATTTTTGGACTGGAAAGGTTCTCTTGTCAGAAAGTCTATTATTTGAAAAACACTTGCAATATATGATAACTGGGGTATATTTCATTCAAATCTGAAATGAAAAATCGGAATCCCTATTACAAAATGATAATACTTAGCGATATACACGAATTTTAAAGAGATGAACGAACGGATTTAGATTAAAAGAATCTCATTTTCCGCTTTCAACGATTTCACTTCATTAACATGTCCCAGTTCTTATATTTTAGACCTTGTTTTGCTAATAAATATTGATGGAACAAAAGTGGAAAATTTGGTGAAACTTTTAAGTGGTCCTTAAAATGTTTTAATTTCAAAAATTTGATATTTTCATAATGTTCGATAGTTTAAACACATTTTTGTTGTTTTTCAAACAAAAAAGTTTTAATCTAATAAGACTTTTTGAGGACATTATGACAATATAACTTAATAGCAGATCGTTTGAATCCAACAAATGTGCTTGTAGCTTTCTTATTTTATGTTGAAATCTCTTTTAAGACTTTTGGATGAAATAAAAACTATATCTATTTCAATACGAAATATATTTGGGTTTAATGAGATTTGTAAATATATTTTGAATTAGTGTAATATTTGTAATCAAGCGCCGCAGGTGAAAAATTGTGTAAAAAATAAAAAATCGCGCGATTTTTTATTCTTTTATTCTATTGTTTTGTAAATTATATTACAGTAATTTACAAAACAATATTTCAACTAAACTGGTTTTAAGTTAAACCTTATAGCTCTTATTAAAAAAGTTAGAGCATACTAAATATACAAATTTCCTATGAAAAAGTAGACCTTTTTTAAAATTAAAAACTTTTTAATTTTTATTTATTTAAATATGAGAAAATAAATTGAATTATTTTCTCGGAAAGTATTTTAAAACACCATTAGAAATTAAGAAAAAAATATGTTTTAACTAATTATCACGATTTTAAGTCTGCGAAATTATAACTACAACTGATATCACAATTTTTTTTGTGAATGGTAAAAACAAGTTGTTAATATATCGGGACATAATTTACAGATTTTTCGTTTTCTTTATAAATTAAAAAATTAAATTATCTCCCAAAATTTATATTGGGGACTTATTCCATATTGATTTTTTGGGGTATTATTTCATATGAAATAATCCCCCAATTAAAAAAATGAAATAATACACCAAAAAATTAAATAACACCCCAAAAAGCCTTGTTGTTGCTCTCTGTACTTATTTTTGGGGGATTATTTCGTGGGGGGTTATTTCATGCCGCCACCAATAAACATGAATCTAGACTCCAGATTCTAGAGACATGTTATCCTGAATTAGCATTAATTGAGATGGCGTAGCGAGCCGGGTCAGCTAGTATTCCATACTTTTATCGAATATTTGAAAATAACTAAAGGAATTATTCATAAAAATTTTTTATATTTATCAAAGGTTTATAAATCAAATTTTGTATTAAAAAAAATTACAATTTTTACATCGATTTGTTTTTAGAGAAATTGAGTGAATCATTGGATGAACAACTTTGTTTTTCATTTTTAAATTTTGAATTTTTCTACTGAAAATAGATTAAATGTTAAAACCGAAGAATAATTGTTGATTTCGGTTTTAGGCCATGAAAAACCGCGGTTTCAGTTTCGTTTAAAACCGAATAATCCTTTTGGATTACAATGAGACTGTCTGAAAGCTCGGCCAAAGTATTCCACTCATTGGATTCACATACCGGTTACATAGATTCAGTTAACTTACTAGCTACCAAACTGATTACTTGATTAGCTAAATAACTAGGTTTTTTTTAAATGTATGGGTGCTAATTAACCTCAAATACTCAGTTAAAAAGACAGTCTAATAACCAAGTGCTTGTAAACAAAACATCCTCCGACAACTCTCCAATAAATTACTACTGGTGGGTAAAATAACTACTCTTGTGCAGTACAAAATAAACGTTGAAAGTGACTACACTCTAGATAACTTAGAGACACTTAAGTGACAATTGTCTTCACGCTAAAAGTAACGAGGATTGTTTAAAGTAACGACTTGACATCCCTCGACACTACAAAGAGCAGATACGTGACAAATGACCCAATATATATAAATTGGAATCAGCCAAGTGGTCAAACATTAGTGACAATTACTATCTATAAGGGATACATTTACTACTTGCTTAGCTGCCGGCATATATGTATATGAACCAATTTTTAAAATCGATGTCTTCCGATCGGGATGAAATTTGCATCAAGGTTAGACCTATTGGATAGTAATTCAGATAAAATTTTTTTAATTTTTTTTTGCTCAAAAGAAAGCTTTAGTCTTTTCCTTGAGGACCTTTTTAGTCGCTTAGTGGGATGCGAGTGGGATATCTATCAAAATAAATATTTTGTAACTCAAATTTTTTTTTTTTAATTTTTTGCAAAATCTAACTTTTTTTTCCAAAATGGGCCCTTTTTCTTTTTTTTTTTTTTTGGCTCAAAAGAAAGCTTAGGTCTATTCCTCTATGCGCTTTTTGGTCTCTTGTGGGATTCGGGATATACGTCATGTCATGTATGTCAAAATAAATGTTTTCTAACTCAAGACATACAATTTTTTAAAGAAATAGACCTAAGCTTTCTTTTGAGCCAAACAAATTTTAAAAAATTTTGGTAACATAGTTAGATTTTGCAAAAAAAATTCAAAAATTTTATGTTTTGAGTTACAAAATATTTATTTTGATAGATATCCCACCCGCATCCCACTAAGCGATTAAAAAGGTCTTCCAGGAAAAGAACTAAGCTTTCTTTTGATAAAAAAAAATTAAAAAAGGGCCCATTTTGAAAAAAAATTTCAACAAAGTTTTTGATTTTGCAAAAAATTTCAAAAAAAAACTTGTTTTGAGTTGCAAAACATTTATTCTGATAGATATCGAACTCGCATCCCACTAAGCGACCAAATAGGTCTTCGAAGAAAATATCTAAGCTGTCTTTTAAGAAAAAAAGGGCCCATTTTGAAAAAAAAGTAAAAAAAAAATTTTGATTTCGGAAAAAAATTATTAAAATTTTTTTATTTTTTTTTTAATATTTTTTTTGAAAGATTGTTGAAATAGCTATCTAAACTATTTGGGACACATTTTGCTAAGAACAATAGGTAATAAGTTACATGGATGAGAAAAAACACATATTTGGCCAAAATGTCTAATTTTGCCCCCTTTAAACCCAGAGAGTTCTTGACCGATCTTGTTGAAAAATTGTATCTGAATTACTATCCAATAGGTCTATCCTTGGTGCATCCCGATCGGAAGACATCGATTTTAAAAATTTGTTCACTTGACATGAAATCTCCCATATGTATGCTGGCAGCATTCTGTGGAAATATTTACCTATGTAAAGTTTAAATCAATAACATCCAACATCGCGACAATGCTTTTATATATTTGTAGTTGTACGAAAGTTGAAGAAAAGTGTAGTTAACACCTATAAAATATAAACCGACGAAAACATTTCATATCTATAATGAATTTCTACATAAGTAAACTGTATGAATTTAACATTGAAGTTTATTCCAAAAACTTTTTAATTGTTAGTATGCATTTTTTCTCAAATATTATAAAATTGAATATGAGCAAATTCTTGTTCTGTTATTGAATTTCCTTGATTTACCTACATGAGAAAGACACAATTGATTTAAATTAAATGGATTCCTAATAATTGCATATTTTTTTCATATCTGACAATCATAAAACATTTTTACACAATAATTTTCACTATTTTTACTTACTAGATGTTTAAGATTTCCGTTTTCGTACACAAAAAATAATAAAATCTAGCCGGAATTTCAAGAGAAATCATTTTACTGATTTACTACTTTCAACTTGAAAAAATATTCCTGGTAACACTTCAGTGTGTGTATATAAAAATAAATTATTTATTTTGATTTTATTTGGAAAAACTTTAATACAATTTGTTTTTTATTTGTCTAACGTGCTGTTTTTATAACACTGTGCAGCAAGAAAAGCCAGCCTCAACAATTCCACTGGGAAATGAAAGTATACCACTAAGTAAAGGGTTTTGAAAAGTTAGCTCGAATTTCATTTTTATGGCCTCTTGAAGTTGGGCCATTTTTGATAATTTTCTACACAATGACTGACATTTTACATATGTTTTGTTATTGTAATAAAAACAAAATACATGTAAAATTGTATTATAATAACAGCACACAATTAATGACAATAAAACTAAATTTGCTTGGTTTTCGTTCGTTTACTTTTGGTATTTTTGCGAATATTTATTATTTTGGTCTTATTTTAAAGTTTTACTAAAAATTTATTCTAACAATGGTTTTGTTTTTATATTTCGAGGATTCAAACGGTCTGCTATTAGATCATATTGTAATAATGTCCTAATTATATTATAATAGTTTAAACAAATTGTTGTTGTGCTCCAATTGAATCTGAAAATCATAAAAAATACATTTCTTACAAAGAAAATTTCAATTATTTTCCAACAAAAACAAGAATGTACAAAAAGTGTTCGAATTGCTACCTATCACAAAATTTGTAAATTAATTTTTCTTTTAAAATTTCAATAATTTATATTTTTGAGCGATTTTCGGAAGTGGGCCTTATATGGGAGCTATGACCAATTATGGACCGATCGTAACAAAATTTGGTGACATGAATTTTGTATATATAAAACTTATTTGGAGCAGAATTTGTGGAGATACATATATAAAGCTATGACCAATTATGGACCGATCACCATGTAATTATGTCGTGTGATTTATATCTATATTAAAGTTAGCTATGTTGAATTTTGTGTGTATACCAAAATTTTTAAGAGATTTATTCACGTTAAAGTGATTTTCGGAAGCGGGTCTATATGGGAGCTATGACTAATTATGGACCGATCGTAACAAAATTTGGTGACATGAATTTTGTGTATACAAAACTTATTTGGAGCGGAATTTGTGTAGATACATATATAAATTAAACATTTATGACCGATAAAGGCCAATTCCGAGAGGACATTTGTATGGGGGCTAGGTGAAATAATGGACCGATTTCAGCCAGTTTCAATAGGCTTGGTCCTTGGGCCGAAAAAATAATATGTACCAAATTTGATCGAAATATCTTCAAAATTGCGACCTGTACTCTGCGCACAAGGTTTACATGGACAGCCAGCCAGCCAGCCGACCAGACGGACGGACGGACATCGTTTAATCGACTCAGAAAGTGATTCTAAGTCGATCAGTATACTTTAAGGTGGGTGTTAGACTAATATTTTTGGGCGTTACAAACATCTGCACAAACGCATAATACCCTCCCCACTATGGTGGTGTAGGGTATAAAAACACATGTTTGGCCAAAATGTCCGATCTTATTGAAATTTTTTTTCTGAATTCCTATCCAATATGACTAACCTTGGTGCAAGTTTCTACCGATCGGAAGACATCGATTTCAAAAGTTGACATGAATTTTTTTTCACGAAATTTTTTTCACGAAAAATCGTATAGTAGAAACGTATTCTAAGAAAAATTGTAAGTAATTTTCGCCCAGAAACCATAGGTCTAAAATCAAATCCTATCTTGCGCATTTCGTCTTTTATACAATCTTAATTATCCATTATTTTTAATAGTTTTTTTTATTGGATAAAAGACGAAATGCGCAAGATAGGATTTGATTTTAGACCAATGGTTTCTTGAGGAAACTTTCTTAGAATTTTCCGTAGATTGCGTTTCTGCTATACGAATTTTTACGTTTTGATCGTCCATACAAATCGACCCAGCCTAATATACATATATGGAATATATCTGAAATATTTAATAATATCATATGCAGAGCCGCATTTCAACCAAGACATAAAGACTTCGATATCTAAAAATTTTGTACTTACAAACAGAGAAAAAAAATTCGTAATAGCTACTGAATTTGTGGCCACTCGAATGATTCTGTCTTCGTGGCTGAATTTTACACAGTTGTGGCAACAAAATTTTGGAAGGGGTAACAAAAGTTTGGTTACTTCAACCGACATTCTTCTTTATCAACTGATTTTCTGTTGATAGAATCGAAAAATTCTATGTGTGCAACCGAATCATTCGATTGGCAACAAATTCGGTTGCTATAACGAATCTGTTTTCTCTGTGTAATTTCCCCGAAGTGGATAATTAAGCATGTTTTATACTTACTGAAATTACATGTAAAGTAAATGTAAATAATTTCAAAGTAAAAATGTTTTAAAATTAATTGATGTTTCTTAAAAAAATGTTTATATATTAGGGGGAAAGAACCGATATACCAGAAGTCAAATCTATAAATTTATGTTGGATTGAAAAAATACTAAATGAGCGAAATATAGTCATGAACAATGATATGCGATATACAAATAACGAAAAAGGCGGTATTTTGTGGCGTGGCAAATATACTTACTATACTTACATGTATGGTGAAGGGTATATGTATAAATAATATGTAATCTCATAATGAAGCTTTTGGTTTTGAAATCTATGATTAATAAAATCCACACTGTTTGATTTAGCAATTTTAAAATCTTTAATAATATTTATTTATGTACTGTATATATTATTTAATCATCCATTTCATATTTAAAGTATTTTAGTTTATTTAATGTCAATAACATACATACAAAACATACATTTGGTTTTTTTTTTTTTTTTTTGTATTTGGGATGGAGGGTTTATTTCAGTTTTGGGTACATGAGACAGACATGTATTGAAAATATACACACAATTTATGTTCAAAACATTTACAGCAAATATATTTTATATTGAATTTAATGGAAAATGATTTATTAAATATGTAAACTAAATACAATTTAAACAAAAAATATATGTATAAATTGTTATTATTTATTGTGGTTGTAGTACAAAAAAACATGAAAACTACGTTATTAGATTACAGCTGTTGATATATGTATGTAGTTGTTTAAATTGTTTTGTTTTGTTTGACATTTAAATATTTTATTATTAGTTTTATTTTTTTTAAATGTTGTTTCTCAGAAACGACAAAAAGAAAATTTAAATTACAAAAGAAACCAACATTTTACATTTAATAAAGGTCTCAATTTAACCAAGTGATAAATATTTATAGATAAACATTTATACTGCTAAATATTTATTTAATTTTAAAAATTTGTTTTATTAATACACATGTATGTATATTTGATCATTACTATTTAGTTTCATTATGATACTGGCTTAAAATCTATTTCATTTACTTAGCTCAAAATACTATTTAATATTCGATTCACAATCATTTGGTTCAATTTCAATAAACTCTTATAAAAAGATGGCATGTACTTACATGTGTATATAATTTATTTATTTATTTTGTTTTGATTTTTTTTGTTTTTTTATTAAAGCTCATTACAATATATCCCTTATTTTTCCAATCACATTCATTAAATCATTTATGATATTAAAAATTTGAACTTTATGTAAAATAAAGCAAATGATAATATAAAATTAAAATATTAACACCCTTTCAAATCCACTACCGTTACCGAAATTGAATCCTGTTAAACAGTTGCATGTATCTGTTAAACAGAAGTTTTGGTCATGAGAACAATATTTGAGTAGCCGCTAGGGTATTCAATTAATCGGGTTTCTGGTTTAATCGGTTAATCGAGCAAATAATTAATCGAGGTTTAGATTTATTCGGTTAATAATCGGTTAATTTAAAATTATTCGATTAACCGAATAATTTCTATTTTAATTTTAAATTGAAAATACAACAACAAATTTTGTGTACAAAAACATAAAAAACAGCAAATAAGGTATTTGAGATCATTTTTGTATACATATCGCCTACTTGCTGCAACAACGTCATAACTCCGTGTTTTTTGAACTGAGTAATACAAAATATGCGCTGTTCTATAATCTTTCATATAGTTTTATCAGTTTTCAAAGAAGTCAATTATTTTTTGTGTGAGAGTGTTTTTTTGTTGTAAACATCAAAATTAAAATTCATGTTTTCTCGTATATTTGGTAAGTAAAAATTTGGGTTAAATACAGGTTAGAAAGATATTAACATCTACTATTTATATTTCTGAAATCGCATGATATGTTGAAAATTTATTTAAGAAATAGTAAAATGTCATGAAATATTCAAAAACGTTTTTCTCGAAACGACTTTTTTTGAATTATGACGTTGTTGCAGGAAATTAGCGATGTGTGAGTTTTTTTAGGGTTTTAGTGAGATCTTCTGAAATAATCTTTTATAAATAGAATATAATTTAAACGATTTTTTTCTTTAGAATTAATAAAACTTTTCTTGGAAAAAAACTCTCAAAAGCATGATAAAGAATATTCCTTTTTGGATTGTTTTAGATTTTGATTAATTTAACAGCTTCGTTTATACAAATATAAACAAAATTTCAAATACATGTAAATTAAATATGTCAGTTGTTATACAACTCAGTAATCATGTTTATAGGATGTTCAAAAAATATATAATTTCAATTTGAAATTTGTATTTGAATTGAAACGGATAAATAAATACAAAAGCATTTTTTTAAGTGCAAAAAAAGGATTTTCGGTTAATCGGTTAATCGACACAAATTAATCGGTTTATTTGTTATTTGAAAATCGGCAATTTCAAATTATTCGAACAGTTAACCGTCTAAAATTAATCGGTTAACCGATTAACGGTTAATCGATTGAATACCCTAGTAGCCGCAGAACGAAAGGTACTTTTTGAAAAATTAAAAATTTTGGAAATTGTTTTTTTCTAGCTGATTTCAACCCTAATAATATAAAAATACAAAAAAATCAATTTGTATAAAATTCGAAAAAGTACCTTTTGTTCTGCTGCCCCTCATTTTGGATGTTTGCAAGGTTGGCTATCGTTACCGTTCAGTTCCCTTTAGGGATTTAATCATAAATACCTTTAGCGATATTCTATAAATAATTTAAATTATAAAAATACTAATTTTTGACTTTAATAATTGAATTTATTTAATAACCCCATGAATAGATAAATACATATAGAAAGTGAGTCTGAAAAAACTTATACACACTATTCTAGCCAAAATTTATCCTTGGTGCAATAAATTATTATTTTTTTAAGCATGTTAGTTTTTAAAACTAAGTAAAAGAGCAAAAACATTTTTCTTTTAAAATTTTAATAATTTATATTTTTGAGTGATTTTCGGAAGTGGGTCTCATATGGGAGCTATGACCAATTATAGACCGATCACCATAAAATTAGGTCGTGTGATATGTCTATATTAAAGTTAACTATGTTGAATTTTATGTGTATACCAACATTTTTAAGTGATTTATGCACGTTAAAGTGATTTTTGGAAGCGTTTCTATATGGGAGCTATGACTAATTATGGACCGATCGTAACAAAATTTGGTGACCTGAATTTTGTATATATAAAACTTATTTGGAGTGGAATTTGTGGAGAGACATATATAAATTAAACATTTATGACCGATAAAGTCCAATTTCTGGAGGACATTTGTATGGGGGCTAGGTGAAATAATGGACCGATTTCAGCCAGTTTCTTGGTCCTTGGGCCGAAAATATAATATGTACCAAATTTCATCGAAATATCTTCAAAATTGCGACCTGTACTCTACGCACAAAGTTTACATGGACAGCCAGCCGACCAGCCTGACGGACGAACGGACGGACATCGTTTAATCGACTCAGAAAGTGATTCTAAGTCGATCGGTATACTTTAGACTAATATTTTGCACAAACGCCTTATACCCTCCCCACTATGGTAGTGTAGGGTATAAATATACCAAATATTATATTTTCTAACTCATTCATTCGCAACTGTTATTTCGATCAAAATGGTCATCGAAAAAAAGGACGTGAAAAAATACTGTTTCAAAAGTCATTAAACAGTATAAGGAAGACTTGAACATTGAAAGAAAACCTGGATCAGGTAGAAAAAAAAGGTCCAAAGTAGTCGGAAAACTCTTTCGAAGAGCGCCGAACATTTCTATGAGAAAAGAAGCTCGTTGGCTTAAATGGTCTGATTCTTTTGTGCGCAGAGACAAAACAATGCGGTAATGAACTAGAAGCAAATGAACGAGCTAAAATATTGAGGTAAAATTTTATAAAAAACAAGTAAGAAAGTGTGGTCGATTGGTAAGGTGTTGGGTTGGGTGCTAGACTAATATTTTTGGACGTTAATACAACTGCACAAATCCAATATACCCTTCCCATTATGGTGATGTAGGGTATAAAAATACACCTGTTGTGTAATTGACAGATTTTAAAAATATTTAAAACCAAGGATTTTAGAATGTTTTTTGTCTCTCTGCTGTAAAATTTGTGAAATGGGAATTAGCACGTTTGCACACTAAGCTAAGGATATGAAATTTTTTTTTTGTTTTTGCGATTTTTAAAAACCAAATTTTTCACACATTCCGTTATTGAAATACGAGTAACAGCAAATACCGTTACCGCTAAGCTACCGAATAACTGCATCAACAGTTACTTGAATAATCCAATTAATCGTTTCGCATCGGTAGCCAACCTTGGTTTTTTAGATTGCTCATTACCAAGGCAAGGATTTTCATGCACTAAAAAATTAAAAATATGCGCTTATAATATGCAATACAAAGAGAGAAAATATGCACTAAAAATGACAAAAATATGCAATAAAAACAATTTTTTATTTGAAATATATATGGGGGATTTCATGTCAAGTGAACCAACTTTTGAAATCGATGTCTTCCGATCGGGATGAAATTTGCACCAAGGTTAGCTCTATTGGATAGTAACTCAGACACAATTTTTCAACAACATCGGTCGAGAACTCTCTGAGTTATAGGGGGTAAAATTTTGACAATTTGGTCAAACAGGGGTTTTTTCTTATCCATGTAACTTATTACCTATTGTTCTTAGCAAAATGTGTTCCAAATAGTATAGATAGCTATTTCTTCGATCTTTCGAAAAAAAATATTTAAAAAAAAAAATAAAAAATTTTTAATATTTTTTTTCCGAAATCAAAAACTTTTTTGACTTTTTTTTAAAATACGCTATTTTTTTTTATTTTTTTTTTTTTCTTAAAATAAAGTTTAGATATTTTCCTTGAACACCTACTTGGTCGCTTAGTGGGATGCGAGTGGGATATCTATCAAAATAAATATTTTGTAACTCAAAACATAAAATTTTTGACTTTTTTTGCAAAATCAAAAACTTTGTTGACTTTTTTTTTTCAAAATGGACCCTTTTTAATTTTTTTTTTTAGGTCAAACAAAAGCTTAGATATTATCCTTGAAGACCCTTTTGGTCGCTTAGTGGGATGCGAGTGGGATATCTATCAAAATAAATATTTTTTAACTCAAGACTTACAATTTTTGACTTTTTTTTTTGCAAATACGATTTTTTTTCCAAATGGGCCCTTTTTTTAAAATTTTTTTTGTAGTCAGAAGAAAGCTTAGGTCCATTCCTTTAAGATATTTTTAGTCCCTTAGTGGGATGCGAGTAGGATATCTATCAAAATAAATATTTTGTAACGCAAGACATACAATTTTTTAATTTTTTTTTGCAAAATCAAAATTTTTTTCCAATATGGGCCCTTTTTTATTTTTTTTTTTTTGCTCAAAAGAAAGCCTAGGTCCATTCCTTTAAGATATTTTTAGTCCCTTAGTGGGATGCGAGTGGGATATCTATCAAAATAAATATTTTGTAACGCAAGACATACAATTTTTAATTTTTTTTTGCAAAATCGAAATTTTTTTCCAATATGAGACTTTTTTTTTAAAATTTTTTTTGCTCAAAAGAAAGCTTAGGTCTTTTCCTTTAAGACCTATTTTGTCACTTAGGAAGATGTGAGTAGGATATCTATTAAAATAAAAATGTTGTAACTCAAGACATTCAATTATTGACTTTTTTTTTTGCAAATTCGAATTTTTTTTCAAAATGGGCCCTTTTTTAAAAATTTTTTTTTAGTCAAAAGAAAGCTTAGGTCCATTCCTTTAAGATATTTTAGGTCCCTTAGTGGGATACGAGTGGGATATCTATCAAAATAAATATTTTGTAACTCAAGATATACAATTTTTGATTTTTTGGCAAAATCAAAAACTTTTTTGACTTTTTTTTAAAATGGGCCCTTTTTGTAATTTTTTTTTTGCTATAAAGAAAGCTTAGGCCTATTCCTTTAAGATGGTTTTGATCGATTAGTGGGATGCGAGTGGGATATATATCAAAATAAATGTTTTGTAACTCAAGACATACAATTTTTGTGTTAAAACATTTATTTTGATAGATATCCCACTCGCATCCCACTAAGGGACTAAAAATATCTTAAAGGAATGGACCTAGGCTTTCTTTTGAGCAAAAAAAAAAATTAAAAAAGGGCCCATATTGGAAAAAAATTTTTATTTTGCTAAAAAAATTAAAAAATTGTATGTCTTGCGTTACAAAATATTTATTTTGGTAGATATCCCACTCGCATCCCACTAAGGGACTAAAAATATCTTAAAGGAATGGACCTAAGCTTTCTTTTGACTACAAAAAAAATTTTAAAAAAAGGGCCCATTTGGAAAAAAAATCGTATTTGCAAAAAAAAAAGTCAAAAATTGTAAGTCTTGAGTTAAAAAATATTTATTTTGATAGATATCCCACTCGCATCCCACTAAGCGACCAAAAGGGTCTTCAAGGATAATATCTAAGCTTTTGTTTGACCTAAAAAAAAAGATTAAAAAAGGGTCCATTTTGAAAAAAAAAAGTCAACAAAGTTTTTGATTTTGCAAAAAAAGTCAAAAATTTTATGTTTTGAGTTACAAAATATTTATTTTGATAGATATCCCACTCGCATCCCACTAAGCGACCAAGTAGGTGTTCAAGGAAAATATCTAAACTTTATTTTAAGAAAAAAAAAAAATAAAAAAAAATAGCGTATTTTAAAAAAAAGTCAAAAAAGTTTTTGATTTCGGAAAAAAAATATTAAAAATTTTTTATTTTTTTTTTTAAATATTTTTTTTCGAAAGATCGAAGAAATAGCTATCTATACTATTTGGAACACATTTTGCTAAGAACAATAGGTAATAAGTTACATGGATAAGAAAAAACCCCTGTTTGACCAAATTGTCAAAATTTTACCCCCTATAACTCAGAGAGTTCTCGACCGATGTTGTTGAAAAATTGTGTCTGAGTTACTATCCAATAGAGCTAACCTTGGTGCAAATTTCATCCCGATCGGAAGACATCGATTTCAAAAGTTGGTTCACTTGACATGAAATCCCCCATATACATATTAATAAAAGAAAAGTATAAATTTCACTATTTTCAGATAGGGCAATTATATGGGGGCTAGGAGAAATAATGGACCGATTCTAACCAAATTCAATAGACTCCGTTATTGGAGCAATAGAAAAGATTTTACGAAATTTTGTCGAATTATAATCTACAAAAAGACACGATTTCATTACATCATATGTATACATCCGACGGTAAATGCAGACTGTTCTGCAGGTATTATCGAATTACTTCGTTAGCAAAAGTTTAATAATTTCTTGCAAACATTGGTACGAATAAAGATCTGGTGGATAAATACTAGAACGGGATACTTGAGGTCTATAGAGCAAAACATTGGTCTTCCCCAGACAAAAATCTTGATCTATCATACTTTAAGATCCAACTGTAAATGGCAAAGATATAACGAAAAATGTAAAAATTTATCCAAAAGAAAATTAAATATGCAATAAAATGGAAAAAATATGCTAAATAAATGTATTTAGCCCTTTCGCTATATTGTATCCATATGGATACATTTTAGATTTTTGCACATAACTTCGACATTTATGAATATTTTTAAAAAATTGTTTTTAAATCTATCTTTGGAATATATTTAGAGATGTTTACAATTTATTTCATTGATTTTTTTGTAAAAAAGTGTCTTCGATTTTTTGCCTATAAAATTTGTAAAAACTATAATTTTGTAATAGAAATGATTTAGAATGCTTAGAAACATATTAGGGAAATACAAAAATAAAAAATATTGGAAAAAAAGTCATTGGAGGCTTCAGGATAAACTTCCTGGACTAAAAATTTAATATGGTATAACGGAAAAAACAGGGCACGTAGGACCTTAATATTAATATCAGTCAATATTGATATCAAACCAACCATATGATATACCTAAAACATCTATTAACACCTCCAGTTAAAACTTGTAGCGAAAGGTTTAAAAGAAAACAAGTAAGAGAGCTATATTCGGCTGTGCCGAATCTTATATACTCTTCACGAAATTATACATAAAAATATTATTTTTTTTAAATATTTTTATTTAAACAAAATCAAAATTTTTTTTTAATGTTTTAAAATTTTTTTTTTCCAAATTGTTTTTTAATTTTTTTTAAAAAAAGTTTTTTCAAAATTTTTTTTTTTTTTAATTTCTTTAATTAATTTTTGTGGAAAAAGAATTTATGACAAAAAAAAAATGTTTGATGAAAAAAAAATTCGGGTTAAAAAATATTTTTTCCGATTTTGACCCATTGTATGTCCAACTTACTATGATCGTATATACGTCGTTGCAAATGTCTTTGAAATATCTATCATTATATATCCATATTGTCTATATTAATGACTTAGTAATCCAGATATCAAAAATTGAGGTTGTCCTAGTTTTTTCCTTATATCTCAGCCATTTGTGGACCGATTTTCTCGATTTTAAATATCGACCGAGCCGGAAGAATTTCGGAGATATTGATGTATGAATCGTGTATGTAAGTTATTTGGGGGCTTCGGAAAGTTGATTTCAACACACACGATTCCGCTATCTATAACGATCCAGAATATATATAGTTTATGGGGTCGCAAATGAAAAATTTGGAAATTACAAACGGAATGACAAACTTATATATACCCTTGCCACTCATGG
Source organism: Calliphora vicina (assembly GCF_958450345.1). Taxonomy (NCBI): domain Eukaryota; kingdom Metazoa; phylum Arthropoda; class Insecta; order Diptera; family Calliphoridae; genus Calliphora; species Calliphora vicina. The sequence continues at coordinate 135,424,420 of NC_088780.1, read as the reverse complement.
TGAAGGGTATAAAAATTAAATGCATATTTTTATATGAAAATATGAAAAAATACGCAACAACAAATCGATGCCATTTTGTTGCAAATTCTTCGATTCGGAAAGATGAATTGCCAAAAGTGATTTTGAGTTACTGACTACAAACATGCATTTGCATAGAAATCCTTGCGCTGCTGATTACGAATCTGAACGAACAGTCAAATGCAATATGGCGGTCATCGTTTCTTTATTTTAGCTTATCGATGCTCATTTCTTAGCTGCATTACTTTCGCTGGAAAGTATTCGAGATTCGCTATTTTCGAAAGTATTCGAAAATAGGCATCGACAATAGATAGTTTTATTTGTTCCCAATTTTTTTAAATTATTTTTGATTTTGTAGAAACGTTTAAAAAATCGTTGCTTTTATTATGAAAATCAAGAGATAGGGAAATTAAATAGCCAAGAGTCCGGCAGGATGGACAACGATTTTTGTGCATATTGCTTACAAAATTTTAAGCGGAAACTTGTACTCTTAGGAAAAATAAGGGGCTAAATTTATATACTATACAATAAATAAATTATGTATTTCATATTAAAAAGTAAATAAATAAATAGGTACCTACATAATACTAATTTTGTTTCAAAATTAAACTAAAATTTTTAGCTTAATGATATTAATTTTAATTTATGTAAATAATCATACATTGATTTTTTATTCAAATCATTTTTTTTTTAAATAATTTTCTTAAAACTATTTCTAATAGAAAATAAATACATATTTATTTATTTTTAAAGCTGATTTAAATTTAAATATATTTTAGTTTACAATAGTTTGGACGCAAAAAAACTTAAGACTACGAAACAATTACAATCATTTTCTGAAATATTTAGCATAAACACGGAGAAACATGCTTGAATCAAATTGTATTTGACAGCCATCAGAATCCATTAGAGAAGTGGACTAGATTTTATGATTGTTACTGTCCCGAAAGTGTTTCGTAAAATAAAATAGTGTAGGAGCCTCAGGCACTCTAATTTGCCAATAATTACAAAAAGTTCTGACTGTTTATAACTCACAATTTACAATTTGGAGGAAAACTGACATGATTTGAAATAAAATACATTTCATATTAAACATCTGATGGCATTCATTATGTTTTCACCACTAAAAACTTTGGTGTTTGCATAAACTTTTCTTTCTCTAGCAACACTTTATTTAATTGGCTTTCTTTTGATGCAAGTGAACTCTTAAATCTTAGTTATGGGCTTGGAAAATTGTCTAGTCATGTTAAAAGGTCACCACCGACAAATGTGTATATTAGATTTTTACATTGTGTCTACATAAAATGTGATTATACCCATTTGGAATACTAAATATTTCTGATAAACAAAGAATATTTGAGGAAAATTTGTTCAATAGACAGATGGACATATGTAGCTAGATTGTTTTAGAAGTTTATAAATAAGCACCCATAATTTCCACCAATATTTCGACATTTTACAAACGGAATGACAAAATCAATAAAACAAAACGAATTATGCATTTTGTTAAAAATTTAATTTAGTTGGACCTCTTTAATCGTTGATTAAAATTAAGTATATTTATTATAATTATTGAATTTTTACCGATTATTTGAAAGCATTTTACTGGTTTTTGGTTTAATTTACTATTGAAAATTTTTCGGGAATTCCAAGGCATGAACATATTGTTTTAAATATTTCCCGGTAATGGAAAAAGTCAAAGAACCCAAGCTACATATCAATTTAAATACATGAATTATATTTCTTTAAATCCTAAAAAATACAAATAAAAATATATCGAGGGCGTATATTCAAAACCAACTATCTTAAAAAAACACAACTTTTCAGGAGAGCCAAAAAACAGTTTTTTTCGCGTATTACTTATTAAAATTTGGTATTCTACAGTATTTTTTTTTAAAGCAACTACTGAATTTCACATATAAATGGTTTTTAAAATTTTGCATTATTGGTGACTTTATGATAGATTATTCTTCTCAAAATATTCAATGTGTTTGTATGAAAATGATAAGATAGACGATTTTGCATTTTAATAAAATTAAATTATTTTGATTTCATTATGCCATCTGTCAGTTTTTAACGTGATTTATTTAAGATGACGGCTAATAATACAACATAAGATAAAAAAAAATTAACAATAAACAATATTAAACGAAAAGTTATAGAAAAAAATTTTTTTTTGAGTTTTATTGGTGTAAATTATCGTAAAATAACAACAACAGGAAAAAAAGGCTTCACTAACCACTATATAGATTTGATGCATAATGTTTACCTATGTACAAAAATTATAAAATTTTTAATTTCTATGGACAGATTATTTTAAAAAATTTTTTTTTCTAAAATTGTGAATTTTTTAGATGTTTGTTTCTCCATATAATTTATGATAACTCAAAAAGTTTTACTCCGATATTATTGAAGTAAACTTGGAAAACATCAAATTTACATAACCTTTATTTAATCTGTTTATATATTGCGTTTTAATCGACTCAGTAGTTTCGGAGTTATAATAACAAATTGAAGCAAAAAATATATTTTTTACGTGAAAATAACAAATTTTTGTTAATCGAAAACAGCAGAACTTTTTCAGGTTTATTACTTTGTCGCAAAGCCGTATCTAAGACCAACAAAATGAGATATCGAAGATAAAAATCGATTGATTCTTTTCGAATTTATTCACAATTAAGTGAATTCGCTCATTTTCACAAAATTAAACTTTTTTTTTTTAGATATACATAAAATTGAGTAATTAATGTTCTTCTTTCGATTGCTTGAATGTTGAAAACATTTTTTTCATGCTATGTGCAAATTTTGAGTGAATGTGCGTGTACTTTGAGTGAAAATTTTACATGTGTTTTGTTATCGTAACAAAAATTTTAACAAAACCGTTTTTGAGTTATCATAAATTATGTGGAGAAACATTTAAAAAATTCACAATTTTAGGAAACAAATTTAAAAAAAAAATCTATCCATAGAATTTAAAATTTTACCATTTTTGTACTTAGATGATGCATCAAAATTGTGTAGTGATTTAAAAAGCCTCCAAAATTTTTTCGATTTTGTTGCCCTGTGTAATACATGACACTTTCAAAGTATAAATTTTTTAAGCAAACTCCAACTTTAACCATTTATTTTTATGCCATTGACACTATATTTTCCAAAAACAAAATGGTAAAATATTTTCATGGTAATTCAATTCAGAATCGGCGGCATTTGATATTTTGATAAATGATAGAAAAATGTATAATTCATGTTCAGCATGCAAAAATTAGTGAGAGAAAAAATTAATTGCAAGAAAAAATTATTCCAAAAAAAATATTTGAAAATTAATTATTTGAAAAGATAGAGGGTTTGCATTTGGAAAAAATTAATTGTGTGAGATAGAGAAATAACAAAAATGCAAATAAAACAGCAAAATGAAATATGTTTATAATGAAATTCACACCATGGATGAGGGCTGTTTTACTGAACATTTTACCATCAAAAGGTCGTTTTCGTGAAAATCAAAGATAGAGGGGTTTTGAATAAAGGCCCTCGATATGTGCCTTTAATATAATTTCGGTTAATGTATGTTTCGGAACGCATACCCTCTATTTTTTTTATATATATAAAACAATAGTAAAATATGAAATTTTGTCTTTCTATCATGATTGCAACCTGTGCCGACTTGCGATTTAGTTTTGTGGTGCATTTACAAGGGGAAAAAATGGAATTTTTTCAGTTTTTGTAAAAATTTTGCCATTAAATTATTACTTTTGTAATTTAATTTAAAAGAATCGATATGTGTACGTAATTGTCGTTCTAATAAGACATAAAACACAAAAATTGGATAAAAAATGTTAAAGTTATTAAAAAATCTCCAGGCCATTAACGTGTCTCAGGCCACTAGAACAAGAAACGTATGAACAAAATTAACATATTTTGAGAAATATTAAAATAAGAGCTTACTTTTACTTAAAATATATACATATTTACTTGTATATGAGTTTTTGCCTCCGTAGGATACCGTTAACTATTCCCAGGTATGACCAAAAAAAAATATTTTTTTAACGGCAGTTTCAAAACTCCAAATTTCAAATTTTTAAAAATTTTGTTAAACAAATTTTAGAATTTTTTGATCATCACTTGGGGATTTTTTGTCAACATAATAGGGAATAAAAATGTGAAAAAATCATGTCAATACCTCCTATAGTTTTTCCGTACCTACGATATAAATTTTACGATTTTCGAGAAAAACTAATTTTTGGGTCATATTTTGGCGAATGAGCCGAATTTCCTTACTGTTATGATTTTTAAGTAAAAGCTATTCAGAATATTATAGTCCATGTAATTCTAAATATAGTTTAAAAGTTTTACTAAAATCGGAAAACGTCAACCCTTAAATCGAGAAGGTCAAAGGTCAAATTTTTCAATTTTTCATGGAAAAATAGCGAAATGTCATATATTTTTTTGCCGATTTTGATGAAACTCAAGAAAAGTATAACATGATGTCTAGTATTTATAATAAGAGCACAAAAATTAAAATTAACCCTTAATAGCACTTGGAGTTCCCTATTATGTTGACAATAAATCCCCAAGTGATGTTCAAAAAATTCTGAAATTTGTTTAACAAAATTTTTAAAAATTTGAAATTGGAGTTTTGAAACTGCCGTTAAAAAAAATATTTTTTTTTGGTCATACCTGGGAATAGGTTAACGGTATCCTACGAAGACAAAAACTCATATACAAGTAAATATGTATATATTTTAAGTAAAAATAAGCTCTTATTTTAAATTTCTCAAAATATGTAAATTTTGTTCATACGTTTCTTGTTCTAGTGGCCTGAGACACGTTAATGGCCTGGCGATTTTTTAATAACTTTAACATTTTTTATCCAATTTTTGTGTTTTATGTCTTATTAGAACGACAATTACGTACACATATCGATTCTTTTAAATTAAATTGCAAAAGTAATAATTTAATGGCAAAATTTTTACAAAAACTGTAAAAATTGCATTTTTTTCCCCTTGTAAATGCACCACAAAACTAAATCGCAAGTCGGGCACGGGTTGCAATCATGATAGAAAGACAAAATTTCATATTTAACTATAGTTTTATATATATAACAAAAATTAGAGGGTATGCGTTCCGAAATTCCAAAAAAAAAAATTTTGGGACACTCTAATGTACATATGTATATTAGTGTGTCCCAAAAAAAGTTGTTTTTCATATTTTCATGGGTGCTCAAGCATAATTTGAAAGCTTATAGGGTAGAGTATTTTTGAGATTTTTTTCAGATTTTTCGGAAGTGGTCGCTCAAATCGATTTTTTTCTAAAAATCGGGTTTGTCGGCCTTTTTTGATTTTTATTCATAACTTTGTCAAGATCGACTTTCATCACTTTTGAGGACACAGCTTAAAAGCAAAATGTCCGAGCTTTATTTTTGTGTGCAAAAATTTTTAGTTTTTGTAATGAATTGGCTCATTAAGGTGCCCTACATTACAATTTTTCGATTATTTCCATAAATTTTGTAAATAAGGCTTTATAACTTTTAAAATTTTTATGAAAATGAAAAAACTAAAAATGCAGTTTCAAAGATCAATTAATTCTTAATAAATTGGAGACAACAATTTTTGAATTTGCTTATACCGTTCCTGATTTATATAAAGCAAACGAAAACTGTTGTGTACACAAAATTATATTTATACCCTACAACACCATAATGTAATCAAACTACAAGTCGCAATTTCAAAGATAAAATTTGATACAAGCTATTATATTGCTAGTTGGACGAAGCATATTGAATTTGGTTGGAATCGATCCATTATTTCTACTAGCCCTCATACGATTGACCTATCTAAAAATTGATAAAATCTCATAAATATCTTAGTTATAAAGATATCTAAACCAAATTGAGCACAAATAAGTTTTGTATAAGCTAAACTCGCGCCTACCAATAATTAGTCATAGCTCCCATATAAGGTCCACTTACGAAAATCACTTTAACTAGCATAAATCTCTTAAAAATATTCGTATTCAAATAAAATTCAACACAAATATGTATATATACAGAAGTCATGTCACCAAGTTTTATAACGATCGGTCCATAATTAGTCATAGCTCCCATACAAAGCCCACTTCCGAAAATCATTTTAACGAGCACAAATCTCTAAAAAATGTTGGTACATTTTACAAGAAAATTGTTGTCCCTAAATTATTAAGAATTAATTGTTCTTTCATACTGTATTTTTAGTTTTTTTCATTTTCATAAAAATTTTAAAAGGTCACCTTAATGAGCCAATTCATTGCAAAACCTAAAAATGTTTGCACAGAGAAATAAAGCATGGACATTTTTCTTTTAAACTGTGTCCTCAAAAGTAATGAAAATCGTCGGTCTTGACAAAGTTATGAAGAAAACTCAAAAAAAAGCCAAAAAAACTCGATCTTTGGCAAAAACTCGACTTGAGCGACCTCTAAACCTCTTCCGAAAAATCTGAAAAAAATCTCAAAAATACTTTACCCTATTAGTTTTCAAATTGTGCTTGAGCCTTAACAAAAATTTTTTTTGGGACACCCTAATGTAAATAAGTAAACTTTTAATCATACCAGTGAATTTCAAACACCCACACACACTAATTTCAAACTATTTATGTTTAAAAATAGATACTTATACGATAGAAAAATGTAAATGCTATCTATTTGGTAAAAAAAATATGTACACTTAATACTCAATACAAAAACATACATACATATATGTGTATGAATATGTATTTATTTGTGTCTGTGGTAGTACAAAATAATTATAAGTTTATTTCAAATAAACAGTTCCACGTAAATAGATAGATACATACATACATATTGATTCAATTTACACCATAAATAATTATGAATTTATAATTTTTTGCTATTTGCTATTTGGTTTTGGTTTTTGTTTCTAAAAGAGGGATTTTCCTTTGTTATAAGCGGATGCAGATAGATGTGTATTTATATTTATGTCACATATTCATGCAAGTGCATCTGAATCTGCTGTTGGTAAAGTTGGTTGGTTGGTTTAGCTGTTTACATAAATTTTTCCAAATTATCATTGAATTTATGATGTTTATGAACCTGGCACTACCGCAACACCGTTGTTTCCGCACATGAAGATTGACTCTAAAATGAAACGGATGAAAATTGTTTTGAATAAATATGCAAATGATAGTGAAAATTATTTGGTTAATATGTATTATTAGCATAGTTTTAGGAGGTGGCAGTTTCAATATTTGAAACTACCCAGTAGGAAATATCATTATGATAATTAGCAAAAATTCTTGGTGAATAAATACTAATATTCATACTCACCGCGTGCATAGAATTCGTTCGTATCTTTCGTCTTGTGCTGATGTATGTGGTGCATGTGTTCACACGTTGCAGGTGGAATGCATCGTCCGTTCCTTTATGTTGAAATAAATTATAAAGTATAACAAAATATTAATATTATTGTTTTTATTAAAATTATGGCCTAAACTACACAAAAGAGTTTTCAAATTGGCGTATGTTTTTTTTTCAAATTTAAGCAATAAAAAATTGGACAAAGACAATCAAATTCCCGTTATAAATACTTGATATATTTCATAAAACAGTAACTGAAAATACAAATGGCCACAATAACTTTATAATGGAATAGAATGACCAATGAGACCAACTATATTTTTGAAATTTTAAATATGAAATTGAAATACAATTGGAAATGGTGTGGTGTGTGTAGAATACATGTATATATCCTTTAGTTTGGATTTGCGATCAATTATGGAGCAAAGACAAATTCTTAGGAACCGTTCTAGAACTAGTTTCTTGATCAATGATTTATGTTTGAAATTGTCACGCTTGGAACTAGTTTCACACATTCTTAGAAAAACTTCTAGATATATATAGTTCCTTCATCAATGATTTTTGTTTGAAATTTTCACCCTCCTCACCACTTCAGAAATTTCCAATTATATTTCAGAATTTTCTAATTGAATTACAATTGTATTTCAGAATTTTCCAATTCTATTTCAGAATTTTTCAAATGTATTTAAGAATTTTATAATTTTATTTCAGAAAGATCCATTTGTATTTCAGAAAATTCTATTAGCAATACCAATGGAAATTTCTGAAATACAAATTTCTGAAATACAATTGGACATTTCTAAAATAAAATTGGGGTATTTACATGGTCTACTATTTGGTCATAATATCCAAATATATTATGATAGTTTAAACAAATTTTTCTAAACTAATAACACTATTTGAACTATGTTTATTGTTTTATCATAAAATAATGCAACAACTATTATAATATATTTGGACATTATGAATAATAGCAGACCATGTGAATACCCCAAAATAGAAAATTCTTAAATAGATTTGGACATTTCTGAAATACAATTAGAAATTTCTGAAATACTTTTGGAATGAATTGGAATTGTTTGAAATATAATTAGAAATTTCTGAAATACAATTAGAAAAATTCTGAAATAAAATTGGACATTTCTGAAATACAATTGGAAATTTCTGAAATATAATTAGAAATTTCAGAAATTTAATTGGAATTTTTTGAAATATAATTATAAACTTCTGAAATCAAATGAAAATGGTGTAGTTCTACGGAACAGTTCTAGAACTGGCTCTTTCATCAGTGATTTTTTTTGAAATTGTCACGCTTGGAACTAGTGTGAAGAACAAGATAAGGAATTTGTATTATTTCTTTGATTCATTTATAGAATTAGCTGTAGACTTAAAGATTTTTGAATTCTTTCAATTGCAGTTTCATTAGATGAATATCTTTTGAAAATATTGCCGTAGAACTTAATGTTGTGTTATTTCCAACATTTCCAGTACATTTGTCCAATTATGCAAAAATAATATTTAAAGTTTCAAACCGGCTCCAAAAATTTGTTTTGAAACAAATAATTGATCTATAGAACTAATGTGGTTCCATAAAAACTCTACTGCAGAAGAAGTTGCGACATCATTAGTTCCAATGCTGCCGTTAAAGAATCAGAAGTGTTCCTGATTACAGTCGTTACATTTAAAAAGTTTTGAACATTTTTCACATTAGAAATGCATGAAATTTGAACTGTGTTGACAGTTGGATGTTTATCAGTTTATCTGAGTTATAATATCAAAAATTGTTCCTGATGCAAATAGAAAAATTATCGAACAATTTAGAAATATTTTTTTAATGTAGTTCTTCTTATGTTAACATTTTGAAAGGCCAGATTTTTAAATTGTGTTTAAAGTATTATGACAAAACATAATGTCATTCCAAACTGAAAACCTTTGGCCAGCATTAATGTTTTTGTTGTATTCCTTGTCCGCAAACGATAATTATTTTAGAACAAGTTCTGAAGATGGAAATATACAATTTTAATTTTATCAAAGGTTTATAAAACAAAATTTGTATAGAAATTTTGTTTGTAAACCTTCGCATTACGAGTAAGGATTTAAACCTGTAGATCGTATTAGTATTCAGAGCATAGGTAGTTCAATAATATTTTCCATGAAATTTAATATCATTCAGAATTATTACAATTATAGATATTAGGTTTCCGATTCAAATGTTTAAATTTCTAAAACTTTCTATATTTATAAATTCAATAGCATTTGTAGTCATTATTGGCCATTTGTGTTAATTACTTATGAATGTTTTTAATACAACTAACATATTGGTGCTTCAATAAAAAATATTTGTTGTTTTAATAAACGAAAATTTTTCCAAAAACCATCATTTAATCACATTTAACAACTATAATTTTTAATTTAACAACTATAATTTTTAATTTAATAACTCAACGAAATACTAATAAGTGCCATCCAAATTATCTTGGCCGCTTGAAAAAATTAAAAATAAGTGTTAAAAATAATAAAAGTTTTGATTGGTTAGTAATTTAAATTAATGCCCGTAATTTCAAAAAATATATATCTATCAGTGCTTAGTTGCCTATGGAGTAAAAATATTTGGTAATTTTTACCCGTAGATATTGATTTGAAATTAATGCCAAGTTACCTTTTAGGTAAATTTATCTGCTGGGTAATTTACACCGTAGAATACTATTTGATGAAGTTACGGGCATAAGTGAGGGAAATGTTGCAGAGTTGTAATTTAGAGTGTAATTTTATGAGATCAAACTGATGATACCCAAAGAAAACAAGTAAGAGCGTTATATTCGACTGTTCCGAATCTTGTATACCCACCATCAATATTTCTGATATAAGGGTTATAATGGGGGAGTAGGGTTAATTATGGACCGATGCTCACAAAAGTTAGTAGAAAGATTTAGGTTCATATTAAACATGTTTGTGTCCAATTTAGTCACGATAACTGTTATTATAAGATAATTATGAATGTTCAAGTAATTTTCTGAGGATCATATGTAGTATCCATCTAGCTCTTTTTGTATGGGCCCTATCGTGTTTTCAACAGACAGACGGACGGACTTTTCTAGAACGTGTTAGAATCTTATGATGACTCAGGATATACTTCTGGGTTCTATGATCTGTTACAAACGGAATGACAAAATCAATACACCTCCATCTTTGTTGATGGTGGGTATAAAAATAAAGAAACAAATTGACCCAGAAGTTAAAGTGTTGATATTTGAACCAATTATTGTTTAATTTGGCCCAATTATACTTTTTTTTTCATATTAAAACAATGTATATTCTTGCGCAAGATTGTGTACCGTTATCGCTAAGTTATTGTTACCGCTAAAATACCCTTTCAGCTCAACTACAGCTACCAATAAGCCACCCTTACCGAAATAACTACAATTACCGTTAGCGCTTTAATACCGTTACCGTAATAATCATAAATACTGTGACTTCTTAATACCGTTACCGCAATAATCATAAATACTGTGACTTCTTAATACCGTTACCGTTATTTTATAAATATGTTTATGTTTAATTTTTGTAAATTCTATTAATATATAATTTAATTTGGGATACAATTACTGTTATCAATTAAATACCATTACCGAAATAACAGCAAATACCGTTATCATTTATTTTTAACCGTTTTCAAACGGTAGGCATTAGGGTGATCGGCCGGGTTTATAATAATCGGTTATAACGGTTTTTTTCGGTTAATTCGGTTTCGGTATTTTTGAAAAGCTCACATTTCGAATATCGAAGAAACCGGTTTTTTCTTCTCGAATAGACAGTTTCAAAATTCAAAATCCAAAAAACTTTTTTTAAAACAAATACTCCAACTATTTTAGAATACTTTTATATTTAGAAAAATATCACAAGCGATCATGAAATTAAGTAAGTTTTTTAATTTTTTTTTTTTTTAGTTAATAGGCATTAAGTTAATGTTAACTATATGTCCTACAAGTACACTGAGTGATAGATCATATTCAATGTCTAATCGATATACTCCAAAGCAGTGGTATGCGTTCATATTGTTCAGATTTACACGTACACAATCCGAATGTCAACAACAGAGCGTAAAAATACAAATATTTCATTCAGTTGCCTGATGTTGTTGCAGATATTTTATTTTTTTATCAATACATGTTCACAAATTAAATGCCTATATTTGATTACTACTGCTCTAAAGCATTTAAACTGTGTTTTATTCCTAAGAGATTATTTTAACCTTCATAAGGTCTTCAAATTTACTGACATTAGCGATCTTCGGGTCAAATTTGACCCAAATAGAAAATAGATATGTTTGGCAATTTTTTAAACCTAATTGAATAAATGTCATAAAATATCAAAAATATGAACCTCTCATTTTAGAAAAAATTCCATTTTAATTTCAAAATGGGTAAAATTTGACCCGAATACTTGTTATGAAGTATAAGAAAAACATACACAGAGAAAACAGATTCGTAATAGCAACCGAATTTGTTGCCAATCGAATGATTCTGCCTTAGTGAACGAATTTTACAGTTGTGGCTACAAAATTTTAGAAGTGGTAACAAAAGTTTGGTTGCTTCAACCGAAATTCTTCCTCATCCACCGAATTTCTGTTGCTAGAATCGAAAAATTCTATGTGTGCAACCGAATCATTCGATTGGAAACAAATTCAGTTGCTATAACGAATCTGTTTTCTCTGTGTAGCTTTGGTATTTACCCGGGTTATCCCAGTTTTCATACATGTATAATGTTCAGCAAGTATGATAAAAAGAGACGGATATATATTAGTGCTACCAAAGTTCTGAAAATATTTCTATTAAAATTCATGATTTTTACTCCAGGTCAAATATGACCCAAAGATCTTAAGTGCACCTTATGAAGGTTAAAAGAAGTAATCAAAATTAGAATTAAAAAGTATTTAAGCGTTTTAAAATGGTATATTTTTTGTTATTAGAATAGTTACATGTATACTCTTTATCATAATTATATGATCTCTTTTTTGTTATGTTTTTCCATGAACTGTTTTTGTTTAAATAACAATTATTTTAATAAATAAAACTTGTTTTCTTCTTATTTCTAGGCTTTTTAATATTTTTCCAAATAAACCGGTTAACCGGTTATTATTAAAAACCCGAAACCGCAACCGGTTTCGGTTTTTCGAAGAAACCGAACCGGTTTCTAAAAAATTTCGAGGAATCCTTGATCTTCAGTATACTTGTTGTGATTAATTAATATTACTCATATGCTTAGATGGCTCATACGGAAAAAACGCCTGAAGCTGTAATTATGAAATTTAGACTGTATGTGTGTTCCTTTCGGTTACGGTATTTGGGGCTAACGGTAATTTCATTCTGACTTAAATTATTGATAAATTTTACAAAAAAAAAACAATAAGTTGAAACAGGTATTATAAATTTCAACTTAAATAAACTTAATTATGAAAAAAAAATACATATTTTCCAAATTTTAAATTGTTTGTGGAATAACGGTAGCGTTATTTTAGAGGTAACAGCTTTCTCGATTATTTATGTACCGGTAATTGTAGTAATGTCGGTATCAGTAATTTAGCGATAACATAGTTGTGGTGAAGGGGTATTTTACGGGGTAAAGGTTGTGGGGTCTTGGATTATAGTATAACTACATATCTGGCAACAAATTTATTATAATGAAAGTATATTTACTCGTATTCATATAGATATGATGTTTAGCATGCAATTTTTGTAAGTGTAGTTTTAAACTAAAAACTATAAAAATTAATTAGAAGTGCATATTTTTAGGCTTTTATGAAAATAAATACTTAAAACAACTAAATGCTACTGGAGTATCATGCAAAACACATAAATCACTATTGAGAATACTGGTAGTTAGATGAAAATGAAAACAACAAATTAATTAATTTTATTTTCAACAGAAAAACTAATAAAACACAAATATTGGTATTAAATAACGAACAAGTAATAATTTATTTTAAACAAACAATGCCAAAGAAAACATGGAGGCACCTAATTCGTATTTTAGGTTTCCTTATAAGACCTCCACCATTATGACGATTGAATTTGAAGGTCATCTCACCAGTAGCTTCATAACTACGATCGCCACGTGTGCGTAAATAACGACGCAAGCAGCAACAGCGACGCAAACCTGGTACACGATAAATAATCTGCAGGAAACCACCTCGGAAGCGCGCATTCATGTAACAGTAAATAATGGGATTATAGCAGCTGTGCGACATCGCCAACCAATGGAATGCAAACCAGAAGTATGGCAATGGTCCCCATGACAGCAAAACATCATCATTCAGTAGCAACTGTTAGTTTGCAACAAAAATAAAAACAAATACGTTTGTGTGTAAGTTCATTTCAAATTAAAATTCAATGAAAATTAAAAAAAAACAATATCGAAATTGAGAGTTACAAATAAAAATTTTATGAAAATAATTAATGAAACTGTAATCGTATAAATATGAAATGTTTTTATTACAACTTACAATCAGTATGTTAAAAGGAAGCCAACACATGGTAAATACAATCACTACCGTCACCATCATTTTAATCATCTGTAAATGTAAGAAAGAAATACACTTTAAATTCAGTCTAAATCTCATTTAAAAATTTACCAAGAATAACAATTGCATAATTAATAACTAACGAAGAAAAATAATAAAACACAACAACAATTAATAATTATTTATTTATGTATGTATGTATGTTTCTGCAATGAAAGTGACATGTGTCAGTAATGTTGTTATGTTTTTATTAGCAAAACATAAATTTTATGATTGACTGTCATTTGCTGGCATATCCTAAACGGTATTAAAGAAAAATATGTACTTATATGTATATGCAACATTGTAATGTGCATTTATATTTATTTACAACAATAAAGAAGTAAGAAAGTATGGTCGGTCAAGCCCGACCATATAATACCCTACACTAAGTAAAAGAGCAAAAACATTTTTCTTTTAAAATTTCAATAATTTATTTTCGTGAATGATTTTCGGAAGTGGGGGTTATATGGGAGCTATGACCAATTATGGACCGGTCACCATTAAATTAGGTCGTGTGATTTATGTATATATGGAAGTTAACTATGTTGAATTTTGTGTGTTTGCCAACATTTTTAAGAGATTTATGCAAGTTAAAGTGATTTTCGGAAGCGGGTCTATATGGGAGCTATGACTAATTATGGACCGATCGTAACAAAATTTGGTGACATGAATTTTGTATATATAATACTTATTTGGAGTGAAATTTGTGGAGATACATACATATATAAATTAAACATTTATGACCGATAAAGTCCAATTTCAGGAGGACATAGTATGGGGGCTAGGTGAAATAATGCATCGATTTCAGCCAATTTCAATAGGCTTGGTCCTTGAGCCGAAGAAATTATATGCTCCAAATTTGATCGAAATAACTTCAAAATTGCGACCTGTACTTTGCGCACAAGGTTTACATGGACAGACAACCAACCAACCATCCAGACGGACGGACGGACATCGTTTAATCGACTCAGAAAGTGATTCCAAGTCGATCGGTATACTTTAAGGTGGGTGTTGTTAGACTAATATTTTTGGGCGTTACAAACATCTGCACAACCGCATTATACCCTCCCCACTATGGTGGTGTAGGGTATAAATATATAAATTTTACAAAGGGTGCTAACGATTCGACATGGTTAAAAGGTAAACGGTTAAGCTAATTTGGATTATTTCGGTGTAACGGTATATTTGCCATAACGGTATTTTAATGCTAACGGTAATTTCATTCTGAATTAAATTATTAAAACATTTTATTAAAATTGTAAATAAGTTGACATAGCTGTTATACATTATACATATGTATTTTCAATTTAATAGATTTCAATAAACTCAATTGAAATCAACAATTTCTATGAATTAAGTTATTAATAGAATACCGGTAATGGTATTTATTGGTAAAGATATTTTAGCGGTAACGGTAATTGCAAACTATGTACATATTTCTCTTGTTAAGAGAAAGTATGAGGTCAAACTAATTTAACGCTAATTTGCTATTTCGTTAGCGATATTTTAATAATATCGGTAATTTCAAACTTCGACTTAAATTAAACAAGTTTACAATAAAAAAATCATTTTTTTGTTCATTTAATGAAACATACATTTTTGAGGAAGGCGGCATAATTTTAAGGAAAAATTGTGTTTTTTTTGTCACCCTTATGATAGTTTCAGTAATAAATATTAAAATATTATGGTTAAATTTAAAATTATTCTGCAGAGCGATTAGATAATCACCACAAATACAAAAATCGAAGTAATTTAACACGTTACTCTCTGAATTGGTTGACGTTGTAATGTCCTTATCAGACATTTGTTGAACAGCATCATTTGCCATTTGAATAATGCCTGCTTCACTGCCAATATCAAAATTCCTCTTTTCATTCACTCTTTTAGCCACGCTTTTTTGTGTATAAGTTTAAAATCAAAACAATTTTTTTTTAATCAAGAATAGTTTATTATAAAAAGTAAGAAAAAATAAATCAAAACATGAAAAAACCACATTCCCATTCCAAGGTTTTTTTGTGGAGTGAAGTGGTTAGTTTACTAACCACCTTGGCGGCTGGCATTAAAAATAACTATGATAAAAATTTTTGTTTCGTATAAACTGTTTTGAATATTTTTGACTAAATTTTCTCACCAAACAACCGAAATATCACAGTAACACTGAACTCGATGAACAATAAACTCTCTGTGCTTCTTTTTATTGAATGCGTGAAAAGTCTCTTAAAAAACTGATTTTTACAATATTTTCTAATTAATATATTTATCTAACCAGAGCACCCTGACGGCAAAGTTTTGCAAAAAATCATAAATGATAACTTCAAAAAATATAATTGTTTATCGAAATGGCAAGAGATGACAATAAACTCTGTTTTAAAGGCTATAGAAAATGTGGTTAGTAAACTAACCACCCAACCGCAAAGAGTTAATTGGTGGACAATGAATAGGGCACCGTGAAATAACTCCCAAATGAAATAACTCCCCACGAAAAAATGAAATAACACCCAACAAATTTTCCATACAACTTGGGACTTATTTCATTATGAAACAACTCCTAACGCATAGGGAGTTATTTCATAATTTTTTGTTGGGAGTTATTTCATAATGCAATAACTCCCAATGAAACAACTCCCAATGAAATTTTTGTTGGGTTTTATTTCATTTTATTTTGGGAATTAGGAGTTATTACTACAAAAGCAGAACCCATAAATATAAAACACTGGCTTCACTCAAAAAAGTTTTTTGCATTGCCGGCCTTCGGCAGGGCGCTAAAGTTTTCTCATCTGGGGTGTATCATAAACTGGCTTCGCTCAGAAAAGTTTTTTGCATTGCCGGCCTTTGGCCGGGCGCAAAGGTTTTCTCCTCTGGGGTGTATCAAAAACCGGTTGAAATATTATAAAACCTTTCTGCAATGAAAAAAATCTTTTTTAACGAAGCCATATTTTGATACACCCCGGAAGAGAAAAACTTAGCGGCAATGCAAAACAAATTTTCTGAGTGAAGCCAGTTTTTGACACATTTTGAGTAAAACTTTGCGCTACGCTATAGGCCCGCAATGCAAAAAATGTTTGGTAAGCGAAGAATAATTTCACTTTTGTAGTTCATTTTTTTAGATTGCATAAATAAATTGCTTCACATTGGGAATTATTTCTTTTCTATTGGGATTTATTTCATTGGGAGTTATTTCACTTTTTTGGGACTAATATTTTTAAAATTATGAAACCGCCGTTTATTGGGATTAATTTCATTTTAACCTTTGGTAGTTATTTCATTTTTCAAGTTTGGGAATTATTTAATTTTTGATGGAAATTATTTCATTGGGAGTTATTTCACTGGGAGTTATTTCATTTGGGAGCTATTTCACGGTACCAATGAATAGATGTCACAATTGCTTTTTTGACAGTTGCATCTACTTAAGTTATAGAAATTATTAAATCTATTTTTCGTCAATTCAAATTAATTGGAAATGAATTAATTCAAAATCGCGAATCCTTCACACAAAAAAATTAATTGAATGAAATTTGAGTCAATTCAAATGAATTTGGTAGAAATGAATTGCAATTCGTTTTTAATTCAATTGAATTTGTCAAAGTGAATTGCAATTAATTTCCAATTCATTTGAATTGACTCAAATTTCATTCAATTAATTTTTTTGTGTGAATGATTCGCGAAATAATTAAAAAATGAATGATTCATTTACAGCTCTGCCTTATGCATAAATATTTTATTTTTGGATTTTAAAACTCATAAAAAATTTTATTTTTGTAGTTTTGGCCTTCTATGGGGACCTGCTTCAGTTATGGTCCGAACTTTACTGAATTTGATAGAGTGAATAATTTCTTAAATCTTTAGATGACTTATGTCGATAATTATGTTGATATTATTATACTCGTATGACTTAAATATACTCGTATGACTTAAAAATGTGGGATTTTTTTATATTTTTTAATTTTTATTTTGAAACATTTGTACAATATGCATAAATCTAATCAAAGTATTGACCATTGTTAGCGATGACATTTTCCCATCTTTCTGGCAACATATGGATTCCAATCCAAAAGAACTGCTCAGGGCAAGAAAGTATCAAACCAATATCGCATTCTCTTTTCCAACGTGAAGCGTATCACAGATAGAGCTTTCTGCTTCGATCAAAACAACTAGTAGTCGGACAGGGCATGATCGGAACTATAAAGTCCAGGCAAAAATTCCCAACCACTTCATTCTATAAACTTTTTAACAGGTATTGCAACATGTAGCCGATCGTTGCCATGATGGAATATTATGGTTTCATGTCTGGCCATATTTGGACATCATATACGATCCGTTTTTCATGTTTTATAGCGTTCAAACATCATTTCGGACTTGCTAAATCGTCTTCCAAGGTCTCTCGGCTTCAATTCGTAACTAATTTCCTTGCTCTTGCAAATTCCACTTATTTGGCTGAACTAATAGTCGACCAGAATATATAGGTGTTTGGTTTTCTATTCTTATGCCATGGACATTAAATTTTTCAAAAAAAAGGTAAAATATTTTCATGATAATTCAATTCAGAATCGGATTTCGCTATTTTGATAAACGATTAATTATAAAAATGTAAAATTCATGTTCAGTATGCAAAAAATGTATTGCTAGAAGAAATTATTCCAAAAATATATTTGAAAATGCATTATTTAAAAAGATAGAGAGTTTTAAATTCAGAAAAAATATTTGTGTGTAAATTTTTGACTGAAATTATTATGAATTTGGAATCTATTCCTAAAAGAATTGTTGATTGTTCTAAAAATCTAGGAAAAACTGAGTATGCATGTTACTATTAGGTTTGTCAATTATTCGAGTTTTACTTTAATCGAATAAAAGTTTATAATTTGTTTAAGTTATGTTTCATAGTATTCTGATCTTGATGTGATAATGCAAAGTCAATTGGAGAAATGAATTTAGAAAGTCGTTTCTTATAAAATTTCAAATGTATTTCGGCAAGTGTTTGTTTATATAAACATTTTGTTTTTTTTTAATTTTAACTTGAAAATAAATTTATTCGAGAATTCGATTAATTGTCAATTATTTATCGAATAATTTTTTATTCTAAATTGAAAAATATTATTCACTAGCGGATAGTCAGCGAGTGCTACTACGCTAAAAATTCTTTATTAATAGCGGGGTTTTATAATAAACATTTTTCTACCAAATTAATGTACAAAAAATTTATTTTTGTAAAAAAAAGTACCAAAAGAGTGATCAATTATAATTATACGTTCAAATTTCAAATAAGTTACAAAATCCATTTGAATTTGATTTAGAAAGACTACGATTCCTTTTAAATTTAATTGCTGGAATATGGAATACAAAAAAGTACTAAAACTTGGGTTTAATCACCTTAAGGGTACAAAAATCAAAAAGTAGCACTCACCTGTCCACTTGTTTTTTGCATAAATTTAGATTAAGTTCGACTTTTATTGCTAGCTTTATTAGTTTCGGAGATATAGAGATTTTACAAGGTTTTACCCATTTTTACTCCCATAAAATTCGATTCGTGTGAGGTATGAACATACGAAATTTCAAGACGTACAAAGTTTGTTTGGGAAAATTCGAAAATCGGCTTTACGAATGGACCTAATGCAGTATTCTAAACCATCTTCAGAAAATTTCCATTCCAATTAAACCGGTTTGAAGCTAATTGGTTGGATGGTTTGAGAGTCTATAACGGACATAGGCAGAAAAATTTGTTGTGTTTTATATAGATTGTAATGTAATAAAAAAATATTTTTTTTATTCAAAAGACAATCTCAGTTATTATGTATGGTTTGTAATTTTTTTATTAAATTTTTTCCATAACTAAATTTTCTTTCTTAAAAAAAAACTCATTTGTTGAAAAAAATCTATTTAATTTATTTTGCTGTTTGTTTTAAAAGCATTTTATTTTTAGTTTGCCACATTTCACATCGAATTGTTTGTTTTTTTGCACATAATTGAATATAGGATTAAATTTTAGTTGAAAAAGAAAATTCCTTACGATTTCCTAAATGCTAGTATGCAATAATTTTTAAAATAAAATTACATTTACAAACTGAATATTTATCAGGCCATAAATTTTAACAAGGAAACAACGACATTTTAAAAATAAAAGCATGCACAAAAATGCATGTAGAACATTTTTCATCTACATATATTCACATATTTAGTATCCCAATGAGCAAAAGTGCTGAACGTTTAGAATGAGACTTAAAATAAATTAAAAATATTCCAAAATATATAAGTTAAGGCCTACGTCTTTATAGAAAATTCACATACATATTTTATAAAAATTTAAAGAGTCCTTGTGCGAAAAACTTTCAAATAATTTCTAGGCTAATAAATATCACATTTATTAGAACTTTTCATAAATATTTATTTCCGTTTTTATTTGAAATTTTGTTTACTTCTTGTAAATAGAAATATGTAATTTTGTTAAGTTGGTAGCTGAAATACATGACAACATGCATACAAAACTAAACGCACATTGACGTCACAACTTTTAACCCTTCAATGGCGAGAAACTTATTTTGAACACAAGTGAAATTATTTGTGATATGCACGTTAATAAGAGAAATATTTTTATGCGTGTTATAAATTATTGGAAGGCTTAAGATTCCAAAGCATTTTTAAATTCTTATAAGAATCTCTGTAAGGCGTAACTTAAAAATGCGGTATTTTTTTAAATTATTAGATTTTATAAGGCGGGTGAGACAAAACTTCCCAACCACTTCTTTTTCTAAATAGTTTTGAAGAGGTATTTCAACATGTGGCCGCACAGTGGTTTAGAAACGTTTTTTTTTTTAAGTTTAAAATATAAATAGTCCTTGAGTAGATCTACAAAAAATACGCTTAGGTGTGTAGGTTATCTCTATTAGTTGAAGAGATATTCAGGTTCATTGATTTATTTTTTTAATTTTGGTCGATCTTGTTATGGTTTTTTAGTTATGGCGGGCCTATGAAGGGTCGAAATTTATCTTTAAAATATCAGCTACATTGCCGATAAAATTCTTCTTCTGAGTTATCTCATCCCTATAAAAAGTCATACGCATCCAAAGTTGGAACATGTAAAAAGAGCCCATTTTTAAAGTTTTTTCCCAAAAAAGCTTTGTTTTGTAGAAAAAAATTTTCATCGGGACTATATACAATTTGTATATGATCCGGAAAGATGGCCCACCAGAATTATTCAAACTTGGCCAATTTAAAAAAGCGCTGATCCACGAAAAAGCTCCATATTTTATACCCCTTAATAATTCTTAAATACTCACAAATTTTTTTTTTACTGTCACACGGTAAATAATGTAACAGTAGGCACTTTTCAAAAAAACTCAGTTTTTGGAACACATTTTCTCCGTTTTAAGAATTTCGATATTTGAAAATAAAAAATGTCAAAAATTCTAATGCCCTTGATTTAAGGACATTTAGGTCTATATTAGTTGCAAATTTTCCTATGATATCTTTAACCGTTAAAATTTTACGCTAGTACAAATTTTATATTTTTCGTCGTGGAAAATAGTTTTTAAAGTAAATGACTATCGAAAAACTTATTTAATTTTTTATTATTTAAATTTTCTAAAATATCAATCTTGAAGTGCAATGGTTTTCACCAATATCTAATACTTATATAAAAAGCTTTTATTTACTGCTCAGAAGTTCCACAAACCTTGCCCTTTAGTCAAATTTGTACGTTTTTTCATATATTTCATGCAAAATGTGTTACCTTTTACTAGTTCCTGAGATACAGAATTATTTCCAAAAAAAAAAACGTCTCTAAATCACTGTGCGTTGTCCTGATGCAATATTACGGTTTCATGTCTAGCCGGATATTCTTGTAATGGAAACAATAAACAATTTTGCAAGACCATTCGCACTTAATAGTGAACTCCGCTATTGTTTATTAATTCTAACTCTATTGCAGATAATATTGCATTTACTATGTCTTTACTAACGTCAATCCAGAATTTCTATTAAATAAATTTCCAATAAAATTATAAGCTATGTTCAATAACTAAAAGTTGTTACTAGTTAGTAACAATTGTTACTGGAAAAGCGTTCATTAACTCAAAAAACTTGCAAGTAAAGAAAAATTCAAGAGCGTATAAATTTTAGAGAGTTCTCTCTCGTTGCAAACTATTACAAGTTCTATTTTGAACTCGTAATAGTTAGCAGCAATATTTCATATGTTTTGTGTTATTGTTTAGTTGTTTTCAATTTTATTTTTGTGGTGAAAAAATATAAAAAAAATAATTTTCAATAAAATTGATGAAAATGTGAGTGTTTATACATTTTAAAAGGAATAAAATATGAAAATTGTGTGTATAAAACAATTGTTACTGGAAAAGCGTTCATTTACTTTTTACTATTTTTGAGATTTTAAGAGAGTAATTTTGTAAATTTTGGATTTTATTCTCTCGTTGCAAGTATTTACTGGGAAAGTAAATGATCAGGCCTATAAACTATCGGTATTGTTTCTTTGAAATAGGTTTGTCAAATTTTTTGTTAATAAAATCTTTTTTTAATTTTAAATTGAAAATAAAATTTTTCGAAAAGGTACTTTTTTGAAAAATTTTGGGAAATTGATTTTTTTCAACATAATCAATTTGTAAAAAAAATTGGAAAAGTACCTTTTTTCTGCGGCTCCTCAATTATTAATCGAATAACAGTGGTATTCATTCAATACAATAAAAAACATATTTTGTCCTCGATTATTCGAATAAATTGTAATGACAAGACAACTACACCAAAAAAATAATGTACATAAATGGAATGAACTATCATTGGCTTTAGTTCGTAATAAGTATAAACAAATACCTGTATTTTATAAATTTTTTCATAGTTTTTCAATTTGGAAAAAATCTATTAAAATTTTTATTTATATTTTTTTATTCCTGAAAACTAAATTGAATGTTTTTTAGATAAGTAATGAAATGTATGTAAAGTTGTATGCTTTTCAGATAAACAATTATTAAATAAATACATTTGCATTTTAATTACAAAACAAAAACTACTTCACGTTAAATTTTGTAATATGTACAAATTCGTACTCTAAATTAAAAAGTTTTGGGAATAAATTTACTTGTTCAATTCATACAGTTTATGTAGAAATTCATTCATATTTTTTTTTTGTCAGTGTATACACAGAAAAAAATGTTCATTCAAAATATTCATATTCAACATTGCCAAAACATCCAAATTTTTAGTATGAATTTGTATATACAACAACCACATTATAAAATTTAACATAAAAAAGCTTTTGTTGCTGATTATAACGTTAAAGTGCTTTCTAATATTTAGTACATGCTAATTGTTTATCTAGAAGTCATAAAAATTTAAATTTCTTCATTGTATCTGAGAAATATAAAATTAGTTGAATAAAATGTTTAATAATTTTACGAACGAGTGCTTTGAGTGGAAGTTTTACATGTACTTAGTTGTTGTTACAATAACAAAACACATGTTAAATTTCCACTCAAAGTACTCGTTCGCTATAGAAAAACAGCACATAAGCATTCTACATAGAGCGGAAACTAGAAAAAAACTCAAACAAAAAAATTACTCAAAAAAGTAAACATACGAGTGTTGTTTTTGTTTTCACATAGTTTTTTTTACTAATACATTATCACCACTTAAGTTTTTGATAACTGAGTTAGGTCTTTGACAAGAGAGCTGCCGATCTATGTATGTATATTTTCACTATGATTTCAACAATAATAGAATTACAAATGGAAATTTCTGAATTAGTGAAATATATGTAATTGAAATTTTCAGAAATACATTTAAAAATTTTTGAAAAACAGAATGGCGTAGATTTGATTCAATTAGAAATTTCTGAAATACAATTGTAAGTATTTCGGAATGGTATAGATTTGTTTCAAATTAAATAAATAAAATGCAAGGTTGGCTACCGTTACCCCTAAAATAACCTATCAGATCGTTACAGATATATTTCTGAATACCGTTACTGCAATTCTATAAATAATTTTAAATGATGAAAATATAAATTTTTGATTTCAATAACTGAGTTTATTCAAAGGCGGCAATAATCCCACGAAATAATCCCCCAAAAATAAAATGAAATAACCCCCCAAAAATTAGTACAGAGAGCAACAAAAACGATTTTTGGGGTGTTATTTCATTTTTTAGGGTATTATTTCATTTTTTTAATTGGGGAATTATTTCATATGAAAAATCAATATGAAATAATTCCCCAATATAAATTTTGAGGGATAATTTCATTTTTAATTTATAAAGAAAACGAAAAATCTGTAAATTATGTCCCGATATATTAACAACTTGTATTTACAATTCACAAAAAAAAAAAAAATTGTGATATCAGTTGAAGTGATAATTTCGCAGAGTTAAGATCGTGATATTTTCGCAGTGCAAAGAAAGTTGTAAAGAATAAAAATTAATTTTGAAATTGAAACTGGGTTCAGAATGACTTTTTTTTAGTTCAGAATGTCAAAAAGTTGGTATTCAATAGTACAAGTAAATACAGGAATAAAACTTGCAAGGCAAGAGTAAGTGTGCTAACAGCTGGTAACTGCTCACTTGCCAGGAATTATGTTGAGCACAACCACAAGAACGAAGAAGAATTTTATTAGGAGTTAAAGGCTCTTAATATAATTAAGGACGGAGGCGAGATCTTGCAAGAATATTATGAGGCGTACCTCTACAATGAGCTTAATAAGATCTTCTTTCCGTAAACTTTGTGAAACTTAAGTTGTATGTTAAGGAGTTAAAAAATATTTTTTCTAAATTTCTAATTGTGTTTTAAAATACTTTCCGAGAAAGCAATAAAAATAAAAATTAAAAAGGTCTACTTCTTCATAGGAAATTTTGTATATTTAGTCTGCTCTAACTTTTTTAATAAAAGCTATAAGGTTTAACTTATAACAAGTTTATTTGAAAAATTGTTTGGAAATTACTGTAATGTTTTGTAATCAAGCGCCGCATTCGAACAATTTTTCGACTGCGGTGCTTGATTACAAAACATTACGGTAATTCAAAATATATTTACAAATCAATATTTTAAAAAATCTCATTAAACCCAAATATATTTCGTATTCAAATAGAATAGTTCTTATTTCATCCAAAAGTCTTAAAAGAGATTTCAACACAAAATGAGAAAGATACAAGCACATTTGTTGGATTCAAACGGTCTGCTATTAAGTACTTTTTATTTTATTAGGTACTTTTTTCTTTTTAAGTTATCGCAAAAAATTTCTAAGAGGATGTATAAGGAATATATACTTTCTGAAAGCTAAGTTTTCATAAAATATTTTAAATGAAAAAAAAGTAAAAAATTGCTGTTACCAAGGGGACCAGGTCCATTCAAAAAACACCTATTTTTTATGTAAAATTAAATTTTAGGGCAAAAATTCTAAAATCGCATATTCGATATAAAAATATAGTAACCAATTTTATGTTTCTAATTATTTTGTAAATGGTTCCGATAACCCCGAGCCTGGTATGGATATTATAGCCAAAAAACTAAAAATTCCCATTTTTGGATTTTATCAACACTTTTTTGGGAATTGCGGGATTGCTGATAATAAATTTCAAAATTCGTTTTCATTTTTCTATTTTAAATAGAAAAATCTACATACATATCTGTGAAATTTCATTAAAAACTCTTCATAGATAAAAATTTTATTTCAATTCAAAAAATTTGTATCTATGCAAAAATTCAATAAAAAAACATTTTTTTTGTCATATTTATACCCTACATCACCATAGTGGGGAGGGTATAATGCGTTTGTGCAGATGTTTGTAACGCCCAAAAATATTAGTCTAACACCCACCTTAAAGTATACCGATCGACTTAGAATCACTTTCTGAGACGATTAAACGATGTCCGTCCGTCTGGTCGGCTGGTTGGCTGTCCATGTAAACCTTCTGCGCAGAGTACAGGTCGCAATTTTGAAGATATTTCGATGAAATTTGGTACATATTATTTTTTCGGCTCAAGGACTAAGCCTATTGAAACTGGCTGAAATCGGTCCATTATTTCACCTAAGATTTTTTCAAAAAGTAAAAATTTAGGCAAATATTTTTAAATTTGTAAAAGTTGCATTATGTTTTTAAGTTTAACAACCAGCAGCTAAAACTGCATTACAACGAAATGGTTACGAGTTTAATTTTCATATTAAATATATGTATTTCTATCAGAACAGTAGTTTAAATATTTACATATTTATTAGCCTATTTCTTTCCAATCGACCACAATCTGAGACGTGATGACATTGATTTAGAATTCCTGATTTACAAAAATGTCAGGATCCATTTTACTGCTTGAAGGTCTAAACATTTCAACCACAATCTGTCTAGAATTTTACATTTCTAATCCTTTTAAGTACTAACAAGTGTATGTGTATTTTATATTCTATCACTCAAAGGGTTAGCTATTTAGTTTTCAAAATAATATATATACATATGTATATATTTTAGTTTATTGCTAAAAAAAGAACAAAAAAGACTAGTAACAATTGTTAAACAGTGGGGAATATTTTTTATTTTCTACCAATGACTAATGATTTTATTGCTAAAATATAAAAAAAAACAAGAGCAAATTGTTCACAAAAACATAAAAGTTTTGTTCTTTATTATCATGTTTGTTATTTTCGTAACGATAACATAAAAACGTTCATTGAATTCATGCAGAGTTGCAAAATACTTTTGTTGATAAACAGTAAAAAGTTTGTGGCAAGCTATAGCAAAAGTAAAAATAACACAGGGCAACAAAAACCTCCAAAAAAAATGTTGGAGGTTTTTTAAACCACTACACAATTTTGATGTATTGTGGTTCCAGTAGTACAAAAATGTTAAAATTTTGTAAATTCTATGGATAGATTTTTTAAAAAAATTTTTTTTTCTAAAATTGTGAATTTTTTTAAATGTTTCTCCACATAATTTATGATAACTCAAAAACGGTTATTCCGATATTATTGATGTAAACTTAAAAAAGTTCAAATTTACATAACCTTTAATCCGTTATGTAATCGGCTCAGTAGTTTTGGAGTTATAAAAACAAATTG
The DNA here is from genome assembly GCF_958450345.1 of Calliphora vicina. Lineage (NCBI taxonomy): Eukaryota > Metazoa > Arthropoda > Insecta > Diptera > Calliphoridae > Calliphora > Calliphora vicina. The sequence continues at coordinate 135,397,456 of NC_088780.1, read as the reverse complement.
AAAAAAAATATATATTTTTGACGTGAAAATATCCAATTTTTTTGTTTTAAAAAAATCCTGAAAAATCGAAAACGGTAGAAGTTTTTCTGGTTTATTACTTTTTCTCAAAGCCGCATATAATACCAACAAAATGAGATATCGAAGATAAAAATCGATTGATGCTTTTCGAATTTATTCTCAATTAAGTGAATTCGTCATTTTCACAAAATTTAACTTTTTTGTTTGATATACATACAATAGAGTAGTTAATGTTCTTCTTTCGATTGATTGAATGTTGAAAACATTTTCCCCAGTTTCGGAGTTATAATAACAAATTGAAGCAAAAAATATATTTTTTATGTAAAAATATTAAATTTTTTTTTAAATCATTAAATTTTGTGAAAATGATCGAATTCACTTAATTGTGAATAAATTCGCAAAGAAGCAATCCATTTTTATCTTCGATATCTCATTTTGTTCCCATTATACGCGGCTTTGCGACAAAGTAATAAACCTGAACAAGTTCTGTCGTTTTCGATTTTTCATGAGTTTTTTAAAACACAAAAATTTGCTATTTTCACGTAAAAATTTTATTTTTTGCTTCAATTTGTTATTATAACTCCAAAACTACTGAGCTGATTAAAACGCAATATATAAACAGATTAAAGTTTATATAAATTTAAACTTTTCTTAGTTTACTTCAATAATATCAGCCTAAAACTTTTTGCCTATCATAAATTATGTGGAGAAACACCTAGAAAAATTCAAAATTTTAGAAAAACAATTTTTAAAAAAAAAATCTATCCATAGAATTAAAAAATTTTACCATTTTTGTACTTAGGTAACCATGATGCATCAAATTTATATGGTGGTTGGTGAAGCCTTTTTTTTCCTGTTGACCTGTGTAATTAATAGAAATTAAATATGTCTCATACTTATTTGTTTCCGAACAATAATTAAATTGTCAATAACTTTCTTTAATTCCTAGCACGAGGCAGTTCAGTTTTGATATGTTTGGTTCTGGCAGATTTAAATGTGAACTAACTTTAAGAACCTCATTTTATAAAACGAAATGACAAACTTTTGATAACATTTTTATGGAAAATATTAAAGTTTCAAAAATATTTCTCAGAACATCATTTGGTATACCCTGAAAATTAATTGTAGATTGTATAAGCCAAATAAAGACTCTTTCAATAGGGACTTACGAACTCTGACAGTTGATAGCATTTGCTGAATTAGCCGCCATTTATTCAGTTTGTTTTGATAAATCACCATTGACGGATATACCGTTAAACAATATTTACAAATAATAAAACTATATTATCAAAATGAGTCTTCCGCGAGCTTCGCCCATTTTACGATGGAGCCCATTTCAGGATGAATGGGTACGTCAACAAATAAAATTATCGAATTAGGGACAATACCAATCCTCACGTGATCCAAGAGCGTCCAATGCAATACTGGCTTGGATAAACCATTTAAATGAATAAATTCGATTAAAAGATAAGAAGCATTTAATCAAAGACCCTTTATAAATCTAACGTGCCATCCAAATAGACTTACGGTATGAACTTTGTATAAAATTTTATTTAATTTTTATAATTCCAATGACTTTACCTCATACTGTATAAACAAAACATTGTTTTTACAACAAAGGATTACATTCTTGTTCATCAACAAGGATTTAGTTTAATATTTAAACAAAAGCAAAAACTACTAACTAAAAAATTTTATTATACAACACATGCTCTGTCTTGTCATACATACATATGTATTTTGCAATAAAGTTAAACTATCAAATGGGTTTAAAAAACTATTGAAGAAAATCGAATTAAAATAGGGAGAAGACATCTAAAGAGTGATAAAACTTTGATGTGGTTTTTTTTCTTAATTTTTCTGAATGAACGGCAGGCAACCACAACTATCAGTTAGTCAATTTGTTGGCCAGACATTTAGTCAACAAGTTAGCTGGTATTTGAATTTAGTATGCAACAATTTACGAGTATGAGTGGTATATTAATATTAATAGTTACGGTATTGGCTTTTGTATGTGAAGTATATGAAGTATAGTATCATATGATGTACATCACATCATACAAGTACGTTTATAGTGCAGCAGTATGTACATTAGGGAGGCACTTAATAAACAAAATTTGGATTTTTGCCAGTCTCAACCCCCAGTTTGGTAAACATTGGTAAAAAAAAATCATCCTGAATAAATTTTAGGTGAATCGATTGGGGCTAAGCAAGGGAAAAAAAGCAATTTTTTCAGTTTTTTTTTTTTAAAGTTTGCCATTAAAAATTGACATTTGCAATTTACTTTAAAAGAACATAAATATGTACGTTGATGTCGTTCTAATGAGATATAAAAAACAGAAATTGATCGAAAAATGTTAAAGTTATAAAAAATTCCCCAGGCCATTAACGTGTTAACATATTTTGAGAAATATTAAAATAGAAGCTCATTTTTTTACTTAAAATATATCCATAATTACTTGTATATGAGTTGTTGGCTTCGTAGGATATCGTTAACCTATGACCAAAATAAATTATTATTTTTAACGGCAGTTTCAAAACTACATTTTCAAAATTTTGTTTAACAAATTTCAGAATTTTTTTATCATCACATTGGGATTTATTGAGAATATAATAGGGAATAAAAATATGAACAGATTATGAAAATATCTCCTATAGTTTTTCGGTACCTGCGATTTAAATTTTGCTATTTTCTAGAAAATCTAATTATTTGGTCATATTTTGGCGAATGAGCCTTTCCTTACTGTTATGAATTTTAAGTAAACCCTATTCAGAATATTATAGTCCAGATAATTCTACGTGATGGAAAGATAGCGAAATTTTATATAATTTTGGGCCGATATTGATGAAACTTAAGAAAAATATATATTTATTTTTTATGGCAGCAAACTTAAGAATATTGTAGTGTGTATTAGGAAGTAGTTTTTAAACGAAAAATATTGTTACGAAATTGTACTTGAATTCAAATACAACGATTTTAACGGCTGATTTAAAAGTAGCAGAATGCTTTCAAATAGCAGTGCTGTAATAGCAAACTGTAACATATCTGTGGGCATTATTAACATTGAATAAAAGCTTTCAGTTGACCATTGATCGTAAGTATGGCAACGCTGTTTGCTGCGACCGTATATTCGAATTCGAATATTCAGTTAAAGAACATTGTAGAAAGTACACCACAGATGGCGTATGTATTAGAAAGCTCTAGAGTTAAAGAGCAATCTAGAGTGCAGATGGCAGTGTCATAAATAGTGGCAGAGGTCGCAGTCGTTAGTGAGTTTATCAGAGACGCTTTTCGAATAAACATCAATTGAGTGCTGTGTTTTTCAAGCGAATTCGTGTACATTATAAAGTGTGTCTGTATTTCTGCGAATTTATAAACGTGTATGTATAAAAAACATTGAGTGACTATTTAATTCTGTTGTTGTACATTTTAAATAAATAAAGACTTGTTACAATTTTAAAACTACTAAACGGCTTTTATTTGCAATCAAAAGTATCCGGTTTATTTAAAGGAAATAAACCAACGTTTTGAAAAGGTTAAAACGTAACAATATTGTGTTTATACCCGATTTTTGCCTTAATAACGTAGTTAAATTTTATTGAGAATTTTTAAAGAATAAAATTGATTTTAACCTTTTAGTGTACTTTTTATTTATTAATTATAAAAAATTAAAATTTAATTATAAAAAACATTAAAATTGACAGTATTTTTTGTGATTTTAAAATTTGAGTGTCATTTTAACGCCAAGTGCCATTAAGGGTTAATTTCCATTTTTGTGCTGTTATTATAAATACTAGATTTCATGTTATATTTTTCTTAAGTTTCATCAAAATCCGCCCAAAAATATATATCATTTCGCTATATTTCGATTAGAAATTCCAAATATTGATAAATTTGTCCTTTGACCTTCACGATTTGAGGTTTAACGTTTTCCAATTTTAGTAACTTTATTTAGAATTATCATTTTCCTATTAAGTAGGTTCTACTTAATAGGAAAATGAGTTCATTCGCCAAAATATGGCGAAATAATTAGCTTTTCTCGAAAATTGCAAAATTTAAATCGCAGGTACGAAAAACTATAGGATATAATTTCTATTTTTATTCCCTATTATATTCTCAAAAAATCCCAATGTGATGAACAAAAAGAGAAATATTAAAATTTACTTATTTTAATATTTCTCAAAATATATATGTATGTTAATTTTTTTTGCTTTAAAAGCAATAAAAACCATTGTGAAATATTAGGACATTATGACAATATGTCATGATAAGAGACCTTGTGAATTGACCAAATGTGTTTCTACAATACATTGAACAATTCTAGTCGGGGGACGGCAGGTATCTAGAAATTTGTTTTCGTCCATACAATCTTGTAGCACTCTAATGTACATATACATACATATATTTAGTAATACGTTGTAGAGATATTTAGAAAGATTGTATATTTTTATTACTTTTTGTTGTTTTGTTTAAAGTTTTTCTTTTAGTCCAGATAAATGTTGACTTGATCACGGTTGTGTGAGTCTCTATGAAGTGAGAATGATGATGATGATGTCTTTGGGGTATTGGAGCAAAATTATGACTTTTTAAATGCTGTTACACATATTGTGTACGTAATTACTACAGCAACTATGTTGTTTAGTTTTTTTTCTTTCTTTTTTTTCTTTCCTTTTGTTAGTTATTGGCTTTTGTTTCAATTACTCTGACGACTACTGGTTAGTTTTATGAGGCGTCTGTCTTTTGATATTCGTATTTAAAACACTTACAAACCTAATCCAAAGTTCCATGTGAATAAACTATACAATTATACTTTGTATTATTTTTTTATTATTATTAAATAGATGTATTCATGCATTTGGGTTATAGTTATTTTAAACATATAAATTGGACAATAAAAATATAAATACAATACTATGTTTAGATATTCAAATTAGTTAGAGTAATGGAAGCGCTAATGATGATTTAAGTGGAACACTGCAGTTCGACAGCTACATTTACCATTCTGATATATTCAATAACCAAACCCGTAGGAGATGAGGAAAAACATGAATAATTCACTCATTCATAATATTGTGAAAATCTCTCACCATTTCCAATTGTATTTCAAAAATTTCAGAAGTTTCCATTTGTATATCAGATGTTTATAATTGTATATGCACAGTGGTTTAGAAACGTTTTTTTTTGGAAATAATTCGGTATCTCGGGAACTATTAGAGATATTGTTACAAAATATCGCATGGTTGGAGCTGAGGTGTTTTCGAGTAACTAAAAAATCATAAAAAGATCGAGCAAAATTAAAAAAAATTAAATATCTCTTCAACTAATAGAGAAACCTACACATGTAAGTGTATTTTTTATAGATCATCTCAAGGACTATTTATATTTTAAGTTTCAGCTTATTCGGATCTAAAATGGATTTTTGGCGATTTTTTTTAACAAATTTGAGACCCGAGGTGACCAAATTTGCGGGGCCACGCGCTGGCCCCCATTAGCGCTAGAAAGCTGAACAAACGTAATTCAACTTGAAAACCTCAACTCCAATCATGTGAAATTTCGTAACAATATCTCCAATAGTTCCCGAGATACCGAATTATTTCCAAAAAAAAGTTTCTAAACCAATGTCGCTTACGACATTTCGCTCGTGACATCAATGACTATTGCGGGTGTTGTTATGATGAGGATAAGAAGGAGACATTACTTCACTAATCTGCCATAGTAGAATAGAGGGCAATATTATATGGATATTCAACGCTGTTTTGTTTGGGTTCAGGTATCAACCCAAGGTGCCAGCTGTAGATGATGGTACAAAACAGCATAGCACCAATGTAATACAACGAGATCGAAGATTTATGAACACTGCTTCTACAGGCAATTGAATTTACTGCCCATGGAATCTAACCTAACCATACCAATCTATAGGGTGTTTAAATATTAAGAAGTCAGAAGCTCCTGATATTCAGGGCATGAAAATATGTCTCAGGCCCTTCTGGACCAAACAACTATTTGAAGTGGCGATTGAAAAATGAAAATACTTCGGTTTTTTTAAATAGGGAACTTGTTCACGATATCTTCAGATTTGTACGTCTTTCAAGAAGTACTCATCCATTTGTGGGCGATTGGTTAGTGCCCACACTGTCCGTATGTGATATTAACTTCATGGATAAGTAATTTCTGTCACTTTAAAATGTTTAAAAGTTCGAATCGAATGTACTCAATGTTCTATTTGCAGTAAACTTGGTGAAATAATGGACGGATTTAATTTAAATTTCAATAGTTTGTCATTGGTTTGAAGCAAATATATGCACCAATTTTGATCGAAATATCTTCAAAATTGCGATCAGTACAAACGCATTATACCCTCCTCGCTATGGTGGTGTAGGGTATACAAATTAAGATATGTGATCCATTATTGTAATCAAGCATTTTAATTTATGTCCTGATTAAAATGAACACGAAGTCAAGTTATTCAAATGCTATAAAGGTGACCCAATATTACATTATAAATTTGATTTTAACGGTCTTATAAACATTTTTAATTGTATAAACATTTATTTATCAAAAATGTTAATAACACGCTGTTATTAACATTGTTTATAATTATGAAAACATTAACTGTTAAAGCTTCTAACATTTATATTAAAGCTGCTAAAAGCTCTAGGTGATCATTGTGGAAATATAACATTCTAGTTTTGTCTGTTAGATAGATAGTGTAAAAGACAGTAGCGGAGCAATCAGTATATCGTAGGCACTGTTAGAATTAACATCAACTGTATTATCAGAGTATTATTGTAAATTATAAAATGCGTTTTTAAAGTATGTTTATTAAAAAGAGAGTGACTATTTAAAATCTTGAGTTAATTTAAATAAATATAGAGTTGTTCAAATTTGTAAACTACTAGGTCGCTTTGTCTATTTTGGAGCATACGCCTTTCCGAAATAACAACTCTAAGGCATATTTTCATATACTTATACACAGAGAAAAAGAAACGAAGTAGCAACCGAATTTTTTGCCAATCGAATGTTTCTGTCTTAGTGACCGAATTTTACGGTTGTGGCTACGAAATTTTAGAAATTGTTTGGTTGCTTCAAACAAAATTATTCTTTATCAACTGACTTTCTGTTGATAAAAACGAAAAATTCTTAAATTCGATTGGCAACAAATTCGGTTGCTACTACGAATCTATTTTCTCTGTGTAGGTATATAGTATAGCTCTGTAACTTGTTTTAACGTGTTAATTGTACTAGAAAAGAGTTAACAAATATTTTTCTATTTCTGTCACACAGAGGAAACAGTTTTGGTTGTGATAACCGAATTTTTTTGTTAAATGATATGTATTTTTGTAATTGTTGTCTGTACATCACTTTACATACTACGGGGCATATCAGTTAAAATTCATCAACATTAACCACACTTCGGTTGGGGTAATGCATTTTGATGTGATTGTTTCAATTCATTTGAACTACATATTTATTTTAAATTTGTTTGGGTTCGTTTAGGAAGTTTATGCTTTAAGTCGTATTGTTTAATGTAAATTATGTTAAAAAGATTAAAATCGTTGTCACATCACACCACAACACTTGACGCAAACGTACTTACGTACATCATATGTAGATACGAATGAGCATGTTTTAGCCACAAATAGATACACATACTTTACATTATTTGTTTTTTTTTTTATTTTTGGCAACTCATTGTTATTATTGTTTTATATTTTCTTGGTTTCTTTGAATTGCAAAAAAGAAGTAATAAAATAAAAGTGTTTTTTTGTTTGGTTTATTTTATTATTTAACTTTTGGTTTTTTAGACAATAATGAAGTCACATGCTTAGCACGTTATCAACTCTTTAAGATCTGTTGATGGTTTTCGTTTTATGTCACTTTTTGCTGTTGCTGTTTATCAAAATTTAATTAAAATGTAAACAAAGTTTCAAATTACTGTAAACGCCAACAGTGGGGAGTTAAGTAAAAAAAAATATATATATATTTTTAAAGTTGAGTGTTGAACATTTTTTTGTTCATAACTTATAAGGAAATCAACAGACCGTAACTGTTATAAGTTTTATTATAATACTTAAATTTTTTAAAAAAAATTTTCAAATATTTTTTTCTGCGAAAATAAAAATTAATGTTGAGTTTTACTTTTTTTAATTGAGTGGTCGTCCAGAAAGATAATGGAAGCATTTATAAAATCTTTAATGGGAGGATTTCCGGAAAAGTGGATAAATTTATAAATACCGAGTACATGCAGAGAAAAAATATATAGTTGTGCATGTTTACTGTAACCATTTCAAAATTTGTACAAGTTTTTTAACAATATCGCACTCGTTCAACAATACTGTATTAACTCAAAATTTTAAAATGTTCAGTAGAGGCCAAAAACTGTTTGTGATTACATTTTAAGAGAATTTGAAAATCCGAATACATCATATTAGGCAAATTCCATTTGAAAATATTGTTACGTTTTAACCATTTCAAAAAGTTTGGTTTATTCCCTTTAAATAAACAGGATACTTTTGATTGCAAATAAAAGCCGTTTAGTAGTTTAAAAATTGTAACAACTCTCTATTTATTCAAAATGTACAACAACCACAGAATTAAATAGCCACTCAATGTTTTTTTATACACGTTTATAAATTCTCAGAAATACAGACACATTTTATAATGTACACGAATTTACTTGAAAAACACAACACACTTTAAGGCACTTAGTTGATGTTTATTCGAAAAGCGTCTCTGATAAACTCACTAACGACTGCAACCTCTGCCACTATTTATAACACTGCCATCTGCACTCTAGATTGCTCTTTAACTGTCAAAGTTCGAATATTCTAGATCATACGCCATCTGTGGTGTACTTTCTACAATGTTCCTTAACTGAATATTCGAATTCAAACAGCGTTGCCAACTTACGATCAATGGTCAACTGAAAGCTTTTATTTAATAATGCCCACAGATATGTTACAGTTTTCTATTACAGCAATGTTATTTGAAAGCATTATGCTACTTTTAAATCAGCCCTTAAAATCGTTATATTTGAATTCAAGTACAATTTCGTAACAATACATTTACATTGTTTTTTTTTTAATTATCGCAATTATTGCAAAATAAATCTATTTTTTGAGTTAATATCATTTTTCTGAAGCAAATTGCATTTGAAAATATATTAAAATTTTTTTGCAATCTATTTTTCGAGTTAATACCAGATTTTCAGAATCTTCTCGATATTTTTTTGTATTATTTTATCAACAAAACAGTATCAACTTAAAATACAACCAAATTTAAATAAAACAATTTGATTATTTTTAGCTTGAATAAAGGCTCAATTCAAAATAATAAATTTTTTATGAAAATATACAATGTATTTCTATTTAAATTTTTGTATTAACTCAAAATAATACCGTTTTGTTGATACAAGGTAGTCACTAATTATCACGAAAATGGTCTCAAATGTGGTTTTCGAGATGAACGAGTAATCGGAATACGTTGAAATTTTTACAGTAGATAGATATTGATGTTGTTAGTTGATTTCTTGCAAAAAGTGAATTTTTAAAAATTTTGAGTTAATACAGTATTGTTGAACGAGTGCGATATTATAGTCACAGTAACTATTTATATGAATGTGGTAACCGTAATATGGTTAATTTACGATTCGCATGATTGTATCAACCATACATTAAACAAGTATATAATTCGTAGCGCCGATAGCACAATATGGACTTCCCATATTTTTTTGGTTGCTAATGCACTTAGTTTGTGAAAAGTGCAGTAAATAAGAAAAATGAGAGTTTTTAAGAAGTTTCAATGCTTATTAAAATATTTAAGTAGGTTTTTTAGAAACTGTTACGAGTCTTTGAAATGAAAAAAATCAGTTATATTTGCGTGTTGTTGTGCATGTTTACTCCAAACATTTCAATATTTTTACAAGTTTTTTAACAATATTATTGTCACAGTAAGTATTTATATGATTGTGGTAACCACTAGTGTTTATAAAAACCCGACTTTTTAAAAAACCGGTTTTTCGGTTAACCTAAAAATTGGCCTTTTTTAGAAAACCGGTTTTTCGGTTAACCGACATCGAAAAAACCGGTTAAACATAAAATGTCCTATAAAGAATACACAGCTTAAAAATTTGTAGTTTTTAGCAGTCAGGAATGGTTAATATTAAATAAATATACAAAAGTGCTAAGCCCATTTTAATTTGTAAAAATTTCAAAATTATTATCTCAGTCAAATGGAATTCAGTAGAAAAATATTACTAAATATATAATACTTATTTTAATTATTGGTTTATTCATTAAATTTCAACCAAAAAATTAAAATCAATTTTTTAATTAAACAAGTTGACCGCCCCGGCTTGGCCCGGTAGCTATGTATTTACTAATGTTAGTTCTTCAAGTTTCTCCAACCCACATACACCAGGCTGTTCTTATTTATTTGCAAATAAAATATCTAAATTTGTACTGCATACTTTAGGGGCTTTTTTTATTAGAGTTGACTGGACTCAAAAAAAAAATTCCGAGTTTTAACCGGAGATTTCGAATCGAATAAAAAAAAATCAGGGACATAACTGTTATAACCAATATTGGAAAAAATCCTGAAATAATTGTTTATCAAGAATTTTTGGAAAATGGTCCCTGAATAACAGTTAAAAATAACCAATATTATTTTGGTCTTTGGTAACCATTATAAACGATTTTTATTTTATTTGGTTTTCAATAACCATTATGAAAGATTTTTATTTTTTTAGGTCTTTAATAACTATTATAAAATATTTTTATTTTTTTAGGTCTTTGATAACTATTATTAAAGATTTTTATTTTTTTTGGTCTTTCGTAAACATTTTGAGTACCAACAAAGTTTTTTGGTCGCATGGACCTGGTTTTCTTGTATTTTAAAATAGACAGAGAAATATAAATTGGTTCAGAATTTCATAAGAATTAAGAATATTTATGATTATAAACAGTTTTCTTTTAAAATGTGCAATATGTGGGAGCTATGACTAATTATGGACCAATCGGCATAAAATTAAGTGACATGTCTTTTATATATATGAAAGTTATTTGTGCTAAATTTTATTTGATTACCAACTTTTTTAAGAAATCTATACTCGTTAAAATGCTTTTCGGAAGTGGGCCTTGTATGGGAGCTATGACTAATTATGGACCAATCGTCACAAAATTTAGTAGTAAGAGTTCAGCTTATATAAAACTTATTTGTGCTGAATTTGGTTTGGATATCTATATAACTAAGATATTTATGAGGTATTATCTATTTTCAGATAGGACAATCGTTTGGGGGCTAGGAGAAATAATAGACGGATTCTAACCAAATCAAATAGACTTCGTCCTTGGGGCACTATACGCTATATCACTATGGTGGTGTAGGGTATAAATATTTGTAATGGCTGTAGTCTATCGAAGACCAAAAAAATAAAATTTTTTTATAATGGTTATCAAAGACCAAAAAAATAAAAATCATTAATAATGGTTATTGAAGACCAAAAAAAATAAAAATCTTTCATAATGGTTATCAGAGACCGAAATAAATAAAAATTTTTCATTATGATTATTGAAGACCAAAAAAAATAAAAATCTTTCATAATGGTTATCAAAGACCTAAAAAAATTAAAATTTTTCATAATGGTTATCATAGACTAAAATTTTTTTGAGTTATTTATAATTGTTATTACGGGACCTATTTTTTTGCAGTTATTTTTTCTATAACCAATTGCTTATTTAACAAAAAATAACAGTTATTTCGGGTCCCTGAAAAAAATTAGCCAAATCGCTCCAGCTGTTCTCACATAATGGCATTACATACATGGACCATTTCATTTTTATATATATAGGTATTTGATAATTTTAAAATTTATTATCACCTCGACTTTCTGATATGAAACAGAAAATGTTACAAGTCCCAAAAAAGGACCTATAAGATGCAAACGCACTTCTTCTGAGCTGTGATTATTTGTCATTATAAATCATACCAAATAATTAATAAAACTCCATTAGATTTCAAAAATATTTCAAATCAAGAATTTTAGAACGTTTTTTGTCTCTGCTGTAATATTTCTGAAAAGGACTTTGTACACTAAGCTAACGAAATGAATAATAAAATAAAATTTTAAGAACAAAACAATGAAATCAAATATATGGAAAGAAGGTATGTACATGAAATTTAACGTTTGGTAAAATCATCACTAAGTTTATAATGAATTATTATTATGATTTAGCTTTACTTTTAGAATTATGCGGAATTAAATTTTTAATAGTTTCATTATGAACAATTTATTCCGAAAAAGTTTTTCAGTAAACTCATCGTCCTCTACTATTTAGAATCATTGTAATTCTTAAAAATATTAATCTAAAGAGGTTTGTATTGTAAATCAGCAGTTTAGGTTGCAAATCGGACCAATAATGTGTACACAATGAATATAAAAAATGCACAAAAACATGAGATTTATTAATATTAGTCACAAATTTTAAAAACCGATTACAAACATATTTTTTTATTAAAAAGTATATTTATATTTTATATGTATATATAATAGTCAAGATTTATGTAAAAAAGGTAAGCTTCTTTTTAGAGACGTGATTTATTGATGATTGCCTTCAGGCACTCTTAGGAATTGCAGACTAGTTTTGCTGTCTCAGTTTTTCCCTCATATAGCAAAATGTTGTTTTGTTTTCTTTGTTTTGATTTGCAATTTTTTACATAAAATTTTAAGATATGGCTGGTCGGGTCAACAAATTATCTGATTTGAGTGATGAACAATTGGAAAAATTTGACGAACTATACTAACTAAAACCCGACGATGTTTCAATATCTAAAGAACTTTATAAGACCCTGCATTAGCAATAACTTTACGAGTTGATTTTCTGATAGAAGAGTTCTGTGCTCTTCGAAAGAGTTGTTTGACTTTATTTGCCCTTCCAATATGTGTTAGACTTTTTTTTCTTCCTTATCCAGGTTTTCATTCAATATTCAAGTCTTCCTTTAGATCTTTGTTTATTTTTTTGAAAGTCCATATTGGAGTTTTTTGAAAAGTTTTAAATATTTTTTCAAGTTCTTTTTTTCGGTGTCCATTTTGACCGAAATAAGAGTTGAAAATTAATGATTTAGAAAAGATAATCATGGCTATTCCAGTTCTCACTTTCACCATTTTCCGTATTTTTGAAAGCATAATTACAACAATATTTATATTAAAATTATTGTTGTAATTACGCTTCCAAAAATACGGTGAATGGTGAAAGTGAGAACAGGAATAGGTCGGAATATCTGACATAAAAGTAATAATAATCTAAGCTGGCATAGTGTGTATAAGATTTTTCTGACTCACTATTTATCCATACAACCTTTCAATGAATACATTTTTGTTATAACTAATTCAGATCGAGTCCAAATTGATTTACATTTTTTTTTTACAAATGAAGAATAATTCTTTAAAGCTATATGTAATAGAGTTAGTAGTAATCTCTCCCTACTCACCATGTTAAAATAATGTGTTAAAAAGCCAATGTATAAGTAATGAAGTAATTATTCTCCTCTATTAGCATTTTATCTCATAACTACTCGTATGTAGTGAAAGTTTTAGCTGGGACTATAAAATTAAATTGAAACAGTTTTCTTTAAATTTTCTGCATATTTCCAATTATTTTATGAAGTATAAAAGCTGACTCTTAAGTTATTAACATTTATTTTATTACATGCCAAAAAACCTTTAATAATAAAATTAATTCGTCCGTGACCCCTTTTCATTTGAGAAATAAAAAAAAAACAACACTTAACACAAAATGAAAATTAGTTTAACAAATTAATGAGAACCATTAATGACGACAATGTTAAAGTATTCTCTTTATATATTTAGCTTCCTTTTTGCATTTGTCATACTTAATATTTGAAGGGGACATTTGAATAGTAGTTAGATTTTGTATAGTAGTTGTAGTAGACTACAAAATAACTTTTACAATTTGAGACTTTTTATACACTTCACCATGGCTATGTTTGTCATACCGTTTGTAATGCGTCCTCACAAAGTATACATATTCTGGATCGTTATAGTTAGCGAAGTCGATAGCCATGTTCGTCCGTCCGTCTGTATGTTGAAATCAACTTTCCGTAGCCCCCAAATAACTTGCATACATGATTCATACATCAATATATTGGGAATTCTTCGGGCTCGGTTTCTATTTAAAATCGACACAATTGGCCCACAAATGGCTGAGATATAAGGAAAACCCCAGGACAACCTCGATTTTTGATCTATTTCTGATCTATATCTGGATTACTAAGACATTAATATAGACAATATTGATATCGAATGAGAGATATTTCAAAGGCCTTTGCAACGGCGTACATATATAAGGCCAAAGTAAGTCGGACCTACAACTGATCAAAATCGGAACAAATATTTTTTATGTAGAATTTTTTTTTTTCACAAAAAAATTTTTTTTTTAAACAAATTTAAATTTTTTTTTTTTTAAAATTGTTGAAAAAATAAATTTTAAAAAATTTTACCTAAAAATATTTAAATTTTTAGGTAAAATATAATTTGGTGAAGGGTATAAAAGATTCGGCTCTGCCGAATATAGCTCTGTAACATGTTTTAACATGTTAATTGTACTAGAAAAAAGTTAATAAATATTTTTCTATTTCTGTCACACAGAGTAAACAGTTTTGGTTGTGATAACCGAATTTTTTGTTAATCAAGTCTAAAAAATCGAATTTTTCTGTTGTTTCTGAAAATTTTTATTTAAATCTTCCATGTCAACTGATTTTCTGTTGATAGTATCGAAAAAAAATATAGATGTAATCGAATTATTTTCGGTTTTATCTGTGCAGAAATAATACTGTAACTTTAAGAAGAAAACTTCTAAAGAAACAAATATTCCCGTGATGATATTTTAAACGTAGTAACTACATAAATATACCAGCTCACTAATTTATAGGGTATATCTAAAGCCCATTAAATAAATAAAACTATGAATAACTGAAGAAAGAGTATATGTACAAAGTACCTGTATTATGAGTTACAACGAATTCTGGAAAATGTCTACAAGAAAATAGCTGTAGTAAATTGTTGAGCACTTTAATTAATAGAAAAAAACGTTCGTTTTAACTTGTAATTATCAAAGAAAGAAAAGTTAAGAAAGTAAAGTGTTTATTTATACACTACATAAAACATCTGAATTTACAGCCGTGGTCGCCATAGAGAGAACATGAAATGTGGATTATAATAACTAGATATATTTATCTAACCAGTGCACTCTGACGGCAAAGATTTGCAAAAAATCATAAACGATGACTTCAAAAAATATAATTGTTTAGCAAAATGGAAATAGATGCCAATTAACTATGTTTTAAAGACTATAGAAAACGTGGTTAGTAAACTAACCACCAAACCGCAAAGAGTTAAAATAGCTTTTAATACTTCACAAAGTGCACTCAGATTCTCAAAAACATTTGCGTACAAGTTTTGTGGGTGAAAGGGTTAAAAACTAACTCATTACTCAATTTAAGGCATTCAAACTAGTCCCTCAACCCTCTATTAAACAATATTTGTACTTTATCTATCTTGCTATTAGTTTTGCACTTACTAACACTTTTACTTTTGGTATTATTTTTACTATTTCTTTACAAACACACATCTTCTGGCAGATTTCATCTAAATCACTTGCTACCAAATCACTCAACACCTTAGATAATGATAGCATAACAAAAGCGAACAAAGTTCACATTCAATTTAAGCGAGAATTATTAAAATAACAATGATACAAATATAACAAAGACAATCACAATTATAATGATAAAACAAACAACAATAAGAAAAGACGACAAAAGCACCTAAAAAGTTTACTCAAAAACACCCCTTAAACCTCTTTAGTAGGGGGCCTGAAATTGCTTAAAAGCCATTAAGCCGAAAGTTACACACCAAAGAGAAAAAAAACAGACTCACTGGAATACATAGTTAATTAAGACGATTTGATAGTTAGCTAAATAATATCAAGTGATGTTGTTGAAAGTTGGCCAAACTAAAAAGATATAAGAAATTATTAAAACCAAAAAAATACCCAATATAAAACAAAAAAATAAAAAATATAATGCCAGCATGTGTGTTTGTTTGACGAAAATTTACATTTATTCCAATGACAGCGTAACAAGTAGCAGCTTGTAGTCGTATTACCATTAGCTGCTACGCTTACGACTGTAGCCTCTGTAGTCGCTTAAGTGCTTTTATTTATCATTTGTTTAGCTGTAGCCGTAGTATTTAGTAGTAGCAGTAGTCGATGATGGCAGCAAAAAGTTGAGCACTTATTTGCCTCTCGACATTTCCCATTAAAACGATAATAATGATTGTTGTGATTTGTGTTCAAGTAACTTATGATGAATGCTTTTACACCTTTAATGACAGTTGGTGTTTACACTTATAATTTGGTTTTTGTTTCGTTAGAAATATGTATGTAAGTAACCAACAACGTTTTAATGCCATATTTATGCCTCATTATGATTATTATAGTACATACATATGCCTGATACACTTAAAGAAAAGTTGGTATTAGTATTACACACATTTGTAAATTGGTTGACAAAAATTATTTAGTACTATATTAAGTACTAATACTAGCACTAATCCCAATATTTATAGATATTTTCAAAATTTTAAATATTTTAGCTACCACTATCTTCTAATTAAATTAAACAACAAAAATGTATATTCATTAAATTTGATTAAGTTTAAGTCCTGTAGTGTTATTACCACTTTGTTTGTATCTTTGTTTATGGGGTACGTATATTAGAGTGTCCCAAAAATTTTTTTATTTGGAATTTCGGAACGCATACCCTCTAATTTTTTTTTATATATATAAAACTATAGTTAAATATGAAATTTTGTCTTTCTATCATGATTGCAACCCGTGCCGACTTGCGATTTAGTTTTGTGGTGCATTTACAAGGGGAAAAATGCATTTTTTCAGTTTTTGTAGTTAAATTATAAATTATTAAAAAAATGTTAGCTTGTCCTAAGAAGGGCAACCCGTGCCGACTTGCGATTTAGTTTTGTGGTGCATTTACAAGGGGAAAAAATGCAATTTTTTCAGTTTTTGTAAAAATTTTGCCATTAAAAAATTACTTTTGCAATTTAATTTAAAAGAATCGATATGTGTACGTAATTGTCGTTCTAATAAGACATAAAACACAAAAATTGGATAAAAAATGTTAAAGTTATTAAAAAATCGCCAGGCCATTAACGTGTCTCAGGCCACTAGAACAAGAAACGTATGAACAAAATTAACATATTTTGAGAAATATTAAAATAAGATCTTATTTTTACTTAAAATATATACATATTTACTTGTATATGAGTTTTTGTCTTCGTAGGATACCGTTAACCTATTCCCAGGTATGACCAAAAAAAAATATTTTTTTAACGGCAGTTTCAAAACTCCAATTTCAAATTTTTAAAAATTTTGTTAAACAAATTTTAGAATTTTTTGATCATCACTTGGGAATATATTGTCAACATAATAGGGAATAAAAATGTGAAAAAATTATGTCAATACCTCCCATAGTTTTTCCGTACCTGCGATTTAAATTTTTCGAGAAAAACTAATAATTTGGCCATATTTTGGCGAATGAGCCGAATTTCCTTACTGTTATGATTTTTAAGTAAAAGCTATTCAGAATATTATAGTCCATGTAATTTTAAATATAGTCTGAAAGTTTTACTAAAATCGGAAAACGTTAACCCTTAAATCGAGAAGGTCAAAAGTCAAAATTTTCAATATTTGGAATTTCTCAATGTGTTGTCAAAATTGAACAAAATTGTGAACATTTTTCAAAATGGCTTCGTAATACTATTTTCTAATACACAACACAGTATTTTAAAGTTTGTTTCCTATAAAAATAAAATTTTCATCAGCACTATTGAAACTGACTATTTTTTAATGGTTTTAGAAATTTGGGGTAATTTTAACTCCAAGTGATATTAAGGTTTAATTTTAATTTTTGTGCTGTTATTATAAATACTAGACTTCATGTTATACTTTTCTTGAGTTTCATCAAAATCGGCCCAAAAATATATAACATTTCGCTATTTTTCCATGAAAAATTCCAAATATTGAAAAATTTGACCTTTGACCTTCTCGATTTAAGGGTTGACGTTTTCCGATTTTAGTAAAACTTTCAAACTATATTTAAAATTACGTGGACTATAAAAATCATAACAGTAAGGAAATACGGCTCATTCGCCAAAATATGGCCAAAAAATTAGTTTTTCTCGAAAATCGCAAAATTTAAATCGCAGGTACGGAAAAACTATAGGAGGTATTGACATAATTTTTCCACATTTTTATTCCCTATTATGTTGACAACAAATCTCCAAGTGATGATCAAAAAATTCTGAAATTTGTTTAACAAAATTTTTAAAAATTTAAAATTGGAGTTTTGAAACTGCCGTTAAAAAAATAATTTTTTTTGGTCATACCTGGGAATAGGTTAACGGTATCCTACGAAGACAAAAACTCATATACAAGTAAATATGTATATATTTTAAGTAAAAATAAGCTCTTATTTTAATATTTCTCAAAATATGTTAATTTGTTCATACGTTTCTTGTTCTAGTGGCCTGAGACACGTTAATGGCCTGGCGATTTTTTAATAACTTTAACATTTTTTATCCAATTTTTGTGTTTTATATCTTATTAGAACGACAATTACGTACACATATCGATTATTTTAAATTAAATTGCAAAAGTAATAATTTAATGGCAAAATTTTTACAAAAACTAAAAAATTTGCATTTTTCCCTTTGTAAATGCACCACAAAACTAAATCGCAAGTCGGCACGGGTTGCAATCATGATAGAAAGACAAAATTTCATATTTAACTATAGTTTTATATATGGGGGATTTCATGTCAAGTGAACCAACTTTTGAAATCGATGTCTTCCGATCGGGATGAAATTTGCACCAAGGTTAGCTCTATTGGATAGTAACTCAGACACAATTTTTCAACAACATCGGTCGAGAACTCTCTGAGTTATAGGGGGTAAAATTTTGACAATTTGGTCAAACAGGGGTTTTTTCTTATCCATGTAACTTATTACCTATTGTTCTTAGCAAAATGTGTTCCAAATAGTATAGATAGCTATTTCTTCGATCTATCGAAAAAAAATATTTAAAAAAAAAAATAAAAAATTTTTAATATTTTTTTTCCGAAATCAAAAACTTTTTTGACTTTTTTTTAAAATACGCTATTTTTTTATTTTTTTTTTTTTTCTTAAAATAAAGTTTAGATATTTTCCTTGAACACCTACTTGGTCGCTTAGTGGGATGCGAGTGGGATATCTATCAAAATAAATATTTTGTAACTCAAAACATACAATTTTTGACCTTTTTTTGCAAAATCAAAAACTTTGTTGACTTTTTTTTTTCAAAATGGACCCTTTTTTAATCTTTTTTTTTAGGTCAAACAAAAGCTTAGATATTATCCTTGAAGACCCTTTTGGTCGCTTAGTGGGATGCGAGTGGGATATCTATCAAAATAAATATTTTTTAACTCAAGACTTACAATTTTTGACTTTTTTTTTTTGCAAATACGATTTTTTTTCCAAATGGGCCCTTTTTTTAAAATTTTTTTTGCAGTCAAAGAAAGCTTAGGTCCATTCCTTTAAGATATTTTTAGTCCCTTAGTGGGATGCGAGTAGGATATCTATCAAAATAAATATTTTGTAACGCAAGACATACAATTTTTTAATTTTTTTTTGCAAAATCAAAATTTTTTTCCAATATGGGCCCTTTTTTAATTTTTTTTTTTTGCTCAAAAGAAAGCCTAGGTCCATTCCTTTAAGATATTTTTAGTCCCTTAGTGGGATGCGAGTGGGATATCTATCAAAATAAATATTTTGTAACGCAAGACATACAATTTTTTATTTTTTTTTTGCAAAATCGAAATTTTTTTCCAATATGGGACTTTTTTTTAAAAATTTTTTTTGCTCAAAAGAAAGCTTAGGTCTTTTCCTTTAAGACCTATTTTGTCACTTAGGAAGATGTGAGTAGGATATCTATTAAAATAAAAATGTTGTAACTCAAGACATTCAATTATTGACTTTTTTTTTGCAAATTCGAATTTTTTTTCAAAATGGGCCCTTTTTTAAAATTTTTTTTTTAGTCAAAAGAAAGCTTAGGTCCATTCCTTTAAGATATTTTAGGTCCCTTAGTGGGATACGAGTGGGATATCTATCAAAATAAATATTTTGTAACTCAAGATATACAATTTTAGATTTTTTGGCAAAATCAAAAACTTTTTTGACTTTTTTTTAAAATGGGCCCTTTTTGTAATTTTTTTTTTTGCTATAAAGAAAGCTTAGGCCTATTCCTTTAAGATGGTTTTGATCGCTTAGTGGGATGCGAGTGGGATATATATCAAAATAAATGTTTTGTAACTCAAGACATACAATTTTTGTGTTAAAACATTTATTTTGATAGATATCCCACTCGCATCCCACTAAGGGACTAAAAATATCTTAAAGGAATGGACCTAGGCTTTCTTTTGAGCAAAAAAAAAAAATTAAAAAAGGGCCCATATTGGAAAAAAATTTTGATTTTGCAAAAAAAAATTAAAAAATTGTATGTCTTGCGTTACAAAATATTTATTTTGATAGATATCCTACTCGCATCCCACTAAGGGACTAAAAATATCTTAAAGGAATGGACCTAAGCTTTCTTTTGACTACAAAAAAAATTTTAAAGAAAGGGCCCATTTGGAAAAAAAATCGTATTTGCAAAAAAAAAAGTCAAAAATTTTAAGTCTTGAGTTAAAAAATATTTATTTTGATAGATATCCCACTCGCATCCCACTAAGCGACCAAAAGGGTCTTCAAGGATAATATCTAAGCTTTTGTTTGACCTAAAAAAAAAGATTAAAAAAGGCTCCATTTTGAAAAAAAAAAGTCAACAAAGTTTTTGATTTTGCAAAAAAAGTCAAAAATTTTATGTTTTGAGTTACAAAATATTTATTTTGATAGATATCCCACTCGCATCCCACTAAGCGACCAAGTAGGTGTTCAAGGAAAATATCTAAACTTTATTTTAAGAAAAAAAAAAAAATAAAAAAAAATAGCGTATTTAAAAAAAAGTCAAAAAAGTTTTTGATTTCGGAAAAAAAATATTAAAAATTTTTTATTTTTTTTTTTAAATATTTTTTTTCGAAAGATCGAAGAAATAGCTATCTATACTATTTGGAACACATTTTGCTAAGGACAATAGGTAATAAGTTACATGGATAAGAAAAAACCCCTGTTTGACCAAATTGTCAAAATTTTACCCCCTATAACTCAGAGAGTTCTCGACCGATGTTGTTGAAAAATTGTGTCTGCGTTACTATCCAATAGAGCTAACCTTGGTGCAAATTTCATCCCGATCGGAAGACATCGATTTCAAAAGTTGGTTCACTTGACATGAAATCCCCCATATATAAAAAAATTAGAGGGTATGCGTTCCGAAATTCCAAAAAAAAAATTTTTTGGGACACTCTAACGTATACAGTGGTGGCCACCAATTTAAGACAAATACTTGAATTTTTTTCATCAACTTAATTTTAAGTGCGATAGCGCCAAAATAAAAGGACCTCTAAGGGTATGAAATTTATTATTAATGTTTCTAGTTTCTGAAAAATATTTGGAAAAATCGGTAAAACATATATGGACAATAGAGTGCTCCAAGATTGTATGGACGAAAAAAACTTTCTAGGTACAGGCCGTCCCCCCCTCTAGAATTGTTCTATGTATTGTAGAAACTCGTTGTGTAAAATATTAGGATGATAGGATAACGTTAACTGGTGGCGCAACGACGCTGAAGTTTTGAGGTGCATTTACAAGGGGAAAATATGCAATTTTTTCAGTTTTTGTAAAAATTTTGCCATTAAATAATGACATTTATAATTTAATTTAAAAGAATCGAAATGTGTACGTAATTGTCGTTATAATAAGATATAAAAGACAAAAATTGGTGAAAAAATGTTAAAGTTATTAAAAAATCGCCAGGCCTTTAACGTGTCTCAGGCCACTAGAACAAGAAATTTATGAACAAAATTAACATATTTTGAGAAATATTTAAATAAAAGCTTATTTTTACTTAAAATATATCCATATTTACTTGTATATGAGTTTTTGTCCTCGTAGGACACCGTTAACCTATTCGCAGGTATGACCAAAAAAAATAAATTTTTTTAACGGCAGTTTCAAAACCCCAATTTCAAATTTTTAAAAATTTTGTTAAACAAATTTCAGAATTTTTTGATCATCACATGGGGATTTATTGACAACATAATAGGGAATAAAAATGTGAAAAAAGTATGTCAATACCTCCTATAGTTTTTCCGTACCTGCGATATAAATTTTGAGATTTTCGAGAAAAACTAATTTTTTGGCCATATTTTGGGGAATGACCAGAATTTCCTTACTGTAATGATTTTTAAGTAAAAGCTATTCAGAATAATATAGTCCAGGTAATTTTAAATATAGTCTGAAAGTTTTACTAAAATCGGAAAACTTTAACCCTTAAATCGTGAAGGTCAAAGGTAAATTTTTTCAATATTTGGAATTTCTCATGGAAAGATAGCGAAAAATTATATATTTTTGGGCCGATTTTGATGAAACTTAAGAAAAATATAAAATGAAGTCTAGTATTCACAATAACAGTACAAAAATAGAAATTAACCCTTAAGAGTACTTGGGGTCAAAATGAATGTGTTTTTCGTGATTTTAAAAGTTGAGGGTCATTTGGACCCCAAGTGCTATTAAGGGTTAATTTCCATTTTTGTACTGTTATTGTGAATACTAGACTTCATTTTATATTTTTCTTAAGTTTCATCAAAATCGGCCCAAAAATATATAATATTTCGCTATCTTTCCATGAGAAATTCCAAATATTGAAAAAATTGACCTTTGACCTTCACGATTTAAGGGTTAAAGTTTTCCGATTTTAGTAAAACTTTCAGACTATATTTAGAATTACCTGGACTATATTATTCTGAATAGCTTTTACTTAAAAATCATTACAGTAAGGAAATTCTGGTCATTCCCCAAAATATGGCCAAAAAATTAGTTTTTCTCGAAAATCTCAAAATTTATATCGCAGGTACGGAAAAATTATTGGAGGTATTGACATACGTTTTTCACATTTTTATTCCCTATTATGTTGTCAATAAATCCCCATGTGATGATCAAAAAATTCTGAAATTTGTTTAACAAAATTTTTAAAAATTTGAAATTGGAGTTTTGAAACTGCCGTTAAAAAAAAATTAATTTTTTTGGTCATACCTGCGAATAGGTTAACGGTATCCTACGACGACAATAACTCATATACAAGTAAATATGGATATATTTTAAGTAAAAATAAGCTTTTATTTTAATATTTCTCAAAATATGTTAATTTTGTTCATAAATTTCTTGTTCTAGTGGCCTGAGACACGTTAATGGCCTGGCGATTTTTTAATAACTTTAACATTTTTTCACCAATTTTTGTCTTTTATATCTTATTATAACGACAATTACGTACACATTTCGATTCTTTTAAATTAAATTATAAATGTCATTATTTAATGGCAAAATTTTTACAAAAACGGAAAAAATTGCATATTTTCCCCTTGTAAATGCACCTC
The DNA here is from genome assembly GCF_958450345.1 of Calliphora vicina. Classification (NCBI taxonomy): domain Eukaryota; kingdom Metazoa; phylum Arthropoda; class Insecta; order Diptera; family Calliphoridae; genus Calliphora; species Calliphora vicina. Next base: position 135,373,779 of record NC_088780.1, on the reverse strand, counting down.
AAAACTTCAGCGTCGTTGCGCCACCAGTTAACATTATCCTATAATCCTAATATTTTACACAACGTGTTTCTACAATACATAGAACAATTCTAGAGGGGGGGACGGACAAAATTCGCAATTTTATTTTTTTGGAGCACTCTAATGGACAAAGATATGTGGAAATACGTTGACCCACCTCAGCGAACATCCGCTGTTAATAACATGATATGACCGAAACTAATGGAACTAAAAATAAGAAATTTGGTCCGAATATTTTATAATAATAAAAATATAATGATATAAATGTGAGAAAATATGTTTATTTAAAAAAATTTTTTTTGGTCAAGTTGTTGAAAATTTTTATGTGTTCGTGGTGAATATGTTTGAATTGACACAGTCGAATAAAACACACTTGTGTGTTAAAACAGACCTCATGCATACATATTTGTGGAAATATTTGAAAAAATAATTGACAATCACGTTTAATTTAGCAAACAATTTTTGTCTTAAATTCATGGCCACCACTGTAAGTATAATAGACCGTCTCAGTTTTTACACTTTTTTTCGAAATTCCTTCATGCACATCGATTTTCGTAATCTACTCTAAAAACCAAGAATTTAAGGAAAATACATGGCTATGGAGATTTTTCGCAGATAGGTGCTCTGCGTTTTTAGAATTTTTTCGCATTTTTTTTTTGGTTAAGACTGTGTCCGGGCAATGTCCGCTTAAATTAGCCAAATTTAAATATTTGTTTTTACTTGCCGAAATATAAAATAAAACCATAAGTATTTTGTTTTACATTAAGCCATTAGCACTTTTCTCTCAGTGCATAATTATTATAACCAACAACCATTCAATACTTCTTTATATTCGCACAGTTCAAGCTGTTTTTCATCGATTATGGTTCGGTTAAACTGCCGAAGAAGACGATGATGATCAATATCATTCAATCATTTACAGTTCATTGACTTTTACGTACATATAATAGTTAATATTTTTATTTTTTGTATACCCTATACCACCATAGTGGGGAGGGTATATTGGGTTAGTGCAGATGTTTGCAACGTACCAAAATATTGTACCAACACCCACGAGTATACGATATATATTAAAGTATACCAATCAGCTCAGGATCACTTTCTGAGTCGATGTCCGTCCGTCCGTCTGTCTATCCGTCCGTCCGTACAGGTCGCAATTTGAAAGATAATTCGACAAAATTTGGTACAAGCTTTTTTAATGTCTCAAGGACTATTGAATTTGGTAAGAATCGGCCCATTATTTCTCCTAGCACCCATACGATTGCCCTATATGAAAATAGTCAAGATCTCATAAATATCTTAGTTATATAGATATCCAAACCAAATTCAGCACAAATAATTCATATAAGCCCAAATCGCACTACCAAATTTTGTAACGATCGGTCTATAATAAGCCATAGCTCCCATATAAGGCCCACTTCCGAAAATTACTTTAACTGGCATAAATCTTTTAAAAAAGTTGGTATTCAAATAAAATTCAACACAAATAAGTAATATATATACAAAAGTCATGTCACCAAATTTTGCAACGATCGGTTAATCATAGGTCCCATATAAATTTTGAAAGAAAACTGTTTATAATCATCTCCTTGGTGTATGGTATCATATGGTCGGGCGTGACCGACCATACTTTCTTACTTGTTTTTAATTTCTTTTTTATATAGAAATTTTAAGGCAAATTATCTCTGCTCATAACATAAAATATGATGGTAAAAAAACAAAATTAAATATAAAACTTGTATGTATTTAATTTCTGGTACTCGTAACTTCACTTTACTTAAATTCCAGCAACTAGCAATTTTTTCTTCTTTCATATTCCATTACAACATTTTAATGTGATGAAGATGATAACGATGATATTGTGGCAGTAGTAGCGGTTTTAGTAGCAGCAGCAGAAGCAGCTGCAGCGTCAGCAGTAGTGACTGGTACCATCTTCAGGCAAGTACTTACATACCTACTTGCACTAGCACTCGCACTCTTACAATCCCAGTTAAATGTTTTAATAAAATTATTACGTTGTGCGATTTCTATCAGTTTTTTTTACGGAAGATGCAACACTACTGATTTTTGTTGGGAATAAATAACACCTGCTGAGTATGCGTGAATGTTGTTCGAGTAGAGTTTGAAAAAAATTTTATTTTTTTTTTATTTTGAAAGCTCCCGCCAAAATGAAAGATTATTGTTGCGGGATTGAATAAATATTACATTTCAATTAACACTACATGTATATTTTGTGTTTATAAATAAATGATAAACATAAATTATTTAAACATTGACATGGATTACATGGTTAGAGTTTTTCACATGTCTTTGCTATTTGGCGACACAACATGCTGCTGTGCCATATGACGTGACTACAAAATAATGTTTGCGAATTAAGTTTCCTTAAATACTGTTTAAATATACATTTGACTAATCTACATATATAGCATGTAATGCAAATATTACAAACGCTTTGCAAATGTTGCCAATATTCAAGAACTTAGCAATTTATAATATTGATCGCAACATTAATTAAATTTTGTATAACCCTTTTCTCTTTCATCCTCAGATTTAGGTTATGAAAACTATTGTCATTTGAAAGGGAACTTAACTTCAATCTTCATCTTATAGTGACAGCTAAAATGTCAAAGTATTGCAGCTGTTGTCTTGACAGAAATTTTATGCTCGTAATTATTTGTAAAAATACATATACTGACACATGTCTGTCACACACTAGACATTTACTAAATCATCAATTATCAACTTAAGATTGGTTTAAGCCATAAAAAGATAACATTATGAAATAACAAAAAATCTATCAATTTATATAACTGCAATGACATTACAACAAAATTAATTATGTACTTAAATTTGTTAGCAAATATTCTACACATTCAAATTTAAGGCTGTTGAATTGTTTTTTCAACTTTATTTGTATTATAAACAAGCCTTGAAACTTGTGCGTTTTTCATGAATTGAATCGATATTTATTAAATAAAATTATTTATTTATTTCCCCTTAACTTAAACAAACGTACATAAATAATGTTTTACATTGATATCGTAAGTACTTAGTTACCAAAATAACAATAGAAATATTGGCAAATGTTTATTCAAATTTCTATTAATCATACAAATATAAATTTAACAATACACTAATACCACGGTTTGCGTCGCTTCGTTATGCGTCGTTTCAAAGTTGCGTATTTTTAAAATTTCTGTGATTTCGAAGTTGCGTCGATTTTTTTCCAGTTTGCGTTACATGGCTTCGAAGTTTCGTCGTTAATAGGAAAATGTTTGTATTGAAAAATCTATGAATCTAGGAACCAATTAAATGAAAATCAATACAAATGCTGCGTTTTGTGTCGTTTCGGTTTGAGCCCAATTAGCGACACAAACCGGGGTATTAGTGTTTGTATTTGAACAATAAAAATGCATAGTGAAAAGGAACAGTATTTGTTTTACATACATATATTTAGAAATCTTCGAAAATACAACCCAACAACATTTTTAGATAGAACTTGGAAAAAATATTTTAAACATTATAATGGAAAACATACATATGTATATTAGGGTGGCCCTTAATAAACGAAAATTAGATTTTGTCCATTTTCACCCCCCAGTTTGGTGAACATTAGTAAAAAAATCATCCTGAAAAAATGTTTGGTAAATCGGTTGGGGTTAAGCCCTCTGAAGTTTTGAAATGCATTTACAAGGGGAAAAAATGCATTTTTTCAGTTTTTGTAAAAATTTTGCAATTAAAAAATTACTTTTGCAATTTAATTTAAAAGAATAGAAATGTGTACGTAATTGTCGTTCTAATTAGACATAAAAAACAGAAATTGGTCAAAAAATTGGATTTTTAAAAATTTTGTTAAACAAATTTCAGAATTTGTTGATCATCTCATTGGGATTTATTGAGAATATAATAGGGAATAAAAATGTGAACAAAATTATGAAAATATCTCTTATAGTTTTTCCGTACCTGCGATTTAAATTTGGAAATTTTCAAGAAATACTAACTACATTTTTTGCGAATGAGATCTATTTCCTTACTGTTATGGATTATAAGTAAAACCTATCCAGAATATTATAGTCCAGATATTTCTAAATATACTCTGAAAGTTTTACTAAAATTGGAAAATGTTAAACCTTAAATCGTGAAGGTCAAATGTCAAATTTTTCAATATTTGGAATTTCTCTTGAAAAGATATCGAAATGTTGTATAATTTTGGGCCGATTTTGATGAAACTTAACATTTTTTATTTCTCACTATTCACATACGTATATGTACTTTAAAGAAAAAAAACAGTGTATTCATTTATGTGTAGTGTTTATAAAAAACCGGTTTGTCGGTTAACCGAAAATTGGCCATTTTTAGAAAACCGGTTTTTCGGTTAACAGACATCGAAAAAACCGATTAACCATCATATATGTGTAGAAAACATAAGTTGTCCAATAAAGTATATACTGCTTTAAAATTTTATAATTTAAATAACTATAAATATACAAAAGTACTAAGACCATTTTATTTTGTAAAATTTTCAAAATTATTATCTCAGTCAAATGGAAATAAATATGTTACATGTTTTAATACATGTTTTAATTATTAGTTTATTCATTAAATTTTAACCAAAAAAATTAAATAAATTTTTAAATTAAATATTTGAAATTTATTATCACCTCGACTTCCTGATATGAAACAGAATATGTTACAAGTCCCAAAAAAGGACCTATAAGTTGCAAAAGCACTTTTTCTTAACTGTGATTGTTTATCATTGTAATAAATAATACCAAATAATTAATAAAACTCCATTATCAGATTTCAAAAATATTTCAAATCATGGATTTTAGAACGTTTTTTGTCTCTCCTGTAATATTTCTGAAAAGGACTTTGTACACTAACCTAACGAAATGATTAATAAAATAAAATTTTAAGAACAAAACCACTACTAATGAAGTCAAATTTATTGAAAGAAGGTATGTACATCAAATTCAATTTTACGTTTGGTAAAATCATCACTAAGTTAATTTTAGTCACAAATTTTAAAAACCGGTTAACCGAGTGATAAACATCGGATAAACCGGTTAACCAAAAATCAACATTTTAAATTAACCGGTTCGCAAAAAATCGAGATTTCGAAGAAAACCCGGTTTTTCGGTTAACCGGTTTATAAACACATTGTGTGCTTAAAATTCAAAAAATTCTTAGCTACTCATTTTCGAAACAAAAAATTTGAAAATTTCATTCATGACAATTTATGATGAATGAATAAATTTAAGTGTTCATACATGAATTCTTCTGAACCCTGCCAAGAAACCATAGGTCTAAAATCAAATCCTATCTTGCGCATTTCGTCTTTTATGCAATCTAAATTATCCATTTTTTTTAATAGTTTTTTTTTTATTGGATAAAAGACGAAATGCTCAAGATATGATTTGAATGAGGAAACTTTCTTAGAATTTTCCGTATATTGCGTTTCTGCTATACGATTTTTTACTTTTTGATCGTCCATACAAATGTACATATTTCCTTTTTCAACGCACTGTACTTTCAACATGAAAAAAACATAGATCTATTTCAATAAACTTTAATTTCGAACATATCACAGTTGAGAAACATTAAAGCGGCTATTCGCTCTCCACCGACAAGTGCTGCATGATATACTTCTATGCCTACTGTCACTGGATTAGAAATACAAGGAGTTGTCGATTAAATCCACAATTTGTCTCCATTTTACTCATGGTACTGAATGTTAGGAATGCATGATTAATGTTTCACATCTCCACTGTAATGCTTGGAGTTGAAACATTTAACAAACTTTAACTAAGTTGAACGTTGCTGTAGGTAATAAAGAATATTCCATAGATAACAGGCTCACATTCAGAAAAAAACAACCGGATTATAATCGACTGTGCTTCCCACAACTCCCATGATTATCTGTTTTTAAAGTTAAAACGCCCTTGAATACGTTCATATTTTGACATGAAAGTGTGTCAAACCTTAGTGGTTCAACTAAGTAGGGCAAAAGGAGGACCATACGCCACTCTTTTTGATTTGGCTTTGGTGTCTATTCGGCTGGTTGGACGGGCTTCGCCAACATCATACGTAATGATTTGGTGCATAAATGATTTTCTCTTATAGCGTTCATGCTGCATTTCGGACGTATATAACCGTCTTTAACCTTCAATTCGTATGGTACCCAATTCCCCTGCTTTTGGATGAATCATGCTGCTTATTTTTAAATGGCTGCTTGAGTTTGACAACAATCTTCAAGGGGTAATGCCTACAATTCTTGGTATTCAAACTTGTTTGGCTGGCTTTGGCCATCTTTGACTTCCGAGTCAAAATCACCACACAACCCATCTCTCGCCATAGGCTTCGGTTAGCAAGCGTTGTGCTTCAGCGGCATTTTTTTTCAAATCAAAGCTGTAAAGTAAAATCTCATTTTCGAAGCAAAAAAAACTTTATTGTTTACACTATAATATGTAATAACTAGGTGAGAATAAATGACATCTATTGTAAATTCTGCATTTTGAAGTCGTACATTCAAAATCGATAAAATCATTATAGAAAATTATAAATTTGTAGTCTGGTCAGTAGGGATTTAAAGAATACTTTCCTCATTAGAGAGATCTATGATGAAATTTTAACTTCGTTTAATGACGTTTTGTTATCCTGCCAAGCTATCGATTATATTCATTTGAATAAAATTGATATTTATTTTGCACTTGATTAACAGGAGGGTATTAACTCAAAATTTTATAATTTTCAGTAGAGGCCAAATTTAATTTGAAAATCCGAATACATCACAGTAAGCAAATTTAATTTGAAAATATATTTACATTTTTTTGCAATCTATTTTTCGAGTTAATACCAGATTTTCAGAATCTTCTCGATATTTGCTTGTATTATTTTATCAACAGCACAGTATGAACTCAAAATACAACCTAATTCTAATAAAACAATTTGATTATTTTTAACATGAATAAAGAGGCTGAAATCTAAATGTACATTTTTTATGAAAATATACGATGCATTTCTATTACAACTTTTGTATTAACTTTTTGTTGATATAAAGGCAAAATCACTACATTATCACGAAAATTGTATCAAATGTGATTTTCCAGATGAAAGAGTAATTGCAATACGTTGAAAATTTTAAGAGTAGATAGATGATATTGGTGTTGTTAGTTGATTTCTTGCAAACAGTGAAATTTTAAAAATTTTAAGTTGATACTCTCTTGTTTATCAAGTGCGAAATATTTCTTACATTTAGAATTCTTAATTTTCAAAAATTTATAATGAAAATTGCTGAGAATAGATGGTATGAAATCAAAAAATTTTAGCAACTGCCTTCACTTTTCTTATTTGGTGTTAAAATTAAATAAATTATTTGTCATTTCTCTTAATGTTCATACTTTCACACTCAAAAAGTAATTCCTGTAAATGGCACTTTAATAGTTGACAGCGAAAAGGTGACACAAAAATATGTTGACGTCATTTCGTTGGTTTCAAAACAAATAACCTTTTGCAACTTAGACATTTTAAGAAGTTTGTGTTGCACAAACATAAATATGTACATACAAACAAATAAACGAACGCCTTGGTCCTTGGTCGCCATTAGCAGCAAAGAAAATAATTTAGCAGCAAATCATAATTTAAGCACTTTTTTTCAGCTAATAAATTATATGAAATATTCTTTTTGTAAAAATGCTTTCAAACATTTTAACTTAATAACATTTCCCAAATAGTATTTTACCAAATAATAATAATCATAATTTGTTACTCCTTCTACTGTTTTTTTGCTTCGCGTAACAATAATAAGAACAACATTAAGAATATTTGGAAATGGACGTGCTTCCAAATAAATACATACTGTGGAGCAGCATGATAATATTTTGTAGATTTTTTACTATAACTAGTTAAACTGCAGTTACAATTTACTTTATTTTATATTTATCTATATTGACATCTGAGCAATCATTATAAAATTAGTAATGCAAATATTGCCAAAAAATATTTATATTCTACCCCACTATGCTACATTTTTCCGTTGCTGTTGAACTCAGTCCATTCGATGTCAAGTGCCATAAAGCTAATTGTATGTTATTTTACCCATGATTACATACATATTTTGTTTTTTGTTGTAGGTGGAACATTTTTGAAAAATACTTCACGTAAATTGCTTCATAAATTAAGTGCTTTTTATTTGTACACAAATCAAGGTTCAGGTACATTTTTATTATTATTTCCTTTCTTTTTATTAATTCGTTGGCCTGGTTTTGTATTTAATAAATTTTCACTCAATAAAAGACTAATTTTATTTGCACAATTCTCAAAGAAGATATTGCATAAAGTTTTAATGTGTCATTATAATATCAATTTGCGGTGAGCTGCAGTGGTTTTGTGGCCGCTTAAAAAGTCATTAAAATTTATCTATAGGAATATCACAAGCACAGAAATGTATTATTAATAAATGTTTACAATATTTGGAGGGGAAAATTAAAATTTAAGTATGTAATGACGCTCTTAAATAATGAATTTCTTCAAAAGTTTAATAGAAAACTTGTTTTGGTTTTAATACTTCAGTAAGAAAGGGTGTTCCAAACTTCATGCAAGATTAGAATTTTCCAAAATTTTTGAAGTAAATAAAACAAGTTTGACAGCTGACAGTTTTGGTTTAAGCTGGCCACACACGGATGATTTGTGAGTCCGATTTGTTCGTGTTCGACGTCTTGTTACTTGTTAATGGGGCTGTGCGCGAACAAAATCACAAGTAATTGAAAATTTTCAATCACAAATCAGGCGAACAAATCAATCCGTATGTGGCCAGCTTTAGTAACAATAGAGTATTACACAAGACAACAAAGCGTTTTCATTTAATAATACCTCAAACAATAATAAAAGTTCGGTCATTCTAAGCGATGAAGAACATTTCGCCCCAATCAATAAACAATAGTGTATAATTTTTTTTGCCATATTAGTAGACATTTGGAAGCAAAGTAATATTTCTATTGATATTTTGACCCACTTTGTGGAAGTAGAATTTCACCAAATTTTGACCACATATAGAATCAGTTATGTACATATATTCTTATTATAATGGTGTATAGCTTATACACTATTGTTTTATTGAGGGGACGATTTCTACCTTGATGGCTTTAATAATCGTTAAAATTGCTGCATTTGGTGTAGTCTATACCGCGTGTATCCCAAAAAAACGATTGGCTGATAAACTCACCTTGGCCTTGTTTGGCGTCGATTCACCCCGTGAAATCTACTTTCTGTACTGCAGTTTGGTCTCTGATGTGTTGTGGTGGATCCACATACAAAACAAGCATTTTAAGTGACTACTTAAATACATTTGACTTCAACACAATTTGTATAAAACCAGTTTATACGAAATTCGCACAAAACGTTTAAAGTGACTACACTCTAGATTACTTAGAGACATATAAGTGACAATTGACTTCACGTTAGATTATCTATGATGTATAAAGTAACCCATTGACTTCTCTATGCACTACAACGAGCTCATAAATATCAATTTGAGTTAGCGAAATGATCAGACATTGGTGACAATTACTGTCTAAAGGGATAAATTGTTTAATTGCTTAACTGCTGGTTACTAACTGGTTGTCACTCGATTGCGAGCAAACGCGTCACCCATCTTGCGGAAAACTTTTTCATACCCAAGTGATCATTCAAAATTTAAATCACTGAGCTTCCACAATCTCTCGCACTTCCAATCTACATATCGTGCATTTTTTCAATTGTTTCCGGTGTAGAGATCTCAACTGGGCGTCCAGAACATTCGGCATCTTACGTGCCTGTACAACGAATTTCTGTAAACCACTTTTTTACCATTGAAATTGAGGGTGCAGAGTTCCCATAGTATTTCCCTAGCTTACCCTTGGTTTGAGTGATGCTTTTTTTCCTGAAAAAATATTGCTTAATGAGCACATGGAACTCACTTTTTACCCATTTCTCAAATCGCGCGGTAGTCTGCTATCAATGGCTGTCAAACACAGACCGGAGTCAACTGACGATTTTTTCGAAAGTATGTAAGTTATTTGATTTGGAAGGTTGACTTCAACCTACACGCAAAGAAAAAATATAGTTGTGCATGTTTACTGTAACCATTTCAACATTTTTACAAGTTTTTCAATAATATTATAGTCACAGTAACTATTTATATGATTGTGGTAACCATAATATTGTAAAGTTATGATTCACAAGATTGTAATAATCATATACATGATTACTGTAAATTACGGCCCATGGATATCATAATCTGAGAACAACATATTATGATGTAATGATTCATCACATATACATACTTGTTGACATGGTTACAGTCAACAAGTATGTATATGTGATGAATATATGTTTTATATAATCAAGTGAATCGTACATTAACCATATTATGGTTACCACAATCATGTAAATAGTTACTGTGACTATAATATTGTTAGAAAACTTGTAAAAATATTGAAATGGTTAGAGTAAACATGCACAACTACATTTCTTCCTTGCGTGTACAGACGTACATATGGACATGACTATATCGAATCCGCACATTGGGAAAAAATCTAGGTTTTCACATTATAGGCCTTGCAAATAAATTGTTTAAAAAGATGCAATACTCATTCTGCTCTGCCTTCTCACATAAGATGTTCTAAAAGGACTTTGCTTCGCCTTCTAAAAAAATTTATACCTATTATGAACCATTACATAAAACCGGATGAAGGTACAAAAGCTTCTTTATGTTGGGAAGTTTGCGTGACGTAGTTTTTCTTATATATAAGAAAGTACACATGTGGTACCTTAAAATCCAATATTTAGGTTTTATGCTGAATTCATAAAGAATATGTTCCCTAATAACCCTCTTTGAAGATCTTCAATTACGATTTAATTTTCAGGCCTTTTAATAGAAATTCTTATGCAGACATCCTTACATAATTTCAACGGCTCGATGTCCTTGTGTCTGCAAAATAAGGCCTTTACGAAGGCCTCTTTACTGCAAATTATTAACGCTGTTCGCTATCAATAACAATCCAAAATATATATACTTTATGGTATCGCAAAAATGAAAAATGTGGCAATTACAAACGGAAGGACAAACTTATACATAACCTTGCCCCTCATGGAGAAGGGTATAAACATTTTAAATGAAATTTGCAATAACAGACTGTATTGAGTCTTGTTACTTGTAGTTACAAACATATTTTACAATGAAAGCACTCCTCCTGGCAACACCCCTAACACTCAGCAAACGATTTAAATGTTTTCTATTTTATTATTTAAAATGTTTCTTTTCTATTTTGTATATAAAAATAAAAGCAGCAAAATATTTTCATTTCATTTAGTTTAAACAACTGAAATTAGACCAGAAAACGATTAAGGTTATGAATGTTAAAAAGCCCTGAAGATTAAAGAAAAGTAAATAAATAAAATGGAAAAGTAATACACACACAACAGCTAAAAAGGACAACTCAACTTTATTATTGTCCTTTTCAATGTTTAGAAACATAATATTGTATTTCATGCGTTTTTCTATCCGACTTCTGTTAAGGGTATTTCCTATTTCCTTTAGTATGATGATGTTTAAGTGTTGTTATTGTTATTGTTATTTTTTATTTGCTTTTTATTGGATTTTTCTAACACATACAGCAGGGATTTGTGTAAAGATTCCTGCAATTCATAAGAGACTCGAGAATGGTTGTAAAATATATAAAATTTCACTTTATGAGTTTTTTTTTTGCAAATAAATAAATAAATAAATAAATCGTGGTTTAACATACTCCCATCCTTTTAAGGCATTCGGTTTTTATTGTTGGGTTTGTAGCTCATGTCGAGAATAGGACAAAATTTAAATTACATAAACTTAAAGAAAGGCAACAAGTTTTTTTTCTAAGGATTTAAGAAAAAAAAATATAATAGACCGGAAGGTAACTATTTTTAAAACTTTAGTTACTTACTATAGGGTGAGTGCCATGAATATGTTTAATATTATATGTTAAAATCAAAACTCAAGGGATGTCAATTTCTACATATTGAATTTGGGGAAGATTTTTGAATGTAAGTTTATGTAAAGTGCTGGGGTTATGGGTGGAGATTAGTAAGTGTACATGACAAAATAACAAATTTGAATAGCAGCCGGAAACTGAAATAAACAGGGAAATTAATATAGTAAATATTCAAACCTTTAAGCACCCATCACTTCTAGGAGACAGTCTCGAACATAAACTAGTTATTTTAACACCTGCATGGCCTAAGATCATTTTTGATTACAAAGAGACTGTCTAATAGCTGGTCCAAAGTAGTCAACGCATTGTATTCACATACTGCTACCTAAGTGGTAACTTGATCAGCTACATACAATTAATATGATGAAGGTCTTATCATATTATGGTGCTCTCGGCTTAAGGCTTATCATAATCTGAGAACAACATATTATGATAAAATTATTCATCATAAATATGGTTACCACAAACATATATTTGTTTACTGTAACCATATATATGGTTGATACAATCATGTGAATCATAAATTAACCATATTATGGTTACCACAACCATGTAAATAGTTACTGTAACAATAATATTGTTAAAAATCTTGTAACACTATTTAAATGGTTACAGTAACCATGCCCAATTATATTTTTTCTCTGCGTGTACGTGTCAACTGACCCTATCATTTGGTGTCAGCCAAATGATAGGACATTAGTGACAATTACTGTCTATAAGGGATACATTGACTACTTCCTTAACTGCTGGGCAATTACTCAATGTATCGCTTATAGACAGTAACTGTCACTAATATCTGATTACTTGGCTGGCTCCAATTTATATATTTTTGGTCATTTGACACGTATGTAGTGCAGAGAGAAGGCAATTAGTTAATTTATACATCCCAGATAATCTAGCGTCACGGATCCAGATTTTAAAATGTCAATGAGAGAGCAGCAGGTCTTCTACGGTGACTGCAGGCGCGGATCCAGAGGGGGGTTGAAATAGGACATCCCCCCCAAAACCGAAAAGTTTTCATATAAAAAAAGGAATAAAAAGAAAAATGTAGAAAAAATTTAAATTTCCCCAACCCCAAATGGTTGACCTGGATTTTTAATCAGCACGATACATTTTACTTTATTCTTTTTGTTATAAACTAAAACAATATTTTTATATTTTATTTTAACCCACTTAATCAAAAATTTATGATATTAACAAAATTATAACTTGTAAGTTGTATGAATTTTGTTACAATTTTCACAATGCCGAAATTCCGATAAGTCCCTGTATTGAAAAATATAGTTCCATTTGGCCTTCTTATATGACACCCTTATAAAAATACTTTTCTTTAAAACTAAGTAATTTTTCAGATATTTAATTCCTAATAGTTCGCCTTTCCACACGAAAAGTTCAACCATCTTATAAATGAACAAAACAGGAAACTATAAATGTAATGTAAATGCTGCGGATGGTGTTGGTTATTATCAAAGGCAGCAAAAAACAACATGTATTCATTGTGTAAATGACATTTTTTCCTCTCTGATTACAACAAAGGGAGGGTTTGAGATTTCAGCAACAAAACATGACAGTGAAATCTGACAAATAAAAATTTACATATTTATTTCATTGTAAACAAGTCCTTAGAATTGCCAAAACAATACAAAATGAATGTTAAGAATTTTGCTGGCCTGCCATGGAAATGGAAATGAATTTTAATGGTTTGTTGAGTTTTTGTTAAGCAACTTTTGCCAACTCTTGGCAACACATGTCTCGTTTGTATGGAAGCAGAAAAGGAATTTATATTTAAAGTTGTTTGCTTGTTTATATTTCTTGATCCTTTTATGGAAAACTTAGTGCGTACTATTTTATACTTTGGGGCAAAGCACTCTCATACTCATAGGAGAAGCAGAATATCTCCAAGGAAGTATAAACGGAAGGAAGGTCTTATTAACAATAACAACATTTTTGCTAATTCTACTGTTTGTTAAACTACTTTTCTTGATAGTTTTTGCAGCAGATTTTTATTGTTACTTTTAGTTTGCAAAAAAGATGTATGAAATTGTTGCAATTGTTTACGAGGCTTAAGTGAAAATTGTATTTAATGGTGTATTTTGCTTATGGTCATAAGAGCGACAATCACTTGTATGTATAAAAGTTTTTGTTTGAATTTTGAAGACTGCCGAGTGGAATATTGTGACACTAGGCCTAAAAGTTAAGGAATGAAAATTTTAGCCAAATCCGACAACGATTTCGGGACGCGCATCGAGGTCAAATTTCAGATATATGCAAAATGTTACTATTTATATGAAATAAATAGTTGAAACTCGTTAACTTTCTGCATTGTTTTCCAGAAATATTTAGATTTATATTAATGAAATTTACATTAAAAAAATCTTTTGGAGATTAACCCTAAATCTCCATAAAATGTAAACAGTTTTTGTAAAAATTTTGCTACTAAATAAATACTTTTGCAATATAATGCAAAATAATCGAAATATGTACGTAATTGACGTTGAAATGAGATATAAATGACAAAAAATGGTTAAAAAATGTTAAAGTTATTAAAAATTCCCCAGACTATTAACGTGCCTAAGGCCACTTGAACAATAAATTTAGGAAAAAAAATTTAAATATTTTGAGAAAAATTAAAATAAAAGGTAATTTTTATTTAAAATACATTCGTATTTACTTGTGTATGAGTTTTTGCCTTTGTAGAATACCTTTAACCTATTCGCAGGTTTGACCAAAAAAAAAATTTTTTCAAGGACAGTTTCAAATCTCCATTTTCAAATTTTTAAATATTTTGTTAAACAAATTTCAGAATTTCTTGATCATCACATTGGGATTAATTGAGATTATAATAGGGAATAAAATATGAAAAAATTATGTCAATACCTCTTACAGTTTTTTCGTACCTGCGATTTAAATTTTAAAATCGGAAAAAGTTAATCTTAAAATCGTGAAGGTCAAAGGTAAAACTTTTCAATACTTGGAATTTCTAAATTAAAGATTTCGAAATATTATATATTTTTGGGCCGATTTTAATGAAACTCGAGGAACATATAACAGTCCAGAATTTAAAATAACAGCACAAAAATGGAAATTAGCCCAGTGGGGCAGAATCGAAATTTTTTGGAAATAAATCTGGCATTTCTAAACGGCTGGTCCGATCGGCATAAAATTTGACGTGACCGTAGCCAAGGAGTATTCGAGTTTAATTTATTAAAATGGGTCCTACAAATGCTCCAGGGGCGGCGCTATGGGGCTCAATGTAGAGTACCTGCTATTTTAAAAATATAGGGCGTAATTTTGGCCCGAATGGACTCGAATTTTTTTTTTTGTTAGTTAGACAACTAAATTATCAATAATATACAAAAGATTTCAAATTAATATCTATTATGGATCCAAAAATAAACGATTTTCAATTTAAATATTAAAAAAATAGTAGATTTTTGCTTTTTTTTGGGCGAAAAGGTGACGTAACTCTTTTTTTATTAAAAAAAAAACTTTCTTTAAGAACATACAACAATTTTATGTTTTTCTCTTAGGTATCTTCACGGAAAACATTTTGGTATAAAAAAAATTTCCCATTTTTTGAATATGTCGCCCATACGTACTTCGGAATTTGACCTATTTTTTTATCAAAAAATCTACTTTGGGCCACATGTTCTAAAATCCCAAAGCTGGGATCAGAAAACGGAAAGCAGCTTTAGAAACCCTGATGTGCTCCCTATTTATCGCCAAAGTATCTTCCCAGCCCCGAAGGAAATGTGGACCTTATAGGCAAAATTGTAAAAATACCATTTTTGGGATTTTCGCTCAAATTTTTAGGAATTGCGGGATTCCCTTTGACCTTTTGACAAGTTTTTTTACAACTTGTTAATTAGAATAACAAACTTTAAAAACGTTGAAAATTTCATTGAGTTTCGTTAATAAATAACGATTTTATTACATATAACATATTTATTGAGTCTCTAAAACTAAAATTTATATCAAAATTTTAATAGGATTGCAAATATTAGGAACAATTTGATCCACATTTTCTCCGAGCTTTATTTTTTTGTTTAGATAAGTTAATTTTTGGTCTTACAAAAAAATTTCAAGTCAATATCTCAATTACGTTCAAAAATATTGCACTTTTTCATACTAAAAAATTTGTATAAATTTTATTCAACACAAGTCATTAGTTCTCAGTCACATTAAGAAAATTTTCCGTTTCATTTATTATTTCAGAGAACACAGAACAATTCGCGATTCTATTGAAATGGAGTTTCTAGGGCGAATACGAAATTTATTTTATGTCCTTCGATATACTTTTCAGAATAAATAAAAAGAACCTTTTCGTCATTTGATCTAACTTTGTATTGGCTAACATTCTAAGTGTTTGGAAGTAATACTATGGTTCCTAAAAAATTTCCCGGGAATTTCTTAAAAAAATGTTTTTAAAATGCTTGGAATTTATATCTAAGTTTCCTTCTTAGGGCCATTATTACAACTTAAGTAATAGAAAAATGTAACCTCAAAGTTAATTTTTACTATTACGAACATAGCACAGATAAAAGGGATTTGTTTCCAATCGAATGATTCGACTATATCCACAGCTATTTTCGATAAATGATTCTTAAAAACTTTCGAGTTTCCTCATATAAACTCTGATTTAAAAAAATTATTTATCGAAATGAAATAGGTTTTTTTTCCAGATTTAACATAGTTGAACTTAAGTCATTTTATAAAAGTACACACATTATTAAATTTGAGCCGATTATTTGAAAATGTTTGGCATAATTTATTAATAAACAAGTAAGAAAATAAGCAAAAACATTATTCTTTTAAAATTTCAATAAGTTATATTCGTGAGTGATTTTCGGAAGTGGACCTTATATTGGAGCTATGACTAATTATGTATAGATCATAATAAAATTTGGTGGCTGAATTCCGTAAACATATACAGTGTAGATACATACATAAATTAAACATTTATGACAGATAAAGTCCAATTTCGGGAGGACATTTGTATGGGGGCTAGGTTAAACATTAGACTGCTGTCAGCCAGTTTCAATAGGCTTAGTTAGTCCTTGGGCCGACAAAAAATATATGTACCAAATTTTTTCGAAATATCTTCGAAATTGCGACCTGTACTTTGCTCATAAGGTTTACATTTAATCGACTCAGAAAGTTACTCTGAGTTGATCGGTGTACTTTAAGGTGAGTGTTAGACTAATATTTTTGTGCGTTACAAACATCTGCATAAACGCATTATACCACCCTCCTCCCCCTCTTCCCATAACATTTTATTTTATAAAATGTAACTGCTTGCTTCAAGGATTAACTTTATGTAAAAGTTGTATGTGTAGACAATTGAAAAGATGGAGGAATGTTTTTTGTAAAAAAAAAACATATTTATTATTTTATTTTAAAGAATTTATCAAAACATATTTGCAATTTAATGTAAAAAGTTAAATGCATATTTTTACAAACAGAAATAATCTTTGCAATTTAAATTATAATGCCAAATAAATATTCTTTGTAATACGAAAACTAGGATTTGTGCAACAATATTAAAATGTTAACATGAAGATTTTATACAAAATGTTTTAAAAGACAAAATTGTATAGAACTATGTGAGTAGTACTGCAATTTCTATAATATTTAACAATACAATTTAAGAATTCATTTATATTAAGATGGCATAAATAACAAGTTGTTTATATTCCCAACTAAAATGGAAATTGATTACATTTTATGATAACATTTCTCGAAATTTTTATTTAAATGTTAAATATTATTAGTTTTTGGAAGTCTTATCTTATATTCACAATAATACAAAATATGTAAAATACGGTGGCCCTGATTTTGCACTTTTCAGCTCCCAAGGTCAACCCAATAAATAAGTGAAAAAAAAATAAAAAGAAAAGAAACAAACAAAATAAAAATAGCATACGCTACAAGGCCACTAAAATGGATTGTGATCCAAATATCAGAATATATGTATGTAGAACGTGTAGTCCGTAAAATGGAAAATTATGACTTTCCTGAAAAAGAGGGACATGAAGAAAAGAAAGAAGAAGAAAGTTAATGTCGAAGAGACAGCAAAAATAGAAACAAAAATCCAAATCTGCACAAAGAGGAAAAAAGTGGTTATGTATTTGAAATCGCTGTAAAATATCCTTAAAATCCCCTGATAAAATCTAGTATGTTACTCATTTACAGACAATGAGCAGTGACCCGTTATCACTCCCACTAGAATTCTGAGACTACACCTACCCAACCCAATTAGTGTTTTGGTTGCCTTTGCATTCTGTTTTGGCCAAAAGGCTTTGGACACTTGACAATCCGTCCTACTGTTACAGGATTGGTTGGTAAAGTCACTGAATTTTTCAAATATTAGCCTGTAGTAGTGACAAATCGGAGGTCTTACTCCCAGTTACCTAGTACCATGGTTTAGATCTGAGCCATGTCTGGCCAGTTCATCTGCTATCTTATTTCTGATTGAGTAGTGTACTAATAACTCTTCAAGAGCTCTCCTACAGTCTTCCACTAAGGTACAATGTATTAAATGACATTTCAAAGCCTTAAGTGCCGTCTGACTGTCTACATAAAAACTGCTTTTATCAATTCTGTGGTTTCCCAGATCTGCCTGAAAGACGCTGCACTCATCAGAGAGTCGTCCATATAAACCCCGGCCACTGAACCATAGTCCATCTTGTATCCATCACTGTACCCCCATCGAACAGTTGATCGCATTCAACTCATTCATTCCTACTGGGGAGCTCTACTGGACGGTGATCAGAGATTTCCGAGGAAATAATGTCCTGATGACCTTTAGTAAATTTAAGGGCCATTCTAATAAACATGCCAACATACATATGTAATAATAAGATTTCTTTAAATGGTAATATGTTCTATGCACTTGGAAATCCGCCAACACTTATTTCATAATACAAGAAAACTGTGCTTTAATATTTACAATTTTATCTTTAATAATGTTTAGAAAATTCAAATTAAAATTGATTATTGCAATTTTTTGCACATATTCTTGCTAAAACAATAATTTTGAAAGCCATATTTGTTCACAAAATTTCACTATAACTCAGTTTCTATTAATATTTTTAAATTAAAATTTATATAAGTATTAAATTTCATAAAAACTTCTGTTTATAAATGATTTCTAATGAAATTTTAGAAGAATGAATTAGAAATTACAGATTTATTTCGAAATTGCTTAATTCGTCCACTGTGCGTTGGTTCATTTCCTTTAAACAAAACTCATTGCAAATAAAAGCGACAATTATTGCGAAAATTATAACGAGTATTTATTTATAACAATTTACACAACAACAGCTTAAATAAAATTACATAAAAATGCGGATTTTTTTTAAATATTTAGCTTTTATTTTGAAACATTTGTACAACATAAATTTATTCAAAGTACTTTTGCCATCTCTCTCTGGCAACATAAGGATTCCGAGCTGCTCATATTATGAGGCCAAGTACGGACCTAGCCAATATCGGATACTCTGTTCCAAAATTAAGTGTATCCCAGAGAGACAGTTTTGCAGCAATGACAATACTGCATTGACATAACATGACAATGTAAATACATATGTATATGATTTGAGTTTGCATAGCATGTGCCATCACAACATAGCATGAAATATTTGTCGCAATACACCAATTTTATAAGATTTTTATTGTTATTGAATTGGTGCCCAATAAAGAAATTGTCCCAATCAAATTCTCTGCAATCACATGATTGCCTCATTTTACATAAATTTTATTGTCGTAAATTGCCACAAAAAGGTTTAGTGACAATAATTGCCGCATTCCAGTCACACGATTGTTCTAGAATACGACAACTATGAGAAACAGCTGTTGTGTTAGATGTTAAATTTTGTTTTGTTTACATAAACATAACATATTTTAATCTATTTGTGAAAAAATGATTTGTTAACTAAAAAAAAAGAAGAAAATTGCGTCGGCTTTAATTATCGTGTGTGGACTTGACGATGAAAAAAATGAATAAATACGGATCTTACGGATCACATTCGTGAATGTATTAATGATAACAAGCTAAGTGTCCTTGTCTCTCTGGATCTTGCTAATGCTTTTGGTTCTATTTGTCATTCTATGATGATAAGGAAACTCAAAGATGAATACAACTTTTCTAAATCAGCTTGTAAACTTATATTCTCGTATTTGGCTGGTAGATCACAATATGTGGACTATAATGGAACTACTTCATCTCTTCGTGTTTTATCAACTGATGTTCCTCAAGGTTCCGTTTTAGGTCCCCTACTTTTCACGTTATTAATCCCCTATTAATCCCGCAAAGTCTAAAGCCATTATGTTCGGTCCAATTAGTCGTTTCTTTCCTGACATTAATATTGTTTTGGGTAACGTTCAAATAGCCTTAGTCGATCGTATTAAGTGTCTAGGTATACATTTGTATAGCAAAATTTCTTTTGATCTCCACATTGATATGGTTTATGGAAAAATTTGTGGTATATTACGTAAAATTTATTCTACTAACTTATATTTACCATTGCGAATTATATATAATTTGGCTCATGCTTTAATGTTTTCACAAATCTTATAAGGTCTTGAGGTTTACTCTGGTACTGGCTCTATGCGATTGAGAAGGATTTGTCGTATATTTAACTTAATAGTGCGTTTTGTTTATAATGTTAGACGCTTTGAACATATTACGAACGTTGCTTCTCGTTTTCTTGGATGTACTTTTAATAACTTTATTAAATGTCGAAATTTGTTTTTGTTTTATAAAGTCATAAAAAATGCCAAACCTCCTCGGTTATGCAGAACTTTTGTTTTTACGCGATCTACTAGAAATCCCCAAATATATTTACCTAGAATCTCAACATCTTTTTGTGAAAAATCTTTTATTGTGCGGATAGCAAGACTCTGGAACTTTTTGCCTATTACGTTACGTATTTTTTCTTGTTCTAACAATGCCTTTCGTTTAAAAATTTTAGACTTTTTAAATACTCACGAATAGCTACTGATGGACAATAAATATAATTATGATATTTATTAATACATATTTTTTTTAATGTGGCTGGGGAGCCTTAATCTAAAGTGAAAATTTATTTTTGTTTTTATTGAATTTATTAATTGAAAATAGTTATAAGAATCTCAGGTATTATTTACTTGTAATATTGTTATTTTGGCCTATAAGGCTTGATATTACATAAATGAATAAATAAAATAAAGAAATGAAAATAAGTATATGGGTCAGAGAGTGGCTCACAAAAAGTAGCACTGATTGCCTTCTTCTGTATTGCCCCTAACACCATATCACTTTTAATACCCTTCATCTTCGTGAGAAGGGTATATATAAGTTTGTCATTCCGTTTGTAATTTCCACAATAAAATTTTCCGACCCTATAAAGTATATATATTCTGGATCCTTAACAGTCTGTTGAAATTAATTTTCTGAAGACCCCAGATATCTTCGGGATCCAAATCTTCAATAATTCTGTCAGACATACTTTAGTGAAGTTTCCTATCTAAAATTGGTCCTGAGATATGAGTAAAAAAACAGGACAACACCGATTGTTGACCTATATCTGGATTACTAAGTCATTAATACAGACAATGTGGGTATCTAGTGATAGATATTTCAAAGACCTTTGCAACGACGTATAAAAGACCATAATAAGTGGGAAATATAATGGGTCAAAATCGGAACAAATAGTTTTTGAACAAAATTTTTTTTTTTAAAAATTTAAAAATTCAAAATTTTTTTAAAAAAAAAAAAAAATTTAAAATAACAATTCGAAAAAAAATGAAAAAAACAACTTTGGAAAAAAAATTATTTTGTTTACCTAAAAATATTTTAAATTTGTATTTTGAAGTATAATTTGGTGAAGGGTATAAAAGATTCGGCACATAATAAATACAAGAATGAAAACTTATTCTACTTTCGAAAATAAATGCTGCTACAAATAAATATTTCATTTAAAAAAATTCTTTAATAGCCGCACTAGAAGATAATAAATATTGGTTTATTTTCACATGATTGCCGCGCCACGGTTGCATTTGATTGGGCCAAATAAGCACAATACTGTTGTGGTTTGACATATGAGCCAATAAGTGGTGAAATCAAACGATGGAGGTATAAAATACACCAATAATTGCATTTTAGTACACTTACTTTTATTTTATAGCCCCTTATTCTTTTTTCTTACATCTAAATCATAACATTCTTAAGACATTTTTATAAAACTTCAAAGTAACAATCACACAAAATTTTTGTTTAATTAAAAAAATATTTCCTAGAATAATTTTTACTACATAGTCGTACTTAATTAATTTATTGCTAAATGTTTACCTTTCATTCTACCAGCACAACCCGGTAATTACAAGAAACTACAAAAGAAACTAAGTTTCTGGCAAAAAAAAAGTGATCTAATTTAAAATTAATTGATGTCTTTGACACAAGACAACAACAACAACAAAATATTTAATATTTATGTTGTCCTCCCCGTCATTATATAAATTATTTCTTTTTTTTTCTAATTTATGCAGCAAGAAACAAGTATAAAAAAAATACAATATAAGGAAAACAATAGCAACAATAAATTTACCAATTAGAAGAAGAAAAAACTAATTAGAAACTTTATAAACTGCTGGTAGTTTGGAAACAGAACATTTTAAACTCTAGCTAGGTGAAAATAAAAACGCAGAAATAAATCGCCAGTAAAAAACTGAAAAAAAATAAAGAAAAACGCCATGAAGGAAGTTAGAAAACACAGAAGAAAAACAAAATAAGCTCATATTTACAAATAAAAAAATGAACTATTTTTTATTCATTTTGTTTAAAGCAAACAAACAGCAAATACTAGAAAAAAAGGTTTGTTAACAAAGTAGTAAAATAACAACATTTTGCACTATTAACACCATTTGAATCGAAGAAAGAAAGATAAAACGTTGTAAGCAACAACTACAAATACACAAACGAGCCATGAAAATATAGGAGAAAAAACTTGATGACCCTTTTAAGAAACATAAACGTAAAAAACTGTTTAAAATGAAGAAAAACGTTAAATAAAAAAAGTACTACAACCGCGTTAACAACGACCAAATGAACTTAAACTTCGTGCTGCGATTGCATCACACTAGTTGCCAAAGTCGTTGTTTTTCACCAAATGAACAGCAGAAAAAAATTTGAAGTGAAACCAGTTAAATAACAAATATTTATCGGTTGTATGGAATCGTTAATGCACTTCTATAAATTGAAAACTAGGCCGCAGAAATTAGATGAATAAATTACGACGTATGCCGCTTATTAAGGTGATACAATTCGTGATAAATGCGCTATCCGGAATATTGAAGATCAAAGAAGAAATATATAAAACTATTTATCTAGATACGTTACTAAATCTTTACAGGATTCCTTAATCACTAAAGGAGGTTGTAGTTCTATTTTAAAAGAGTACATATGAATAATATAGAAGGTTCATTCCATTTTATTTTCAGTTTGATGTTTAGTAGATTTATGGTAGCAGGGATTTTAGTGTCAAAAAGTCAATTTTTCAAATACTCAATTTCAAAAATCAAATGATGCAGTTTTGTAGAGAAATGTTTAAAGACACTTATAGTTTTAAGAAAAATTTTATTTTATTTTTATAAAATTTAAGTAAAGTCCATGCAAGGGTGTTAAGCAAAAATGTACTTATATTTTCACGCAATTCAGTGGTTTATATATGTATAATTTTCCTAATAATACCATTTACCTTTAACATATTTGCAAAATATAACATTTCTCCATAAATCAAAAAGAAAAATTATGGGGATAACATAAACCGTTAAGAAGATATATAAAATTATTTTATTTTTGATTTTCCATGAAAAAAAATGTAGCCCCACTTTCCCCCAAGCTGTTTTTTTAATAAAATGAAAGTTGGGAGTGTCTTGTTTCGATTAAAAAAAAAATAGTTTTCGGAACAGGATGAAAACTTAAAATTTTTTGTCGAATAATAAACGAAATATCAAAAAAATTCTTATCTATGTATGGGTTTCGTGGGCGGTGGGCGTGACCGATTTTATTGAAACTCGGCATGCGTTCTTCTTTTGTTTCAAAAACTATATATGCACCAAATTGCTAGACTTTTACTTGGATAGGAAAAATTTTATGCGAAAAAATCTAGTTGGATTGTATGGGCAGTGGGTGTTGGGCGTGATCGATTTTGATAAAATTGTATTTTTTTCTTAATTTAATCCATATAATTCTCGGTGCCAAATTTCAATGCTCTACGACCATTCCTTATAATTTGTACACAAACATGTATTGCATTTGGATTGCATTGGCGGTATGCGGTGGGCATGGCCGATTTTATTGAAACTCGGCATACGTTCTTATTTTGTTTCAGAAAATATATGTACCAAATTTCTAGACTTTTACTTGGATTATATGGGCAGTGGGCGTTGGTCGTGGTCGATTTTGATAAAATTTTATTTTTTTCTTAGTTTGGTCCATATAATTTTCTGTGCCAAATTTCAGAGCTCTACGACCGCTCCTTATAATTTTTGCCAAAGAATGTATGAAGCCATCCCTCTGTGTTTTATAAAATTTAAGTAAAGTCCATGCAAGGGTGTTAAGCAAAAATGTACTTATATTTTCACGCAATTCAGTGGTTTATATATGTATAATTTTCCTAATAATACCATTTACCTTTAACATATTTGCAAAATATAACATTTCTCCATAAATCAAAAAGAAAAATTATGGGGATAACATAAACCGTTAAGAAGATATATAAAATTATTTTATTTTTGATTTTCCATGAAAAAAAATGTAGCCCCACTTTCCCCCAAGCTGTTTTTTTAATAAAATGAAAGTTGGGAGTGTCTTGTTTCGATTAAAAAAAAAATAGTTTTCGGAACAGGATGAAAACTTAAAATTTTTTGTCGAATAATAAACGAAATATCAAAAAAATTCTTATCTATGTATGGGTTTCGTGGGCGGTGGGCGTGACCGATTTTATTGAAACTCGGCATGCGTTCTTCTTTTGTTTCAAAAACTATATATGCACCAAATTGCTAGACTTTTACTTGGATAGGAAAAATTTTATGCGAAAAAATCTAGTTGGATTGTATGGGCAGTGGGTGTTGGGCGTGATCGATTTTGATAAAATTGTATTTTTTTCTTAATTTAATCCATATAATTCTCGGTGCCAAATTTCAATGCTCTACGACCATTCCTTATAATTTGTACACAAACATGTATTGCATTTGGATTGCATTGGCGGTATGCGGTGGGCATGGCCGATTTTATTGAAACTCGGCATACGTTCTTATTTTGTTTCAGAAAATATATGTACCAAATTTCTAGACTTTTACTTGGATTATATGGGCAGTGGGCGTTGGTCGTGGTCGATTTTGATAAAATTTTATTTTTTTCTTAGTTTGGTCCATATAATTTTCTGTGCCAAATTTCAGAGCTCTACGACCGCTCCTTATAATTTTTGCCAAAGAATGTATGAAGCCATCCCTCTGTGGACTGTGCCATCTTTTCCAAAGCACAGTTTTCCTTACATTTATATTGATTTTCATTTAATTGGTTCCGAGATTCACAATTTTACCTGAAAAAAATGATTTTTCGATACAAACATATTCATATTTACGACGAAGTACAAACGACGCAACTTCGAAGCCATGCGACGATTTTTCGGTTTTTTACGTCTTCGCTTGAATCAAGTATATATTAATTAACCTTTAAAAACTAATACATATTCGTAAATATTAAAAAACAGCTCACTAACGGTTGTTGCTAAAAAACAAATATTCTGGGAATCCTTATAAGATATGCCACTAAAAAATGTTTGTGCTTCGTCTCAATTTAATGTAATTCTTACGAAATTTGAATAAATCTGACAATAATAAGACAAATCGGATAATGTTTAACTGAGGTCATGGGTTTTGAAGTTTGAAAATTTGAACAGAGTCCAACTATAAAAATTTTAGTAAACTCGGATAATGTTTATCCGAGCCTTTTGGGCTGTGAAGTTTGGAGTTGCGTTTAAATAAGTTTCATATTCAATTTCCAACTAAGCATACCACCATTTGTTTGGTAGCCCACAAATTATTGAACCAAAGAAAAACTATTTTCGTTTTTCTTTTATTTGTTCAACAACTTGTTTCCTTAAATCAATGTAATGTAAGAGAGATTGGCTGGTGTTACTCAAGGTATTGGAGGTGGTATGAGTCAAACAATGGTCGGTCGCACGTGTAAATGAACTTTTACATATCATGACGAAATGGAAAAAATTAAAATAAAAATTACATATGCAATATACATATGTACCTATATGAAATAAAGTGCTGCATACAATTGTAGCACAGATATTTGCATGGCCTCAATATGCTCAAAGTATGTAATCCCCATCTGGTTTTATATGTAATCCCTGACTTAGGCCGGGTAACTTATTAAATTTTAAACAAAGGTTAAAATTTATTTAATTTGTATGAAAAAAATATATTTAAACATTGATTAAGCCTTAACTATGTTTATAATTTTGATAATTTACCCCGCCTTAATCTTCTATTTTATTCTTCTATTTTTGTACACATTAAAAGGAGTGAACTTTCGCAAATATTCACTCAAATCAACATACCACAATATAATTTAAATGCTATATATCACATTGTTTGTATATTGAGGAAAAATATGGAATTCAAAGTTTTTTTTGCTGACATTTTCAATGGGCGTTAATATTACCACTTTTTGTTTCCACCATCTCCAACAATCTACTCCTACAATTTTTTGTTATTTATAGAAAAAAAGCAATGACGTTGGTTACTACCAACAAATTTGCAGCCATAGAGGGAAATCTTACTGTGCTAAAATTTTCATATGTCATCAATTGCTTTAAATATATTTTCCTCTTGTCAATATTTGCTATGATATTTTATTAAAGAATTTAAAATTATTTTCGAATAAGGACTATTCAATATACTACAATCTACACAAATAACCCGGTTTGCATCGCTTCGTTGTTCGTCGTTTTGAAGTTGCGTCGGCTTTATTTCAGTTTCCGTCACATGGCTTCGAAGTTGCGTCGTTAGTCCTTCGATTTGCGTCGTTTTTGTTTCTGTTTGCGCCGCATGTATTCGAAGTTGCGTCGTTTATACTTCGATTTGCGTCGTTAATATGAAAATGTTTGTATCGAAAAATCAATTTTTTCTTCTAATTTCAACCAATTAAATGAAAATCAATACAAATTTATGGGAAAACGTGCTTCGATCTGCGTCGCACAGTGGCTCATTATCGTTTTTCATCGGCCAAAACTCTGTAACTTTTGAACCGATAGAGATATTTTAGAATTTGTTTATAGACAGATAACTTCATCAATTTTTCTCCAATTTAAGGTTAAAGTTGAACTTTTAATTTTTATAGCATTTAGTATGAAAATGAGGATTTGGCCTTTCTCCTGGTAGTAAAATTTGTTTAACCCCTTTTGACCCTAAACACTTTTATTCCACTGAAATTCAAATTTGACTAAAATATAGTACCTGAGAAGAAAACTAATAACACAACAGGTATAAACGGTACAGTAACAAGTCATACCAGTTCTTAAAGACTATTATCCTACCAACATAACAAAAGAAAAATCATCCAATTATCGATAATAGTTTGCGAGTAATGATAATTTACTTCTTATCAAATTTACAAAAATAACATTTTTTTTATAAAATGACATAAAATATTTGACTTCAACAGCATGCCACGCACACAATGGACAATGTTTTTATCTAATTTTTTGGCTACCTTAGTTTCAATGTGTTTACTATTGAATGTCATTAAAATTTTTGAAATCGGAGTTAACAAAAAGTTGGACTTTGGCCGATGAAATTGAGATATGAGCTACCGTGCGTCGTTTCGGTTTGCGTCGTGTTTAGTGTAGATATCTGTAAATACATAGAACCTGCCTCTATCCCCTAGAAATCAATCCCGTGACTAGTTCTGTGTCATTTATCGGCTCTGTAGGACTATGTCAAAATAGATTATGTACAAATGTAGACACCACCTAAGAATACACATCCTCAGTTTTCAAAGTACATACGAGTAGTATGATATTGATATCATTCATAAAGATTAATATTACGCAACTAGAGTTTTTTTCATTAATATAGATTGCACAGCTCTGACCTTTTAAATAAAATTAAAAATAAAAAAAGTGTTACTTTTTTTTACCATAAAACTTTTCTGAAGTACAAATAAAAAAATGGAATTAGTTAGATGTTTGACTAGTTGATGGACTGAGTGTATGAATAACTTTTAACTGCAACAAAATACAATTCAAAATAAGGCAAACACACAAAAAAGACGAATGCCAAATATCATGTATATGTAAATAATTATACCCTACAGCTGCTCTGTAATAGTGATAGGCCACATTGCTAGTTACTTGTACATTCACTGGTAGTGTAATTCATGGTCAAATGATATATTTAAACCTTAAAGTGTCAATTGCACAAATTTTGAAGTTTCATGAAAATGTAATTCATGTTTTTATTGGAAGTGTAAAAATTGGTTAGAATGGTTAATTTAAAGTTGGCCTCTTTAAATATTGATTAACTTTTAATAAATATTTCCAACATTTTAATCAGAATGTGCTTCTTTGCTCGCGGAGGTTGTTTCATATAAATGTCATACTATTGTAAAAATTATTTCAAATTTCCAGAATTTAAATCTCATAAAGGCATTTCAATAGTAAAAAACGACATCTTCCTTTGAAATAAAAATAATAAAGAAATCTTCACAATTTTATTTACCTTTAGACTCCAAGCATTTTTAAAGCACTTTTTCAGTGCTAAATATAGATGTTGAGTTTATGATGGATCAAAAATATTTATGGATCAAATGCTATGTTTATTGTGTTATCGTAACCAACCAGTAGAGACCTTCGACCTTTGCCGAGCTGCCGTGTCGAGATATATTAAGACATTATGACTGATAAGAGACCTTGTGAATTGACCAATTGTGTAGAATTGTAATAAAGTGGTTCGATCTGTATTTAGTCGGAAAATCAAAGTTACAATTTCAAGTATTTTGATGTTGATGATGATTCTCTCATAAGTATGGTGAATTCACATATCACAAGTACGTGCGAAGAGAGTAATTATTGTTACTCTCAGCTGCGCTTCTAGTTGTACCCTGTGGTTTTCATCAAGGTTGTTGCTTTGGAAACAATTTCGCAGCGTGTTTTCGCTGGATTTAGCCGGAAAATGGCTAAATTGGCAACCTTGGTTGTCAAATACACCAATACCCCGGTTTGCGACGCTTAGGTTTGAAATTTTTCGAAGTTGCTTAGTCTGATTTTACACACAGCAAGTTTACTTGAAGCAAGTCTCTTCGATTACCTTTTAAACTTGCTCGTCTGTTTACACACAGCAAGTCTGTGTTCAATACCTGTTAAATAGTTTTTAACAGGTATTGCAACATGTGTCCGAGTGTTGCCATGATGAAATATTACGGTTTCATGTCTGGTCGCATATTCTGGGCGTTTTTCGACCAATGCTCGCTTCAAACGAAGCAGTTGCGTTCGGTACAGGTTCGCTGTGATGGTCTTGTCAGATTTCGACTCCCAGCAAATACAGAGCATTATCTTAGCACCATGGATATTTGGTTTTGGTGTCGATTCAGCTAGTTGGTCGGGCTCCACATACGATATCTTACGATTCCGGTTATATTGATTCGGTGCAAAAATTATTTTCTTTTATAGCGTTCAAGCTGCATTTCATACATAAAAAATCGTCTTTCAAGGTCTCTCGCCTTCAATTCGTATGGTACCCAAATTCCCTGCTTTTGGATGAATCCTGCTGCTCGCAATAGCTTTGAAATTGCTGCTCGTCTGAGCAATAAGTGTACTGCAGCATATAACGCTTTGTTGGTACAAAATTCGAAATTTTCGAATTTTGTTATTTACACTATAATGTTCAATTATTAAGTGAAAATAAATGACAGATATGTACACTTCAAAATGACATATAAGTTATTAAAAACAAAAACCGCGTTCAAAAGATACGCCATCTATTAAATCCCTCATTATTAAGTCATACACCCAATAAATTTTTTTTTTAATATAATACAAGAAAAAATCATTTGGTTATTAACAGTTTAATTTTGGTTCCGGTAGACCTTTCTGTGGAAATGGCCATACACACAGTCTCAGAAGTGAGTATACACCAGTGATTTTTTAAGATCATAAAAATCATTATATTCCGACTTAAATGTTTTTTTTTTTTTTGAGAACCGAATCTATTATTCAACTCAATCTCCAACAAACCGAAACTTTTAAATTTGAATCGATGGGTAGATTTTAGGATTTTCATTATCTTAAAAAAAACTTTTGAGACTCACTGTATATGTACAAATAAGCTACCCACAAATGCTGCTATAGGGTATTAAAATTATATTTGTTTAAGAAAAAATGTATACATATATGTATATACAGATTTATGCTTGCAACTTAGTAATTGTAGCTGTAGGGTATTTTGTGACCATCCTTAACCATTAAACTGTAATTTTCAATTTATTTACTATTGTTTTTTCGTTCTTTTTTTTATCTTCTTCGTTATTTTCCTACAAGTTTTCTCCTTTTGTGTTAGCAATTTTACAACAATACTATTAGCAATTGTTGTAATTGTAAACAATATTATTTTACATAATATCAACTGCACGTTGCATGTTGCCCTGCGACTAAAACTTCGTCTTCATTTTCAGCTACACAGTTGTTGTCTTCTCCTGGTTTTTGTTTTTTTGCTTTGCTTTGCATTTTTAGTACTTGTATCTCAAACAAAAGTAAAATCTTTACTTTAGTTTGTTGCAAATTGTATACGTTTCCTAAATACTTATTTAATCATATTTTTATTTTTAGTTTTATATTTAGATCTTTTCTCTCTATTTTTATAAACATTTTTTATATTGTACAAGTATTTTGTGAAATTTACTTAGATTTTTTTTCTTTAACTTTATCACTGTGAAGCTGTTTTTCATTCATGCCTCTGGCACGTTTGTGTAACACTCGGCTACACTAGTTACTAGTGTAGAAAAGTAGGAATTATGTTGAGTGCTTTTTAGTTGTTGTTGTTACTATAGTTTTCTAATTTAGATTTAGTGCATCTTGAGTAGATTTAGTTTTTTTTTTTTGGGATATTAAGTGATATTGCCGAATAAGTTTAAGTTCGGTGGTATAAAGTTTCCTAAATACAAATGTATTTAGGTTTTTATTTGCAAACGACGAACGAGTTATATATAGATTCAATGCCAATATATACTTCGTTTATATATTGAACAATATTAAACTCTAATTCCATAATCGTAATTCTGAGTATTCAATTTTTCTCGAAAACTATTCAACATCTACTTTCATCTAAGTCAAAATTAATAAAAACTTGTTTAATGACTCGGAAGTTTATAATAATTTTATGTATTAATCTTTTTTATACCCTTCGCCATGAGTGGGAAGGGTATATATAAGTTTGTCATTCCGTTTGTAATTTCTACATTTTTCATTTGCAACCCCACAAAGTAAATATGTATATTCTGGATCATTATAGATAGCGAAGTCGATATAGCCATGTTCGTATGTCCATCTGTATGTTGAAATCAACTTTCCGTAGCCCCCAAATAACTTATATACATGATTCATACATCAATATATCGGGAATTCTTCCGGCTCGGTTGCTATTTGAAATCGCCAAAATCGTCCCACAAATGGCTGAGATATAAGAAAAAATCCGGGACAACCTCGATTTTTTAAAAAACTGGTTTGTCGGTTAACCGAAAATTGGCCTTTTTAAAAAACCGGTTTTTCGGTTAACCAACGTTGAAAAAACCAGTTAAACCGGTTAACCGACATTGAAAGGAATTATTTGAAAAGTTTAAACAATACAGGATATATAGCTTAAAAATTTGTTTTTTGTAGTCAGGAATGGTTAATATATAATAACTATAAATATGCCAGATTGCTAGTTCATTTTATTTTGTAAAAATTTCAAAATTATTGCCTCAGTCAAACGGAATTGAGTATAAATATATACTAGTTTTATTACTCATTAAAATTCTACAAAAAAGTGTAAACTCAGAACACCACCATAGTGGGGAGGGTATAATGCGTTTGTGCAGATGTTTGTAACGCCCAAAAATATTGGTCTAACACCCACCTTAAAGTATACCGATCCACTTAGAATCACTTTCTGAGTCGATTAAACGATGTCCGTCCGTCCGTCTGGTCGGCTGGCTGGCTGGCTGTCCATGTAAACCTTGTGCGCAGAGTACAGGTCGCAATTTTGAAGATATTTCGATGAAATTTGGTACATATTATTTTCTCGGCTCAAGGACCAAGCCTATTGAAACTGGCTGAAATTGGTTCATTATTTCACCTAGCCCCCATACAAATGTCCTCCCAAAATTGGACTTTATCGGTCATAAATGTTTAATTTATATATGTATCTCCACAAATTCCGCTCTAAATAAGTTTTATATACACAAAATTCATGTCACCAAATTTTGTTACGATCGGTCCATAATTAGTCATAGCTCCCATATAGACCCGCTTCCGAAAATCGCTTTAACGTGCATAAATCGCTTAAAAATGTTGGTATACACACAAAATACATCATAAATAACTTTTATATAGACATAAATCACACGACCTAATTTCATGGTGATCGGTCCATAATTGGTCATAGCCCCCATATAAGGCCCACTTCCGAAAATCACTCAAAAATATAAATTATTTAAATTTTAAAAGAAAAATGTTTTTCTCTTTTACTTAGTGTAGGGTATTATATGGTCGGGCTTGACCGACCATACTTCCTTACTTGTTTTTTAAATTAAAGATTTGATAATTTTTAAATTTATTATTACCACAACTTTATGATATGAAACAGAAAATGTTCGAAGTCCCAAAAAAGTACCTATATAATGCAATCGCACTTCTTCTTAAATGCGTTTATTTGTCATTATAAATCATACCAAATAAGTAATAAAACTGCATTAAAAATTGCAAAAATATTTAAAATCAAGGATTTTAGAAAGTAATTTTTCTCTGCAGCAATATTTCTGAAAAGGAACTTAGCACGTTTGTACACTAAACGAACGAAATGATTAATAACACGGTGCTACGATGGAAAAAAACTTGGAAAACGACCTAGCGTGGGTTATAGGTCTTGCTGAGTACATTACAAATTGTGTCAAAATATTTCAAAAACACCCTCAAATTCAGAAGTTATTCAGAAAAAACCGTTTATCGCTCTGTAACTTAGTCAGTTTTTGTCCGACTTTAAATTAGTTAACGGGATTGGAAAGAAAACTGATCACGCTTTAAAACTACGTGCAGTTTTTTTATACATTTGTAAGTTATAAGTATTGTTTTTCTTAACAATATCTAAAAGAAAAACAAAATTTATCAACTTTTTTGATTTTAGTCGCTTTTCATTGCTTATTTTGATATGAAAGTTTATAAAACTTTATACCAACATATATAGGAAATTTAGTTCTTAATAAAACATGTTTTTAATTATTGAAATCGGATTAAAATTGTAAAAGTTATTCAACTTTTAATTAACAATATTTTGATATAAACCGGATAAACTGGTTAACCAAAAATCAACATTTCAATTTAACCGGTTCGTAAAAAACCGACATTTCGAAGAAAAATCGGTTAACCGGTTTATAAACACTAATCTGGATTACTAAGTCATTAATATGGACAATATGGATATCTAATGATAGATATTTCAAGGTCCATTGCAACGATGTATATTAGGCTATAGTAGGTTGGACCTACAATGGGTTAAAATCGGGAAAAATA
This sequence comes from Calliphora vicina, assembly GCF_958450345.1. Taxonomy (NCBI): domain Eukaryota; kingdom Metazoa; phylum Arthropoda; class Insecta; order Diptera; family Calliphoridae; genus Calliphora; species Calliphora vicina. The sequence goes on along the minus strand of NC_088780.1, from coordinate 135,339,926 downwards.
TTTTTTTACCCGATTTTTTTTTCGTCAAAATATTTTTTTTGTCAAAATTTCTTTGTACAAAAAAAAAATTTGTGAAAAAGAAATTAAATAAAAATATTTTTAAGTATAATTTGGTGAAGGGTATATAAGATTCGGCACAGCCGAATATAGCCCTCTTACTTGTTTTTTTCTAGTCTTACCCTCAAAAATATTTTTTTTATACCCAAAACTCCCCAGTTATCAAAGTATGGTCGGCCAAGCATGACCATATAATACCCTCCACAAAGTAAATGAGCAAGACCATTTTTCTTTTAAAATTACAATAATTTATATTCGTGAGTGATTTTCGGAAGAGGGCCTTATATGAGAGCTACATATGACCACTTATGACTCTATATAAAAGTTATTTCTGTTATATTTTATGTGTATACCAACATTTTTAAGAGATTTATGGACGTTAAATTGATTTTCGGAATTACACTATGCAAAAAATTTCGGGTCATCGCCGCCAGTCTCAACAACTCCAATTGGAAATGAATGTTCACCATTAACTTGACAAAACTGCCAACTGAAAAAACTGTTTTGAAAAGTTAGCTCGAATTTAAATTTTATGGCATCTTGAAGTTGGACCATTTGTTTGCAAAAAATTAGTGAAAATTTAAAAACAAAACGTATAAATATATAATAATATTAAATAAACCATTTGCTCTGCGGCTCCTCAAATATGTTGATTATTTAAATTTTGCACAAAGGTGCCCCTTAGAAAATGACATGAACATTCATAATTGTCTATTAATAAATTGGTCGTAAACAAGTTTTGTATGAATCTAAATCTTTCCGCCAACTTTTTTGAGGATCGATGCATAATTCACCCAAACCCCCAAAAATCCCTATATTAGAAAAATATTTTATTTTTTATTTGATAGTGGGTATACAAGATCGGTACAGCCGATTGTAATACTTTTACTTGTTTTTATATAATTTTGGCACGCTGAATCACAAATGTGGCAAACATTTTAGAATCGTATATGCGGTTTTCGAAATATTTCCACTTTTATGTATTCACAGAAGGTCATGTTTTTTTACAGTTTTATTTCAGGAATGTGGAATTTAATTGAAATAGTTATAAACAGATTATGGTTTTAAAATCTACGGAAGTTTAGCAACTAGCTGAAAGCATTTTTCAGTTTAATATTTAAGGATGTTTGCAGGATTATGTAGTTAATTGCAAAATTCGAATTTTTATTGTCAGCAGTTTAACACAACTAATTTATTTAAGTTTCTTTGATTACCACATAAACTAAGGCCCTAATTTTGTAAATCACGTCACCAAAGTGATGTTTATGTGCAAAGCAAAAACAACAATTCACACATTTTAAAAATTTGTTTTTGTTTTGTGTACACAATTTTCAAATTATGAAAGGCAAATCAACGCTTGAATTTTTGTGCGTTTGTTTGGTTCACAATTTGTACATAAAACAAAAACAAATTTTTGAAATGTGTGAATTGTTGTTTTTGCTTTGCACATAAATATCAATTTGGTGACGTGATTTACAAAATTAGGGCCTAAATAATTTTACAATTATTATTTTGCAATAACTCACATTGGTATAGAAAAAAAATAGAGGAAAATAAATATGTAACTTCTGAACGGTAAGTTCGATTTGAATGAAATTTCACACTCACAAAGAGGAAGTGTTGTCGAGTTCAATTTTTTAACTTAAACCTCATGGGCTCACCATGGGCGCGACCAAGAGTCCTCAAAATAGGACACCTCGGGTATTTTCTTGAAGTAAAATGTTAAAAAATTGGTTTATTTAAGTGAAAATATCTCGAAAACTGCAGGAACGAGTTCAAGCTGTTTGCCATATTTGTGATCAGCGTACAGAAATTATATAAAAAAAGTTATTTTGTAAGAGGAGCCATTCTTAAAAATGTATATTCGTTAAAATTGTATTTTGGAAATTCCCCTAAAAATCTCCAACATTCAGTTTAAATCACCATCAAATCCACATGTCACCAAAGTCGAATTTGCATTCCCAATTGGGAAAATAAAAAATTCTCCATTAACATGACAACACTGACTTTATATTAGTTTAAAGAAAATCACTCTCTTTACTCTTCGGCTTTTCCATTTATGCTCTTTGAATAAAATTCATCATAATTCTTTTGATTTCATATTTATTTATTCCTTTATCACTTTCACTTTTATTTAGCTGATATGTATGTGTGTTATTTTCTTCTTTGTCTCTGTTTTTGATTTTTACAATGAAGTTATATTTTCTTTAGTTGCCACTAGCATTTTTCTATGCAATAATGTAGAAAAGTGCATAAAGTTATTTTTATTATTTTCGCTGGAAAAAAATTCCCAAGATTATATTTTTGCAAAAGCATTTCGTTATAGTCAGTCATACTAAGTGTACAGGCAAACAGCTAGTCAGTCAGTCAGTTAGTCACTCAGTCAGTCAGCCAACTTATAGGAAAAAAAAAACATCATCTGTTGTTGCATTGAAAAATAACTGCATATGCCTTGCAGTATTAAATGTAGCAATAGCTTACATTGCCTTTTAAACAACACAGCTTTGAGTCCACTGTAGATATTGTTTCGTTTTTACAAATTCAGCAATTTGCAGAAATCTTGAATTTATCTATCCTAGTTAACTAAGTGACTAATTATTTTTAAACAAGTGCTTGTCCTAAGCAAGGGGATGAATTGAGCGTTCATAGATTACAAACAGCCTGTCTGATAGCTGGCCCAAATAGTCAAGGAATGGAATATAGCGGACTTACTAGCTATCTAGCTGGTTACAGTGTGAGGTTAAAAAGTGAGTCAAGAAAAAACTATAAACATTATTCCATCCAAAACTTATCCATGGTCCAACTAATTACACTCTGCTACAAAATGACACTTTTGGCCGAAACTTGAAAAACCACCTAATGGGGGTTATAGGCCTAAGTGAGGATATACTAAAACTGTTTACAAAGATTTTGAAACACCCTCAAAATTATGAGTTATTTTGAAAAAAAACTATTTTAGGGTAGGTCGTAGTACTTAGTACCTCTAACTCACACATTTTTAGACCGATTTCAAACTTTTAAACAATTATATTACAATATTCCAAGAAATTGTTTAAGTTATTATAGAATGTTTAACATTTTTTTTTTCGCAATTTTTCAAATTCAACAATAGTTATTTTAATTTTTTTCTATGAAAACTAACTTTTATTGCACACTGTTTTAAAGACAACGAGATACTACTTATTAATATCGGTTTATATTTGCAAAAGTTATTAAACTTTTTCAAAAAAATTTACCTTTTAAATTCAAAATTTTACAAATATTTATTTTTGTTTTTTTTTTTATTCATATGCGCTGGGGGAGAAAATACTAAAAATGGTGTTAATTAAAAGTTGAATAACTTTTACAATTTTCATCCGATTTGAAAAATTAAAAACATGTTTTATTAAGAACTAAATTTCCTATATTTTTATAAACATTCATATCAAAATAATCAATGAAAAGCGACTAAAATCAAAAAAGTTCATAAATTTTGTTTTTCTTTTAGATATTCTTAAGAAAAACAATACTTATAACTTACAAATGTATAAAAAACTGCACGTAGTTTTAAAGCTTAATCAGTTCCAAACCCGTTAACTAATTTAATGTCGGACAAAAACTGACTGAGTTACAGATCGATAAGTTGACGAACATCACTGAAAACGGTTTTATCAGAATAACATCTGAATTTGAGGGTGTTTTTGAAATATTTTGACACAATTTGTAATGTACTCAGCAAGACCTATAACCCACGCTAGGTTGTTTTCCAAGTTTTTTTCCATCGTAGCACCGTGTTATTATTTTTAATCAAGTTAGCTGTTAAAAATATGTCAGATATCAGATCTTTTCTAAATCATTAATTTTCAATAATTATTTCGGTCAAAATGGTCACCGGAAAAAAGTACGTGAAAAAATATTAAAATATTTTAAAACAAGCAAGAGTGCTATATTCGGCTGTGCCGAATCTTATATACCCTTCACCAAATTGTACCTTAAAATTTTAAATATTTTTAGGTAAACAAAATTTAATTTTTTAATTTTTTGGAAAAAAAGTTTTTTCGATTGTTATTTTAAATTTTAAATTTTAAAAAAATTTTTTTTTTGTCTTTTAAATTTTTTTTTTCTTAAAAAAAAAATTCGAGTTAAAATTTTTTTTTCCGATTTTGACCCATTTTAGGTCCAACTTACTATGTTCTTATATACGTTGCAAATGTCTTTGAAATATCTATCATTAGATATCCATATTGTCTATATAATGCCTTAGTAATCCAGATATAGGTCAAAAATAGGTAAAAAATCGAGGTTGTCTTGGTTTTTTCCTCATATCTCAGCCATTTGTGGACCGATTTTGCTGATTTTAAATAGGAAAATTCTCGAAAGCATGTCTGACAGAATTATTGAAGATTTGGATCCCGAAGATATCTGGGGTCTTCAGAAAATTGATTTCAACAGACAGACAGACGGTCAGACAGACAGACGGACATGGCTTAATCGACTCCGATATCTATAAGGATCCAGAATATATATACTTTATAGGGTCGGAAATGAAAAATGTAGAAATTACAAACGGAATGACAAACTTATATATACCCTTCTCACGAAGGTGAAGGGTATAAAAAAATCCAATATGAACTTTCAAAAAAATAGCAAAATATCAGAAGGTAAATCGTCACAATGTTTCCAAAGCCATTAGACAGTACACAGAAAAAACTATTTCTTAAACCGTTTCAATTCAAATATATATCACATATTGAAATGGTTTCAATTATTTTATAATTGAATCAAGTATTCATGTGCTCAAAAACAAAATTTTCTGATATTTTCTATTGTATTTTGAGTTTTGAAGCACATTAATACTTGATTCAATTATAAAATAATTGAAACCAGTTCAATATGTGATATATATTTGAATTGAAATATAATTTTTTCTGTGTAGTATAAGTAAAACTTGAACATTGAAAGGAAATCTGGATAAATAAGAAAAGCAGCTCGTAGATTTAAATGCTCTGATGCTTTTGTAGGCATCAGAATGAAAATAATCTATAGTTAAAATTCAAATAACGCTATTTACTACAAAAGCTTTGCTAGTGAATTGGTGTTTAACTACTTGTAATTCTTATTCAGTTTCAAGAACTGCTGGGTAATCGAGTATTAATTTTTTGTCTATGCTTCTTATACATATTTGTACCTCCTAAAGTTTTGTTATTTAACTTCCTTGAGTAGATAGATGGTTTGTTTGGCTTAGTGCATGCATAAAGTATCTGTGTGTAAGTTTTTTGTTTTCGCCAGGGGAAGTTCCAGTGGTACTGGTGCTGAAGATGCTGGTGTGTGGCTGTTTGTTTGATGCTGGTAATGATGATGATGACGACAATGGTTGCAACAAAAGTTGAAACAGCAAAAGCGTAATATTGTAATTGAGAATCTTTTCTTTCATTGCGCCGTTGAAACCGTAGAAACTGCAATTACTGTGGTGAATTTATAAGTATTAGAACGCTACTTTAACAAAATTTTCTCATATTTACGCTGATGCTTAAGACTTTAAGTATAATTTGAATATGAGTATTTATTTGCCACTTACTTAAATGAAAATTAATTTCACCAAATTCTATAAAGTTTGTTAAAATTTATAAACGGCAAGAACAAAATGAAATTGAAAAGAAACGTTTTCTTAGAGTTAAATGTAGCAGATATTTAAACTGCATAGTAATATTTATATGTATCAAAAAATATGATACTTTAAATTTGTACTTCTTTGTTGTTATACCCTTCAAAAAGTACAATTTGGTGAAGGGTATATAAGATTCGGCACAGCCGAATATAGCTCTATTACATGTTTATATTATTTTTGTACTAGATAGCATAGATGAACTAAAGAAAAAACAAGTAAGAGTGTTATATTCGGCTGTGCCGAATCTTATATACCCTTCACCAAATTATACTTAAAAATTTTAAATATTTTTAGGTAAACAAAATTTAATTTTTTTTCCAGTTGTTTTTTTTCATTTTTTGTAAAAAAAAAATTTTCGATTGATATTTTAAATTTTTAAATTTTTCTTTTTTTGTAAATTTTTTTAAATTTTAAAATTTTTTTTTGTTGTTTTTTAAATTTTTTTTTTGTGAAAAAAAAAATCGGGTTAAAAAATTCCGATTTTGACCCATTGTAGGTCCATCTTACTATGGTCTTATATACGTCGTTGCAAATGTCTTTGAAATATCTATCATTAGATATCCATATTGTCTATATTAATGGCTTAGTAATCCAGATATAGGTCAAAAATCGAGGTTATCTTGGTTTTTTCCTCATATCCCAGCCATTTGTGGACCGATTTTGCTGATTTTAAATAGCAAAATTCTCGAAAGCATGTCTGACAGAATTATTGAAGATTTGGATCCCGAAGATATCTGGGGTCGTCAGAAAATTGATTTCAACAGACAGACGGACAGACAGACAGACATACAGACGGACATGGCTTAATCGACTCCGCTATCTATAAGGATCCAGAATATAGATATATACTTTAGAGGGTCGGAAATGAAAAATGTAGAAATTACAAACGGAATGACAAACTTATATATACCCTTCTCACGAAGGTGAAGGGTATAAAAATCAAATTAAAAAAATTTCGAGAAATTTTTCACTTTTACGGCTACCTATACGGTATTAAGAATCATTCCTATGAAGTTCGTATGTTGTTTAAAGTTGTTTAACACTCTAACCGACAAGGCTGGCTTTAGGCGGTTATGTTAAATGTATGTAATGCTGCTTTTTGGTTATTTTTCCCGTTATAACGGTAAATATGTGTAAAGAGACAAACAATTTACTTATTGTGATAAAAAAAAACGTGCACGTGTCTTTTGTTTGTTTTTATTCCAATGTATTTATATTTTTTTTTTCAAACAATAACCTGGTATATTATTTTACCTCGAAATAAAATTGGGCGATTAGAGTATTTTTGAGATCTTTGGTACACTTTTTTAATGAATTGTTTCCTTGAATATTGAAGGGTTTGCTACCTATGGACCTGAACAGGGGAACAGATGTAAAAAAACAAAGAATTTTTTAAAGTTTTTTGTGATTTTGATCTTGAAGATGAAGTTTTTTTGATTTTATTTGTTCACAATTTTATTTTTTCTTTATAACAAGTGCTACAACTTTGCCTCAAAGAATAAATCAAAATTCCGAAAGGTTTTTGATTTATTCTTTGATATGAGCCTGAGAAAATTATCACTTTTTTGCAAAAAATACACCGAGTCCCCAAATCTTTGGGGGCCATAAAAAAGTGCTTGACTTTGGGCTAAACTGGGAGATACGGGTCATTTTGTTTTCTATTTTATCACGTAGTGGTGTCCGTATATGGTTATATTTCCATGAATTACAAAATTCTAGTTCGATGTTGTAACAAGTACAAAGGAGATAAAATAACTAGAGTTTATTTATCTAGTTTTGGTAAGTCTCAGATTAATAATTAATCATTAATTGGATCAATATGTAGATTGCAAAAGAATTAGATTTTTTTTAAATAAAGAGGTCTTTATATAGCTATCGCATGCGATATATAGTAATCCAAATATTAATCAAGTTAATCAGTGAAAACGCGGCATTAGTTGGAGATGTGATAAATGTCATTAGTATTTTGTGCGCTTTAGATCCTTGTAAAATACGATAATACTTCCTAAACAGATTCGTATTAATCACATACTTAATGTAGGTCACAGATAGAAATATTCAAACACATAATAGGTTTTAGGCTTCTTTTTTTATCCATCTTGTAATTGTCTTGAACAGGTTTCGAAAAATTCAAATAAAAGTTGAAATAGATAGAATTTTGAAAAACAGTATAAAGGTTTATAACGAATTAATTTAAATAACTCTATGTCAAAATTTAAAAAAAAACTTTAAAAGTTAGAATATTTTCTAACAAGCTAAAAAAACTAAAGTTTAATTTTAGTTGGGAACAGCGACATCATATTTCTCCTCAATACAAACGCTCCCCCCTAATGTATAGTTATTTTTATAGTCCATTAAAAATCAAATACTATTTCCAATCACGTTCAATTTAAAAACTCTTAAGAGTAATATAATAAACATTTTGCGTATACAGAAACTATATAACAATTTATTTAGTTTATAAATAATACAAAACAATTTGTTTTGTACATTTTAAATAAATATTTGTTTTGTTGCAACTAAAAGTAATATTCATGTTGCATGAATTGGCAAAACTGTTTAAACTCTTACACAATTCAATTCACAATTCCCTATAAATGCAAGTGAAAATTAAAACTTCAATGGATGGATTTTTTTTCAAATTTTGTCACCGTTGTTTTTTTTTTATTGTGCATAATAAAAAATACTTAACAAATTAATACAAATAATTAAAAAATATGTATATCTTTAACATACACACACGCTTATTAGAGATTTACTGGCCCTCAAATAATTTTGTTAACAAGTGAAGGCAAGCAAAAAAAAATGAGTAGAGTAGAGTTAAGGGGCGTAGAAATCCCTAAGTAGACGTGCGCAAACTTAAATTAATAACAAATTAGAAGTTTTGTTTCTTTTACATTAGATGAGAGTAGATTTACAGATAGTCAGATAGAGAGGTAGATAGTTTTGTAGAGTAAGATTTTGAGGACAATGAGATAGTTTTAGTTTAGATAGTTTGAGAGTGAGAGAGAGTGAGTATGAAGGAATCATGGCTTATATACAACAGTTGAGTATTATGATGAGAGAAAAAAATAACCACAGATCGTTATTTAAGTTACAGTTTAGCACAAGGACAGTTTTCCAAGATCTTCTATATATTCCGTTGTTACCAGTAGTTAAGGGAATATTGAAGTCTTTGTTTGTTTGTTTGTTTGGTTTCTCTTCTTTTAAGTAGAGAAGTTTTCTGGTTTTTGTTGTTGTTGTTGATAATATTATGGAAGTCACAGCGTTAGAGTTGTTCTTTAAGAATTTTTATCGGTTGTTGGTATGTTTGTTTGTTTGGATTTTTGGCAGTTGTTTAAGTCTCGTGTTAGAGGTCAAAATGTCAAAATAATTATGTGTTTGTGTTAATAAAATTGCAAGGACTAGCCAGTAGTGTGAGTAGTTGCGTTAAAAAACACAAGTCATAGGTCAAAAGAGCGTTTTTGCCAAAGCCAGTTGTGGGAGACTTAATAAGGTCCAGATTTGCCAGGAGGTCCGTAGTTGGAGGAAGGACCGCCACCACCACCACCGCCGCCGCCGGAACCACCACCCAAATCGTAACCACCGCTGCCGCCGCCGCTACCACCGCCAATGCCGCCGCCAATGCCGCCGCCAATACCACCGCCAATACCGCCTCCAATGCCGCCACCAATACCACCTCCGGAACCACCACCAGCACCGCCATCGAAGCCACCAGCACCACCACCGCCGCCGCCGCCATCCTTTTGGGTCTTGTACTTGATGAAGTAAACTTCGGGTTTGGAGGGTTGAGTGGGAGCTGGAGTGGGAATAACAATGTCTTGTTGATCCTCGGGTTTCTTGACCAACACATAGACCAATGTCTTTTCTTCGTTTTGAGGTTGAACAGGGATGACTGGAGCCTGGTAGGAAGGAGGAGATGGAGCCTTAATAAAGATGATTTTGTAGTGTTTCTGGGATTGACCAATGGGTATGTTGGGACGAGGACGAGATTCCTCGGGCTCTGGTGGTGGTACATGGACATAAATGTGTTTCTGCACCAAAGTAGTGCCACCACCACCGCCGCCGCCTCCGCCGCCAAATCCTCCAATAGAGCCACCGCCGCCGAATCCACCACCGGATCCTAAGAGAACACAGAAAAAATGAGAGGATATCAATAAATTTGTTTCTTAGAGCATAGCATCGAAGCTTTTGAAACTTGAAACTTACCACCACCGAAACCGCCTCCTCCAGAGCCGCCGCCGCCGAAGCCACCACCGCCAAATCCACCACCACCGCCTCCGGAGCCGCCACCGAAACCGCCGCCTCCGAAGCCACCACCACCACCGGAGCTGCCTCCTCCGAAGCCACCGCCTCCGGAGCCACCACCACCGAAACCGCCACCTCCGAAGCCACCACCGCCACCGGAGCTGCCACCACCGAAGCCACCGCCACCGGAGCCGCCACTGCCTCCTGGTCTATTATAGGCATAGCCAGCTTCTGGCCTAGCGGCCGCCAAAGCCAAGCATGACATTAAAATGAAAGCTTTCATGATTCACAGAAAGAAAACAAACTTTACGAACTCTTTTAAGAACACGACTCTTTAAGATCGTTTAACGCGTTTAACGAGTATTTTAAATCCTTGCACTCAAACACAAACACACAGCTATTATGGTAATCCTTTTTGTATCTGTGTGTTGAACGACAAATGTGGTTGATTTTTTTTTTTTTAGTTGTATAAGCAAAATAGTAGGGGTTGGAAAAGATGGAAAGTTCTGATTCGTTGCGACTTTATGTTGCGACGATGATTGTTGTTTATTAAACTAAATCAAATGGTTTACTGACAATCTACAGTTAGCGACTCATCCATTTATACCAAAATTGACGAAATTCACTTATTTTTGCCAAAAAGCACTTCATGCAATCCATGCATACTAAAAACAACAACAATAACTGTTGGCTGGCTGCTGTTGCTGCTGCTATTGTTGTTGCTGTTGTCTTTGACTTCTGTGGCTGGGAGAAGGTTCACATGACACACAACACCAACTTACCAAAAGATGAACCAACCAAACAACCGAACAAACCAAACAAATCGGATGGATAGATGGTCGGGCGGGCGTACAGAGGGACGAACGGAGGGACCAACAGACAAACAAACAAACAAAAGCAATATTTGGTTAGTTCAGCTCTATATGAGTATTTGAGTTGAGTGTAAGTTGTATCTTCTTCGCCGTTGTCTCATTGTTGTTCACTAACAACATCAGCCATATTATCAAGCAACCAAAAAAAGGTGTTTGCTTGTAGTTGTGTCATATTTAGGCTTAAAAGTTTTTACTTTTCAACAACATCCACTGCACTGTGTATATTTGAGGTTTCATTTCATTTTCATCTTGAGCTCTTTGGAGAAGATTTTTCTGTTTGCAATTTTTGCATGTTTGTTTGTAATAGAAATAGAAAAGCTAAATACAAAATACTACAAAATAAATAAAATATAATACAATGAAATGAAATGAAATTGTAGCTAAGACTCAAAATGTTGCGTAGTATAGGCTTAAACACAAAATCATATACCTACATACAATTGAAACATCCATATAATACATATGAATGTATGTATGTATGTACATTTGCAGTTAGCAAAGGCTTAAAACCTAAGCGTAATTTTTGTTGCAAAGCATTAATACAAACAACAACTGGGGTTATACCATTTTGTTGTGGCCAGACTTTCAACAGTGTGCGAATACCGATTTTCTTCTGTTATGATCGCCAAAATTACCAAAACATAGGTATTACTAGATATGAACCTCTTATAAGGCATAATTATTATGTATTTGTGTAATAATAAAAAGGGGCTAACAATCACTTTTATTACTTTTCAAAAATCATTAAACATTTAATTGAGAAAGTATTTAGTCATGCAATCTACAGTAAAGGATAATTGCAATTTGAAGAATGTAGTTATCTCAGTTGGGAGGAAAAAAACAAGCATTGGACCTTATTATTTTATAAATTTGTTCAAAACTTGGTACACAAGTTCTTAATGGACATACAAAATATAAAGTCCCTCGAAAACTTTAAACTCGGTTTGGTTTGTTTGAAAGATATCCTTTGTCCAAGGACGATTTTCTAGAATTCATTAGCTTTAATATGAGATCAAAAATTATAAATCTGACAGTTCCCAAGTTATTAACAGTTTAATTTTAGGTATTCTGCAAGCATCTATTAAAAATATGAAGTTTGAACTTTCTGGAGAACTTGAAATTTTGTACAACCATAGAAAATATGCATACCAAATATTCTGAAGAATTCAGAAGAATAAAGGTTCATAATTTTTTTTTTTTAAAGAAATTTTTCGTTTTTATTTTTTTACGATAGCAGCGTATGAGTGATATGAATCAATTACAACAAGTATACTCAAGTACATTGCTGTAAAAATGTCTGTCCCTTATATGCGATTTGAAATTAGCAAAAAAATATTATAAAATTTCATACATATCTCAAATTTTACATCGTCAACAAAAATGCTAAATGAGATTTAGAGATGCAAAATTCAACCCTAGTACATATTAGGGGTTGACACGGTAGTCAGATTGCCAGAAACATGCTCAGAAAATGGTTAACACAACCATGAGAACATAAGTTGAACCATATGTTTGTTAACCATTTATTGAACATTTTCTGTCAAACTTTGTAAGAATATGACAACCGTGTATTAGAGACCTTAGTGTGGGGACCGATTTGAAATTGCCAGATATCGAGAAAATTTAGTTTTTGGTCTAAAAATATGCTGGACATTGCATGATAATGAAGTGGAATTGCCTAGAGCTAAAAAAATTTAATTAATGAATACTTACTAAAACATTTTTACGGATAATATTTTTGCGGAACATTTTAACACCTTTTAATGGTGTTTTTTGCTCTTTTTTAACAGAAGGATTTTTGATAAATATCGAACTCGCATCCCACTAAGCGACCAAATAGGTCCTCAAGGAAAATATCTAAGCTTTATTTTAAGAAACAAAAAAGGGCCCATTTTGGAAAAAAATTCAAAAAAGTTTTTGATTTCGGAAAAAAATATTAAAATTTTTTTTATTTTTTTTAAAATATTTTTTTTCGAAAGATTGAAGAAATAGCTATGTAAACTATTTGGGACACATTTTGCTAAGAACATGGATGAGAAAAATCACATGTTTGGCCAAAATGTCAAATTTTGACCCCCTCTAAGTCCGAGAGTTCTTCACCGATCTTATTTCATTTCGTACTGATTTAGTTAAAATGTTTTTGTATAATGTCTTTACATTCAAGATTAATCAACAAAATCTGAAACGATAAATAATCACTGAACAACATCACATAAAATATGCACTTAAAAACGAAAAATAAGCTCTTAAAATATAAAAGATATGCACTTAAAAATAGATGGTTTTCTGTTTGATTTCAAAGTTTTATTAAAAAAATATATAAGCAGTAAAAAAAATATTGAGCTCATAAATTGGTTATTATAGGATGAAAAATAGATTTTAGTGACTGTGTCCCTACATTAAAATAGTTTGATTCAATTCATTTTATTATATTTAGCAATAAATTACAATGTGTTTACTAGACCGTCTCAGTTTTTACACTTTTTTCGAAATTCCTTCAGGCACATCGAGTTTCTTAATCTACTCTAAAAACCAAGAATTTTGGTGTATAACACTTAAATATGGATGAACGGGAAGTGGTCTCTCAAATCGTTTTTTTAGGCAAAATGCTTTTTTTACAAAAAATTAAGAAATCTTACTTTAGTAATTTGCCTCTAACTCAAGCAGTTCTTAACAGATTTGAAACTAATTACATGCATTAGAAAGCTAATTCTAAATGTTTCTTAAAGCAACATTGCCAGTTTTTTCGATGGTTTTTTATTCATAGCATTACAAATTCAGATTTTCAAATCAGAACTTATCATTTTTTTTAATTTTTGCTTACCTTTTCTTATACAAAAATTGGACGAGGCAAAATTTTTATATTCTGTAAATGCAGTATGGTAGGAAATTTTAAAATAAAGATTTTGGTGTAAATAGCAGTAGCATTCTGTTAAGAAAAACTGCAGTTTTAGTTGAAATTATGAAATGACTAAAGTTGTTTATTTGTAAATTTGCTTCAATTTCATAAATACATTGATATAAAGTAAGTTGGTTTTTTATTTTTTCAAATTTGCTATAATTGTACTTTTGTTGGAGTTTGGAAGCGTTTTGTGAAAATACTCGATGACTTGAATCAAATCATTTTGTTCACTGTTTTCCATCACTAGTGTGTAACAAATTTAAAAATGATCACATTGCATCCACTTGCTATGGCGATTATTAGTTATTCCTAAATTCAAATATTTTCCCCCCAATTGGGCAACACACAAAGCTCGGTATAACATACAACAGCTTTTAGTAGTGTGACTGCAATTACAGTTCAAAAAAATAAACATTAAAGCAACAACAGCAACAACTAAAATTACCGCACAATCAACATATTACAGCACATCTTACAGCAATTTATACTTACAAACACACAAACAACAACATAAGCACATTACATGCATACATTCATATATTAACAACAACTAGCCAAAGTTAACGAAGACGGCAACAACAACCACATTAGCCAGCAATAATCATAATGAATGGTCAACAAAAAAAACAAAACAAAAATAAATGCAAACAAACAGACGAAACAAAAACAAAAAATAAAGAAGAAGAAGCAGCATCAGTAACCATGCTGTAACAACAACTACAGCTTTAACGGTTTCAACTACAATTTTTATTTTTGTTTTATTCCCTCTGTCATACAATATCGAGATGATGACGTCGCTGATGCTAAAGTTTACTGTGGTTGTTGCGAGGTACGAGTATGACCGGCATACTCGATTACGATTATTGTTGTTGGGCAGACAGGCTTAGTGGCACAACAAAAGCAACAACGAAATGATATACAATTAAAACTCATACTAAATTAAAGAGACTGAGAGTGTGGATGAAGAATAACAAATAAAATAATTTATTCAGAGATCTTGTTTTGTTTAGGAGATAGAGAGAGAAATGTGCAAATATTGGTACATATTAGAGTGACCAATGAAACGTTTTTATACCTTAATTATGTTTAAGGTAGGGTGGGTCTATTTAAAAATCGCCCAAGTGACAAGGAAAATCGTACTCTAGGAATTAAATAAGAAACTTTGGCCAAGAAACCATACCTCCAAAATGAATTCTGATGTTCTTTATATTGACCTAAAGGTCAAATTTTGAAAAATACCACTTTGACCCACTTAAAGTGCGCCAATCGAGTCTAAATGTATGACCGACCCCCACTAACTTTGGGGGTCCCAAAACTAAAATTTAAAAAAATCCCAATTTTTTGGCACTTTAAATGATCGTATGATAAATATAAATGTGATGTAGGTAATGATCGTTCGATTAATAGAAAAATTTGCAAGAATAATTATTCGAACAATTTAAAAATGACAATTTTCGAATAACGAATAATTCAAACAATTTTATGTAGAATAATCGAATAAAAGAAATAAAAGGTATAAATATACATATTTAAATTTATTAAATTGCTTAAAATTTTTCATAATTCCAAATTTAAATAAGTATAATTTGACAAGTATTTTTCCTGAAATTCGACAAATAACTAAAGATAATGGGAGTCTTTCGATCACTGAAGATGAGTAGTCCGACAGCTCCTTGAAATCGATGTTTCCCGATCGGGATGAAATTTGCAACATGATCGGTCAAGAACTCTTTGAATTATAGGTGGTCAAAATTTGACATTTTGGCCAATCATGTGTTTTTTCTCATCCATGTAACTTATTACCTATTGTTCTTAGCAAAATTTGTAGTTTAGATAGTTATTTCTTCAATATTTCGAAAAAAAAATAAAAAATGTTTAATATTTTTTTCCGAAATCAAAAACTTTTTTAACTTTTTTTCCAAATGGGCCCTTTTTTTGCTCAAAAGAAAGGTCTTTTCCTTGAAGACCTTTTTAGTCGCTTAGTGGGATGCGAGTGGGATATATGTATATCAAAATAAATGTTTTGGAACCCAATCGGAAGACATCGATTTTAAAAATTGGTTCACTTGACATGAAATCCCCCATATAAATATTACTGCAGAAATTACCATTCTAAAATCAAGTCTTTCAAAATGTTTAATTTATGACTTGAACCCCAATGAAAATAAAAGGTACGGAATAAAATATTTGTTATTTAGTAAAGAAAATGGCTGAATGATTTTATAATTGTTTTCTAGACAGAAATTTTAGCTTCTAAACATGAACATATGCTAGCGAAATATTAGCAGAATCGCAATTAATAATCAAAATATTAACTTAGATTAAAGTGGTGTGGAAAGTGAGGGCGAATGTGATATAAGTGATGTTACTAACCGCGTACGTAAGTGTTGCAAAATATTTAATAAATCTAATGATATTTTGCATAACTATGTTTTGTTGCAAGAAAAACATGGAGTTCGTCTTATACATGATGTTAAACATCGTTTGGAAATCTTTGTCTAACATGGTTATAAACTTTTTGCGTATTTATAAATGCTCACTTCAAATTAGCCACGTTCACTGAAAATGATATCAAACTTTGGACAGATGTATGTAATTCCCTAAAACCACTTGATTAAGCAAAGATTCGGCAATGTTGATAGAGCTCAAGCTCTATCTTAATACAAGTTTTTATAAATAATTTTGAAAAAGTAAAGAATGAGTTACTCATTTCATTCAATACCCGCCTTAATGAGTAACATAAAAAGTTCTTAATATGCTTGAAATCAGGATCATGTCCAACTAGCTTAAATTTTTTGAAGCATAGCTCCAAAACGGAAAGACTTTGCTAGTCAATTATTTTGTAGATTGTTCGGGAGGGAATCTGATCAGAATATTTCTGATGGACTTTGTTTTCCAATGTTTTTTAACATTATCAATACTTGAATTGTTAACTTTAACTTTAATAAATTATGAAAAATCTTCATGAATACTTCATTCTTTACTTTTTTTAAAAAAAATCTCTCATTCGAATTATTTGTTTTATTCGAATAGGAGAAAAATCGAATAATTGGAATACCCTAGTAGGTAATGAATAATGAATCAGCATAGCTTTATTTTTAAGATTTTGTTTATTGAGAATGCTTATTTCCATACAAATTTAGTGCACTACCCCCAACTATGTTCCCATCATTCATCAGCCAAAAAAAAACTGCTCATCTTTTGATGCCAAGAACGAATCAAGCCAATTTCGGATACTCTATTCCAAAGTGACGCGTATCCCGGAGAGAGCGTTCTGCATCTGCATCGAAACAAATAGTAGTCGGACGGGGCAAGGACTGCACTAAGGAGTGAGATCGAAAAATTCTTAACATACATATATGTTTATAAAAAAGAAACCACTAAACTTACAGCTTTAATTTTTTTTTTATTTGATTGAAATTATTATTACAATTTACAAAAAAAATTATTTTTATAGTTTTAATCACTAGTGATGAAATTTTGAACCTTTTTCGGAAACCCTTCCATTAACGTTTTTATAGTGCTTTCTGTCACTTTGCTCGAACATGTAGTCCATCTCCGTTTAAAATCTACCACACTTTTGGACACCTTTTTTGTACTCTTCAATTCTCTTTTAACAAGAGCCCAATATCTCTCCACTGGCCTTAGCTCCGGGCAGTTTGGAGGATTTGCCTCTCTTGGTACAAATACCACATTATTGTTCTTGTACCACTCAAGGGCTTGTTTGCCATAGTGACAGGATGCCAAGTCAGGCCAAAAATAAGTGGACACATTATGAAGTCTTATGAATGGAAGCAGCCTTTTTTGTAAACATTCCTTGATGTAAATTTCGGTATTTATAGAGCCCGTTGTAACAAATGAGTGGCTTCTTTTGCCGCAACTGCATATTGCTTGCCATACCAAGAACTTTCTGGGAAATTTTGTCTGCTTTTGGGTCCTAAACTTTTTTTCAACATTCCCTCGAGCATCAGCAACATAAAATTTTTGACCTGGAAGTTGCGAAAAATCTGCCAGAACATACGTTTCGTCATCCATTATGCAGCAAGAATATTTTTTTATAAAACTTGACTTCAATTTCCGTGCTCTGTTTTTGGCCTCTAAATTTTTAGTAGCGTTCCTGTCAGGAACTTTTTGAGCCTTGTATGTTTTTAAACCTGCATTAGCTTTAACTTTTCGTACCAAATAGTCCGAGCACTGAGCTAACCGGGCTGCTTTCCTACCGGATGTGTTGGGAGCTCTTTTGAAAATGCGTTCTATTTTTTTGGCTTT
Organism: Calliphora vicina; assembly: GCF_958450345.1. NCBI lineage: Eukaryota > Metazoa > Arthropoda > Insecta > Diptera > Calliphoridae > Calliphora > Calliphora vicina. The sequence goes on along the minus strand of NC_088780.1, from coordinate 135,321,931 downwards.
AGAAACATCATGTGGACCATTCCTTCTACCTGAACCAGGTTTTCTATCAACTGACAAGTTCTCCCGGTACTGTTTAATAACATTGGAAACAGTTTGACGGCAGACCTTTGTATGCTTGGCCAACTTTTTGTAAGACCAAGTTGGGTTTTGTTGAAAATATTTAATAATTTCAGTACGCACTTTTTTCTGGTCACTCATTTTAATCAGATTAACAAAAAAATTAATATAATTGACATTACACATAATAACTGACATGTTTTTCAAAGGTAACTTGATCAAAAAAAAATTCAAATAATACTTGGGTTAAAAAATGTAATGAAAAACGTGTGTTAAGAATTTTTCGATCTCACTCCTTATAAGGCGGGTGAAGCAAAACTTCCCAACCACTTCTTTCTAAATAGTTTTCAACAGGTATATCAACATGTGACCGAGCGCTGTCTTGATGGAATATGACTGTTTCATATCTGGCCGCATATTCTGGGCATTTTTCGGCCAATCCTCGCTTCAAACAAATCAGTTGCGTTCGGTATAGGTTACAGGTAAAGATCTGGGCGGGCTTTTTCATCACAAGTAATGGTTCGGTTCAAAAATGATTTTCTTTTATAGCGTTCAAGCAGCATTTCAGACACACAAAATCGTCTTTCAAGGTCTCTCAGCTTCAATTCGTATGGTATTCAATTTTCATGCTTTTGGTTGAAACCTGGTGCTTTCCAATGATTTTGCCAGCTTGAGTTTGACAACAATCTTCATAGAGTAATGCCTCCAATTCTTGGTTTTCAAACTTTTTTTTGCTAATGAAAAGTATTTCATAAAAATGGATGTGTATATGTATGATCCGCATGAACCCAAAAATGGCTGGACCGATTTTGATGAAATTTTCACGGAATCTTCAGAAAAGCCTTTTGGGCTACAGATTTTTGATTTTCGGTCTGTGATAAACAATTTTGATTACTCAAATTAGGTGCATGAATAAGAATTTTCCATATGAAATCTATTATAAAAAATAATATTTTAAATAACTCTCCGCATTCCACTTTTAATAAAAAACAAGCTCAATAACCAAATATAATTGAAAGAGCATTGCGAAACATTAAATACAAATCGATTGACACAGTAATGAACGAAGAACAAGCCGTTAATTATCCTATTGAATTTTTGAATTCATTGGTTGGATCGAAATGCAATATAAAACAGACGTTTTCTAAGGGCCAGTAATACGGACCGGGTTCAGCTAGTATTAAATATTTTTTGATTGAATGATTTTAGATAGCAAAAGTGAATTTAGCTGCACAGTGATTTTCGATACTTTTTTGAGTTTTTATTAATAAAATTGTTAACATTTCCCAGAATACTTTGTTGTAATTAATAAAAATAAAAAAAGTAGCCGATATTTAAAAGGTTTATTTATTTAATTCGCTGTAATTTGTTAATATTTGTGGTTTTTTGGCGACATCATTCTTTTTTCTTTTACTTGCATGTGTAGACACTATAACAAAATGTAAACATTTCGATGTATTTTCAACTTTCAAAAATTTACTATCATGTGTAAATGAAGGGTACGAGACAAACTGGCACCTTTTAATCGCCTCACATAACTCCCATATAGACCCGCTACCGAAAATCACTTTAATATGCATAAATGTTGGTATATACACAAATCAACCTACCTAATTTCATGGTGATCGGTCCATAATTGGTCATAGCTCCCATATAAGGCCCACTTCCGAAAATCGAATAATTTACGAATATAAATTATTGATATTTTAAAAGAAAACTGTCTTTGCTTGATGTCCGACCATACTTTTTTAATTGTTTTTGTAAAAAACGGCTAAATTAACGTGCTGATTCAAATGGTTAATGTTTTTTTTTCACAAATGATGACCTACCGTAAAATTTAAAAATAAATGGAAAAAAAGTTAAAACTAGGTAACTCGATTTTTCGAAAAAAAAACAAGTTAAAATGAGTGCAATGGAATCAGAAATCTTTAACATTATTTAAAATTATGTTTTGTTTAATGCGCATGCATAATAAGATAAATTCATATATAAATAATTAGTGAAATATGTTTAAAAAGTATTTTTATCGTGTTTTCAAAAAATGGAGTTACCTAGTTCCTCCAAACGAGCAGAGAATTATACCGCAAATAAGTAATGCTAATAGTAATATTCATTGTAAATTCTGTTAACTGGATTGTTTATTCTTTGTATTTTTCAATACTGAAAAAATATATTCACCCATATCGCGAATCATTATTTCACATGAAATATGTTCCCATTTCCCATTTTTCGCATAAACTTTGTTCATGTGAAAAAATTTCCCATGTTGTGAAATTTTTAAAAGCAATTTTGTAAACAATAAACAGCTGCTACGAACAAAATCAACTATTGTGAATGAAAGGTTAAGGGGAATATCACGTTAGCAATTTTCCCTTCGAGGGAAATGGATATTTCATGGGAACATAAATTTCACATGTTTTTCACGATAGGGGTGATTGGTAAATATTTAAAATTTACAATTATAATATGGTCACCTTAAACAGATTAAAACTACTTTATATTCCCTTCTCATTACTCATTCATTTATCAGCTACTGTTTCAAATACTCGTAAGTACTTAAGTTTGTAGGTACTATGAACCCAATTCACTACCTTAAACTAAAGCACCCAAAATTACTACAGTTACAGTTAATTTCTATTAATTTTAGACGTATTATTTTCATTCATAGAAAAGTCTCTATAAAACATTGCTCTCCGTAATAATAACAATAGCATTTCATTGCTCTTTTAAGCTCAATTTCAACTGAAGTGGCTCTTCAATGTACAAAATCGAAATAAAATATTAATTTTATTTTCTGTAGAGGTCTTAAACGTTCGTGTATGTTTTTGGCCATTTATTTGCTTTTGGTATTTGCCAAAGGCTTTGGCAGTGTCTTGCCAATAAAAACTCTGCTGTGTGTTAACTGAAGAATTGTAGTGAAATAAAGATGAATAAATAAAAAAATGAAAATAATTTCTTTTAAATTTTTTGGTTTAATCACGATTTTCTTTGTTCCTTAACAAAAAAAAAAATAAATGGAAAAAAATATAATTTTTTTTAAAGGAAATCAGCTAAAATTAAGCTAAAACAATAGATAAATATTCGTGATCATGTAATTTTCGATTATAAACTGTGTTTTTTCTTTCGTTGGGTTTTTATCTGCCTCGTTGGTGTGCTTCTGCTTGTTCGGATAATAATAAAGTTAAGAAATATGTAAATTAAATGGAACGTGATATAATAATCTTTGGTTGTTTTGCTGTTTGCTTTAAATCTGTCATAATATAAAATTCACCAAAAATAATCAGCCAATAAATATTTGATTTGGGCTCAATAGATATTTAAATTTCAATTTCCCTCAAAAACTTGTAACTTGAAGCTTTTCAAAGGCTTCTGAGGCAGGAAAGTGATAAATTAGTTGTTTTTTTTTTTTGATTATTTCGTAATTTGAATAAGGTAGACGAAAAAAAATCAATAACAATGCTATTAAAATTATGGTTACAGAAGTATTAAGAGGAAATCTTGAAATTTAATTATTTTTTATGTTGCTAAGGATTTTTTTGCTGTTTCTTGCAATCAAATTTAATTTAAATTCCATGTAATTTGAATTAAAGTTTTACTAAAATGTTTAGGCAAAACAATTCAGAATTTTTTTTAAATTTTTTAATGCTCTTAGAGAATTAGTTAAGTGCTATTTTTTAAAGAATTTTTTTTCGACCATCCGAAAACACTATTAATTGTCCATTAGAGTATCTGGAGGAATATTTTTTTTTGAGCATTGGGTTTAAGAATACCACTCAAATGATCCGTAATAAAATTTGTCCGACAACTATCTCGAACTAGGTCTTAAATGTTATGAGTTGATTAAGTGAAAAATATTTAAAGGTTTTGTTCCCAAAAATGTTGCCTCATTAAAGGTAAATTAAAAATCATTTCAGTCTTATTCGAAGAAAATATTGAATTTTTATTCCATTGATGAATAAAAGTTTTATGGAGCAAAATTTTTTCGAAAAATCAAAATTTTTGGAGAATTTGATTAAAACTATTTTTTTTAAATATTTTCAACATTTGTTCCTATAACAAGCTTTTCCACGAGAATGACAACAAAAACCCTAGAAACTTTTTTTCAAGATGATTTGAATATATTGTTTTACTATAAGAGAAAAATCTGTCGCGTACGGTATGTCACGTATGATATTAAATTTTATTTATTATAAAATAATCCAAAAATTGTTTTTATTTAAATATGACGGATTTTAAAGAAAAAATAGTTGGTTAAGTGTAAGAAATTAAAAGAAAACATAACGCCTCTCACGATTCGAAAATTTTCGCATATATCTACATGTACCTTAAAATTACTTCCGTTTTATGTCACGTACGATATACCCTCATTTCGCTCGATATTTTGGACAACAAGAATTAGAATTACCCATATTTCTGTTCGCGTTAATAATTTTTCATATTGATTTAAAGTAGAAAATTTAAAAAAGTCTTTAAAAATAAATTTATTGTTTGAGATTTCATATATGTAATTTTCTTGGAACTGTTAAAGTATTTATTACTGAAATACATTGTAAATAAAAATTTATAATTTAATTTTATTCACGATTTCATCAATAGTAAAAATCTTGAATATTTAAAAATGTTAAAAAATTTCAGGTGACGACAAAATTATGTATATATCAAAGTTGGTTAAAAAATTAAAATCGTTCAGGTCTTAACATTCATAATAATTTCCCTTCATATTACTTACAAAAGACACAATTTATGTAAGTTTATCAAAAAATAATGCTTCATTGATTTTTCAATACTTTCAAATTCGAAACATAATGTACAACATTTAAGGATATATTTGGTTGATAAAATTGTTAGTCCTTAGCATATTTTTATGCCCACCTAATTTTGGTATCAAGCTAAATTAACGCTTTCACTAGACACCAATTTTAATGGTATTCATACATCCCGAAATTTATCTGAAAGCAAAATATATTTAGATTTACTTGACACCTCCAATAAGAGGTGAAATTAAATTTCAACATAACAATAAACTTCGTTTCAGTCGTATTACAATTTAAACTGTCAAACGCTTTGGTATTTCGAGCTTAACGGTCCTATCATAGAGAATAGATAGGAAACTCTCCTGTCAAAAACCTAACTCAGTTATGAGAAACCTATGTGCTGAGAATTTATTAGTAGAAAAATCTATGTGAAAACAACAACAACACTCGTATGTGTAATTATTTTGAATAATTTTTTTGTTTGAGTTTTATTCTAGTTTTCGCTCTATGTTTCTGTGAGGGTCCTATCACAACGTCGAATTTTCGACTTTTTTCGATTTTAGACAAGTGCATTTGTTAAACCTTCGAATTTTTAAAAATTTTGAATTCTTGATTTTTTTAAATATTTTAATGTAAGCAAGTACGAAAGTATGTCGCTAAAGACCGACCATATAATACGCTACACTGAGTAAATGAGCAAAACACTTTTTTTATTTAATTTCAATAATTTTTTTTGTGAATGATTTTCGGAAGTTGGCCTTATAAGGAGCTATGACTAATTATGAACCGATCGCCATGAAATAAAGTCGTGTGATTTCTGTCAAAACATTGGCCTTCTCGAGACAACACATTCATACATATATCATACTTTAAGGTCCGACTGTAAATGCCAAAGATATAACGAAAAATTTAAAAAAAGCGATCCCTACGTTCGGCAATTTTTTTCGTAGTTGCCTTGCAAAAATACTTAAATAATTTTTTTTTGCTTGCAAGGTGGTATGATTATGTTTCATTCCGCCTGGTTCTTTGAGTCTTAGAGCTGACTTAGCAGAGGTGATTTAATATAGATATCAAAAGTCCTGTATATTGGAACTCATGGAACCAGCAATAGCACACAGAGAAAACAGATTCGTGATAGCAACCGAATTTGTTGCCAATCGAATGATTCTATCTTAGTGACCGAATTTTACAGTTGTGGCTACAATATTTTGGAAGTGGTAACTAAAGTTTGGTTGCCTTAACTGAAATTCTTCTTTATCAACTGACTTTCTGTTGTTAGAACTGAAAAATTCTATGTGTGCAACCGAATCATTCGATTGGCAACAAATTCGGTTGCTATCACGAATCTGTTTTCTCTGTGCAAGGCAAACTAGTTTTAGCACCTTGTATATAATAGAAACAGCATCATAGGTCCGAATACGTTTTATGACCGCTGCACAGTGGTATGAGAATAAAAAAAGAGGGAAATAACTCTGTAACTTCTAAACCCTTACGCCGATTTGAATGAAATTTCACATGCGCAAAGAGGAAGTGTAGTCGAGTTTGGACCTCATGAGCCCACCAGGACCGGGACCAGGGGTTCCCAAAGTAGGACACCTCGGGTATGTTCAATTTTTAAAATGATCCTATTACTTCGTTTGTATTCCGATTTAAAAAAACTTACACATATAGAATCTCCTCGTCGAGCACTACATAAAACTATCAATTATTTCTTATAGCTTAGGAGATATTCGCATTTGAAAATTTAATTTTCAACATTTTTACCCACCCTACTCCAGTTTTTTGGTGACCGCGGTTCCAAATAAGACCCCCTTTTTATCCAATTTTCTTTTATAGGATTAACAATAGATGAATATATCAAATAAAGAAAGAAGTGTTTAAAAATCATGACTGAGTCCAAAGTTACATGCATTTGAATTAAAAAAAATTAAAAAAGTCGATTTTTCGCAATTTTTTTGGGAAAAAAGTACTTTTATTCTTTTTAAGTTATCTAAAAAATTTCTAATGAATAATGAATTTGTACTTTTTGAAAAGCTAACTTTACGCCAAATATTTTAAATGACAAGAACATTTATAATTTTTTATACCAACGGGATCAGGTCTATTCAAAAAATGCCTATTTTTTATGTAAAATACAACTTTAGAGCAAAAATTCTCAAATCGCGTAATCGATATCAAAATATAGTAACCTAGTTTAGATGGCCTAATAAGTTCTTAATTATTTTGTAAAGGGTTCCGATAACCCCGCCCCTGGTATGGATATTATAGCCAAAAAACGAAAAAATACCATTTTTGGGATTTTTCAAGATTTTTTTGGGAATTGCGGGATACTTGATAACTAATTTCAAAATTTGTTTTTATTTTTCCATTTTAAATAGAAAAATCTACTTAACTGAGAAATTTCATTAAAAACCATTCATAAATAAAAATTTTATTTCAATTTAAAAAATGTGTATTATGCAAAATTCAATAAAAAGCATTTTTTGTCATATTTTTCAAAAAACTATTCCATGAATTTTTTACTTGTCAACAGGATTATACATTTCTGAAAAGTAGACAAAATCCTCTATCCATTGATATATAATATGTCTACCTTATATTTTTTACGTGTCAAATAAATTAGGGAAAACTTAACAACTTGCTGAGAATTTACTTGACAAAAAATAAAAAAAAATCCGACAATATTTTTGACAAAAAAAAATTAGAAAATAACAGTTATGTTGTGATTTTTGTTATAAATGTCATAATTGTTACGGTCCCTGTTTCTTCTTCTTTGGAAAAAATAAAAAAATAACAATTATTTTTGACAAAAAAATAAAAATCAGGAAAAGCATGTTATTTTATGAAAATATATGTAGTTGAAGACGATCCAAATGGTATGCTTGACATTACTCTCCGATATTTTCTTGTGATGGCTTTTTTCCTTTGAAATTTCAAGAATAATTGTTGTTTTCGGTTCTTGAGAAAAATTGCAAAAAAATTGTTTTTTATAAATTACTTCATTCAATTTTACGATGATCAGTCCTTAATTGATCTCATAAAAAAAAACAAAATTGAAATAATTTTTTACAGATTTAGAGATTATAAATATAAATAACGGTCTCGTGATCTCTGAATAGGCCCTGGAGCATTTGGAGACTGACACTAATTTTCATCAAAAAATCATCTTCGACAATAAGGCCGATTTCTGGATGAATGGGTACGTCAACATACAAATTTTTCGAATTTGGAACGATACCAATCCACAATCCACGATACCAAGTCACAGTTTGTCGTAGATTTTGGCCTATATTTCTTTAAGAATTACGTCGGCCAATCCATCACCGTCAACGGTGAGCGCCATAGGTCAGTGATTACCAACTTCTTTTGGCCTAACTACATGTGGTTTCAACAACTCATTGGACATTCTGCAGGTGCGATTTGAGGGCATGGTCATATCTCACACACACCTTGTTTTATTTTAATTAAAATACAGGAAGCTCTTAAATAAATAGAAATCTTTCATATAAATTATTGTATGTAGGGAAAGCGAACATAATTGATCTTCATATTGTACAAAGATCGGTTGAGAATTGACCTTAAATTCCATTTAAGATATAAAAAATCTTGTAATGTTATTACAATTTATTAAAAAATTCAATATATATTATCTTTTACTTTCCAAATGGTTTCACTGTGTGTAAAAATATTTTCTACCAATACAATTAAGTATGTAAGTATCTGGAAATTCTCAAAGTTTTTGGAAATTTTTCTTACCATAAACTCATTTAAAAAATAGTTTTCTTCATTTCTTTTATTGACTTTTAAATGCGTTAATATTATGCAACCATCATCATTCAGGCATCCATTTATTCATCCTTTCAAGGTGAAATCGCCCAAATACAAGAAAGCAACATCTACAACAACAATTACAAGCGGAAATTCAATGGCTAAAACTTGTTTAACTTATTTCTTCTTTTCTTTTTGCATCTTTTAGTTTTTATTTCTGCTTAACTTAAGGATGCAAACGAGACTTGTGTGTGGTTTGTTGATTTTAATCTCCAACATGCAGTTGAAAGTTTAAATAATGACTCCGGAGTGGAGGTGGTGGTGGTTTACGCAAAATGTTGTTAAAGAAATGCAAACAAATTCCTGCAGAATTAAAAATTTATGTAAGTTGTGTGTACGTACAACCAACCATGTCTTAAATGCAATCGATGTCATTAAAGTAATTAAATTAAAAGATTAAAGAAATGAAAAATAAAAAACATTCAAAGTGATGCATGATTGTTGTGTCATTTAAAACTTTTAAAATGCAAGTGTTTCTTTTTTATTTTACTTAATAAAAATGTTACTTAACTTTTATTGAGAAGATTTTTACAGGGAATTGTGGTTATTGTTTAATTGTTTTAGTTAATCTCTGGTAGTTTTATTTAAGAGGTACGGATTTTGTCAATCAGGTGGTTTGGTATACGAAATAGTTTTCATAAAAGATGTTTGGGAATTAAGCTGTTGTTTTTTGTGTGAAAGCCTGTACAATTGATGTGCTAAATATAAAAAAATGTTTACAAATGTTCTTCAGTTCCCTACCTGCGATTGAAAATCAAAATTTCAGAAATTGTTGTAATTTGGCACACTGTTTGTTGTAATAACTCATATCTTCAAATACAATCTACTGAAATTACAACTCTTTTTCTATATACATTCCAAGTTTTAGAGAAATTTGACCAGTAGTTTATAAATTACATATGGCCTTTTCCATGGTCAAGAACGCGACATTCGTATGTTTTGAAATACAAATTTTAAATCTTAACAATTTGGTACTTGTTTTAATTAATCGAAAACATTCAGGTAGCATTATGTTGGTTGCATACGGCTGGTTATGCGTTTTAGTTGTTTCAAATATAGAATTTATATTAGCAAAAAACATGGGATCAATTACGCATCTAGAACAAGTGGTAGGCAAAGAAATTGATATGAGCAACCATATATTTTTCATGTGCCTATGTCAGAACTCCCAGTTGGTGCCTTCTGTAAATACTCCGGGTGTGATGATCTCATCACCTTCATTGATTAGAAGATGATGTTGATTATTATACAACTGGAGTGGCTAACTGACAAGGCTTCAAGGGGCGAAACCGGGGCTCCGATGTGCACGGACCTCATTTCTGGAAAGAACTTAATATTTTTAAGTTCGAAGCTGACCTGAGTCTTATCAGGTACAGCGGGGATCCTATGACCCCAGGACTTTTAGTCTTGTAGGAAATGTATTATTGTAGTGGCATCTGTGATGTACTGGTTATTGGGTTTGGTTCTCGGTCGAGGTCGATTGTGTGTGAGTCGTAACACACACGTTGACTTTTATCGACAGGCGCTCATATAAATCTAAGACAGCAATTTCACTTTGAATCGTAAAATTCAATTCGTCGACATCAAGCTATGATTTTTGTAATTTTGTGTAACTTTTCGTATGAGTTCGGATTTTGATTCGGTGAATTTGCAGAAAGCGAAGGGATATTGATTGCAGCTGATCGAAATGTCAAACGGCAATTTCACTTTGAATAGTAAAATTCAATTTGTCGACATCAAGCTATGATTTTTGTAATTTTGTGTAACTTTTCGGATGAGTTCGGGTTTTGATTCGGTGAATTTGCAGAAAGCGAAGGGATATTGATTGCAGCTGATCGAAATGTCAAGCAGGATTGCCAATGTCCAGCAATTGTTTGGAAAATGCTTCTCCATGTTCACAGTAAATTTGAGTTTCCTGACCTGTTTCTACAAAACGGACGACTTTATTGGCTGGCGTTGAATGTGAAATCACTGGCAATGTTTGCCGAATATTACCTGTCAACAGAATCATCGCAGCACCAAACCGTCTTTGATTGTTTCGTAAATCTTGCAAGGTATTCTCTAATGCCTCCAAAGACTTTTTATGCGCCATTGTACACTCATACCAAACGATCTGTTTGCTTTGCTGCAAAACTTTGGCTATCGCGAACTGTTCTTGGAAATGCTGCATGTTGGTCATTCATTGATTTGCATATTCAGTGGCAACTTGAGTGCTGAATGAGCAGTTCGACCGACTTCCAATAACGTAGCTACAATTCTTGATGAAGCAAGTGCAATATCATTCTGCCAAAATCAACGCGATCAAAAAAGTTTTTCCAGTTCCTCCGGAATTCGATTTCCTTGTTTCTATTCTATAGCATTTCGTAGTATAGCAGCGTTTGGGCCAATTCATCACTCCGGCACATTTCAAAAAATCTAGTCAATGTTGTATATGGTCGATCAACTCGTTGTAATACATTCGTTGGAATTCTCCGCACTAACTAGAATCACATCCATATCTTTGGTCACATAATTGCAGATATATTTGATAAGTCGGCGTATTAGTGGGCGTGAATAATTTTTCTTTCTGTTTGTCGATTACTGAGAACACTTAAAAGCAAATTAGCCAAATCGGTCCTGGCGTACTGCGATTTTAGATATATCGAAAAAAAGTAAAAACTTATATTGGATTACTACGAATTTAGATAAATTTAAAAAAACAGGGCATGGTCAATTTAAGGAAAAAAATATCCAAATCGGTCCAGCTGTTCTCAACTGATGCAATTACCAACGAACGATATTTGATTTTTATTTATATATAGATTATGAATATTCAAGTCATTTTCTGAGGGGGCCTTTTATGGGAACTAGAAACAAATGTTACCGGATTTTCGCCACACTTTACACTATAATTTCCGAGTACTTAGAACTAATTTGTGCAAAATTTTATCAAAATTTCCCACTATGCGACCAAATAGGTCTCAAAGGAAAAGACGCTAGCTTTCTTTTGAGCAAAAGAGCCCAAATTGTAAAAAAATTTCGGTTTTGCAAAAAAAAAAATTTTAAATTTCTATTTCTTGAGTTACAAAATATATATTTTGATAGATATCCCACTCGCATTCCACTAAGAGTCCAAAATTATCTTAAAGGAATGGACCTAAGCTTTCTTTTGAGCAAAAAAAAATTGGAAAAGGGCCCATATTGGAAAAAAAGTTCTATTTTGCAAAAAAAAATCAAAAATTGTATGTCTTGAGTTACAAAATATTTATTTTGATAGATATCCCACTTGCATCCCACTAAGCGACCAAATAGGTCTTAAAGGAATAGACCCAAGCTTTTTTTTTGAGCTAAAAAAAAGTTGCAAAAAGGGTCCATTTTGAAAAAAAGTCAAAAAATTCTTGATTTTGAAAAAGAAGTCAAAAATTGTATGTCTTGAGTTACAAAATATTTATTTTGCTAGATATCCCACTCGAATCCCACTAAGCGACCAAATAGGTCTTAAAGGAATAGACCCAAGCTTTTTTTGAGATAAAAAAAATTTCAAAAAGGGTCCATTTTGAAAAAAAGTCAACAAAATTTTTGATTTTGCAAAAAAAGTCAAAACTTGTATGTTTTGAGTTACAAAATATTTATTTTGATAGATATCCCACTCGCATCCCACTAAGCGACCAAATAGGTCTTCAAGGAAAATATCTAAGCTTTATTTTAAGAAAAAAAGGGCCCATTAAAAAAAAGTCAAAAATGTTTTTGATTTCGGAAAAAAAATATTAAAATTTTTTTTTAAAGATTGAAGAAAGAGCTATCTAAGCTATTTGGGACACATTTTGCTAAGAACAATAGGTAATAATATACATGGATAAGATAAAACACCAGCTTGGCCAAAATGTCAAATTTAGACCCCATCAAACTTAGGGAGTTCTCGACCGATCTTATTGAAGAATTGTGTCTGAGTTACTATCCAATAGAACTAACCTTGGTGCAAATTCCGATCGGAAGACATCGATTTCAAACGTTGGTTCACTTGACATGAAATGCCTCATATATTACTGTGGGTTTACGACAAATATTGTGATGTTTTAGAACGATCAGGGTATTGATAACAAACGATAATTTAGCTACAAGAATGTGACTTTAGAACATGAACAAAATCAAATAAATAATTTGCCGTTAATATAGCTTGGTTTGACCTATTTTTTTTTAAATTAATTTATTGTTTATAGAAAGATTTCATAAGATGTTTGCAATCACGATATAAAAGGAAAAAACCAGGACAACCTCGATTTGTGACCTATATCTGGATTATTAAGTCATTAATATAGACAATGTGGACATCTAATGATAGATATTTCAAAGGCTTTTGCAACGACGTATATAAGACCATAGTAAGTTGGACCTCCAATGGGTCAAAATCGGAAAAAATATTTTTTAACAAAATTTTTTTTTTCGCCAAACATTTTTTTTCACTAAATATTAAAAAAAAAAATTTAAAAACTATTTCGAAAAAAAAACAATTTTGGAAAAAAAGAATTTTAATTTTGTTTACCTAAAAATATTTAAAATTTTTATTTTATACATATTATAATTTGGTGAAGGGTATATAATATTCGGCACCGCCGAATATAGTTCTCTTACTTGTTTTTATATAATTTTTATTTTCGGACCAAAAAAAAACAGATTTTTTATACAAGGATATCCATGAAATTCAACATTACCTTTCCCAGTAGAAAGAAAGTTCAATGTCCATCCCCTCTCCTAATAATTACTGTGCATTCAACTGCAAATGGTTTGGAATGTGTTTGTTTTTTGTTGTTATACATATTTATTGTACCTTTTTGTTTTGTTCAACTATTATTTCAATGATCATTATTTACATTTTAATTTTTTTTTTTGATTATTTTGCTGTTTACATCCATTTTTGTCATTTGATGTGCGGTTTGGTTTTCATTTCTCACAATGTGTATGAGATTCATACATATCTGTACATATCAGTTATGCTGTTGGTTGATGTTGTGCATCTTTTCGATTATTTACCCAGATTATTATTTATAATTGATTTTCGGTAAACAATCAGATAGTGTTTCAGTAGAAAGATGTAAGTGATTATTTTAAGATAAAATAGGGAGTTACTTACTGCATCTGACTTGTAAAGTTTATGATGGCAATCTTATATCAGGAGGCGGAATTGTTATAATTTATTACAAATTTCATGAATAAAACAAGCTTTATTAAGGAACACTCTAAGTAAAGAGTGAGTCAGAAAAAACTTATACTTTAAGTTATGTAAAACTTAAATCGTTCAATATAAAATTCTTGAAAATACATATGTAAATTTATTCTAATATTGTACAAATTCATTTAACATTAAAATGTTGTTGGCATATTACTCGGTATTTAAAAATGTATCTACTTTTTCCGGAAAACCTCCCATTTAGTTGCTTCCGTTACCTTTTAGAGCGAGATGGTCCATAACTTTCCTGTGTTCTTTAATTCTCTTCTTACAAGAGCCCAATACTTCTCCACAGGCCGAAGTTCTAGACAGTTGGGTGGATTTGCCTCCCGTAATACAAAATTGAGATTATAGTTTGAATACCACCCAACGGCATTTTTCCATAGTGGCATGACGCAAATTCGGGCCAGAAATATGAAGACACTCTGTGTAAAAGCCTGCGTGTTTATCGTGCTTGATGTCACACATTATTGGCTTCTTTTGCCACAACTGCAAATGGCTTGCAGAATTTTGTTGGTTTTTCTGTCCGGTATGGTTCTTCAACATTACCTCGTCCATTAGCCACATAAAAATCTTGATCCTGAAGTTGTCAAAAGTCTGCCAGTACTTAAGTTTCATCATCCATCACAGAACAGGTGTTTTTTTTACAAAATTTTAGCTCAATTTTTTCGCTTGTTTTTTTCTTTAAAGTTCTTTACCGCATTGCAATCTGGAACTTTCTGAACTTTATACGACTTCTAAAACATTAGCTTTGGCTCTGTGCACAAACGAATCAGAGCATTTAACTTTACGAGCTGATTTTCTGATACAGTGCAAGCTCGGTTTACGCGACGGCTTAGTTTTTAACATTGCAGGTTCCATAATCGCGACAGTTTAACAAAATTTGATTACAATGTCTATAACCAGGGAAAAAGGAAATCCCCATCATTTGGTATGTTAATCTTTTTAGATGAATTTGATCTTCAATTTTTTCAGTTTATTCGTGACATTTGTTGTGTAAATATACGTATCTTCCAATATGTGAAAAGTTCATCATATCTCAAAAAATAGAGATTTTGAAAAAAATTCAAAAGTGGAGATTCCCTAAATTCAGTTTGTGTGAATTGTTGCACAAGTCTTCGGCATTATGAAACAAGAAAATTAATTAAAAATGTTCGTACGTTTAATAGAAGAGGCCCTGGCAAACGTCGCACCCTAAAGAAAGCGAGAAAGCAACGATTTTACGATCAAGAGCCAGTCATTTGTATCCAAAAATTTACCAAACCAATTCAGGTTTCAATGTCACACAGTGGGGTAGATAAATTTTTTTTTTTTGGAAATAAATCTGGCATTTCTAAACGACTCATCCGATCGGGATAAAATTTGACATGAACGTAGCCATGGTAGTATTCGAGTTTAAGTTATTAAAATGGGCCCTCCAAATAATCCAGGGACTATGGGAGCTCAAAGTAGGGTAGCTTCTACGTGTAAAATTTGTTTGATTCCCATCCGATTTCAAAGTCTTTTATATTTTTGGAAAGTGCTCGGCTAGATCTTGAAAAAAACATGCTTGCGTCTGCTATTTACCTCTTATAATTTCCGAGTTATAGGCATTTCACAAAAAAATTAAAAATTTTGTCATACCTTGGTCCGCTTTTTTAAAAATATATTTGTTGGTTTGACAACTAAATTAAAAATAACATACAAAAGATTTTAGAGCAATATCAATTATGGATCCAAAAATAAACGATTTTCAATTTAAATATTCAAAAAATAGTTGTTTTTTGGGCGAAAAGGTGACTTAACTCTTTTTTTATTAAAAATAAACTTTCTTTAAGAACATAGATATAAGAATTTTATATTTTTCTGTAAGCTATCTTTACGAAAAACATTTTGGTATAAAAAAATGTCCTATTTTTCGAGTATGTCGCCTCTACGCCCCACAGAGGGATGGCTTCATACATTTTTTTGCAAAAATTATAAGGAGTGGTCGTAGAGCGCTGAAATTTACCAATGAGAATTATATGGGCCAAACTAAGAAAAAAATAAAATTTTATCAAAATCGACCACGCCCAACGCCCACTGCCCATACAATCCAAATTGATTTTTTCGCATAAAATTGTTTATATCCAAGAAAAAGTCTAGAAATTTCGTACATATATTTTCTGAAACAAAAGAAGAATGCATGATAAGTTTTATTAAAATCGGCCACGCCCATCGCATACCGCCCATGCAATCCAAATGCAATACATTTTTGTGCAAAAATTATAAGGCCTATACATAGATAAGAATTTGTTTGATATTTCGTTTATTATTCGTCAAACAATTTTTAGTTTTCACCCTGTTCCGAAAACTATTTTTTTTAATCGAAACAAGACACTCCCACTTTTAATTTTATTAAAAAAACATATTGGGGGAAAGTGGGGCCACATTTTATTTTTTCCATGGAAAATCGAAAATAAAATAATTTTTAGAGACTTATAGATTTGGGCATATCTTCTTAACGGTTTATGATATCCCCATCTTTTTTATGGAGAAATTTTTGACACCAAAATCCCCTTGCGTTAGTCGCAATCATTTTCAATCGAGACTAGTCACAATGTAACAAATTGATATCAATAAAAGAAAGGCGCGTTCGAAAACATAAATACAATATTAAATTCAAACACCCTAACTATAAAAGAAATTTTAAAGTTAATTTTTGTTGAAGTCGACTTTATTTTAAAATAGATTTTTTGCTTTTATTTGAAAAAAGCTTCAAAACTTTTTTCAACATATATGTACATTCAAATAAATGAAAATATTTTTCAATGAATGTAAATATCATAGACTAACATAGACCCGAATCAGCTGTTTTTAGCAATATGGCGGAGGCAAACAAAAAAAATTTACGAAAAATTAACAAAAGAAAATGTATAATAAACTACGGTAGATTTAAAAGAGGGACAAACATATAAATTTATCTTTCTATATCTCGTCTCACACACTCATCGATTTTTTACTACATTTTATTTTTTCTCTCGCTCTAAGATCTCTCTTAATGGTGGAATTGAAAAAATGGTAAACAAAACCATACGGTTCGATATTACTATTTTGACAGCTGTCAATGGTTTCTTATCTGGGTATCTGTGGTAAATATAAAAACGAAATTTCAAAAAATTAAAGAAACAAACAGCCTGACTACAAAAGCCTTAAAGTCGATTTTAAGTCCATAAAGTTGACTATTATTTTAAATTTCGTACCATAATACAAATTTAAAATGTCGTTTTACCCCCTGTCTATACTTAACAAATTTTTATCATGATAAACTTCAAAATGGTTGTCTAGATAAAGAATTATCAGGTATAGTCTCCATTTATTAGTATTATTGCTTCGTTATGATAAAATTGTTAGTGCTTTTGCTTAGTCAATTTTGTCTTGAC
The DNA here is from genome assembly GCF_958450345.1 of Calliphora vicina. Taxonomy (NCBI): domain Eukaryota; kingdom Metazoa; phylum Arthropoda; class Insecta; order Diptera; family Calliphoridae; genus Calliphora; species Calliphora vicina. The sequence goes on along the minus strand of NC_088780.1, from coordinate 135,304,685 downwards.
AACAAATGTCATTTATTGTTATGATGAATATTTGTCAAGTATAGACAGGGGGTTATTATTTAAAAAAAAAGCTTTTTGTTTTGAACTTTTGTTGAATTAGAACTAAAATTTGATATTTAGATGGCGCTATTATTAAAATAGTGCTTATTTTATATAAAAAAAAGCCATATACTTTTCAATTTTGAATTTTAAACAAAGGAAGTAAAAACATGTAACACAACAGCGAAAAAAAGTAAGACAAAATTTGTTTTTAATAAAGTCAAAATATGCTATTAAACAGTGAAATATGCTCTAAAAAATCAATCTCTTAAATCGAATATATAAAAAAAATTTGCATTTAAGGGTAAAATATGCAAAAATATGCACTAACAAATCGATGCCAAAATTCTTAAATAGTTCTGCAACGTGTAAATATCTTATCCATGTGCCCATTAGACTCACCAGAAAAAACATGCATTTGCATATTTTGGTTTCCCTGATTATTATTTTGAAAACTCTTTTGGAAATTTCTTTATTGTTTAACTGTAAAAATATGATCAAAATATACTTTTTCTTCAAGATTTACTTGATCTTTATCATTATTACTTTTTTAGGCATGTGACTAATAAACTAGAAATATTAATGGACGAAATGTAAAGTTTTGACATACACTACTTGTTGGTTCAGTGCCATATGTATCGAAATGCCAAGGTAATAATGATCTTTGATAAAGCTATGCATGTACATATGAGTAAAATCAAAACTTTTGGAAAATTTAACTAAAAATATTTTTAAAATTATGTTTCTTATGTTACGAACGCTATTGTGTAGTTATATTGTATGTACGCCGATGCTTAAGCATAAATTTTCTCATTGCGCGCAAAAGTTGATAATTAAAAATAAAGCTTTTGTTTAATTGAAATTAAAATGATGCCAATTCATAGAACTTTCTGAGAACTATCAACGTATGTTAAAATATTTATTAAAATGCAGTTTTAATTCTTTTGCTCGAATGCGTCAATAGAAAGAAATATTTATTGTTTAAAAATGTAATATTAGAAGTAATTTGCAATGCATTGCATACAAATTAATTAAACATTAATGTAGGTTTAACAATTGCACTACTCTTGCGAATGAAAGGATATAAGTTTTTCCAAAAAAAATGTTTCCCCGATATTTTAATGTGAAATAATTAAAAATATCTGTTTTGAGGTTATAAAAATATATTTTTCTTGATAAGTCATTTTAATGCCCATTAAAATAATTTTAATGTTATTCATACATCGCGGTACACAGTGGGGTCTATAGAAAAAAAAGTGGTAATAAATTTCAATCTTCTAAACTATTTTTCCGATTACAAAATAATAGGACATAGAGGAGGGCAGAGGCATTAAGAAAATTAAATTTGTGACCAGCCTGTGAGAATACAAGTTGAGATAAAGGGCGTCAAAGTCGACCACATCTGCTTAGGAAAACTTTGTACAGCTTGTAGCTTATACAAATGTGGATACATTTCAATCAATGAAACTTTGTAAGGTAAAGAAACTGCTGGGGGTCAATTCTAGTTCAAAGAAACGTTGGAATGAAAAGTTGTTTCAGATTTTCATAATAATTTGGATTCCTGTTCAGTGGAAAAATTAAAGCAAATGTCAAACAATTTTCATATAAAAAAAGGGTAATGAAATAATATATTTTCATTGTTTCACAGCACTAGCAATTCTTGTTTTGTGGAATCGTCCAATTAACTGTTAAAATTTTTTCATTTGAAATTTATTTATAAGTGAAAAATATGAAGAAAATAGCAAGAGCAAAGCACACGAAATTTTAATACATTTTTGATGGAATAATGTTGACGTTACACAGTGGTTTAGAATATTTTTTTTTTGGAAATAATTCAGTATCTTTGGAACTATTAGAGATATTATAACGAAATTTCACATGGCTTGAGCTGAGGTGTTTTCGAGTTGATTTACATTTGTTCAGCTTCCTATCGCTAATGGGGGCCAGTGTGTAGCCCCTTAAATTTGGTCACCTCGGGTCGCAATTTTTTTTTTTAAAAATCGCCAAAAATCCTTTTAAAGAAGTGGCCACTTAAAATCCGTACGCACTGTAATAATCATAACAAAGCTCCCAGTTATCAAAATGGAAAAAGATTTACATATGTTTTTAACAACAAATCTACCGCTTTTCTACAATGAATTGCGAGTCATTATGTTTAGTTTTAAAAAGTGTAGGCACAATGGAAAAAGAAGCTAGTGATAAAATTGTGCACAAATATCTAGAAAATCCGACTTTGTCGAGTTAAAAGAAACCCATAATCTGATTTTTGGCAGATATCAGGTCAGAAATTTTACATCTCGGCAGCTCGAGGTTGTGTGGTCTTTAAATATGAATACGTAAAATTGAACAAAAATATTAATTTGGCCGGCAATCCGGAGTTGCTGTTAGAAGAGTCAAGATTTTCAGAAATGTTATTAAAGAATTTTCAGAATTATATATAAAAAGATAGTTTGGAAAAGCGATTGTTGTCATTTATAAGACATCACACATCTGATACAAAGTTTTAGTCAAGTTGTCATTATTCAATGACAAGTTGTCATTACTCAAATACAACTATGAAGTGGTATAATGAGAATAATATTGATGTTATAGCAAAACACATCAATTAAACAAATTTCCCAAATCTTCGTGCAATCGAGATATTGTTAAACGTAAATTGAACAAGTAAGAGTACTATATTCGGCCGTGCCGAATCTTAAATACCCTCCACCTAAATATGATGGTATAAAAGCTGAAATAATATAACAATTGTTAGAAAGACTAGTTTACGAAGAAGATATTTTATTTCAAATGTACAAAAAATTGTATCTAATTCAGCAATTTATAACTGAAATTCCTATTAAAACGTATGAAATTTAAAAATATATATACTTAATAATTAGTTAATACGTTTGGATCAACATTTTTCCCTTTTAACCTCAAGTGAAGAAATAGAGTATAAACAAGAGTGGACCTTATATGGGAGCTATGTCGAATTATGGACCAATATTTAAAAAATCCTGTAGTACGATTCTTGGAAACAAATTACTGATCGGTGGAAAATTTTGGTTCAGTATAGATTTTTTTGGATATTTGTGCAGGTTAATGTGTTTTCCTGAAGTGGTTCTTATATGGAGGTTATAACCAATTATGGGCCTATCATCATAAAATTTGGTACATCGATTTTTGTATATATAGAATAAATTTGTTTTGAATTTCAACCTGATAACTATATTTGTAAGAAATTTATGAGGATATTAGTGATTTTCGGGAGTGGACCTTATATGGGAGCTATGGTTAAATATGGACATTCACAAAATCCAGAAGTATGATTACTGGATTCAAATTACTGGATCTGTGATTACTGGATTCAAATTACTGGATCTGTGCGTAATTTCATTTTGATATCGATATATTTTTAATATTTTTTAAGGTGAATATCTTTTTTCGGAAATGGGCCTTATAGGGGAGCTATGACCAATTATCGGTCAATCTGCATAAAATTTGGTACAGTGATATCTATATATATGAGTATTATTTTTGTCGAATTTTAGCATGATAAATGTATTTATAAGAGATTTATGAGTACTTAACTGACTTTTGGAAGTGGACCTTATATGGGAGCTATGGTCAAATATGGACCAATATTCACAAAATCCAGTAGTATGATTTCTAAATATAAACTATGGATGTGTGTGAAATTTTGTTTTGATATTGATATTTTTTAGAAATTTATGTAGGTTATTGCGTTTTTCGGAAGTGGTCCTTATATGGGAGCTATAACCAATTATCGGCCGATCTTCATAGAATTAGGTACAGCGATTTTGGTATATATGGGGATTATTCATGTCGAATTTCAACTTAATAGCGATATTTATAAGACATTTATGCTTATTTAAGACATTTTCGGAAGTGTACTTTATATGGGGGCTATGGTCAAATGTGGGCCGATCCACGAAAAATTTTGTAATATAATTTCTTTTACCACGAAACTTATTTTTGCTGAATTTTATGTGGAAATTCCTATTCTGTAGGCATTTATAGACCATAGAACCATATTTCGGGAAGAAATTTGTATGGGGGCTAGGAGAAATCATGGACCGATTCTTATAATTTTCACCAGAGTTACTCCTTTTATCATAAATGTAACGAGTGCAAAATTTTATGATATTAGCTGCAATATATTTACAAAAAATGTCCCAAAATATGTGAAAATTATCAATTTTTTTTTGAGGTTGTCCCACATTTTCATTCATAACTTTGGTTCCACTAAACCGATTTCGCTGATTTTCAATACCAAACTGCTTAGGACAATAATAAACATTTGTCTTGCAACTCTACTAAGTTTGTTTGCGTATTTTGGACGTGAGCGTGTTTTACACAGACGGACAGACGGACAGACGGACAGACGGACAGACAGACGGACATGGCTCAATCGACTTAGAATTTCATAAGGATCAATAATATATATACTTTGTTGGGTCTCAGATGAATATTTCTCAATGTTACACACGGAATGACAAACTTATATATACCCTCATTCACCACTTATGGTGGTGGAGGGTATAAAAAGAGTGCAGGTAATAACCAGATTTTGATGAGAACAAAGTGGAATAAATATGCTGGAATAACGGTAGAAGTGGGAAGTAAAGTTGTGCAGCTATTAATAGGAGGCATAACAAGAAAGGCCAGAAAATGTATTCGAAATAAAGACACATAAACCTGCAGCTATATTATTTTTAAAGCTTAATAATTTACCTTTAATTTCATGTATACAATGTTAACATACGTTGTTTCATTTAAAAGTTATGCTAGTTTTAATCCATCCGGATTTTAAGTGGCCACTTTTTTATGAAGTGTCCTTGAGACGATCTACAAGTGTAGGTTATCTCTATTAGTTAAAGAGATATTCAGGTTTTTATTTTTTTTTTAATTTTGCTCCATATTTTTATGTTTTTTTAGATATGGCGGACCTACGGAGGATCAAAATTTGTTTTTAAAATATCAGCTATATTGGTGATAAAATTATTATAAATAAAATAAAAATTTTGCTAACAGTTGGAACTTGTAAAAACGGCCGCATTTTTTACGTTGTTTTTTCAAAAAAAATCCATATAATTTTTGTTTTGTAGAAAAACATTTTCTTCGGGACTATATAGAATTTGTATATGATCCGAAAAGATAACTTAATGCAAAAGCGTGTAAAGAAAAAATTGGCTCACTTAAGGGGACATATCACCCCCCAGACCTATCCAAACTTGGCCAATTTTAAAAAAAAATTTCGGTCACCAAGGCATATTTTCAAACAAAAAAATAATATGTCTGATACAACAACAAAATAAATTATTTAACATGTATTTTGTTGTTGCAAGAGTTAGGTTTCTGACAATTACGTCTCGTCTCTATGTTAGCATATGGTTGACATTACTACGTTAAGTAGTATAAAGTTTTATTAATATTTATAAATAAACTTTTTTTTTTTTAGCGGTGACCCTTAATGATCTAGGTGGGACCCAAAAGGAATGCAGCAGCCAGCACAATAGTTTAGGAAATGCACGACAGTTGTCATGTCGAATGGAGTTTGACCATCGCGAATCGTTTTACTCTTTCTAAAGAAGCAAAATACGTTATTGATTCCACTTTCGATTGGATAAATGTTTGTTGTATAACCGGTTTTGAAATACTAATTCTGGTTAAGCCGTTAGAGTCGTACTAAATCTCTTTAAGAACGTGCTGGAACAATGGACTCTAATGATTTCCTTTGGTAGCCTTATTATTCGATTAATCGAATTATCATTACTCTAATGAATACCCCAGTATCTAAATACTTATACATACCTGTGCTGCATGTAAGCACATTTGTAAGCAAGACCCATGAATTTTTTTCAAATCTCGAACAAAAATAACTAGTGTTTAAGTCAAATAATAAGTAGTTATCAATTTGCTCCAATATTACTTGCTGGCTTACTAGGTAAGTAAAGTTTGTATGATTTATCACAAGTCACCCTGTTGAAATCCTTATAAAATTGTGCTGGTTGGTGTGTTTAAATGTTTTAACGTTAGCAGAGCTTGCTGTTTAAACGTCTTCAATAACTTTTAGAGGATTTCTTTAAAACAGTCTACATACGATGAGCATGCATTTATTATTTAACTTTAATGTTTATCGTAAATATTTTGATTTTTGTTTATTTGTTGATGACTTTTTTCAGTCAACAATGTTGCCATTTGTTATAAATAATATTTGTTTAGTTGTTGTTGTTGTCTGTTTACAATTTGTTATGCAGTTTTATTTCTGTTTTGTTTTTGTTTATTTTTGTTGTTGACATTGCCAAGTACAATTGTTTGGTTCGTTGCTGTTGTCAATGAGTTTTGCGTTACGTCTTCTATTTTAGTTTAGCTTATTTTTTTTTTGTTTTGTCAACGAACTGTTCATTTAATCATGTGTTAATGTGAGAAACAGCTTCAGGAAAATACAGCCGTAGAGCAAATGAAGAAGACCATAATGGTTTAGGAAAACACATAATTAATGTTTTACTTCCGGTCTGTTGTAGATTTGTGAGTGACCAACCGACAGAAACAAACATGTTGCTGCCAATCAGCCAGACGTCGATGATGACGTTGATAATGTCGATGGTGACAATAATTTCGGATTATGATGTTGACGTTGTTGATGTTGTTGTAAGTACAAATAACAAGGATGGCCATTAAAACGGAATTGGCATTGAGGTTTTTGCTAGTTAAGTTTGTGCAATTACAAGTTATATGCAAAAAATATGTATATAAATTTAATTGCTAGGCAACTGTACCGCATTTGTGTACGATTTTGTAACATGTTGCAGGACTATGTTAAATGTCGCAAGTAAACAAAAGTGAAGTTATGCGAAACTAAATTTGTGTAGTTTCCCACAATTTCCTTTTCTAACAGGCAAACTAATGGAAGCAAATTCACAATAATTATTACCTTCTCATTTTGAATGACTCTTTATGCCTTGATAAAAACCGAACATTTTTATACAAGAAATCTAGAGAACACACCGTGACTCGTTCTCATATAACGACTGGAACAAAAACAGAAGGCATTATTGTAGTTCTACGAAATTTAGCACAACATTGCAAATAGAAATATTGAAGAAATATGCAAAGTTTTAAACAAAATTTGCTCAAGAACTCATATACCTCCCATATAAAACATAAATACTAAAAAATTCTGATAATTGGTAGTATTTACGAGGATAAAATATTATTTTCTTTTTCAACATAGTCAGTCACCTTTGAGCTCTATGTACTTTGTCCAACGTTTCTTAAATTTTTGTGTCCCTTCCAAAAGTCAAATCTCTATCTGCAGAGATATTTTTTTATGTTTTGGAAACAAGAAATAGTCACTAGGGGCTAAGTCCGGAGAATATGACGGAAGAGGGCATTTCGTAGCCTAATTATTGGATTTTTGCGGAAAGCTTTCATATATCCAAGTGATCATTCAAAATTGAAGCCACTGAGCCATGTAAGATGCCGGCCTATGGCCTCCATAATCTCTCGCACTTTTAATGTTCGAAAACTTTCAATGCAAAAAAACAATAAATATCAAGCTTTTAAAAGAGAAAGGGAAACTGTTTGTATAAGGCAGAAGAAGTTGCACAATAGAAACAAATATTATGCTAAATAATAGCTATATATACATATGTATATTCTAATATTTCTAGTAAAACTGGCAAAATAAAATAAAAGATATAAAAAGTAAGCAAACGAAATCAAAGCATATTTTCTGTTATTGTTAAAAAAATATAAACACCAAAATTTAAAAAACAAATTGTACTAAATTTTTTATTATATTTTACTATTTTTTACTAGGAATAAAAAGTAGTAAAAGAGAAAAATATTACAGCCTAACTACAAAAAAATTAAAGTCGATTTTAAGTCAATCAAGTTGACTATTATTTTAAATTTCGTACCATAAAACAAATTTGAAATATAATTTAAAATATTTTTTTATTTAAAAAAAAACCTTTTGCGCAGAGTACAGGTCGCAATTTTAAAGATATTTCGATAAAATTTGGTACATATTATTTTTTCGGCTCAAGGACCAAGCCTGTTGAAACTGGCTGAAATCAGTCCATTATTTCAACTAGCCCCCATACAAATGTCCTCCCGAAATTGGACTTTATCGGTCATAAATGTTTAATTTATATATGTATCTACACAAGTTCCGCTCCAAATAAGTTTTATATACACAAATTTCGTGCCACCAAATTTAGTTACGATCGGTCCATAATTAGTCATAGCTCCCATATAGACCCGCTTCCGAAAATAACTTTAACGTGCATAAATCGCTTAAAAATGTGGGTATACTCACAAAATTCAACATAGTAAATTTTCATATAGACACAAATCACACGACCTAATTTCATGGTGATCGGTCCATAATTGGTCATAGCCCCCATATAAGGCCCACTACCAAAAATCAATCAAAAATATAAATTATTGAAATTTTAAAAGAAAAATGTTTTTGCTCTTTTACTTAGTGTAGGGTATTATATAGTCGGGCTTGACCGATCATACTTTCTTACTTGTTTTTTATTAATTTTTGACACACAATTTTATTCGTGGTAGAATTTAATTTAAACAAAAATTAACTTTAAAATTTCTTTCATAGTTAGGGTGTTAGATTTTACTCATGGCAGAACTAACCAGGTACAAACAAAATAAAATAAAACAAATACAAATATAAAGTAGAAATGTCTAAAAAAAATAATTGATTTTAAATTTTTATTACGAAAAAATTAAATTTCAACCATCATTTCAATTATAAAAAACTGTTAAGCGGGGACACGGCGAGATAGCCTAATTCGAGTACGCTTGTTTTCGAATTATATATATATAATTTATTCAATCAGTTAAATCGTTTTAGAGTTACGCAAATATCGAAATAACGGTATATCTCGAAAACAAGGGCTAACCTAAAAAAACGGTTAGCACCGCTTGACAGAAAAAATGCGTCTAATACGTGCACAGTGTAATTGATTGTAGCATGGTTTTACAATTTCTTTTTGTACAGAAACGGAAATTTAATAAAGAAAACTATTAAAAACAGTATTTAAAACTATTGCTTTGCAAGTTGATATTGTGATGTTGGGAATTTAAAAATGTCTATGACAATTTAGAAATATTTTTGTTCTTGTGTAATACATTTTTTATTTCGCAATATCAATTAATTTGTATTTTCTCAATTTCAAAATGAATATTCAGGCATGTGATGAAAAACGATCGCTTACAAAACTGAAATCAATTTCAAAAACGATTTACGATTAGGTGGATGAATTTCGATTGATTTCATATTCAATTTTTGTTTCATTCCGTATAATTTTTATAACAAAAAACTACAAAATAAGCAACTCTTCTTTATCTTAATTAATGTGAAAATTTAATTTCGATAAATTCCCTTTTAAACAAATTCGTATTTGAAACTATTATGACAAAACGATTCAAACAAACACATCACACATTTTGTCGTTTTGAAATCGTTTTTGCATTTAAATCATTTTTCATCACATACCTGATTAAGTTAAATTTTCTATATTTCTGTTTAATTTTTCTCAATATTAAATTGGTTTTCTTGATTTCAATTTGTATTTTGTCAATATAAGTAACTTTGATTTTCTCAGTATCAATTGGTATTTTCTCAATTTCAACTTAAAATGGTGAAGTAAAAAATACTGAGTAAACGAATACACTTAAATTGAAACGTTTGAGCCTTATAACAGAAAGCAAGCACTGGGAAAAACAGCAAATAATGCAGAAATTAAATTTCCAGTGGGCTCGTAACCAATTAAAAATAATTACGATGATTTTGTTTAATTTGCTTGTTATAATACTTATTACAAATATGAAAAATATGTCGCGTGCTAAATCTTACTAAAGTTTATAACAAAAAACGAATGCAAATATTTTAATATGACAACTAGCAGCGGAATGCAACTATAGACTATTGTTCTACAGTTTAAAAATACGACTTTAAAACATTACTTACCAAAATTAACACATTTTTTCTACTTATATCCAAGAAAATACTTAATAATAATTACGAACACGTAAATAAGCAACACAAAAAACGATATGAAACTAAATATTAGAAAATAGTCTACTACATGCTTTTGAAGAAAAAATGTTATCCAATTCCACACCAAAAACAAAATTTTCTCGAAATCCGTTATCAGCATTATTAAGTTTTCTAAGAAATCTTTAAAACTAGAAAAAAAAGATTAATATATAAAAATACTTATACTATCAGTTATTTTTCCCAGTAATTTTAGTCTAATCTGTCTCCTATATTTGCCATAAAGTGCAGCTAATCATAAATATTCAAAGTTAACCAACATTTCTTCTCAGACATGATATTTTCATGTTCATTGCAGACATCTAGCAAAAACCACTTAATGTTTGCAAACATAAAATTAGATCATAAATTGCATTCAAAATCACAGACGACAATTTTAGTATTTTGTGTTTGGTGCATTTGAATTTCAACATTGAGTGTTTTTTTATGTCCATAACAAAAAAAAAAATAAAAGAAAGAAACAAAATGAATATTAAATGCAGCAGCGCCACAAAAAAGCTGCCAACAAATTTATTGCTTTTGGCAATGAAAACTGTAACAAAGTTTAATGTTTAATAATCAAAGTAAAGTAGTTTAAATCCCACAAAACGAACACAATGAACAAAAAGAAACTAGACTACTTAAGTTTCCATTTATGGGAATATGCTGCATTTACAGCATCAACAACAACAACATAAATGTTGCATACAACATATATATATGTAAGTAAACTGTTTTGTTGTTTTTTTGAGAAGAAAACAAATACAAGCAGCCTGTTTTGCGATATTTTTTTTTGGTTTATTTGAAATGGACTCTATCAACTGTGGCAACCTCAATGAAAACATTAATAGCAGCAGCATGAAAAATGTTTGTATCAGTTGTAAGCCACCGAAAATTCAAGTCATGTTGCAGTGACATTAATCCACTTACGAGAGAAACAAACCAAAAAAAAGAAACACCAAATCGAATTAAATGTCAGACTGCAAGCAGCCATTCAGACATCCTTCAACATTAAAAATTCACATATTTGTGTGTTTTTTTTCGTTGTAGTTTCAAACTATGACAACTTCAAGTGCAAAACATTGTTTGAAGCCGATGGGGAAGCTGTTCGTTTTAATGCGTTTAACAGTTTTGTGGAAAATTATAGAGATGGAGGCTGAATTCAAAAATTTCCCCGCTTCAACATACCATTAGAAATAGCATTCGTAGATAGATTGGGTGTAGAAACAAAGCCATATTCTACAGATGTGGTTTTCTGCGTCCACATCTCTCATTTAGGGTGACAACTAGTCACATAACTAGTTATGTCAACGCGTACATGTACTAAGCAATGCGACTGATAGCTGGTCCTTACAGGTAGTCAGTTACCTTACTTACTACCTAACTGATTATTGCTCAGCTACATAACTAGTTATTTTAACATGTACGGTTGCTAATTGACTTTAGTCCGTTAAAAAGACATCTTATAAACAATCCAATAAACTTCCTCCGGCAACTCTTCAATAAATTACTGATGGTGGCTAAAATAACTACTTTCTAAAGTGCTATATAAAATAAAACTTTTAAGTGACTACACTCTAGGTTACTTAGATACACAAAAGAGACAATTGACTTCACGCTAGATTACTTGAGGTGACAGATTACTTAAGCAATAAGAAACTGTATGAGAACTATATCAACACAAGTCTGTGAGAATTACTCATAAAAAAGTGCAGATTACTTAGAGACACTTGAGTGACAATTGACTTCATGTTAGATTACCTGGGATGTATAAAGTAATCAATTGACTTCTATCAGCACTACAAAGGGCACATACGTGTCAAATTACCCAAATGGGGTCATCTATTTTTTTCTATAATAATAATTTTTTGGATCATATTTCATAATTACAAGATTGTTGCTATATGGTTAGAAACATATTATTGCTTACTTGATTTTGACCCATTTTATATTTGTGAAAATTCGAACTACATATGTACATTAGAATTAAATTTTTTGAAATGTTGAGACGGTACCCCCTGATAACTTTCGTAATGACCTAGTAAAAGCTATTCAGAATAATATAGTCCAGGTAATTTAAAATATAGTCTGAAAATTTTACTAAAATTGGAAAACTTTAACCCTTAAATCTTGAAGGTCAAATGTCAATTTTTGCAATATTTGGAATTTCTAATGGAAAGATAGCGAAATGTTACATATTTTTGGGCCGATTTTGATGAGGCTCACTAAAAATATAACATGATGTCTAGTATTTATAATAACAGCACAACAATTAAAATTAACCTTTAATAGCACTTGGGGTTAAAAAGACACTCAACTTTTAAAATCACGAAAAACACATTCATTATGAATGGTGCTAACTTTAATGTTTTTCAGATTTAAATAAACTCAATCATTCAAGTTGTTTTTTAAATTTAATAAATCAAAAGTACAGTAAAGGGTTAAAATCAATTTTATTATTCAAAAATCCTTAATAAAATAATTAATTATTAAAGCAAAAGTCAGTTTGCAAAATGTGTGGCCAAAATTGAACAAAATTGTGAACATTTTTCAAAATGGCTTCGTAATACTATTTTCTAATACACAACACAATATTTTAAAGTTTGTTTCCTATAAAAATCAAATTTTCATCAGCAATATTGAAATTGACTATTTTTTAATGGTTTTAGAAGTTTGTCATTCATTTTAACCCCAAGTGCTATTAAGGGTTAATTTTAATTTTTATGCTGTTATTATAAATACTAGACATCATGTTATATTTTTCTTAAGTTTCATCAAAATCGGCCCAAAAAATATATAACATTTCGCTATCTTTCCATTAGAAATTCCAAATATTGAAAAAATGTACCTTTGACCTTCACGATTTAAGGGTTAACGTTTTCCGATTTTAGTAAAACTTTCAGACAATATTTAAAATTACCTGGACTATAATATTCTGAATAGCCTTTACTTAAAAATCATAACAGTAAGGAAATTTGGCTAATTCGCCAAAATATGGCCAAAAAATTAGTTTTTCTTGAAAATCGCAAAATTTAAATCGCAGGTACGGAAAAACTATAGGCGGTATTGTCATACTTTTTTCATATTTTAATTCCGTATTATGTTGTAAATAAATCCCCATATGATGATCAAAAAATTCTGAAATTTGTTTAACAAAATTTTTAAAAATTTGAAAATGGAGTTTTGAAACTGCCGTTAAAAAAAATATTTTTTTGGCCATACCTGCGAATAGGTTAACGGTATCCTACGAAGACAAAAACTCATATACAAGTAAATATGGATATATTTTAAGTAAAAATAAGCTTTTATTTTAATATTTCTCAAAATATGTTCATTTTGTTTCTACATTTCTTGTTTTAGAGGCCTGAGAAACGTTAATGGCCTGCGATTTTTTAATAACTTTAACATTTTTTAACCAATTTTTGTGTTTTATATCTTATTATAACGACAATTACGTACACATTTCGATTATTTTAAACTAAATTGCAAAAGTAATTAATGGCAAAATTTTTACAAAAACTGAAAAAATTGCAGTTTTTCCCCTTGTAAATGCACCTCAAAACTAAATCGCAAGTCGGCACGGGTTGCAATCATGATAGAAAGACAAAATTTCATATTTAACTATAGCTTTATATATATATAAAAAAATAGAGGATATGCGTTCCAAAATTCCAAAAAAAAAAAATTTGTTGGGACACTCTAATGTACATACATATAGATTTTGATAAATATAAAAAAATATTGTTATTTTTTGGGTGAATGACTTAAAATGCGGAATTTTTTAAAACTTTTTGAGGTTTTTTGAAACATTTGTACAATATATGTAAGTTTATTCAGAGTATTAGCTATGACCTTTTCCCATCATTCTGGCAACATATGGATGCCGAGCCAAAAGGTCTGCTAGTTTTTTGAGACCAAGAACGATCAAGCCAATATCGGATACTCTGTTCCAGAGAGAGAGAGAGAGAGCGTTCTGCATCGATTGACACAAATAGTAGTCGTCCGGGGCAAAGTCTGGACTATAAGGCGGGTGAGGCAAAACTACCCAACCACTTCAAAGCAACATGTGGACGAGCGTTATCATGATGTTATATTACGGTTTCATGTTTGGGCGCATATTCTGTTTGTTTGTCGACCAATGATCGCTTGAAACGAATCAGTTGGGTCGGTGATGGTCTGGTCAGATTTCAGAAGCTCATAATAGCTAGGACCTTCTTGCCCCCATTTTAGCGCCATGGCTATTGGTGCCGACATGGCTGGTTGGCCTCGCTTCACATACGTAATGAATCCGTTTTTCATCGCAAGTAATTCCGTGCAAAACTCATTTTCTTTTATAGCGTTCAAGCATTATTTCCAAGGTATCATACGAATTGAAGCCGAGACAATTCGTATGATTTTGCAAGCTCATGTCGAGTTCTACAACAATCTTCATGGAGTAATGCCTCCAATTCTTCGCCTTCAAACATTTTTGGCTGACTTGGCCGATCTTTGACTTCCGTGTCAAAATAATCACTTCTGAACCGCACAAACCATATTTCGCACGTTGAAACCGATGGAACACATTCAACATAATCTTTGGTGAGCAATCGGTGTACTTCAGCGGCACTTTTTTCAAATTAAAGAAGTATGTAAAACAAAAACTTCCCGTATATGAAGCTTTGTTGGTACATACAAAATTCGACATAATAAATATTTTAACATACGCTGATAATTTCAAGAGTTTTTTGTGTAATTTCACTTATGTATTTTTAAGAATTTATTTTTTAATTTTCCACTTCAAACCAACATTACTTTTGCACGTAATGAGAAAACTTAAATGAGAAACGTTCGTGTCATAAGAAACAAAACTTTGAAAACAATTTTTAGTCAAATTCTTGGAAATTTGAATTAATTAATCCAATTTCAGCTTAATTCGGATTTTAAAGGAAATCAGTCATTCATTCTAATCCATTAATCCATTCGAAGGCTTTGAATTAAATATAATTAATTCGTTGTTGAATTAAATCATAACAGATTTCAATCATCCTTTGAATGATTAGATATTTGTTAAATCAAATCTAATACAAATTAAATTAAAATTAATTTTTTTTTCATTCAGATTTGCTTTGATTTAGGCTGTGCCGAATCCTGTATACTCACCAGGGGTTATATGGGGGGTATGGTCAATTATGGATCAACAAACGTTGATTTAGGTATGTATGCAATTTAATCACGATATTAACTATTGTAAGAAAATTATGAATATTCAAGTCATTTTGTGAGGGGGACATATGTTGCCCGATTTTCGCCATAGTTTACAGTTGTGCAAAATTTGATCAGGATTACAGCATAATCAACAAGTATTCCTGGGGACATTTGTATGGGGGCTAAGTGAAATCACAAATCTTGTCAACAGGGTGAATTTGTAGAAAAAGATTCTTTCGTTTGCGACTGACGGAAAGACGGATATAGCTAGATCGTCCCAGAATCTTAAGAGGATCCAAAGTATACATATATACACATGTGAGTCTGCGACAAATATTTTGATATGTTACTAACGGAGTTTGATGGTGGGTAAATATAAAAAATTTACTTTGAATTAAAGAACAATTTAATCACTCAATACATTTTTAAAGCTATTTTGTAATGGATTTAAATTCAGGAAAAACTTTAATTATTTTAAATAAATTATGGAAATCATATTAATATTATGGTCATATACGAACCATAATATAACAGAAATAACAATAAATTTCAAACATAATATGACACAGTTATGGTCACCACAATCATGTTTTTTCGTTGGGTGCACTATTTATAACGAAACAAAATTGGGGCTGGGAAACTGAGTTTTTTGTTTCGTCTTCGTAAGAATATTGAAATGATTAAGGTTTTTCGAACAATAAAATTTCCAAAAAAAAATTTGCCAAAGCCATGTTAAACTTATTGTAAATTGTGAAATTCGGCTATGCATCCCTAAAATTTTCGCTTCATACTGTATTTCCATATAGAAACATGTTACCTATAGCTTTTTATTCATAAAATAACATGTCGTCTCCATAAGACTTTGATTAAATACTAAAATTTATAAAACTGACTGATTAAATGCTGCAAAAATCGCATTAAAACTCCAAATGACAAAGTGTTACACTGACATGACATGAAACCTTACGATACGGATGTATAAATTATGGCTGGTAAGAGGATTAACTCAAATTTAATGTAAAGTTATCCTTTGAACAAACTCTATTCACAAAATTATTGATTGGCGCTTAGTGTCACACATTATTTTACAATAACTTTTCTTCAAAATGTATCACTTCTTATTGACTTGTGATTGTGTAGCTGTAATTTAATCCGATTTCATTTATCTGATCTCATCGTTTAACAAGTTAGGTTTTACTTTTTGTTTTTGTTGCCGTTAAATACTTGATATTTAGTTACAATCTGCTTCTCGTGCACATCAAATGATTTCATGATTTTGTTTCTAATTTGTTTGTTTGTTTTCACTCTCAATTGACTGTGTGAGTTTTGTTTTAAATGCGAGTGCCAGAGCTTGCAGCCATAGACACTGTGACGTTTTTATAGATTTTCAAATAAATCTTTGATTTTGTCACGCTACGTGTCGTTGCGGCTGTTTGTAACCGCAAAGTTTGTGTGGTTTTTTTTTACATTTTGCGTCAATTAGTAGTGTCACTTACAACTTGCAAGGTATCTACTTAGTTAGAAACAAGTTGATACTGCAAGTGCTTTAAACTGATTATCACACTCTATTGACACACTTAGATTGTAAGTTAATGAATGAATGGCAATAAAATTAATTGTAATAAACAATGAAGGTAATAAAATTAATTATTGATTGGACTAGTTGAGTGTTGTATTTAAGGTAGGGTCACACATTACAAATATTTGACGCAAAAGACGTAACCACTAAATAAAATATATTTTATTTATTCCAAAAACTAATTTTAATTTGGATGATTCAAAACAAAAAAAATTGTTTTATTTTATTTGATGCTTTGATCTTACAAAACAAATGTAAGAGTAAACACGTCAAACTAATTTGTGCTAAAAAAAGTTTAGAAGTGTTGAATGTTGAAATTGCTTTGTAAAGTTTATTTTAGTTTATTATACTGTCCAGAGCATTTTTGGAACAGAACAGCGACATGTTGAGTAGATTATTTTTGTAGAATAAATCAATAGTCCAGCTGGTGTGAGTATATTTTTTAAAGTGGGTCAAACTTTCATAAAAACTAAATTAAAAAAAATTATGTCTGGGAGAATACTTATTGTTTTATTCATATTGTGGAATTTTTGTGGAAGATCTTAACTTTCTAGCTCCTCTTTTTATGGGTCAGTTTGACTCTTTCTTCCAGAAAATCAAAAAAAGTCCTTACAACAAGGACACGTAAGGATTAAAATATTCTACGAACAAGAATGAGCGAAAACTTATTTTTTTTTGAAATATGCAGGCTTAATCTTTCTAAATCATTAATTTTCAACTGTTATTTGTAAAATAACGTGAAAAAATAATTAAAAATTTTCAAAAACTCCGATATGGACATTCAAAAAAATAGCAAAATATCTGAAGGTTCATCCTCATACTATTTTCAAAGCCATTAAACAGTGTAAGAAAGATATGATATGGAAATATATATTACGGAGTGTCTACAAAAACTACTTTTAATTTCCTTAAAACAGCACAGAGTGCCTTCATGTTTCTGGCCTAATTTGGCATCATACAAATGTGGAAAAATCGCCCTTGAGTGGTATTCAAACAATAATGTCAATTTCGTACCACGAGAGGCAAATCCACTCAAGTATCCACAACTTCGGCCTGTGTAAAGTTATTGGGTTCTTATATATGTAGAAAAGGAATAAAAGGTATGCAAGAACAAGTCCGATTATAAGGGTATGTGGAACACGTCGCACAGTGTTGCTAATTTTGAAATAGCGGCCAAAAGTCTTTTTTTATTTTGTCGCCAATTTTTAGTTTTAAATACTCATATTAAAGTTAACACCTGAGCACCTCAGGAGCCAAAAATTCAGGTCTCTATGTAAAGACTTTCTCTATAAACAGGGTGATTCAATATGCACCTTTTTATTATCTGATTGAAAAGTCGGATTTTGTAATAAATTTTGAAAATTCATTCTCTTATAACTTTTTATTTTCAAAAGGGTTTTTTTATGAAATAGACGGTTTTCTCTAAAATGGTTTTATAGCTATAATTTCAATATAGATAAATGTTTTCACCACTTTTGAAATCGCTTTCATATTATTTTTAAAAATTTATTAAATTTTACATAAATTTAAGGTTTGATGGTATAGAACCTTAGGGAATTGCTAATATTTCGTAAAAAACGTAGTACCATTTTAAAGTACGTACTCTCTCCTTTATTTACATACCCATTTAGTTTTGCGCTTTTTTGCTGTTTTTGAGCTTGATCAATTTTTCTGACTTAAGTCTGATGTTTATACTCTGTAAATCAGTAATCCATACATGTTGTATAGTATAAATGCATTCTTGTAAACAAAGTACAGTTCGCAATTTTGAACATACTTCGATAAAATAAAGTACATACACTGATGGAAAAATGACGTTGCAAAATCGACAACGGTTGGTGTCATTTTGACACCATACGGTGTCACTTTTTTTCGACACCGTACGTTTACAATTTGTAAACAAACGTGAACGAATCGACAACGCAATGATGTTAAATAATTCGCCAACGCATCTCAACGTGAGTTGCTTTTTATAAGTGTGTTTTAATTTTATTTACATTAAACATTTTTTTAATAAATATAACGAAAGTGAATTAAATAAATGGTTTAAAAACCAAAATATAAAAGAAAGCAAAATTGAGTTTGATATCGAATTTGTGTTGATGCAGATGAAGGTGAAGACCCAGGCAGTGCAAGAAATGAGAAGATCACCGAATCCAGTGACGACATACAACTCCAAAACATGAATCTTTTATATATAAGTATTGTAAATATTTAAAAATAAATGTAAAAAATAAAGAAATTATTATTTATTTTAATTACCATAAACAATTGAGGGGTTATTCAGAAAGGAAAAATTGACAACGGTGAGGTACCAAATCGTACACGAAAGGTATCAAATCGACAATTTATGGTGTCAAATTGACAACGGTCTGGATTCAACTCGTACACGAACAGTGACAAATTGTCAACGGTCTGTTATAAAATCGTACACGAACGGTGTCAAATCGACAACGGTAGGTGTCAATTCTGCAACGGAATGGTGTAATTTTTTCGTTGTCAAATTGAGATCGTTCGTGTACAATTTGTACACATACTGGGTTGATACACTATTGACACCGAATGGTGTCAAATCGTACACGAATGTGTTCATTTTTTCGCTTGGTGTAACTGGTCCATTATTTCACCTAGCCCCCATACAAATGTCATCCCGAAATTGGACTTTATCCGTCATAAATGTTTTATTAATATAGGTATCTGCACAAAATTCCTTTCCAAATAAGTTCTATATATACGGAAGTCATGTCACCTAATTTAATGGCGATCGGTCTATAATTAGTCATAGCTTCAATATAAGGCCCTCTTTCGAAAAACACTTTAATGAGCATATATCTCTTAAAAATGTGGGTAGCTACACAAAATTCAACACAAATAACTTTTATATATACATAAATCACATGACCTAATTTCATAGCGATCGGTCCATAATTAGTCATAGCTTCCATATAAGGCCCTCTTCCGAAAATCATTCACGTAAATAAATTATTGAAATTTTAAAGAAAAATTATTTTGTTCATTTTCTTAGTGTAGGGTATTATATGGTCGGGCTTGACCGACCATACTTTCTTACTTGTTATTATTAGAACTCATAACTACTATTATCATTATTAATTAAATTTTATTGGAAAATAAAATATTTCTAATAATAAACTTTTCTAAAAAAATCAACATTTTATTTAAATTTTGTTTAATTATTCGACGAAAAGATGGACTCAGAAAGGCTTTTCTCAAATACAATAAATACTTAATTTTTTTATATAAATTTCATATGGAAATAGCAAAAAAATTTCTTACTTAACTTATGGCTAATTATTCTTAAGAAAATAATTATCAATTTTCTAGATATCATAACTACATTCCGCCACAACGATATACAAGAGAATATACCAAAATAAGGGTAGAAACGTCAGCTATCAAACATAGAAAACCGCATTAAAAAATTCCGTCTGTGTCAAAAGTTATAGACTTTTGGCCGCTATTTTTAAATTTGCCACACTGTGCGTCGTCCAAAAAGGTAACGGAAGCAGCTTAAAATTCTTTAGGATTTCCGGAAAAGGTGGATAAATTTCATTTCCTTTTTATTAATTTAATGGAATAACATCTTTATAAGATATGAATACATAAACTTACATACGAGTACATTGTCGAATTTTGTGACTCTTCAAAAATTAAAAATCGTGAATAAAATCTTGAGTTTTTTATTTTTAGCATTTCGGAGTATGAGTAATATTTGTTAATCATAACAAGTATACTCATGAATAATATTAATATTATATTCTAACAAGTAAGAAAGTATGATCGGTCAAGCCCGACCATATAATACCCTACACTAAGTAAAAGAGCAAAAACATTTTTCCTTTAAAATTTCAATAATTTATATTTTTGAGTGATTTTCGGAAGTGGGTCTTATATGGGGGACTATGACCAATTATGGACCGATCACCATGATTTATATCACGTGTGATTTATGTCTATATTAAAGTTAACTATGTTGAATTTTGAGTGTATACCAACATTTTTAAGCGATTTATGCACGTTAAAGTGATTTTCGGAAGCGGGCATATATGGGAGCTATGACTAATTATGGACCGATCGTAACAAAATTGGATGACATGAATTTTGTGTATATAAAACTTTTTTGGAGCGGAATTTGTGGAGATACATATATAAATTAAACATTTATGACCGATAAAGTTCAATTTCGGGAGGACATTTGTATGGGGGCTAGGTGAAATAATGGACCGATTTCAGCCAGTTTCAATAGGCTTGGTCCTTGTACCAAATTTCATCGAAATATCTTCAAAATTGCGACCTGCAATCTGCGCACAACGTTTAATCGACTCAGAAAGTGATTCTAAGTCGATCGGTATACTTTAAGGTGGGTGTTAGACTAATATTTTGGGGCGTTACAAACATCTGCACAAACGCATTATACCCTCCCCAATATGGTGGTGTAGGGTATAAAAACGTTTGTGTTAATATCCCAAACTAAACTAACTTGGCAGAATTTTGAAATTTAAAATTAAATTTGTGCATAATTTTACTTAAGTGAAATATTTCGTTTTGACAGGTTGGTTAAATGTATAAACCAAATATCGAAGTAGAAGCATTTTATTCAAAATCTCATTTAATTTAAGTAATACTGAAGTAAAACAATGCATTATAAAGATTTAATCAAGTGGACTCCAAGTAATTACTATTATTCTTTAAATATACGAGTTCGTTACCACCACCAGAATGGCCTATGAATGGCTTTGAAATTCCTGGCAAAAAATTTTGTAATTAAACTATCGTGCACTGTTCCAGAAGAGTATACACTTGAATAAAGATCCTAATTCATTGAATGTTGCCGATTCATTCTACTCAACATAGAGTTGGAAATACTGAACACACAGTTCAAACCATAGATAAACATAGGCGGAAATTAGAAAAAAACTCAAACAAAAAAATTACTCAAAATAATCACACATACGAGTGTTGTTTAGAAGTCTTACTGAGAGACAAAAAACCTAAGTATATCAAAGTATACACCAGTGCTCATGCGTATTCCTAGTTGTCTCGTTGAGTGGACAACGACTACTAAAATGTAAGAGCATAAGAATACGTGTGATTTTATTTTCCACAATTGTGGTATGAACCACACAAATTTTAATTTACGGCGAATTGTGCTATTTCTATTGGATGAGTTTATAAATCTATTGGAAAAAGTGAAGTACAGCCGGTTGGACTGTTGAAAATGGGGTTGGTCCTCCTCAATATTCACACAATATCCTTCGACCGCGAAATTGATGGCTTATCTATAAATATCATTTAATGACAAGTACTAGCTGCAATCTAGTCCATCCTGTACATGACACGATATGTTATTTTCCTACGTATGTGGGAACTTTCTGACATGATACTGGGGATCCTTCAATTATGCCAAAGTTAAGATTAATGCTCCAATGACATTCCAGGAAAAAAATGTATGCGTAAGCAAAATGTTGTGTTTATTTACCGGTAGAATTTTTGTCTCTTATTGTAGCCTGTAATGATTCACAATGAGAATAGCTCAACCCAAACGACCTCACTGGAACAACGTGACTGATAAACGAATTGCTCTGTAGGAAGCTTCGCTATACCTCTGCTTCGTTTGGCTAGCGCTTGAGGATATTTCTCCCCAAAAATAGTTATTCTCCAAAATTGCGACAATATTTTATAACTGCAAGTTGTGATTAGTAAAGAAATTATGCATATCGCTCAACACATAGCTGCTGTGCATGCTATCCAATGCGACACTGTTCGGTTGGCAGAGACTCGATCATAGAGCAATGACTCAAACTCATCGAAAGCCCTTTATTCAAATGTGACACAGTTGCCTGGCTATTCTTCAAGCATACCTAAACATTAATATTCAATCTGAAGTTAGCACTACAGAATATTTCAGGACTTAATTTTTTAAATTATCAATAGCAAAATTAATTTTATAGTTTCATTTTATTACAGGTTATTGGTAGAAAAAGTAATTAAAAATATTTATGTTTATTTAATAACCGCCAACTTTAAAATGCATAATTTTTGAAGTTTCAAATATCAAGATAAACATTTTAGACACCTTACACTAGGGTGGCCCTTAATAAACGAATATTGGATTTTGGCCATTCTCACCCCCCAGTTTGGTGAACATTAGTAAAAAAATCATCCTGAAGAAATTTTTCGTAAATCGGTTGGAGTTGCCGCAAGCCGTACGGAAAAACTATAAGAGATATTTTCATATTTTTTTCATATTTAATTCCCTATTATATTCTCAATAAATCCCAATGAGATGATAAAAAAATTCTGAAATTTGTTTAACAAAATTTTTAAAAATTTGAAAAAGGAGTTTTGAAACTGCCGTTAAAAAAAATTAATTTTTTGGTCATACCTGAGAATAGGTTAACGGTATCCTATGAAGTCAAAAACTCATATACAAGTAAATATGGATATATTTTAAGTAAAAATTAGCTTTTATTTTAATATTTATCAAAATATGTTAATTTTGTTCCTACATTTCTTGTTCTAGTAGCCTGAGACACGGTAATGGCCTGGCGAATTTTTAATAACTTTAACATTTTTTGACCAATTTTTGTTTTTTATGTCTCATTAGAACGACAATTATGTACACATTTCTATTATTTTAAATTAAATTGCAAAAGTAATTTTTTAATGGCAAAATTTTTACAAAAACTGAAAAGAATGCTTATTTTTCCCTTGTAAATGCATCTCAAAACTTCAGAGGGCTTAACCGCAACCGATTTACCTAAAATTTTTTCAGGATGATTTTTTTACTAATGTTCACCAAACTGGGGGGTGAGAATGGCCAAAATCCAACATTCGTTTATTAAGGGCCACCTTAACCTTACACCATTGCTTATTTATGCTGGCATAGTATAAAATAACAAAAACTAATCCTTTAAAAGGTAAGATTTAACATGAAGTAGTATGAAGTCCTTGAAATAGGAAATTTCAAGTTTCAGATAAACAAATATGATTTATTTCAGTAAATAAAAATAACTACACTAATGATGTTTTTAAATAACGCTCCGAAAGTGTTTCGCGTGCATAACCCAACAAAATGTTTAACTATTTTCTATCAAATAACTACACTTTTAATTTATATACGTTGCTAATGTAGTAGCATCACTTTATATTTTAAAAACAGTTACATACATATATTAAATTAATGGCTGACTTGTTGTCTGAAAATTTCAATAAATTGTATTTACTCTTTCACCTTTTGGAGTGATATAATGTCCATGGACATTATGTCAATGGACACTGTAATATTCCACTGTGCTACTACGCTAAAACATTGTATTTTCATTATTAACCACTCAGTTTTTAAAGTAGAAACAGAAAACTGAAATAATTTTCGAATATGTTTCAAAAAGTACCGCATTATGCGAAATTGACCCATTTTGGTAAATTTTTCGTCACTCTGAGGAAAAAACACATATTTCTTTATTAATTTATTAATTTATTATTAATGGAGGGGTTTTTTCATAAAAAATATTTTTTGTAAAAAAGGTACCAAAAAAAAAATGGAACAATTCAAATATCAAAAAAGTGCCAAATTCCATTTGAAGTTTTTCTAGAAGGACTACAATTCTATTTAAATTTAATTTCTGGAATATGTATCTAAAAACTCGTTTTTTTCCCGTTTTATATCTGTCCACTGGCATACTTTGCATAAATTCAGATTAAGTTTAATATTTCCAAAAATTCCTTCTTAGTGGATCTATACATCGGAAGAGGTTCCTAAGTATATACAAAATATTAAGACGCACATTTTAAATATTCAAAATTGGGAAAAATTATTGTATGGGATAATTCGAAAATCGGAGATAATCGGTTGGATAGTTTAAAAGTCTATAACGGACATAAGTAGAAACATTTTTTGTGTTTTATATATCGAGCCTTTAGCGCCAAATTATCGTAAGCGACAAAACACAAATTTTACAGGAGAAGTTTTTTTTTTGATTATTTTGAGATTTATAAATAGAATTAAAAATGTTATGATGCGATATAATATAATTTCGTTCAAGCTATTTGTCTATTTTTTTTAAATATTTATAACTTTTGACAATTAAAAATTCATGGAATACTTTATAGAAAAATATGACAATAAATGTTTTTTATTGAATTTTTGCATAGATAAAAATTTTTCGAATTGAAATAAAATTTTTCTATTTAAAATGGAAAAATAAAAACGAATTTTGAAATTTATTATCAGCAATCCCAACAAAGTGTTGGAAAATTCCAAAAATGGTAATTTTTAGTTTTTTCGCTATAATATCCATACCAGGGTCGGGGTTATCGGGACCCTTTACAAAATAATTAGAAACATATTGAGCCACCTATAATCGGTTACTATATTTTGATATCGGATACGCGATTTGAGAAGTTTTGCCCTAAATTTTTATTTTACATAAAAAATAGGTGTTTTTTGAAAGGCCCTGGTCCCCTCGGTAACAACAATTTTGAAATTTGTTTTCCTTTAAAATATTTTATGAAGACTTAGCTTTCAGAAAGTAGAAATTCCTTATACAGCCTCTTAGAAATTTTTTGCGATAACTTAAAAAGAAAAAAAGTTAATTTTTCCCAAAAAATTTGAGAAAGATCACCTTTTTAAAATTTTTTAAATTCAAATGCATATAACTTTGGACTTAGTCATTATTTTTAAACAGTTCTTTTTCCATTTGACACATACATGTGTTGTTAGTCCAATAAAAGAAAACTGGAGAAAATCGGGAAATATTTGGATACGCTGCTATCAAAAAATTGGAGTAGGGTTTGTAAAAATATTGACAATTTAATTTTCAAATGTGAATATCTCCTAAGCTATAATAGATAATTGACAGCTACGACGAGGTTTTTTGTAGTGCTCGATGAGAAGGTTATATATTTATAAATTTTTTAAAATCGGAATTCAAACCAAGAAATAATATCGTTTAAAATATGTAACATACCTGAGGTGTTCTACTTTGAGGGCCCTTGGTCGCGCCCCTGGTGGGCCCATGAGGTCCATGTTCAAAACTTAAACTCGGCAACACTTCTTCTTTGCGCATGTGAAATTTCATTTAAACCAATCTAACCTTTTAGAAGTTACAGATTTATTTCCCTCCTTTTTGTTCTATACCACTGTGTGTCGCTTACGATAAAATTAGTTTACTGTAAAATATAAACATTGACTTACGATAAAATCTTACCCCCTATGTTTTTCATGTTATTAACAATTTTGATATTCTGAGAACGCTAAAACATCAGTCGATCCATAAAATTTTAATTTCTGCAATAAAACAAAAATTTTAAAAATGTCGCTTACGATAATTTGGCGCTAAGGCCTCAATATATAGATATACTTTTGTCGCATTCTTCACCACCACTGGTCAAACTAATAAATTCACCACGAGGAAATAAATTAGTGTAAACGTATTTTCACTACAACGTATTTTCACCACCCACGAGTGGTGGTGGTGGTCTGCGATAAACCCGCTCACATGTAATTAAACCAGAGACCGAAAATAACGGGTTCACTTTCATTTCAATGGTAAATTCTCATTCGCAGCCATTTAAAAATAATTTTTTGTGACATATCACTGAGAGAGTGATTTATTCGAGAACATTTTAGGTTTGGGGTTGAGAGAAACAGAAAATAAACAAACACAAGTAATCTGAAAGAGTGATTTATAATTTATTTTTTTCGTAAAGGTTAGCTTGTGACTTTTATTTGCGAACTTGAAAAATATATCGCAAAAATGCATTTGATGCAAATCAACGCTTAAATATATAAAATTTATCAAAAGATTAATAACAATTTAAAAAAATATTTTCATTTCTGAAAATTAATTGTTTATCTCACATCAAAACCATTAAAAAAACAACAAAAGCGAATAAATGTCATACCAAACCATTTAAATAAAAATCATTTGTTAACTGTTATTTTCAGCGATTTATTTTTATCACAAAAATATAAATCACAATTTGGGTTTTTTTGGTATATGGACGAGTTATTTTCGATCTCTGAATTAAACATGTGAATCTTCTTATCAAATGTGTATTGAAATCAGTAAAATGGGATCAAAAGAAAATAAGTTTTGAATCTAATTCTGAGACAATTTCGGAACATTTCATGTTTTGTACTACAATTCTCAATGTGTGTGAAAATGGGCATCAGTGTTGGAACGAGTGTAATAATTAAAGTCGTAGGTATTTAATAATTTATTATATTAACTTAACTTTAAAATACATTTGCTGGGTTTTTCCACACATCAAATACTTACATTGTATAAATATTTGCATGTGTGTTAAAGTTAAACAAAAAAAAAATAGTAGAAAAATATATCCAAACAATGTTAGAGGATGGAGGTAAGTAAGTTTATTATTTGTTAGTTTTAGTTTTTTAACTGAGTTTTTGTTGTTGCAATATGAAAGATTTATTACTTTCCATTTACATAGGAAGCTAAATTTATAGTTACCGGCAGCAAAAGCCAACAACTACAACAAACTATATAATTCTTCTTTAAGTTTTAGTTGTTATTGTTGTTAATAACTTTAAGTATCTTAAAATTAGTAAATACAGCGTTGCAAACTTATAGGTAGCGGAAAAATAAATGGATTTTTTTTTTAAAAATCTTAAGAAAATCGTAAATGGTTTATTATACATCAGGAAGAATCCATTCCAAAATGTACAGAAAATATCTATTAAAAGCTTTAGGATTATTTTCAATATTCCAGATGTCATATATTAATAAAAACTATGATTAGTTGT
Source organism: Calliphora vicina (assembly GCF_958450345.1). NCBI lineage: Eukaryota > Metazoa > Arthropoda > Insecta > Diptera > Calliphoridae > Calliphora > Calliphora vicina. The sequence continues at coordinate 135,277,025 of NC_088780.1, read as the reverse complement.
ATGTTACAAAACACTATCACGTTTAAGTGACAAGTCCTCTTCATACATAAACTAGGGTCAATCCTTTACACTTTTGTTCGCTTATGATGATTGTGTTCCATCGGTTTAAACGTACGAGATATGGTTTGTGCGGTTCGATAGTTAGTGATTTTGACACGGAAGCCAAAATTCGCCCAGGCCAGCCAAAAAAGTTTGAAGATCAAGAATTAAAGGCATTTGTCCAACAAGAGTTTTCAAAATCATTGGGAGCTACTTAAGCAGCAATTTTAAAACATTTGCCAGAAGCAGGATTCATCCAAAAGCAAGGAAATTACACGCAGAGAAAAAATATAATTGGGCATGGTTACTGTAACCATTTAAATAGTATTACAAGATTTTTAACAATATTATAGTCACAGTAACTATTTACATGATTGTGGTAACCATAATATGGCTAATTTATGATTCACATGATTGTATCAACCATATATATGGTTACAGTAAACAAATATATGTTTGTGGCAACCATATTTATGATGAATAATTTTATCATAATATGTTGTTCTCAGATTATGATAAGCCTTAAGCCGAGAGCAGCATAATATGATAAGTCCTTCATCATATGAATGGTTGTCACAAACATATATTTGTTTACTGTAACCATATATATGGTTGATGCAATCATGTGGATCGTAAATTAACCATATTATGGTTACCACAATCATGTAAATGGTTACTGTGACTATAATATAGTTAAAAAACTTGTAACAATATTGAAATGGTTACAGTAACCATGCCCAACTATATTTTTTCTCTGCGTGTAGGTACTATACGAATTGAAATTATGTTAAATACAATAAAATAAAAATTTTTTGCATCGAATCATTACATGCGATGATCCATTATGATAACCCGAAGTGTAAGATATCGTAAGTGAAAGCCAGCCAGCCAAATCGACAATGCTCTGTAGTTGGTGGGAGCAAAGGGGTCCTATCTACTATGAGCTGCTGACATCTGGCCAGACCATCATATGTAACCTGTACCGAACGTAACTACTTCGTTGGAAGTGATCAGATTAAGACATGAAACCGTTACACATGTTGCAATACCTGTTTAAAACTATTTATAATGAACTGTTCGGAAATTTTCGCCTCACCAGCCTTATAGTCCAGACCTTGCCCATCCGCCTGCTATTTGTTTCGATCGATGATCTGCACTTTGTATCACAAATTGCTTAGTTTCGTTCTTGGCCTCAAAAGATGAGCAGTTTTTTTGGCTCGGAATCCATATTTTGCCAGAAAGATGTGAAAAGATCATAGATAATTATGGCCAATACTTTGACTAAATTTATATTGTACAAATTTTTCAAAATAAAAGCTATACTCAATAACAAGTCGTTGTTCTGCAGAGTACTATATGATAAGTATGCACATCAGATTTTTAAGGTTAAGGACTTCACCTAAGTTAGCAATAAAAAGACTGAATATTTCAAAGCAATTCCCCTAAAATGTACCTGACATTATACCCAAGAGTATACTTTAGATCATGACATACATATGTAAATGTATAACGTCAAGTACAATATGGTGTATTACAGGCAAATATTTACCTACATGTAGTGTGGAGTATGATTTTCTTCTTTTATTATATGGACATGTACTTCACGTACTTGTAGTCGGATTTACGTGTACAAACCGCCATAAAAACAAATATATGTTTTCTACGTTTTTCTCTAGTACAATTTGTAAGTGGTAGGTAAGAGTCACAAACTGTTATTGTTTATTATACCCTACATCGTCATAGGTGATGTTTGTTTAGATGTTTGTAATGGCCAAAGTTATGAATCCCACATCCACCTTAAAGTATACCAATCCCCTTTAAGTATACACTTCCGTTCAACTTTCTGGCTTTTCATATATTGAAAATTGATCACAACATTTTTTAATATTTTTCAAAAATTTTCAAATTTGCTGGCAATTAATTTAAAAATTTTGTTGGAAATAGCTACATTTTTCGAAACTTTGATAATTCATGCTTTTACCCATAGAGAACATAGAGCGGAAACTCGAAAAAAACTCAAACAAAAAAATTACTCAAAATTATTACACATACGAGTGTTGTTTTTGTTTTCACATAGTTTTTTTTTACTAATACATTCTCACCACTTAGGTTTTTGACAATTGAGTTAGGTCTTTGACAGGAGAGTTTCCGCTCTATGTGTTTTCTCTATGCTTTAACAATTTGTGAAATTTCGACGTAAAATTGACTTATGCTATAAATTAAAAATTTCAAAATATAGACCAAATTCAAAATATTTTTAAAATTTATAATACCTTGAGATTCGTATGTTTTTATATCAATTAACAGCATATTTTCAGTTTCCCTACTCAGAGAAAATTCCACAACATCAGGCTGGGCTTTTAGAATATGTATTCGAATAAAGGTCTTTTGCTAAGAGAAACAATATTAAAGCGAGGCAAAGGCTATGTGTCTGCTGTAGTACTGATCTCATGTGTATCAAGTATCAAGGCTGAAAATGAAAATTCACAACTACAGGATAAGCATCCGTTGCCATGGAAAATGATGGTTCAGATCCCCATAATAAGATGTACTTATGTATATTAACTCATTATTGCCCAGCGTGATTTAGGTTTTGTTTTTAGTATGAGATTTATGTGAGTGTGAAACTAAAATGTAACATTTAAGGTCAAGGTAGATAGAAGTAGCCGCTTAAATATTTCAGCCACAGTTTTATGTGTTTATAATCAAAACAATTGCATTTCTACTTTAATTAGGGTTCATATATTATGAAAAATTAGATAGAATAAAACTACAGCTAAAGGTTTTTATGGAAAAAGGTGGTTAGTTTATTAACCACCATGGCTGTTGGCATTAAAAATAATTAGTTATGATAAAAACTTTCGAAGAGTATAAATTTGTTTGAAAACGTATCATTTGGACTAAATATTCTGAACAAAATAATGGAAATAGCTGTGTAGGTTGGACATTCTCCCATTCATTTATATCGTTTGGTGTACCCCAACCTTCTGTATATTCAACCGGCTCTTCCAATCGACAATTTTTTCACCATTTTGGTTTCACCACAGCAGTTTGGGTAGATAAGTCACTAACTGAAGTATTAGCAAAATTTTATTATATTTTAACTGCAGTCCCGAAGGTATGTCACCGAGCACCATCATCAGATCGATCTGTTCGTAATAATTCTCTTCTTTACCGGAATTTGATGAACAATTTTTATTGAATGCGGAAAAACCCCTTAAAAAAACTGCGGCTTACAATATTTTCAAAGTAATATATTAATCTAACCAGAACAACCTGACGCCAAAATTTTGCCAAAAACTTAAACGATGAATTAAACAAAATTTAATTGTTTAGCAAAATGCCAATAGATGTCACTAAAAATTTTTTAAAGACTCTAGAAAAGGTGGTTAGAAAAGTGACCACTAAATCTGAAAGAGTTAAAGTTTTCATCCAACGCTTGATTTGATAGTAAACTAAATTGGAATCCATGAATATAAAAACAAAACTACAAGGGTCGACTTAAAAAGAGTACATGTACGGGAGGTAAATGGCTTATGGTAGAGGAGAATTTGAACATGACTTTAAATGGAGGTTCTAAGACTTTTATGACACTGATATTAGTCCATGACGAGATAATGGCATAGGAAGAGCAACTACGAATGCAATTAGAAGCGATGGGCGAACAAAATGGGTCCAGATGGAAATGTGCCAGATGCAAGAGAACATTCCATTGTTTTAAGTTAGAGAAATCTTAACAAAGGATATCTATGGACTATCTAAATAAGATAGAGCAGAGGGATTTTACGTAGTATACAGAAGGAAACTCCGACAGAGTGTCGAAGGAATCTCTTGCCCTATTTACTACACCATTTCCAATTGTATTACCGAAGTTTCTAATTGTATTTCAGAAAATTCCAATTATATTTCATAACTTTCCAAATGTATTTCAGAAATTTCCATTTGTATTTCAGAATTTTTAACTTATAAGTACTTAAAAAGTTTCTAATTGTATTTCAGTATTCTCCAATTGTTTTTCAGAAATTTCATAAATTTCCATTGGTATTGCTATTGGAAATTTCGGAAATACAAATGGAAATTTCTAAAATGGATACTTCTGAAATATATTTGGAATATTCTGAAATTCAATTAGAATTTTCTAAAATATAATTGGAAACTTCTGAAATTCAATTAGAATTTTCTGAGATATAATTGAAAATGGAATAACATCTCCATGAAAACAGCAGTATGAAGGTGTACGATGTCTTAAAAATAACTCAAATGAAAATGCCACAAACAGTTCGGGACAAAGTATTAGTGGCACTGAAAAGTCGGTTTAAACGAGTTGCGTAGGCCAGCCAAAGTTATAAACCTTGGAGTTTATAATGATTGAAGGAGATTTACCAACATTATCGATTAAATGTTAAAACGTGTTAAGTCAAAATTTTTGGATTACACTCTGCTACAAAATGACACTTTTTGTCAGAACTTGAAAGGCGACCTAATGGAAATATATTTGGAATATTCTGAAATTCAATTAGAATTTTCTAAAATATAATTGGAAACTTCTGAAATTCAATTAGAATTTTCTGAGATATAATTGGAAATGGAATAACATCTCCATGAAAACATCAGTATGAAGGTGTACGATGTCTTAAAAATAACTCAAATGTAAATGCCACAAACAGTTCGGGAAAAAGCATTAGTGGCACTGAAAAGTCGGTTTAAACGAGTTGCGTAGGCCAGCCAACGTTATAAACCTTGGAGTTTATAATGATTGAAGGAGATTTACCAACATTATCGATTAAATGTTAAAACGTGTTAAGTCAAAATTTTTGGATTACACTCTGCTACAAAATGACACTTTTTGTCAGAACTTGAAAGGCGACCTAATGGAGTTGTAGACCTATGTGAGGACATACTAAAACCGTTTTCAAAGATTTTGAAACACCCTCAAAATTTTGAGATATTTTGAAAAAACTGTTTTAGGGTAGGTCGTAGTACTTTAGTACCTCTAACTGACACATTTTTGGAAAATTTTAAACAATTATGGATAGACAAAAAATTAAGTTTTCATAAAATGTACATCGAAAAAATTGCTTAAGTTTTTATAAAAAGTTTCGCTTAATTTTTTATTTTTTTATAATTTTTCAAATTCAACAATAGTTATTTTAATTTTTTTCTATAAAATCCTATTCTTTTTTGCACAGTGTTTTAAAGACAACATTATATGGGAAAAAATGAGATATTACTTGTTAAAATCGGTTTATATTTGCAAAAGTTATTAAACTTTTTTGAAAAAAGTTCGAAAAAATTTACCTTGTAAATTCAAAATTTTACAAATATTTTTTTTTTTTTCTACAGTTTTTTGTTTTTCATTTATTCATATGCGCTGGGGGAGAAAATACTAAAAATGGTGTTAATTTAAAGTTGAATAACTTTTACAATTATAATCCGATTTGAATAATTAAAACCATGTTTTATTAAGAACTAAATTTCCTATATATGTTGGTTTAAAGTTTTATAAACTTTCATATCAAAATAATCAATGAAAAGCGACTAAAATCAAAAAAGTTGATAAATTTTGTTTTTCTTTTAGATATTCTTAAGAAAAGCAATACTTATAACCTACAAATGCACGTAATTTTAAAGCGTAATCAGTTTTCTTTCCTAACCCGTTAACTAAATTAAAGTCGGACAAAAAGTGACTGAGTTACAGGTCGATAAGTTGACGTACATCACTGAAAACGGTTTTTTCAGAATAACTTCTGAATTTGAGGGTGTTTTTGAAATATTTTTATACAATTTGTAATGTACTCAGCAAACCCTATAACCCACGCTAGGTCGTTATTCAAGTTTTTTTTCCATCGTAGCACCGTGTTATTAGTCATTTACTGATCGGTCCATAATTGAGCATAGCTTCAATATAAACCCGAAAATAACTCAAACTTCTATAAAACGGGTATAAATGTTGACATTGAGATAAAATGCCAGAACTGGCGTAAGGTATCATAGGGTTGTATTTGACCTACTATACTTTTCTATTTGCCTTTTTTGAGGTAATTTGTTGTTTGTACCCGCGTATTCGTACTTTGTTTTGAGTTTTATTTATTGCAATAAAATGTCTTAAGTAAAGCCAATTTTAAATAATGACTTCATGACTTTATAACTCATTATAAAAATTAACATTTGTTTATGACTCTTTTGCATTTGTTGTTTCTATTTCATTTTACAATTAGTTTGGTTTAATTTTTTTTTGGTTTTTATTGCAAACTTTGTTTTTATTCGTACCAACCAACCATCCATCCCTCATAATTTTCACATGCTATGGAGGTGGAGGCAGCATAATTATTTTCATTTGCTGGTTTAAATAAAAGATTTGTAAATTAGTTTAATTTACATTTATGAATATGTATAGTATATTTTTACATACATATGTATGTGTGTAACTGCGAAATATTTATTAGTTAAAATATGAACAATTTCAATATGAGATGTTGAGAAAATGTATATAGAAATAAAAATATGATAATAATAATATAGATGTTCTAAATTACTGATACTGATTACTGATGATATAATTGGTAAATTCACAAGGTCTCTAATCATGACATATTTTCATAATGTCCTAATATTTCACAATTGTTTGCCTTTCTAGCTAAATAGTACTCTGTATCCTATGTTTAATGTTATCGTAACTAACCAGCGGAGACCTAAGCCGAACGCCTAATAGTCGGCTAATCCGGGCCGCCGAGTCGTGAAAATTAGGACATTATGACAATATGACATGATAAGAGACCTTGTGAATTGACCTAATATGTAAAGAAAAAGGTTAATAGTAACCACACAATTTGTACTCAGAGTGTCATTCACACGACAGCCAGTTCTACTCACCGGAATGACCCGAGAGCTATCTGGGTTCATTTTCTAAAATGCCCCTAGGAATTCTAACAACATCATCAATCAATCAATTTGGACAAAAGTTGTTTACCATACCTGGACTTTAACAAATTAAATTTAAACCTCAAACATGTGTTTTCATTTTACAAGCAACCAATTTTTTAAATACTTTTTTTTTTTTTTTAATTTTGATATCCTCCTTTACAAACGGGTCAAATATTTCTGTTAAATATTTCGTTTGTGTAAAATTTGTAACGAATATTTTTATACTACATATTTTATAGGTTTTTAACTTTTAAATGTTTTTTTCATTGTTTTTTTTTCTACTTACTTGAAGGTAGGTGTATTGAAAGGTTTCACAAAAAAAAAAAAAAAAATAACAACCCACCATAACTCAAATTCTACATCGATACCTTTAAATGTAGTCACATGTATGTATGTATACATATATGTATTTCGGCATGTTTTTTTTATCCTTTTTGTGTGGAAAAGGGAAAAACGCATAAAACAAATTATTTAAAATACAGATTGAAAAAATGTACGTAAATGTTGGCGTAAATCATTTTGTGATTTTTTTTTACGTTGTAGAGGGAGTGAGAGAGTGTGTAAAAAATAAGATTAATGTTTCCGAAAATTTAAAAGCTTTTTCTCCAATATTGAATAATAAACATTTTAGACAAATAGCGAAACGACAAAAAAAAATAAACATTGCAAAAAAGTGAAATATTTTAACAAAATTTCCTAGATTGAAACCTAAAACACACAAACAGCCCAGTAAATGACCAAATATCTAGGTATCATGTATGGGCAAAAAGTGTTGCCATCAAAAGTTTTTCAAACTTTTTGATGACTATAATTTAAATACCTTTCTCCACCACTCTTGCTGAATTAAGGTATATACAATATTTTTCACCACCATTCAAAACAAATTTTAACTGGATTACACTGTTTCCCAATGCCTGTTTGTGTAAAGCACGGTCACTTAACGCTTTGCGGTTTAGTGGTCACTTTACAAACCACCTTTTGTATAGACTTTAAAACATAGTTTATTGGAATCTATTGGCATTTTGGCAAACAATCAGGGTGCTCTAGTTAGATTAATATATTAATTTGAAGATATTGTTCATCGAATTCAGTGTTACTTTGCTATATCGTTTGTTTGGTCAGAAAATTTAGTCAAACCGCCATGGTGGTTAATAAACTAACCACCTCATTCCACAAAAAACCTTGAAATGGGGTTGTTTTTTAAGTTTTGATTTATTTTTTCTTGATTAAAGTAAAAATGCTATTGTTTTGTTTTTAAACTTATACAGATGAAACCGTGTCTGAAAGGGTTAAAATATATAAAGCCAAAATAAATAAAATTCTCCTACAATGTTTTGCATTTCCCAGCTAGTTTGGTATTAAAAATCAATATGAATTTTTGTCATTGTTGCTTGAACAATTTCTTTATTTTCTTCAAGAACTTGCCAGTTTTTTTTATTGGTAGTTGGTACACCATATGAACTCAAATCACCAACCATGAAGTGCTGATAATCCATATTCGTAAGTCGATCAATGGCTTGTTCAGGAAAAATTAGATCTCCATCTATCCATTCCTTATTTCGCTCTTCAAACGATTTGAATAGTTACTAACAAAATGTCTTATTTATTGCAATTGCTCTTAGCTATATACATATATTGAGGAATCAATAACATTGGGGAATATATGATTTTCCACCAAAAACTTTTTTGTTAATGCAGATTTACTGTGTCAAATTTGAAAATGGGTGCGTTTCGAATCAGACACGTAACCAAAAAACGCAATAAATCAAAAAGTAGCAAAAATCTGCAGCTAATTTTCCAACTAGATATAGAAAACAGAAAGCCATAAATCGGTCAAGCCCGACCATATAATACCCTACACTAAGTAAAAGAGCAAAAACATTTTTCTTTTAAAATTTCAATAATTTATATTTTTGAGTGATTTTCGGAAGTGGGCCTTATATGGGGGCTATGACCAATTATGAACCAATCACTATGAAATTAGGTCGTGTGATTTATGTCTATATTAAAGTTAACTATGTTAAATTTTGTGTGTATACCAAAATTTTTAAGCGATTTATGCACGTTAAAGTGATTTTCGGAAGCGGGTCTATATGGGAGCTATGACTAATTATGGACCGATCGTAACAAAATTTGGTGACATGAATTTTGTGTATATAAAACTTATTTAGAGCGGAATTTGTGGAGACACATATATAAATTAAACATTTATGACCGATAAAGTCCAATTTCGGGAGGACATTTGTATGGGGGCTAGGTGAAATAATGGACCGATTTCAGCCAGTTTCAATAGGCTTCGTCCTTGGGCCAAAGAAATTATATGTACCATATTTTATCGAAATATCTTCAAAATTGCGACCTGTACTCTGCGCACAAGGTTTACATGGACATCCAGCCAGCCAACCAGCCAGACAGACGGACATCGTTTAATCGACTCAGAAAGTGATTCTAAGTCGATCGGTATACTTTAAGGTGGGTGTTAGACCAATATTTTTGGGCGTTACACACATCTGCACAAACGCATAATACCCTCCCCACTATGGTGGTGGAGGGTATAAATACAGAAACAAATTAAGTTCTTTTATAGGAATATGCACCAGTGTATATTTACAGAATAGTATATATGGTTTTACTATAAGAGAATAATCTGTCGTGTACGGTATGTCACGTACAATATTAAATTTTAGTTATTATATTATAATCATCCAAAGTTTGTTTTAATTTAAATATGACGGATTGTAGGGGAAAAATATTTGGTTTAATGAAATTAAAAGAAAAAAAAATAACGCCTCTCACGATTCCCAAATTTTCGCATATTTCTACATGTACCTCAAAATTACTTCCGTTTTATGTCACGTAAGATATACCCTTATTTCGCTCGATATTTTAGACAACAATGTTTCGAAAGTACTTATTATTTTTTTCAAAATATAAGTAGTACCCTCTGAATGGTTACAAAATATATTCCACTCTATAGGAGTACAAATGTCTCGTACGATGACTTGAAATTGTCCTAATATATATTGAAAATCTCGCACCAAATTTTGTGAACATCGAAATTTTTTGTTTTTAAAACGGCATTAAAAATTGGAAAATGCATATACTCTCTTAATTTTTAAATTCAAATGCATATAACTTTGGAGTCAGTGACGATTTGTAAACAATTATTTTTTGTTTGACATATACATTTGTAGTTAGTACAATAAAAGAAAAAAGGAGCAAATCGGGAAATATTTGTACCCGCTTTTATCAAAAAACTGGAGTATGGTGGGTGAAAATGTTCATAATTTAATTTTCAAATGCGAATATCTCCTAAGCTATACGAGATAGTTGATAGCCACGACGAGGTTTTTTGTAGTGCTCGATGAGGTGATTCCACATGTGTTGAAATCGGAACACAAACGAAGAAATAGGATCGTTTTATCATACCCGAGTCCTACTTTTGGACCCCTGGCCGCACCTCTGGTGGACTCATTCGGTCAAAATTCAAACCTTAAACTCGACAAAACTACGTCTTTGCACATGTCAAATTTCATTAAAATCAGACTAAGGGTTTAGATTTATTTTCCTCTTTTTTCTATACCACTGTGCACTGCACGATGTAGCTAATTACTACGAGTTATGTATTTTGATAAAATATTAGGGGATATTTGTATTATTTTTTCTGAATAAAATGAAAAGTTGTGGATAGATTTTAATTATTTAGAACTTGTTTTATTTGGAACTTCATTTTCTAAATGTTTAAAAAAAATTAAGAGTGTATAGTCATTTTTCAATTTTAATGCCGTTTAAAAAACCAAAAATTTCCAAATTTTTCTAAAAAATTATTTTTTATTCCAAAAAAAAATATTTCTAAAACGACTGCAAAGATTATAAACATGTTAAGCTTTACTTGAAGGTAATTTCGTTGCGGAATTTCGTTTTTTCAGTTTATTCAATAAACTAAACCGATTTTGAGTTACGCGAATATATGTTGTGCAACCTCCCCCATTTTCGAAATAACGGTATATCTCGAAAATACGAGCTAACCTAAAAAAACGGTTAGCACCACTGAATTCAGCGTATCCGAATTAGTTTAAGCCGCTGGGTGCCCCTCTTGACAGAAAAAAAAGTGTCAATTTCATGCACAGTGTAATTGGTCAAATAACGATTTCGAACTAAAACAGATAATTAATCCGTATGCAAAAATCAAACTGCGAGATTTTGTGAATATCGTCTTATTTTGCATAACTCTCTTATAAATATAATTTATAATTTGGCGTTAATAACCCTCATGTGCACAGAAATTTTCGTAACTGTTTCTTGTACATCGGCCCATAAGTGGTCATAGCTTGCATATAAGGACCACTGCCGAAAAGCACATTAACAAACATAAATGTCTTACAAATATCGATATAGAATTAAAATTTTACACGATCACTTCTATGTATACAAAAATCAAGGATCTTATTACGATCAGTCCATGATTGTTCAGTGTTCCCATATAAGAACCACTTAATCGGATGAACCATATAAATGTTTTAATAAAAATTGCACAAAAATCGGTGCCACTATTGTGTATATAAAATTAGACACAGGCGAATATAATAATCTTACTTATTTCTAATGAATTCTAAAAGGGTCGATTTTTAAGATATATGGCTTTGAACTCTGTACCCCAAGAATTGGCTTTTAAGCTATTTAAAGAAACAAATTTATACCAATATAAAGGCAATATCTCAATTTTTAAAATAAAACCATAACTGCATTTGCTCGTGTGGGACATTATGTATATAAAGTTTTTCAATATTCAACACGTGATATTTCCTAACCGAAAGGTACCCATTCCGACTAGTCAAAAAGCCAATGATTAGAATGACACTAAAATGTATAATGTTCGTGGTAAATGTCATTGAAAACGATGACATAAAATTCGAAAATAGTAATTTTCTGTTAATTTTGTGATAAATTTATCTTTATATTCTTACAACTTATGGTTTTCTCAAGAAATGCTAGATAAAATCAAAATTTATAAATGGAAATATTTGTGTATTTCGAAATGCATGTTTATTCATATGTTTATTCTCATTCAAATTATGTGTATATTAAATTTATTTGGCAACACTTTTAGGATGTTATTACTTGAACGTAGGCAAGTATCATAGGCATAGACAATTTATCATAGAGTGATGTGTGTCAATAGGTCGTTTTTAACACTTTTTTTTTAACAATTTAAATTTTATTTTTTTTAATGCTGTTATGCCCGTATAATAACTTTTGTTTATATAACAAATTTTCTGGAAAACAAAGTAACAAATATGTTTTAGTTAAGCTTAAAAGCAAAAACTATGAAAACAAACTGATTTTAAAACATTGTATTCAAATTAAAACCATCTTAAATAGAATTGGTTAAAATAAATTTCATGGAAGAGAACAAAATCTAGTGAATCTAACATTGTTCAAATAAAGTTTGCTGTTTTTCTTGATCTACATTATTACTTTTCATCTTTTTAAATAAAATTTTTAGTAAATTAGTTAAACTTTCTTTTCCATTAATTAGTAACATGATCACGTTTAGCAATTAAATATGGGAAAATAAATAAAATTTTGTTTTTAAGATTTCATGTCTACTGTCCAAATTAATTGTACAGTTGTCGCTTTTCAACACTAATGATGGCTTTTTAATGTTTTTGCTGAACAACTCTTCCAAATGCCCTGTTGTCTGCAGTAAAAGTCATGTCAAATCAATAACTTAAACATCGATTTGATTTTAGTGAACTAGACAAACTTAGGCTCTCATCAGCTAGGTAGCTGATGGTCCTCGTTGTCAAATACAAAAACAAAATTTATTTTAAACCAACAGTGATGAACAAAAATATTAAAATATACATATAAATATTGGAAATAAAATAATGTACCCTACTTTTGAATAATATTTGTTATATGTTGGACTTACACAACGTTTTTTTTTATAAAATTAATTTTGTATGGAGTCCAATAACAATAAGTGGTGTGGCTTTTGTCAACAAAACCAACTATTTTATATGCATAGTTAGTAGGGATGCCAATTCCGAAATTTTCGGGATCGGGATTTTTCGGAATTAAGGAATCCCGGAAAATTACAAGACTTTTGATTTCTTAGTAAGTTTTTTGAAGCTCCCAAAATACATAGAAAGCCAAATTTCAGCAGTAGGTCTCCTTTGCAGACTTATACATCAGTTTATTAATAAAGTCGCGTTCACTTTGAACGCTCAGCTCCATAGATTAAATAATATGAATATAAAACAATTAAGAGTGTCATATGCGGCTATATCGAATCTTGTATACCCACCATCAATATATAGTTTTGGCCTGCTGTGGTGACTTGAATCAGCATTTATGAATGAATGACTTACATACATATATCGAAATTTATGTTAATATCATTATATACAAATTATTTATTGACAATTATACCAAAGCCTCATAATTAGTTTAATAAAGCTTCTTTAATCTGTAGCACTTTCCTTAATTTCAGAAACTATTTCAAACAACAGTCATTGATTTAATATCTAGTTCCAGACAGAATCATTATAAAGAAAAGTAATAATTTGAAATTAATCATTGAGAGCAACGCCATTTACGCCATACAAATTACTGATCTTTGAACTATTTTGGTTCAATATATTGAAGCTATGACCTATTATGGTCCTAAGTATTTGAGGGCTATTTTTGTAGAATTTCATATAAACAACGCTATTAACAAAAGTGGACCTTATATGGGAGCTATGTCGAATTATGGACCAATATTTAAAAAATCTTGTAGTACGATTCTTGGATACAAATTACTGATCGGTGTAAAATTTTGGTTCAGTACAGAATTTTTTTTGATATTTGTGCAGGTTAATGTGTTTTCCTGAAGTAGTTCTTATATGGAGGCTATGACCAATAATGGGCCTATCATCATAAAATTTGGTACATCGATTTTTGTATATATTGAATAAATTTGTTTCGAATTTCAACCTGATAACTATATTTGTAAGAAATTTATGAGGATTTTAGTGATTTTCGGGAGTGGACCTTATATGGGAGCTATTGTCAAATATGTATCTGTGTAAAATTTTGTTTTGATATTAATATTTTTCAGATATTTATGTAGGTTAATGTGTTTTTCGGAAGAGGTCCTTATATGGGAGCTATAACCAATTATCGGCCGATCTTCATAGAATTAGGTACAGCGACATTCATAAGACATTTATGCTTATTTAAGAGATTTTCGAAAATGAACTTTATATGGGGGCTACGGTGAAATATGGGCCGATCCACAAAAAATTTGGTGTTGCAATTTTTTTAAGCACGAAACTTTTTTTTCCTGAATTTTGTGTGGATACTGCAATTTTGTAGGAATTTACAGACCATATAACCATATTTCGGGAAGAAATTTGTGTGGGGGCTAGGATAAATCATGGACCGATTCTTATAATTTTCGCCAGACTTAGTCCCTTTAACATATAAATAACGTGTGTACAATTTTATGGTATTATCTGCAATATATTTGCACAAATAACGAAAACTATGTTAAAATTATCAAGTTTTCTTTTAGGTTGTCTCAAATTTTGGTTCATAATTCCGGTTCCACTAAACCGATTTTTCTGATTTTCAATACCAAACTGCTTACACGCAGAGAAAAAATATAATTGGGCTGGTTACTGTAACCATTTAAATAGTGTTACAAGATTTTTAACAATATTATAGTCACAGTATAGCTCGTGAAAATTTAAAAATATTCACAAAAATTTTCCAAAATTGTGTGTGGCTGAAAACCTGTTTAACAGCTTAAAGTTCAAAATATTTCCAGCAATAACCCAGTTTCTAAGATTCTATCACTATATTAAAGATTTTCAAAGACCTCATGTGAACTGTAGAGTTCAATAAATAAACTCGTAACTTATAGACAATATATGTATGTAGATTAGGGTGGGCCTTAACAAAAAAAGTTTAATTTTTCCCAGTGAAGTTTTGTAAAAAAATCATCCTGAAAAAATTTCAAGTTAATCAGCTGGGGCTAAGATGTGCCGCAAGCCCGCTAAAGATTTGAGGTAAAAATTTTTCTGAAATTTGTTTAAAAAAATTTTAAAATTAAACTGCCGGTAAAAAAATATTTTTTTGGTCATACCAGAGAATAGGTTAACGATATTCTACGAAGACAAAAAGTTATATACATGGAAATATGGATATATGTTAAGTAAAAATGAGGTTTTATTTAAATATTTCTTAAAATATGCAAATTTAGTTTCTACATTTCTTTTTAATAACTTTTTTTAAAAAAATTTTTAACTTTTATATCTCATTATAATGACAATTACGTACATATTTCTATTCTTTTAAACTAAATTGCAAAAGTAATTTTT
Source organism: Calliphora vicina (assembly GCF_958450345.1). Taxonomy (NCBI): domain Eukaryota; kingdom Metazoa; phylum Arthropoda; class Insecta; order Diptera; family Calliphoridae; genus Calliphora; species Calliphora vicina. Next base: position 135,261,693 of record NC_088780.1, on the reverse strand, counting down.
TAATGGCAAAATTATTACAAAAACTGAACAAATTTAATTTTTTCGCCTTGTAAATGCACCTCAAAACTTCAGCAGAAATTTTTCAGGATGATTTTTTTTTTCCAACATTCAACAAGCTGGTACGAGAGACTGGGAAAAATCAAACTTTTTCGTTAAGGGCCACCCAAATGTCGTACATAGAAATATGGGCAATTCCATATCATCGTACGTGATTTTAGATTTTGCAAAAATAAGAGTATCTAAAAAATAATTTGGTCTTTATGTTCCATTCAGAGGGTACTATATTTTTAAAAAAAATAATAAGTTCTTTCGAAACATTGTTGTCCAAAATATCGAGCGAAATAAGGGTATATCGTACGTTACATAAAACGGAAGTAATTTTGAGGTACATGTAGAAATATGCGAAAATTTGCGAATCGTGAGAGGCGTTAGGTTTTCTTTTAATTTATTAAACTAAACCATAATAAAATTTAATATGCTACGTGACATACCGTACTTGACAGATTTTTCTCTTATAATAAAACATATATAAATATATGTATACAGAAACTAAAAAAATAAATAGAAAATATATATTCGGTTTCAATAAACAATTTGATAATAGCAATAAAACAATCAGGGTCAAATTCATTTCATACTACAGGCAAATCCCGGTACAACGAATCCGATATAACGTACAACCATATTTTTAACAATAACTATCTTATATAACGAACGTTTCAACAATTTTGTACTCGATATAACGAATATTGAGAAAAAAAAACAAAATCAAACGAACGATATAATTTTTAACATTGAAAATTATAACAAGCTATCAAGAATGGCTCAAATAATCATCGATCTATAAAGAATGATGTGTATCCCATTATGAAAAAGGCATTTAATTGTTGATTAGCCGAACAGAGGTAAACACACATTCAACTTAAAAGAATTGCTTTAAAATCCAGAGCCTTAGAAATAAAATAGGCTTTGTAATGGTGGATTTCATGCAAGTGATATCTGTATTTAAAATGATACGGTGTAAGATTTTTTAAAGAATCAGCATAGAATTATAGTTGAGCACAATCTAACTCCTGGTTTTATTCTCAAAGCGATATATTGCAAAATGATACCAGAAAACTTGTTTTTTCACGCTAGAAAAACTAGTGCTCCAGGAAGAATGTTATCGAAGGATAGACTTACAATTTTGGATGATTAAATCTTTTCATTGAAAGGCAAATAAACGCCGCTCTTTTCATAAAAAAGTGTTGTCGTAAATTGTCTTCATTGAAATAATGGACATTTTTAATGGCAGGATCAATATTTGAACCGAAATCCCATTCACTGAGGGCTTTATTAATCCTTGGTAATGCCTCTCAAGTCAAGCTAATGTCATACCGCTTAAAATTTATTCAAAAAAAACATCTCGATGTAACGAATTTTTCGATGGACCTGACAACATATCGTTCGTTATATCGGCATTTGCCGGTAAATGGTAATTGGAAGCTTAGTTTTCGCCACAATTTTAGCCCGAAACATACCAATTAAATTAAAAAATTAAATATAATCAGTTTAAACTAAATACTTTCACACAGTAACATTTAAGTGTTTTCTCCTATTCAAATCATCTTGAAAAAAAAGTTTCACGGGTTTTTGTTGTTTACAGTCGTGGTTGTCATTATCGTGGAATTGCCCATATGGATTCATGATGCCATCAAGTGTTTTTATACCCTTCACCTTCGTGAGAAGGTTATATATAAGTTTGTCATTTCGTTTGTAATTTCCACAATATAATTTTCCGACCCTATAAAGTATGTATATTCTGGATCCTTATAGATAGCGGAGTCGATTAAGCAATGTCCGTCTGTTGAAATCAATTTTCTGAAGACCCCAGATATCATCGGAATCCAAATCTTCAATAATTCTGTCAGACATGCTTTCGAGAAGTTTCCTGTTTAAAATCAGCAAAATCGGTCCACAAATGGCTGAGATATGAGGAAAAAACCAAGACAACCTCGATTTTTGACCTATTTTTGACCTATATCTGGATTACTAAGTCATTAATATAGACAATATGGATATCTAATGATAGATATTTCAAAGACCTTTGCAACGACGTATATAAGACCATAGTAAATTGGACCTGCAATGGATCAAAATCGGAAAAATATTTTTTAACACGATATTTTTTTTCTCCAAAAAAAAAATGAAGTATAATTTAGTGAAGGGTATATAAGATTCGGCACAGCCGAATATAGCTCTCTTACATGTTTTATTTTAATTCTTCATACAAAAAAAGTTTTCCATAAAATAAAGTGAGTGAAAAAATATTGTAGCAAATTTAAAAAAATAAAATGTGTATCAAACATGTTAACAACGATTCAGCAACAAAGAAAGAAACCAAAAACCCCAAAAAAAAGATAAACAAATACAGTTCATGGGAAATATTTTGTTTAAAAGCAATATTCCATTGCTTGTTTAAATTGAAACACTTTCTCCCGCATAATACAACCGAAAAAAGTGCAATTGTTGCGATAACAACAGCAGCAAACTCACCCTTCAAAAGGAAAAACAGCAACAATGACAGCGATGGAATCAGCAGCAACAAAAACTTAATCAAATTAAACCAAAATTGTACCACGAGAGCAAACAAGAAAAGAAGATGTGTTAAAAATAGTATTTTTTATTTGGCGTCATGAACATATTTAAAAGATTTATTTTTTTTACCCACAATGCATTTTAAAAGCAAAATCCAGAGAAATTCAAACAAAAGTAACAAAAATAGTAGCTATTACACTTTTTTTGTTTCTGTAAAAATTCAATTAAAGTTTATTTTTGTGCATATTTAATATTCAAGATTGCAAAGTAAGACTGCACATGTATGTAGGAATGAACAGGTAACAATACAGCATTGTTTAGCAAATTAGCACATTCATCAATTTGTATGTCATTGATTGTGTAATGGGAGTGTATGATTGGCAGGCATCTCTATTACTTGTTAAATTCAATTAGAGCTGGGTTTTAAATACATAAAAAATTTTATATAAATAACTTTAAATAGGTTATTTATGTAAATTAACAGTGTTGGCTAATAAATTAGCATAGACATGAGGATTATAAATATGAGTTAGAAAGACAAGTGCATTCGATACAGTGTTTTCGATACAGCAATAATTGAAAACTACCACTCCTGTAGCCCATTTCTATAACTAGTGAGAAAGTTTCAGATTTGAATAGCAAGATTTAGATAATCTTCAAACTGAACACATTTAAAAGTACAGACAAAGTAAACGATTTACTCTTAAGTACTCGTCCTGTGTTTTGTAAAAGGTTTAGAAATATCACCAATGAACAATTTATTTACACTTCTAAAGCGATCTCTATCATAAATTAACCCTTTTCCTGTCCCATACAAAAAAATGTGTGCCGTATGTCCAAATTTTTTTGTTAATTAAAAAAATTTTACATATAACTTTTTAATAATAAAAACAAGTAAGAAAGTATGGTCGGTCAAGCCCGACCATATAATACCCTACACTAAGTAAAAAAGCAAAAACATTTTTCTTTTAAAATTTCAATAATTTATATTTTTGAGTGATTTTCGGAAGTGGGCCTTATATGGGGGCTATGACCAATTATGGACCGATCACCATGAAATTAGGTCGTGTGATTTATGTCTATGAATTATGAATTTTGTGTATAAACCAACATTTTTAAGTGATTTAAGCACGTTAAAGTAATTTTCGGAAGTGGGCATTATATGGGAGCTATGACTAATTATTAGGGTATTCAATCGATTAACCGTTAATCGGTTAACCGATTAATTTTGGACGGTTAACTGTTCGAATAATTTGAAATTGCCGATTTTCAAATAACAAATAAACCGATTAATTTGTGTCGATTAACCGATTAACTGAAATTCCTTTTTTGCATTTTAAACATTTGTTTGTATTTATTTTTCCGTTTCAATTCAAATACAAATTTCAAATGAAAATTAGATATTTTTGAATATCCAATAAACATGATTAGTGAGTATGTATAAAAACTGACATATTTAATTTATGTATATGTATTTGAAACTTTGTTTGTAATTACATGTTTTTTTTAAATGATTCTTTTATCATAACTAAACGAAACTATTAAATTAATCAAAATCTTAAACTATCTAAAAAGGAATATTCTTTATCATGCTTTTGATTTCACCAACATATACAATCAGCGAGAGAGTTTTTTTCCAAGAAAAGTTTTATTAAATCTAAAGAAAAAATCGTTTAAATTATATTCTTTTTATAAAAGATTATTTCAGAAGATCTCACTAAAACCCTAAAAAACTCACACATCGCTCATTTGCTGCAACAACGTCATAATTCAAAAAAATATCGTTTCGAGAAAAACGTCTTTGAATATTTTATGATATTTTACTATTTATTAAATAAATTTTCAACAAATCATGCGATTTCAGAAATATACATAGTAGATGTTAATATCTTTCTGATCTGTATTTAACCCAAATTTTTACTTATAAAATATACGAGAAAACATGAATTTTAATTTTGATGTTTACAACAAAAAAACACTCTCACACAAAAAATAATTGACTTTTTTGAAAACTGATGAAACTATATGAAAGATTATAGAACAGCGCATATTTTGTATTACTCAGTTCAAAAAACACGGATTTTGAGTTATGACGTTGTTGCAGAAAATAGGCGATATGTTTACAAAAATTATCTCAAATACCTTAGTTGCTGTTTTTTATGTTTTTGTAACCAACTTCGTTGTTGTATTTTCAATTTAAAATGAAAATAGAAATTATTCGGTTAATCGAATAATTTTAAATTAACCGATTATTAACCGAATAAATCTAAACCTCGATTAATTATTTGCTCGATTGACCGATTAAACCAGAAACCCGATTAATTGAATACCCTACTAATTATGGACCGATCGTAGCAAAATTTGGTGAAATGAATTCTGTATATATAAGCTTATTCGGTGCGCATTTTGTGGAGATCATTTATAAAATAAACATTTTTGACCGATAAAGTCCAATTTCGGAAGGACATTTGTATGGGGGCTAGGTGAAATATTGGACCGATTTCAGCCAGTTTCAATAGGCTTGGCCCTTGGGCCGAAAAAATAGTATGTACCAAATTTGATCGAAACATCTTCAAAATTGCGACCTGTACTCTGCGCACAAGGTTTACATGGACAGCCAGCCAGCCAACCTGACGGACGGACGGACGGACATCGTTTAATCGACTCAGAAAGTGATTCTAAGTCGATCGGTATACTTTAAGGTGGGTGTTAGACTAATATTTTTTGGCGTTACAAACATCTCCACAAACGCATTATACCCTCCCCACTATGGTGGTGTAGGGTATAATAATATCATTTGTGAATCATATGTTATGCACGAGCGTGTAGAAGAAAATGCTGTGATTCACAGGCCAGGGAAAGGGTTAAGATAGCGAAAATCTCCACCCAAAAGTGATGGGACAAATTAAGCTTTGACTGCGGAAGTTAAAATCCGATGAATAGTTAGTCTTGGAATGGTTGGCATACGATTACACAACAACTATTACTTACTTAAGCTGGTGGTCCACACCACGCGTTCTACGCTTTCTCGCATTCTACTCGGTTGTCAAAAAAGTAGAATCAATGTATTTGTACGCTGCATGTTACAAGTACAAAAGCGTAGAATGCAATGACGCGTAGAATGCTTAAAGTAGATCTACTTTCTACTTTTGTAAGCGTCACAAGCGGCGCACGAACATGTCAGCTGATTTCGACAATTTATTATTCTTTTTATACCCTACACCACCATAGTGGGGAGGTTATTATGCGTTTGTGCAGATATGTGTAACGTCCAAAAATATTAGTCTAACACCCATGTATTGAGCTGGCTGAAATCGGTCCATTATTTCACCTAGCCCCCATACAAATGTCCTCTCGAAATTGGACTTTATCGGTCATAAATGTTTAATTTATATATGTATCTACACAAATTTCGCTCCAAATACGTTTTATATATACAAAATTTATGTCACCAAATTTTGTTACGATCGGTCCATAATTAGTCATAGCTCCCATATAGACCCGCTTCCGAAAATTACTTTAACGTGCTTAAATCACTTAAAAATGTTGGTTTATACACAAAATTCAACATAAATAACTTTCATATAGAAATAAAGCACACGACCTAATTTTATGGTGATCGGTCCATAATTGGTCATATAAGGTCCACTTCCGAAAATCACTCACGAATATAAATTATTGATATTTTAAATGAAAAACATTTTTACTCATTTACTTGGTGTTTCTTACTTGTTTTAATGTGTATTTTTCAATTTTAATAAATTAAATCATGTGTAATGGTGAAAAAATAAATAAAAGCTGCAGAAAACGCGAAGTTTTTTTTAATAATAAAACAAAAAATTTACGCTTAAAAAGCATCGCATGTAACTTGAAGCGTAGAATGCGAAGTAGGTATGAAAACCACACAATGCTTTGACGCGTAGTGTAGACCTCCAGCTTTAGAGTTTCGATTTAAGTTTTTAATCACTTAAATTATTATTGATCTTCAAATAGACTTCTAAAATGTATACGAGATGATAGATGATTCATTCCATAAGCAATTTCATTATGCAAATTGATTCTTACCTTGATTACAGAAAATTTAAAGTTATGATTAAATTTTTAAAGGTCTTCTTACCTGAAAAGAAAACCAATTATTTAGTAGTAATTTTTTATAGACAAATAAATAAAATTAACTTAATTACACCATTTCCAATTGTATTTTAGAATTTTGCAATTGCATTTTTGAAATTTCCAAAAATTCTGATATGCAAATTGAAAATTTCAGAAATAGAATTAGAAATTTCCGAAATAAAATTTGAATTTTCTTAAATATAATTACATAATTCTATAATTTAATAAATGTTCGTAAATTTTTGCCTTGGCCAAGCCTGTCTTACCAATTTTGTTAAAATGTTCTGAATATATTCTGAAAAGTGCTATATTACTACATGTAGAGTAAACTAGTTCGTTGTGGCTGGTAAAGTGGTAGTTAAATGATTATCATTTCCACTATATTTCCCCAGCATATTCACTAGATAATAAACAATAGTCTTCGAATTAAGTTTTTGTTAAATTGAAGTAAACTAAAATCTTCTAAAATATATCACTTCGATGACCACATGTAATGCTGAAAGTGACCGTTGACATGATGGTACTCACTGATGAATCCGAAAATACATTAAAACAAATAAAGAGCTCTTTGGCTTAGTTATTAGTGTATTTGACTATAAAACGGGAGGTTAAGAGTTCTAACCCGCTCTCTGAAAAATTATTTTTTTTCTCAAATACTGTAGTATTAGCACTGTTGTGTTATGAAATGTTATGCAGAGTGTGACAATCGGCCACATGCAATGACATACCTGTTAATAACGTTGCTCGTGGGTTAAAAATTCACTAGTAGTCGTTCTCAGTGGCAAACTAATTTCAAAACGAAAAATTCAACCAGAAAGTCAGAAATAAGACACAACAAAAGAGAGCTTAGGGTTAATTTCGCATTTATTAAGAATTTTATTTTAAAGTACCCCAAAAATTTAACATGCGCACCAACACCGCTTATAGCTGAAATATACTGGACATTGTATGGTAATGAAGTGGAATTGCCTAGAGCTAAAAAAAATTTAATTAATGAAGACTTTCTATCCAAATTCTTAATAAATACGAAATTAACCGTAAGCTCTCTTTTGTTGTGTCTTATTTCTGACTTTCTGGTTGAATTCGCCGTTTTGGTGTATTTAGGGACCTATAGTAAAATTTCACGGCCAATATTTTTGCGGAACATTTTAACCCCTTAAATCCCTGTATTAATAGTGTTTGTTGCTCTTTTTTAAAAGAAGGACAAGAAAGACCAAAGTCTTGGGGATTTAGAGGGTTGACATATTATAAAAAAATGTTCTTCGTAACAATTTACATAAATTTGCTTAATACATTTTATACCTAAAATGTTCTTTAAAATAAAATTCTTCATATATGCGAAATTAACCCTAGGCTCTCTTTTGTTATGTCTTATTTCCGACTTTCTGGTTGAATTTTTCGTTTTGATGTATTCAGGGACTTTTAATAAAATTTCACGCATAATATTTTTGCGGAACATTTTAACCCCTTAAATCCCAGTTTTAATGATGGTTTTTGCACTTTTTTAAAAGAAGGACAAAAAAACCATGCTTTGAGGATTTAGAGCAGTGGTACGCAAAAAGAGGCATTTAATTTGTGTGCTCTTTTAGGTAAAAAATAAAATATCCACAACAACATCAAGAAACTGAATTAATTGTGTATATTTTTACGCTCTATTACGCTCTTTTGTTCACATTTATGTTGTTTGACGAAAATCATCGTAACCTCAACAATATGAACGCCTACCATGGATTTAGAGGGTTAACATATTCTACAAAAATATTCTCCGTAAATTTTGACATAACTTTGCTGAACACGTTTTATACCTAAAATGTAAGGATCACATGGTTTCTTATGACGATTAACAACAAGAATGTGCCAGAGTTGGGAAACTTTAACCCCCCTCAAATAAAATTTAGATGTAAACTTTCAAAACGCCGATACACATGTCTTTTATTTTGTCTCCTCTATCAAAATTTATTGGTCGGACCTTGTAATTTTGGAAAAAATTGATTTTGTTGTATAGTGTAATTAGTCTTAAAATCGTTCAAGAAAATTTAAAAGAAAAAAGTTTTTGCTCATTTACTTAGTGTAGGGTAGTATATGGACGGGCTTGACCGACCATGTTTTCTTACTATAAAGATTAATGTGTGCACAGAGAAAACAGATTCGTTGTAGTAAGCGAATTTGATGCCAATCGAATGATTCTGTATCATGGAGCGAATTTAACAGTTGTTGCGAAAAAATTTTTAGAAGGGGTAACAAAAGTTTGGTAGTTTCAACCGAAATTCTTTATTAAGAACTGAATTTCTATTGATAGAACCGACAAATTCTATGTGTGCTACCGCATCATTCGACTGACAACAAATTCGGTTGCTACAACGAATCTGATTTCTCTATTTTCACTGTATGATTGGGCCGATTTTCATGAAATTTTCATACTATTTTCCCTTGTTTTTACTTTTGAAAAAGCATCTGTACACATCATCACATGCCGAACTCGTTTCGAAGAAACAATTCTGGGACGAGTTTTGAAAGAATTGAATTTTCTGGAACATTTCAACGTATACACATATTAATTGCGAAATTGTAATTATATACATACATATGTATGTATCTTGTTACAATCTCATTATCCAAAACACTTCTGCTTCCTAAAAAAAAGCATAAATTTAAAAACAATTCATGGCACCTCAAGAGCTAGCCAAAAAAAAATTTAAAACTAACAAAATCTAATTAAAATTAATTTCGTGCAAATGTACAACAAAAAAAAGAAATACAATCTCAGCACAAAAATAAAAAAAAAATACAAATAAGAAATATTTGAAGCTAGCTGCACTTAGTTAAAAGATTTTATAACATCTATGTAACTAAAGTGAAGGTAATAATTCAAGGAACTACTTGTGCTATTTTTTTTAAAAAAAAATTTTCTTTTACATTTAATGCCGGCTACCAATTTAAAATGTACTACTTACTGCTAAAGAAAAAACTAATAAAGAAAGAGATTCACAAGGTTTGGTTTAAATTTGAAACAAGGCATAGACGACATCAGCTGGCAGCCAATGGAAGCTACTACAAATAAACCAAAATACAAGGAAAATATAATACCAAAGTTCAAATGATATTTAATAGTTTTATTGGCAGATATTATGTATGTTCGTTTTCATTTTCGTTTTTATTTTTATTTTCTATTTTATTTTTTAAGAGTTTTTTCATGTTTGTTCGTTTTCAATGGATTCAGTTGATTTAAGAAAAATTATCGACACAAAAAATTTATTGGCGTTGATTTATTGTATGTTTGAGGTTAAAAGGATAAAACTACATGCGGATGATGTTGCTTGCATGACATCACATACAAATACACTCATCTTTTCCTTTTGCATAATTTTCGTAATTCGCATTATATTTTATATCTACATATGTATGTATTTATAGGAAAATAATTTACATAATTTCTTTGGAAAATCAAATTTCTTTTAGCGCATTTATACGTAATAAATAATTTTACCGTTAACATAACAGGTATTCACTTGTTGGCCAAAGAAAACTATTGAATCTATATATTTATTGAAAAGTAAATGCAACTTCTTCCAATAAAATTGTTTCACATATGGGCAATTCCATGTCATCGTACGTGAGTTTAAAAGATTTTGCAAAAATAAGAGTATCTGAAAAATAATTTGGTCTTTATGTTCCATTGAGAGAACACTACTTATATTTTAAAAAAATAATAAGTTCTTTCGAAACATTGTTGACCGAAATATCGAGTGAAATAAGGGTATATCGTACGTGACATAAAACGGAAGAAATTTTGAGGTGCATGTAGAAATATGAGAAAATTTGCGAATCATGATATGCGTTAGGGTTTCTTTTAATTTCTTAAACTAAACCAAATATTTCTCTCTCATCATATTTAAATAAAAATAATCTTTGGATTATTTTATAATAAAAAAAATTTAATATCGTACGTGACAGATTTTTCTCTTATAAATTAAAAAATTAAATATAGTCAGTTTAAACTAAATACTTTCACACCGTAACATTTTAGTGTTTTCTCCTATTTAAATCACCTTGATTTGAATAGGAAATGTAATTCAAAAACAAGTAAGAAAGTATGGTCGGTCAAGCCCGACCATATAATACCCTACACCAAGTAAATGAGTAAAAATATTTTTCTTTTAAAATTTAAATAATTTATATTTTTGAGTAATTTTTGGAAGTGGGCCTTATATGGGAGCTACGACCAATTATGGACCGATCACCATAAAATTAGGTCGTGTGATTTATGTGTATATTAAAGTTAACTATGTTGAATTTTGTGTGTTTACCAACATTTTTAAGCGATTTATGCACGTTAAAGTGATTTTCGGAAGCGGCTCTATATGGGAGCTATGACTAATTATGGACCGATCGTAACAAAATTTGGTGGCATGAATTTTGTGTATATAAAACTTATTTGGAGCGTAATTTGTGGAGATACATATATAAATTAAACATTGATGATCGATAAAGTCCAATTTCGGGAGGACATTTCTATGGGAGCTAGGTGAAATAATGGACCGATTTCAGCCAGTTTCAATAGGCTTGGTCCTTGAGCCGAAAAAATAATATGTATCAAATTTCATCGAAATATCTTCAAAATTGCGGCCTGTACTCTGCGCACAAGGTTTACATGGACAACCAGCCAGCCAACCAGACGGACGGACATCGCTTAATCGACTCAGAAAGTGATTCTAAGTCGATCGGTATACTTTAATGTGGGTGTTAGACTAATATTTTTGGGCGTTACAAACATCTGCACAAACGCATAATACCCTCCGCACTATGGTGGTGTAGGGTATAAATATACCATCTTTAAAACACATGTCAAACTGGTGTTTCGCTTTTGAATCATTGAAAATGTCAAAATCTAGCATGAAATTTTTTGACACAATTTGTAATGTACTCCGCAAGACCTATAACCTACGCTAGGTCGTTTTCCAAGCTTTTTTCCATCGTAGCACCGTGTTATTCATTGAAATCTTAACAATTTCTTTAAATTTCAAAAACGGACATTTCTTTATGAGCTTTCAAATCCATACACAAATATGTAAAAACTACAAATAGCCAATTTTCTTTATTCTTTTTTTAAAGTATTGTGTTAAAAGAGAAAATTCAATGCTGAACCAACGAAATTCCGCCACATTAATGCAAAATGTTCATGGAAAATGTTGACAAAAGAGTACTAGTGAATTCAAATTATTCGATTTTTCTCTTGTTCGAATAAAATGAATAATTCGAATAATAGATTTTAACTTGTTCGAATAATTCATTCACACGTTTAAAATTATTCGAATAATTTAATTTTTTTTTTAAAAAAGTAAAGAATGAAGTTTTGATGTAGGTTTTTTAATATTTTATTGTTAAAGAAAAACAAAAAATAACGTGAAAGTTAACAATTCAAGTATTTATAATGTTAAAAAACATTAAATTTTCATCAGAAATATTCTGATCAAACAAAACAATTGACTAGCAAACTCTTTAGTTTCAGTTTTGGAGCTATGATTTAAAAAATTTGAGCTAGTTGGACATGATCCTGAATTTAAGTACAATACAAACGTATTAAGAACATTTTATGTCATTCATTAATTTGGGTTTTAAAATGAGTAACAAATTCTTTAGTAAGTGAATTATTCACGTTTTATAAATTACACAGTACAATATAAAAAAAAATTACAAGGTTCGACCAATAAATTTTGATAGAGGAGACAAAAAAAATACACGTGTATCGGTGTTTTGAATGTTTACATCTGAATTTTTATGTGATCCTTACATTTTTGATATAAAATGTGTGCAGCAAATTTATGTAAAATGTTACGGAAAACATTTTTGTAGAATATGTTAACCCTCTAAATCCTCAAGGCATTGGTCTTTTTTGTCCTTCTTTTAAAAAGGATAAAAAAAACACCATTAAAACAGGGATTTAAGGGGTTAAAATGTTCCGCAAAAATATTTTCCGTGAAATTTTACTATAAGTCCCTGAATACACCAAAACGGAAAATTCAACCAGAAAGTCAGAAAAAAGACACAACAAAAGAAAGCTTAGGGTTAATTTCGTATTTATTAAGAATTTGATTTTAAAGTAACCCAGAAATTTAGCATGAAAAAAAATAGTTCAAATTTAACTAAAAATCACTAATATTTCTATTATTTTACCTTCTATGGCAAATTTCGATAGGAAGTATTCATTATTAACATTTTTTTAGCTCTAGGCAATTCCGCTTCATTATCATATAATGTCCAGCATAGGAAAAAATAGTGTTATTTATAACAAATTGTATTATACCCTCAAGCTCTATCAACGTTGCCGAATCTTTACTTAATCAAGTGATCTTAGGAAATTACACAAATCTGTCCAAAGTTTGATATCATTGTCAGTGAACGTGGCTAATTTGAAGTCAGACAGTGAATGATTGAAGCAGTTATAAATACGCAAAAAGCATTCATGTATTTAACGTATTCATTATAAATGCCATCCTCAATATCACTTTCGACGACCGTTTCGAAATTGTATTCGCCATCACTTTCAACACCACTTTAATCTAAGTTAATATTTTGAGTATTAATTCTGCTAATATTTCGCTGGCATATGTTCACACCACGACCGCCTCGTCATGTTTACAGCCTAAAATTTCTGTTTCGAAATCAATTCAAAAATTATTTAGCCTTTTATTTTCATTAGTTCAAATCCTAAATTAAAAATTTTGACTTTTTTTAGATTTGTAACTCCTTGCAGTAATATTTATAGAAGGAGCTATCGGAGCACTCATCTATAGTGATCAAAAGACTTTATTTATCTTTAGTTATTTGTCGAATTTCAGAAACAATACAATTGTTGTAAGTCATTGAGGGTATTCATTTCAAATAAATGGAAAAGTACACTCGATTAATTGAATAATTATTCGAACAATTTAAAAATTACCATTTTCGAATAACGAATAATTCGAACAATTTTATGTAGAATAATCGAATAAATGGACATAAATATTTAAATATAAAACATGAAAAAAATTCCACAAAAAAAATACGAATTTTTTTAGAATTTTTTTTCTCGTGTTTGTTGTGAAAAGGTGTAAAAAATCAGAGTGTACTTTTCCACTTTTTTGAAATGAATAACCTCATTATTACTTATTTAAATTTGGAATTATGAAAAATTTTAAACAATTTAATAAATTTAAATATTTATGTACATTTTTTTAGATTTTATTCTACATAAAATTATTCGTTATTATTCGAATTATTCGTTATTCGAAAATGGTAATTTTTAAATTGTTCGAATAATTATTCGTAAGAAATTATTCGATTAATCGAACGATCATTACTGGAATGAATACAATAGTACGTATGTACCTATATGCCAGTACATTTCTTAAAACAAATTTTGACAAATTTCGCTACTGATCTTAGAGTGCATTAATAATGTAATGCCCATTTTTGTGAATACCCATGCTGCAAATTTACAATATTTAATGCTAATCGAAAACATGTATGAATGAACACTAATGTTAGCTTGATGTGATTTGTTAAATACTACAAACTAATGTTGTTTTCCAAAGATTGTTGCAAATAGACTTTTCCCATTAAACAAATACAATTTCATAGCATCGCATCGCATTAAAAGCAATGTATGCAAATATACTATTTATTTGCATATAATATGCTTCTATATGCAAGTGTGCATATAAATGCATACATAATAATAAACATAAATAAGCATGTGTATAACATGTGTTCATTAGGGTGGCTCCGTTTGTCTCTAGGAAATATAAGGTGTTAATGTTACCAAATTAAATGAAAGATTAGTTATTTTTTTAAGTAAACATTTTCGAACTAGATTTAATTTTGAAAAACTTAAAAACCCATTTCGGTGAAATTAAATGAGGTTAAAAATGTGTTAATTCAAACTAATTATGTTTGCCAAAAAAAAATTAATATTTTTTGTTCTTCCACGAACATTTCTGATATGGTATAATAGGGGCCTTTTAAAGACCTTTCACATGGTATCAAAATTGCATATGTTTTCTTTGCGAGAAATATAAAAAAACATAAAAAAATATTCTTTTTTATTCTTTAAAACAACTCACCAAATATTGACGACAGAACAAATATTTTGAGAAACGTTATCATAGAATGAATAGAATGAATTTTGGTTGGTAATATCTAAAAAATTGTTTGGGGTACCACCCTAATCTACATTTATTTTAACATATACAGGCTTTATGCTGGTAGTTTTTATTGTTTATTGATTTTAACCCTGGTTTCTGCAGATCTTCACGAAGAGATACAACTATAATTTATTTATAATGATTTTGTGTCATTTTATATGCGAAGGCAAATTAAAACAAGTAAGAAAGTATGGTCGGTCAAGCCCGACCATATAATACCCTACACTAAGTAAAAGAGCAAAAACATTTTTCTTTTAAAATTTCAATAATTTATATTTTTGAGTGATTTTCGGAAGTGGGCCTTATATGGGGGCTATGACCAATTATGGACCGATCACCATGAAATTAGGTCGTGTGATTTATGTCTATATGAAAGTTTAATATGTTGAATTTTGTGAGTATACCAACATTTTAAATCGATTTATGCACGTTAAAGTGATTTTCGGAAGCGGGTCTATATGGGAGCTATGACTAATTATGGACCGAACGTAACAAAATTTGGTGACATGAATTTTGTATATATAAAACTTATTTGAAGCGTAATTTGTGGAGATACATTTATAAATTAAACATTTATGACCGATAAAGTCCAATTTCGGAAGGACATTTGTATGGGGGCTTGGTGAAATAATGGACCCATTTCAGCCATTTTCAACAGGCTGGGTCCTTGGGCAGAAAAAATAATAGGTACATAGGTAATTTGATCGAAATATCTTCGAAATTGCGACCTGTACTCTGCGCACAAGGTTTACATGGACAGCCAGCCAACCAGACGGACAGACGGACAGACGGACTCAGAAAGTGATTCTAAGTCGATCGGTATACTTTAAGGTGGGTGTATAAACATAGAATGAATAGAATGAATTTTTGTTGGTAATATCTAAAAAAATTGTTTGGGGTGCCACCCTAATCTACATTTATTTTAACATATACAGGCTTTATGCTGGTAGTTTTTATTGTTTATTGATTTTAACCCTGGTTTCTGCAGATCTTCAAGAAGAGATACATCTATAACTTATTTATAATGATTTTCTGTCATTTTATATGCGAAGGCAAATTATAATTAACAACTTCATATTGGTTTGCTGTTTTCATTGTAGGCCTTTCTCTGATTCTTATAAATGTGTCAATATTAAATTATTTCAAAATTTCTGTTTGGCTTGTCTTGCTGTATTAAACTCCCTTCTAAATCTGCTGCAGTATATTAAATAACCAACCTTGACCGATATTATTAATCTGTTTCCATTTTAATTTTTGCTTTAACACTACTCTATAATTATGTACCTGTTATGTGTTTCATATTTATATAACTTAAATAAGATTGTAACAGTGTTGCCTGCCAGTGACTTTACATTAAGAATGTTAAAAATTTTGTAATCAAAATACAACGTTAAAATACAAATTTTTTTAGCGTTAAGAATAAATGGCTTAATTTATTGTAATTCATATGAAAAGTTCTTAAACAAGAAATTTATTATTAATTTCCCTAGGGAAACAGGAACTAACACAAAGCTTGTCACGTGACTAGTTCCAAAGTGATAGGGACCGGTTCTAGTTCAAACGCTTTATATGAAGTTGACCTGTCACTTTAACATGGTGATGTCCTAGGTCACGGAATTAGCCAAAAGTATTTGTTCTGTTTTTGATATTTTAAAACTGGTCATACAACTTTATTCAAATATTGTTACCAGCTTTGTTTAAAATTCATTGATAAAATAGTTGACAATTTATAAATTGTACAAGTCAAGAGATATGTCCTCTTTTCACATATCACGAGATTAGTTCCTTTAAAACAATTGACACAAATTATTATAGAAGAATAATTGTATTATTACTTAAAAGTCAACAACAACGAAAAACATAAGTATTACAATAGGGTTTAAAATTTATTGGATGCATGACTAAAAATGTGGCCTGAGCGATTTTTATCTTCCGTGTCAAAATCATGAATTATGAAACGCACAAACCATCTCCCGCACATTGAAACCGATGGAACACCATAAACTATGGTGAGCAATCGGTGTGCTTTTTTTAAATTAAAGAAGTAATGCAAAACTTCGCGCATATGACATTTTGTTGGCATACAATCCGATATTTTCGAAGCAAAACAAGACTTTGTTGTTTACACAATAATGTTCAGTAACTGAGTGAGAATAAATGAAAGATATGTACTAGAGTGTCCCTTAGAATTAAGGGTTAATCTTATGCATTAAACACATTCAAGACAGCAGGCTACCAACTTCAATCTGTCAAAAATAAAATGCACACGTTTATATGGAGACGATTATTTTAACTACAGCACAGCTACACGGCCACACGACTACTCATGCCGATGTAGCCGAATTAGGCTAATTTCTATTTTTGTCAACTACAAAACAGAAATAGTGTTGCTAATATAATAAAAAAATGTAAATCAAATTAGTGCTTAAAAAAATATATTTTTTTACTTAATTAAGAGAAGTTTCTGATAACCATATTGAAATAAATTAATAACAAGTACATAATTGATTATAACCATATATATATTTTTACTCAAAATAATTGTTTCAATCTTAATTACTTTGGAATTTTGTACGGTTATTTTTTATTAAAGTGGCACCACTGAATTATAAATCAGCTGTTTAATTGTAGGTGTCGTCTTTAAAATAATTCAGTAGCTGACACACGACTACAACTGTAACCAGCAGAATTTGTGTTCGTGTAGTCGTGTAGCCTGTTGCATTGAATGTGTTTAATGCATTAAAGGCTAATTTCCATTTTTGTGCTGTTATTGTAAATACTAGACTTCATGTTATATTTTCTTAAGTTTCATCAAAATCGGCCCAAAAATATATAACATTTCGCTTTCTTTCCATTAGAAATTCCAAATATTGAAAAATTTGACCTTTGACCTTCACGATTTAAGGGTTAACGTTTTCCGATTTTAGGAAAGCTTTCAGACTATATTTAGAAATACCAGAACTATAATATTCTGAACAGATTTTACTTAAAATTAGTAACAGTAAGGAAATTGTGCTCATTCGCCAAAATATGACCCAAAAATTAGTTTTTCTCGAAAATCGCAAAATTTATAAAGCAGGTACGGAAAAACTATAGGAGGTATTGACATAATTTTTTCAGATTTTTATGCCCTATTATGTTGTCAATAAATCCCCATGTGATGGTCAAAAAATTCTGAAATTTGTTTAACAAAATTATTAAAAATTTGAAATTGGAGTTTTGAAACTGCCGTTAAAAAAAAAATATTTTTTTGGTTATACCTGCGAATAGGTTTACTGTATCCTATGAAGATAAAAACTCATATACAAGTAAATATGGATATATTTTAAATAAGAATAAACTTTTGTTTTAATATTTCTCAAAATATTTTAATTTTGTTCTAATATTTCTTGTTATAGTGGCCTGAGACAGGTTAATGGCCTGGCGATTTTTTAATAACTTTAAAATTTTTTAACCAATTTTTGTCTTTTATATCTCATTAGAAAGACAATTACGAACACATTTCTTTTAAATTAAATTGCAAAATTAATTACTTAATAGCAAAATTTTTAAAAAAAACTGAAAAAAATGCATTTTCCCCCTTGTAAATGCACCACAAAACTAAAACAAAAGTCGACACGGTTGCCCTTCTTAAAACAAGCTGAATTTTTTTTGGTGGTATTTTAGGTCATTACGAAAGTTTTCAAGGGGTACCGTGTCAACATTTCAAAAATTTTAATTCTAAGGGACGCTCTTATATGTACCCATAAAATTGACATATAAGTTATTAAAACCAAAAACCACATTCACAAGATACACATTTTTAAGTCTGCACCCAATACAAAAAATTCAACAAAATTTAACCCAAACGGCAACACTGTTTTTTAATAATAATCCATCTGTTTGAATGTTGTTCCTTTGTCGTTTCGGTTTAATACCATTGTCTTGTTGTGATATTTCGTGGTCATATGTCATTCCGCTTTATTTCCCCCTGAATAGCTTATACAAACAAGTACCATGGCATGGAGTGAGTACTGGCTGATTTCTTATAATTGTTGCTTACTTTTCTTTACGATTTCTGGCCAAAGTGCGCATTGCTCTTTTATAAATATTATATAATAATGACTTGTTACGTTTGTAACAACTTTACGGGTGACGCTTCATTCATTTGCCTGTGCAGAGGAAGAAGGTTTATTTCATCCTTTACTTTCAATTTTATATTAAACATGTCAAGCAGAGTTTTGAAAGAATGATGTGGAAAAGGAAGATTCAGTTCTTATAATGGACTGCTACAGTTTTACGTTCGCTTATAGTAAAAGGTCTATAAATTCTTCCACACATATTTCATTTATCTTCAGTACATGTTTTTCTTGATGTTAACAATCAAACATTTTCCTTACACCGATATTTTGATGGTACATGTTAGTATCCAAAAAAGTGTATCAATAAAAGACAGACAAAATACCATGAGGTCAATTCTCCTATCATAGAGTAGGGTTCTATAAGTCGATTGTTCGATTGTTCCAACTATCGACTTTTCCGTCGAAATCGACTTTTTGGTCGGAAAAAAGTCGAACAATCGATTATGTTATCTCAAAAGTCGATAAAAGTCGAAAATAGTCGATAAAAGTCGAAAAAAGTCGAATAGTCGATAAAAGTCGACTTTTTAGATTGTTAAAAAAAATATTGCACAAAATAATAAATAAATGTTTATAAAATAAAGCTTTTTTCTACACAAAATTCTTATAACATTCTTCTAACTATTATCGCCATGATAAATTTAATTTTTATTGCTAAACATTACAAAAGGCGCATATTTTTTACAAGAAATGGTAAAAAGTTGAAAAAAGTCGGAAAGTCGAAAAAAGTCGATTAACTAAAAAGTCGAAAGTTCGAAAAGTCGACTTTTCATAAATTACCAAAAGTCGAATGTTCGAAAAGTCGACTTTTTAAAAAACGGAAAAAGTCGAAAGGTCGAAAAGTCGACTTTTTGTTTCAGAACCCTATCATAGAGGTGCTTGTTCACATATTATCACATTTATATCAAATTTTAAAGTATCAAATAAATATAGCGTTGTAGTTACATTATCAATTATGTTCACTTCTAAAAGAAAAACTTTTTTTTGTATAGACTGAAACTCATTCCGTTCCCCTCCGAACTGGAGGGGACTGCCCAATATCGATGATGAGGTATTCCCGCATCTCCTCCTCGTCTTCTGTAGAAGTATTTAAAAGGACGATTAAATCTCCTAGCTTGCAAAACTAGTAGACAGAGCCCTCTCAACACGATTTTCACAACCCATCCCGTGAGACGCCGACTTGAGTGCAGTCCTATATGGACCATGTAAACAATAAAGTAATAGCATGAAAGCGGAAAACTAAGCAATTAGTCGATTTCCTTGTCATGCAAACGAAAACAAGTTTTGGTCAGTTGTATTTAATTGCAGTTTTACTGTCGCTACAAATCCGTATAATCCACATATCCTATATTACCTCAGCCAGGCTACTGTCCTCCAGATGGTAAAAATCTACAGCCTGAAGCATCCGAAAACGAGGATCTTGTAATATGTTCTCAAATATCATAGCACAATTGGGCAGACCACTTATTCGCTTGAAATCGTTAACTTCCAAACCATCAAAATGGCATCTTATCATTAAAATTACATTTAAATCTACATGAAGCGAGTTGAATATCTGCTAAATATTTGAATTGAAACAGTTTAGAAAATAGTTTTTCTGTGTATGTGAATTTGGGTATAACCGCAATTGCCGGTGACTTCAAAACATAGATCAATTACCGGTGACTTCAAAACCTAGATCTCCTAAACACACATACGTGAAAAGTTCTCTGAGATTCAAAGTTGTCATCCAAATAATCATCGAGCACTCAATCCGGTCCGGCAGTCACTATACATTCTCTTCTTAACGCTCTTTAGTCAATTCCTATATTTTATTTCATTTATTTATTCATTTTGGTCCCCTTAAAGTAGCAAAACTATTGAACCTAAGAACATAAGATGAAATTCATAAGTGTAGGTCTTATAGATATAGAAAAATATCACATTAAAAGCTCGAAATTCTAATATTTGTTGTTGAAGGGAATATATGAATAAGTTAAATTTGATTTAATTCTCAATTTTCAATACACTTAATGTTAAAATTCTTAAAATCGTTCAAAAAACCTGACGCCGAATTACACAGAAAAAACTATTTCTTAAACCGTTTCAATTTAAATATTTGTCACATATTGAACTGGTTTCAATTATTTCATAATTAAATCAAGTATTCATTTGCTCAAAAACAAAATTTCTTGATATTTTCTATTGAATTTTGAGTTTTGAATTTGATTATTTTGACAATTGAATATACAATTTTCGTTATTGGTTGAATTTCAAATACAAAAATTATTGAATAGATAATTTTCATAATTGAAAACACATTTTTGTTATTTTTTGTGTTTCAATTACGAAAATAATCTATTCAATAATTTTTGTATTTGAAATTCAAGCAATAACGAAAATTGTAGAAAATATCAAGAAATTTTGTTTTTGAGCAAATAAATACTTGATTTAATTATGAAATAATTGAAACCAGTTCAATATGGGATAAATGTTTGAATTGAATTGAAATATAATATTTTCTGTGTACCGAATTCGAGATTTTGATCAATTTTAGATGACATCGGATGAGGTGATTCGAACATGTCTAATATTTTAGTGGATTAGATCAAGTGTCAAGATTCTTGATTTCATCCCAGCTTTTCCTTGGCATCTCCTCTTCTTTCTTGACCTGTCTATTCCATTTATGGCAGGACTATGACTGCCTTGGGGCTTTCATTCGATTGCTGTATGCGCTTTCTTTAGGGTGTGACCAATCAAGTTCCATTTTCGAGATCTATTGCTGTCGCTTGTGTGACTGACCATAGCCAGGAGTTAGATGTTGTAATTGGTAGAAACCTCGAAAGCGTTAATGTCGTGAAGAGCTGTATTTCTGGTAGCGCAGGCATAACGCATGATTGCCTTAAAGTTGGAAATGAAGCTGCTGGATAGTAATATTGATTTCCACACAACCAAAGACTTGTTTTGTTGTTTTTAATCTATTTCCGTTATCTGCCTCGAATCCATCAGATTTCATTGGAATACTGCTTAAGTAGCAACGTCTTCAATGATATTTTCTTGAATTTTAAATATTCTTGCATCAGAATATATGCCCAATGACTTAATTTTCTTTAGTATATAGAAAATTTACCCTCATAATTACTAAGATTTACGGGGTAGAAATTTCCAATTCTATTTTCATGCCAGTAGCTTTAGATGAATCTATATGGATTTTTCCTGAAAACTAAATAAAACATTCCTTCAAACCTCTGCCTGGCATCCTTATAACTAGTTGTTCTTGACATGTCGCATTTCTTACACTCTGTTTTATATTTAATGATGATTCACTTGTCTTGCAAAAAGACAGATGTTTCTTTTTATTTCACATTTATATCTGAACTCCATCCTCCATCTCCTTTTAATGAAGTAATAACCCCTGGTGTTAAATTAATATGCATGTTAAATAAAAACGTATTTTATTTTCTGGAATTTATATTTAAAGTCTGTTCAAAAAGCTCAAGTCTGTTTTTCTTTAGATTTTTTTGTCTGCCTTCTTTTGGCATGTAACTGGCAAAAAGAAGGTAATAAATCATCAAAAATATTTTCGTTGTATCTTTTTGGCAGTCATTCGTGCATTTTATTGGGGTGTCTCTGTTGTCGAAAGGTGAGATATTAATGTATTTTAAAAAAATAATCATTTTTTCTTGGAGTTTTTTGTTTGCCGATGGTGGTGAACACAGGAAATTTATGTTTTATTTTATTGCTTTTCAATTAATGAACTTTATTTGATTTTGACTTTATTTAACGACATCACGACCAAAAAAAAGAGAGGCACATTTCATAACATGGTTACAAGTATTATTGATACGCTGCGGGATGTTAAACAAAAAAATCTCAGCAGATGTATCAGGCGGAAGGTACTTTTTTTTTAACTGCTGGCAATAACGTTGTGACTGATATGGATTAAAGAAAGTATGTGGATAAGTTCAATGGAGCTTTAAATATTGTCCTTAACCTTGAACTCAAAATGTTTGAGACTTTCGAAAATTATAAAAGTTCCCTGAATTTTAACTTAAAGCTAGAAATGTTTGCTTTAGTTTTAATGAAACGATGTTAGTCACAGCTATAAGGACTTAATTTTTTAAGAAATTGTTTCAATATTCATTTCAAAGTATGGTAACTTGACTTTAAGGAGGCTCTGTTGAATAAATCATGTTACTTACTAACCTGGTCTCCCTAATCAAAGCACCATCAGTAAACCTCAAACATAAAATTATATACTTGAATATTGTAAGTAGACAATAGTCAAATAGACAAATAAATTACAACAGACAATTTTAAATTAACAAATAGACGCAAAATTAAAACACATAAATCTAGACACAAAGTGGCAAAAACGCCACAAAGAATAAGCCTTAAAGCAAATTGCCAATGCAAATATGGATGGATGGATGGATGGATGTTCGAATGGCAGCTTATAATCAGGGTAACCAAAAATATGCTATATCTTATTATTTGCTGTGTGTCGTATAAACATATAAAGGCTCCATTAGTTTTTGCGTTCTGTAACGTTTCTGTTCTAACGACATACACAACTTTCCCTATGCTAAAAACAAAACAGCTGATTCGGAACGGAACGGAACGTACAAACTAACTAGACCTTAAGTTAGTTGTCCGCTTCAGACAATTTTATGTATTTTGGCATAATTTTTTACAGCATATTTTAGCATATTTCTCATTTTAAAGCATATTTTTCATATGTATTTTCATATTTGGGTTGAATATTTTTTTTCATTCCATTTTCTTTCTTTTTTATATCTTACTTAATTCGTATTTTATACACACAAACATTTTCTTCTACCTTTTGAGCCCATGAACGAATCAAGTCAATATCTGTTCCAAAGTGAAGGGTATCCCAGAGAGAGCGTTTGCATCAATCGAAAGAAATAGTAGTCGGACGGTACACGGACTGGCCTATAAACTTCCCAACCACTTTATTCTAAATAGTTTTTAACAGGTATTGAAACATGTGGCCGAGTGTTTTCATGACGAAATATTACATTCTGGGTGTTTTTCGGCCAAAACTAGCTGTGATGGCCTGGTTAGATTTCAGCAGCTCATAATAGATAGCACCCTGTTGCTCCCACCAAATACAGAGGCAAGAATGATTGCAGACATAAAACATCGACTAGCAAGGTCTCTCAGCTTCAATTTGCATGGTACCCAATTTCCCTGCTTTCGGATGAATCCTGCTGATTGCAAATATTTTGAAATTTCTGATTGAGTAGCTCCCTTGATTTTGCAAGCTCTTGTTGAGTTTGACAACAGTACTCGCGGAGTAATGCCTACAATTCTTGGTGTTCCAAGTTTTTTGGCTGGCCTGGCCGATATTTGTCTTTCGTGTCAAAATCACCACTTCTGAACCACACAAACCATTTCTCGTACTTTCAACGTCCATGGAACACATTCACAATGTTCAATAAAATATATGTACCCTAGGGTGGCCCTAAATAAACGAAAGTTGGATTAAAAATTCCAAATATTGAAAAATTTGACCTTGACCTTCACGATTTAAGGGTTAACGTTTTCCGATTTTAGGAAAACCTTCAGACTATATTTGAAATTACCGGGACTATAATATTCTGAACAGATTTAACTTACAATTAATAACAGTAAGGAAATTGGGCTCATTAGCCAAAATATGGCCAACAAATTAGTTTTTCTCGAAAATCGCAAAATTGATAGCGCAGGTACGAGATATTTTCATATTTTTTCATATTTTTATTCACTATTATATTCTCAATAAATCCCAATGAGAGAGCAAAAAATTCTGAAATTTGTTTAACAAAATTTTTAAAAATTTGAAAATGGAGTTTTGAAACTGCCGTTAAAATTTTTTTATTTTTTTGGTCATAGCTGCGAATAGGTTAACGGTATCTTACGAAGACAAAAACTCATATACAAGTAAATATGGATATATTTTAAGTAAAAATTAGATTTTATTTTATTATTTATCAAAATATGTTAATTGTGTTCCTACATTTCTTGTTCTAGTTGCCCGAGACACGTTAATGGCCTGGAGAATTTTTAATAACTTTAACATTTTTTGACCAATTTCTGTTTTTTATGTCTCATTAGAACGACAATTACGTACACATTTCTATTCTTTTAAATTAAATTGCAAAAGTAATTTCTTAAGTAAAATTTTTACAAAAACTGAAAAAAAAAATCATTTTTCCCCTTGTAAATGCATCTCAAATCTTCAGAGGGCTTGCGGCACTTCTTAACCCCAACCGATTTACCTAAAATTTTTTCAGGATGATTTTTTTACTAATGTTCACCAAACAGGGGGTGAGAATGGCGAAAATACAACTTTCGTTTATTAAGGGCCACCCTAATGCACCCTTCAAAATGACGGGTACAAAAACCAAAACCGCGTTCAAAATATACCCCATCTTTTTTTTTCTTTTTAATTTTTAAATCATACACCCAATAAAGGCGCTGCGAATTATGGCCCCAAGGTGGAAAACGAAAAATGACCCCAAAAAATAATAAAGGGCACAACAACACGAAAATTTGGGGCCTTATTTTTGATTTTTTGGGGACTTTTTACATTTGTTCTTTAGAGCGATTTTACATTTACTCAGAGATGAAGAAATGCCTCAAAATAAGGAAATGTTTTAGGGCTATTTTTCATTTCATAAAACAACAATATTTTTTAATCATTTATTTACAAGAAAGGCCTTATATAGCGAAGCCGCTTTCTCCTCCATAGAACACGGCAGGCGGCTTCGCTATATAAAGCCTTTCTTGCAAATAAAGTATTAAAAATGAAAATATAAATACGTATGTACTTAAATTATTTTTTAAATATCATGGACATTATGTTACTCCAAAAGTGTCATTGTATCCATGGACTTTGTGACACATTATGCATGAACATTATGACAGTACATGAAATTTCATAATGTCCATGGACATTATGACCCCTTTTGGAGTGTTATAACGTCCATGGACACTATGACATGCCACCTTTTTTGTTTATACTTATTTTTTACATTCGACTTATTTTAATGAATTTTTGACTTAATTTATAAAATGTTTACTTAAAATTTTTTTGGAATAAACAATTCTCAAAACTTTAAATTATAACTTGTTCATTGGCGGTCAAAACTATTTTTGGGGTGACAGATGACATGTATATATTTGGGCCAATTTTTCATAAAGAAGGATTACCCCAGAATTTGGGGTCATCTTTCATTTCAGCATTGGGTTAATTCTTCATAATTTTGGGGTGATATTTCATTAAAAAAATTGGGTGATATTTCATAATGAATAATTAATAATAACCCAAAATTGGGGTCATTTTTCGTTTTCCACTTTGGGGCCATATTTCCTGGGGCCATAATTCGCAGCGCCCCCAATAAAACGAAATCTAAAAGTTAAAGTTTCTTAACACAATTATGCTTGGGCATTTGCAGTTTGTAAAACATAAATAAAGTTTTCTAGTAATAAACAACTATTCGAAAATTTGTCACTATATAAAGTTCCATTGAAATCCTCGATTAGTTCAAACAACTTTAGATTGTATCGAAGATACATAGATATCGATAGACAAAATAATGTATGAGAAATTTAGAAATATAGGAATTGTCTCAGTTGGTATTTTGTGGATTACATCATTCAACTATTTCCACATTTAAAATCTTTGATGCCGAGAAAATGACATGCGCTTTCCATCGACTATAAAGGATTCATATGAACATTTGTACAACATAATTTCAAATGTAAATCTGTCTTGTAAAGCTTAGAAATATTTTCAGAATTTTATCTGGAATCTAATGCCACTAATTACAACAAGATTCTTGAACTATTATTTAGTTTAAAGTATGTGACAAATCTATAGATAAAGGTTGTAAAAGAAACTCTACGAAAATGTAAAACAATAACGGATTTTCTTTTTATAGTAGCGAATTATGGATGTATTTAAAGCTATGTTCAATAACTAAAAGTTGTTACTAGTTAGTAACAATTGTTACTGGAAAAGCGTTCATTAACTCAGAAAACTTGCAAGTAGAGAAAAAATCAAGAACGTATAAATTTTAGAGAGTGTTCTCTCGTTGCAAACTATTACAAGTTATATTTTGAACTCGTAATAGTTAGCAGCTTATATTTCATATGTTTTGTGTTATTGTTTATTTATTTACAATTTTATTTTTGTGGTGAAAAAAAAGTGAAAAAAAGAATTTTCAATAAAATTGAAGAAAGTGTGAGTATTTATACATTTTAAAAGGAATAAAATAAGAAAATTTTGTGTATAAAACAATTGTTACTGAAAAAGCGTTCATTTACTTTTTACTATTTTTGAGAATTTAAGAGGGTAATTTTGTAAATTTTGATTTTATTCTCTCGTTGCAAGTATTTACTGGGAAAGTAAATGAACAGACCTTAAATTAATATTATAATTGAAATACAAACCTATAATAACAAAATTTAATTTATGAACTCTGTATTTTACGAATTCAGTTGAAACGAATTATTTATTTTGTGCATATTTTGTATATTTCAAGAGCATATTTTTCGTTTTTATACCCTACACCACCATAGTGGGGAGGCTATTATGCGTTTATACAGATGTTTGTAACGCCCAAAAATATTAGTATAACACCCACTGCCCGTCCGTCTGGCTGTCCATGTAAACCTTGGACGCAAAGTATAGGTCGCAATTTTGAAGAAATAAAATTTGGTACATTATTATTTCGACCCAAGGACGAAGACTATTGAAACTGACTGAAATCGGTTCATTATTTCACCGAGCTCCCATACAAATGTAATCCCGAAATTGGACTTTATCGGTCATAACTGTTTAATTCATATAGGTATCTACTAGAGTATTCATTCGACTAATTTGCAAACTATTTAATAAATCGAATGATAAGCACAAATATTGCAAACTAACGTTTTGTTGCAAGAAAAGACGAACTCCATCGTCTTATACACGATTTTGAATATCGTTGAACATCTTTGTCTAACATGGTAATAAACTATTTACGTATTTGTAAATGCGGCAATCATGCCCTGCCTGACTTCAAATTAGCCACGTTCACTGACAATGATATCAAACTTTGGACAGATTCCCTGTATTGTGTAATTCCCCAAGACCACTTTATGAAGCAAAGATTCGGCAACGTTGATAGAGCTTGATGTATAATAAAATTTGTTATAAATAATTTAGAAATAGTGAATAATTAATTTACTAAAGCATTAGTTACTCAATTTAAAACCCGAATTAATGAACGACATAAAAAGTTCTTAATACGTTAATATTGTATTTGAATTCAGGATCATGTCCAACTAGCTCAAATTTTTTAAAGCATAGCTCCAAAACGGAAACTAAAGGGTTTGCTAGTCAATTGTTTTGTAGATTGTTCGGGACTTAATCTGATCAGAATATTTCTGTTGAAAATTTAATGATGGACTTTGTTTTCGAATTTTTTTTAACATTATCAATACTTGAATTGTTAACTTAAACGTTATTTTTTGTTTTCCTTCAACAATAAAATATTAAAATACCGACATCATAACTTCATTCTTCAGTTTTTTTAAAAAAAATAAATTATTCGAATAATTCGATTAATTTTAAACGCATGATTGAATTATTCGAACAAGTTAAAATCTCTTATTCGAATTATTCGTTTTATTCGAACAAGAGAAAAATCGAATACCCTAGTATCTACACAAATTTCGCTCCAAATAGGTTTTATATACTTCGGTCCATAATTAGTCATAGCTCCCATATAAGGCCCGCTGCCGAAAATCACATTATAAATCATAGACGAAAATAAATTTTGAAAAAAATAATATATTGCTCATTTACTTAGTGTAGGGTATTATATGGTCCATATTTTCTTACTTGTTTTAAAACATATTTTTGGTTGCCCTGCTTATAATACATTTTGAAATATTAGGCAATTCGCTTAATGACCCAGGTTTTCGTTATTATTGTGGTTATTGTTATTATTTTGTTTTTGTAATATGTAAAACGACAACAAAATAAAAAAATAATGTTAATTTTTTGCAAACTGTATAACAAACAATAAAATTGAAAAAGTTATGGATTTGAAAATGTTTGCCAATGCAAAATACATATATGATGTTTTTATGGAAATTGAATGTAAATTTTTATGATGATATTTTTTTTAGACATCGATTTAAATGGCCTGTTCTTTTTGTGAGTGCTATAAAATAAATTTATTTAAGCCATATAGTAGTACATGTGTTTTTAAAACTGGTTGGAATTGCAGTAGGTTTAAAAATATGCAGCTAAACTTCAGTGTAAAATTCACAAAATAAGTTGATACACTTTTTGAAAAATATCTTGTATGAATTTTAACATATGATTGATTATTAGCAAAGACGGAGACAAATTCCAAAGAATTTTCTCCCACTAAGACAAATACATATATTCGAGACCCTTTCATGCCCAAGATTCTGGATAATTGCTGATAATTTCAATATTCACAATTCATAATTCATAATAGCTTACCCATTTAAGAACGCCTATAACTACCGTGAACAATACACTTGAGGTAATAGTGAACCCCTGACAACTGTAAAGAGGATGTCCTTGCAATTCTCGGCAATTCGGATTACAATACTAATTAATGTTCCATGTGCAATCAGATCTAGATTCACTTTGTAAGAGTGAATGTAGTCATGCCTGCAAATGGTCTGGTGTATTTATAACCTACACCGCCATAGTGGGGAGGGTATATTGGATTTGTGCAGATGTTTGTAAAATGCAAAAATATTGTTCCAACGTTCGTTTCAGAATCACTTTCTGAGTCGTTTAAACGACGGCGGTCCGTCCGTCCGTCTGGCTGGTCGGCTCTATAAACAAAAGTTAGATTTTTGCCAGTCTCACCCCCCAGTTTAGTGAACTTTGGTAAAAAAAAAATTATACTGAAAAATTGTTGGTAAATCGGTTGGGGCCAAGACGTGACGTAAGCCCTCTCATGATTTGACATGCATTTACAGGGGGAACAAATGCAATTTGTTTACTTTACTTATATCTCATTAGAACGATAATTACACTAGTTTACAAGGGTTTTGCTCATGAATTGAAACATATGGGGATTTGTGTATTTAGGTCTTCTAACTTCGGAAAATATTAAAATAATCCTGGACGTCAAACTTTTGAGATATTTATTAAAAACGAAACATATAAAAATGTACATTAAATTAGGACAAAAAAATTAAAAGTAAAGTGTTTAGTCCTCTTTTTTATAATTATTTTCATTTGTCTCCTTCGCGACACTTCAACAGTAGTCTCCCAGCTTATTCTGATCCCAAAAACCTTGATAATTCCTCTCGAAAAACTTCAAATCTTGATGGAAACGTTCTCCATGTTCGTCACTCATGTGTGCTAGTTTTTCCGGGAAAAAATCCACATGGGAATGTAAAAAGTCAAGTTTGAGGGATATATTTACACCCATCAGTTCAAAATTATGTAATAAATTCGCAACAATATCTCTGTAATTTTGACTTTTCTTATTCCCCAAAAATTCTTGAATAAGAAATTTAAAAGAATTCTATGCTGCATTTTCAACATCGGTTAATAGAGACTCAAATTTGGTATCAACCAAAATTTTTCTTATTTGAGGACCCACAAATATCCCTTCTTTTAGTTTAGCCTCAGAAAGACTCGGGAACACGCTGCATAAATATTGAAATGCTGGTTTTGTCTTATCTAAAGCTTTTACGAATTTTTTTAATGTAAATAAGCATTTTGCAGTGTTTGTGTTATAGGAAAACCTCGATTTGACTGAATAATTTTTCCGCAAATAAAATAAAAATGTTCTGGGTTTATTTTACAATTTCTAAAAGACATTTTCAAATAGTTTTTACTATAGATTTTTGTATTTAATAGCGATTTAGTAACGTTTATCTACTAGAAAGATATACTTTTAAACAGTATTTATTTTTTTCCCGTTAATTTTTGTTGGAATTTGTCAAAAGAATACAACTCTTAAAGTATCGAGTAGCTTCGCCAGAGTGTTGAGTACCCAAAAACGATGTAAATACTTAATTACTACAATTCGGTACACTACAGTATGCATTAGTAGTACTCAGGGCAGGTGAAAAATAAAAACAAAAAATGGTCAATTAACTAGCGTCCCTAGCTCTTCTCAAAAATATAAGTTTCATTCCATGAGCAAACAGAAATGTTTGATTTGTAAACTAGTGTTACTGACACATTTCTATTCTTTTGAATTAAATTGCAAAAGTAATTTTTTAATGGCAAAATTTTTACAAAATCTGAAAAAATTGCATTTTTCCCCATGTAAATGCATCTCAAAACTTGAGAGGATTTAACCAAAAAAAATTCAAACTGATTTTTTTACCAATGTTCACCAAAATGGGGTGGGGAGGAGACTGGCAAAAATTAGACTTTTGTTTATTAAAGGCCACCTTAATGTTCACACTCCAAAACAGTTCTTGGAAATGTATTTTTTATTTTCATGTTAAAAAAACCCACCTTCATCACCAGTTCCTATTAAATCAATATTAAGTAAATCTATGCACGCAAATATAATATTTTCCCTGCTCTCCATTAAAATGACAAAACAGATTTGCCAATTAGATCAAATTTCTTAAATAAATAGATAAAAAAAATCGCGATTTTATTATATGCAATCATCACATTACACCCTTATCAATCATACACCTGTCATGAAAATTATTCTTAAATATTTAAATACTTTTGAAATGAAGTGACTAATAAAAACAAACAATAGCACGAAGTACATAAGTATGAGAAATTAATAAACAATATGAAAACTGAAAGGATGAAGAAAGGACACGTTTCTTTTTAAGGAAAGAAATTGAATTTTTAAGCTGAACGGGAAAAATTTAATGAAAGAAAAAAAATATAAAGCAAAATATTTATTTTATTTATGGCAACAATAAAATTGTTTACAAACTCGTGGTCATAAAACCCTTGTAATGATTTTATTTTAAACGAAACGTAAAAACCAATATTCATAAATATTTCAGTTCTTTCTTTTCAATGTTTTCTTAACGGCTGAAAAGTTAAAAACTTAATAAAAAATTCAAACGTTTTAATTTTGAGGCTGTAGCAAAAAAAAAAAGCGAAAACCATAACAATTTTTTTCATTGAAATCTAGTAGACATTAGTGTGTAAAGAACAGCAAAAAATAAACATTTAGAGGATGTTAAATCCTTACAAAAACTTTGAAAATAGTTTATAGTTTTAATTTAATCAGTTGTATGTTTAGAGGTTAAAAAAACTTTTAGGTTTCACAATAAATTTTAAATAAAATAAGTTGCAAACAAATTTTAAGTATGTGTATAAGAGCTGTAGTTTCTTTAGTTTTAATACACAGCCCTTGTCTAACTTATTAATATTTTCATCAATACAATTAAAGGGTTTTCAATTAATCAGTTCAGGGCATTTCACAATTTCGATTACAGCAAGATAATTCTTTAATCTTTATTTTTCTAAATCCGGCAATATTTGTTATAAATGTTTTCCATGGCCATAAATAATTTCAAATTCTCCAGAATTTCGAATTTCGCTTTAGGTTGGTTTTTATATAAGTTCAAAGTTAATATTATTTAATAGATGTGTGCAAGATATCTAAAGTAAAACTATTAATAATCTTAGAACTGAAGTAATCGTAGATTTTAAAGTTTTAAACAAACTAGATTATCATCCTCAACAGAGAATATCTCAATAAAGCCATCTTCCAATTTCCAATGATTTTCATATATAAAATTGAGAATGTGGCCTTGGATGGTTCTCGAGAATTGTGGGATATATTAGGAAATTGTTACACCGATCAAATTTTGAAATTGCTCAAAAATGTTAACAATTTTGGAACGCGTAAGGTCCGATGCCTTGTCGAACATTATTGTTATCTCCCTCTAGTTTTCACAAAAAATTCAGTAGCCATTAGAAATACAAAGAAACATAAAAAATTATATATTTTTGAAATTCACACACTTTACTAAATTTAATCACAATCAATCAAATATTAATGGGTTTTTTTTAAAAAAAATTAGCCATTTAAGGCTAACTGTAGTAATCCAACAAGGCCTGGGAGATGTTTGGTAATTAGAAAACAATAGCCTTGTTAAAATTTGGCTAAATTATTTTATTACATCGTTGAGTTGACGTTTGTCGAACATCAATGAAAACTAAACACAAACACTCAAACGAAAAAATTGCATAATTTTGCAATAATTTTATTTTTTTCTTGACTGGTTACAAACAATTTAATATTGTGGCCATAAAAAGCCAATGATGATAATGATGATTGCATGTCGTCGGCGATTTTATTCTAAAGATGCGTATAGCAACAAATTTACTGCAAATTTAATGTTGCACCACGCATACACACCGACACTTATACTCATACACATGCGTTTGAAGTTTGCCACTCAACTGCAAACGGCGACAAACTATCGTAAACCTATCAGGCAAACACGCAAGTCCGTCCCTCTGTCCGTCCACTCAAGACATGAAGAAGATAAAGTGGTCAGACTGCATACAATACGAGCACAATCTGAGATCAGAGATGTACACTGCACAGTGAAATAAAAGTGAAAGGCAAACAAAAAATGTAGAGGTGGACAGACAAGCAAATGCAACTGCATCATCATCAATACAACCAACATTGATTAAAATTTATGTCATTGAATTTGTATGAGTTTTAATTATTTTCAATAAATTCCGTTTTGGATAGTGTGTGAATGTTTTGGTGTGTATTTAAGTGGTTTAATCTGTTAATCTATGAATTAATTTAATGCCTTAATTATATTAATGAATACAATGTTTTAGAAAAATTCTTAATTACAATTAATAATACTAGTACGTATGAAAAAAATATTTGGAATTTTTTTTTTTTTTTTTTTTTTTTTTTTTTTTGGGCGGTGGCAATATTTTTATTTATTTATTTATTTAATTATTATTTTCAACAACCTAGCTTATTGGCCATAATCGGTTATAAATTTCTACTTAATTTTATTTTGACGTTAAAGACATATAAATAGTTTATTTTTGGATTGTGCACCCTATCACTCGGCCAAGGGCTGTCAACAACAACAATACTTTTTCTTGTGGGGTTTCCTAAGTCGCTAGTATATGCGAAAAACCACAGCGGCCCTCAAAGCCAACAATTGGACCCAGCGTAGCAGCGGCGGACATTTGTCCGTGTTATTTTAAATACGTAATGGCATCGAAAGGCCTTTAGAACTAACTAGGGTATTCAATTAATCGGGTTTCTGGTTTAATCGGTTAATCGAGCAATCGGTTAATTTTAAATTATTCGATTAACCGAATAATTTATATTTAAATGTTAAACTGAAACTAAATCACGAATTTTGTGTACTTATTGAAGTATTTTATTAATAAATAGAACAAAAACATAAAAAATAAACAAACATATCAATTCAACCAAAAAGTAAATAATTTTCTTTAATTATAATAAAACTCGACTTGGAAAAAACTCTCTCGTTGGAGATGTTGGAGAAATCGAAAATAAGACGTGATAAAGAATATCCAATTTGTCAGTTATTATTTTAGTTTTTTCGAAGCATATAAAATGCTCCATTATACCATTGGAGTGCTTTTGGATTTTTTCAGATTTTAAATACTTTTAATAATTTCGATAAGTTCTGATAAAAATTCGTTCCAGTTTCGTCTATTATCATGTTCTCATCCGACAATACATGTAAAGTTATTATACTCACTAAACATATTTCTTGAATGCTCGAATATGGAATTTTACTTTGACATTTGTATTTGAATTAAAATGAAAAATTAAAAAAAAAAAATATGTTAAAGTGCAAAAAAAAAGAAATTTCGGTTAATCGGTTAACCGACACAAATTATTCGGTTTATTCGTTATTTGAAAACCGATTGAATACCCTAGAACTAACCCAATAGAACGTGTTGGTCACAGAATTCGATTAAAATTAATCAGCCTAACTACGAAAGCCTTAAAGTCGATTTTAAGTCCATAAAGTTGACTATTATTTTAAATTTCGTACCATAAATCAAATTTCAAATATAATTTAAAATGTTGTTTTTTTATTTAAAAAAAAAGCTTTTCGTTTTGAACTTTTATGTATATTTTGTTTTTTTAATTTTTTGAAATTTCTTTTTATTATTTACATTCATTGAAAAATAATTTCAATTATTTAAAAAAAAACAAAAGTTCTATTTAAAATAAAGTCGACTTTAACAAAAATTAACTTTAAAATTTCTTTCATAGTTAGGGTGAATATCTTCTTTATATATATAATTCTTCTGTACGTGTGTTAGTAACTGAACTCCTGCTTAACGGCTGAGCCGATTTCGATGAAATTTTGTGTGTGTGTTTCAGTGGGGCCCTGGATGGTTTAGATTCACAATTCACCTATATAGGTACAATGGGTGTGACACCTCCCATACGAAGTAAAAATTTATTAATAGCTACCGAGCGAAGCCAGCTAGGTCAGCTAGTAAATCTATATAAATAAAAATCAAATGTCGTTCGTTGGTAATTGCATCAGTTGAGAACGGCAGGACCGATTTAGATTTTTTTTTTAAATGCTGTTCATAGTCCAACTTAAGTTTTTACGGAATGAAAAATTTACCATGCTCATTTATACGGCCACTTTTTTTGATTTATCTAAAATCGGAAAACGGCTGCACCGATTTGGCTAATTTTTTGTTTAAATGTTCATAGTAATCCAATTTAAGTTTTTACTGAAAGAATGATAAATTTGTCCGAACGCTGCTATACCCCGAAATGCCAAGATATTATACTTTGAATAAATCGCCAAATAAATTTCAACGGTGGAAATCCAGTTTCAGGTTTCCCCCATTTATTTTCCAACGACGCATTAGGTCCATCCAAGAAACGATGAGTGTTTCTATTTGCGTTTGCAAAGTTCACCGAATCAAAATCCGAAGTCATCAGAAAGGTGTTTGCAAACATTGCACAAAATTACAATAATCACGATTGGTTGAGCAAACGTGCTATATTGGCTGCGAAAAACATTAATGTCGACGAATTGAATTTTAAAATTGAAATTGATGACGTACAAATCGGTGGATTCCGTTACTTCCCACAATGATGTCTTCAACTATCCAATCGAGTTTTTAAACTCGGTGGAATTATCCGGATTACCGCCTCACAATCCACAGTGGGGCAGAATCGAAATTTTTTGGAAATAAATCTGGCATTTCTAAACGGCTGGTCCGATCAGAATAAAATTTTACGTGGACGTATCCAAGGAGCATTTGAGTTTAAGTTATTAAAATGGGCCATACAAATGCTCCAGGGGCGTCAATATGGGGGCTGAAAGTAGGGTACCTTCGACATGTAAAATTTTTAAATACGTGCCATTTTTTTGTTTCCCATGCGATTTCAAAGATTTTAATATTCTTGAAAAGCGCTTGCCTGTGCTATTTATCTCTTCTAATTTTCGAGATATAGGCATTTAAAAATTTAAATTTTAAAATTTGGCCATACCTTGCTCCGCTATTTTAAAAATATAGGGCGTAATTTCGGACCGAATGGACTCGAATTTTTTTATTAGTTAGACAACTAAATTAGCAATAATATACATAACACTTGAGGTCAATATCTATTATAGATCCAAAAATAAACGATTTTCATTTTAAATATTAAAAAAATAGTAGATTTTTGCTGTTTATTGAGCGAAAAGGTGAGGCAACTCTTTTTTTAGTAAAAAAAAACTTTCTTTAAGAACATATAACAATTTTATGTTTTTCTGGAAGCTATCTTTGCGGAGAAAATTTTTGTATAAAAAACATGTAAAATTTTTCAAATATGTTGCCCCTACGCCCGGGCGCGCCCTTCGGAATTTGACCTATTTTTTTTTTATCAAAAATTCAACTTTGGGCCACATGTTCTAAAATCCCAAAGCTGGGATCAGAAAATGGAAAGCAGCTTTGGAAGCCCTGATATGTTCCCTATTTATCCCATACATATTTGAAAATCAAATGAAAACCAAACATAAACCAAACCTGCATCCCTATAAATAAAAATCAAATGTCGTTCGTTGGTAATTGCATCAGTAGAGAACGGCCGGACGGATTTAGACAAATTTGTTTTTAAAATGTTGGTCATAGCCCAACTTAGGTTTTTACAGAATGAAAAATTGACCACGCCCACTTTTTTCGATTTGTCTAAAATTGGAAAACGGCTACATCGATTTGGCTAATTCACTAATGCGCCCACTTATTAAATACATCTGCAAAATAAATAGGTCTGTGATCACTCATATTTCTGAACAAAATTCGATTTTTTATATAAAAACTCAAAATATCTAAATTCGCTAATCAAGAAAAAGAGCTCGATCTGTGATATTTCTTAATAAAAATTGATTTTTTTATATAAAAACTCAAAATATCTAAATTCGCTAATGACTTGGCCAATAAGCGATTAATCATGAAAAAGAACTCGATTTGATTAGATTTTTTATATAAAAATTCAAAATATCTAAATTCGCTAAGAACTTGGACAATCAGCGCTTAATCAAGCGATCAATCAAGAAAAGGAGTTCGATCTGTGATCACTCATATTTCCTATTTTTTATATAAAAACTCAAAATATCTAAATTCACTAATAACTTGGCCAATTAGCGTTTAATCAAGATAAGGAGCTAGATCTGTGATCATTCATATTTCTGACCAAAAATCGATTTTTTATATAAAAACTCAAAATATCTAAATTCGCCAATAACTTGGCCAATAATCGTTGAATCAAGAAAAGGACCTCGATCTGTGATCACTCATATTTCTTAACAAAAATCGATTTTTTATATAAAAACTCAAAATATATAAATTCACTAATAACTTGGCC
The DNA here is from genome assembly GCF_958450345.1 of Calliphora vicina. Lineage (NCBI taxonomy): Eukaryota > Metazoa > Arthropoda > Insecta > Diptera > Calliphoridae > Calliphora > Calliphora vicina. Next base: position 135,223,845 of record NC_088780.1, on the reverse strand, counting down.
AATTAGCGTTTAATCAAGAAAAGGAGCTAGATCTGTGATCATTCATATTTCTGACCAAAAATCGATTTTTTATATAAAAACTCAAAATATCTAAATTCGCCAAAAACTTGGCCAATAATACATGTATTCTGTTGTTGCAAGATTTAGGTTTTTGACAACAAACTTAGGTTCTTTGTCTCTCAGTAGCGCTTCTATGTATATTTTATTCAATGCCCTATATGAATAAAAAGTATCATTCAATAATACGTTTTTTTTCCTTTTTAACTGTTTTTACCCTTTTCAAACCGTTTCTCACAAATTCACAAATCGAACACAAGCATTTTTTTTAATATGGACAGGACAACGTCTGTCGGGTCAGCTTGTTTTAAATATTTTTGGACTCTGCTCATTTTCTTATAATATTTTATCTTTATTGAAGAGTTTTAACTCTGTTATTTGAATTGAAGTCCAGGTGATAATAAAATTCAAAATTATTCAGTAATTCCTTAAAAAACTAATGATTTATTATTCAGAATTTTGGACTGTTGGCGCATCGGTACATATTTCTGTGAGTATGTCGTTTTACAGGCCATCATCGTCAACAGCAAGCGCTAGAGGTCGATGATTACCAACTTATTTTGGCCTGAATTGGGTGATATAGACACCAACGACATGTGGTTTGAAGAGGACGGCGCTACGGTACACACATCTCGTGAAACATTGGACATTCTGAACGAGCGATTTGAGGGCATGGTCATTTCTCGTGGAGGTGATGTGAAGTGGCCACTGACATTGTGAGATTTGACTTTTTTGTATGGGGATTTCCTAAGTCTCGACGGACATTTACACGACATTATATTCCATATATAATGCCTTTCAAACGAATAACAAATTTCGATGGTATCTCATACACACTTTTTTTATTATTATATGACGTTTCATCATTTGCTTTAAATTGATTTGGTAGCAAAAATAACTTTGACATCATCACATGCAACATTCCATCAATCTGGTTTGCAATGATTTGAGTACGAGTTTATCTTTTTTTTTGTTCGCATTTAAAAGTTTGAACATATTTATAAGTAAATTTATGAGTTTCTTGTTTGTTTTTTTTTTTTGGTGTAGCAAAATGCCGGGTAAAAATGTTTAAAAAAATACATAACAGCAACTCATGAAATCTATGGAGCCAAAGTACCAACTAAAGATATTTGTATACAAATACATTTTTACCCGTATAGTTTTTATTTTCTTATTACTTTGTTTGCAAGTAAGTAAGTGTTATACATATTACTTACATATTTATTTTATTTAATTGAAAATTATAAAGTCAATTTATGTTTGCATTAGTTTTAAAGCAGACATTCTAATATTGGTCTTGAAATCGAGACATCTGTTAGTTCGTTTCGTTGAGTTTTGTTGCTTTGGCTCTTTAATGTCAAGTGTAGGATTGTTGAAATACAAACTTTGTTTGCAATTATATATTTTATTTTTGCTTTAGATTTTCTTGCCATAAATTTGTTTGATTTTAGTTTTTTGTTTAAGTTTGGCTACTCGTAATTTGATTGGTTTTTCATAAGAAATAGAAATATGCAACAACCTTTAAACTTTTTAAACAAAAAATCTAAATTTGAACTTAGAACGTGAGTTTATTAAACTTATGTATGTATAAGAATATCAGTATAGCAAATTTGGAATAAATAAATACTTAAATGTATTTTGTAGAGCAATATTTATTGTGGTTTTCGATTGGTTTCACATATAATAAGCATGTAGCAATAGTTGCTTTAGTTGATTGGAGCTATGGCGAATGCAGCATGGACGAATGTAAGTCATAAAATTGATTTTAATTTAAAATATAAAAGTTTACTAGTTGCTTTAATCGATGAGCATGAAGACCTGCCTGAAATAGGATTTTTTCGATATTTCGTTAAAGTGAGAGTTAGGTTAGGTAAAATCCTTGCTCGAGAATGAATTTTTTTTTCTTTTATTACAAAATTTGTAATGCATACTTGTGTTTATATGTTTATATGTATGTAATGTTGCTTGCTGGCAATTGCAAAACGAGCTTGTGACATTTTGTGGAATGTCTTCAAAAGATTGTGAGACCGAAAATGATATTTTATTGCAATTATAAAATCAAAATTTAATAATTGCGGAAAAAATTTAAAAATTAAATTCTGTACATATGTAAATACATACTTGCATAGAGTATAATAGATTTTGCAAAAATACGAGTATCTGAATAAATAATTTGGCCTTTATGTTCCATTCAGAGGGTATTATATTTTATAAAAATAATTAGTTCTTTCGGAACATTGTTGTCCAAAATGTCGAGCAAAATAAGGATATATCGTACGTGACATAAAACGTAGTTTTGAGGTACATGTAGAAATATGCTAAAATTTGCGAATCGTGAGAGGCGTTAGGTTTTCTTTTAATTTCTTAAACTAATCCAAATATTTTTGCTTTACAATCCGTCATATTTAAATAAAAACAAGTAAGTAAATGTGCAAAAACGTTTTTCATTTAAAATATCAATAATTTATATTTGTGACTGATTTTCGAAATGGGCCTTATATGAGAGCTATGATGAATTATGGACCGATCACCATGAAATTAGGTCGTGTGATTTATGTCTACATGGAAGTTATTTATGTTGAATTTTGTATGTACACCAACATTTTTAAGAGATTTATGCACGTTAAAGTGATTTTCGGAAGCGGGTGTATATGGGAGCTATGACTAATTATGGGCCGTTCGTAACAAACATTGGTGACATGAATTTCGTATATATAAAACTTATTTGGAGCGAAATCTGTGTAAATACATATATAAATTAAACATTTATGACCGATGAAGTCCAATTTCCGAAGGACATTTGTATGGGGGCTAGGTGAAATAATGGACCGATTTCAGCCAGTTTCAATAGGCTTGGTCCTTTGACCGAAAAAATGTTATGTACCAAATTCTATAGAAATATCTTCAAAATTGCGACCTGTACTTTGCGCACAAGGTTTACATGGGCAGCTAGACGGACGGAAGGACGGGCATCGTTTAATCGACTTCGAAAGTGATTCTAAGTCGATCGGTATACTTTAAGGTGGGTGTTGACCAATATTTTTCGGCGTTACAAACATCTGCACAAACGCATTATACCCTCCCCACTATGCTGGTGTAGGATATAATAATGTTTGGATGATTTTGTAATAAATAAAATTTAATATCGTACGTGATAGATTTTTCTCGTATAGTAAAAAAATATATATTCTGTAAATATATGTATACAAAAACTAAAAAAATAAATAGAATATATGTATATGTTCGGTTCAAGAAACGATTTGAAGGTATTTAGAGCAAAAATAAAAGTTTAAGTTTATTTAATTGATAAATTGTGGCGAAAAAAACTAAGTGTCATAATTACTTCCGTTTTATGTCACGTTCGATATACTCTTATTTTGCTCGATATTTTGGACACAATGTTTCGAAGTATTTTTTTTAAATACTTCTTATTTTCCATTCTATAGGCGTACAAATGTCACGTACGATTATATGGAATTACCCATATCATAATAACCCAGCCCCAACTAGGGCTTCACTTTGTAGGCCTTCTAAAAGGCATATTTGCACATTGTAAAAGATGCGATACCCATTCCAATCTGCCATCTAAGATGTTCCAGAAAGACTTTGCTTCTTCTTCTTCTAAAAATAGCAAAAACATTCAAAATTGCATTGCAAAATAAGGACTGGGAGCCTAAATATATTTGGGATTAATCACAGCAATTAAATTTTTAAAGGGTATTTTTTAAGCCCGATAGAAATTGAAATTGTAAAAAATAACTTAAAAAAATAAGCATTAACATTTGAAAATGATTTCGGGCATATGGCCAGTACAGCTGTACGAACCGCATGATTTATCAGCATAAGTCAGTTTAATCACGTGGCCCAATAGGCAATAGTCGGGAGAGCTGCTTCAATTTTATTTATTATCAACGGGTTTGTTAATAAACAAAATTGAAGCACCTCTAAGTCAAAAGTTAGCCTCATCATTAAGCACAATTTTGCGATAAAACAGTAGTCTATAAATAGCGCGAATCGATGACTGATTTTTAAAATAAATTTGGATAATTTGGTAGCGTTATTCAAGCTTCAATCTATTCATGATGATTTGACAGAATATACTGTTCATAAATGTCAAAAAGTGCGTACAGTATGAAACTTCGTTTGACAGTTAACTCTTTCATAAATTCTTAGCTTAAAAAAGCAGAATGTTAAATTAAATTCGTTACTCTTCTATTTTAACAACAGTGGTCGGCATAAAGAGAACTTAAGTATTATAAAACATGTTATGCACTTTCTTGCTCTGTTGTAAACTGACCAGCTACTGATTGCCATTTTTATTTCTTATTGAACTTCGTTGTCATTTATATTGTTTTCTGTTAAATAAACGATCATGTGGCTTCGAGTGCCGATCAGTGCTTTACACTAAATCTGAGATTCTGTATGCATCTATTGATCTTTAAGGAAAGCTTGTAAAACTATATTGATTTTGATTAATTAATTTATACAGATTTCTTGACAGTGAACATAGATCCTAATAAAGTTAGCTTTAGAAGACACCATAATTTCGTTAATTTCAGGATAACTCCTAGATCATTCAATATTTTTAACAAAACTATTTGCCAACATTCATTTGGTAGGAGTAGAGAGTTGTTAATACTTTTTTACCTCTATTAAGTTCATGTTGTCTTAATTGTTTGTCTTTATCAAATAATCTATAAATCACTTTTTTTAAACACATTCTGCAAAGCATTTTAGCTTGTCTGCAGTAACAACCAGAGTCTTTAGCGGGAATCGAACCCACAATTGTTCCATCTAGTCTATTGGGTCTATTTAACTGTATCTAAATTCTCACCTATTACTATTTATATTGAGTATCGAATCATACAAACACCTTTCAATCCCTTATGATAAACGTAGAAGTTAAACTGTGTAAAATTTACTTCATTTTTAGTTATTTAGGTTGAAACTTCAACAAATAAAGCAAATGATTGTAGACAGACATAACTTTGTTAAACATAACGTTTAGACATCATTTGGTTTATGGGTGACAAGTTAAATACAAAATTCAGTCAATAAATTATCAGACATACATAAATATTTGTTTATCCGAAGAATTTCATAGTCATCGTTACTAAATAAATAATTTTATATTGTGTGGCAACAAAACACATCTAATATTCATTCATATGTATTTATATGGCTGCAAATGTTATACTATGTTGCTACACTGAAGCCTCTATAGACAAATTATTTTTAACATTTGTTTTTAAATTTTAACCAGCAATTTTAGGACAAAATTAATTAGCGTAAAATACTCTGGTAACTGACCCTAAACTCGGTTATTTTACTGGTTCTTCGGGTACAGACCTAAGAGTGGCTGAACCGATATATTATCGACCCTCTCTGTTTGGGTTAGTGATCACGAAACTAAACAAAACATATTTGTTCTGTTTTGAATGGGATAGTGGTGATAAAACTGGATTAAAATAAGTCGATAATATTTTTTAAGAAATTTGTTTAACATTTTCAAAAATGGGAAGGGAACTCAGTCAGAACTGGTTCTCAGGAGTTTTTGTTCTAGCACTTTTTATGAAAGGCATATGTTACTATATCATGTCGTTGACCTAGAACTATGACTTTTAGACCCACTATCACAGGTCTCTGGAATAATTCAAGCGTACTTATTCTGTTTTGGATATTATTTGTTGGTTGTTCGAAAAAAATAAAAATTTTGAAAATTCCATCTACCGTTAAACATGTCCTCAGTGTAAGTATACAAAGAATGTATCATTGTATAATAGACACAGACTAACAGTAGACTGTTAATTATGAGAAGTAGTAGCAGAAGCAGCAGCAGTAAGTAGTGACTGTAAAATATCATCAACTCTCTAATGGCAACTTAATTAACACCAAGCAACTAGTGTGGAAATAATGAAACATTAAATTGTTGCCTGTTTTTGTAATGAGTATTCAGGCAGCAAAATTACCAAGTAACCAAATGAACCAACGACCACTTCATCATCACGACCACCATTGAGACAGCACCATCATCAGAGAGCTGTTTTTAATCACAGCAATAAAGTGTCAGCAATTGGAGTACCGAGTACTCACTTATGAGTACTTGGTACTCACTCACTCATAAATATGATTGTTGTTTGGTGGTGTGTGATCCATTAACCTAAATTTTCAGCAATTACTTTTAGATGGTCGTTCATAGTGATTGCTGTGGGTTTTTCTTTAAGTAATAATAACAAAAAAAAAACATTAAATGAAATTAAAAGATTAGATTAGGCCAGTCAGGTAGATAGGTACTTAGACTAGCTTAGTTGCATGCTGCCAAATGTGTTGTATGGAAATGTCTTATTAACACTGGAGTATGCTACAAATAATTACATTTTATTAAGCCATATTTTAGTATTAGTTTTAATGAATTGAAAATATTGTTGGTTTACAATTTGAAGGCTGTTAAACAGAGGGAATAATAGTAATAAAATTGTTATAACTATGGCCCTAATATTGTAAATCACTTCACAAAGTGATATTTATATGGAAAGCAAAAACAAAATTTCAAAAATTTTAAAAATTTGTTTTTGTTTTATATACAAATTCTTAACAGAACAAACGCACCAAAATTCAAACGTTGATTTGCCTTTCATAATTTGAAAATTTTGTATATAAAACAAAAACAAATTTTTAAAATTTTTGAAATTTTGTTTTTGCTTTCCATATAAATATCACTTTGGTGACGTGATTTACAAAATTAGGGCCTATATTTCAATAAAACAATCATAAATGTAGTTTATTGTAAATTAAATTAAAAAATGCTTGATTCTGTAAGAGATACGAATTTAAAATTAGTATGAGTATTGACCACATACTAAGATAGATTTAACGATTGATGTACAGTGCTTTAGGCACATTCTTTTTTTTTGGAAATAATTCGGTATTTCGCGAACTATTGGAGATATCGTAACGACTCTAACCTCAAAGTTGGTCCCATGTTTTTTGAAAAAATCGCCAGTCCCTGAGAATATTTATAAAGTACGCTTACATGTGTAGGTTATCTCTTTTTTTGTTTGGATATCGCGGGACTACGGAGGGTAGAATTACTTTTATATCAGCTATATTTAAGATTAATTTCTGAATAAAATAAAAAAACTTGCTAACAAGTTGGAACATTTGAATTTTTTTTTTTCAAAACTTTTTTGACTGTTTTTCAAAATGGGTTTTTTTCCTTAAAATAAAGCTTAGATATTTACCTTGAAGGTCTATTTGGTCGCTTAGTGGAATGCGAGTTCGGTATCTATCAAAATAAATATTTTGTAAATCGAACTTTTTTTCCATAATAGGCCCTTTTTAAAAAATTTTTTTTTCTCAAAAGAAAGCTTAGGGGTTTTCCTTTAAGACCTATTTCGTCGCCGAGTGAGTGGGATATCTATCAAAATAAATGTTTTGTAACTTAAGACATACAATTTTTATGTTAAAACATTTATTTTGATAGATATCTCACTCGCATCCCACTAAGCAACCAAATAGACCTTCAAGGAAAATATCTATGCTTTATTTTAAGAAAAAAGGCCCATTTTGAAAAAAAGTCTAAAAAGATTTTGATTTAGGAAAAAAAAAATATTAAGAATTTTTATTTTTTTTTTTAAATATTTTTTTTCGAAATATTGAAGAAAGAGCTATCTAAACTATTTGGGACACATTTTGCTAAAAACAATAGGTAATAAGTTACCGCTGCTTGGCCAAAATGGGCAATTTTATATAAAAACTTAGTATTTGAAAACAAAGTTGACAACAATAATAATGCCATTAATTTAAGTATATTCAGAACTATATTAGTTCCAAATTTTGTTCTGATATCTTTTACTGTTAAAATTTTACATTAATTTAAATTTTATATTTTTCTTCATGTAAAATCACCATATTATAGTTTTTTAGTTTCTAATGTACGTACGAAAAATTTCAAGAGATTTATGCTCGTTAAAGTGATTATCGGAAGCTGACCTTATATGAGAGCTGTGACTAGTTATGGACCGATCATCATAAAATTAGGTGACATAAATTCTGTATATATAGAACTTATTTGGATTGAAATTGTATGTGCCAGCCAGCCAGCCATCCAGACGGACGGACAGATATCGACTCAGAAAGTGATTGTGGCATTGGGACTATATTTTTGCACGTTACAAACATCACTATATCCTCCCCATTATGGTGGTGTAGGGTATACAAATTCAGCATCAAGTTCCATATCGTCACATGAAATGCAAAAGGGCTTAACAACCAAAAAAATTCAAATTTGGCTTTTTAATGGATATTGGTACAGTGCAAGGCGCACGTCTTCACAAATTTGTATCACAAACTTTATTGAAAAAAAAAAATCATATTTGTAACCACAACACATTAAATTTTATTAAGTTTTTTGTCTCTCCTATAAAACTTAAAAAAGTGATGATAGACGCTTTTGAAATTTAGGTGACGATATTCAAATTTCTTCACAAATTTTAATAAATGTGTTGTGGTTACAAATATGATTTTCTTTTTTCAATAATATTTGTCATTTGACTGTTCAAAAACGTGTAGCAAATTTTGTAAAAATAGTAAAATTGTTGGTAGTATAGTGTTAGAACTACAGGTATCTATCATCTAAGAACCAATCACGTGATTAGTTCTATTTCGTTTTCCCTACCTCTAGCGGCATGACAAACTAACGTATATTATAATCTAAAAAGTTGTTAAACAAATGTGTCAAGTACTCGTAAATCGAAATATCCAAGAAAAATATTCTATGTCATACCCTATAAATCCTACACTAAGGGAAAACCTGCAACTTAAAAATAAGAATGCATCATATTAATTCAATATGTTCATTATAATAAAAATCCCATACAAAAATACGATAAATCAATAATTTTCAACTTTAAATTAATATTTTTCCATATTGAAATAAAAAATTACAACATTACTAGACTTTCGTTAATATTTCATATTTATTCAATATGGTTTTTATTGATTTTAAGTTGATTTTTCTCTGGCTGTAGTATATTTACGCAGAAAATATTTTCTTGCTTAAATGTTTATTTACACTTTTTTTTATACCGACCATGAAAAACATGAGGGGTATATTGATTTTGTCATTCCATTTGTAACACATCGAAATATTGTTCGTCGACCCGCAAATGTATTTATATATTGTGGGTCATTATTCTAAGATGATCTCGCAACGACCATATCTAGCGACCAGAATATGCATTTTTCCCTAATATTCGCTGTTGATCAGAAATTTCCGTCCGTTCAGTATACGAGAATCTTTGTTCGGACTTACCACTATATATATTTTGTTCCTGATAACATAGAGAAACATAGAGCGGAAACTAGAAAAAAACTCAAACAAAAAAATTACTCAAAATTATCACACATACGAGTGTTGTTTTTGTTTTCACATAGTTTTTTCTACTAATACATTCTCATCACTTAGGTTTCTGACAACTGAGTTAGGTCTTTGACAGCAGAGTTTCCGCTCTATGTCTATTCTCTATGCCTGATAACATTTAAATGCATGAATCTTGCAAGGTAAAATTTACCATTGATATTTTCTAGTAATAGAAAAGACCAAATCAACCAAATCGTTTAGAAATCCACATAAATCGGACTCTTATTATATTGGTGGTGGGTAAATATGATTCTGTACAGCTGAATGTATTTATATGCTGTTTATTTTGGAGCTGCAAAAAGCACTTACATTAATTACACCCCAAGAACCACAACATGTAATTTTAACTATTACCAAATGTAAATATTTACTAGAACGTACATACATATGTATGTATATTAAGGTGGCCCTTAATAAAGAAAACTTTGATTTTTCCCACTCTCACCCCCTGGTGTGGTGAATTGTAAACAAATCATCCCGAACAAATTTTAGATAAAGCCCTCTGAAGTTTTGAAATGTATTTACAAGGGGAAAAAATTGAATTTTTTCAGTTTTTGTAAAAATTTTCCCATTAACAAATTACTTGTGCAATCGAATATAAAAGAATAGAAATGTCTACGCAATTGTTGTTCTAATGAGATATAAGAGACAAAAGTTGGTGAAAAAATGTTAAAGTTTTTGAAAACTCCCCAGGCCATTAACATGTCTCAGGCCACTAGAACAAGAAATGTTGGAACAAAATTAAAATTTTTAAAAATTTTGTTAAAAAAATTTCAACATTTTTTGATTATCTCATTTGGAATTTATTGAGAATAGAATAGGTAAAAAAATGTGTAAAAATTATGAAAATGCCTCGAATAGTTTTTACATACCAACGCACTGTGGTTCCAAATCAAAATCTAGGTGGACAAAATTATTTGGCGCTCTTTTTATATAGAATTGGTATCTCCGATTCCAAAAAAAAAAATGTTTAAAAGATCATTTAAACTTTTTTTCAAGTTACAGTAGGGTCTAGATATACATATAAAAAGATTAATAAAAAATTAAAAAAACACGTTTTCATGTCTTTCTGAAACTAAATTTTTAAAAAGATCTGTATTTACTATATTTCAAGTTAGAGTAGGGTCTAGATATATAAAAATCAATAATAAATAAAGAAATATTTCTAAAAATTCCATTCCGTAAAAATTAAAAAAAAGTATTTCGGCGGGTGCTGGCGGCTACAATTTGTTTACAAAGACATTCCCCAGAAGTTTCTTTAAATTATGTATATAGTCATTGGACGGGCTTCGACGGTCTTTGTTTTAGCAGGCTATATAACATTCTTAGAAAACAAAATATCAGTATATTTGAGAACCAAGTTTAAAGAACTATAACTGAAAAATGGAGAGACACATAAATATAAGATATACACTTAATAAAAGCCTATATCAATGTGTATCTATGTTTTGAAGTATGAATTTCTATATGGTAAAACAATTGAGATATATCTAATTTAGTAATGCAGTAAAATATTAAAAAAAATTAACAAAAATATGATTCAAAACTTGTTGAACTTCTGGCTCTTCTGTCGAGAAAACGAAATGTCCAATTGAAAAACCCATTTGTATTGGAGGAAAGCAGATTGTCAGCTTCCGAAAAAAATTAGTTTTTCCAAATTCTGAAGATACCGATTTTCATAATTTTGCAACGATTTAAGTTTTGCAATTTTCGAGAAAAACTATTTATTTGGCCATATTTTGGCGAATGAGCTCAATTTCCTTACTGTTATGAATTTTAAGTAAAACCTATTCCAGATTATTATAAATAAAATCTGAAAATTTTACTAAAATTGGAAAACGTTAAACCTCAAATCGTGAAGGTCAAAGGACATATTTTTCAATATTTGGAATTTCTAATGGAAATATATCGAAATGTTATATATTTTTGGGCCGATTTTGATGAAACTTAAGAAAAATATAACATGGAGTCTAGTATTTATAATAACAGCACAAAAATGGATATTAACCCTTAATGGCACTTGGGGTTAAAATGACCCCAAATTTTAAAAACCATGACCCCAATCTTAACTATAATCTTAACCCCAAACGATTTACCAAAAATTGATTTTTTTTTTAATAAAATTCACCAAACTGGGAAAAATCAAAATTTTATTTATTAAGGACCACCCTAATGTATATACATATGCATGTATTTCTACCTATAGTTACAAGTACAAGATAATACACTGTAAAGTTCTTTAGATACTGGCTGACATATACACACACATGCAATTTAAGCCATTATAATGCTCTATTTAACTAATAGTTTCTAATGTTTTACAGCACTTTCTCATGAGAGCAGGTACATAAATACAAACAAGTATGTAGAATATTTCAATTGCAATATGCAAATTAAGAATTTGTGGTAGAGTCCATTTTGAAGATATCAAAATTAAACTACAAAAAAAAAACTAGTGATAAATACAAACAAATAACAAGTAATTAAAGCGATATGTACACGCAGAGATAAAATATAGTTGAGCATGTTTACTGTAACCATTTCAATATTGTTAAAAGTCTTTTAACAATATTATAGTCACAGTAAGTACTTAGATGATTGTGGTAACCATAATATAGTTAATTTGCGATTCACATGATTGTATCAACCACATATATGGTTACAGTAAACAAGTATATGTTTGTGACAACTATTTCTACTAAATTTATAATTGCTATTAATTCGCCCACAATAACCAAATTAAATTCAGCTAATTCCAATTACACTGTACAACACCAACAAAAATTACAAGTTCGGACCAATAGATTTTGATAGAGGAGACAAAAAAAGACACGTGTGTCGGCGTTTTGAAAGGTTACATCTGAATTTCATTTGAGGGGGGGTTAAAGTTTCCCAACTCGTACGCTATGTCACGTACGATAATAAATTTTATTTATTATAAAATGATCCAAAGATTTTTTTATTTAAATATGACGTAAATATGATTGTAAAGGAAAAATATTTGGTTTAGTGTAAGAATTTAAAACTTATTTGTAGCGAAATTTGTGGAGATACATATATAAATTAAACATTTATGACCGATGAAGTCCAATTTCGGAAAGACATTTGTATGGGGGCTATGTGAAATAATGGACCGATTTCATTCAGTTTTAACAGGTTTGGTCCTTGAACCGAAAAAATAATATGTATAAAAATTTGATCGAAATATCTTCAAAATTGCGACCTGTACTCTGCGCCAGCCAGACGGATGGACATCGTTTAATCGACTCACAAGTGATTCTGCAAAACGCATTATACCCTCACCACTATGCTGGTTTAGGGCATAGAATAATATATCCATAGAAGCGTTACTGAGAGGGAAAAAACCTAAGTCTGTTGTCAAAAACCTAAGTCGTGAGAATGTATTTGTACATAGTTTTGAGATTGTATTGGTGTCTTTTTTAATTTTCACCAGACACACAGAGTTCTATAGAAATGTTTAAATTTTAATTTATTTAAATATTCTACTATTTTCAATACCAAAAATTGAAACACTATTCTATAAATTAAATTCTACCACAAATAAAAATAAGTGTCAAAAATTTATAAAAAATTATTTTTTTCATTTGAGCAAAATTAACGTGTTTCGGAAATAAAAGTGTGCTGTAAATTGTGTAATAAAGTGGTTCGGTCTGTATTTAGTAGGAAAATCAAAGGTAAAATTTGAAGTATTTTGATGTGTTAAATTCTCTTACAAGTATGTTGAATTCACATATCACAAGTACGTGTGAAGAGAGTAATTATTGTTACTCTCAGCTTACTCTCAGTTGCGCCTCTAGTTGTACCCTATGGTTTAGGGTATAAATATTGATCATACGAGTATTTCCTAACAATCAAACTTCAAATGACTGTTAATTTATTTAATTTAAAAACAATAATGCAACATTTTTGTAACAAAGTCTTAGTTATTTTTAAATATCCGATAAAAGTATGGAGGACTAGCTGGCCCGGAGTGGTTCGCTACCCCAATTGGAAGAAAGAAATAGTACTATTAAGTCTCTTTTGTGAATTAATACTAATTCAGAATAACATGTCTCTAGTTCCATGTTAATTGATTCATTGTAAAGTGGATTCTATCTCATTTGAAACGTATTATTAGAATGATTCTGGGTCCACTATTATAGATAATGCCAAAGAAATTGAACCTGATTTTAGGTTCAATATTATAGAACAGTCAAAAAGTATCATTTTAAGAATGAAAAAGTCCTCCTTAGTTTGGTTTAGTTCTCCTTTTTTGGTATTATAATACCATTTGGGCCCCCAATTCTTGATTATTTCATTACTGAGAAGAATATTAGCCAACGTTAATGTACATAAGCTATCTAATTTAAAATACATATTAAAAAAGTACCATTAAAAGAAAGAGTACCAATTTTCCTTTATCCTCTTGAATTTTAAATTTGTATAGCATTTTCTATATTACTACCTGATTTTGTTTCTCTAACATTTATATTTAACAAATTATCACAAAACCGAAATTAAACCGAAAACGATAGGTTTCCAATTTTTTAAAACCGAAACCGCGGTTTTGAAATTCTTCGGTTTTTTGGAAACTCTAATACAAACACATATAAATATCAGAGATCGAAAATAACTCGTCCATATACCAAAAAATCCAAATTGTGATTTATATTTTTGTGATAAAAATAAATCACTGAAAATAACAGTTATAAAATGATTTTTATTTAAATGGTTTGGTATGACCTTTATTCGTTTTTGTTGTTTTTTAATGGTTTGGTGATAGATAAACAACTCATTTGTTCTTGTTCTTAGACCCCTTTCACACTAGGCAATTTAGTTGCGCAAGTCTCTTGTGTTTGTAGATGCCAGAGGTAATGTCGGGTTAAGGAGAAGAAAATTTTTCGTGCTATTTTGTTGTTGGGCAAGAGACTTGTCCAACTAAATTGCCTAGTGTGAAAGGGGTCTTAATAACTGTTACTTTCTCTTTTATTTACATACAATAACATATTATTAGTAATTTATAACAAATTATGGAAATAAAATGATAAGTATGAAGTAATGAAGTCTGAGTAACAGAAATGAGAATTTTTTTTTAAATTGTTATAAATCTTTTGATAAATTTTATATATTTATGCGTTGATTTGCATCAAATGCATTTTTGCGATCTATTTTTCATGTTCGCAAATAAAAGTCACAAGCTGACCTTTACGAAAAAAATAAATTATAAATAACTCATCCAGATTATTTGTGTCTGTTTCTTTTCTGTTTCTCTCAACCCCAAACCTAAAATGTTCTCGAATAAATCACTCTCTCAGTGATATATCACAAAAAATTAATTTTAAATGGCTGCGAATGTGAATTTACCATTGAAATGAATGTAAACCTGTTATTTTCGGTCTCTGATAAATATAGAGTCTGCAATTTAATTATGTTGGTGCCATATTACATATTCTATTGTCTAAATTGAATTACGTGTAACCGACAAAATTCGTTTTTCGACAAATTCGGTTGCAATCACATCTGTTTTCTCTGTATTCAGCTATGCCGAATCATATATGGATGCACCACCAATTGTTGTGCGTTTTATATAAAAAAATGTATCTAGTTTATATTTGCTATAATTATAAAATATCATATTCTCATGTGTATTTAAGTGTTTTTCGGAAATGGTCCTTATATGCGAGCTATGACCAATTATGGGTACGGTGATATCGATTAAAATTTAAAAGTTTCGGTTTGTTGGAGATTGGGCAGAATAATAAATTTGGTTCTGAAAAAAAAAAGATTTTCATGATCTTAAACAAATCAAAAAATTCACTGGAGTTTACTCACTTTTGAGGCTCTCTGTATATTAGAATAATTTTTGTAGAATTTTAACCTCATATCGATAATGGTATGCATATTTAAATGATTTTAGGGAAGGGTCTATATGTATATATGGGGGCTATGGACTGGGGGGGTGATTTGTTTTTACATGGACCTTATTTTTGTTGAATATTGGTATAGATACTGGTATTTTATAAGCATTTATATGCAGCTTCGTATGGTGGCTGGGAGAAATCATTTAACGATTCTAACATTTTAGAAGTTGTTTCACATTTTGGTCCCTTTTCATTAGCAATCATTTCTGTAAATCTGTAATACATTTATCTCTATATCTATGTAAGATAACATCATAGAAGTTAATTTGTAAAACCATCTTTTCATTATATAGTAGTTAATTAAACTTTGATATTATTTAACATTTCTCCAACAATTAAACCTTTATTTACTGTAGAACAATTCATTTATTTACACAATAAACAATTCATTATTTTCCTACTTAAACCCTTTTTTTCCGTACTGCTTCGTTTAGTGAACATCCGCTTTTTAACTTTTGTAATCTTTTTTCACTGTGCTCTAAATTGTTTGGTGTCATTTCCATGTTTTTCTCGTAATTCGCTTTTGTGTTATTATAAATAGAGTGTTGTTGTTGATATTCATTTATTCATTCTTCCGGCTAATGAAATAAAATAAATATTAACTCTATTGTTGTCTAGGAAAACTTTTCACAGTGCAGTTTTCCCGCTCAGTTGCACTACAATCAGTCATTAAGTCCTTAAATATAATAAAAATCCTACAAATTATACTTTCTAACCGAGAATTTTTTTTTCACAAGGTTAGATTAAAGTCTTCTGTATGTCTAAGTTATTTAGTTTTGCCTTTACACTCGCTGACACCATCACAGCTACATACTTAGATGAGAATTCAAATAGTGTAAGCATAGCTTTCGCAAAATTTTATAATTTCAAATTAAAAAATGTTGGTGAGTGTTATGATGTATTTATGTTTGTCATTCCATTTGTAATTTCCACATTTTTCATTTCAGGACCGTTTGTCTGTTGAAATCAAATTTCCGAAGCCCCCAAATTTAAAACAAATATTGATACATCAATTATTGCAAAGTCCTTGTTCAGCTGCTGCTTTATATCCGGAAAACCGGTACACATATGTCTGAGATGCAAGAAAAAACACGAATTTGCCTCTATTTTTTAGACTTTTTCACGATCACTGAGTCTTGTTCACAGATAATATGGATATTAAATAAAATGCACTTCAAAGACCTCTCCTATCACTATAGAAGTAGAAATTCGCAGCAGCAGTAAGTCCAAATTGGTACAAAATTTTATTAACCCGAACTATTTTCCAACAAAATTTTTTTTTCACCAAAAATATTTTTCAATCTTTATCTTAAAGTCCACTTTGGTGAAGGATATTTAAGACGAATATAGAACTTTCGTTTGTTTTTATTAAATTTAATTGCAGGCAACATCTACTTCATTTTATTGAAGTACATGCAAACAGTATTAAACACAGTCGCTCTTGACCGACTAAAAGAATAAAAGGAAAGCATATTGCTTTATTTTTGTTCCTACTTGTATTTTAGTTGTGTTGAGGTGGGGGGTCTATTGGCACAAAAAACTTTATCGTTGAGTTTTTTTTTTGTGTTCTGATAATATTTTTTTTCCACGAATGTATCAATTTAGGGGGTTCACTAAAGTTTATGAAAGTAAAGGCAATCGAAATAAAAAGGCTATACGGATATCGCTATATCAACGCAATATGTCTATAAGGATCTTGAATATAAATGAATGTATATTCTATAGGGACGGAAACTTGAAAAAATCGGTATATACTTGAATGTAGAGCCCATACATAATGCATAAACAATTCAAAATATGGGCAGTATGCTATGTGGCAACATATTGATGACACCAGTATCACCAATTTAGGAAAAAATAACTGTGTTATCATGTCGCGATATCGAGCACCAGTAACAAGTTAGCATGTTTCATCGCTTAGGCTGAATTGGTTCGAAAAATTTTCATTATTTTTGAAAAATTATTTTAAAATGAAACGCATATTTAGTAACCCTAAACTGTCAGCTGTCAAACTGTTATTATGTTTGGCAATATTTTATTGTACAAATGGCGACAAATAAAAATCTTGGTTGAATTTTTGAACAAATCGTTTCCGAAGCTGGCCGTTCGGTAGTGCAGCTCACTTGGACCCATTTTATTCCTATGCACTTAAAGTAGTTTAAACAAGTAAGAAATTATAGTCGGTCAAGCCCGACCATATGATACCCTAAACCAATCTAATTATGGACCAACGCCATAAAATTATTTGGCATGACTGCTGTATATATGAAACCTATTTGTGTTGAATTTTCTTTCAATACCAAAATTTTTAAGAAATCTATACTCATTGATATGATTTTCGGAAGTGGGCATTATATGAAAGCTATGACAAATTATAGACCGACCGTTATAAAATTTAGTGACATGACTTCTGTTTATATATAACTTAGTTTTGTTAAATTTTATTGGAATACCAACATTTTTAAGAGATTTATGCCAGTTAAAGTGATTATCGAAAGTCGGCCTATTTGGTAGCTATGACTAATTGTGGACCGATCATCTCAAAATTTGGTGAGGCGAGTTAAAACTTAGGCTTATATAAAACTTATTTTTGCTGAATTTGGTTTGGATATCTACATATATAACTAAGATATTTATGAGCGCTTAACAATTCCCAGAAAGGGCAATAGTATGGGGGCTAGGAGAAATAATGGACCGATTCTAACCAAATTCAATAGGCTAGAACAGACGAGCAGACGGACGGACATCGCTTAATCGACTCAGAAAGTGATCCTGAGCAGATTGGTATACTACATCAGCACTAACTAGGGTATTCAATCGATTATCCGTTAATCGGTTCACCGATTAATTTTGGACGGTTATCTGTTCGAATAATTTAAAATTGCCGATTTTCAAATAACAAATCAACCGACTAATTTGTGTCGATTGACCGAAATTCCTTTTTTTGCACTTTTAACATTTTTTGGAATTTACAAAATTAGATATTTTTTGAACATCCAATAAACATGATTAGTGAGTATGTATAACATATTTAATTTAAATGTCTTTGAAACTTTGTTTGTATTTACATGTATAGACGAAACTTTTTTTTGAAATGAGTCTTTTATCTTTTTTTTAACTACTAAATTAATTAAAATCTAAAACAATCCAAAAAGGAATATTCTTTATAATGCTTTTGATTTCTGAAACATATATAATCAGCGAGAGAGATTTTTTTTCCAAGAAAAGTTTTATTAAATCTAAAGAAAAAAATCGTTTAACCTTTATGCCAACAGCAGAACTGCTTTACGCACGTCAACAGTAACATACCTGGGTATGTTCATACATTTTGTGTGGTGAATGGCTGCCGGTAGCATAAAAATGCTAATATCTAACTCGTTTGTTGGAATTTCTGTATTATTTTTTTTTTATTTTGTTAGATATAGACAAACGGTTCAAAAATTTTATGATAACCAGTTTTACCCTTAAATTTAGTCATTGTTTTTTGAAAAAAGTGGTTGTGGAGGTATGACAAAAAATGCTTTTTATTGAGTTTTTGCAAAGATACAAATTTTTCAAATTAAAATAATTTTTTTTATTTATCAATAGTTTTTAATGAAATTTTACAGATGTAGAAAAATAAAAACAAGTTTTGCAATTTATAATCAGGAATTCCGTAATCCCCAAAAATATTTAGTGTAAAGTTAGCTTTTCAAAAAGTATAAATTCCTAATATATCATCTTTAAAATTTTTTAGATAACTTAAAAATAAAAAAAGTGCGTTTTCCCAAAAACTAGAGAAATTTTTTTTTTAAATTAAAATACATATAACTTTAAAAATGTTGAAAAAATTCTCGGGCTCGGCTTCGCCCGGTAGCACTTACTAATGTTAGTTCTTCCAGTTTCTCCAACCTACATAACCTGCCTGTTCTTATTTATTTGCAAATAAAATATCTAAATTTGTACTGCGTACTTTAGGGAGCTTTTTATTACAGTTGACTGGACTCAAAAAAAAATTCCGAGTTTTACCCGGAATTTTTTAATTTTTTTTCTTTACGAACCATCTCCTGAAAATTTCGAATCGAATAAAATAAAATCAGCCAAATCGCTCCAGCCGTTCTCACGTGATGTCATTACATACATGGACCATTTCATGCGTTTTATATGGATACCCAGGTATGTATGCTGTTGACGTAAGGGTGTAACTTTGTAAATGGGCTTTATCTTCCAAACGGGTAATACTATCCTAACCAAACTTGCGGAAAACAATTTTGGCTAGGATACCAAGAAATTTCAAGTCGATCCGATTATCCAATTCAGAGCTACATCATTTTAAAAATGCAAAACATACCCAGGTATGTTGCCGTTGACATAAAGGTTAAATTATATTCTTTTTATAAAAGATTATTTCAGAAGATCACACTAAAACCCTAAAAAACTAACACGTCGCTCATTTGCTGCAACAACGTCATAATTCAAAAAAAGTCGTTTCGAGAAAAACGTCTTTGAATGTTTTATGACATTTGACTATTTCTTAAATACATTTTCAACAAATCATGCGATTTCAGAAATATAAATGGTAGATGTTAATATCTTTCTAATCTGTATTTAACCAAATTTGTTGTATTTTCAATTTAAAATTGAAATAGAAATTATTCGGTTAATCGAATAATTTTAAATTAACCGATTAACTGAATAAATCTAAACCTCGATTAATTATTTGCTCGATTAACCGATTAAACCAGAAACCCGATTAATTGAATATCTTAGCACTAACCCAGTATACCCTCCCCACTATGGTGGTGTAGGGTATAAAAATACACCAATCAGTTTTCAACATTTACTTGTTTATTTTCGACTTAAATTTCATTTAAGTTGAGGTTTTTGTTTCATCTGGTAAAACTTGTTCCTTCTGTTTCCTTTTACAACTATAAGTATCTACTTACAGTTGTAAAATTGGCTGATTGCAATATACATACATATATATTTATGGATATTTGACACGTATGTGCTCTAACGTGAAGTAAATTGTCACTTAGTGTCTCCAAGTAATCTAGGGTATAATTAGTTTAAACTTTTATTGTGTACTTTAGAAAGTAGTTATTTTACCCATCAGAAGTAATCTATTGGAGAGTAAGTTGTCACTTAGTGTCTCTTTGAAATTTGAGACACTAAGTTTCAAAACTCCATTTTCAAATTTTTAAAAATTTTGTTAAACAAATTTCAGAATTTTTTGATCATCTCATGGGATTTATTAAGAGTATAATAGGGAATAAAAATGTGAAAAAATTATGAAAATATCTCTTATAGTTTTTCCGTACCTGCGATTTAAATTTTGAAATTTTCGAGAAAAACCAATTATTTGGCAATTTTTAGGCCAATGAGCTCTATTTCCTTACTCTTATGAATTTTAAGTAAAACCTATTCAGAATATTATAGTCCAGATAATTCAAAATATACTCTGAAACTTCTACTAAAATCGGAAGACGTTAACCCTTAAATCGTGAAGGTCAAAGGTAAAATTTTTCAATATTTGGAATTTCTCTTGGAAAGATTTCGAAATGATCGAAATGTTGTATATTTTTGGGCCGATTTTGATGAAATTTAACAAAAATATAACATAAACTCTAGGGTTTATAATAACAGCACAAGAATGGAAATTAACGCTTAATGGCACTTGGGGTTAAAATGACACCAAACTTTTAAAATCATAATTTTTTATGGTTTTAGAAGTTTGGGGTCATTTTAACACCAAGTGCTATATAGGGTTAATTTTAATTTTTCTGCTGCTTTTGTAAATACTAGGCTTTGTGTTATATTTTTGTTAAATTTCATCAAAATCGGCCCAAAAATATACAACATTTCGAACATTTCAAAATCTTTCCAAGAGAAATTCGAAATATTGAAAAATTTGACCTTTGACCTTCACGATTTAAGCGTTAACGTTTTTTGATTTTAGTAAAAGTTTCAGAGTATATTTAGAATTATCTGGACTATAATATATTCTAATTAAGTTTTGCTTAAAATTCATAAGAGTAAGAAAATAGAGCTCATTGGCCTAAAAATTGCCAAATAATTGGTTTTTCTCGAAAATTTCAAAATTTAAATCGCAGGTACGGAAAAACTATAAGAGATATTTTCATAATTTTTTCACGATTTAATTCCCTATTATACTCTTAATAAATCCCAATGAGATGATCAAAAAATTCTGAAATTTGTTTAACAAAATTTTTAAAAATTTGAAAATGGAGTTTTGAAACTGCCGTTAAAAAAATTAATTTTTTTTGTTCATACCTAAGAATAGGTTAACGGTATCCTACGAAGACAAAAACTCATATACAAGTAAATATGGACATATTTTAAGTAAAAATGAGCTTTTATTTTAATATTTCTCAAAATATGTTAATTTTGTTCCAACATTTCTTGTTCTAGTGGCCTGAGACACGTTAATGGCCTGGCGAATTTTTAATAACTTTAAAATTTTTTAACCGATTTCTGTTTTTTATATCTCATTAGAACGACAATTACGTACACATTTCGATTCTTTTAAATTGAATTACAAAAGTAATTTTTTAATGGCAAAATTTTTACAAAAACTGAAAAAAATGAATTTTTTCCCCTTGTAAATGCATCTCAAAACTTCAGAGGGCTTGCGGCACGTCTTAACCCCAACCGATTTACCTAAAATTTTTTCAGGATGATTTTTTTACTAATGTTCACCAAACTGGGGGGTGAGAATGGCCAAAATCCAACTTTCGTTTATTAAGGGCCACCCTAATACGCACATGTTATAATAATTAGTCATTAAAAAAATTAATAAAAAATTTAAAAAAAAAATAGTTAATTTTTTTAAAAAATTTAATTTTGTTTAAATACAAATATTTAATAAAAAATATTTTTAAGTATAATTTGTTGAAGGGTATAGTGTTTTTATACCATTCACCTTCGTGAGATGGGTATATATAAGTTTGTCATTCCGTTTGTAATTTCTACATTTTTCATTTCCGACCCTATAAATTATATATATTCTGGATCCTTATAGATAGCGGAGTCGATTAAGCCATGTCCGTCTGTCTGTTGAAATCAATTTTCTGAAGACCCCAGATATCTTCGGGATCCAAATCTTCAACAATTCTGGCAGACATGCTTTCGAGAAGTTTGCTATTTAAAATTAGCAAAATCGGCCCATAAATAACGGAGATATGAGCAAAAAACCGGGACAATCTCGATTTTTGACCTATTTTTGATCTATATCTGGATTACTAAGTCATTAATATAGACAATATGGATATCTAATGATAGATATTTCAAAGTCCATTGCAATGATGTAGATAAGGCTATAGTAAGTTGGACCTACAATGGGTCAACATCGGGAAAATATTTTTTAACCCGAATTTTTTTTTCATTCAAAAATTTTTTTTGTCATATATTTTTTTTCCAAAAAAAAAAAAAAATTTTAAAAAAATTTTTTAAAAAAATTTGAAAAAAAATTAAAAAAAAAAAAATTTGAAAAACAATTTTAAAAAAAATTAAATTTTGTTTACCTAAAAATATTTAATTTTTTTTAAAAAAAGTTTTTAATTTGTTGAAGGGTATATAAGATTCGGCACAGCCGAATATATCTCTCTTACTTGTTTTTTTTGCTAAAGCAATGTTTTTTTTTTTTTGTAGATCGGGTCTAGTAGATTCCATATATACAAAAATAACAAAAAAACAGCACCTCCTCCACAGTCATGTGAAATTATTAAATTCGGGCTATTTGTTTAGAAGTTACAGATTTAATTCCACTTTTTTTTCAGTTCCCCCACTGTGGGTCAATTAACCCTGTCCTTAGGATACGCTAGGCTAGGCACTCGTATCTTCATAAATACCTGCCACAATTTTTATACTTGAGGTGGCAATTGAATACAACTTCAACAATTTATGTAACTTTTTTTTCTCAAATTTCTATTTTATTTAATACGTTTAGTTTAAAGTTAGGTAATAAAATTTATATTTATTTTTATTTTCCCACACAAAAAGAAATATTAAAATAAAATTTTTTTAGGAGTTTTTATAGGGCTGTTAAAGATTTTCAAAATTGTAAAAAAGGCTTAATTTAAGTGCAAATAATGTTGAAAAATAAATTTTATTTTAATAAATTTTTATATTTTAATATAACTTACACTAGTTATTCAACAGCAAACACTGATTTCAAATTTTATTGATGAGGTGATAAAGAGAGAAGAAATAAATAAAGAATTTGAAGTATTTTTTTTTGTACTTAGAACACTTGAGGTGAACACTAAAGTGAATTTTCCAGGAATGATTTTATTGATTGGGTGATAAAGAGAAGATACTCGTAAATGTAAAGGGATATTATTGTTTATTTTTGCTTAAAATACTTGAAATAAAATGAAAGATTTACAGGATATTGAAATGTAATATATTGCTCATTTGTGGAAGCAACAAGAAGAAAATTTATTAGTATTACGTTTAAATGTATAAAGAGGAGTATATACGTATTTCATTGTGGCTTTATATAAAGGGTAATAAGAAATAAAATCAACAATAATATAGTGTATATTTATACTTATGAGGAACATTTGAAAACATTTCAAAATGTTGTATTTTTAACAGAAGATCATACAATTTCTTTGGTCCTGTTACTTTTTACATCTACAAAATAATAAGAAAAAATAAGTGAAAACAAGTAAGTATTCGGCTGTGCCAAATCTTACATAAAAATTAAAATTTTTTTGATAAAAAACATTCGGTTTAAAAAATATTTTTCACGATTTTGACCAATTGTAGGTCCATCGTTGCAATGGACTTTGAAATATATATCATTAGATATCCATATTGTATATACTAATGACTTAGATATAGATCAACAATAGGCCGAAAATCGATAGATAGCAACCGAACCGGGAGAAGTTGATTTCAACATACATACGGTCTGACGGATAGACGAATATGGCTATATCGACTTCGCTATCTATAGCGATCCAGAATATATATATACTTTATGGGGTCGCAAATGAAAAATGTAGAAATTACAAAGGGAATAACAAACTTATATCAGTGACGGACATTACAATAGAATCACTATCAATATTTCATTTAAAACTAGGAGCAATCATAAGGATTGGTGTGGGCCAGAAAATATAAAGAAGTGGCAAAATGTGTTGTGGACGGACGAAACGACCATTAATTTAATTGGTAGTGATGATAAGACATGGGTTAGACGTCCAAAAAATGGCAAAAACCAAAAACGTTTAAACATGGTTGGAGAAATATTATTATATTGGTCCAATTTATTGGATTAAAGAAAATATGGATAAGCACTTGTATGTAAATATTTTGGAGAATGTTATAAAGCCACATGCAGAATGGAATATGCCCTTAAAATGGCTCTTCCAGCAAGATAATGACCCAAAGCACACATCAGGTCTTGTCAAAAAATGGTTTTTATATAACAAAATTCATGTTATGGAATGGCCGTCTCAATAACCAGACTTAAATCCTATGGAAAATAGTAAAAGACAAACTCGGACCTGAAAAATTTAAAAACAAGGAAGAACTTTGGCAGAAAATTCAGGAAATTTCCCGATCTACATGCGAAAGTTTGTTAAATTCAATCCCCAAAAGATTTGATGCTGTTATTAGGAATAATTGATATGCAACAAAATATTAAGAAAACAACAAATTCTTATGATGATTTTTTATTTTTAATCATTTTAAGACTGATTGATTCTATTTGAATGTCGCATATTTTATTTAGTCTTTTAGATTTGACATCGTTTTTAACATCAGAATGTGTTATTTTTTTTATTTTATTTTTTTCTATTTATTGTTTACGTTATGAGCATTAATATATAATGAACAAATTTTAAATTTTGAAATTAAATTTTGTAGTTTTACCGCTTTAATCGAATTCATATGTAGTGATTCTATTGTATTGTCAGTCACTGTATACCCTTGTCACTCATGGTTAAGGGTATAAATATAATTGCACTAAATCTGAGTAAACCGTGAACTATTATGGAAAACACAATATCTGTGTTAAAAATTTCGTCTCATCCTTTATTCAAACCGCCAATAGGGAATTCACTTAATAATAAAATGTAAGAAAATTTCTACATACAATTTGTGTCAAGTAGTTTAACTCACAAAAATTTATTTGTGAGTGGAAATATGCATTATAGTCTGGTCTACCAACTGAAGTCCTTTTATTTCTCAGTGTAAATTGTAACTTTTTGCTGTAATTTGCAAACAAATGATACAGAAATACAGAATAGCAATGTTATATCATTATTAGAAGAACACAAAGAGGGATAACAAATCTTTATTACCAGCAATAGTCACAGTAAAAGTTATGGCTGACGTCAGCACACTTACATATTTGCAGCAAACAAAAGGAATGAATACGTATCTACTATTTATAATGTCTTTTAAAATATCAATAATTTATATTCGTGAGTGATTTTCGAAATGGGCCTTATATGGGAGCTATGACCAATTATGGACCGATAACCATGAAATTAGGTCGTGTGATTTATGTCTGTATGAAAGTTATTTATGTTGAATTTTGTGTATATAACGACATTTTTAAGAGATTTATGCACGTTAAAGTGATTTTCGGAAGCGGGTCTATATGGGAGCTATGACTAATTGTGGACCGATCGCAACAAAATTTGGTGACATGAATTTTGTGTATATTAAACTTATTTTGAGCGAAATTTGTGTAGATACATATGTAAATTAAACATTTATGACCAATAAAGTCCCATTTCGAGAGAATATTTGTATGGGGTAGTCCCCATGGACCGATTTTAGCCAATAGGCATGGTCCTTGGGCCGAAAAAATTATATGTACCAAATTTTATCGAAATATCTTCAAAATTGCGACCTGTACTCTGCGCACAAGGTTTACATGGACAGCCAGCCAGCCAGCCAGCCAACCAACCAACCAACCAGCCAGCCAGCCAGACGGACATCGTTTAATCGACTCAGAAAGTGATTCTAAGTCGATCGGTATACTTTAAGGTGGGTGTTAGACCAATATTTTTGGGCGTTACAAACATCTGCACAAACGCATTATACCCTCACCACTATGGTGGTTTAGGGTATAAAAATGATTCGTAGTAGCATCCGTATTTGTTGCCAATCGAATGATTCGATTACACACATATAATTTTTCGGTTCTATCAACAGAAAGTCAATTGATAGAGAAGAATTTTGGTTAGTCCTTCTAAAATTTTGTAGCCACAACTGTAAAATTCGGTCACTAAGGCAGAATCATTCGATTGGCAACAAATTCGATTGCTACTACGAATCTGTTTTCTCTGTGTAGGTATAATATTAAATTATTACCAGACCTTAACAAGTAAATCTGCCCCCTCTACAATTAATTCCTTAACAACTCTGCTATGACGTATCCCTGTATATCACTACTGACGACACCACATTGTGGCAAAAGATAAGTACAATCATTTCTCATATGAAGTCAACTTTGTTTTTACGGTTCAATGGGTACCCAACCATATTTCCCTTCACATTTTTCTTTTCATTATCTCTGGTTCGATTATTGCAAAAATCTACAAATATTTTGGACCACAAAAAGGAAATTTTCATAAAAACTGTCATGAAAATGTACACAATTAAAATGTGACCAGGACAACAACTGTGAAGAGCGGAAGAAGTTTAATTCCGAAATATATGAATGACTGTGATGATGATGATGATGAAAATGATAATGATAATAACTAATTATGTTCTTCATTATTCCTTGTTGTTGTCTACTGGCTGTCATCATGTAAATAACACTTGTAAATAATTTCAAAAGATGACTTGATGATGTAAGTCAAAACTCATCAAAAAAATCAAACATTTTATCAAGGTGTTATTGAACATAAAATGTGAGAATTCAATGGCTGTTGAAAGGGAAATATTAAGGTACTATTACTGTTGTTAACTACTGGGGAACCAGAAATACGTAGATTTGTAATTTCTTAAACAATATCATTCATATGCATGAATATTATATACATTTTTCTTTCAGCTAAATAGTAAATACTAGAATTAATAACAACATAAGTTTAGCAGGTCTTTGGTCGTCTAACTTCAGGAAAAATAATCTAAAAAATCCAGCACGTCAAACTTTTGAGATATTTATAAAGAAAGAAAATACTAAAAATAATATTAAAATAGGAACAAACAATGAATAGTGTTAAATCTGTCTCCTGGTAATACATCTGTCTCTTCTAAAATACTACTCCATTAGCAATATTTTTTCTTCTTGGTCTAGGTTATGGGAGGGAGGAAAGAGTGAGTAGTGTTTTTGGACATTCGATTTAAACTTTCCTACATTGAAAATAGCAGGATAGACTGCAGCGGCATGTTTGTTCCACGGTTAAAGAACGAATTTTTTCTGTAGTGTGTTGTGCGGTCCACTGGCCAATCGACAACAATGGGATGAGTTCTTGATGAAAAAAGTGTATTACGTAAAAAGGGTATCAGGAACAAGTTCCCTAATTTTATAAGAATACATTCTATTGTAGTATCGATAAGACAACGAAACCGCAACCCACATTGCGACGGTGCTCCAGCGAATCAATATAGTTGGATAACGTACTGTCACCAATAATCACCTTCGCCCTCTCCTGTCGAAAAACTCCAAAATAGACTTTGAAGCACCGGCCCATACATGGGAATTGTATACAATTTTCAGTCGGATATATGTATGTGGTGTAAATACAGAAAACCGAGTCACTGCAATGCTTATATCGACACTTGAAAAATGTATTTAGTCTAGCGGAAGTCACATTGTATTCTCATGCCCAGAACGTCAAGATCGTTAGATCGTTACAGATGAAGCGATATGATCTGTTGCTCGTATTTGTGTCAAAATCCAACACTTAGTCTTGCGAGCATTGAAAGCGACTCTATTTGTACGACTCCATTCAGAGATTGTCACAATTGGAGCAATTCGGAGTTTTCCGCCGACTTGGTCTTTAACAGAATGAATATGAGTGGCAAATGTTGCTGTGAAGTTATTAGTTTGACATAAAAGATCGTTTCTTGAACTCTTGTGATGACATCCCATCTACAACAACTCGCATAGTGCGATCTCTGAGGAAGCCCGATATTAATTGATAAAAGTTTTTACCGCCATCAAAAGCAATAAAATTGCTAAATTATGTTTTACACTCACAGCAATTTTACTTGAATCAAGTCACTTCAATTCTTTTTTAAAATTCCGTTTGTTTACAGTGTAAACTTAACATACAGAAAGTTTGTGTTCATTTTGTAAGTCAAAACCAAATATTACGCTATATTCTTTCTTTTTTCTTTTTTCTTTCATCTTTCTTCTTTCTTCTTTATTCTTTATTCTTTATTCTTTATTCTTTATTCTTTATTCTTTATTCTTTATTCTTTATTCTTTATTCTTTATTCTTTATTCTTTATTCTTTATTCTTTATTCTTTATTCTTTATTCTTTATTCTTTATTCTTTATTCTTTATTCTTTATTCTTTATTCTTTATTCTTTATTCTTTATTCTTTATTCTTTATTCTTTATTCTTTATTCTTTATTCTTTATTCTTTATTCTTTATTCTTTATTCTTTATTCTTTATTCTTTATTCTTTATTCTTTATTCTTTATTCTTTATTCTTTATTCTTTATTCTTTATTCTTTATTCTTTATTCTTTATTCTTTATTCTTTATTCTTTATTCTTTATTCTTTATTCTTTATTCTTTATTCTTTATTCTTTATTCTTTATTCTTTATTCTTTATTCTTTATTCTTTATTCTTTATTCTTTATTCTTTATTCTTTATTCTTTATTCTTTATTCTTTATTCTTTATTCATTATTCTTTATTCTTTATTCTTTATTCTTTATTCTTTATTCTTTATTCTTTATTCTTTATTCTTTATTCTTTATTCTTTATTCTTTATTCTTTATTCTTTATTCTTTATTCTTTATTCTTTATTCTTTATTCTTTATTCTTTATTCTTTATTCTTTATTCTTTATTCTTTATTCTTTATTCTTTATTCTTTATTCTTTATTCTTTATTCTTTATTCTTTATTCTTTATTCTTTATTCTTTCTTCTCTCTTCATTCTTCTCACTTCATTCTTCTTTCTTCTTTCGTCTTTCTTCTTTTTTCTTTTTTCTTTTTTCTTTTTTCTTTTTTCTTTTTTCTTTCTTCTTTCTTCTTTCTTCTTTCTTCTTTCTTCTTTCTTCTTTCTTCTTTCTTCTTTCTTCTTTCTTCTTTCTTCTTTCTTCTTTCTTCTTTCTTCTTTCTTCTTCCTTCTATCTTCTACATTCTTCTTCCTTCCTTCTTTCTTTTTTCTTCTTCTTTCTTTTTTCTTCTTCCTTCTTCTTTCTTCTTTATTCTTTTTTCTTACTTCTTTCTTTTTTCTTCTTCCTTCTTCTTTCGTTTTATTAAATACGAGGGCGGGTCAATAAGTACGTGACTTTTTGAAAGATATTTTACACCAATGATGAAATCATCTCACAAACAAATACCATTTTATCCAAAAAACTGTGTTGCATCAAATAGTCACGGACTAGATTTTTTCGTGAATTTACGAATTCCAAATAAGACATGATTAGTCAAATGGTATTGGAGCTAATATTAAGTATCATTATAACAACAATTACACTAAAATGGTACGAGTGCTAATAAAAAGAAGATGAAGTCCAGTGTGTTTCTACAACACAAATACCCTGGTTGTGTGAGGTATTTACCTAGTAACCTCTATTACTCCACCCAAAATGTAATGTTTGTATTTTTTGTGTGTGCATGGGCTTCTGTTTTAACTTCGTTAACAAAAGAAAAACAAATATGTAGTATGTTTCTTTTTGGCTGTTTTAATGATTTAAACTCATAATTGTGAATAGTAAGGGACGAGGAAGGGGATGGCGTAGACCCCCTGCTACAATTTTTGGTATCCATGGTCATGTAGTCATTTATCCCCAATTTACAAAGTTTTATACTGCTACTACACTCACTTCCATAAATACATATATAAAAAAACACATTCGTACACACAGTGTCGGTCAAAAGACATTGGAGAAAAATTGCTTCTATACTATTGCTATAGGGAAAACAAATTTGCTTGTTTTTTTACAACAAAAAACCAAAAAACACAAAATTATAAATATTTTTGTACATAAAAAGTAAGAAAATTAATCAAACAGCTAATAAGCAAGCAACAAAACATATTTATTGGACAAAAATGGTTATGTACGATTAAAAATAGTGTAAATGGTGGCCCATTTTTCGAAACAACAACTATCCTCGAACTCAAAACATATCAATTATTGATATATAGTGTTATAAATTTGTTACAAAAATCACATCACAAATTACATATAGTTGTTATATTGCATGAAGCCAAATGCAATTCTGAAGTTGAGAATATCTTTATAATGTTCCATTGGGCTCCAAGAGTGTGCAATTCGTAAACACATTTATAACAGCATTAGCTACCCATCTAACCGCGATAATTGTTTTTGTGCAGGCAAAAGGAGAGTTCGACGACCTGTCAACAGACAACATCCTAAATACTGTACTGGAAGAGTTAAGCATTGAGGCGGTTATGTTTCTGGTGAAAGCTTTGGAACTTTACACAAAATTTAAGGTATTATGGACAAACAACTGTATACATATGTATATATTGGAGAAGATGCTGCTTCATATCCATGATCAAATGCCCAATTAAATTAGCCCAATGACCCTTCATTCAAATTGGTAATGGGGTTGTTAGAACAGGAAGGCGTTAATGTCATGCTGTAGCCAATAGAGTTACCCGACCTTATAGAAATTATATGGGAAATAGTAAGTATGTAAATAGTAAAGGTAAATCGGGAATCGAGTTCCAAACAAATTGTATTATGCTATTAATGGGGCAACAGATGACATTCCAATGACAACACAGAAAAACAAAAATTCAAATCCAATTACAAAATTCATAAAGTCAATTGAATATTTTATTGAAATATGACCTATCACAAAAATCACAAAATCAAACAACAAAACATAGACAACAACTAGATAGGTAACTGAGAGCCAAAAACCTAAGTCTGTTGTCAGAAACCTAATTCATGAGAATGTATTGCATATATTTTGTTTTTGTATCACCCGTATGCGTGAAAAGAGAGTAATATAAAATATGAATTACTTTCTGCCAAACTGACGGACTTTCCAATAAACGGGAATCCAAGTTATATGGATATTGTTCACCTGTGGGAAGATAAACCAGTTTTCACATTCATCTTAATTGAAAATCAATCGTCTTACCATTTATGTCGTATTCTCCCAAATGTCTGTCATAGGAAGCTAACAACGTCTGCAATTATACCGGAAGGTTTAACAATAATATAATAACGAATTTTAAGTTCATACATACTTTCCAATCTTGAAACGCGAGGAGTTATTGAGCCCTTGAACTCCTAGTCTGTTTCATGAATTTTAAAAATTGTGTACATATGTATGTAAATATTTTTTTCAAAATATACATATGTATGTATAATTTATTTTTTATACCTTTCACCATGAGTGGCAAGGGTATATATAAGTTTGTCATTCCGTTTGTAATTTCTACATTTTTCATTTGCGACCCCACAAAGTATATATATTCTGAATCGTTATAGATAGCGCAGTCGATATAGCCATGTCCGTCTGTCCGTCTGTGTGTTGAAATCAAGTTTCTGAAGCCCCCAAATAACTTACATACACGAATGATACATCAATATCTCCGAAATTCTTCCGGCTCGATTTTTGACCTATTTTTTACCCATATCTGGATTACTAAATCATTAATATAGACACTATGGATATCTAATGAGAGATATTTCAAAGACCTGTGCAACGACGTATATAAGACCATAGTAAGTTGGACCTACAATGGGTCAAAATCGGAAAAAAATTTTTTTTAATTTTTCCATTTTTGTACTGTTATTGTGAATACTAGACTTCATTTTATATTTTTCGTAAGTTTCATCAAAATCGGCCCAAAAATATATAATATTTCGCTATTTTTCCATGAGAAATTCCAAATATTGAAAAAATTGACCTTTGACCTTCACGATTTAAGGAATAACATTTTGCGATTTTAGTAAAACCTTCAGACTATATTTAAAATTACCTGGACTATATTATTCTGAATAGCTTTTACTTAAAAATCATTACAGTAAGGAAATTCTGGTCATTCCCCAAAATATGGCCAAAAAATTAGTTTTTCTCGAAAATCGCAAAATTTATATCGCAGGTACGGAAAAACTATAGGAGGTATTGACATACTTTTTTCACACTTTTATTCCCTATTATGTTGTCAATAAATCCCCATGTGATGATCAAAAAATTCTGAAATTTGTTTAACAAAATTTTTAAAAATTTGAAATTGGAGTTTTGAAACTGCCGTTAAAAAAATTAAATTTTTTTGGACATACCTGCGAATAGCTTAACGGTATCCTACGAGGACAAAAACTCATATACAAGTAAATATGGATATATTTTAAGTAAAAATAAGCTTTTATTTTAATATTTCTCAAAATATGTTAATTTTGTTCATAAATTTCTTGTTCTAGTGGTCTGAGACACGTTAATGGCCTGGCGATTTTTTAATAACTTTAACATTTTTTCACCAATTTTTGTCTTTTATATCTTATTATAACGACAATTACATACACATTTCGATTCTTTTAAATTAAATTGTAAAAGTCATTATTTAATGGCAAAATTTTTACAAAAACTGAAAAAATTGCATATTTTCCCCTTGTAAATGCACTTCAAAACTTCAGCGTCGTTGCGCCACCAGTTAACGTTATCCTATCATCCTAATATTTTGCATAACGTGTTTCTACAATACATAGAACATACAATCTTGGAGCACTCTAGTGCACATTCGAGAATCTTATTACTTCTAAGCATAAAAGATGTCCGATAGTTTTGAATACTTTCGATTCTGAAACAAAATACATATGTATAAGCAATACCATGATACAACCATTAGAAGGTAGAATCACTAGGGAGAGAGTTTAAAATGCTATGCCTTGTTACGTCAAATAATAGAAAAATAAAAAAACAAATCCAAAAATACGAATAATAACAACTGAGAAATATTTTGTTTATACTATATGAAATACAGTTCACTATAATCGGAGTCATTGAAATGATGCATGAAAATCCGGTAGTGTTTCTTCAGCTCAACACCGCAGGCTGCACTTCATTCTTTAATTTTATTTTCAGGATATTTTATAAATCTTACGAGATTTTGTTCAAATGAATATTTACACAAACAACATTTAACACGCATGTTTTTTCTTATATTTTTTAAATTGAATTTAAATTATTTTTCAATTTAGTCATGCTTTTCAATGTTTGATGTTTTATTTCAATTGTACTTTTATTTTTTATTTTATATTAGTCTGACAATTCAAGGCATGTATAATTGAGAACATATTTTGTAGTGATTCTACCTTTTATTGTTATATTATGAGCAATACAATGTTTTGTCATACATATAATTTTTTATCTCTTTTAACTATTTGTCAATTTTTTAATAATATCATAAGAAATACTGAAACTAAATTTCGTTGTTAATATTACTGAGGTTGTATTTCTATTTTAGAGTGCATTTTGGCGGATATGTTTTGACCGATACTGTACATAGATACATACATATTTATGTTATAAAAGTACTTGTGTGTACTTTTTAATACTATAGTACAACAAAAGTAGTATGAAATAATGTCGTCAGGGTTCGAATAAATAATTCTGTACAAAAATTTAAAAAGTGATTTTATTCTCTGGATAGCCTCTTGGTGACCAATTAATATTATTATATATAATATAATTTTCCACTAAGCTGATATACATATAATGAAATTTATTTTTAAATAGTATCAAGTTTGATTTTGGTCGTATATTAGCTATTCTTCATTCTCTATGTATTTTATTAGCGCCATCTTCATGGGCGTTACGAATATCATTACAAACTCATTATGCCAAGCCCTACCAGAGTAGCAGAGTGGGCTATAAAACACACAATAAACCGCTGCTCATTAAAACGTTTGTTTGGTCGGTCATTGTGCTCATTACAAGCATTAGAGTTGTTTGTTTTATTTTTTTTGTTACTTTTAAACCGCATAAAAAGTAAATTTTAAACATTACTTTTGCTTTATATTTCTCATTTACTATTATTTAGTTGTTGGCTGATTGTTTTCTTTCATCTGGTAAATTATAAAAGTCAGGTATTAATTTCACATTTCGTCACCAACCACACAATACCACACAATAATTATTATAATTGTGTATTTTAAGCCACGACTGTGTCGCTTCATAAAAACAAACCCAAAAAATAAACCATCTCTCCATTGTTTAAAGCCCAAAGAAATTTATTCGTTCATTTATTTATTTATTCATTCCTTCATTAATTCATCAAAAAAAGTACTTAAATTATAATTATGGAAAGAAGTGTGTCTTACAAACCTTAAATGAGGTTAGCTGGGAAAGGGTTGGTAGATTTGTTTCACATCGTCTCATTATTAAAGTCAACAAACACTTTATTTAAATACTCCTACCAGCTTTGTAAGGACATTATTTACAGGTGGGGCTTTAATAAATGTGCAGAAAGGTGTCATAGATTTAGAATTCGTGGAAAAGATATTAAATATAACAACTTATAGAGGAAGGGTAGCAAAAGAAGATGAACAATTTAGAACAAACAAAAATAATAATAGATTTGACGCCATTCCATTTGCAACAGAAATTTAAAGTTAATATTAAAGATACATTTTAAAATTTTTGCAGTAGAAATTTTTAAAATTAAAAATATTAAAAATGTCTGAGAACTTTTCTATGGAAAAAGTGTCTCAGGCTCTGAGAACTTTTCTATGGAAAAAGTGTCTCAGGCTCTGAGAACTTTTCTATGGAAAAAGTGTCTCAGGCTCTGAGAACTTTTCTATGGAAAAAGTGTCTCAGGCTCTGAGAACTTTTCTATGGAAAAAGTGTCTCAGGCTCTGAGAACTTTTCTATGGAAAAAGTGTCTCAGACTGTGAGAACTTTTCTATGGAAAAAGTGTGTCAGACTCTGAAAACTTTTAGTTGGAAAAAAAGTCTCAGACTCTGAGAACTTTTAATTGGAAAAAAAGTCTCAGGCTCTGAGAACTTTTAATTGGAAAAAAAAGTCTCAGGCTCTGAGAACTTTTAATTGGAAAAAAAAGTCTCAGGCTCTGAGAACTTTTCTATGGAAAAAGTGTCTCAGACTCTGAGAACTTTTCTATGGAAAAAGTGTCTCAGACTCTGAGAACTTTTCTATGGAAAAAGTGTCTCAGACTCTGAGAACTTTTCTATGGAAAAAGTGTCTCAGACTCTGAGAACTTTTCTATGGAAAAAGTGTCTCAGACTCTGAGAACTTTTCTATGGAAAAAGTGTCTCAGACTCTGAGAACTTTTCTATGGAAAAAGTGTCTCAGACTCTGAGAACTTTTCTATGGAAAAAGTGTCTCAGACTCTGAGAACTTTTCTATGGAAAAAGTGTCTCAGACTCTGAGAACTTTTCTATGGAAAAAGTGTCTCAGACTCTGAGAACTTTTCTATGGAAAAAGTGTCTCAGACTCTGAGAACTTTTCTATGGAAAAAGTGTCTCAGACTCTGAGAACTTTTCTATGGAAAAAGTGTCTCAGACTCTGAGAACTTTTCTATGGAAAAAGTGTCTCAGACTCTGAGAACTTTTCTATGGAAAAAGTGTCTCAGACTCTGAGAACTTTTCTATGGAAAAAGTGTCTCAGACTCTGAGAACTTTTCTATGGAAAAAGTGTCTCAGACTCTGAGAACTTTTCTATGGAAAAAGTGTCTCAGACTCTGAGAACTTTTCTATGGAAAAAGTGTCTCAGACTCTGAGAACTTTTCTATGGAAAAAGTGTGTCAGACTCTGAAAACTTTTAATTGGAAAAAAAGTCTCAGGCTCTGAGAACTTTTCTATGGAAAAGTATCTCAGGCTCTGGGAACTTTTCTATGGAAAAATATCTCAGACTCTGAGAACTTTTCTATGGAAAAGTATCTCAGACTCTGTGAACTTTTCTATAAATAAAAGTATCTCAGACTCTGTGAACTTTTCTATAAATAAAAGTATCTCAGACTCTAAGAACTTTTCTATAAATAAAAGTATCTCAGACTCTGAGAACATTTCTATGGAAAAAGTAACTCAGACTCTGAGAACTTTTCTATGGAAAAAGTGTCTCAGTCTCTGAGAAATTTTCTATGGTAAAAGTGTCTCAGACTCTTAGTTAAAACAACTATTTAAAACTAACTGTAACTGTACATTAAATTTACAAGCTTATTTAAAGTGTTTAGTAATCACCTATCATTATTAAAAACTGCAATTATTTTCATTAAAATTCCTTAATTTAACGTCAACAAATTTACATGATAAATAGTTTTTAAACAATTCACAGAAATTTGGAGTTGCATATTATACTTGTTGAAAGTAAAGGGTTATGCCAAAAAAATGGTGTAAATAGCCATAATCTCAAATTTATATTAACCGAGTTTTTTGCCCTTTCAAAATCTCTTGCCATTATAAGCTTTCAATTCCAAGCCTGATCTAGTAATCATTAGCGGGCAAATTTATTTCACACTTGAAATTTCTAAACCTAAACTCACCACACCTTTAGAGTAACCCTATTGCAATTATAAATTGTAAATATGACACTTCATAAACCATAAATAAAAAAAATTAAAAAATAAGTATTTACGTGCAATTGTTAAGTAGCTGGTTGGTTGTTAAGCAATACAATTAAAAATTTTAAGGCCATTAAATAAATAATGACATTTTTTGGAAGTGCTTAAAATTATTAAGCATTTTAGTATGTGACAATAAACGTAACTGAGGTACAAGTGTAATAAAATTTTCTAACAAATTTCTATATAAAAACCTAAAATTGCAGCTTAACCAAAAAAAAGCATTTAAAATTCCCATAAATATTTTAATTATAGCTCTATAGTCGCGACCCGTAACTATCATAGGTAATATTGCAGTAAAATTGAAATGGAATGGCGGTATTGTGATAAAACACCTATAACATTCATGTGGAGTAATTGTGTGAAAACTAAGAAAACTAAACTTACTAAAGATACTTTTAAAAACTTGTTCAAATCTGAGATACCCACAGAAAATTTTCAGAATCTGAGCCACTTTTTCAAAGACATCTTTTCTTTAGAGATATTCCCATAGAACAGTTCTCAATATGTGAGGCACATTTCTCAGTACCTGAGGCATATTTCTCTTAGAAAACTGTTCAGTATCTGTGACATTTTTAATAGAAACTCTGAATTTTGAGTCCTTTTATTCCAGACATTCTCTTAATCTAGGACACTTTTCCCATAGAAAAATTCTCAGAATCTGAGACGTGTTTGCCATAGAAAAAATTCTCAGAATCTGAACCAAGTTGCACATAGAAAACTTCTTAAAATTTTAGCAATTTTCTATAGAAATGTTCTTTGAATTTGAGACACTGTTCCCATATAGAAGTTCTTGGAATCTTAAACACATTTTCTATAGACAATTTCTCAGAATCTGAGACACATTTCGCCATAGGAAAATTCTCAGTATCTGAGACATTTTTATAAAACATTCACAGAAACTGAGACATTTTCCAAAAAAACTTTTTCAGAATCTGAGACATTTCTCCTTACAAAAGTTATCAGAATTTGAAACAGTTTTTACATAGAAAATTACGAAGCATCTGAGACATATTTCCCATAGAAAAATTTACGAATCTGAGACGTTTTTGCCATAGAAAACTTCTCAAAACCAAAGCAATAAAACGTTCTCAGACACTTTCCAATAGAATATTTCTCGTATGGGTCAGATTTAAGATTCTGAGAAAAATTTGTCGGAGAGAAAAGCTTTCAGATTCTGAGATATTTTTTTAAATAGAAGCTGTCTTAATTGCTAAGACAATTTTCTGGCTTTGAGAGACAGTTTTATTTAAAAAAAATTTTGTCTGATTGAAAAATTCTATGGATAAAATCTGGCAAATGTAATTTTTTTGATATTAAAAAGGAAATGAAATATGCTTGTTTTACTACATTTATAGCTGGCTAGCAGAATACATCTGTTACATTCAATAAATTGCCATTGTAATTTATCAAATGAGGAAGTTATAAAAGAAAAATTGCTGGCAATGATCTAACCTCTGATGTCTTTGCTCCAAAACAGCAAATACAATAACGCCACTAAATACAACAAAAGTTTTAAACAAACAACAAAAGGAGTACTAAAAATAGTGCTGCGAAAAACATCATAGATACAACCTTCCATTCAGGCAACCCAACCTACTTTAAAATGCACATGGCAGCGTCTTGTGCATTTTAAAGGAGATTTATAACAAACAATTTTAACATAAAAATCTCCCCAATTTAAACAAAAGTTGCATTAACTTTTTTTGGAATATTTTTTTTTGGTAGTTGTTGATTTTGTTTTAAGTTAAGATTTTCGTAACTTGCATCTAATAATTTAATGTTTTAATTTCTTATAAAGTATTTAATAAAAAATTGTGTGCAATTGAAAACTAAACACATGTATACTTATATATTTCTTTTAAATTACTCTACTTATCATGCAGACCCTCTACAATGTTTATAACACGGTCAAACCATTGCGGTCATGAGGTCATTGTTCATTTAAAAATCATGTTTCAAATTACAAAAGTTTTAAACAAAGTTGTTCTTTGTTGAGCTTAAAGGAAAAATCCCAATGGAAATCAGTGCGCAACAATTTAAACTGTTGGCCACGTCTTACGCCCACACATTCTTGTAGTTTGATTGAATGGAAAAATCTTAAAGGAAGCTTTAATTTTAAAATGTAGTAAAAAGTGTTTTTTTAAATTTAATATGCGATGTTTGTGCGCTAATAACAAAATTTAACAACTTATGCCCGAACATAGATGATATAAAAATAATTCGTATTATATTTAAGGAAAATATGTGTGTATATTTACTGTGTTATCTTCATTTTTCAACAACAAAAAAAAACAAACTTTGTAAAATGTGTCTTCTAAATATTCTTACAAAATCTTTTCGGTACAAGCTCCACAGATTATCTAATAAACTAAATAATATACATAATAATATCGAAAAGTTATCATATTTCACCTACCCATACCCCCAGCCAAAATCCAACTCATCAACAAGTAATGTGAGAAACTTTAAAGTCACATCATGCAACATTATCACCTTCTAAACATTATTAAAGTAATTTCATTTCTTTACTACAAGACACAATTTCCCTCAGGGAAATGTTGTTCATGTACCAACAAATACGTGTTCAAAAACACCAAAAGCTACAAAATAAAGTATTTCATTCAGTATATTGCAGTACCCAAAATGTTGGAATGTATCACTGTATCACCCGGTGAAAAGATAAATAAGTAAATAAACAAAAGTATATAATTAAAGATGTTCGTTTGTATTTAATTTCAAGCACATGCTGCAAGACTCTTTTCCAGATCATTACAATACTGCAGCAACAACAACCCCATCACACCATTTACCTTCATTCATTTACAAGAGTCATTTACAATAAATAGAGTTCATTACATGATCGGGATGAATGATAAGACAACCTTGTATAATCGTGTTGGAACATTTTTATGTCTGCTTTTTTTATTTTTGTTTTTTTTTTTGCTTCAGTATTTTTTCACAATTGTTTAAAAGAGGAAAATACTAAATTATAAGTTGTATTATTATGTTTTTTAATAGAAAACAAGTAACATTTGTTAATGGGGTTTTTGATAGATATTTTTGTTGGCTTTTAAAGTAATTTAAAAATAATTAAATTCAAGGAAATGTTTTTGGTAAACAATTTATCATAGAATTGTGGCTGGTATACAGATGTTGCAACAGCATTTTTGGAAAATGCACATAGAAAAACATTTGAATGTTGTTAGTATAAAAACAAACGAAATTTGAAATTATTGAAATCTCTCCTTAATCACTAAGATTTCATGCCAGAAAACAACTAAGTGGAACTTTGAAAATTGTTTTTTTTTTTCTAAATTCTCAGAGTCTGAGACACTTTTTCCATTGAAAAGTTCTCAGAGTCTGAGACGCTTTTTCCATAGAAAAGTTCTCAGAGTCTGAGACACTTTTTCCATAGAAAAGTTCTCAGAGTCTGAGACACTTTTTCCATAGAAAAGTTCTCAGAGTCTGAGACACATTTTCCATAGAAAAGTTTTCAGAGTCTGAGACACATTTTCCATAGAAAAGTTCTCAGAGTCTGAGACACATTTTCCATAGAAAAGTTCTCAGAGTCTGAGACACATTTTCCATAGAAAAGTTCTCAGAGTCTGAGACACATTTTCCATAGAAAAATTCTCAGAGTCTGACACACATTTTCCATAGAAAAGTTCTCAGAGTCTGAGACACATTTTCCATAGAAAAGTTCTCAGAGTCTGAGACACATTTTCCATAGAAAAGTTCTCAGAGTCTGAGACACATTTTCCATAGAAAAGTTCTCAGAGTCTGAGACACATTTTCCATAGAAAAGTTCTCAGAGTCTGAGACACATTTTCCATAGAAAAGTTCTCAGAGTCTGAGACACATTTTCCATAGAAAAGTTCTCAGAGTCTGAGACACATTTTCCATAGAAAAGTTCTCAGAGTCTGAGACACATTTTCCATAGAAAAGTTCTCAGAGTCTGAGACACATTTTCCATAGAAAAGTTCTCAGAGTCTGAGACACATTTTCCATAGAAAAGTTCTCAGAGTCTGAGACACATTTTCCATAGAAAAGTTCTCAGAGTCTGAGACACATTTTCCATAGAAAAGTTCTCAGAGTCTGAGACACATTTTCCATAGAAAAGTTCTCAGAGTCTGAGACACATTTTCCATAGAAAAGTTCTCAGAGTCTGAGACACATTTTCCATAGAAAAGTTCTCAGAGTCTGAGACACATTTTCCATAGAAAAGTTCTCAGAGTCTGAGACACAGTTTCCATAGAAAAGTTCTCAGAGTCTGAGACACAGTTTCCATAGAAAAGTTCTCAGAGTCTGAGACAGAGTTTCCATAGAAAAGTTCTCAGAGTCTGAGACACAGTTTCCATAGAAAAGTTCTCAGAGTCTGAGACACAGTTTCCATAGAAAAGTTCTCAGAGTCTGAGACACAGTTTCCATAGAAAAGTTCTCAGAGTCTGAGACACAGTTTCCATAGAAAAGTTCTCAGAGTCTGAGGCACAGTTTCCATAGAAAAGTTCTCAGAGTCTGAGGCACAGTTTCCATAGAAAAGTTCTCAGAGTCTGAGACACTTTTTCCATAGAAAAGTTCTCAGAGTCTGAGACACTTTTTCCATAGAAAAGTTCTCAGAGTCTGAGACACTTTTTCCATAGAAAAGTTCTCAGAGTCTGAGACACTTTTTCCATAGAAAAGTTCTCAGAGTCTGAGACACAGTTTCCATAGAAAAGTTCTCAGAGTCTGAGACACAGTTTCCATAGAAAAGTTCTCAGAGTCTGAGACAAATTTTCCATAAAAAAGTTCTCAGAGTCTGAGACACATTTTCCATAGAAAATACGATTTTCAACAACTTAAAGTAATTTGTCCTCTCGTTTGTGTGTAACAACATTAAATACAAAAATTCAAAGAAATAAAATAACTAATAAATAAATAAGAATAATTTTTATTTACATACATATATTTAAAAAATAATGTTCAGAAAACACAAAATATTTTACAGCTATTAAGTAATGGGACATTCTTTTAACTAAGAATGCTACTTAAAAGCAAGTGAAATATTAGACGTTGTTTTTAAATATAACCAACCATTTGCCATGCCATTCTATTATTTGCTAATAATAACGACCATGTTTCACAACAAGGACCAGTCGGTCCTTTTAAATTTAATATTCCACCAAGAAAATCATCAACTAAAACGTGCACTTTCAATGCTTAAGCTGACACTTATGTCATTGCAAATGAGTATCATAGTCATGAAAATGGGTACAAATGGAATGCAATTTCATTCTAAAGTTGCACTAGCCCAATGTCCCTTCTATCCCTATAATAGGTATGTTTGTAATTATATGTATATGAGTGTAAAATTTTCATTGTAATGTTGTCAGACACATTTGTGCAATGTTTCCAAACGGCATTCCGAGAAAGAAATTGTTTTTTGTTTCATTTTTATTAAGATTCATTCACAAATACAATTAGTGGTGGCGGGTCGTATACAGAGATACAAACTACTACTTATCACTTGCATTGTGAACAAACACCAGCCATAGCCCCTCTCTCCTATCATTATCAACAAACAAATAAACCACCAGTGACACAGCCATCGCCTTTTTAACATGATATGAAGAGAAATAATGAAAAATTTAAAAAAAAAAAAAAAAAATTTTAATACCATTATGTAATGGTAATGCCGCTTGCGCTAACATGTTTATTTGTATGTAAGTTTGTCTATACGACTGTACTCATCACTGGTGGCGGAATGGCTGGCTTCGTCATTAAAAGTAGCTGCTGGCTGGTATGTTGCATGCATGCAACATGAAAAGTGAGAGGATTCCCAACAATATGGC
This sequence comes from Calliphora vicina, assembly GCF_958450345.1. Classification (NCBI taxonomy): domain Eukaryota; kingdom Metazoa; phylum Arthropoda; class Insecta; order Diptera; family Calliphoridae; genus Calliphora; species Calliphora vicina. The sequence continues at coordinate 135,180,903 of NC_088780.1, read as the reverse complement.
TGTAATTGTTGCGTAGGCTACGTGCTGCAAAACACCAGCCCACTGCACTCAGTATCTCTTCTTAATGCCCAGGCATTTATGCTTTTTTCCTATTGCTTTGCATTTTTTGGTTTTGCGCTTCTTCTGCTAATGGAATGTGGTCAGCATATGTTTGCCTTAGTGCACTGTTTCCATTTTGTTTTGTGAACCAACAACTATTACTGAACTTCTAATTGAAATATCGCAATTTCTCACGAAAAGAGCCTATTTAGGTTGGTAATTTACAGCAATGCGATATAGAAGACAAATCGTAAATACTGCTGATGGAATGTAATCGTAATGTTGACTTAATGTAATGCTGGGTATACGCGATTAGGGTTTGGGGTACAGAAATTCCTGGGAAATTTAAATTTTTTTCCCGGGAAAAGTGGGAAATTTAAAATTAATTTAAAAAAAAACTTTAATAGATTTAAATATAACATCTTTGTTTGATGAAGGCTTTTTCCAAATTTAGAAATATGTATTAGTAGAGGTTTTGAAAACCATTAAGGATACAGCAGAAACATTAAGCATAAATGAAACCATTTTACTGATAGGTCCCAATAAGCATTTTTGCTGGAATTCAAGTGTAAAACAAGTTGAATTCCAGTCATACATTCAAGCTTCAAGGGTTGAAATACAGTTGTATTATACTTGATTTCAATAGCATTCTCCAGTGAAAAGGAAACTTGAATTCAAGTCGAACATTACAATGTTAATATAGTTGAATTCCAGCATTGAATTACAGTGAAATACAAATCGAAAATATACTTGAATTAAAGCTTTGAAATATAGTTTAATTCAACCCTTGAATTATAGTTCAATACAAGTCGAAAAATAATAGAATTCAAGCTTTGATTTTTAACTAGTTCTAAATTCAACAACAAATTTTGTTTTTATTATTTTTATTTTGCAAAACTATACGTACATTAAAGTTATTTAAACTGAAATCGGAATAAATTTACATTTAAAAGTATGATTCATGTAATCTTCACTACTTCTTTTTTAGCATTATCGAAATCTTCTTTAGAAGCCAAATACATGTATGTAGGTGCATTTCATCTGTAGACATTTTTGGAAATTGTTGGGATTTAGAAGGAGATGTAACATTCTGCGGGAAGTCGGAAAAAATAAAGAATATAATGTGAATCTTTTTCTTTTAATAACATATTTTGATTTTACTTACATATGTTTTGCTAATGGACTTGCTTATTAACAGTTAACATTTTTCTATTAGTTTTTATTATTTGTTTGACATGAAAAGAAAATTTTACAAATAAGTTTGAACATTTTATAACGTTAAAAATGCTTGAAAAAGGGGCTGAAATTCAAGTTGAATTCCAATAAAATTTCCAATACTTGAATTTAAATTTTTCGGTTGCTTATTGGGGTGATGGTATAATGAACACTATTTATGAACAGCTGTTATCTATAAATTCTACGATGTCTCCAAAAATTATCCTTGCAATAAAATGTAAAGTTAGTAAACGATATAACAGCAGACTTATGTCATTGATAAATTACCGAAAAACTTTACAACATATACTACGTTTATACGTAGCCTATTCGCAAATAAAAATTATTTGCAATTAACTAACTCACTGTTTATATGTCACATTGGTTACGGAAAATTCTTGTTTTTATGAGATGCCGGATGGTAAAATTTAATTATTTGGTAGCTCTTTTATTGAATAAAATATGATACATTTTTTATTTTTTTAAATGTAAAAATTATAGAATCAAAAATTCTTGTCCGTCTTGCAATCCAAGTAATTCAAAAACGCAATAAAATATTTAAAAAACGTCTTAATAAATTAAAAGCGTTAAAACATATGGCAATGCTTAAAATCTTATTTGCAAATAGTGTCGTTAATCAGGAATTGTTTTCGTGAGTTAGCAATTCGCAAATAAAAAATTAATTCACTGTTTATGCGGCATTTTTTTCTAATTGCAATATTTTTATTTGCGAATAAGCCGTGCGTATAAACGTAGTAATAGTGAGCTAAATTAAAATACATATAACAAAGGCAATGTTATACAATGTTGTCTGTTCAAAGCGATGATTTATCTATCCAAAATTCAAATGAATATTAGAATATTCAAACAATATTAGAAAAGAAAACCATAAACAATTAAAATCAAATAATGAAAGTCGTATTAATAGGGGGTCAGACGGCATGTATTGCATGTGTATTGGGACATGTACTCGATACATATGGAATTTCATGTGTATGTCAAAATTCACGTTATACATACGATTCATAATTTCCACATTCAAACGTATGTTATTACATGTGACATAACCTCTATTATTTTTTTTAAATCACAATAAATATATTTAATGCAATGAAACTTATTTTGTTATGATTTTTCTTTACTCTTTTCAAGTAATACACATGTATTTTACATACACAAAGTTTCATATGGATCACACGGTATGTATATGTTTACGTATGGAAAAATGTCCCAATACATGGCACAAAACAACTGATGAAATTACTTTAAAACGATCATCTGTTCCGTTATGTTAAGGATACATTACATTACGATCGGTCTTTCAATATGCTAAAACTGTTCGAGTAAATAATTTTTCTCATTGTGCGCGAAACGTATGTTTGTTCAAGTCTAAAAATTCGTAAAAATACTGCTTTTGCATAATTGAAATTAATATTATGCAAATTCTTAAAACTCGCTATAAACTGTTAACGCCATAATTCATAATTTTTAAATTAAACTGAAATAAAAAATGTATTTGTTTTCACGATTTCGTTAGTAGCAAGACACATATAATAACCCTGTACTGAGTAAATGAGCAAAAACTTTTTTCTTTTAAAATTTCATTAATTTATTTTCATGTGTGATTTTCGGAAATCTGGGAACTATGAGCTATTATGGATCGATCACCATTAAATTAGGTCGTGTGATTTATTTCTATATGGAACTCTGAATACCAACATGCTTAAGAGCTATATGTTTGTTAATTGTTTTGTCATCGTACGTGACATCTGTACACCTATAGAGTGGAATGGGTTTTTGCTAAAATAAGAATATCGGAAAAATAAATTGGTCTTTATGTTCCACTCAGAGGGTACTATATTTTAAAAAAATATAAGTATGTACCCAATAAACACTCAAAAATTTAATTTCAAGTGTTGGAAATTAAATTTGAATTCAATTTGAATTCCAGTCCATTTTTCAATTTTTTTTTTCAAGTCAAACATTATTTTTGAAATATTTCAATATTTTGTTAATTTATTCTTTTTTGTCAAACAAATAAAATTCATCAAATTAAAAAAAATATTAAGAAACAATTGAAAATAGATTAAACAATTTTTCTATCAAATCAAACATCAGTAAGTAAAATGCGAAAAAGCAATATGGAGTGTATAACAAATTCCTTCCTTATCACACAGAATCCATCGCCAATTTCCAAAAATGAAAGACTCGTCAGCAGATGAAACTCTTAATTATTTTGTTTTAGATTCCCAGAGGAAATCGAAAATAATAAAGCTTCAGAATGTATCTCCAAAATCTTACAATGAGCTTATTTTTTTTAACTGATTTGTATTTTAATAATATATAAAACATGTTTTTTTTTGCAAAATAAATAGAATACAAAAAAATTTGAGATTAATTAATTAGAAAAATAAATAAATCAAAGCTTGAATCCGATTATTTTTTCGACTTGAATTAAACAATAATTAAAGGATTGAATTAAACTGTATTTGAAAGCTTGAATTCAAGTATTATTCCTACTTGAATTGCATTTTAATTTAAGACTTGAACTCAACTGTATAAACACTGGAATGTTCGACTTGAATTCAAGTTTCCTTTTCACTGGAAAATGCTATTGAATTAAAGCGTAATACAAGTGTATTTCAACCCTTGAAATGTGAATGTATGACTGGAATTAAACTTGCTTTACACTTGAATTCCAGCGAAAATGCTTATTGGGTAAGTACTTTCGGAACATTGCTGGCTGATGGACAGCCAGCCAGGAAGTGATACTGGTCGATCGGTATACTTTAAAATTGATCTTAGGCTAATATGTTTGGGCGTAACAAACATCAGAACAAATGCATAATACCAGACGTAATTTGCAATGCTATGCTAAGTAAATATCAATGTTGGTTAAAAATTAACAATCCCTCAAAGCTTAGTATTCACGGTAATTATCGTTCATAATAGTTAACATAATAGCACGCAATTTAAGTTTTTCAAAAATTAATATTTCCTGGATTTTAACATTTGCATTTCAATTAAATGTTATTTTTATGCAGGAAGAATTATTTAATTAAATTAAAATTTAAAATATAATGTGAAATATTTTAGGATGTAATTCTGATGGTATTCATACATTGCGGAAGCAGTCTAAAAGCAAAATGTTTTATTAAGATAAGATCATTATTAAGATCACGACTTTTATTAATAAAGGGACGAAAACAATTAAAAATTTGGAAAAAAAAATTTTAAAGTTTAATTTTCAAATTTTTTGCGCCTATCCTTCAAGTACAATTTCGTAACAATATATTAAATGGCTTAACATTTTTAATAATTTCAAGTTTAAATAAGTAATAATTGCTTACAAAAATTTTATTGTTTCTAAAATTTGACAATAACTAAAGATAAAGGGTGTCTTTCGATCACTGTAGACGAGTGGTCCGGTTATAATTCTAAAAACAAGTCTTCAAAATGTTTAATTTAGGACTTGAACCAATGAAAATAAAAGGTACGGAATAGTTGAATTACTTCAGGCCTGACTCGCTCACTCAATCATTGCCTCATCAACGCCCAGCCCATACCGCAAAAGCTGGAAACTTGAAATTCGGGTAATAGGTTATTTCAACATCATTTACATCCACTAAGAAGGGATTTTTGGAAATTCGAACGCTATGGGGATAATATGGGAAAAACCGGGTAAAACCTGTACGTCTAATCTCCAAAAAAAAACATAGAAATCAAATTTTAAATCAAAAAATGGGCCGATAGGTATCTGGTACCTTTTGGAAATTCGATATTCTAGGTGGCCAAAACGGGTAAAAATAGTACCAGTAGAACCCTCTGTTAACCCTTATATCTCCTAAATTGATATACATTGATATACAATTTTTAATTCATCAGACCCGGAACAATAATGAGTAGAAATAGTTTTGGTACTTTTCAAAAATTCGAATTTTCAAAGGGGGTGAAATGGTATCCGTTTTTGGTATTTTTTTTTATTAAAATTTATTTTTTCAATAAAAGGACCAAAAAATATTATTTTATAATTGTACTTTATACTGATAATTAATATGAAAATTATTTTCACACGAGGGAAAATGGCCCCAAAAAGAAGGTAACCCGGACATTTAATATAAAAAAAATGCTGAATGATTTTAGAGTTGATTTCGAAACAGAAATTTTAGCGTCTAAACATGAACATATGCTGGCGAAATAGTAGCAAAATTGCAATTAATAATCAAAATATTAACTTAGATTAAATTGGTGTTGAAAGTGATGGCGAATGTGATTTTGAAACTGTCTTCGAAAGTGATATTGAGGAAGATATTCATAGTGATGACGTTAAAATAGACGAAGGCCATGATCTTAAAATATGTACAAAAGTGATGTTATGAACCGTGCACGTAAGTGTTGCATAATATTTAATAAATCTATAAATAATACCGGCGGGTGAGAAGATCCCTGGGGGCCTTTTTCATTTTCAAACTGAAATTACTCCTTGATGGTCCATGGGAAGTATACCCGCCCCCACATGTATTCCAAGGAAATTTTATTTAGAATCGTTTAAAAAAAATCAAAGGGATCCGACCAATAGTTTAGTTTCTATTGAGATTTAAATGTGTTTAGTACGAGAACGTGTGAAAAGGTACTTGTACTGAAATTTCAACAATAGTTTTTTTAGGCTTTTTTCATATAAAACTCATAAAAAATTAATAAATTAAAATTTTTTTTCTAACATTCAGTTTACATGCATAATTAGTAAATAATAATAAATCAAAACAAAAAAAATGTTTAAAAAATGCGTTTTCATATAAAATTCCCTAAAGGTCCCTGTGGACCTTCAACCGTCGGAGGGTTAAATATCTCTGCCTAATATGGTAATAAACCTTTTGCGTATTTATAAATGTGTCAATCATGTACTGTCTGACTTTAAATTAGCCACGTTCACTGAAAATGATATCAAACTATCAGATTTGTGTAATTCCCTTAAATCACTTGATTAAGCAACGAGCTTGATATAATTTGTTATAAATAATTTTGAAAAAGTGAATAATTAGTTACTCACTTCAAAGCCTAAATTTATGAACGACATAAAAAAGTTTTGTATTGTACTTGAATTCAGGATCATTTCCAAATAGTTCAAATTTTTCCAAATCGGAAACTAAAGAGTTTCCAAGTCAATTGTTTTGTAGATTGTTTTTATGAGGGAATCTGATCAGAATATTTCTCATCAAAATTTAATGATGGACTTTGTTTATGAATGTTTTTATAACATTATAAATTTTTTGTTTTTCTTTAACAATAAAATATTAAAAAATCTACATCAAAACTTCATTCTTTACTTAAAAAAAAAAATTAAATTATTCGAATAATTTGTTACAATCTCTTATTCGTTTTATTCAAACAAGAGAAAAATCGAATAATTTGAATAGCCTAGTAAAAATGCTATGTAAAAACAAGACCAACTCACGGATGTGTATTTTTTTAATAATTTTTTTTTGTTTGAGTTTTTTTCTGGTTTCCGATCTATGTATATTTCTCTATGGATCATAACTTTAAGAGGTTAAACGGTAATAACCTAAGATGTCGGATCCCCAGGTTTTTTTTAATGGTCTATCCATATGTGCCGCCGAACTTTTTCATATCAAAGCTCAAACGAAAGAAAAGCCATCTAAATTAAGTTTCAACGATTTTAAACAATTAAACTTTACTGACAGACTTCTCATCGCACAGACATAATTAGAGACATACTATTTTGACTGTATGTTCATCTCCTTTCCAGAAGAAGCGAATATTTTTAATTTATTTGTAAAGCAACTAGCCTCAACAATAAATTTCATTGAATTTATCAATAATTAACGGCCTGTTTCACGATATCGAAAGAAAAATTATTCGAAAGAATTTTAAAACCTGAGTGTTTTTCTTTCGACATCATGGAGCAGGCAGTAAATTGGGTAATTGTTAACATGCCATCGTGTAACAAATTTTTTTACCTTTCCAAGAACATTTTATTAAAATTACATCGAATATAAAGGTTATCTTGAAATCAAGTTTGTCTTAAGTTTGTGGTAATATCTTCTGGGGATTAACAGTGAGTTGTGGAAATGGTGTAATTGCATTAACAGCTATTGATGAAAATAGATACAGATGTTTGGGTTTAACTACAACAACCATGTAAATTTGTACGAGTGCACCATACATATGGTAACTACTTAAGTAGAGAACTAACAAACAAACATTTAAAAAGATAGATCTATTGTCTGTATAATTGTTAACAAATAATTACATTTAAAGTGCGTCTGCTATGATGTTGAGATAGAATGTTGTTGGGGTAGGTATTTTGTTGCAACATACGGTAAAATACAACAGTTAATGTGTCAAACTAAATTTTAAGACCTTAAGAAGCATTTATTTGTTACTGTCAATAATTTCGGTTTAAATTAACTATTGCAAGTGTTGAGGTTTTAATGCTAGAAAAGGCAATCGTATCATCTTTAAAGTTGTCTATTACATTAACTTAACTTCTTATGTAAATTGATATTTGAGTATGCGACTTGTGTGTGATTTTTTGTTTCTCTTGTTAATTCAAAAATGTAAACGTAAGAGGTAAGATGTCAATTGTTCGTTGATTTCGATTTGTTCGCATAAAATATTTATGTAAATATTGTTAGTTATTACAGTGCTAGACTAGGCTAGACTTCTTGCTACTGAGGTTGATCAACTTGTAATGATGCCCTACATGATGATTTTTTATACCCTACACCACCATAGTGGGGAGGGTATTATGCGTTTGTGCAGATGTTTGTAACGCCCAAAAATATTAGTAACACCCACCTTAAAGTATACCGATCGACTTAGAATCACTTTCTGAGTCGATTAAACGATGTCCGTCCGTCCGTCTGGTCGGCTGGCTGCCTGTCCATGTAAACCTTGTGCGCAGAGTACAGGTCGTAATTTTGAAGATATTTCGATGAAATTGGGTACATATTATTTTTTCGGCTCAAGGACCAAGCCTATTGAAACTGGCTGAAATCGGTCCATTATTTCATCTAGCCCCCATACAAATGTCCCCCCGAAATTGGACTTTATCGGTCATAAATGTTTAATTTATATATGTATCTCCACAAATCCCGCTCCAAATAAGTTTTATATACACAAAATTCATGTCACCAAATTATGTTACGATCGGTCCATAATTAGTCATAGCTCCCATATAGACCCGCTTCCGAAAATCACTTTAACGTGCATAAATCGCTTAAAAATGTTGGTATACACACAAAATTCAACATAGTTAACTTTAATATAGACATAAATCACACGACCTAATTTCATGGTGATCGGCCCATAATTGGTCATAGCCCCCATATAAGGCCCACTTACGAAAATCACTCAAAAATATAAATTATTAAAATTTTAAAAGAAAAATGTTTTTGCTCTTTTACTTAGTGTAGGGTATTATGTGGTCGGGCTTGACCGACCATACTTCCTTACTTGTTCAAATTACATATGTTTGAAAATTTAAATATTATAATACTCGAATAAGAGGTACTACGATCTCCACCAGGAGAATTATGTTTGATTCATTATATATTATAATTATATATTAGAATAAAAACATCCGTATTGATGTACTGAATCAGAAAAAATTGGGCTTTCAGTTAACTACCAGCGATTGAAAATCAATCATTATACAATTTTTATACAAATTATTCAAGATTTTCAATCCTTAGTAGGTAAATTAGATTTTTATCTGCTCTTTCCTAAATTTAGCTCATCAGAACGCATCGTTTGAATGGTATTCTAAAAAAGTTTGTCCTATGGCACAATATACATATAGAAAATGAAGTTATACAACTCTATGCTAATTAAAACCTGCTTATAATAAATTCCGAAATTTTAATGTAATCCATGCTATAATCCATTTAACTTAGGGTTCTTTAAATCAATTTTCGCATAGAAAACTTTTCTATGTTTATATCAGGGTTTACAATTGCTACTATATTAGCCGTCAATTGCAGTAAATATACATTTTTATCAATCTGCATACTAAAAATATAGTTACTATTATAATTTTCTATAACTCTGCTAATATAAATTGCTGTTACTATTCATATATTACTATACAAATTGCAAAGTTAGTTTGCAATTTCTAGTAGCAGATACAACCAGTTGTCAACTCGTTATTGTAGCACAACAACCAAAATATATGTTCGTGCTATAGCAGCATACACACTTTTTTGCCGAACTAATATTGCGCGTCAGCATTCGTTTTTGTTTTGTTGTGCTATCAATTTTCTCTGGCAGCAATTTACATTTCTTTGGTTGCTTTGCTATGGTTGCATTGATATTTCTTGTTTTTTGGCTATTTGGATGCTGCTAGTTATTTTATTGTCAAGTATGTAATACGAAATAACGATTATTCATTAGTGTAAATATTTTTGAATCTAACTGAGATATTGACTTGCATTTTTTTTGTAAGACCAAAAATTAAAATATCTAAACAAGAAAAAAAAAATGTTCGGAATAAATGTGGATCAAATTGTTCCTAATATGTATTTGCAATCCTATTAAAATTTTGATAAAAATTTTAGTTTTAGAAACTCAATAAATATGTAATCTGTAATAAAATCTTTATTTATTAGCAAAACTCAATGAAATTTTCAACGTTTTTTAAATTTGTCATTCCAAATTACAAAGTGTAAAAAAACTTTTCAAAAGGTTAAAAGGAATCCCACAATTCCTAAAAATTTAAGCGAAAATCCCGAAAATGATATTTTTTACAATTTTAACCATATGGTCTACATTTCCTTCGGGGCTGGGAAAATACTTTGGGGATAAATAGGGAACAAATCAAGGTTTCTAAAGCTGCTTTCCGTTTTTTGATCCCAACTTTGGGATTTTAGAACATGTGGCCCAAAGTTGAAATTTTTATCAAAAAATAGGTCAAATTCCGAAGGACGAAAGGGCAACATGTTCAAAAAATAGGACATGTTTTTTATATCAAAATGTTCTCTGTAAAGCTACCTTACAGAAAAACATAAAATTGTTATATGTTCTTAAAGAAAGTTTTTTTTTAATAAAAAAGATTTAAGTCACCTTTTCATCCAAAAAACAGCAAAAATCTACTATTTTTTGAATTCTTAAATTGAAAATCGTTTATTTTTGGATCTATAATCGATATTACTCTGAAATATTTTGTATATTACTGATAATTTAGTTGTCTAACTAACAAAAAAAAATCGAGCCCGTTCGGTACAAAAGTACGACCTATATTTTTAAAAAAGCGGACCAAGGTATGGCAAAATTTTAAAATTTCAATTTTGAAATGCCTATAACTCGAAAAGTATAAGAGATAAATAGCACACACAAGCATATTTTTTCAAGACATAGGCGAGCGCTTTCTAAACATATAAAACTCTTTGAAATCGAATGGGAAACAAAAAAATGGCACGTGTTTAAAAATTTTGCATGACGAAGGTACCCTATTCTGAGCCCCCATAGCGCCGCCCCTGAGGCATTTGTAGGTCCCATTTCAATAATTTAAACTCGAATACTCCTTGGCTATGCCCGCGTCAAATTTTATCCTGATCAGATCAGCCGTTTAGAAATGCCAGATATATTTCAAAAAAATTTTGATTCTGCCCAACTGTACATTGGGTGTGTTTACTGATATGTTGTTATGCACTTATCAAGAACAGCAACTGATAGCATCAATTGCAGAAATGTCAATTGTGCTATAGCACAACTACAGAAGTGTGTATTTTTGCTAGAAAAGTTTGCCAGCACAACAAAATAAAACGAATGGAGTGCAATATTAGCACGACAGAAAAACTGTGTGTGGTACTAAAGCACGAACATATATTTTGGTGGATATGCAATGGATTGTGTTTGCTACTAAAAATTGCAGACTAGCATTGCAATTTTAATAGTAATACGAACGAACAGTATGAATATTTATATTAGCTGATTGTGATGAAATGAGATAATTTCATATTTATTGCATAGTCAAATGTAAGAAATATGTTGCTAGAGCTGAATATCGAAACCCTGGTTTATATATAGAAAATGACAACCACGACTGAAAAATCAAAAACCCTTGAAACTTTTTTTAAAATGATTTGAATAGAAGAAAACACTAACGTTATTATGTGAAGGTATTTAGAGCTTATTACAACATTTCAATTGAAAAAAAAAAATAGTTCAACTAATCTAACATTTTTATCTTTCAAATGAATCTAAAATCAATAAAATCCGAAATTAGCTTCAAAAGATAAGAATATTTGAAAATGCATATTACTTCAATTTATTTTAGTTTTTCCAAAAATTTAAATTATGAATAAATTCGCCAGTTTTTCTAAACTGAAAAAAATAATAAAAATTCCAAATGATTATGTATGTATTTACCGAATATGATCAAAATCGAAAGACACAAAATCCAATTTGTTTATGGAGTGTTATGGAGTTCATTATTTTTATTTTTAATTTCTTGGCTTTTTTGACGATGAATACTTACGATGAATAATACTTATTTAATAAAGGCTCAGTTAAATTATTATGTACGTAGATATAAGATATGATTTAATAAACAAAATCCCTCTTTTTATATGCCTGCAGCTCACGGAACTAGTTCTATATTTACGAGATTTTTCACAGGCGAATTTAACACGCGAATATTACTGCGAAGGTGTCAATTAACACCATTTGCTTAACAACATACCAAAGTAACATATGTTAACCCTTCAGCTATGTATAGCTGTTGATTACGCAAGATCAACAAGAAAATAGCGGATATCAATCTTCGTTGCAAACTACACTGCAAACTTTGCATATGTTGCAAATCTAGGATAAGTGATATATTTTGTTATTGTGGTATTGTAAAATATATCACCATTAGTTTGCAACGAAGAGTACTTACTACGAAAATAGCAATTGCTATTTTTAACACCTTCATATCAAGCGATATGTAGAGGATGTCGTATTTTACCCGCCTGATTTTTATAGCCTACACCACCATAGTGGGGAGGGTATAACGCGTTTGTGCAGATGTTTGTAACGCCCACAAATATTAGTTTAACACCCATATTGAAGTATACCGATCGACTTAGACTCACTTTCTGAGTCGGCTGGTCGGCTGGCTGGCTGTCCATGTAAACATTGTGCGCAGAGTACAGGTCGCAATTTTGAAGATATTTCGATGAAATTTGGTACATATTATTTCTTCGGCCAATGTCCTTCCGAAATTTGACTTTATCGGTCATAAATGTTTAATTTATATATTTATCTCCACAAGTTCCTATCCAAATAAGTTTTATATACACAAAATTTATGTCACCAAATTTTGTTACGATCGGTCCATAATTAATCATAGCTCCCATATAGACCCACTTCCGAAAATCACTTTAACGTGCATAAATCGCTTGCAAACAAAATTCAACATAGTTAACTTTCATATGGACATAAATCACACGACCCAATTTCATCGTGATCGGTCCATAATTGGTCATAGCTCCCATATAAGGCCCTCTTCCGAAAATCACTCAAAAATATAAATTTCTTAGTGTAGGCTACTATATGGTCGGGCTTGACCGACCATACTTTCTTGTTACAAGTAAATTTAAATGAATAGTAAAACATATACATATGTAGTATACTTCAGCAATCTACGATTACCATAACTTTTTTTATTACTATCATTATGGCAAATATTTTATTGTATGTATTTTGCATGGTTAAACATTCATTTGATATGCAACACTTGTACTACTAACTACGTATGTATAAGATAAGATGCTGTTACTACTTTTAATTGTCTAACTACAATTTAAAATCCCATCAATTTCTCACTCAAACCTAAAAGAAATAATAAAACTAAATCCCAACATAATATTCGTAATTTCGTACTAAATTGAAAGATCAAAAAAAGGCATTGTGGTTTGTAGTTTTATGTTTGATTTTCTTTGCTGAGCTGTTTGTGCCTTTTTTTTGTACTACGTGATCTTAAGTTTTACAGGTACCTACAAAAACAAACTGCCTATTCGAATTTAATATTTATGGTTTTTTTCATGCGCATAATTTTTTGTCTGTATTTTTGAAATTTATTTGTATCTGTTGTAAATTTATGCGAATTGTGTCAATCTTTAATGTTGATGGAGTTTGTTATTTTTTTCGACGTTTTGGTTTTATGCTTGAATTTATTAACCATCATTTGAATGAATATTTATTTGCAAAATAAATAATTATATTTGTATACAAACATAAATATGTTTTACTATTATTATTATTTAGTTTTTTTTTTTCATTATTTCGTTCATCTTATTTACCAATGAATGAGTTTTAGATGAATGAGTGAGTACATTGTATGCCAAGTAATTTTTTATAATTGTCATGACTTTGAGCAATGAATTATTGTAAGACACACACTAAGTGTTAGTGACTGACTTGGAAATACGATATTATATAGAAATAATAATGGTAATTATTTATTTGTTAATTTTATGAATTACCAAAACCCTCTAGTAAAAGACAGTTAATTGAATTTTTCTACAATTCCCTAAAGAAACCGTGTAATGCTCTATTTAGTGGTTGATTTATTTATATTAAATAATAACTAAACATTTAGCCTTGACAATATTAATTGCATTAATTACATATGTCAATTTTGATTTAATAGATACATTTTTATATGAATTTATATGAAAAAACTTACGTTTTTCTTTATAAATCCTAAACTAATCGATCCATGATAACCGACTATTTGATGCCTGAAATTAAAGCTCGTGATCTCAATGGATTTATTGATAAAACACTTCGGTGAGCACATAATTTCACGTTTTGGGTTGGTCGAATGGCCACCAAGATCGTGTGATATCACAGCGTTAGACATATTCCTGTGGGGTCTAAAGTTTATGCGGAAAAACCCGGTCAAATGCGGACAGGCCTTGGAGGAAAACATCACGCGTATCATACGCCAGTTACCATTCGAAATGATCGAACGAGTCATCGAAAATTGGACTCAACGGATGGACCATTTGCGACGTAGCAACGGCCATCATTTGATAGACATAATCTTCAAAAAATAAATGCCAAAGAATGTCCTTTCAAATGATACTAAACATTCCCCATTAAATTTGAATTTTCTGTGTTTTTTTCTTTAAAAAAGTGGGGAACCTCATAATGGATCACGCTTTATACATACACACAGTTATTAAAGTATACGTACGATCGACTTTTTGGGCTCTATTTAAAAAATCTATATATTTAAAAATACAAGGCCTGACTCATTCACTCACTTACTCACGCATTCACTGACTCATCAGTCATGCTGAAAAAATTTAAAAAAAACGCAGCTATCTAGGGTCACATATTTAATCCCTCGTATTTTGCTAATACCGGCAACGAATCATTGACGAAGTTTTTCAATGATCTCTTTTAATAAAACCCCAACTAGATTTTAGTTACGCTATTAGTTCCAGAACACATGCATATAGTCAGTTTGGAATGGCGACCGATGTCTATTAACTGTGAATAAATTCGGAAAGAATCAATCGATTTTTATGATCGATATCTCATTTTGTTGCTATTATATGCGGCTTTGTGATAAAGCAATAAATCTAAACAATTTCTGGCGTTTTCGATTTTTCATGAGTTTTTTAAAACACAAAAATTTGATATTTTATTTTTTTTTTGCTTCAATTTGTTATTATAAGTCCGAAACTACTGAGCCGATTAAAACGCAATATATAAACGGATTAAAATCTATGTAAATCTAAACTTTTCTAAGTTTATTTTAATAATATTGGGCTAACCGTTTTTGAGTTATCATAAATTATATGGAGAAACGTCTAAAAAAATTCACAATTTTAAAAAAGTTGCACAATATTGCATGGCTTCCGATTTTAGGAGATTTTTCATGTTTTGATTTTGAAGTGTTGTTATGGCTCTTACCTCCTTAGACACTCGAAACAAATTTGGAAATGTTCCCATAATCATACATCATGTTAAACAGATGTACAAACTAGTATACTCCAACTTGTATGACATTTTTCATATTTATTTTTCTTCTTTGTTCAATGTACGTTTTAAAACGACAAATTCTCCATTTCTAACAGACACCTTGTGGCGACTTTCAATTTAAGTTTAACATATTTGGCGTCTTAGTGTGAGTCTGTGTATGTGTTTTACTTCATTCCAGTGTTACCAGTGCAAGTACATGTGATTTCTATTCATAAATTTATTACAATCATTTGAAGATGTAGTCTCAAGAGTTGTTGCCCACAACTGATTACTATTTACTAGGGTATCCATTCAAATAATGATCGTCCAAATAATCGAACAATTGCTTGCGAATAATTAAAAAAATATTATTCTCGAATAACTAATAACTCGAATAATTTTATGTAGAATAATCGAATAAAAATATTTGATTTAACCCTCTAACTCGCAAGAGTACCGCAAGGCATTCATTTCAAAACACCAATTATCTCAAAAGGTAATTATAATTTTTTTTTAAATTAACGAAGACTTTAGTTACAGATTTGTTAATATTCGAAATGCATTCTGACTTTTAGTTTTTGTTCTGTTAGCTGTTTTGTGTGTAATGTCATAATTTTAGCACGTGAAATTTTGTGTGTGATTTTTTTTTAAATCAATGTTTTATTAATTTTTAATCGCCCGATCTATTCCAAATATTTTTTTTAAAGGTAAGATATTCTTCTTTTAACAGTTAACAAAAAGTGTGTTGAGAACGCAAAATCTAAGGGCACTAAAATTATCCGCCTTGACTCATGATCATTTGGTACTCCACAAGAATATCCACAGCCAGGAAGGAACAAAAAACCAGTTAATGATGTCCTTTATGAAAATATCGACAACTCTACAATCTAGTTAAGCGAAAAAAGGTGAAAAAAGATGGTGCAAAAAGTCGCAAATACAGTGTGTTTGCTCAAATTGAGATTTTCATTTATGCAGCTGAAATGCCAAAAATTGTTTTTATGATTGTCATCGTAAAAAGTAACACATATTTTCTTAATTTTTGTACCATTTTCATTAGTTTTTCAATAAAATCGTATTATAATTAAAGTTTACATCTTATTTAAATTGAAAAATTCGTTATATCGAGATGATTTTTTTTTTTTTAATTTTGGACAACTTTTTCTATTTTGGAATTTAACTAAACCTTTGATCCCTAGGTTGGATGAGCGGTGTGACATTAAGAGGCAAGAATATCGTTCAAATTTGTATATCTTCAGTAGTTTTTACTAATTGTTCTTCTGGAGGACGGCTTGGTGTATTTTCCACGATTAATAAAGCCATCATTGTAAGGGATTTCGATTCTGAAAATGATTCAACCTGTAGAAAATTAAACTCGGACAAACTTTAAAAAAAAAACAGATTTTGAAGATTCCACTTAATTTGTGTAAAGATAATTTACAGAAAAAACTTAGTCACGATAAAATGTTTGTTTTTATTTTCTTCAAAATACATGTTGAGAATTTTGTTATTCCATATTTCATTCATTCATCTAAATTTTTAGTTTTTCGTTCAATGAAATTCTTCTACGGTTTTCCATATTTAATTCACGTGAATTATAGCCTGTTTCAAAATATCGAATGAAAGATTTCGTTCGCATTCTAAGCGGAAGAAATCTGATTTTGGATTCCTTAACTTCATGTTAATGTGAACGAATCAGTTTTCTTTTGCTTAGAATGCGAACGAAATCTTTCATTCGATATTGTGAAAACAAGCAATTAAAACCACTATAGAAAAAATGACAGCACCTATTATTGAAGAAAGTAACCATTGAAAACGGTACTGTAACGACTTATTTTCTTATTTTAACATTCATTACTACCTTTGTTTTTTATACTTTCTGTTCGTTATATTGAGCGTACAATTTTCGAAATATTCGCTATATAGAGTACGTTCGGGTAATGTGGTATAGCTGCTTTTCTCTAAAACTAATAGCATAGGAATAGCGGTACCGAGCTTAAGAGTTTTATGATCTCAGAAAATTAACATTGGGTGAGTTTACTTCATTTTTGCAGGTCATGGAAATAGTCAGTTGTAAAAAATAAGCATTATCTTGTGGTAGACTTTTTCTGTTCTATCTGTTAAAAATTTATTTTTTTTCACGTGTTTTAAACATCATTAATTTAATTTTAAAGTCAAATGGGAATATTTTGCTATTGAAGAACATATGTAACAATATAGCATATTTAGTGTATATGTATGTTTAATTTTATAATAATTTCAATAAACCACGTGGTCGGCTAATGTGGTATAGCTAAAGAATCTCAAGCAAATAATATGCCAAAGAAATGTGAAGTATGAAAATGGGCAGCGGAAGATTTGAAGAACGCTTTCTGAGCTATTAGAAACAACAAATGGAACTTTTTTTTTCGCATCAGTCATTCAATGTCTCCTATTGCGAAGAATGTATTGAGGAGCTTCTGGTAAGCTTGGTCAGCCGCCAACTTTAACCGCATCCATTAAAGATGATTTAAATAAAACGCAACTCATTTACAAATTAAAATACTATGTATCGTTTATGCGGTTTGGTATACAATATTAAAAGAACATGGTGTAGCACATTACTCGCCAATTTCTTCAATGGCTTGATTATGGGTGTTTTCCCTTTTTCCCAAATTTCTCTGAAACTTGAACTTAAAAGACTTTTTTACTTTCATGGATGTAAACCTAACACTTGTAGTAAAACACCAGCTGAGAACTGTTCCAATCGAATTAAGATTCTAAAAATTATAGTCAAATAAAAAATAGGTATACCACATTACCCGAACTTACTCTAAGGTTGTCAATGTTAAAAATTTGGTGGTTTGTTTGATTTTTTTTTTGTTTTTTCTCATCATTCGTTATATCGAGCATACAATTTTTGAAACGTTCGTTTTATAAGGTGGTCAATGTTACGAATTTGACCGTGCGTTAAATCGGATTTTCGTTAAAGTGAGATTCGTTATACCGAGATTTGCCTGTAATTCGATTAATTTTAAATGTGTTATCCAAATATTCAAACAAGTTAAAATTTCTTTTTCGAATTATTCGTTTCATTCGAATAATTTGGATACCCTACTAGTTACCTTGCCACAAGAGTGTTATGCCATTTTAGTGGTTGCAGGAAATTATAATTTCTATTTTTAATACCGGCTGTGTGGTTTAACGACGCAGCGCATCGCGGCTGCTACTTCTAATTGTCTATTACAAAGTGTGGTGAGATCATTCATACATATGAATTTATAAGAGGGTTTTGGTTTCTTTTCAGTTTTGAGGATAATCAAGATATCACGTAACTTTTGGTTGAGTGCCTTTAACGAATGTTGCCACCACCAACGACAGAAATATACTTAGTGCCATGGCAATCACATAATGAAGACTGGGGGCATTGGTCGAATTTTAAATACACTTCTTTTAAGACAATTAAACAAATGTGAGATTTTTTTTTTAATTTTTAGCTTTTATTTATACAGTTAAATGCGACAATTCATCTATTTACTTCGTCAAAAATGTTGTTCCTTCAAAGTTCGATGCACGTTGTCATTCGATTAAATTGGCCTCTCGTCGATATAATTCATAAATATAGATTCATAAATTTGTTAAACAATGGTATTTTTCTTGATTTCTTCAAAAATGTAGCTATTAAGAGAATTCGTTTTTAATCTTTGAAATTAATCCTATCTTATTGAGAAAATCATTATTAAAGTAAGAGCAATTTAAAATAGGATTTACGTCGCACAGTGGTATGAGAATAAAAAAAGAGGGAAATAAATCTGTAACTTCTAAACCCTTACTCCGATTTGAATGAATTAGGGAAAAGTTAACAACTCGCAGATAATTTACCTAACATAGAAATTCATAAAAAATCATGTTGCCTACATAACACCATTTTTATGAATGTAAATAACAGTGCACTGCAGTGCTAGGTAAATTCTCAGCGAGTTGATAAGTTTTACCTAATTTATTTGACACGTAAAACACACAAGGTACACATGCTATATATCAATGGATAGAGGATTTTGTCTACTTTTCAAAAATGCTTTCATATAGCTTTTGACAATTAAAAAATTCATGGAATACTTTTTTGGAAAATATGACTAAAAATGCTTTTTATTGAGATTTTGCATAGATCCAAATTTATCAAATTAAAATAAAATTTTTATTTACGAATATTTTTTAATGAAATTTTACACTTATATAGACTTTTTTATTCAAAATGGAAAAATAAAAACACATTTTGAAATTTGTAATCATGAATCCCGCAATTCCCAAAAAAGTATTGAAAAATTCCAAAAATGGTATTTTTTCGGTTTTTTTGGCTATAATACCCATACCAGGGGCGGGGTTATCGGAACCCTTTAGAAAATGATTAAGAACATATTGGGCCATCTAAAATAGGTTACTATATTTATATATCGAGTATGCGATTTGAGAATTTTTGCCCTAAAGTTGAATTTTACATAAAAAATAGGCATTTTTTGAATGGACCTGGTCCCCTAGGTATCAAAAGGTATAATTTTTTTTTTCATTTAAAATATTTGACGTAAAGTTAGCTTTGCAAAAAGTACAAATTCATTATACATCCTCTTAGAAATTTTTCAGATAACTTAAAATAAAAGTACTTTTTTCCCAAAAAAAATTGCGAAAAATCGCCTTTTTTTAATTTTTTTAAATTCAAATGCATGTAACTTTGGACTCAGTCATGATTTTTAAACACTTCTTTCTTTATTTGATATATACATCTATTGTTAATCCTATTAAAGAAAAATGGATAAAATCGGGGAATATTTGGAACCGCGGGCACCAAAAAACTGGAGTAGGGTGGGTAAAAATTTTGAAAATTTAATTTTCAAATGCAAATATCTCCTAAGCTATAAGAGATAATTGATGTAGTGCTCGACGAGGATATTCTATATGTGTAATTTTTTTTTAAATCGGAACACAGACGAAGAAACAGGATAATTTTAAAAATTGAACATACCCGAGGTGTCCTACTTTGGGATTCCCTGGTCCAGCTCCTGGTGGGCTCATGAGGTCCAAATTCAAAACTCGACTACACTTCCTCTTTGCGCATGTGAAATTTCATTCAAATCGGAGTAAGGGCTTAGAAGTTACTGATTTATTTCCCTCTTTTTTTATTCTCATACCACAGTGCGTCGTTCTTTTCCGGAAACAATCACGACGTTAATCGAGGGATTACTGTAACCAGTCTGGATTAACAAAGAATTTATTGTTTTATTCTAACAATTGCTACAAAACTAATTGCAAAAATCTACTTTGAAAACATATCATGCAGCCATGTGCTTAACTACCAAAAACATTCTGCAGTCATCCTGCTCTAATCATTTCCCCCAACGTTACCTACCCTTTGAATAACTTGCAGTGACGTTCATGCACTAACAATTTTAAGATTATAATAGAAAATATTGGAAAAAGTGGTCTAACGAGTGTTTTATTTATTGTCAATTGAATTGTAGTTGGTGGTTGCTAGGTTGGTTGCATGAATAGCTGGTTGCTTATGTGCTCTTTTGGCATCCCAGGCTAAAAAGACTTTAATTTGGTGTCATCATTTGGTAGTCAACAAGTCAAATAAACGTTTGGATTTTATGATCACATATAAGTACACATGTGCGAACACATTTACATTGTAACATCATTTGGCCTGCATTGTATGAAGTATGTAAGTGTTGCCAAGGAAGAAAAAGGTGGTTTAGCGAGATTCTTCAATTCATTTTTTTCTTGTAATTTATTACACTGAAACAGGGTATTTTCTAAAGAGACTTTTTACGCCAAAGTGCCTACAACAGAATTATGAGTGTTTGAGCAAGTTCCCATTACATTATATCCTTACATAAAAATCTACCAGTTTTAGTTAAAATAAAGTAAAATAACTTCTTTTTTTTCCAAAAACTTAAGACTATTGTTTATTACTGAATACAGAAAATGCAAAAAATTGAGAGTGGACTCACATGCAATACCTAATAACAAATAGAGAACAGCATTTAGAGCATTTGACTCGAAAACGAGAGGATATGAATACACTACGTTCTCTGATAAATTAAATTTTTCTTTTTTCCCAAATTAAAGAGAATTAGTACTATTTAATAATGAATTGTTATGCAGATTGTGCCAATGACGATGCACTAGTTCTAGTTATAATTCAACGTGGCGGAACTAGTTCTATGAACTGCAGGGATATTTTATGTATTGAATACAAATATCGTTATGAATTAAAAATTTATTAAAATAGAAGCTGTATTCGGCTGTGCCGAATCTTTAAAATAAAATTTGTAGTTATTTTCAGGTAAACAAATTTTTTATTTTTATTTATTAGTGAAAAAAATTTAATGGGAAAATTTTTTTTACTTTTTTTTAGAAATTTAAACAATTTTTTTTCTAATTCTGTAGTGGAAAAAATTGTATGACAAAAAATATTTTTTTGTGAAACAAAAAGTCGGGTTGGAAAATATGTTTCCCGTTTTTGACCCATTGTAGGTCAGACGTACTATGGCGTTATATATAATGACTTAGTAATGCAGATATAGATAAAAAATAGGTCTAAAATCCATCTTTATATCTCTGCCATTTGTGGGCCGATTTTAAATAGAAACCGAACCGGGTATATAGCGGATATATTGATGTTTGAATCGTGTATGTAAGTTATTTGGGGGCTACGGATAGTTGATTTCAACATACAGACGGATATGGCTATATCGATTTCGCTATCTATAACGATTACAATCTTTTTAGCATGCTTTTACGATTTTTTTTTATTTCTAGAAAAAGAAACTTTAAAATCACTAGCTTTGATAAACTGACAGTTATTAAGTTATTTTGTTATTTTGCAAGTGTCTATTAAAAATATTAACCTTAAAAAACAAGTTCAACAACATTGTTAAAGTTAGGTTATACTTATGTCGTTAGGTTAATGTCGACTATCAATGCTGTCATCTATGAGTCCTTCAATATTCATCCCGTAGTGATACTTGAAAAAAGGGTCGATTGCAAGGAAACTTGTGAGTCCTCAAACAAGCCCTTAAGTTGCACGTTCGAAGATTAGGTACCCTGCGCCTCGTATCATCGTTTCCTCATTCTGACAACTTTTGGGTTATTAGGGTGATAATGATGAATCTCTTAGCGTTACTCACGAACAATCTATGACCAGTGATCGATGCTGATCTGAGCTCGCCAAAAATTCATCAGAGCCATTGGACAATGACAATTATATTCTGCCCGACATACTAGTACCAAATTGGATTTCGATTATCCTCCTTAAATAATAATTAAACCTTAAGCAATTTTCAGTCGTATTTATGGCAGAATAGTGCATTTTCTGAAAGACCCTGTTGCTAATAAATTGATTTTGAAAATCATGTTTCGTACTTATAGTTGTGGCAGTTACAGCCCATGGTGTAGGTAAAAATGTATATTTTGGTATTCATTTATTACATAAAAATAATAAATACATAAATATGATTTATGTGTTTTCCTCTGACCAAAAAAGAAATGAACGTAAAATGTGACAACACAATAGAAAAGATGACCCAACTGAATGTTTTAGATTAGATAGGTGACGTTTGGACAATTCCTTTTGGTGGCTTAATTTCCAAAAGGCTGCAAATTCATAACTTATACACCACAATTCAGCTGACAACATTCACTTTTTATTAAGAGTTGTCCATGAGATAAATCATTCTGTTTTGTCCAGCAGATAATGTATGATGACACCAGCAACCAATGTCTCATAAAAACAGGAACAGATGCTTATTTAAATCTCAAAGTTTTGCAGTGAATAAAACTCAAACATTTTAGTTTTTGTGTGAGAGTTTGCCCCCAGTTATCAAACAACGAATTCCGTATTGCAATTTAAACAAATTAAAAAAAAAACAAAAAAAAAACACTTTGATTATTTAGTTAAACTATACACTCTCAAAATTACTAAACTAATAATTTTGTATTGCCAGTTTTTTAGCCGTAATAAAAAATTCGAAAGGAAAAATATGTTGAATTTTAATGCCAAAATAAGAAAAGAAAAAAATTCATGCAAATAGACCTCCCTCATATTTAACGAAAAAACAGGCACAAAGAAAAAAACCACACTTTACAGATGTTTGGTCAAAATTGGTTTTAATATAGAAAAAATGTTTAGCAGAAACATCTTCAAATTGTTTTTTTTTTTTGCTGATTTTTGTGATGACAGTCGAACAAATTACAAAGACGCAGGAAACTGAAAAATCAACAATCTCTGGCTTGCTAAAGCTGATTACAATCATCAGCTTCATCATTATTATCGTCAGACACAGCATCGTTCGACATCCATCAACGTCAATATTATCATGGGAAATTTATTTATGTTTTTCTTTTAAATCTTCATACTTGTTTCATCCACAGTAATGATAATGATTCTGTTAAATATTTTCTATATTTTAATACCCAGAATTAAACATTGTACCGCCAATGGTAAATAAATTCACCAAAAATCTCCTAAAGGTATTGTTAGATATTTGATAGTGTAATACTAAAACAGAAGCTTATTGGGGAAAAGTTTATGGTTTATGACATGTATTTCAGCATAATTCAATAAAATTTTACAGGCCTATAACGTCTAGTGTTGTTAAATGCTTTAGAAAACCTACGGAATTACCACAGACAGTTTATTGTTATAAATCTGTGGTCGTATGGAAAAACTAGATAACTCCATTTTATGAAAGCACGTGAAAAACACACTTAATGTTTTAAACATATTTCACTAATTACACTAGTTTACAAATCAAACATTTTTGTTTGCTCATGGAATGAAACTTATATTTTTGAGAATAGCTAGGGACACTAGTTAATTGAACATTTTTTGTTTCCCACCTATACGTCAAAATTTTGAGATATATGGGTTTTTATTTTTCACCTGCCCCGAGTACTACTAATGCATACTGTAGTGTACCGAATTGTGGTAATTAAGTATTTACATCGTTTTTGGGTACTCAACACTCTGCGAAGCTACTAGATACTTTCAGAGTTGTATTCTTTTGACAAATTCCAAAAAAAATTAACGGGAAAAAAATAAATGCTGTTTAAAAGTACATCTTTCCTGTATGTAATCGTTAATAAATCGCTATTAAATACCAAACTCTAAAGTAAAAACTATTGTAAAATGTCTTCTAGAAAGTGTAAAATAAACCCAAACCATTTTTGTTTTATTTGCAGAAAAATTATTCAGTCAAATCGAGGTTTTCCTATAACACAAACACTGCAAAATGCTTATTTACATTAAAAAATTTCGTAAAAGCTTTAGATAAGACAAAACCAGCATTTCAATATTTATGCAGCGTGTTCCCGAGTCTTTCTGAGGCTAAATTAAAAGAAGGGATATTTGTGGGTCCTCAAATAAGAAAAGTTTTGGGTGATACCAAATTTAAGTGTCTATTAACCGATGTTGAAAATGCAGCATGGAATTCTTTTAAACTTGTTGTTCAAGAATTTTTGGGAATAAGAAAAGTCAAAATTACAGAGATATTGTTGCGAATTTATTACATAATTTAGAACTGATGGGTGTAAATATATCCCTCAAGATTTACTTTTTACATTCTCATGTGGATTTTTTCCCGGAAAACCTCGGACACATGAGTGACGAACATGGAGAGCGTTTCCATCAAGATTTGAAGTTTTTCGGGAGGAATTATGAGGGTTTTTGGGATCGGAATATGATAGGAGACTACTGTTGGAGTGTCGTGAGGAAGACGGATGAAAATAATTATAAAAAGAGGTCTAAAACACTTCACTTTTATTTTTTTGTCCTAATTTAATGTACATTTTTATATGATTCGTTTTTAATAAATATCTCAAAAGTTTGACGTCCAGGTTTTTTTTTAATATTTTATCCGAAGTTAGAAGACCTAAATACACAAATCCCTATATGTTTCAATTCATGAGCAAAAACGTTGTAAACTAGTGTTATTTAATATGAATTTATGTTATTATGTACCCACATTAAACAAAACATAATTTGAAATAACGTTAAAGATTTCTAATTTTTGGACATTAAACCGAAATTCGATGTCAGTTAACTTGTTTTTTTTTCGAAAAATGTAGTTACCTAGTTTTTCCAAAAAAATTTTTTTTTTTCAATTTATTTAGGCAACTTTAGAAATCATTTGTGAAAAAAACATTAACTATTTGACTCAGCAAGTTAATTTAAATGTTTTTTTTAAGAAAATATATAATTACCTAGTTTTTTCAAAAAATATTTTTCCTTTTATTCTTATACAAACATATGGGGGATTTCATGTCAAGTGAACCAACTTTTGAAATCAATGTCTTCCGATCGGGATGAAATTTGCAATTCAGACACAATCTTTCAACAAGATCGGTCGAGAACTCTCTGAGTTATAAGGGTTCAAAATTTGACATTTTGGCCAAGCAGGTGTTTTTTCTCATCCATATAACTTATTACCTATTGTTCTTACCCAAATGTGTTCCAAATATTTTAGATAGCTATTTCTGCAATCTTTCGAAAAAAAAATAAAAAAAACAAATTTTTGATAATTATTTTCCTATTATTTTGACTTTTTTTTTTCAAACTGGGCCCTTTTTTTATCAAAAGAAAGCTTAGATATTTTCCTTAAAAACCAATTTGGTCGCTTAGTGGGATGCGAGTTGTATATCTATCAAAATAAATGTTTTGTAACTCAAAACATAAAATTTTTTATTTTTTTTCCAAAATATAAAATTTTGTTGACTTTTTTTTTTTTCAAAATGGACCCTTTTTTTACTCAAAAGAAATTTTAGATATTTCCTTGAAGACCTTTTTGATCACTTAGTGGGCTACCAGTGGGATATATATAAAAATAAATATTTTGTAACTCAAGATATCCATTTTCTGACTTATTTTTGCAAAATCTAACTTTTTTACAAAGTGGCCACTTTTTTAATTTTTTTCTTTGCTCAAAAGAAAACTTAGGTCCATTCCTTTAAGAGATTTTTGGTCGCTTATTGGGATACGAGTGGGATCTCTATCAAAATAAATATTTTATAACTCCAGACATATTTTACTTTTTTTTCAAAATCAAACTTTTTTCCAAAATTGCCCACTTCTTTTAAAATTTTTTTTCTGCTCAAAAGAAAGCTTAGGTTTTTTACTTTAAGACCTATTTGGTCGCTTAGTGAGATGCGAGTTGGATATCTATCAAAATAAATATATTGTAACTCAAGACATACAATTTTTTGACTTTTTGTCTGAATTACTATCCAATAGAACTAACCATGGTGAAAATTTCATTCCGATCCCCCGAGTTTTTTTTCTTTTTTTAGGTTCAAAATTTGGACCCAAAGAGCTTGTGACCCGAATTTGTTCTATTTCGCTCTTTCTCTCTTAGTTTCCATACGACCACATAAATTAAATAAGAGGCTGTTCAGGTAAACCTTGTGCGCAAAGTACTATCTAGAAGATATTTCGATAAAATATTGGAACTAGTTGAAATCGGTCCATTATTTCACCTAGATCTCATCTGCTATAGGTCATAAAGAGCACTTGGGGTCAAAATGACTGTGCTTTTCGTGATTTTAAAAGTTCAGGTTCATTTGGACCCCAAGTGTTATTAAGAATTAATTTCCATTTTTGTACTGTTATTGTAAATACTAGACTTCATGTTATATTTTCCTTAAGTTTCATCAAAATCGGCCCACAAATATATAATATTTCGGTATCTTAAATATACCAAATATTTAAAAATTTGACTTTTGACATAAAAAACATTCAGACTATATATAAATTGATCTGGACTATAATATAATAAATATTATAAATTCGGCTCATTCGTCAAAATAAGGCCAAAAAATTAGTTTTTATCGGAAATCGCAAAATTTATATCGCAGGTACGGAAAAACTATAAGAGGTATTGACATTTTTATTCCCTATTATGCTGTAAATAAATCCCCATGTGATGATCAAAAAATTTTGAAATTTGTTTAACAAAATTTTTAAAAATTTGAAATTGGAGTTTTGAAACTGCCGTTAAAAAAAATATTTTTTTTTGGTTATACCTGTGAAAAGGTTAACTGTATCCTATGAAGATAAAAACTCATATACAAGAAAATATGGATATATTTTAAGTAAGAATAAACTTTTGTTTTAATATTTCTCAAAACATGTTAATTTTGTTCCTACATTTCTTGTTCTAGTGGCCTGAGAAACGTTAATAGCCAGGCGATGTTTTAAGAACTTTAAGATTTTTTTAACCAATTTTTGTCTTTTATATCTTATTAGAACGACAATTACGTACACATTTCGATTCTTTTAAATTAAATTTCAAAAGTAATTATTTAATGTCAAAATTTAAAAAAAAAAACTGAAAAAAATGCATTTTCCCCTTGTAAATGCACCTAAATGCACTAAAGGATATAAAAGATTCGGCATTGTTCAATACAGCACTCAAACTTACTGCAAATAAGAAAACTTATCTCTTCTTTTTTTTTTGTCATGAACATTATTTTACAACCACTTTGCTTTGCTAAAACTAACATATGGCTCAATTAAAACTTGAAACTGAATTAACAATCTTTTAAATCGTTTAACTTAATGAAAGTTTTATTTTAAATATAGTTAACTCCTAGCAAAAGGTATTTAATTAAGCAATTTGCTAAAAAAATTAGATTTAAAAAGATTTAAATTTAAATTAAACACATTTAGCATTGGAATTAACAAAACACATATACATATGTAGCTCAATTGCTGCAACAGTGTCATATTTCAAAAACCTAAATTTCGAATTAATAGCACCACTGCATAGTAAATAAGTTGATTTAATAACTGGAAAAGTATTGTGAACATGCAGGATCGCCATAGACGTGCTAATTTCATAACCTATTGCCTATTACTTTCAATAAAGCTGCCCACACACGGGTGATTTGTGAGTGTGATTTGTTCGTGTTCGACTTGTTAATGGTGCTGTGCGCTAACAAAATCACAAGTAATTGAAAATTTTCAATTACAAATCAGGCGAACAAATCATTCCGTGTGTGGTCAACGTGTTTGTTATTTTCCATAAAAAATTAAAGAAAATATATTGGTTTAAAAACTAAAAATCCGCCTCCTGAAAATTTACATGTTTTGAGTTATGACGACGTTACAGCAAATGTTATATACAACAAGAGGA
The DNA here is from genome assembly GCF_958450345.1 of Calliphora vicina. Taxonomy (NCBI): domain Eukaryota; kingdom Metazoa; phylum Arthropoda; class Insecta; order Diptera; family Calliphoridae; genus Calliphora; species Calliphora vicina. The sequence continues at coordinate 135,152,509 of NC_088780.1, read as the reverse complement.
CAATTCTACCGTGTGAACATAAAATTTCTTATTAGTAATTTTTGAAGCCAGTTCTTATCAAATATGTAAAAATATTTAAATTTTTAAAAAGTCTTTTAGAAATATTATAAGCAATTATGCTTATATGGTCAAAATTTAGCCATTTTTAAATTCATTTCAAAATGTTGATTTTTAATGTTTTCAGAAGGTCATCGAATACAGAAGATATTTGATTTAATCGGGAATTCATACTTTCCAAAAATATGAATGATTTAAGAATGTCCGAGATTGATTTAAACTTAATTCGAGAATTCTGAACATGATGTAAGCACGAATTCATTGAATTCAAGATTGATTCAGGAATGCCCGAGTTGAAACTTATCCCGAAATGAGCTTGTTCTAAGAATTTTATTCTAGTTTTAAAAAACTTCGCTATTGATTTCTATAATCAATCCCGCACTGTGAAACATTAAATTCTCTTTTGAAACTGCATTCGTGTCTACACAGTGAAGTTTTTGGTATTTCTGTACAGAACTAATGAGAACGAATAAATATGGATGACATAACTCAACAAAAACTTCATGTACATGAAACTGAGTACCCTTTTCCATTCCTCTTTCCCCTTTCATCCAGAAACTAAAATGTTTTGCAGCAAATGTTTCACAGTATGGATGGGGACTTGTACTTGTTCTAAGTACAAATAACTATGAATTGTACTTAGATTTTTAAATGCGATTCTGGCTAAAGCTAAGTAAAATAAACTTAAATTTTGAATGGGTTTTTCTTTCTGTGCAATGATAACTTAGTGCTATAAACAGGAAGATCTTCGCCGTCGCACTTGCTTTATTACAAAGTTTCATTTATTGAAATCTGTCCATATATGTAAAAGTTACAAGCTGTACAAAGTTTATTTCCACCTCTACTTTTCGTTCATACATCATTTTGCAATCGTACCACTTTTTAGCGACTGATCCCACTGTTCAACGTGACATACGGGGTGTCAAAGTCAAACTTCTGAGGAATACTGTAAATTTCTCAATTTGCTGTTTCATAAACAAAAATTTATTCACATTTTATAACATTCGTAAAATACTTTTTGTTATTTTGCGACATGAAAATATTGTTTTACTAATCTGTACTAACTGTTTACATTTTCCAGCTTTCGTAGAAACTTATAAATTTATCTATGCACTTCAGCCTGGTAAAAAGTTTATTTTCGCAAAATGTAGTCTTTAATCCAACTTTCGTATGCACAAGTGCTGTGCAAATGTAAACAACATATTTTATCATAAATTCACCAAATTATTTCATGGAAAACTTACATGTTAATTTCACCAGGTTGCCAGTAGTTCAAAATTCTTGGAAAGATTTTAAGGAATTAATAAATACATACTCGTACACACATGCCACATTTAACTTACTTCATATAGTATGTATATTAGAGTGACAGCCGATTTTTTTTTTTTAGATTTCAAAGAGTGCCGTGTGGAATATTGTGACAACTTTCTTAAGTTATATAGAATAAATAAGTTAAACTCGTTACCAGGACTATAATATTCTGAATAGGTTTTTCTTAAAATTTATAACAGTAAGAAAATGCAACTCATCCGCCAAAATATGGACAAAAAATTAGTTTTTCTTGAAAATCGCAAAATTTAAATCGCAGGTACGGAAAAACTGTAAGAGGTATTGACATAATTTTTTCATATTTTTATTCCCTACTAGCTAGCAAAGCGCACCGGGTGCTTTGCCACCCCAATTAGAAGAAAGAAATAGTACTATCAAGTCTCACTTTGTGAATCTAATTGTAAATGTCTAATTTCATATTTCTGGGTTCATTATTATTCAAATTTTTAGGTTTATTATTTAAAATATTCAAAAAGTACCATTGAAATAAGGAAATAGTACCATCGATTATCACTTTTAAATTCCCATTCACTAAACCATAACCCGTCAAGTTTGAATTTTAGATTTGTATATCATTTCCTATATTATCAACTAATTTTGTTTCTATAATACTTCATATTTAATAAATTAACACAAAACCGATTTTTAATTTTTTAAAACCGAAACCGTGGTTTTGAAATTCTTCGATTTTTTGGAAACTATAGGTCCATTATTATAGGAAATTAAAAAAAGTACCATTAGAATATAGAAAAAGTACCAAAAAACCCACACTTGTGGTTTCCCACTCACTCGGTTTATATATAAGTTTCATTTCATGTTTCTAGGTTCATTGATGAAGAAATAACAAAAAGTACAATTAGAATAAAGAAAAAGTAACAAAGAGTCTCCCCCTAGAATTCGCACTCACTTAGGACCATATATGTTTAATTTCATGTTTCTAAGTCCATTGTTATAGAAATTTCAAAAAAGTACCATTAGAAGAACAAAAAAGTACCTATAGTTCAGTTTACACATTTTGGTACCTAAATATTATCCCCTATTCCTAACACTAACTTCACTCAGATACATATCAGCTAACTTTAATGTCGATAACTGAAATAATTTAAAATGTTAAAAAAGTACCATTAGGAGAAAAGTACCAATTTCCCTTTTCTTCCTTGAACACCCCTCAAGTTTGAAATTTAAAAATATTCCATTTTGCCAAAATTGTTTATGCTATAGGCATGTCTCAAAATATTAAAATCTGTGTTAATGTGCCCAAGAATAAATATGTTTTAAAAAAAGTACCAAACTGTTTACCCGGATTTGGCCCAATATACACCTTGGTATTCCAGTTCCAAATAACACCCTGTTAGTTAATTTTTGTATGAATCCAGGAACCAACGTTAAAAAAATTATCAAAATTGGCTTAATAATTTCAAATATAATGTATTTTCCCGATTTTATCCCCTTTTTGGTACCTTTTTTATCCCCATTGAGGTGGTACAATTTTATTCAAATAAATTTCTGTAACGTGGTGGGAGCTCATAATAAAATATTCGTATGTCTATGTCAAATTATAGAAAAACATATTTTATGAAAAAGTACCAAAAATAAACACAATTTTTATCCCTTAAGGGTTCGAATTTCCAAAAAGTACCAAACTTATATTTTTTTATTTTTTGATAAGTAAAGAATACGATTTAAAATTTGATTCTATGTTTATTGGTTTAAAAGATACATAGGGTGCAAAAAAAGTACCAAAATACAGTTTTTACCCGTTTTCTCCCCTAAAAGTTTCGAATTTCGAAAAAGTACGAAACACCTGTCAGCTTATTTTTATAAGGTTACCGAATTTACCCGTTTTTACCCTTTTTTACCCCCTAAACGTTCGAATTTCCAAAAATCCGTTCTTATCGGATCGTTTTGGGGAGGGAGGAACCCACAGTTAAAATTTCATGATTCTAGCTTCAGCCGTTTGGGCTGTGCGATGATGAATCAGTCAGTCAGTCAGTAACGTTACTCTTTTATATATATAGATTATGATCTCAATCAATTCCAATATCATGATCAAAAAATTCTGAAATTTGTTTAACAAAAATTTTAAAAATTTGAAAATGGAGATTCGAAACAGCCGTTAAAAATTTTTATTTTTTTTGGTCATACCTGCGAATAGGTCAACGGTATCCTACGCAGACAAAAACTCATACACAAGTAAATACGGTTATATTTTAAATAAAAATTAGCTTTTATTTTAATTTTTTTCGAAATATGTTAATTTTTTTTCTAAATTTCTTGTTCAAGTGGATTGATACACGTTAATGGTATGGCGAATTTTTAATAACTTTAACATTTTTTAACCAAATTTTGTTATTTATATCTCATTACAACGATAACTACGTACACATTTCGATTATTTTGCATTCAATTGCAAAATAATTTATTTAGTAGCTAAATTTTTGCAAAAACTGAAAAATTTGCATTTTTTCGAATTTTGGCGATAACACTGTTTTTGGGTCATTTTGACCTATATACAGGCTTAATTTCCAAAAATTGTTTTTTAATGTAATATTCATTAATATAAATAAATCTACATAACGAGTTCCACCTATTTATTTTATATAAATAGTCAAATTTTGCATATATCTGAACATTGACCTCGATGCGCTTCCAGAAATCGTTGTCCGATTTGGCTGAAATTTTCTGCACTTAACTTTTAGGTCTAGTGTCACAATATTCTGTCCGGCACTCTTTGAAATCTAAAAAAAAAATCGGCTGTCACTCTATTATACATGTTATCAATAAACAGTCTGCTAAACGCACTGACAAACATGCTGATAATAGCTAAATGCAAACATTTTAAAACAAAAACTTTCTAATTATTCTGAGGTAAAATATGTTTAAGAGATTTTTAAGGATATATGTACTTATATAAATGTACATAAGTATGTTTGTATGTGAATGAAATCAAACAAAAGTTTTAAAACTAAATATGTAAATGCCAACAGGTAAAGTTGTATTCAAATATTTTGAAAAGAAAATTTATGTTTTTTTATAAATACAGACAGACGTACAAGTACATATTCTAGCATGTCAGGAAATGTGTTGCAGCAGTAGGAATTTACTTCCTACCAGTGTTGCCAGGCAAAGTTTACCTCATGTCCCCAAGCTGAAAATCGATGTCCCCAAAATCTCCCCATTTCAAAATTTAAATCCCCAAGTTTGTCCCCCATAGGTTTTATTTATGAAACACAATTTTTTTTTTTTAAAAAATAAATTTTAAATTATATTGTTAATACAAAATTTTATTATGTTGACAAGCATTTTCACATTTTGTAAATTTTACAAAATGTTGATTCATCGGAAAATGTTGGTCCTTATTTAAACATTTGAAATCATTTTGAATTTAAACAAGGCGGTTACACACAAATCAATTTTGATCATCAAAATAATTTTCACTCACGAATTTTTCTTGCATTCCTACTAAAGCCGAATTCAAGAATTCCAGAAGTCTTCTTGATTTCGTTGTAGCTTAGACGACTTTAAGAACTTCCGAATTGTTCATACATTCATTAGTTTGCATTCGTTCCCGAATTTTTCTTGACTTCGTTTTAGTTTAGCCGATTGCAAGAACCCCCGAATTTTTCTTAAAGTCGTAGTTTACATTGGTGGCTTGTAATTAAGCCGATTTAAGATATTAGGCTGCTAAGCAATCCGAACTATTTATACCCTACACCACCAAAGGGGGGAGGGTATTATGCGTTTGTTCAGATGTTTGTAACGCCCAAAAATATTAGTCTAACACCCACTCTCAAGTATACCGATCGACTCAGAATCACTTTCTGAGTCGGTTAAACGATGTCCGTCCGTCTGGCTGGATGGATGGCTGGCTGTTCAAAGTACAGGTCGCAATTTTGAAGATATTTTTATAAAATTTGGTACATATTATGTTTTGGCCCAAGGACCAAGTCTATTGAAAGTGGCTGAAATCGGTGCATTATTTTCCTAGACCCCATACAAATGTCCTCACGAAATTGGACTTTATCGGTCATAAATGTTTAATTTATACAGGTATTTTCTTTTTCTCCAAATAAATTTTATATATACAAAATTCATGTCACCAAATTTGGTTACGATCGGTCCATAATTATTCATAGCTCGCATACAGACCAGCTTCCGAAAATCACTTTAACGTGCATAAATCACTTAAAAATGTTGGTATACACACAAAATTCAACATAAATAACTTTCATATAGACATAAATCACACGACCTAATTTCATGGTGATCGGTCCATAATTGGTCATAGCTCCCATATAAGGCCTACTTCCGAAAATCTCTCACAAATATAAATTATTGATATTTTAGAAGAAAAATGTTTTTGCTTATTTACTTAGTGTAGGGTATAATATGGTCGGGCTTGACCGACCATACTTTCTTACTTGTTTTAATATACCACTACATACTCTTGTTTGTTTTCTCTTTTCACTTAGCCGAAGATCAACCGTTTTTCACCATCGGGTTACAAGACCCCCCCAGCGCTTCACCAAACAACTTCTGCACCGACTCCGCCATTTTCATCATCGTTTAAGTTATTCCATTCCGCCGCTACTACGTTTCATCGTTTCAACACATTTGAATTGTTGAATAACTTCGTAGATTTAAGTATTTAAGTTTTCGTTAATGTTTTTGTTTTTAATATTCTTATATACCACCTAAAAAATATTCGTGTTCTTATTTCAAAGCAAGCAGACCTCTGAATCGAACCCGGGCAAACCGAGTCATACCTCAACTGAGAAATTAAAATGCATTAAACAGGTTTGGATTTGTTATACCAAGAAATGAAAGTAGGTACATTTTGAAAAAACTTATTGGTTTAATGAATACAATATCTGAGGTGAATTTCGTTGATTTTTGAGATATCAAATTAATGGATATGTAATTCACCTTTATCAGAAAAATAGTGTTTTTATAATAAAGGGATGTTTCAGTTCTCCTTTTAGTGCACAATTAAGATTCGAATTTAGAACTTTAATAAGATGGATAAGATGATTCCTGATTTGTTTTAGCTCTGTGTTTTCAAAAGAAGAATTTTAAATAATTTAACATCTGCGAACTTTTTTTTTTTAATTTTTTGATTAAAAAAGTAAATAGTGTCCTGGGAAAAAAAAAATGTATCGAAATGCATATCTAAAATTCTTGCATTTTTCATAAAATTTTGAACAAATGTGGTTAAGAAATAAAATATGATTATACAAAATGAGAATAAGCACTACAAAATTAAAATAAAAAATCCCTCCCAAAGAAATTCTGTCCCAAAAGAATTTTGAAATCCTCAATTAGGGGACAAATCCCTCATCTGGCTACACTGCTTCCGACACCCATTTAAACTGCATAAGGTACCCAGCAGTTAAGCAAGTAGTTAGTCAATGTATCCCTTATAGACAGTAATTGTCACTAATGTCTGATCACTTGGCTCCAATTTATATATTTTGGATCATTTGACACCTACGTGCTCTTTGTAGTGTAGACAAAAGTGTGAAGACTTGTCACTTAAGTTTCTCTAAGTAATCTAGACAGTAGACACACTAAACGTTTATTTTGTATAGCACTTTTTTTGTGAGTAATACGTACAAACTGGTTTATTTTATGTTTTGCTTAAGTATACTGACTTTAGTGTCTCTAAGTAACCTAGAGTGCAGTCACTTTAAACGTTTATTTTGTACTGAACTTTATGAAGTAATTATAATACCCACAAGAAGTGGAATTGTCGGAGAAATGTTTGTTTACAAGCCATTGGTAATTAGACTGTTTAGCATATGTCTTTTTAACTGACTATTTTTTTTTTATTTATTTATTTTATTGATGATCCCAATGTTACAAGACAAAAATCTTATAAATACAACATTAGTCATTATTTTGATATGAGCCCAATTAGTACCAGTAAATTATCTAGTAACCAGTTAGGTAGCTAGTAAGGAAACTGAATCTATGTAACTGGTATGTGAGTCCAAAGCGTTGATTACTTTGGACCAGCTATCGTACATTGTAATCCAAAAGGGTTAATTGACCCCCAGCTTAGGACATGCACGTGTTAAAATAACTATTCACATTGTTGTCATCCTAGGTAAAATCACTAGTTCGAGACAGTCTCCTAGAACTGCTGGGGTACTTGTTACTCATGCTACCAAGGATGTTAAGAGAACAACAGAGAGATAGGGAGACATCTTAATGTGTTGGTATAAATTAAAAGGAAGGAAATCATGCAACCATACTCAAGATAAATGAGATTTCCCTCGCATTAGAAGATGTATCGTTTAATATTCAGTCTTACAAAGAACTGAAAATAAATTTAACTAAATGGAAGTAGTTATTTGTATGTAAATGTTTAAAAGAATAAAAGTTTATAATACAATTTAATTAAATACCACTTAACCTTGGTTTTACAATTTGAATATAGTGCTACTCTTTATTTAGAAATCTTAAGAAACTTATTAAACTTATTTTAATAAAATATTGGGTGTCTTGATAGCGACTCTTGAGATTTTCTTAATTTAGGCAGCAATTCTATAGATAATTTTTCATATTCTAGTTGGTATAAAAATTTAGCTTTCAAATTACCCATTATTCCTCTCGTATATATGTACATACGTATGTATGTAATTGAGTGGCCCTTTTTTAACATTTTGAATTTTCGATGCTCCCATGGTCTAAAATTTGTCTCCATCATCTAAAAACCAAATGCTGAACATTCGATTTTTTACATTCGAAATGTTAATTTTTCTAATTAACCGTAAAGAGCTTTATTTACAACTTTGGTATCTTTGGTGACCCTCACTGAATTTTTTCGGTAACATTTTCGTAGAATATATTAATCCTTAAATGTCCTTTTTGAAAGGATTTTTTTTATTTTATCGACCCCTAATGAGAGGAGCTAGAGGGTTAAGATCTTCCACAAAAATGAGCCACATAAAATTCCCTTCGACCAAAAAACTAAAACTATGACCCACTGTAAAAAAAATCAGGCCAGCTGGACTATTAGTTTATTCTACAAAAATTATCTACTCAACATGCCCATTCAGAATTATAGAGTCATTATTCTGTTCCAAAAATGCTGTTGGACAGTGTTATTATAAGACAATTATGAATTTTCAAGTCATTTTCTAAGGGCGACCTTGTATGAGGACTATGGACAAATGTAGTACAAATTTCAGCCAGCTCCTTCATGGATCCTACCGTGTTTTCAACCGACAGACAATCGGACAGAAGGACTGATCGTCTTAAAATCTTATGAGGTCCCAGCATAATTAGATATGTGCTTTTTGGTTTTACGACCAATATTTCGATATATTACAAACGTAATGATAGACTTTTTCACTCTCGGTAGACACATACGCCGCAAATTAATCAGCCTTGGCTGGTTTGAGAATTCGTCTTCATGTAGTATGAAATAAACATTGGACGCACTCGTCCTCTAAATGGCACCAATTACTCGTCAACCGTCAAGGATGCATCAGGTTTATAAGACATTAGCAAGTTCCTATTGATGAGTTCCCAAATATCGCGAAAAGGATCAAACTTATCCTTTGCTTGTCCCGAATCACTTTCTGAGTCAATTAAACGATGTCCGTCCGTACGTCTGGCTGGCTGACTGTCCATGTAAAGCTTTTGCGGAAAGTACAGGTCGCAATTTTGAAAATATTTGGCACATTTGTTTCGCCCCCAATGACGAAGCCTATTGAAACTGATTGAAATCGGTCCATTATTTCAGCTAGCCCCAATACAAATGTCTTACCGAAATAGGACTTTGTCGGTCATAAATTTTTACTTTATATTTTGCACCGAATAAGTTTTATATATAACGAAGTCAGCTAACCTAATTTTATGATGATCGGTCGATAATTAGTCTTAGCTCCCATATAAGGTCTGCTTCCGAAAATATTTTTAACAAGCATAAATCTCTTAAAAAAGTTGGTAGACAGAAATAGCTTTCATATAGACAGAAATCATATGGCGTAATTTCGTGGAGATCGGTCCATAATTAGTCATAGTTCCCATATAAGGTCCTCTTCCCTCTTAAAAACAAAAATTATTTTGCTCATTTACTTAGTGTAGGGTATTACATGGACCATATTTTCTTACTTGTTTTCCTTTTCCATATAAAGACTTCCAAAGTTACATATTTTTTTAATTTTTTTTAAATTTTGAAGCAAATTATATATGTAACTAGCTAAAACCCGGTGTGCTTCGCTACCCGTACCGTAAAGATTTACAATATATTTAGTCAATCTAAAATTAGTTTCTGTTCATGTGAAAAACATGGATTTTCTAGATTTAGTCCGCAAATTTGCAAAGACTGACCTTGAGCTTTATCAATTGTCATTGCATATACTAAGCAAATAGAAAACTGCAATCGAATAAAATCAAATGGCATTTCCGAAGTTATAATTCGGTCGCTTCGATTAGATTGTTCATTATTTGCCTTACTGTAAGTCGAGAGCCATTACAAATACGCAAACAATCATACAAACAAACACACATTCACTTTTATATATATAGATAGATAAGGGTTTCAAATGTATACAAATTTCAACATTTGCTTAATATTGTTGGTAGTCCGCACACTTCTGTACTAAAAATTAATATTGATAGCAGCTATAGCTTTCCCTATATATAATTTGTCATTATATCTGTGGAAGGTGCCACTCCCACTTTTGCTAGTTTGCCCATTTTTGGCCTAAATATGTAATTCATACAGAGTTTCATTGCTTTACATATCAAAATTATACACATAGATATGATTTTTAGTATTTAGTTTGTATGGGATGTGCCACGCCCACTATTGATAGTCCGCCCATTCTTGTCCTAACTATTAATATTGATGATAGAATAACCGTGCAAAATTTATGGACTCTATCTCTTATTGTATCCCATATAATAGATTTTTTAATTATCATCATATGGGATGTGCCACGACCACTATTGTTAATTTACCCATTTTTGGCCTAAATAATTATTTCATACAAAGATTCAATGCTTTACATATCACAATTACACAAATAGATATGAATTTTAGTATTTAGTTTGTATGTACGGGAGGTGCCACGCCCTCTGTGACTACTACTCCCATTTTCGCTTCAAATATTTATACAAAGGGTGGAATTGCTCATGCAAACTTTGATGTTTCCAAAATATTTGATATTTAAAATTAACTTTGCATGGGAGGTACCACGCCCAATTGAAAATTCAAAACAAAAATTATCCTATTGTTTCTTCCAGGTATAGAAAAACATACAGTCAAAATTTCAAGCAAATCTGGTTAGCCGTTTAGCCGTCTATAGACTTCAAACCAATAAATATACATACATATAAACACACATTCACTTTTATATTTATAGACTAGAAAAAATTTAGTTTCTTGAAAATTTAAATCAAAAATTTATATTTTTTCTGTGTTCTTTAATGTAATTCATGGTATGTTATTGTAGAAAATCCAGAAAAATCTTAAAAGTTTTTTCTTCGAAAAGCATAAATGTATGTAAGTACTACAAATATTAACTACCATTTCATGACACTCCCACACATATTCAGCAACTCCTGAACTGTTTTGGCTGAGCGGACAAAACATCTACAATTTAATACCAATTAAGATTTTCATCTAATATCAAAAGCCAAGTATTTTATTATTGATATTCCACATAAATGAAAATTTCTAAGAATTTCTGCTTTAAAGAAAATTTGTCATAAATATAAAAAAGAATAGAAATTGCTTTTACACAAAAATATTTGTAAATAATCTTGTTATCTTGGCTAAACAATAAAATAGTTTTTGTGGATTCTTTGGCAATTTATTAAAAAAGAAAACAGGAAAAGTTAAAAAAGTAATAATAAAGATATGGACAAGCCACAATATTCAGTTATTTACAATTTTGAAATTAAGTTGTAGTAATAACATTGCAAATATGAACAATATTTTTCTTACAGCTTTAGGAGTAGGACATTATTTGTGAGAATAAAACAAATTCTGGACAACACAAGTGAAAAAATGTTTCTTGTAAGTATTAACATACAAAAAAAAAGTTAAGTTATCGTAAAATGTATAAGAAAATTTACAATTTATCCATTTTTTTTAAAGAATTTTCAAGCAACTTACCTTACGCTTTGATCTAGCCATGCGTTGATCTCTTGAGTTTTCAGCCTCTCCGGGGGGCCTTTTGCCCCATACGGCCAGCGCTATGCGTGTATAGGTAAAAATTAACACCGACAAGGGCACCAAAAACTGCAGAGTTAGTAAGGCCCAAGTATAGTAGTAGTTTTGTTCCTTTGAAGCCCACTCCTCTTGACAAACGTATCTAGAAAGGTGATCAAGAGAGAAAAGCAAACCAATAAGTATTTATTTACCAGCAGTAGTTTTTCTGTGTCTCTTTCGAATTATTACAAATAAAGAATTTGAGAATTTGAAAATAATAATTATGTCAAACGTTTTATCCATCATACTGATTCTGTTTGAGATTATAATCTCATGTTTGAAAAATTTGGAGTTACGAGATGCTAGTCTGTGATTAAGAATACACATTTGCATTATGTTGCGAACGAAAAGTGTGGCGTAAAATTGTTCTTCAATAATGAAGCAAAATACCCAAAGGAAACGATTGATCAAACAGATCGCGTGGAAAATATGAGAAGTATATAAATGTTAATACTTTCTTTTACTTAAAGTAATTTCTTTCGCTTTTTGAAATAAAATTTTTGCAAACTATTATAAAATATTTATATTTTTTTATATTGATAGAATTCATACCAATCGGGTAAACAACAACAGTTTTCAGAATTTTCGTCTCCGATTTTAACGAAATTTACGACAGTTATTATGTATTGCAAGTCATAGACTTTAAAAAATAAAAATATCACCAAAGTGTACTGCACATAACTTTTTAATCATACAATTTAGAACATTGAAATTTATTTTATTTGAATGATAAATTTAGGCACTTTACATGGTATGAATAATCACATTTCTGTCAAAAGTTCGAAGTTCAATTAATGATATATAATGGATACAACACCTTTAATAGTAGAATTAAACTAGCCCGGTTGCCTTCGGTATATAAATCAGCACATCAGCTAACTTTTATGTCGATAAATTTAATAATTTATAATATTAATATTTGAATTTTCAAAATACTCCATTTTGCGGATATAATATGCAATCCCATGTCATCGTACGTACATTTGTACGCCTATATAATGGAATAGATTTTGCCAAAATAAGAGTATCTGAAACATAATTTTGGTCTTTATGTTCCATTCAGAGGGTACTAAGTACATTTTAAAAAAATAATTAGTTCTTTGAAACATTGCTGTCCAAAATATCGATAGGCGTACAAATGTCACGTACAATGACATGGAATTGTCCATATGCAAAAACTTATTTTCTAAGCAAAAACTTGAAAACATACCCTGCATATAACCATTTTTTTTTCAAGAATACTACTGCAATAATTACACAATCCAACAGCATTTTTGGAACAGAATAGCGACCCTATAATTCTGAAAGGGCATGTTGAGTAGATCATTTTTGTAGAATAAACTTATAGTCCAGCTGGTCTAAATTTTTTTTAATGTGGGTGAAATTTTTAGTTTTTTGATCGAAGGTAGCATTATACTAAATGAAAAAAATGTTGTAAGTTAATATCTGAGAGAATTCTTATTGTCAGAGTTATATTATGGAATTTTATGGGGATCATTTTTGTGGAAGATCTTAACCCTCTATCTCCTCTCAAATTGACCCCTAAATGTCAATTTGACCCTTTTTCGAAAAAATCAAAAAAATTCCATTCAAAAAGGACGTTTAAGGATTAAAATATTCAACGAGAATTTTTGCCGGAAAATTTAAGTGGGGGTACCAAAGATTAATATGCATAATTAGACAAATTACACGACATCTTGGGTCGCACATTTTCTAAAAATATCTCCAAAAATCCAAGTATGATACGAATGAGCTGAAATTTAAAATATAAATAGTCCTTAAGGAGGCCTACAAAAAAATACTTACATGTGTAAGTTATCTCTTTTATTTCAAGAGATATTTAGATTTATTTATTTATTATTTTAATGCTGCCTACGGAGCTCCGTAGGCATCTCACAGCATTAGTAACTGGCAACCTTCCGAAAATTCAAAATGTAAAAAAAATAAAATTCTATAAGAATATGGCCATTGGTTATCACTAGGGGGCGGATTTTCATGCATTTATTATTGGAAAATATGCGCCTAAAATATGCTTCAAAAAAAATCAAAATATGACCTAAAAATTAAAAAAATATGCACTTATATTTTTGTGCAGAAACATAAAATAATTAAGTATGGAATTCGAAATGTCCAAAAAAATACACAACACTGTTGGCAGCAGTTAGAGCTCTTTAAATTATACCAGGAATTAAACAATTTAAGTTCTAAAACTATTTTTAAAATAATTTTTCTTCTGAAAAAACGATGGACGATATATTAATTGTAATATCTTGGTATGAATACTTGTTTAAAGCCATAATCTTTAGAGCTTCTCTATTTTGATCGTGCTGTAAAGTAGCATCCAACCTTAATTTTTATCTCGTAATAACCAAGCAATTAAGCAATTAGTAAATGTATCCCTTATAGAGGGAAATAATATCTGATCACTTGGCTGACTCCAATTTATATATTTTGGGTCATTTGACGTGCTATTTGTAATGCAGAGAGAAGTCAATTGGTTACTTTATACATCCCATGGAATCTAGCATAAAGACAATTATCACTTAAGTGTCTCTATGTAATCTATAGTGTCTCTAAGTTATCCAAAATCACTAGTTTACGAAAGTCTCGTAGAAATAACTGTCTGGAGCGGTAACTGTGTATGTGAATCTTTCGATAACGAAATCTCTTATAAATCGAATTTGCAATTAAAACAAATATGAATGTTTTTCGATACATTTAATGAATTTTTGATACTTAAAAAAACTAAACTTTTTTGAAGAAAAATGTTTTGAAATGATAATTTGCAATTACTGTTAAAGAAATGAAGAACTTAATGCCAGTTTCTCGATGTCGAAAGAAGTTAGTTAGTAAATGTTATCTACTGCTATTTCTATAATAAATTCGACAAAAAAAATGTCGAAATAATGTATTGCCCATTAATGACAAAAAATTATATTTTTATTAAAAATTGGCATAATATGCATATAAATATGCATTTTGAAGTAAAATATAACAAAATATGCATTATCAATAAAATATGCAAAAATATGCACTAACAAATCGATGCCATTTTGCAGCAAAATGTGCGATTCGGATAGATAATTGGTCTACATTGTATTTGGACGTTCGAGAAAAAACATGCATTTGCATATAAATCCGCCCCCTAGTTATCACAAATAGCCGAAAATATATTTTTATTTTTCTGATTTACCAAGCCTCATATTCCATCTACATAAAAAAAAGTAAAAATACAACTTAAAGAAAACCTTGTACTATCCAGCTTAATAACAACTTTGAAACCAATTCTTCATAAAAAAAAAATTCTGAAATATTTTTTACATTTAAATAGTTGTCAATACCAAACCACTGAAGTTATTAATAAATGTTAAATATTTTTAAGTACAGCAACAACTATAGATTGAAACTAAATAACAATAAATCAAATATGCGAAAGTTTTTTTTTTATTTTGCGCCACTAAATTGTTGATTTCTCCCACAGTGCGGAGTTTCGAATTTTCTTTTTTAAAATATCAATATCATAAAAATAACTTGTAGGTCGCTATTCTGTTCCTATCAAAAAGTCTCAATTTGTTAGACAGTGTTATTATCGAATT
The DNA here is from genome assembly GCF_958450345.1 of Calliphora vicina. Lineage (NCBI taxonomy): Eukaryota > Metazoa > Arthropoda > Insecta > Diptera > Calliphoridae > Calliphora > Calliphora vicina. The sequence goes on along the minus strand of NC_088780.1, from coordinate 135,137,299 downwards.
ATGTAGTTCCAAAAAATATTGATCATACACATTGTAGTTTTACGCCTTTAGGGTACGTATGAGTAAATCTAGATAATATATTTGATATATATCACTCATACGTCATACATGAAACAGTTTTTATTAGGGTATTCAATTAATCGGGTTTCTGATTTAATCGGTTAATCGAGTAAATAATTAATCGAGGTTTTGATTTATTCGCTTAATAATCGGTTAATTTTAAATTATTCGATTAACCGAATAACTTCCATTTTAATTTTAAATTGAAAAGAAAGAATTTTGTGTACTTATATAATCATTTTGTTAATAAAAAGAACAAAAACATAAAAAACAAACAGAACATAACATTTCAACAAAACAATAAATAAACATGTGAGTTTTTTTTAGGATTTTAGGGAGATCTTCTGAAACAATTTTTAAAATTAAAAATTTTACAAATATTTTATTTTTATATGCGTTGGGGGAAAAATACTAAAAAAGGTGTTAATGAAAAGTTGAATAACTTTTACAATTTTCATCCGATGTGTATAATTGAAACCATGTTTTTTAAAGAACTAAATTTCCTTTATATATTGGTATAAGCAATGAAAAGCGACTAAAGCCAAAAAAGTTGATAAATTTTGTTTTTATTTTAGATATTCTTGGCAAAACCAAAACTTATAACTTACAAATTTATCCAGAAATGCACGTCATTTTAGAGCGTAATCAGTTTTCTATCCAAGCCAGTTAAAAAATTTAAAATCGGACAAAAACTAACTGCGCTACAAGTCGATAAGTCGGATTTGAGGGTGTTTCTGAAATTTTTAGACACAATTTGTAATGTACTCAGCAAGACATATAACCCACACTGGGTCGTTTTCCAAGCTTTTTTCCATCGTAGCAACGTGTAATATTTAAATTGGGAATTTAACATATTAACAACATTGAAGCTATTAAATTTTGTATTCCCAAAAATAACATTTAATGATAACATGATTACTTGTGATCATAATATTACGTCATTGAATGATCAGAACATGATCATACTATGTTTGAAATATAAATCCAATCATAATATGTTGCTCCTAGGTTATGTTTAGCACAACCATGTTTTTTCTCTGCGTGTGGAAATCTGACAAATTGGTATAATAATTACAAAGTTATTAGGCATTTATTTATTAATGTACATTAGAGTGACAATCAGTTGTATGGAAAAAATTTTTGTTAAAATTTTGAAGAGTGCCGGGTGGAATATTGTGACACTAGGCCTAAAAGTTAAGTGCTGAAAATTTGGGCCAAAACGGACAACGATTTCTGGACGCGCATCGAGGTCAAAGTTCAGATATATGCAAAATTTTACTGTTAATATGGAATAAATAGGTGAAACTCGATAACTTTCTGCATTGTTTTCTAGAAATGTGTAGATTTATTTATATTAATGAATATTACATTAAAACAAAATTTTGGAAATTAACCCTGTATCTCCTTTGGTTCAAAATGACCCAAAAACTGTATTATCGCTAAAATTAGAGAAAAATGCAAATTTTTTCAGTTTTTGAAAAAATTTTGCTACTAAATAAATACTTTTGCAATTGAATGCAAAAGAATCGAAATATGTACGTAATTATCGTTGTAATGAGATATAAATGACAAAATTTGATTAAAAAATTTTAAAGTTATTACAAATTCGCCAGACCATTAACGTGTTTCAGGCCACTTGAACAAAAAATTTAGGAAAAAAAATTATGATATTTCGAGAAAAATTAAAATAAAAGCTCATTTTTACTTAAGATATGTCCATATTTACTTGTATATGAGTTTTTGTCTTCGTAGGGTACCGTTAACCTATTTGGAGGGATGGCCAAAAAAAATATTTTTTTTTAACGGCTGTTTCAAAACTCCATTTTCAAATTTTTAAAAATTTTGTTAAACAAATTTCAGATTTTTTCGATCATCACATTGGGGTTTATTGAGATCAAAATAGGGAATAAAAATCTGAAAAAATTATGTCAATACCTCTTACAGTTTTTCCGTACCTGCGATTTAAATTTTGCGTTTTTCAAGAAAAATTAATTTTTTGTCCATATTTAGGCGAATGAGTCCAATTTCCTTACTGTTATAAATTTTAAGTAAAACCAATTCATAATATTATAGTCCTTGTAATTCTAAATATGTTCTGAAAGTTTTACTAAAATCGGAAAACGATAACCTTTGAATCGTGAAGGTCAAAAGTCAAATTTTTCAATATTTGGAATTTCTAATGAAAATATAGCGAAATGTTATATATTTTTGGGCCGATTTTCATGAAACTTGAGGAAAATATATAATGGTGTCTAGCATTTACAACAACAGTACAAAAATGGATTTTAACCTTTAAGAGTACTTGAGGTCAAAATTGTTGTGTTTTTCGTGATTTTAAAAGTTGAGGGTAATTTGGACCCCAAGTGCTGCTAAGGGTTAATTTCCATTTTTGTGCTGTTATTTTAAATTCTGGACTTTATGTTATATTTTCCTCAAGTTTCATGAAAATCGGAACAAAAATATATAACATTTCGCTATATTTTCATTAGAAATTCCAAATATTGAAAAATTTGACCTTTGACCTTCACGATTCAAAGGTTATCGTTTTCCGATTTTAGTAAAACTTTCAGAACATATTTAAAATTGCAAGGACTATAATATTATGAATAGGTTTTACTTAAAATTTATAACAGTATGGAAATTGGACTCATTCGCCTAAATATGGACAAAAAATTAGTTTTTCTTGAAAAACGCAAAATTTAAATCGCAGGTAGGGAAAAACTGTAAGAGTTATTGACATAATTTTTTCACTTTTTTATTCCCTATTTTGATCTCAATAAACTCCAATGTGATGATCGAAAAAATCTGAAATTTGTTTAACAAAATTTGAAAATGGAGTTTTGAAACAGCCGTTAAAAAAAATTATTTCTTTGGCCATCCCTCCGAATAGGTTAACGGTACCGTACGAAGACAAAAACTCATATACAAGTAAATATGGACATATTTTAAGTAAAAATGAGCTTTTATTTTAATTTTCCTCGAAATATCTTAATTTTTTTCCTAAATTTTTTGTTCAAGTGGCCTGAAACACGTTAATGGTCTGGCGAATTTGTAATAACTTTAAAATTTTTTAATCAAATTTTGTCATTTATATCTCATTACAACGATAATTACGTACATATTTCGATTCTTTTGCATTCAATTGCAAAAGTATTTATTTAGTAGCAAATTTTTTTAAAAAAACTGAAAAATTTGCATTTTTCTCTAATTTTGGCGATAATACAGTTTTTGGGTCATTTTGAACCAAAGGAGATACAGGGTTAATTTCCAAAAAAATTTTTTTAATGTAATATTCATTAATATAAATAAATCTACACATTTCTAGAAAACAGTGCAGAAAGTTAACGAGTTTCACCTATTTATTCCATATTAACAGTAAAATTTTGCATATATCTGAACTTTGACATCGATGCGCGTCCAGAAATCGTTGTCCGATTTGGCTCAAATTTTCAGCACTTAACATTTAGGCCTAGTGTCACAAAATTTTTTTCCATACAACTGATTGTCACTCTAATGTACATATAACACTTATTTTGAGTAAAATCTTTAAATATTTTAATATTGGTAATTTAACTTCTCAAAGAAGTTCATGTTTACATAAATAATAGCCGAGTTAAAAGTTTTTATTTCAGCACAATTTAATTATACAATTATTTTTACATGCCCCCATCATTAATTTGATGTAAATAAATAGGTAATTACTTCTTTTGAAATTTTTGTTAAAAACAAAAATAGAATTTGCTCATTATAGTTTATGTTATACGAACAGAAGTAATATGAACTAAGTATTACCTCTATTCCATTAATTTTTATTATAAATTTACATTCATGTTTTGTTTAAAGCCAGACAGATGTCGTCTTTTCAACAAACTTTAGTTTGTTTATATGTAATATGAAATACAACAAAACAAATGCATTCACCGAATAATACAAAAGCTACTTATGACCAGAGAAACCGTAATTGTGGAATTTCTCAATTTCAGAAAAATTCTTTGCATGTTTTTCTTTTAAGGGCATATTTATGCATATCTTCACATATTCAAACGCATATTTTTATGATTGACAATGTTTTCTAAATTTGCATTTTTTGAGCACGGTTTTTTATTCTCACTTAGTTATTGAACATTATAGTTTAAACAAACAAGGTTTTTTTTGTGTTTGCTTCGAAAATGTTTGTAAATTTTGTACCATCGAATCGTCATAAGCGGGAAATTTTGCTTTATTTCTTTAATTTGAAGCACGCCATAGCTTATGGTGAATGTGTTGCATTGGTGTCAATGTGCGCGAGATGTTTTGTGCCATTCAGAACTGCTGATTTTGATACGGAAGATACCCAGGCCAGCCAAAAAAAGTTTGAAGATCAAGAAATAGAGCTACTGCTCCTTGAAGATTGGTTGTAACACTCAACAAAAACTTGTAAAATCATTGGGAGGTACTCAAGCAACAATTTCAAAACGTTAGCGAGCAGCAGGGAAATTTGGTACCAAAGGTATTGCAGCTGAGAGACCTTGTTTTTTAGAGCATAATTTGAGAAGCATTTTTTGTTGGTTTTTAGTAGATATTTTATGCAAAAAAAAACACTTTAGTTTTTAGCATATTTCCGCTTTCCCTGATTATGGCAAAGTACTTCCTACACATAAGTATGAGTGATATAAGAACTCGTAACATCACTCATACGCTCAAAGAGTATGCGATGCAAAAAATAAGTAAGAATTCATAGTCGATCATGCCCGACTATATAATACCCTACACTGAGTAAATGAGCAAACAGTTTTTCTTATTAAATTTTATTAATTTTTTTTCGTTAGTGATTTTCGGAATTCGGCCTTATATGGGAGCTATGGTCAATTATGGACCGCTCGTGTGGATATTAGGTCGCGTGATTTCTTTCTATATGAAACATAATTTTGTTTTATTTTTATTTGTGACTTTCGGAAGTGGGTGTTGTATGGGAGCTATAATCGTGATTTAGTTTTATATAAAACTTATTCGTGGAGGAATTTATGACAAAAAAATCCTATTTCCAGAAGACATTTGTATGGGAACTACACAGAGAAAACAGATTCGTAGTAGCAACCGAATTTGTTGCCAATCGAATGATTCTACTAAATTTTAGAAGTGGTAATAAAAGTTTGGTTGCATTAACCGAAATTCTTCTTTATCCATTGATTTTCTGTCGCTATAACCGGCAACAAATTCGGTTGCTATTACGAATCTGTATTCTCTGTGTAGGGGATTCATTCTTGTGCAAAAAACCGACTCGGAAAATGATTTTGAGTTTATGGGTATACTTTAAGGTGGATGTTAGGCGAATACTTTTGTGCGTTACAAACATCAGCACAATGTTGTAGGATATCAAAACTAAATGAATCAAAATGTTATACATCATATGTATGAAAAACATTTCTACAGAAAGTTTTGCTATAAGAAGTCGACAGCAACATTGCCAACGACAACCAACCTTTAGCATGTTGCAAATAATGAAAGGCAAGCAAACATGAAGATGTTTTGCTGAAACCTACAAAATATGAGCTTAAAAAGTGTAGGCTGTTTGAGAGGTTCAATGCTGTAGAAAATACAGTATATTAAAATTTCTTTAGAAATCATTACAAACAAATTATTAAGTAGTTTTATGTGGAAGCAATAACTTAATAACCAGGAATTCACACAATTTTGTATGTATTTCAAATGGTCTCCTTAAGTGTAGTAGCAGGAACGTGCATTTAAACGATTACTTGCACAAGCTCATACAGGTCTTATTTCAGAAATTATAATTTCTAAAATGTTTATAAAACAAAAAAACCGAAGAACTACAAACACATGAATGGAGACTAGCAATTTCTCACATCACCATCGTGTTTTTTGAAATTTTGATATGTATTTCCATCAAAACCGTAAATTTCAATAAATCCTTTATATTTTCACCACAATCAACTCGGAGTACTTGGAAGAGTTTCTGCTGAGGAATCTGTTGACAAAATTTCCAACAGTTTCCAAATACCACCAACAACAACTTGCAACTAAAAAATACGTATGTGGTGCATTTCTCAGAACAAAATCTAAGAAATTTTTAATAAGACATTAGGAAAACAGGAGAATAACCATAATTTTTCTTTCACTAAAACACATTGTGAAATAAATTAATATTATTTTGATTAATGAACAAAAAATACCCAACAAAATTCTCTTAGCCGTTTTTATTTCAATTTGTTTATATTATAAAGGAGCCAATTTCAATTTAATATGAAAATGTCAATGCAAACTCACCTTTCGCAGTATATATGCCAGTCACCAGGTTGCACCAGCTTGGAAACTATGGGTATGGGAAATGCCGTCGCCAAGGCTATAATCCAAATGCCTGCTATAATGAATTTTGCATACCTAAAATAACACAAATGAAAAGGAGAGAAATTATTTATGTAACATTTGTTAAGCCTGGCATTAAAGTTTGTTTTAATAAATTACGACATTTTTTCTTTTGCTGCAAATAAAAAAAATAATAATTAAAAAAGTACAGTCAGCCCCAATCCCAACCAAAGTACATACATACATAATGAACATATTTCAGGTTTAGCATTAGTATAGAAATAACCCATTTAATAATGATAATAATAATACGGCCATTACCTTGTACTATTTTGATTTGTTTGATGGTCTCAAGGTCTAAAATTCATCTGGCAAAATTCGTTTCTAATAAACGCTTAATGAGGATTAAAAACGAATTAAATATTATAGCTATTATGCGGTGGGATCGATTTTAAATTGGCGAATTTTGAGGAAATAACGCTTTTGATCACACATTTGTTAAAACTACACAGGTCAACAATAGCGAATAAAGAAAAACTTTTGGTGCCAATATACCATTAGTGCCTTCTATTAGGTGTTGGCTTAATACTAGTTAGTAGTTTGGTCTACTCCTGTTTTTAAACATCTTTGAGAGGAGTTTCTACACCAAGAACTAACTAGTAAACCCGTAATTTTATTAAATTAATTTATGACTGATAAAGTCTTCTACCGGGAGTACATTTGTATGTGAAATAATGGATGAATTTCAGCCAAGCTTCGTTATTGGGCCGAAAAAAATGCATGCGCCAAATTTTATCGAAATATCTTCAAAATTGTGACCTGTACTTTGCACACAAGGTTTACATAAACTGATTCTGAGCCGATTGATATATTTTAAGTTGGGTGTTAGACTAATATTTTTGGGTATTACAAACATCTGCACAAACGCATAATACCCTCCCCACTATAATGGTGTAAAAAATATTTTTAATAGGAATTTTTCAACATTAATTTTTTTACATTTTTTTGGGAAATTTTGATAAATATTTTTTGGAAATATAAAGATATGTCCTTCCAATTTGTATAAATAAATTACATTGAACACTTTTGTGAAATTTTTTCCAATTTTCAAGACTACGTTTTGTTGTATAGGAAAAAAAATACAATTTGTATATTAACTGTACATATCAGGGCACACTTAAAAAGGTGACTGCATCACTACAACAATACAAAAACAACAGGTACTTTATTTTTGTTAAAAAGTAGGTGAACTGTCAAAGTTGCCTGCTTTTGGGTTTGTTGTATTTTTCGCCACAACAATCACAAGTGATTTGACAATTCAAACTGAATAAAAACAAGTAAGAAAGTATGGTCGGTCAAGCCCGACCATATAATACCCTACACTAAGTAAAAGAGCAAAAAAAAATTTTCTTTTAAAATTCCAATAATTTATATTTTTGAGTGATTTTCGGAAGTGGGGTTATATGGGGGCTATGACCAATTATGAACCGCTCATCATGAAATTAGGTCGTGTGATTTATGTCTATATTAAAGTTAACTATGTTGAATTTTGTGTGTTTACCAACATTTTTAAGTGATTTATGCACGTTAAAGTGATTTTCGGAAGCGGGTCTATATGCGAGCTATGACTAATTATGGACCGATCATAACAAAATTTGGTGACATGAATTTTGTGTATATAAAACTTATTTGGAGCGGAATTTGTGGAGATACATATATAAATTAAACATTTATGACCGATAAAGTCCAATTTCTGGAGGACATTTGTATGGGGGCTAGGTGAAATAGTGGACCGATTTCAGCCAGTTTCAATAGGCTTGGTCCTTGAGCCGAAAAAATAATATGTACCAAATTTGATCGAAATATCTTCAAAATTGCGACCTGTACTCTGCGCACAAAGTTTACATGGACAGCCAGCCAGCCAGCCAGCCGACCAGACGGACGGACGGACATCGCTTAATCGACTCAGAAAGTGATTCTTAGTCGATCGGTATACTTTAAGGTGGGTGTTAGACTAATATTTTTGGGCGTTACAAACATCTGCACAAACGCATAATACCCTCCCCACTATGGTGGTGTAGGGTATAAAAATAATCAGCTGTTTCATGGCTGTCACCTTTCTAAGTGTGCCCTGGTACATATATTACTCCCATGAACATTAATTCCTTTCAAAAAACCAATTGACTACAATTGTGATATAATTTTTTACATGCTAATTTTTAGTAAACATTTTTTTTCGCGAAAACCCAGATGATACGTAACAAGATATTTTTTCTTCAAAAACAATGCATAACAATATTATTAAACAAAACTTCAATTTTATATTACTGTGAAATATTTGCGTTCTGTAGTTTTGTGCTAACAATCATACAAAATAATTTTATTTCTGTAAACAAAAACAAGTAAGAAAATATGGTCGGTCAAGCCCGACCACATAATACCCTATACTAAGTTAATGAGCAAAAAAGTTTTCTTTTAAATATCAATAATTTATATTTTTGAGTGATTTTCGGAAGTAAGGTTTATATGGGAGCTATGATCAATTATGGACCGATCACCATGAAATTAGGTCGTGTGATTTATGTATATATGAAAGTAATTATGTTAAATTGTGTGTGTATATCAACATTTTTAAGAGATTTATGCACTTTAAAGTGATTTTCGGAAGCGGGTATAATTATGGACTGATCGTATCAAAATTTAGTGACATGAATTTTGTATATATAAAAATTATTTTAAGCGAAATCTGTGGAGACACATATATAAATTAAACATTTATGACCTATAATGTCCAATTTCGGAAGGACATTTGTATGGGGGCTAGGTGAAATAATGCACGGATTTCAGCCAGTTTCAATAGGCTTGGTCCTTGAGCCGAAAAAATTATATGCTCCAAATTTGATCGAAATAACTTCAAAATTGCGACCTGTACTTTGCGCACAAAGTTTACATGGACAGCCAGCCAGCGAGCCAGCCAGCCAGCCAGAAAGAAAGTCGACGCATTATACCCTCCCCATTATAGTGCTGTATGGTATATAGGGTATTCAATCGATTAACCGTTAATCGGTTAACCGATTAATTTTGGACGGTTAACTGTTCGAATAATTTAAAATTGCCGATTTTCAAATAACAAATAAACCGATTAATTTGTGTCGATTAACCGATTAACCGAAATTCCCTTTTTTTGTATTTATTTTTGTCTTTCAATTCAAATACAAATTTCATATTAAAATTAGATATTTTTTGAACATCCAATAAACATGATTAGTGAGTATGTATGTATAACAACAGACATATTTAATTTACATGTCTTTGAAACTTTGTTTGTATTTACATTTTTTGAAATGAGTCTTTTATCATAACTAAACGAAACTATTAAATTAATCAAAATCTAAAACAATCCAAAAGGAATATTCTTTATCATGCTTTTGATTTCTGAAACATATACAATCAGCGAGAGAGTTTTTTTCCAAGAAAAGTTTTATTAAATCTAAACGAAAAAATCGTTTAAATTATATTCTTTTTATAAAAGTTTATTTCAGAAGATCTCACTAAAACCCTAAAAAACTCACTCATCAATCATTTGCTGCAACAACTTCATAATTAAAAAAAAAGTCGTTTCGAGAAAAACGTCTTTGAATGTTTTATGACATTTTACTATTTCTTAAATAAATTTTCAACAAATCATGCGATTTCAGAAATATAAATAGTAGATGTTAATATCTTTCTAATCAGTATTTAACCTAAATTTTTACTTATCAAATATACACTCTCACACAGAACATAATTGACTTTTTTGAAAACTGATAAAACTAAATGAAAGATTATAGAACAGTGCATATTTGGTATTACTCAGTTCACAAAACACGGATTTTGAGTAATGATGTTGTTGCAGCAAATAGGCGATATGTGTACAAAAATGATCTCAAATACATTATTTGCTGTTTTTTATTTTTTTGTACACAAAATTCGTTGTTGTATTTTCAATTTAAAATGAAAATAGAAATTATTCGGTTAATCGAATAATTTTAAATTAACCGATTATTAACCGAATAAATCTAAACCTCGATTAATTATTTGCTCGATTAACCGATTAAACCAGAAACCCGATTAATTGAATACCCTAATGGTATAACAAGGTCATGACTTCTTATGTAGTTGAAATTGCTTTTTTCTACTTAACTTCTAGTTAAAATGCAAAATTTTTTATAAATCTAATTAAAGTTTAATTTAAATTTCTTTCTTTTTAAAAAAAAAATTTCAAATATTTGTTATAAAAACATTTCTTGGTGAAGAACAACAAACATATGAATATTAAAATAAAATTGCATATTAAATATTTACAACCGTATTCATAAAAAATTTTAAATTTACACAATGTTTTAAAGCTAAGTTTCCATACAAAATTTGATTTTAAAACGTTGTTTAAATTTAAAATTTGTTTATGAATACGGCCTTTAAAGTTTAATAAACAATATAAAGATATGTAAAATGTTGTATAAAACTAGTTTAAAGTAGGTAATAAAACTAAAACATAATTCTAAATTGGGAGTTAAGTTTTCTAATAGTAGTTTTAATATTATTAAGTTCTAGTTCAGTTCTAGTTCAGTTCTAGTTCAGTTCTAGTTCAGTTCTAGTTCAGTTTTAGTTCAGTTCTAGTTCAGTTCTAGTTCAGTTCTAGTTCAGTTCTAGTTCAGTTCTAGTTCAGTTCTAGTTCAGTTCTAGTTCAGTTCTAGTTCAGTTCTAGTTCAGTTCTAGTTCAGTTCTAGTTCAGTTCTAGTTCAGTTCTAGTTCAGTTCTAGTTCAGTTCTAGTTCAGTTCTAGTTCAGTTCTAGTTCAGTTCTAGTTCAGTTCTAGTTCAGTTCTAGTTCAGTTCTAGTTCAGTTCTAGTTCAGTTCTAGTTCAGTTCTAGTTCAGTTCTAGTTCAGTTCTAGTTCAGTTCTAGTTCAGTTCTAGTTCAGTTCTAGTTCAGTTCTAGTTCAGTTCTAGTTCAGTTCTAGTTCAGTTCTAGTTCAGTTCTAGTTCTAGTTCTAGTTCTAGTTCAGTTCTAGATCAGTTCTAGTTCAGTTCTAGTTCAGTTCCAGTTCTAGTTCTAGTTCAGTTCAGTTCATTTCTAGTTTAGTTTAGTTTAGTTTAGTTCTAGTTCAGTTCTAGTTCAGTTCTAGTTCAGTTCTAGTTCAATTCTAGTTCAGTTCTAGTTCATAAGGCGTGAAATTAAATATAAAAAATTCTAAGTAAGTCAATATGATGGATAATGGATAAAGTAAAGCATTGTTTTGTAATTTTACCACTCACTCATACACTCATATTTATACAAAAATAAACACTCAAATACATATTTACAAATATACACTTAGGCATTCACATTCGGATAAAATAAATGAAAATTTTATGGTTGGTTAACAAGTGAATAAAACCCACAAATTGAAGGCTAAAACCTACTTTAACGCCAGCATATATTTATTTACTAAAAGACAATACGATTTATTGGGGGAAAAGGCCGACAGTAGAACAATGACAACAGAAATTATTTAGTAAATATTTACCATACACTTTAGTTTTTATTTTCAATTCACTCACCGGCTGATATCGACATTAACTAATAAATAGAGCGCGTGTTTGTGGGTGAACCGTCCTATTGTTTGGTGTCACGAAATGTGTCTTGATTATTTCATCACACTGTCAATATTTGCTTTTTACAAATGTTGGTCAAATACAACAAATAACGTTAAACACAAAAATAAAAAACAAGATGAATGTGAGAAATCAACATAACACTAATTACACAATTTCAACAAAATACTCCTGCCACATACATAAGTATGAATGGTGACAAGGCCATTGTTTGAGCATTTGACAATGTGTGGGGTTCTTTATTTATTCAGTGTGAAGTATGGTGTTTGAAACTGTAAAAAACTCTGCTGAATCAAGGAAAATCTTGGGAAATTCATTTAAGCATCATTTAAACAAAATCTTTTTTTGGAAACCATCATTATTGAACTTCCGCATAGAAATATAAAATCATGATTACTTTTGAGAGTTTTTAGAATAATTGTGTGTCTGCAACTTCTATATATATGCAGCAAGTTAACATTTGCTGTTATTTGGTTCTTTATTTTACATTTTATGTGATTTAATACTTTAACTAAACACAATTTAAATTATTTTTATTTACACTTTATTCTATTGTAGTTTTATTTCAATCTTTTTTTCTATCCTTGAGTATCAAATCCCTAAACTTTTGTTGAATTGAATAGAAACTTGACAATTATAGCTTATTCTGCACTTCATCAAAATGGAATACAATTCCTAGAACATACGAATTTTAACAGGAATCAGATGTAAGCAAATAACTGGTTCTAATTTGATGTACCATAGCAATAATCATTGGAAATCTAGGTGAATATAAGATAAATTGGGTAAACTATTGATAGATACACATAAGCTATTTGGTAAATTTTACATTTTAGTAGAAGTGTAAAATGTACTCTTGAAGAATATTATGAATATTCAGTGATTTAGAACTAAACTAAATCTGAACTATATATATATATTTCAGCAGCAATCCGACAATTTGACATGCAGCCTGTCCTATCTTATCGTAGCGCACCAACAAGTTCGTACATGACCAAATCAAACAGATTTCACACTTCTTTTATCACACTTTAGTTGTTTGATTTAATTAAACTTGTAACAGTGATTCTCATACTTCCTAAAGTGTCATGATTCAGTGACTTTGTTGGCCGATTCTGTGTGTTAGTGTGAATTATATCATTTCATTTTATTTAAGTGTATAATAAAAAAGTTTTTTGATCTTTTCTTAACAACTTGACTACATGGAAGGAAGCATTGACAATTTTTCTTTACGCATACGACTGTATTCTTGCTCCTTTCAATATAACAATAGAACACCACTGTTTAATTTAAAGGGGATGATAATTGATAGAAACTCAAATAAATACAATACTTTGGGAAAAGCAACGTCACAACTTAAAATCAACAAATTAAAGTTGTCTTTGAAACTGAACTTTGTAAAGCTTTGTGAGAAAAACTGTGCAGAAACAAAATATATACTTTTAAATATTTTATTTAAATGTGTGAATAATAATGCTGCGGTCCTTAGAGTCGTCATGGTTGAAGGTTCAATTAAAATAAAATGGAAATTACAAAAATGTAAATATAAATTTAATGGTAAATTTACTTTATAATAAACAAGGTAAATAGAAAATTCATGGTCATTTATTTTTACTAAAACCAAGTTACAGTAGGAGTTTAATAACAATAAAATCGCAAGCAATTAGAACTGAACTAGAACTGAACTAGAACTGAACTAGAACTGAACTAGAACTGAACTAGAACTGAACTAGAACTGAACTAGAACTGAACTAGAACTGAACTAGAACTGAACTAGAACTGAACTAGAACTGAACTAGAACTGAACTAGAACTGAACTAGAACTGAACTAGAACTGAACTAGAACTGAACTAGAACTGAACTAGAACTGAACTAGAACTGAACTAGAACTGAACTAGAACTGAACTAGAACTGAACTAGAACTGAACTAGAACTGAACTAGAACTGAACTAGAACTGAACTAGAACTGAACTAGAACTGAACTAGAACTGAACTAGAACTGAACTAGAACTGAACTAGAACTGAACTAGAACTGAACTAGAACTGAACTAGAACTGAACTAGAACTGAACTAGAACTGAACTAGAACTGAACTAGAACTGAACTAGAACTGAACTAGAACTGAACTAGAACTGAACTAGAACTGAACTAGAACTGAACTAGAACTGAACTAGAACTGAACTAGAACTGAACTAGAACTGAACTAGAACTGAACTAGAACTGAACTAGAACTGAACTAGAACTGAACTAGAACTGAACTAGAACTGAACTAGAACTGAACTAGAACTGAACTAGAACTGAACTAGAACTGAACTAGAACTGAACTAGAACTGAACTAGAACTGAACTAGAACTGAACTAGAACTGAACTAGAACTGAACTAGAACTGAACTAGAACTGAACTAGAACTGAACTAGAACTAGAACTGAACTAGAACTGAACTAGAACTGAACTAGAACTGAACTAGAACTGAACTAGAACTGAACTAGAACTGAACTAGAACTGAACTAGAACTGAACTAGAACTGAACTAGAACTGAACTAGAACTGAACTAGAACTGAACTATTATATTAACACTGTGGTAAGTATTCGGAACTTGAATATCAAGTCGCCACTACAGCCTATATAACAACAACCAATGTAATACACATTGTTTTCTGAAATAAAAATATTATTGACTGAAAAACCACTTGGATTTATTTTATTACATCTTTTTAAATGGAGTATATAGAAACACATTTAAACAAGCAAAAACCATTCACTTACCTTTTTGTTATGCGCGGTCGCAGTGGCCACATTATCGCAATGTAACGATCTATTGATATGGCCACCAACGTATAGGCGCTCACCAGTACCGACACAGCTTGTGAATAGTTGACTAGATGACACAGCGCAATGCCAAATGGCCAATAGCCCAAAATGAATATGGATATAAACGATGAGGGAACACAAAATAAAGACATCAATATATCACCCACAGCTAAATTGGCAATAAAATAATTTGTAACTGTGCGCATGCGTGGCGTTGACTGGACGATGTAGCAGACAGTGCCGTTGCCCAAAAGAGCAAACACAAAAATTGGAATGTACAACAAGTAGACGGCGGTCTTAAAGTAAACACTTGATAAAGCCTCATCTTCATCTCCAACACCACCACCACCACCACTGCCATCATCACCATTCGCTAGGGAGGAATTTAAAGCACTTAATGTTTGTGATTCACCATCGCAGGAAAATGCCGAATATATCGTTTCATTGTTCATCAAGGATTTCTTGATGTAGTCGTGAAACGTTTCTTCCGTCTGCTGTTGTATTTGGTGGGTTACTGATGATATTGTGGTGGTGGTAACACTGGCCAGAGAGGCCAACAAATGTAGGGCAGGCGATGATGATGAAGGTGAGGTGCTCGATATTAGTTGTGAAGCTGGCGAGGAAGTATCGTTGTTCAAATATTCGCTATAATCCTCATATTGATTGGCAACACCCACACTGTGTTGGCTATCGATGATGCTGTTGTCGCTGCTGCTGCCGCTGCCGCTGCTAAAAACATCCACGAGCAATTGCTGTTGAGGTTGTATAAAATATAAATTATCACTAATGCTGCCACCAGAACTACTGCTACCCACAGCCACAACTCCACCCCCACCCTCGCCAGTATCTCCGGGGTTTATGATGAAACTGTTATTATATTTGTTGCTAAGACTCTCAATTAATGTTGCTGCAGTAGTGTTTATGGCTTCTTCATTGTAGTAGATATTGTTGTTGGAGTTGCCATGCATTTTGTTTGTACTCTTGGCCACCGTATTCAAATGAGGCAATATGCTGCGTGCCGCATATTCACGCAAGAAATACTCCATATTAATATTCGTACGGCAGCACACAGCTGTACTTTAAAACACCCACAATTACACCTTCTGTTGGACCTCTTGCAATGTTGTACAATTGTATTGGCGTGTTTCCTTTTCGCTCTGGTCGTGTTCGAGACCGTTAATAATTAACTCAAGAGCACTTAGTTGCGTTGCTCTTGTATTTCAAACGGTTGCTATAGATAATGCTGTAGTTGTAGTTATTTTCATTGTAGTTTTTCAAATTAAATTCATGTTAAATTCTTTTTAATTACGAATCTACTTTTGAATTTTCATATGGACATACATACGTATATACTTCACGCAGAGCACTTGTTTTACATTAAATTGGTCACTATTATGTTTATTTAACTACTTTTTTGTGAGAGTTTTCAATTTGTTTTATTGGGAATGTTCATCAAATCTATTGCAACAGAAAACATTAATTTATACTACACCATTTACAATAATAATTTATTAAATGCTTGAAAATTTAAAAGAAGTCGATTGTAATTGTCATGAAATATGGGCTGAGAAATTAGGTAATTTTTTTAAAGGATAATTCATGAAGTTTCCAAAGGATTATAAACGGATTTCCAATTGTCCACTACTTAAGGATTAATTGGTACAAAATTTGTGTAAAAACTGTAGAGAATCTCAACTTTAAGAAATATTTAATTTGCAATTAAAATTTATACTGAATTTTCAATTCTGTTTATTCGTACAAAAAGTCGATTTGGTTATGAAATATGAGGCAGGTTAATTTCCCGAAAAACACAGATTAGCTAATTTACAAAAAGTTGAAATGCAAAAAATGCACATTTTATAAAATTTAACTGACTTTACTATTGCTACAATATGAATAAAATTATAAATTTTAAAGGTAATTGGTGTAGTATACATGGTAGATAAAAAACACCATGACGTTTGAAGTGTTTGCTTTGAAAAAAAAAAACAAATACTATTCATATGAAGGGAGCGTAAATAGAAATTGTTTGAAGTATTTAATTTTTTTATATCAACGAAAATTGTATTTTAATTTTCGATCCCTGCTCGTCAATTCAATATGCCTTCTCTTGTTGCAAACAATGTTAAACTTTTCGTGGTTTGTTTGCCAAACAAGAAGCAGGTGATTGGGGAGATCTGTGTAGTGTTTGAAATCAATGTTGAAGTGGTCGATGCTTAATCCTCTTTCAGTTTTATAATTGAATTTTAATTTTTTCCATCTCTTAGTATTTTATATCGCTTCGTATTTTTGTTAAAGACTAAGTCAATTTTTTTTAATTACGCGTATGTGTATGTTGTAATTCCAGGAATTTGTATTATATGTCTGCTGTTGTCACGAGATTTTGAAGATTTTTTTCCACTAACTTCAGTTGTGCTGAAAGTAGACGAACAATAAGAAAAACATCAATAATAATTTAAATAAATTAGGTCATATAACGTATTTTTTATAGAGCATATAAAAGTTTATTGTTTGCCTGAATTACTTCAGTTTTTTGTGAAGTTTTTAATTAATTTGTATAATGAACTTTCAAGTGTTTCTTGTTCATATTTTAACTTGAATATTGGAGGAGAAAAAAAAAAACACTGTGACCGAAAACACTGCTGCTTTATATAATAAGCGGTGGCTAACGATATATATCATAATTTCTTTGATATTTTCGAAATTGCCCAACACTAAACATCTTTATCATTACCATAGTACATAAAAAAATACTAATTACACGCCCCTGTCTTTGCATAATATAACAAATTCATCTAAAAGCTTTAACGTATGTTTTTCTTTTTCATGAGTTTCAATGAAAAACAAACGAAATAAATCTTTAAAAACTACCCCAAAAGTAAAGCATACTATTAGGCTTTGAAAAAACGACAAACATTTTAGGTGTGTGTCATTCATTCACTCACTTGTTCATTTAAGTTACTTGTGATTTTCCACATTTTATTTTTTCGTGGAATTGGTTCATGCTCAACCAACTTACTTTACCATGAATTAAAATAAAAAAAAGGTAATTAAAAAAAAATTATTTAATTTTTTGTTGCCTTAAAATTAATTCGTTTAAACAAATATTAACTTTAAAGCATTAGAACTGCTTTTGTACTTGTAATGTTTCTTTAGTAAAGTTTTATCACCGCCGAGTAATTAAGTGTTAAAATGAATAAAATCTTTTTAATGCTTTTTTTTTAAGATTAAAAGTGATTAAAGCGAATAAAAAACAAAAAGAACTTTATGGTAAAGGGTAATTAAAAGAGCTGGTTTTGTTAGAGGATAATTTATTCCAGAGGTGCTTGGGAGAAGTGCTGTCATTATTAAATGATGGACTTTTAAGTTGGATTTTAGTGACATTATCATCATAATTATTTTCAAATAATAAAAAAGTAAGCAATGTTAAACAATATTGAAAAGCAAATAATAGAATAATGGTCCCAAATCTACATAAACATGCTAATGACATATCATAACTAATTAAAATACTTTGTAATGACTGCTACATACCATCCGCATTATATAGGAGTATTTATCATGTCCTTTGGCATAATTGGTTGGGGTATTATTAAGGCAGCCGATGTCGTACTTCAAATAGTAATAGTTTACTTGTGCAAGTCTTTAGTTCATGAAGAGAGAAGACGAATAAGAGGAAAATTTGTCCAATTTACTCTCATCTACAAACTCAAGACTGACGACATTAAACTTGACGAGCGTGAACCAGCACTATATTCGAGTGTACGATATGACATTTCAAATCCCTCAGTGCTGCCTGACTATCTACATAAATTGACACTACAGACCCCTCTGTGACGTCTGCCCTTATCAACAATGTAAGAATCAATAATATATGTATGTATATTAGAGTGTCCCTTAGAATTAAATTTTTTGAAATATTGAAACGGTACCCGCTGAAAACTTTCGTAATGACCTAATGACCTAGCTTTTTCTAAGAAGGGCCACCCGTGCCGACTTTCGATTTAGTTTTGAGGTGCATTTACAAGGGGAAAATGCATTTTTTTGAGTTTTTTTTTAACAAAATTTTGCTATTAAGTAATTACTTTTAAAATAATCGAAATGTGTACGTAATTGTTGTTCTAATGAGATATAAAAATTGGTTACTTATTAAAAAATCGTCAAGCCATTAACGTGCCTCATGCATATGAGTTTTTATTTTCATAAGATACAGTTAACCTATTCGCAGGTATAACCAAAAAAAAATATTTTTTTAACGGCAGTTTCTGTGCCCGAAATATATATTTTTGGGCCGATTTTGATGAAACTTTAGAAAAATATAACATGAAGTCTAGTATTTACAATAACAGTACATAAATGGAACTTAACCCTTAAGAGCACTTGGGGTCAAAATGACTGTGTTTTTTAAAGTTCAGGGTCATTTGGACCCCAAGTGCTCTTAAGGGTTAATTTCAATTTTTGTACTGTTATTGTAAATACTAGACTTCATGTTATAGCTTTCTTAAGTTTCATCAAAATCGTTCCAAGAATATATAAAATTTCGCTATCTTTCCGTTAGAAATTCCAAATATTGAAAAATTTTACCTTTGACCTTCACGATTTAAGGGTTAACTTTTTCCGATTTTAGAAAAACATTCTGAATTGGTTTTACTTAAAAATCATAACAGTAAGGAATTTCGGCTCATTCGCCTAAATATGGCCAAAAAATTTGTGTTTCTCGAAAATCGCAAAATTTAAATCGCAGGTACGGAAAAACTATAAGAGGTATTGACATACGTTTTCACATTTTAATTCCCTATTATGTTGCAAATAAATCCAAATGTGATGATCAAAAAATTCTGAAATTAGTTTAACAAAATTTTTAAAAATTTGAAATTGGATTTTTAAAACTGCCGTTAAAAAAATATTTTTTTTTGGTTATACCTGCGAATAGGTTAACTGTATCCTATGAAGATAAAAACTCATATACAAGTAAATATGGATATATTTTAAGTAAGAATAAACTTTTGTTTTAATATTTCTCAAAATATGTTAATTTTGTTCCTACATTTCATGTTCTAGTGGCCTGAGACACATTAATGGCCTGGCGATTTTTTTAATAACTTTAACATTTTTTAACCAATTTTTATCTTTTATATCTCATTAGAACGACAATTGCGTATACATTTCTATTCTTTTAAATTAAATTGGAAAAGTAATTTTTTAATGGCAAAATTTTTACAAAAACTGAAAAAAATGCATTGTTCCCCTTGTAAATGCATCTCAAAACTTCAGAGGGCTTGCGGCACGTCTTAACCCCAACCGATTTACGTAAAATTTCTTCAGGATGATTTTTTTTACTAATGTTCACCAAACTGGGGGGTGAGAATGGCCAAAATCCAACATTCGTTTATTAAGGGCCACCCTACTGTACATATGTGCATATGTTTGTCTGTGTAAAACACGCAACCAACAAACAAAATCAATAAGATCAATTTGGATTACTTATTATTGCCCTATTAGGTAAATCGGTTCATAATAAAAGAAACGTTATGGATGAAATGTGATTTAAAATCGAACAAATTAGATGTTTTTATTGAAAAAACAGTTTATTGTAGCTAGGATTTTTTTGTTGTTATGTGCATATGAGTATTATACATAATATGTAAGGAAAAAAAACATGTTGTTTTAGTTTTGATAGTTTTTTATACACATACAAAATCTATTTGGTATGACATTCTCATTTTGATTTAAAAACCTTTAAGAATACCAACTAAATACAATACATAATTAATTCTATTTTGAAAATAACAATTTCGAGTAATGCCTGCAAGAATAGCTAGACATAGACAATGTTAAACAAGCGTATCTGAATTAATAGACCAGCTAAAAACCCAAAAAATATCAACCAAAAACGTAATTACCACAAAACCCATAGTAAAACTAAACAAGTAAATAGCCATTTAGGTAATGTAATAGTGTTCAACTTTAATTGTTAATATATCCAAAGGATTTACCGAAGTAGCACCCTAATAAAAACAAAATGAAATAGCCAATTAAGTTTTACACATTTGACCAAAATAATTTCTTTGGCCACTCTCACCACTCAACCCTCTTGCAAAGAAACCTAAATAAAATAAAAGTAACTAACTAAATTTTACTAGTATTTTCATTAGCATTTTGGCCACACGTCATAAATTTATGATGATCCTTATAAAATTATTACAGTTATCTTTGTCCAGTATTTATTTTATTTTGCTGCAAAAGTAAGAATGGCCCACACTGTGGACTGTAAGCAAAAGTGTAAGTGTGGTGTGATTGTAGTATTACTTTGGTTGCCACAAGGTGGCATGT
Source organism: Calliphora vicina (assembly GCF_958450345.1). Taxonomy (NCBI): domain Eukaryota; kingdom Metazoa; phylum Arthropoda; class Insecta; order Diptera; family Calliphoridae; genus Calliphora; species Calliphora vicina. Next base: position 135,116,157 of record NC_088780.1, on the reverse strand, counting down.
GTGACAATCTAATTATAATTTAATAAAAAATCCTTCTTAAACTGGGGGCTATGATGCATTAAGACCTGTCTTTATTTTATTTGGTTTATTTTTTGGTCGGTGTCTTTCTTTTTATGCCACTTATGCACACATTTACTTCACTTAAGACTGTTTACCTTAATAAGCAAATCAATACTGTTATATTTACACTTGCCCAACATTGGACTGACAAATATCTCTACTTTTGGCATTACCTATATTGGATGTATGACTTAAAAATGTGAGATTTAAAATAGATGTAGATTTTTTTTGTTTTTATTAACTTATATGTCATTTTGAAGGGTACATATCTGTCATTTATTCTCACTTAGTTATTGAAAATTATAGCTTTTTTTTTGCTTTGAAAATGTCGAATTTTGTGTCAAAATCCGTCATAAATGTGAAATAAAAGACGCTAAAGCACACCGATTGCTCACCAAAACTTATGGTGAATGTGTTCCTTGGGTTTCACCGTGCGCGAGATGGTTTGTGCGGTTCAGAAGTGATGATTTTGATACGAAAAACAAAGATCACCCAGTCCAGCCAAAAATTACTCCTTTGTGTCAACAGCAGAACTGCTTTACGCACGTCAACAGCAACATACCTGGGTATGTTCATACGTTTTGTATGGTGAATGGCATGCCGTTAGCATAAAAATGCTAATATCTAACTCGTTTGTTGGAATTTCTGTATTATTTTTTTTTTATTTTCTTAGAAATAGAAAAAAGGTTCAAAAATTTTATGATAACCAGTTTTACCCTTACACTTAGTCATTGTTTTTTGAAAAAAGTGGTTGTGTAGGTATGTCAAAAAATGTTTTTTATTGACTTTTGCAAAGATAAAAATTTTTAAAATTAAAATGAATTTTTTATTTATTAATATTTCCGTTAGAATTGGAAAAATTAAACCAAATTTTGAAATTTATAATCAGGAATTCCGCAATTCCCAAAAGAGTTTTGAAAAATCCCAAAAATGTGATTTTTAGTTATTTTGCTATAATATCCACATCAAAAGCAGGGTTATCGGAACCCTTAAAAAAATAATTAAGAACATATTTGGCCATCTAAAATAGGTTACTTTATTTTGATATCGACTACGCGATTTGAGAATTTTTACCCTAAATTTGAATTTTACATAAAAAATATGCGTCATTTGAATGGACCTGGTCCCCTCTGTATAAATAATTTTTAAATTTATTTTCATTTAAAATCTTTAGTGTAAAGTTAGTTTTTCAAAAAGTATAAATTCCTAATACATTTTCTTTGACATTTTTTAGATAACTTAAAAATAAAAAAAAGTTATTTTTTCCCAAAAACTAGCGAAAAATCGCCTTTTTAAATTTTTGTAAATTCAAATACATATAACTTTGGAGTCAGTCACGATTTTTAAATAACTCTTTTTTTTGTTTGACATATACGTTTGTTGTAAGTCCAATAAAAGAAAAATGGAGAAAATCGGGATATATTTGGTCCCGCTGTTATCAAAAATGTGGAGTAGGAAAAAATACTATACTTTTAAATTTTATCATTATATTTGCATGCGTTTTACTATGGATACCCAGGTATGTATGCTGCTGACGTAAGGGTGCAACTTTGTAAATGGGCTTTATCTTCCAAAGGGCCTATCCTAACCAAACTTAGGAAAATTGCGGAAAACAGTTTTGGCTAGGATATCAAGAAATTTCAAGTCGATTCGAATATCTACTTCAGAGATACAGCATATTTAAAATGCAAAACATACCCAGGTATGTTGCAGTTGACATAAATGTTAAGATTGATATCAAACTCTACAAGAACTTGCTAAATCATTGATAGCTACTCAAGCAGCAATTTCACAACGTTTGCAAGCAGTAAATCATGCTTGCAAATGAGAAATTGGGTACCATACGGGAAATTTTTTTTAAAAAAAGTATGTTTAGCACATGTTATCCAAAAACGGTCCTTTAAGAGAACACATTTTAAACATTTTTTAATTTTGAATAAAAATTAAAAATTTTTTCAATTTGAAAATCAAATACACAATTTTCAAAAAAAGACAAATTTTAGAAAACAATGCTAAATATCAAAAATATTCACCCAAAACGAATTTCAATTACATGAAAATTGTTCGATTTAATATGATGGTCATTTTTAAGAATTTCCCTTAAAATTTTGAAATGGAGAAATTTCTGAAAAAGTTTGTTTTGTCACATCATCTCCAACAGTAATTCTTTAAAAGACTAAATTTTCCTCAAATAGCTTAATATATAAAATTGATTTGTAAGTAGGTCTTTAATAAAAATTTAAAATTTTGAATGAACATTTAAAATTTTGTTGACTTTTTTTTTAAATTTGAAACTAAAATTGATTAATTTTAAAAAATTTCCCTCAAAATGTTTCAATACCAAAATTTTTTAAAACTTGGTTTTGGCACAAATGCTAACGTTTTCCCAACAATTGCCTAATATAAAAAATATTTGGGAATTTTTAACAATTTTTTTTTTCAAAAGAAAAAAGTTGATTTTGGCACTTTATCCAAAAATAAAAAAAATACTTTTTGAAAATTTCAAGATTTTCTATAATAGTTTAGCCATAAAAATCTTGAAAATAAAATTCATAATTTTTTTTATAAATAAGATTTTCAAAGTTTCAAACTACTATATTTTATTAAATATACTATAAAATTTATAAAACTGGAGAATTTCATCCACTGTCTTGGCTGCCTGATTCCGCATAGTCGTGAACTCTTTTATAGACAAAATTATTTAATAATACCCCATATACACGCAGACAAAAAAATATAGTTGTACAATATACATGTTTACAATAATAATTTCAAAATTTTTACATGTTTTTAACAATATTTTGGTCGCCATGATTATATATATGATTGCGGTAACTACAATATGTTTAAGTTACCGTTCATAGGCTGTAGAAATCATATATATGATTGAAGTAATTATGTATATGTTTATGGCAATCATTTTTATGATGTAATATTTCACCATAAAGTGTTGTTCCAGGAATATAGTTATCATATACTGAGAAACATATTGTTACGTTTTAACCTTTTCAAAACGCTGGTTTATTTCCTTTAAATAAACCGGATACTTTTGATTGCAAATAAAAGCCGTTTTGTAGTTTGAAAATGGTAACAACTCTTTATTTATTCAAATGTACAACAACAACAGAATAAATAGTCACTCAATGTTTTTTTTATACACGTTTGTAAATTCGCAGAAATACAGACACAATTTATAATGTACACGAATTTACTTGAAAAACACAACACACTTTAAGGCACTCAGTTGATGTTTATTCGAAAAGCGTCTCTGATAAACTCACTCACGACTGCAACCTCTGCCACTATTTATAACACTGCCATCTGCACTCCAGATTGTTCTTTAACTGTCAAAATTCGAATATTATAGATCTTACTAATACATACGCCATTTGTGGTGTACTTTCTACAATGTTCTTTAACTGAATATTCGAATTCGAATACAGCGTTGCCAACTTACGATCAAATCAACTGAAAGCTTTTATTTAATAATGCCCACAGATATGTTACAGTTTGCTATTACAGCACTGTTATTTGAAAGCATTATGCTACTTTTAAATCAGCCCTTAAAATCGTTATATTTGAATTCAAGTACAATTTCGTAACAATATATTTATTTACTACAATCATATATTACATGTGAGTTACATTATGATTACCGCTGAGTCACATTATGGTTACCGCAAACATATAAATAATTAAATAATTTTCATAAAAATTGGAAAACTGTAAGCATGCGGATCAAATAACTATTGATAACCACAAATAAATTGGGGCCATCCTAATGTACCTACTGGCTTTTAAGCTGTTTTATACTTAAAGCTTTATTTATTTAATATGGATAAAGGAAATTGTTTCCTTTAATGTTATTTTCCCCTCTTTTTTTCTGACATTAAATAAATGTCGTAGACAGACAACACCAATAAGGACATGACAATCTAAGATGGAAGTAAAATTGTAAAAGAAATTATAGATTAAGATGTTGGTAATAAGAAATATTTATATGCAACGTTTACACGTGGTAAGGCCAGCACATAAGGGAAGTTTTAATGGCAGCATATATTTCAATGCCCAGATAACTTTTTGGTTTCCATAGTAGTTCATATGTCCTGTCTGGAATGACTACTAATGTTTTATGTTGGTTTATATTGTAAGAGTTTATCGTTATTATGCTTATGTTCTTTACAAACAGTTTAATGAAACTATTTGAAGTATATTTGTTTTTCTGTACATTCCCTTTTTGCAGAATAGAGCATTATTCTCTACTCAGTTTTCCATAATTTTTATTTCCTAATAAAAACAGCGTCCATTTGAGTTACATTTCTGATTATAATAATTTTTTATCTCAAACCAATCTTTTTGTTTGTGTGAATGATTATAGAAATTATAAACATTCTTATACAAAATCTATCTAACCTTTTTTAAAAACTCTTTTTTATAATGCCTTTTCTTTTTGATCCTTTTCAATGCACAAGTAGATCAATTTTAATACCCTTTTAATAAATATTTATGCAAAGAGAAAACCATAATCATATTAAAAATTTATGAATGTCAGGACAACCATATTTTCTTTTTTCTACGTATTGCTAGGTTTTCTTTTAACATATTTTCCTGGAAAGCAAGGAAAAGTAATTTTAAAACAAGGAAAGCTAAAATTTAAACACTTGAAAACTCCAAAGAAACCTACCAAAAGGTTTTTTGCTGCAAAAAGTCATAAAGAGAAGTTAATTAAGTTGTATGTATTGATGTTTTTAAACTTCCTGGTAATTTAGCTAGCTTTTTTTTAAATTTAAAAAAAAGATAAACTTCAGCTTTCTTAAGGAATTAATTAACATATAACAAACCTTTATATCTTAATAACACACAATTGGTCAATTCACAAGGTGTCCTATCATGTCATATTGTCATAATATCCTAATATTTTACAATGGCTTGAAAATGTTGTTATTACCTTTCGAGCATAAAATGTCCTTAAATAAAACTACTCTGTGTTATCATAACCAACCAGCAGAGACCTGCGCCGAATGCCTAAGAGTCGTGAAATATTAGGACATTATGACAATATGACATGATGGGAGACCTTGTGAATTGACCAAATAAATACTAATAAATATGACTTGTCTATGTGTTTTATAAAGTAGAAACGTGCCGGCATTTGTTCTTAAATCTTAAGAATTTTCTTAGAATTTGGTAACTATATTATTATATTTAATAGTAAATGTGTATATTCTGCATTATAATCTACTTATTAAATTAAAAATTTATTTTCACTTTGTTAATATATTTTCAATTTTCTTCCTTTACCAATATGAATTATGTATGTGTAAATAATATAAAGACGTATGAGTAATAAAGAATATACTAGTTTGTATGTAAGTATATTAAATACATTAATCATATGCCTGCAAGCTTTTTATATTGATTCTACAAAATATTTCATTAACCCTCTAACCCGCAAGAGTGCCACAAGGCATGCATTACAAAACACCAATTATCTCAAAAAGTTAATTTTTTTTTAATTTAACGGTGACTTTAGTTACAGATTTGTTAACATTTCCCTTGAAGGTCGAAATCCATTCTGTCTTTTAGTTTTTGTTCTGTCAGCTGTTTTGTGAGTGAGTGATGTCATAATTTTAGCACGTAAAATTTTGTGCGTTATTTTTTCAAAGTTATACTATCTTTTAGTAGCCCGATATATTCGAAATATTTTTTATTAGTTCTTTTTCATTAGTTTTTCTAAAAAATCGTATCATAATTATTGTTTTTTACACCTAAACCGGCAACAATGCCCTGAGGCACTCTTCACCTATTTGCACCTGGTTCCTAAACATAATTTGCAAATTAGTTTCTGACTGTTCTGAGTTTATTGAGTCATAATTACTCTAAAAAAAATTATTCGACAACTTTTTTTTAGCTTTTTAAAGTTTGCTGGTTATAGGGTCAAATTAATGAAATCTGATTTTAATGATCTTTTTGTTTCATATGCACCCAGAGAAAAAACAACTTAAAATCTATAAAAACCATATTGAATCAACTCTAGTAATGTTGTAATTTTTTATTTCAATATGGAAAAATATTGATTTAAAGTTGAAAATTACATTCTGCTACAAAATGACACTTTTTGTCAGAACTTGAAAAGCCATCTAATGGAGGTTGTAGGCCTAGATGAGGACATACTAAAACCGTTTTCAAAGATTTTGAAACACCCTCAAAATTTTGAGTTATTTTGAAAAAACTGTTTTAGGGTAGGCCGTTGTGCTTTAGTACCTCTAACTCACACATTTTTATACCGATTTCAAAATCTTAAAGAATTATGGATAGGCAAAGAATTGAGTTTTCATAAAATGTATGCATAAAATGTATATTATAAGAAATTGTGTATGTTTTGATAAAAAGTTTCACTTTATTTGTTATTTTTTTTTTCATAATTTTTCATATTCAACAATAGTTATTTTAATTTTTTTCTATAGAAGCCTATTTTTATTTGCACAATGTTTTAAACACAATTTTATATAGACAAAAATGAGACATTACTTGTTAAAATCGGTTTATATTTCCAAAAGTTATTCAACTTTTTCGAAAAAAGTATGAAAAAAATTTACCTTGTTAATTCAAAATTTTACAAATATTTTTTTTATATTTTTTTGTTTATTCATATGCGCTGGGGGATAAAATACTAAAAAAATGTGTTAATGAAAAGTTGAATAACTTTTACAATTTTCATCCGATTTGAATAACTAAAACCATGTTTTGTTAACAACTTAATTTCCTTTATTCATTGGTATAAATTTTAATAAGCCTTCATATCAAAATAAGCAACGAAAAGCGACCAAAATCAAAAAAGTTAAGAAATTTTGTTTTTCTTTTAGATATTCTTAACATAAACAATGCTTACTGCTTAAAACTGTATCAAAGTGTACACGTCATTTTAAAGCGTAATTAGTTGTCTTTCCAAAACCGTTTAAGAATTTAAAATCGGATAAAACCTGACTGAGTTACAGGTCGATAAGTTGACAAACATCACTGAAAATAATTTTTTATTTGAGGGTGTTTTAGAAATTTTTAGACACAATTCGTAATGTACTCAGCTAGACCTATAACCCACGCTGGGTCGTTTTCCAAGTTTTTTTCCATTGTAGCACCTTGTTATTGATTTATCGTATTTCAATATAATTTTTCTAACTATTATTATCTATTAAAAAGAACATTATTGAATTAATATGACGCTTTCTTATTTTTAAGTTGATGGTTTTCCCTGAGTGTGAGTATCTAAGTATCAGTTAAGATTATTTACAATTATTGTAGTTTAGTGAAGCTGAATCAGACAGAGTTAAACTTGTTCAAATATGGTTTAATAAATTAGCAAAGTTTAATAAATTATGTTTAAATTATTGCTTCATGACATTTTGATAATTAAGTTTCGAAAAGCATGAATGGAAGCATCCTTTTTTTTGTAAACATTCATTGATGTAAATTTCGGTATTTATAGAGCCCTTTGTGGCAAATGTTTGGCTTCTTTTGCCACAACTGCATATTGCTTGCCTTGCCAAGAACATTTTGGGAACATTTTCTGCTTTTGGGTCCTAAACTTATCTACAACATTCCCTGCGAAAAATTTTTCATACGTACGTTTCATCATCCATTATGCAGCAGATATATTTTTTGTGTAAATCTTGTCTTCAATTTCCGTGCTCTGTCTTTGGCCTTTATATTTTTAGCAGAGTTCCTGTCATGAACTTTTCGAGCCTTGCATGTTTTTAAACCTACATTGGCTTTAACTTTTCGTACCAAATAGTCCGAGTACTGAGCAACCGGATGTGTTGGAAGCTCTTTAGAAAATGCTTTCTATTTATTGGCTTTAGAAACATCATGTGGACAATTCATTTTACTTGAATTAAGTTTTATATCAACGGACAAGTTCTTCCGATACTTTTTAATAACATTGGAATCAGTTTGATAGCAGACCTTCAAAGAACTCACTCAATACTAAAATTTTAGACAATTGACAATAAATATTGTTGAAGACGCCCTTGGCAGGCTAGAAAATTCATTCCAATTTGCCAATTGTCTAAATTTTTTCTACTCAGTGATTTTCTTTGAATTATTACAAATATATTATAATAAAAATGAACTTAAGCCTAATTAAAATTTACTTTCAAAATAGTTTTTATCTAATTTAAAACGAACATTTCTGCAATTTTTAATAATAAAATTATTTAGAAATTTCTTTTGAATTTCTCAATAAAATCATGAATATTTTTTTTTTTTTTGTAGGACAACATTGTTTGTTTGTAAGCAAAAACCAAAAACTCTCAACTAAAAAAAAAAAATTCATTCATTCACACATTTACATGCGCTGTCAAAAAGTCCTTGAGAATACAGTCTCCCGGGATTATGCTAATACAGTCTTATTATCTAAAAATAAAAATTCATTACGAAATAATTCACGCCAAATAAAAATTCTCACAGTTTTATTGAAATGCGTACTAGAAAAAATTATTTTCATAAAAAATACTTTTGCTAAGTCATATACCCACTCTTCTAATTAAAGTTATAAATTGTGTTTTTTCTGCATTTTTATGATGTAGACAAGAGTGTGTAAATCATACATATATCATTTACATATGGCTGATTATTTTACATTGGGTAATTGAATAATTGAAAAAAAATTTAAATAAATGAGATTTATATTGTATTTTATTTATCTTTCATAAGCAGACAATTTTTTGTTTCTTTTAATTGTATATAAGCATATGCTGTTTCATTGCACTTCTATAAGGATTTGAGATTTTTTTTTTTTTTTTTTGGAAAAAAAATTAATTAAAATACTCAAGACTATGTTTAACAGTGGAATGAGGAATAAAGAACACAATACATTTGATAAATCTCTGATAAATATTTGTATCACGTAAACATTTAACACAAATAATCCTCATATATATGTATATTTGTATATATAGAAATCGCTGTACCAAATTTAGTGAAGATCGGTTTATAGGAGCTATATAAGAACCACTTCCAAAAATCACTTAAATGTTAATTCGATATATCCGAAAAAGACAGTATCTCGCATGAATCTCGATATTGATAAAAAATTTAATACAGATCTGTTTCCAGTATGTACATATCTTTATATTGGGTTTTTGTGACTATAGATCCATAATTATACATAGTTCCTATATAAGACACAGATCCGGAAAATACATTATCCTTTAGATTTTCTAGTAATAGAAAAAATAACCAAATCGGGTGAACCAGGTAAATGTTAAAATTATTTGAATTTTTAATGCTCATTTAGCATTAATTAGAAATTTTGTAAAAAAAAAATTGGGATTTGAGATATTTATGATATTTTATGATGTTCTTTGGTATCAAAATGTAATGGTTATGTAAAGGTAAGTGAAATTCAAAAATTTTGTTTCAACATTGAATTTTTTTTTGTTTTTGAAAATATTGCTACTCAAAACATTAACTAAATTGTTCAACCCATACATACATAGAGCGGAAACTAAAAAAAATACTCCAAAAAATTACATATACGAGTGTTGTTCTTTTTACTAATACATTCTCACCTCTTAGGTTTTTAGGTCTTTGACAGGAGAGTTTTCGCTCTATATGTATTCTCTATGGTTCAGTCTGTAAATGTTATCCGATTTTGTTAGACACTCATATTAAATAAACTTTAAATTCATAAAAATTAACTTCAATAATTTTAGCGAAATATAGATTTTGTTTACATTCAATTTTGAAGAAATATATAAAAAGCTAACAAAGCACATCACAGTGGATAATATAAGGTGAATGCATCTCATAATTGATTTTTGAAAATGTTTGAAATTATGGTTTGTAAAGAAAAAAATTAAAAAAATCCGGGTAAAACTCGGAAATTCTGTTTTTGTGAGTCCAGTCAACTGTAATAAAAAAGCTTCCTAAAGTATGCAGTACAAATTTATATATTTTATTTGCAAACAAATAAGAACAGGCTGGTGTGCGTGGGTTGGAGAAACTTGAAGAACTATCATTAGTAAATGCTACCGGGCGAAGCCGGGGCGATCAACTAGTAAAATATAAAATACAAAAAATGTTTCTACCTATGTCCGTTATAGACTCTGAGACCATCCAACCGATTAGCTCCAAACTGGTAACATTGGAAAGGAAATTTTCAGAATATGGTTTAGACACCTAAAATACTACATTAGGGCCATTCAGTGATTTCGTAAAGAAGATTTTCGAATTTTCTCATACAAACATTTTTCATCTATATATATACAAATTTATGTATGTTACGAATGAACTCAAAAATAGCTGGACCGATTTTAATGAAATTTTCAGAGAATCTTCGACTTTCCGACTATTTTCGACTTTTTACCATTTCTTGTAAAAAATACATGGTTTCTACATTTATTGATGTAAAGTTCAGCAATAAAAATGAAATTTATCAAGGCGATAATAGTTAGAATAATGTTGTAAGAATTTTGTGTAGAAAAAAGCTTTATTTTATAAACATTTATTTATTATTTACTTATATTAGCATACACTACAAAAAATGCAAGTGCAATATTTTTTTTAACAATCTAAAAAGTCGACTTAAATCGACTATTCGACTTTTATCGACTTTTATCGACTATTTTCGACTTTTATCGACTATTTTCGACTATTCGACTTTTATCGACTTTTGAGATAACATAATCGATTGTTCGACTTTTTTCCGACCAAAAAGTCGATTTCGACTTTTCGACTTTTTCCAGGAAATAGTTGATTGTTCGAACAATCGTGTGTATGTATGTTCCGTATAGACTCAAAAATGGCTGTTCACGGAATCTTCAGAAAAGCCTTTTGGGTAACAGTGTATAGCCAGATTTTTGATTTTCGGTCTGTGATAAACAATTTTGTTTACTCTTGCATATTAGGTGCATGAATAAGAAATTTCCATATGAAATCTACTTTTAATCAACAAATTATGGTGTTAACAAGCTCAATGACCAAATACAATTGAAATTGTCTGGCGAAACAATAAAATACAAATCGATTGACACAGTAATGAACGAAGAACAAGTCGTCAATTATCCTACTTAATTTTTGAATTCATTGGAACCAGCCGAAATGCCACCACATGTATTAACATTGAAGGTCGACTTTTCCGACACTGTATATTAAAATCGAGATCGAGATGCAATATAAAACAGATGTTTTCTAAAGGCCAGCGGACCGGGTTCAGCTAGTTAACCATAAAACAAGTCATATCGTAAAGCTAAGATGTACAGCAATAATTATTTGCAGAAATTATAGTTATATACATAAAAACACCTCTTTTACTTGCCTCAATATATAAATTTTACACAAAAACTCAAAAAAAAAAAAAATCAAAAATTTTAAATCGATCATACATTTTTTTATTATGATTCGATTTTTCTGATTTAAATTACAGATTAAAGCCTAAGTCCCACCTATTGAACAAAAAAAATCTTACAAAAATTCTCATTCATTCAAAAGTTACAGATTTTTGATCAGAAACTGACAAAAATTTACGTATGAGTAATACAATTAATATGGATATAAATTCTTTGTTACTCATACGTCTTATTAAGGTAATTCATTATTATTCATACGTCTTTACAAATAAAGAAAATTAAGAGAAATAAACAAAGTGAAAATAAAGTTTTAATTGTATAAGTAGATAATAATAAAAGTTATACCTTTTTACCGTTAAAAATATAATAAAATGGTTTCCCAAATTCTCAGAAAACTGTTAATGTTTAAGGACATACGGCAGGCACATGTTTCGTGTATAAGTCACAAGTCTTAATTATATATATTTACTAACGTATGCGGAATGAAATTGCAAAAAAGAAAAGAAAACGCTATATTTATTTCCAACCTTAAAACAAATAATTTAAAAAAAACTTAATAAAACAGCCCATTGTATTGATTTAATGTAAGCAAACAATTTATTATCTTCATGTACTTCTGTGGCAGTTATGAAGAAATTTATATACAGATGTTGAAAATACCGATGCTTGCACTTTTCTGAGCTCATATTTGAGTTTCATGGTCTTATTTTTCTCGATTTTTATTTTAAATAATCTATAAAAACTCTTCTATTGAAAAAGGTCCAAAAACTCTCAAATTATTTTTAATTTAAAAAAATTTGGAAATTTTTTCACTTTAGAAAGTTTGGAATTTAAAGGGTGTTGGAAACACCATAAACATCTGGCCGAAACATCTATGATGCTTCTTTTTATGAAATGATTAATTTTGTGTACACATTTCATAATATATTAATTAGAAATTGATGGTCAAATCAAATTCCAAAAAAGTCAAAACATCTAATTTACATCTGATTGATTAAGATCCATATATATTTTTTTTCGAAAAAAGATTATGCTCTAATTTGCACATCTTATCAATAATAGGTGTATTTACTTCCAAAAAAATTCCACTTCTCTGCCTTTCTCTGTCACTTGATGTAAAATATAACAAATTATTCCCGATGATAACACAGTGCAACAGTGAAAAAAACACACGATCATGACTGTATAGGTTCGACTCTACTACCAAAGGGTAGTAAAACCCTATACTCAGTTTGTCCATTTTGGTGACCGATTTTTTTTATGGTCCCCCAAAGTTTCTGAAAATTAGTGGGGCCTCTAAAAAAGGTGTCATCAGTTTTTGGTTAACAGCTAATTTAGACTTTGTGATACGCCAACAATTTAACAATTTTCGTTTTTACTATTTTTTAACACTAAAACAAAGATTTTTTTGTTAAAATAGTATGATCAAGTCCACATGTTGTGCTGTAATATTTACTAGGCTGAGGTGTTCGGAATGGGGATCAGTGGGTGGATCCTCAATGTCACACATTTGCTAAAAAGCCATTTATGATCCGAATAAGCTGAAATTTAAAATATAGATAGACCTTGAGAAGGTCTACAAAAAATAAGCTTTTATCTGTAGGTTATCTCTTTTAGTTCAAGAGATATTTAGGTTTAATTTTTTTTTTAATTTTGCTCCTTTTTAAACCCTTTTTGGTTAAGTTATTAGCGAATTTAGATATTTTGAGTTTTTATATAAAAAATCGATTTTTGGTCAGAAATATGAGTGATCACAGATCGAGCTCCTTTTCTTGATTAATCGCTTAATGGCCAAGTTATTAGCGAATTTATATATTTTGAGCTTTTATATAAAAAATCGATTTTTGGTCAGAAATATGAGTGATCACAGATGGAGCTCCTTTTCTTGATTAAACGCTTATTGGCCAAGTTATTAGCGAATTTAGATATTTTGAGTTTTTACATAAAAAAAATCGATTTTTGTTAAGAAATATGAGTGATCACCAGGGAAACCGGAAATATGCTCTAAAAAAAGCGTTTTAAGCGCTTTAAATATGCAGTAAAAACTTTAAAATATGCTCTTAAAATTTAAAAATATGCTTTTAAAAAACAAACTTTTACATAATTTATAACCAAAAAATATACTTTTGTTTAAAAAAATCAATACAATTAACAAGAAAATACAATTAACATGAACTAAAACAAGTACAACAAAAAATAAGTAAGAGAGCTATATTCGGCTGTGCCGAATCTTATATACCCTTCACCAAATTATACTTAAAAATATATATTTTTTTAAATATTTTTATTTAAACAAAATCAAAATTTTTTTTTTAATGTTTTAAAATTTTTTAAAAAAATTTTTTTTTCCAAATTGTTTTATAATTTTTTTTAAAAAAGGTTTTTTCAAAATTTTTTTTTTTTAAATTTCTTTAATTAATATTTTTGGAAAAAGAATTTATGACAAAAAAAAAATTTTTGATGAAAAAAAAATTCGGGTTAAAAAATATTTTTTTCCGATTTTGACCCATTGTATGTCCAACTTACTATGGTCTTATATACGTCGTTGCAAAGGCCTTTGAAATATCTATCATTAGATATCCATATTGTATATATTAATGACTTAGTAATCCAGATACAGGTCAAAAATCGAGGTTGTCCTAGTTTTTTCCTTATTTCTCAGCCATTTGTGGACCGATTTTCTCGATTTTAAATAGCGACCGAGTCGGAAGATATTGATGTATGAATCGTGTATGTAAGTTATTTGGGGGCTTCGGAAAGTTGATTTCAACACACAGACGGACAGACGGACATGGCTATATCGATTCCGCTATCTATAACGATCCAGAATATATATACTTTATGGGGTCGCAAATGAAAAATGTGGAAATTACAAACGGAATGACAAACTTATATATACCCTTGTCACTCATGGTGAAGGGTATAAAAAAAGCCATCTATCATAACTTGTTTTTGATAAAGTCAAAATATGCTATTAAACAGTAAAATATGCTCTAAAAACGCAAAAATATGACATAAATATGCTCTTAAAACAAATATATGCAAAAATATGCATTTAAGGGTAAAATATGCACTAACAAATCGATGCCAAAATTCTTAAATAGTTCTGAAACGTGTAAATATCATATCCATGTGCTCATTAGACTCACCAGAAAAAACATGCATTTGCATATTTTGGTTTCCCTGGTGATCACAGATCGAGCTCCTTTTCTTGATTCAAAGCTTATTGGCCAAGTTATTGCGAATTTAGATATTTTGAGTTTTTATATAAAAAATCGAATCGGGCTTTTTTTCTTGATTAAACTCTTATTGGCGAAGTTATTAGCGAATTTAGATATTTTGAGTTTTTATATAAAAAATCGATTTTTGGTCAGAAATATGAGTGATCACAGATGGAGCTCCTTTTCTTGATTAAACGCTTATTGGCCAAGTTATTAGCGAATTTAGATATTTTGAGTTTTTACATAAAAAAATCGATTTTTGTTAAGAAATATGAGTGATCACAGATGGAGCTCCTTTTCTTGATTCAAAGCTTATTGGCCAAGTTATTGCGAATTTAGATATTTTGAGTTTTTATTAGAGTCTTGATTAAACTCTTATTGGCGAAGTTATTAGCGAATTTATATATTTTGAGTTTTTATATAAAAAATCAATTTTTGGTCAGAAATATGAGTGATCACAGATCGAGCTCCTTTTCTTGATTAGACGCTTATTGGCCAAGTTATTAGCGAATTTAGATATTTTGAGTTTTTATATTTTTGATTAGAAATATGAGTGATCACAGACCTATGTATGTATTTTGCAGATGTATTTAATAAGTGGCGCATTTGTGGACGTGGAAAAGTGTTATTTATGTAAAAACTTTTGCGGACTATGTTGCGAACATTTAAAAAAAATTAGTTAAAACTTTTTGGTTTTGAGGAGGAAAATTAAATTTTTTCATCTCTGGATCCGCGCCTGCCACCCATATTTTTTTCTGGTGGGCATAAAATCCAATTATATTTTAAGAGTATTTTTTAAAATTAGAAAAAAAACTCTTAATGAATAGTTTTTTTTACATATAAATTTCAAAAAATAATTAATGGCAAATGCTTAAAATCTTGGCCATGACTACAATAGTATTGGTTGCCAGTAACACTTAATACACCATCATAAAATATTTTAACAAGAACTGCCTGAAGATTAATTAATGGCGAACATAAAAATAAAAAATACATGTTAAACAGTCAACAACAACTGCTACATAAATAAGTAATTTAGCACAACTTACGTACCTATCACCACCTGCCCTTAACTTCATATAATTGTAATAAAAATTATTTAAAGTTGACAAATTGTATCAAATTATCATAAATCTTCCCTTAGTGCCATGCCACACTAATCCTTAACGTTTGCCATTAATCCTTTACGAATATGAATATTAAACGGTCTTAAGCTAAAAATATTCAAATATACAGCTTCGGGTTTTACAAAACCTAATTTTGCCATTTGGCTGATGGCTTTATTTGCGTAAAAAATGAGGCTTTCAGGCATGTCAGTATGACATCAGCACTGCTGTCATGAATTTAAAATTTAAACTTTTTTGAGCAACAAATAAAAGTAAGTGTCATCTTCATTTTAACATTTTCATATACATAGTCGTATTATGTTTTAAAATTTAGGTAATAATTTGCATTGACAGTGAATATCTGTGGGATGGGCATTATTACATAAATATTCTCCACTGGTAATTTGATTTAGTATTTTTGAATGATGGCTGTGTGAGGGGAATTGCTTTCAAATATGGATAGAACAATTACATATTTACTTTTATTTTAGTGCTTTCAGCAGCCGCAATGGTGACAGCATGCTAAAACCATGATTTGCCAGAAATAAATTTTTGAGTTTGTGAAAAAATGTCAAAGATTTTGAAAAATTAATACCCAGTAGGAAATTTAACCTCACTTCTAATCTAGTAACCTGTTTCCATATAAAATGTAGATATTCCTAACTACACCATTTTTCATTGAAATTGAGAAAATTCCAAATGAAATTAAGAAATTTCATTTCAAATTGAGAAAATTCCAATTGAAATTGAGAACTTCCATTTGAAATTGAGAAAATTCCAAATGAAATTGAGAAATTTAAATTCAAATTGAAATTTAGGAAATTACAAATGAAATTGGGAAAATTCCAATTGAAATTGAGAAAATTCCAAATGAAATTGGGAAAATTCTAAATAAAATTGAGAAACATTATATGAATTATTTTAAACTAAAAAGAACAAAATTAACGATTATATAAGATGTGGAAAGATGTGGTGGTCTGGGTAGAGCGACCAATTTCAATTTATTTTGTCGTAGAAAACATGGTTGGTCTTGTGTTGGATCCCGAACTGTTCTTTTGATACCTACTTCCCGTGGCCCCGACATACACCTGATAGGTGCAATTGGTACCGCAGGCATTATTCAAATGGATAGTCGCGAAGGATCGTTCACTGCCGAAAGCGCAAACGAATGGGTCAAAAGTGCTGATAGCAAGAGTTGGGTAATCAGTTATATTAACTCGTTCTGGTATGTGACAATGCCCCTTGCCACAGTCGTTTACGTGAAATTTTCGACAACTCTCCAGCAACTCATTTACGATTGAGTCCCTATTCACCAATGCTTAACCCTTGAGAAATTCAAATTTGGAATTTTCTCAATTTAAAATGGAAATTCTCAATTTCATTTGGAATTTTCTCAATTTAAAGTTGAAATTTTCTCAATATCATGTATAATGTTCTCAATTTCAATTAAAAATGGTGTAGACAGCAAGATAAACTGAGCAAATTGTATTACTATTTAGTTCTAAGTAGTGCTAACAAATTCAAGATATTTACGTAATACTAAATAACGCTGATAAATAGAAGATGTCCTGAAATGCACACAAGATTTCAAGTTGGCGCCATTTTGTTATTCAAAACAACAAAACAGCCTTGAATTTCACAAAAGTTATGTAAAACGTGCGTTGAATTTGTATGTTTATTGACAAATAAGACACCAAATTGTTTCCGATACCAAGCCACTATGATGTGGAATGAACCATTGAACCGCAATGACGATATAAGGCCATAATAAGTCGGATCACTTAAAATGGTATACGATATAAGGCCATAATAAGTCGGATCACTTAAAATGGGTCAAAATCGGTAAAAATATTTTTGTTAAGTTTTATCTAATTAATGTTATAAATCGATGGATAGGGGATTTGATTGCAAATAAAAGCCGTTTAGTAGTTTAAAAATTGTAACAACACTTTATTTATTCAAAATGTACAACAACCACAGAATTACATAGCCACTTAATGTTTTTTTATACACGTTTATAAATTCTCAGAAATACAGACACAATTTATAATGAATTTACTTGAAAAACACAACACACTTTAATGCACTTAGTTGATGTTTATTCGAAAAGCGTCTCTGATAAACTCACTCACGACTGCAACCTCTGCCACTATTTATAACACTGCCATCTGCACTCTAGATTGCTCTTTAACTGTCAAAGTTCGAATATTCTAGATCATACGCCATCTGTGATGTACTTTCTACAATGTTCTTTAACTGAATATTCGAATTCGAATACAGCGTTGCCAACTTACGATCAATGGTCAACTGAAAGCTTTTATTTAATAATGCCCACAGATATGTTACAGTTTGCTATTACAGCAATGTTATTTGAAAGCATTATGCTACTTTTAAATCAGCCCTTAAAATCGTTATATTTGAATTCAAGTACAATTTCGTAACAATATGTATATCTTTTGACTATTAAAAAATTCATGGAATACTTTTTTCAAAAATATGTATGACAAAAAATGCTTTTTCTTGAGTTTTTGCAGAGATACAAATTTTTCAAATTGAAATTAAATTTTTAGTTAAGAATATTTTTTTAAGAAATTTTACAGTTATATAGATTTTTCTATTTAAAATTGAAAAATAAAAACAAATTTTGAAATTTTTGAATCAAGAATCCCGAAATTTCCAAAAAAAAAGTATTGAAAAATCCCAAAAATGGGATTTTTTTTAGTTTTTTTTTTTGGCTATAATATCCAGCCATTACAAAATAAATAAGAATATATTTGGCCATCTAAAGTGGGTTATTATATTTTGATATCGACTATGCGATTTGGGAACTTTTGCACTAAAATTTAATTTTACATAAAAAAATAGGCGTTTTTTGGATGGACCCGGTATTAACAATTTTCGAATTTGTTTTCATTTAAAATATATAATGTAAAGTTAGCTTTTCAAAAAGTGTAAATTCCTAAAACATCTTAGATTTTTTTTAGATTTTTTTCTTTTTTTTAAAACAAACACAAACTGCGAAGCGAAAAATTTAAATTTTTTAATTCAAATGCATATAACTTTGGAGTCAGTCACGAGTTTTAAACAATTCTTTTCCTGTTTCACATATACGTTGGTTGTTAGTCTAATAAAAGAAAAATAGAGAAAATCGGAAAACATCTGGACCTTGAGTAGGGTGGGTAAACATTTTTAAAATTAAATTTCAAATGCGAATATCTCCTATGTTATAAGAGATAATTGATAGAACAATTGTAGCGCACAACTTCGAGAAGATTCTATTTATGTAATTTTGTTGAAATCGGAACACAGAGAAAGAGCTAGGATCTTTTTAAAAATTAAACATACCCGAGGTGTCCTGCTTGAGGACCCCCGGCCGCACCTCTGGTCCCAAGAGGTCAAAATTCAAAACTTGTACTCGACTTCTTTACAGATTTATTTCCCTCTTTACAGATTTATTTCCCTCGGCACTTAAAGTATGTTGAAAAATATGAAAGAACGACTTAAATGTTACCACTGATTTTTCAATCACGACGATTAAATCACATGTATGCAAATATACAGTCATCAAAATTGGCACCCTAGATCAGTAATTTAACAACACTGAATTTCTTTTTAAGGCGTTATTTGAACTCAAAGTTGTATGCCAATAAGGCCACAAACATCTGTGAACTGTATCAACGAAATTCAACCACATTTAGGCAGATGGTTATGAAAAATTTCGACAAAACTCAAGGGATTCTATGTACCCGCTATCCTATTCCATAAATAACCTTATGCTATTTACTATATGGTTCAATATAAAATAACAATCTATAAAAAAAACAGTTTTTTCTTTATAATTAAAATCTTCTGTAAATTCTGGCAAACATTTAAACAAATTTTAAGGAAAATCAATTGTATTCAACAACGACCCGGGTACATATGTAAGTCTGTAATTAAGCTAAATTCTCAACTAGCTATTTAAACAAATTAAAACAAGTGGAATTTCATAATACCGAATATTCGATTTGATATTATTGAAGCATATTGGCATAAATTTATTTTCTACTACCAACCATTATTTACTCCCATATATGGCAGAACTCTAAATTCACATCATTGTCATTTTCTTGTGACAAAAGGCTCTCAACCACATTTCAATGACTAAACAATAAATATCTTGAAAATCAATGCTTCAAATGAAATTAGAAAATACATGATTTCATTAATTTCTGTTTTTTTACTTAATTTTTCCAATAGAGCTCAATATTGAAAATGTGCCATAAAGTATAAACAGATGAATTTGAGATGGAGGCGGTCTATGGTTATGTATATGAATGTCTGTCATAAATACCCTGTAGTTTAAAAACTATAAATTTTAAGTGCAGAGTACATCTTTTAGTTTCATTCGCCAGTTAAAAGTCTAGCAAGTAGATTAGTGAGTAATCAATGGAAAACGTATCCAATACATTACACAAAGTGGACAGCAGGGTATTCATCAATACTATTGCCATTATTCTATATATATCCAGCAGTTAAACAAGTAGTCAATGTATTCCTTATAGACAGTAATTGTTACTAATGTCCTATCAATTGGCTAACTCCAATTTATATATTTTTGGTAATTTGGGACGTACGTATGTGCTCTTTGTAGTGCATAGAGAAGACAATTGGTTACTTTATACATTCTAGGTAATCTAGCGTGAAGACAATTGTCACTTAAGTGTCTCTAAGTAATCTAGAGTGAACATTTTGTGAGTAATTCGTATAAACTGGTTTTATACAAATTGTGTTGATATAATTCACATACAGTTTATTTTTATTTTTGCTTAAGTATACTGATATCCAATGGCACATAGCGAGAAGTCAATAGTCACTTAAGTGTCTCTTAGTAACCTAAAGTGTAGTCGCTTTAAAGGTTTAGTTTGTACAGCACTTTAGAAAGTAGTCATTTTACCCACCAGAAGCAATATAGTGGAGAGTTGTCGAAGGAAAGTTTGTTTACCAGCAATCCTTTATTGGACTGTCTATGATATGTCTTTTTAGCACACTATTTGTGGGCAATTAGCATCCGTACATGTTAAAATAACTAGTTTGTAGCTGTTGGTAACTGTATGTGAATCCAATGCACTGACTACTTAGAACCAGCGATTAGACAGTCTCATTGTAATCAAAAAGGGTCAATTGACCCTTTGCTTAGGACATGTAACTAGTTGTCTCCCTAAATGATAGGTAAAATCACTAGTTCGGTACAGTCTTTTAGAACTGCTGGGTATTGTGCACTCACGCACAACACCAATCACAAATAGATATAAAAAAGAATCTTAAATTTGTTTGTACTTATTTATGTGTATTCGAAAAAATGTACATTTTCCATTAGTTTCAAATTTACGTATCATTTAAACTGATGTGTTTCTGTATTTCTTAATGAATGCAAAAACGTGAGAATAAATTTATAAAAGATTTTTATATTCCATTATCTTTAAGCAATGCATTGATTGGAAGAGAGCCTGTGGCATACCTAGACAGAAATAGATTTTTAAAGAAAAAATTAAATTGTTTTCTGGAATATTAATTATAAAACAGAAACATCAGGCTGTGAATGCAAATTAAATGGAGAAACGTTCAAGCAAGAAATGAAGTAATGTAAAATACAACTTTGTTTTACATTCAAATTTCAAAAAAATCGAACCACAAATGTCTGAGATATAAGGAAAAAACCAGGACAACGTCGATTTTTGAAATATTTGTTTACCTATATCTGGATTACTAAGTCATTAATATAGACAATATGGATATCTATATGATATGATAGATATTTCAAAGACCTTTGCAACGACGTATATAATACCATAGTAAGTTGTACCTACAATGGGTCAAAATCGGAAAAAATATTTTTTAACCCGAATTTTTTTTTTTCACCAAAAGTTTTTTACGCTAAATATTAAAAAAAAAATTGAAAAAAACAATTCGAAAAATTTTTTCTTTCCAAAAAAAATAAAAAACAGCTTTGGAAAAAAAAATAAATTTTGTTCACCTAAAAATATTTAAAATTATTATTTTGAAGTATAATTTGGTGAAGGGTATATAAGATTCGGTACATCCGAATATTGCCCTCATACTTGTTTATATATGGGGCATTCATGTCAAGTGAAACAACTTTAGAAGTCGTTGTCTTCAGATTGGGATGAAATTTACATCAATTGCATAGTAATTCAGACACAATTTTTCAACAAGATCGGTCAAGAAATCTCTGAGTTAGAGGGGGTCAAAATTTGACATTTAGGCCAAACTGGTGTTTCTTTTCATCCATTTAACTTATTACCTACTTTTAATAGCAAAATCTGTTCTAAATAGTTTAGATAGTTATTTCTTCAATCTATCGAAAAAAATAAAAAATTTTTGACTTTTTTTCAAAATGGGCCGTCTTTTTCTCAAAAGAAAGCTTAGATATTTTCAAAGAGAAGTGTATTTTAAGAAGTGATTTTAAGCTATTTATTCCGGATAGTTCCGGTGTAAAACTATATTTGAGTTAATCTTTCAAGTGTTGTCTTTAAGGTAAATCAAAAACATCTTGCACATTCTTGCGACCGCCATACATTTTTTCACTTTTCCAGTATGACTTACACTTTTTCACCAAAGAAAATTTTTGAAGAATGGGTAGAAAATTTACAAAATACATCGCAAACAAAAAACTTGGTTTTTTATAATCGTTTATATATTTGAACTAATTTTTTATATGATTCATAAGTGAGAAGTGAACCCAACGTGATTTATTAATTTTGTCCAGTTAGATTTGCGATCTACCACACTGTGCATCGGTGGGTATAAAAATAACTTTCCTTCATTCTATCACAAACCTATTTGTATAGTACTACATAGGGTAACATAGAGACGAGACGTAATTGTCAGAAACCTAAGTCTGTTATCAAAAACCTATCTCTGGCAACAACAAAATACATGCTAGTCAATGTATTTTGTTTTTGTATCAGACATATGATTTGTTGTATTTTTGTTTGACAAATCGGAGTGTCTCGTCTCTATGTATAATTCTCTATGTAGTACTACTTAACCCTTTAATGCATATTGTTGCCAATTGTCTACATTCCAGTTCCACTTAATTTTAGACGAAAATAAGCTTGATACTAATTCAGATTCTCCTTCAGCAAAATCAAATGGAGTACGAAAAGTTTCAGCTAAAGAAATTCTTAATCAAACTAAAGCTAAATGAAATATAATAAATAAAAATCAACTAAATATTTGATACTTTATAGAAAAATTAAAGTAAAAATCATGCATTTAAGGGTTAATATCAGTTTAATCAATTGAAAAGTGACGATGTCGGCTTAGAATAGAATTATTATTTAATTCTACAAATTTTATCTCTATATATTGATCATTTGTTAATTTGTTTGGAAAGTTTTTGGGAGTTGTAGTTGATTTTTGTAAAATATATCACCCATTCTTCAGTCTCCCTAAGGTCTTAAAATATACTTTCTATGTCACCAAGTATTTCTACAGATGCCCACTAAATCCCTTTACTTTTTCCATTTATATTCATTCATATACTCTTTTATACTTTTTACCAGTACCAAATTTTTGGAAAAACTTAAGATTTACCATAACGTTTCTGGTTTCCAAAAATTACTCTTATTACTTGACTTTTATGAAAGTCATAAATATTACACGGCCGCTGATAAAAAATATGAATTTTATTTTCTACACAGCTTGAATGGTATAATTCTATTGTAAAAGTATTAGAGTCAACATTTTGACTGAACCCTACCTAAAGCTTTATATCAAAAAAAAAAGAAAACACAAAACAAAACAATTACTTCTTATGGCAGGAATTTCTCCCTGACATCCTTGTGAAAATGACAACAAGTATTAGAATTTCCTAGAAAAAAAATACATGTAGTTGCAAATGTAGAAATGTACAATTGAATGTCTCTGCAAGTCCTTTGAATTTGTTCATAATGACGAATTGTAATTGTAACTAAAGGCTAAAATATTTCACAGACCTGCTGGGTATGTGGGCTTTACTTGAGAAAAATTAGGAGAATTGTTGCAAGTAGCTGGTGTTGTCGTTGTAGTTATAAGGATGACAAATACTTTTTTTAAAATGAATGAATTAGGATGATTTTAAAAGATGAAGTATGAAAAAAAAACATGGCAAACTGAATCTGTGGGTGGTTGGATGTTTGCTGGAAATAAAAATACCAAGAAAAAATTGACAATAATGCCTACATGGCAAGAAGTGTTACTGTGTTTTCCTTTTCTTTTCATGGCAAAAAAAATGTATGATAATTTTATACACGCACCACTAGACCATAGATAAGATGCGTAGGTTTACGAAAACAAGTCTGTTTAAGGGGTTTTTTCTTCATTTATTTATTTATATTTCCCTCGAACTTAAATGTTTACATTCACCATAAATGATGAACAAGTGACATTCCATTTTGTAACAAAATATACACTTGAATAATTTATAACATTTTTGTAACGAAAAAGGTTAGCTAGTTGATTTTTGTCTTTTTAAAATTGCATTTCAAAATAATCAAATATTTAAGAGTTTTTAAAAATATTTTATACCCTTTTTTTTGGGTGGGAAATTAAAGAGTAAATGTATTTACATTAGAGTTAATAATTTCAAAGGGTTTTTTTATTTTGTACGTTTTATGAAACATAAAAATTTAAAAAGTTAATTTCCGCATTTTTCTTGTACGTGTAATAATCAACAATAAATTTTGTAAAAGTTTAAAGAAATACAGTAATGCCTCGATTAACGTCGTAATTGGTTCCGGAAAAAGGCGACGTAAATCGAATTTTAAATAACTCATACTTTCAGATGGTTTGATTTTCATATGTACATAAGAAAAAACAAACTAGTTAAAGTTTAATAGCTCATATAACTTGTATTAAGTTGAAAATTTATTTAAGTTAAATTTATGTAGTTGATTACAAAAAGTAAAATGAATAATATAAAAATCAATGATTTATTAATTCTAATATAGTATTGGAAGAGGTATATAAATTTGTACTTAAAAACTTAAAAGATAATTCAATCACATCATCAAAAGTAGTTTGCTGTGTAGGATGTTGTGCCCGATTGAACAGGTTTGAAATTAATCAATTCGCTTCTGTGACAAGGTCAAATTTTTATGTTCGAACAGTTCTCTATAAGACTTAAGGCTCAACTCAACTCTTTCCTCATCATCGTCAAATTCGTCAATGGAATCTGTAGATGTGTTTCATTTTCAATTTCGCCTGATTTTGTTGCTAATTTTACTGATTTCTGCATGCAAATAACTCAAAATTAGTTAGCCCATATTTTTTTTCGACACAGATAACTCTCCTAAACTTTGATTTATATTGTCCACTGCTTGCATGATATTTTCATTCGATTTCTTGTCTATTTCACCAATTAGATTGTTAAAACTTCGCCTTCAATCATTTTTTTGAAGGGAACAAAACTTTTAACGTCGTTAATGAAAACAAAGTTAATCGAGACGACGTAAACCGAGGCATTACTGTAATTTACAAAGTTTCAACTAAATCCTTGAAGAGTTTGTCAACAGTTATGAGGAATGAATATTTTCACTTCAACTGGTTTCATGCGCTGTTATTATGCACAGTGTCACCGATTGCTAAAAAAAAGGAGGATGATAAATATGTATATTGATGTTTTAATGTCGTATGGTTCTTTATAAATTCAATTGTTTATTTAGTTTGGTGGATTAATCTAAAATATATGAATTTCCTATTCTGGATTCCATAACTTTTGGTTATAGAAAAATCAAGGTAGTCGTAATTTTTTGTTATATCTCCACCATTTGTAGGTTGATTTTTTTCAATTTTAAAATAGCAACCGAACGAGGACTATACAAGGAATCAATAATGTTTGTGATAGTTGATTTCAACAGACAGACACAGCTATTTCGTCTACACGCAGAGAAAAAACATGGTTGTGGTAACCATAAACTAAGAGCAACATATTATGATCAGATTTTTGCTTGTAGTCCAAAACGTATTATGATCATTATTAGTATCATAAAATATCATAATATGTTCTGAAATAATCAAATTATGATAAAAATCAATCATAATATGTTTTGAAATAATCATATTATGATATAAATCAATCATAATATGACCCAAAGTCATCATATTTATGACCCAATTAAATCATATTATGATACAATTAAATCATACTATGATCCAAAATTATCATATTATTATTAAAATTTATTTTTGGAAATACAAAATTTTAATAGGTTTTAAAGTACTAAATTCACAATTAAAATATTATTGATAAAATCAAATTTATTGTTATTCGCTCTAGGAAAGTTAAAGATAATATACGAATAAAACTATAGAGCGAATGGGAATTACAGACACTCAAAATTTACTTGTAAAAATAACATAGCTTAGACAAACACCAACACTCACAAATGGTGGGAAACAGACTATTAAAAGTAAACATATTTTGTTTGCATGTTAAACATATTATGACTACGAGTATATAAACTTAACATTTAATGATTGTACATAAAAATAATATGTTTACCTAATTATCATTATTTAGTTGTTCGAAAACCATATTCATATTTATAATTGCGATGAAAATATAAACGTTTACAGTAACTATAATATTGTTGAAATTAAATTAAAACAATAATTATATGTTTACGACAACAATATATTGTTACAGAGAACATATTATAGTTGTCGTAACCATGTCCAACCATGTTTTTTCTCTGCGTGTACGCTATCTATAAATATCCATAATATATATGTTTTTTTTCTCTTCCACAAAGCATCTCCATCTTACACGATTTGTTGCAGTTGTTTTTGGGTCTTCCCATTTAATATTGCATTGTCCTAGTTATTGGAGTATCGTGTGTCTCCACGTATTCTTGGGCCGACCACGGCTCTTTGAGGATTCCACTCCAGCACCATCGTTGTTATACTGTTAGCATTCTTTCTAATAGATTTATTTGTGTTAGCTAAGGTTCCAGAGATCCGTATTGCTGATGTTGTTAGGCCAGAATATTCTGCATATGATTCTGAGGCACTTGTTAATGACTAAAACTGTAGTTTTTGCTTGATGGTGTGCGATACTAACCACGTTTCACTTCAGGACAACAGTGTAGACTTTACACATGCAACGAGTATTCTAAGCTTGGTTCGTCTGTATATTTGTGAGCTTCTCCATACTGCTTGCAGTTTTCCGAATACCTCTCTCGCTTTATTGAGCCTGTTATTTACACTGTACTGAATAGATAGCAAAAGCTTTCTTTCGTATTCAACTGGTTGACCTTGAAGCATGATGTTATAGGTGCTAACTAGGGTATTCATTCGACTAATGATCGTTCGATTAATCGAATTATTTCTTACGAATAATTATTCGAACAATTTAAAAATGTCCATTTTCGAATAACGAATAATTCGAACAATTTTATGTAGAATAATCGAATAAATGTTCATATATATTTAACCCTTAAATGCATTATTTTTACTTTTATTTTTCTATAAAATATCAAATATTTAGTTGCTTTTTATTTATTATATTTCCTTTATCTTTAGTTTGATTTAGAATTTCTTTAGCTGAAACTTTTCGTACTCCAAATGATTTTTCCAAATTAGAATCTGAATTAGTATCAAGCTTATATTCGTCTAAAATTAAGTGGAACTGGAATGTAGACAATTTGGCAACAATATGCATTAAAGGGTTAAATTTATTAAATTGCTTAAAATTTTTCATAATTTCAAATTTAAATAAATGAAATTCGACAAATAACTAAAGACAAAAGGACTTTCGATCACTGTAGATGAGTGTTCCGATAGCTCGTTCTATAAATATATAAATATTACTGCAAGAAGTTACAATTCTAAAAACAAATCTTTCAACATTTTTAACTTAGGACTTGAACCAATGAAAATAAAAGGTACGGAATAAAATATTGGTTATTTTGCTGGCGAAATATTAGAAGAATCGCAATTAATAATCAAAACATTAACTTAGATTAAAGTAGAGTTGAATGTGATGGAGAATGTGATTTTGAAACGGTCATCGAAAGTGATATTTAGGATGACATTTATAATGATTACATTGAAATACATGAAGCCCATGATCTTAAAATATGATGTTATTAACCGCGTACATAAGTTTTGCAAAATATTTAATAAATCGAATGATAAACACAAATATTGCAAACTAACGTTTTGTTTCAAGAAAAGCAAGGAGCTCGTCTTATACATCATTTTGAACATTTTTGTCTAACATGGTAATAAAGTTTTTGCGTATTTGTCAAATTAGCCAAGTTCACTGACAATGACATCAAACTTTGGACAGATTCCCTTTATTGTGTAATTCCCCAAGACCACTTTAATAAGCAAAGATTCGGCAACGTTGATAGAGCTTGATGTATAATACAATTTGTTATAAATAATTTAGAAATAGTGAATAATTAATTTACTAAAGAATTAGTTACTTAATTTGAAACCCAAATTGAAGAATATTGTATTTGAATTCAGGATCATGTCCAACTAGCTCAAATTTTTTAAAGCATAGCTCCAAAACGGAAACTAATGGGTTTGCTAGACAATTGTTTTGTAGATTGTTCGGGAGTTAATGTGACCAGAAGATTTCTGTTGAAAATTTAATGATGGACTTTGTTTTCGAATGTTTTGTAACATTATCAATACTTGAATTGTTAACTTTAACTTTAAAAGTATTAAAACGCCGACATCAAAACTTCATTCTTTACTTTTTTAAAAAAATTTAAATTATTCGAATAATTCGATTAATTTTAAACGTGTGATCGATTTATTCGAACAAGTTAAAATCTCTTATTCGAATTATTCATTTTATTCGAATAAGAGAAAAATCGAATAATTCGAATACCCTAGTGCTAACGTTATTAATTCTCATAGCTTTGGTTTTCTTGGTATTTATTTCAAGCTCATGAGGTCTTTTAGCAGTATAGTGAACTGCAGGGGTGATAGGGGGCATCCTTGTTTTACTGCAGCATTTGTGTGAAATGTTTGACTTATATTCCCGTTGTGAAAAACTGAGAGTTCTGCATCATCGTACATAGGTTTGATGATTCGAGTTATTATCTGGGGTACTCTGTTTCTTCTCAATGCTTTCCATATGGCAGTACGTCTGATGGTATTGAAGGCTTTTTTAAAT
This sequence comes from Calliphora vicina, assembly GCF_958450345.1. Lineage (NCBI taxonomy): Eukaryota > Metazoa > Arthropoda > Insecta > Diptera > Calliphoridae > Calliphora > Calliphora vicina. Next base: position 135,087,248 of record NC_088780.1, on the reverse strand, counting down.
CTACGAACAGTTCTCTATTTTACTTTGAACCCTTCCTTCAGGTCGCCACTACTCGGCAACTTAACGATGATGACATTCTTCCAGACTGATGTGATGTGGCTGTTGTTTTGTGGTTGTGCTATACTCAATCATTCTTCTGCGGCTCGTTGCTGTGATATCTTCCCATGAGTGATGTTGGTTTATTGGTAGCTATTCACGAATTGCCGCCGCTAAAGTGTTCCTAGTGTCGTTACTCTGGAGTAGTTGCAGGTAGAGCCGGTTTCGTCGTGTGCGCCCGGTTGTTCTTCTTTGAAATTTCAGTTTGATCTTGACTTTGCCTGTGATGAGCTCATGATCACTACCGATTTCAGTACATCTTCTGTTTCTCACATCCATATACTATACATTATGGGATCGCAAATGAAATTAATTTTAGCGAGTTGGGCTCAATGCCGCCCAATGTTTTAATCACTAATAAAGTTTACTACTGACTACCAAAGATCAACCAGAATACTGATGAAGGTCGTATGAAAAACTTCTTTATTTCTTTACACGTTTTTAATGCATTACATGTTCATTGGCATTAATAAACGTTTAAAATTATGTTTTTATGTAAATTATCTCTTTTTATAAGAAAATTAACTGACCTACATTACTAAACTCTGTTCAAGGTAATGAAATGAAAAAAAAAAATAAATAAATCCCAAAAAAAGGATACAAAATGATAAAACGCCCTGAGAAAAATATTAAATTATTAACAACAACCCACCAAATAACAGATATAAAGTGAACGAAAAAAACAATAAAAGAAAATCCTTTAAGCAAAAACATTTTTCTTCAAATAATTTTAATAATTTTTTTTTTAATACAATATTTTACCTTTTTTTTATAAACAAAAGGTATACATTAAAATAAAATACAGGTAGAATAAAACTTGTGCAAGACATCAAAGGAATTTTATGTAAATTCGAAAATGTCCAATGATTTATACTGGGTTGTATCAATTACAGTGGCAATGATGTGTTGGTCCGATGGGGACCAGCCATCATGCTGTTGTTATTGAAAAATATTTGCTGCTATTACTGCTGGAATGTTGGGGAAATTGTGCAAAAGTTATATGTATATTAGTGCGGGCCGATTTGTATGGACATAAAATTCACGATATTGTGCCATGAATTTTTCAATAGCTTTTGGCATGAGAACAAAATATTCCACTACAACACACAGAGGGATTTTTGTGCCAAAACTTTATTTTTCGACCATTTAATTTCAATAATCAAATGCTGCAGTTTTTTGAGAGAAACGTTTAAAGATGAAATGTGCATTTATAGTTTTTAGAAAAATTGTATTTTATTTAAAAAAAATTTAAGTAAATTCCATGCAAGGGTGTTAAGCAAAAATTTACTTATATTTTCACGCAAGTCAGTGGTTCATATACATATGGGGCATTTCATGTCAAGTGAACCAACTTTTGAAATCGATGTCTTCCGTTCCGGATGAAATTTGCACCAAGGTTAGTTCTATTGGATAGTAACTCAGACACAATTTTTCAACAAGATCGGTCGAGAACTCTCTGAGTTATGCAAAAAAAATTAAAAAATTGTATGTCTTGCGTTACAAAATATTTATTTTGATAGATATCCCACTCGCATTCCACTGAGGGACTAAAAATATCTTAAAGGAATGGACTTAGGCTTTCTTTTGAGCGAAAAAAAAAATTAAAAAAAGGGCCCATATTGGAAAAAAATTTCGATTTTGCAAAAAAATTTCAAAAATTGTATTTCTTGAGTTATAAAATATTTATTTTGATAGATATCCCACTCGCACTAAGGGACTAAAAATATCTTAAAGGAATGGACCTAAGCTTTCTTTTGACTAAAAAAAATTTTAAAAAAGGTCCCATTTTAAAAAAAAAAAGTCAACAATTTTAAGTCTTGAGTTAAAAAATATTTATTTTGATAGATATCCCACTCGCATCCCACTAAGCGACCAAAGGGGTCTTCAAGGATAATAACTAAGCTTTTGTTTGAGCTAAAAAAAATTAAAAAAGGGTCCATTTTAAAAAAAAGTCAACAAAGTTTTTGATTTTGCAAAAAAAGTCAAAAATTGTATGTTTTGAGTTACAAAATATTTATTTTGATAGATATATCTATAAGCCTCTAAAAATTATTTTATTTTTGATTTTCCATGGAAAAAAAATAATGTAGACCCACTTCCCCAATGCTGTTGTTTTAATAAAATGAAAGGCGGGAGTGTCTTGTTTCGATTAAAAAAAAACTTAGTTCTCGGAAGTTTTCGGAATATGATGAAAACTTTAAATTTTTTGTCGAATAATAAACGAAATATCAAAAAGTTCTTATCTATGTATGGTTTCGTGGGCGGTGGAGGTGATCGATTTTATTGGAACTCGGATTTGGGGGTGGACGATTTTGATAAAATTTAATTTTTTTCTTAATTTAGTCCATATAATTCTCGGTGCCAAATTTCAATGCTCTACTGTTTTTCCTCATGACAAAAGCTATCAAAAAATCTATGGCACAATATCGATTGCTAACTAGACCAACCCTAATGTATGTATTTACTGACAGTTCTCTCTTTGAGTCTCATGAAAACTGAGTCAACAATGTTTTCATATGAATTTTTTCGATACATTTTTCATTTTTGCTTCATTTTAAATCTGCAATTTTTTCGCAGCTCTAGTGGTTTTCTTTTGATTTAGTAATTAAAAACATATAAGAAATTATATTCGCTCAAGTCCGATCTTATAATACCCTACTCTGAGTATATGAGCAAATCATCATTCTATTACAATTTCATACTTCAATAATAATAATGTCGGAAGTGGGATCTATTAAAAATAATGGACCGATCGTCCTGAAATTAGGTTACATGATTTCTTTCTATATGAAACATATTTTTGTTAAATTTTATTTGGATTCCAATATTTTTACAAGATTCATGCTCGCTAAAGAGATTTTCGGAATTGAGCTTTATATGGATTTATTACCAATTATGGACCAATCGCCATGAAATTAAGTAGGGTGATTTATGTCGGTATGAGATGTATTTGCAACCTCTACTTTGCGCACAAAGCTAACATGGACATCCATCCAGACGGACATAGTTTAATCAACTCCCATTCTGATTCGATCATTATACTTTAGTGGGTGTTGGACTAATATTTTTGCGCGTTACAAATATTACAAACATCAAATATTACAAAACACATAATACCCTCCCCAATATGGTGGTGTAGGGTATAATAATACTTCAATTCAATTATACTTGATATACACAAATATAAACACACATATTTGATTGATTAATATTGAATAAAAAGTATTAATGAACTCTAATACATACTTTGAGAACACAACTTATTAAAATTTGTAGCAATTATTTATATACATACATATGTACATTCAAGACAATTTACTAATATTTCCTTATTTTCAAAGTAATTGATGAAGATTTACAAAATTGTTTGCCAAAAACAAGTATCAGTATTTTTTCATTAATTGAATTTACTTTATACACTCCCGAAATATTATTTTCTTTATTAATATAAGACATTATGATATGTTTGATTGATTTACTGTGAAAATGGGAATATATAATGCCTTTTATGAATTACTAACAATTGTTCATTATACCCTCTACTAACCATAAGTGTTGTATGAGGGTAATATTGGGAAGGAATCATCCTAGACCCAATAATGTTTATATACATATTCCTTATTTTTATGAAATGTTCATTTTGCTATTTTCTAAACAATATCGAACAAATTTAATGTACAAGGGCGGGTCAATAAGTCCGAGACGTTTTGAATTTCAACAGGCATCTTTTAATTGACACCTATCAAAATTTGAACAAGCTGCGTCCTTTAGTTTAGTTTCACAGCCATTAGACTTGAGGAAAAAATAAAAAAAGAGAATTTGTGTGCTCATTTAGCATAATTTGTTGCGCCCTATTCTCCGGATTATGCCCGACTATACTGATCAATTTCCTTTGGAAAAGGTGTCTATTTGCAAGAAATGACAATTGATAAAACGAATCCAGGGGAAATGACAACAATTTCCACTACAATACACCTCGGGTATGTTAGCGCCAAATTATCGTAAACGACATTTTTAAAATTTTTGTTTTATTGCCTAAATTAAAATTTTATGGACCGACTGATGTTTTAGCGTTCTCAGAATATCAAAATTGTTAATAACATCAAAAATATAGGGCGTAAGATTTTTTCGTAAGTCAATGTTTATATTTTACAGTAAACAAATTTTATCGTAAGCGACACAGTGGTATAGAAAAAAAAAGAGGGAAATAAATCTGTAACTTCTAAATGGTTAGATTGGTTTTGAATGAAATTTCACATGCGCAAAGAAGAAGTGTTGTCGCGTTTATGTTTTGAACGTGGACCTCATGGGCCCACCAGGGGCGTGACTAAGGGCCCTCTAATTAGAACACCTCGGGTATGTTACATTTTTAAAACGATATTATTTCTTGGTTTGAGTTCCGATTTCAAAAACATTATACACGTACAATCTTCTCATCGAGCACTACAAAAAACATCGTTGTAGCTATCAATTATCTATTATAGCTTAGAAGATATTCGCATTTGAAAATTAAATTTTTCAAAATTTTTACCCACCCTACTCCAGTTTTTTGATAACAGCGTATCCAAATATTTCCCCTAGTTTTCCTTTATTGGACTAACAACCAATGTATGTGTCAAATGGAAAAAGAATTGTTTAAAAATAATGACTAAGTCCAAAGTTATATGCATTTGAATTTAAGAAATTTTTAAAAAGCAATTTTTAGCTAATTTTTTGGGAAAAAAGAACTTTTTTTCTTTTTAAGTTATCGCAAAAAATTTCTAAGAGCATGTATAAGGAATTTCTACTTTCTGAAAGCTAAGTTTTAATAAAATATTTTAAAGAAAAACCAATTTCATAATTGTTGTTACCGAGGGGACCAGGTCCTTTCAAAAAACACCTATTTTTTATGTAAAATAAAATTTTAGGGCAAAACTTCTCAAATCGCATATTCGATATCAAAATATAGTAACCGATTTTAGGTGGCTCAATATGTTTCTAATTATTTTGAAAAGGGTTCCGATAACCCCGACCCTGGTATGGATATTATAGCCAAAAAACTAAAAATTAACATTTTTGGAATTTTTCAACACTTTTTTTGGGAATTGCGGGATTACTGATAATAAATTTCAAATTTCGTTTTTATTTTTCCATTTTAAATAGAAAAATCTATCATTCATTAAAAACTATTTATAAATAAAAATTGAATTTCAATTCGAAAAATTTTTATCTATGCAAAAATTCAATAAAAAACATTTTTTGTCATATTTTTCTATAAAGTATTCCATGAATTTTTAATTGTCAAAAGTTATCAATATTTTTGAAAAATAGACAAATAGCTTGAACGAAATTATATTATATCGCATCATAACATTTTTAATTCTATGTATAAATTTCAAAATAATCAAATAAAACCTTCTCCTGTAAAATTTGTGTTTTGTCGCTTACGATAATTTGGCGCTAAGGGCTCGATATTTCTTCGTCTGTGTTTCAATTTCAAAAAGATTACTCGTCCAGCTCTACAAAAAACCTAAGGTAGACATACATATTTGGACCCGCTGTGAATAAAAATGTTAAAAATACGAATATCTAGAGATAATTTATTTGTAGTGCTCAACGATCGGATCGATTGCACGATAGGATCGTTTTAAAAATTTAACATACGCGAGGTGTCCTACTTTGCGGATATCTGGCTGCACCCCTGGTGGGCCAATGCTGTCCAAATTCTAAGCTTAAACTCGAAAATACTTCTTCTTTGCGTATATCAAATTTCATGCAAATCGGACTATGATTAATATAAAATTTATTAATAAATATTTGGTCAATTCACATTGTCATAATGTACTAATATTTCACAATGGTTTAAAAATGTTGTTATTGCCTTTCAAGCAAAAAATGTCCTAAAATAATACCATTCTCTATGCTATGTTTACTGTGTTATCGTAACCAACCAGCAGAGACCTACGCCGAACGCCTAAGAGTCGGTTAAGCCGAAAATATCAAAAATTCTAACAGCTTTTTAGGAGTTTAGTGGGATATCCATCAAAATAATTGTTTTGCAAAAAGGGTCCATTTTGAAAAAAAAGTCAACAAAGTTTTTTATTTTGCAAAAAAAAGGTCAAAAATTGTATGTTTTGAGTTATAAAACATTTATTTTGATAGATATCCAACTTTATAATTAAAGTTAACTTTAAGGGTACCTTTTTCTAGTACTTAAAGTTACCTTTTACTATAAAGGTAAGTTGTAATAATAAGAGACCAAAAAGCTCTTTAAGTATAAGACCTAAGCTTTATTTTGGGAAAAAAAGGGCCCATTTCGGAAAAAAAGAATTCGAGTCATGAAATACTAGGACATTATGACAATACAACATGATAGGAGACCTTGTGAATTAACCAATTGTGTTGCATTATGTATTGTAATAAATACATGCAGGCTTTCTACTACTTACAATAGATTAATCAATTGTATGGCTTGATAAATTTTATATACTACCGTCACTCAACAATTAAATTACTTTCAGTTTATTTTTGTTGTTGTTATTGTTTTTACTGCCACATGTAAGTACTTATGATTGTTTAATGTGGTGAAAAAACCGCACAGGATGTGCTCTCTGTCGTCTCACTAACAATTCAATCACACTTTTTAATTACAATATACATTTTTTTATTTCATTAAGAAAAAAATTGCTTTAATACAAAGGCAACTTAAGAGATTAAATACACATTATACACATAAATCAGCTGTGTAATGTGATGGTAATACAAATACACTCGAAATAAGCGATGAGATATTGTAAAATAATGTCTATGATTAGCTAAAATTATCTGTATGATAAGCTTGAATTACCAATATGTAGAGCAAATCTGTTTTCTCCCTTGTGTCTTGTCTAAAAATTCAGATTAATAGACACATTTTTGTGAGCGTAATTCCACGACACAATTATATCCATAATAATAATATATCACACATTCCCTTACAAACATTTATATATTTGGGGGATTTCATGTCAAGTGAACAAACTTTTGAAATCAATGGCTTCCGATCAGGATGAAATTTGCACCAAGGTTAGATCTATTGCAAAGTAATGTAGACACAATTTTTAAACAAGATCGGTTAAGAACACTTTGAGTTAGAGGGGGTCAAAATTTGACATTTTGGGCAAACATGTGTCTTTTCACATTCATGTAACTTATTACACCTATTGCAAAATGTGTTCCAAGTAGCTTAGATAGCTATTTCTTCAATCTTTCGAAAAAAAATGTTTAAAAAAAATAAAATATTTTTGACGTTTTTTTTGCAAAATCAAAAACTCTTTTGAATTTTTTTTTCCAAAATGGGCCCTTTTTTCTCCAAAGAAAGCTTAGGTTTTTCCTTGAAGAGGTTTTTGGTCTCTTAGCGGGATGCGAGTTGGATATCTATCAAAATAAATGTTTTGTAACTCAAAACATGCAATTTCTGATTTTTTTTTTTGCAAAACAATTATTTTGAATGATATCCCACTAAACGACTAAAAAGCTCTTAAAGCAACAGACGTTTGAAGTTTTTTGAGGTTTGTTTGATATTGAAAATGTGCAATGATTTCACCTAACCCTCATACAAATGTCCTTATATCGAAAATCGGACAACATTTGTCCCTAATCCCCATACAAGATACCCCTCAGAAAATTACTTGAAAATTCATAATTGTCTTATAATCTGTATATATAAAAGAGTAACGTTACTGACTGACTGACTGATTCATCATCCCATAGCCCAAACGACTGAAGCTAGAATAATGAAATTTTAACTGTGGGTTCCTCCCTCCCCAAAACGATCCACTAAGAAGGGATTTTTGGAAATTCGAACGCTTAGGGGGTAAAAAAGGGTAAATCCGGTAATCTTATATCTTCAAAACTAATAAAGATACAAAAAACCTTGAAATTGCATGTTACTCCAATTAAAAAATAAGCTGACAGGTGTTTCGTACTTTTTCGAACCTTTTAGGGGAGAAAACGGGTAAAAACTATATTTTGGTACTTTTTTGGCACCATATGTGTCTTTTAAACCAATAAACATAGAAACAAAATTTAAATCGTATTACTTATCAAAAAATAAAAAATATAAGTTTGGTACTTTTTGGAAATTCGAACCCTTAAGGGATAAAAATTGTGTTTATTTTTGGTACTTTTTCATAAAATATGTTTTTCTATAATTTCACATAGACATTCGAATATTTTACTATGAGCTCCCAACACGATACAGAAAATTATTTTAATAATATTATTTTAATAACGGGGATAAAAAAGGTACCAAAAAGGGGATAAAATCGGGAAAATTACATTTTATTGCAAATTATTAAGCCGATGTTGATAATTTTTTTAACAGCGGTTATTTGGAACTCGAGTGACATGGTGTATTTTAGGCCAAATCCGTGTAAACAGTTTGGTACTTTTTTTAAAACATATTTATTATTGGGCACATTAACACAGATTTTAATCGATTGAGACATGTCTGTAGCATAAACAACTTTTGCAAAATTGAATATTTTTAAATTTCAAACTTAATGGGTGTTCAAGGATTAAAAGGGAAATTGGTACTTTTCTCCTAATGGTACTTTTTTAATATTTTCAGTTATTTCACTTATCGACATTAAAGTTAGCTGATATGTATCTGAGTGAAGTTAGTGTTAGAAATAAGCGATTATATTTAGGTACCAAAATGTGAGAACTGAACTATAGGTACTTTTTCATTCTTCTAATGGTACTTTTTGAATTTTCTATTACAATGGACTTAGAACATGAAATTAAGCATATATGGTCTTAAGTGAGTGAGAATTCTAGGGGACGACTTGTTGGTACTTTTTCTTAATTAGAATGGTACTTTTTGTAATTTCTTCCCCATGAACCTAGAAACATGAAATAAAGCTCACATGACTGCTTTTTGGTACTTTTTCTATATTCTAATGGTACTTTTTGAATTTTCTATAATAATGGTCCTAAGTGAGTAAAAAATTCAAGCGGCTACTTCATGTTACTTTTTCTTTATTATAATGGTACTTTTGGAATTTTCTATAACAATGGAATCATGAAATTAAGCGTATATGTTCCTAAGTGAGTGAGAATTCTAGGGGGAGACTTCTTGGTACTTTTTCTTTATTCAAATGGTACTTTTTGTATTTTCTTCACCAATGAACCTAGAAACATGAAATAAAGCTTATATGGACCCAAGTGAGTGGGAAACTACAAGTATATATGGTCCTAAGTGAGTGAAAATTCAAGGGGATACTTCATGATACTTTTACATTAATCTAATTGTACTTTTTTGAAATTTCTATAACAATGGACTTAGAAACATTAAATTAAACATATATGGTCCTAAGTGAGTTAGGATTCTAGGGGTAGACTTTTTGGTACTATTTCTTTATTCGAATGCTACTTTTTCTAATTTCTTCACCAATGAATTTAGAAACATGAAATAAAGATTATATGGACCCGAGTGAGCGGAAGACTTAATAGTACTATTTCATTCTTCTAATTGGGGTGGCGAAGCGCACCGGGTCAGCTAGTACTTAATAAAAAAGGCTCGTATCTCCAAGTTATGCCCAAAGTCATGCACTTTTTTATGGGCCCCCAAAAATTTGGGGCCTTGGTGTCATTTTTGCAAAAAAGTGATAGATCATTTTCTCAGGCTCATATCTTGCAAACCGTTCGCAATTTTGATTTACTCTCTGAGGCAAAGTTGTAGTATTTTTTTTATGAGATTTACGCCATCTGTTTTTAAGGATTCAAAAACATCAATTGTATTAATTTTTGATGCAGAATTGACTGGTGAAATCATATTTGCAATATATTCAACCGTTTTTTCTCTACAGAAAAATGTGCTCAAAATGCGCGTCTTTAGGTGCGTTGAACCACCACAAGGAGTGAAAATTTTCAAAAAAAAAAGGACGCCATTATTTTTATTTACGCAAAAACCTTCAGAAAAATTATGATACCCGAAAATCAAATGAAGTGACCTGGTCACAAACAAACTCTAATGTATGTACATTTATATTTTAAATAAAAGAAACAATTTTAAAATCAATTTCAAACCAACATTCTTATGATTTATTGAAGTTGAAACTTCATGAATATCGTTAATTCACTACATTTGTTAATAAAAAATCAGTACTAAACGAAGTGATCGAGGAAAACTAGAGGCATTTCCAAACTCTATGGACTCCAATAAAAAAGAAATGATATACGAGAACCCCTGCATACACTGATGTATATTCCTATAAACGCACACTACTTTTTAAATTAGTTAAGACTTCACTTAAAATATTGTTTACAAAAAAATTCATTTGTACTTTATTTATTTTTTTTACTTAATTTTCGAGATTAACAGCCACTTTTAAGGGTATTTTCCTATAAACGCACTTTAATTTATGGGCCACTGTAGCATTATTAACAATGTGTGGATGATCCTTTGTTATGGATTGTTTCAAAAATACGGTATGGCATTGATTCTACTAATTTTATAAGCAGATTGGAATCAATTTCCTCCCAGACTTGTTTAATTCTTAGTTTCATCTCTGTCACAGTTATTATGCTTTCATTCTGGGCATTATTTGCATAAACTTTACGGACCATGTATCCCTACAAGTTCTCCATTGGGTTTAAGTCCGGACTACAAGCCGGCCAGTCCAACAGAGATTTCGATTGCTTAGAAACATGATTGCAGCATTATCTTGTTGGAATATGCAATCTTCATCCATTTTTTCAACCATAAATGAGAGAGTATCATCTTCTAACAGTTCGTTATAAATCGCACTATTAAGTTTTGTCGGAACAAAACATATTTTCGACTTGCCAACTGCAGAAAACGCTGCCCAAACCATAACTCTGAAACGACAGAAATTACGTTTTGACATCCGAACATCGTTTGATCTCAAATCGTGACAATAGCATGAGTCAGGACCGTCTAAATTTAATTTTTTTTCGTCAGAGAAAATTACTTTTTTCCACTCATCTGTCCATTTCATATATTTTCCTGCGAATTTTAAACGATTTTCTTTATGGTGCATTTTTAGCATTGGTTTACATTTCGGCTTTTTCCATTTTATGTTTTCATCGTTTCGTAAGTCACTGGAAGATTCAATTTATTCTTTATTTGTGTAGAATTTTGCGGGTTGCTTCTTGTTTTATTAGATTAAGTTGTCTTCTTGTTAGTTTTGTATTTCCCTTTGTAGGTTTGCGAACTCCAAAATTTTGACCTTTCTTCAAGAAATTTCGCACTACACTTTCCGAACGATCGATTTTACGTCCAATTTCTCTATTGGAACATCCTTGAATCTTTTATTTTTAAGAAATATTTTCAATTTTAAACCAACATTATTTCGGCACGGAATAAGAAAAATAATAAAAAATTAATAAAAAAAATTATTAAGTATATGGGGGATTTCATGTCAAGTGAAATCGATGTCTTCTATTGGATAGTAACTCAGACACAATTTTTCAACAACATCGGTCGAGAACTCTCTGAGTTATAGGGGGTAAAATTTTGACAATTTGGTCAAACAGGGGTTTTTTCTTATCCATGTAACTTATTACCTATTGTTCTTAGCAAAATGTGTTCCAAATAGTATAGATAGCTATTTCTTCGATCTTTCGAAAAAAAATATTTAAAAAAAAAAATAAAAAATTTTTAATATTTTTTTTCCGAAATCAAAAACTTTTTTGACTTTTTTTTAAATACGCTATTTTTTTTTATTTTTTTTTTTTTTCTTAAAATAAAGTTTAGATATTTTCCTTGAACACCTACTTGGTCGCTTAGTGGGATGCGAGTGGGATATCTATCAAAATAAATATTTTGTAACTCAAAACATACAATTTTTGACCTTTTTTTGCAAAATCAAAAACTTTGTTGACTTTTTTTTTTCAAAATGGACCCTTTTTTAATCTTTTTTTTTAGGTCAAACAAAAGCTTAGATATTATCCTTGAAGACCCTTTTGGTCGCTTAGTGGGATGCGAGTGGGATATCTATCAAAATAAATATTTTTTAACTCAAGACTTACAATTTTTGACTTTTTTTTTTGCAAATACGATTTTTTTTTCCAAATGGGCCCTTTTTTTAAAATTTTTTTTGTAGTCAAAAGAAAGCTTAGGTCCATTCCTTTAAGATATTTTTAGTTCCTTAGTGGGATGCGAGTAGGATATCTATCAAAATAAATATTTTGTAACGCAAGACATACAATTTTTTAATTTTTTTTTGCAAAATCAAAATTTTTTTCCAATATGGGCCCTTTTTTAATTTTTTTTTTTTGCTCAAAAGAAAGCCTAGGTCCATTCCTTTAAGATATTTTTAGTCCCTTAGTGGGATGCGAGTGGGATATCTATCAAAATAAATGTTTTAACACAAAAATTGTATGTCTTGAGTTACAAAACATTTATTTTGATATATATCCCACTCGCATCCCACTAAGCGATCAAAACCATCTTAAAGGAATAGGCCTAAGCTTTCTTTATAGCAAAAAAAAAAATTACAAAAAGGGCCCATTTTAAAAAAAAGTCAAAAAAGTTTTTGATTTTGCCAAAAAATCAAAAATTGTATATCTTGAGTTACAAAATATTTATTTTGATAGATATCCCACTCGTATCCCACTAAGGGACCTAAAATATCTTAAAGGAATGGACCTAAGCTTTCTTTTGACTAAAAAAAAATTTTTAAAAAAGGGCCCATTTTGAAAAAAAATTCGAATTTGCAAAAAAAAAGTCAATAATTGAATGTCTTGAGTTACAACATTTTTATTTTAATAGATATCCTACTCACATCTTCCTAAGTGACAAAATAGGTCTTAAAGGAAAAGACCTAAGCTTTCTTTTGAGCAAAAAAAATTTTTAAAAAAAAGTCCCATATTGGAAAAAAATTTCGATTTTGCAAAAAAAAATTAAAAAATTGTATGTCTTGCGTTACAAAATATTTATTTTGATAGATATCCCACTCGCATCCCACTAAGGGACTAAAAATATCTTAAAGGAATGGACCTAGGCTTTCTTTTGAGCAAAAAAAAAAATTAAAAAAGGGCCCATATTGGAAAAAAATTTTGATTTTGCAAAAAAAAATTAAAAAATTGTATGTCTTGCGTTACAAAATATTTATTTTGATAGATATCCTACTCGCATCCCACTAAGGAACTAAAAATATCTTAAAGGAATGGACCTAAGCTTTCTTTTGACTACAAAAAAAATTTTAAAAAAAGGGCCCATTTGGAAAAAAAAATCGTATTTGCAAAAAAAAAAGTCAAAAATTGTAAGTCTTGAGTTAAAAAATATTTATTTTGATAGATATCCCACTCGCATCCCACTAAGCGACCAAAAGGGTCTTCAAGGATAATATCTAAGCTTTTGTTTGACCTAAAAAAAAGATTAAAAAAGGGTCCATTTTGAAAAAAAAAGTCAACAAAGTTTTTGATTTTGCAAAAAAAGTCAAAAATTTTATGTTTTGAGTTACAAAATATTTATTTTGATAGATATCCCACTCGCATCCCACTAAGCGACCAAGTAGGTGTTCAAGGAAAATATCTAAACTTTATTTTAAGAAAAAAAAAAAAATAAAAAAAAATAGCGTATTTTAAAAAAAGTCAAAAAAGTTTTTGATTTCGGAAAAAAAATATTAAAAATTTTTTATTTTTTTTTTTAAATATTTTTTTTCGAAAGATCGAAGAAATAGCTATCTATACTATTTGGAACACATTTTGCTAAGAACAATAGGTAATAAGTTACATGGATAAGAAAAAACCCCTGTTTGACCAAATTGTCAAATTTTTACCCCCTATAACTCAGAGAGTTCTCGACCGATGTTGTTGAAAAATTGTGTCTGAGTTACTATTCAATAGAGCTAACCTTGGTGCAAATTTCATCCCGATCGGAAGACATCGATTTCAAAAGTTGGTTCACTTGACATGAAATCCCCCATATATGTATGTTCAATGGTCGTTGCATAAAAATCTCCAACACTTTTGATTTCAATATTATAATTTTAACACATGCATACTTGTATACATACACTGAAAGAAAAACGCTTCGTAACCCCAATGAAACTTTTACGTTAACCTGTTTACGTTAATGCAATGAAAAGTTTCGTTAATGATATGAAATTTTACGTTGTATTTACGAAAATTACGTTAATATTACGATTCAGGCAAAATGAGTATTTTTTGGCATTTCGTAGAGTCATTGATGCTACGAAACTTTTTACGTTAATATTACGTAAAACTTTAACGTGAGATTCAATGTATAAATTGAATAACGAATGTGTCCCAAATTAATTTTTTGGAATAAAAAAGGTTTAATTGGCAAATCCTAATTGTTTTTGTGTAAATATAGTAATATTTGTATGAAATACAGCACCCCTTAAAAATTCAATGAAATATTTACGTAGCAATAATGAATTTTTTGTTTTCCATTTTTTTGGATTAAATATTGAAAAATAAAAAAAATAAATTATATAAAACAAAATTATATATAAAGGAATCGAATTAATGTAGTTTTTAATATTTAAATTGCTTAGTTCTTGTCATTTTGCTAATATAACAAATTGTCATTAATGAGACGAAAAACGCCAAAAATTATGTCATTTTACATTAATATTTTAAACAAGTTTTTTAACAATCACGTAATTATGACGAACGTTTAATGAAACCATGTCATTAAATTAATGAACTTGTAATCCATGCAACGTAATGTGTCATTGCATTTCTTTGCAAACAAATCATAACGGGACGTTAATGCAAACATATTTTTAATGAAAATTTGTAGTAAATGCAATGATTTTATCATTAATTTAACGTAATGTGTCATTCAATAAAAACAAAAATTAAGTATTTAATATAATAATAGTAAATACAACGATTCGGTTATCAATACAACGTAAAGTTGCATTGTATTGAAAAATAAAATAGAGTTGGAACACAATGTGGCACGTTTAAAAAAAATACAACAACAACATAAATTGCATCATCTTCTGTTTTTGAGAGTTTCTTTTTATTTAATTTTAGTTTATTTTAAACAGTCAACAAGTGAAGAGTTGTTGTGTTAAAAATATAATTGATTTATTTGTTGTTTATAAAAAGTTGAAATTGTGATCAAAATCTAATTTGTGTTTTTTGTGCAAAAATGGATTGAGGAGGATTTATTTCAATCAATTGAGGAAGTGGTTTTCGATTCAAGTGGATCAATGACTCATAAGAAAGGTAAGCTATTATTAATACATCAAAAGGAAAATTTATGATACCCATACGTTTAAATTTTACTTTTTAGATGACGAAACTCAAAAAACACGTTACAATATCTACTAACTTCTTGGAGCCTAAATCACCTCATAAACTTTTTTCAAGGTAAACATTATTAATAATTATATAAAAATTTAAACAAACTATTAAAATATTTTTTTTAGAATAAAACATCACAATTTCCATAATGTCTGCTAATGACTTATTTGAAATTACTCAGCAAATGAAAATTGGCGACAAGATCGTTTTTAAGTATAATTTAGAAAAGTGGAGGGCGGAGAAAAACATGTCTCAACAAATTTTGAGTGACTCTCAGGAATCCAAAAACGTTTCATCACCATTTTTCACTATCTCAGTCTTCCTGCAGCGAAATTTTTTTTACTCATATTCAATTATTTTTCATTTTAGCGGTATTCACAATGTAGAGTATTTGGCCTGGTAATGTAGTAAAAGAGCACAATATCAACAAAATATAAACGAAATACATTAGAAATTGAAATGTTTGTCAATAAATAGCTTTTCTGCTTTTTTACTAGGCCAAGTACTCTACATTGTGAATACCGCTTATATTTTTTGTATTTATTTATACAAATGCGAAGTATGTACATTGAAATCGAATTTAAATATAAAAAGTATTTAAAAAGTATTAATTAATACATATGTACATTTAGTTTAAAATCCTAATAAATTGTAATTATAAATAACTTATTTTTGTTCATTATTATTATGAAAGGAATCGTTTTTGGAATGAAACCTTTTATTAAAATAATGATTAATATTGTTAATATAATGTCTTATAATCGTTATATTTATGATATATTTCATTTCATTAATGAAGGAGCACATTCTATTTACGAAACAATGTAGGAAAATCAATGACAAAATTCATTTTTGAAATGTAAAAACTTCGTTCCATTAATGTAGGATATAATTATATTAGTGAAGCAATGTCATTAAACCATGGTCAACATTCATTGCATATATGATAAAGTTTCTTAACATCAGTGAAACATGTCGTTATACTATTAATGCAAAATCGTTAAATTAATGATTTTTTTCATATTAGTATTGAAAGAGATTCATTAATTTAATGAAACCCTTTCATTATATTGACGAAATTGTATCATTGGTTTAATGATATTTGACATTGTAAACACGTATGGTGACGTTATTTATATATTCTATATTAATGACATTATTTCATTATATTTACGAAAATTTTGAGATTAATGAAACATTTTTCGTTAATGCAATGACACCGGTAATCGGACTGATTTCAAGAACAAAATCATTAATATAACGTAGAAAAACGTTGTATTTACGAAGGTTTTTCTTTCAGTGTATTGTATGTCTATTAGAGTGACAGCCGATTTTTTTTTTTTAGATTTCAAAGAGTGCCGGGTGGAATATTGTGACACTAGGCCTAAATGTTAAGTGCTGAAAATTTGAGCCAAATCGGACAACGATTTCTGGACGCGCATCGAGGTCAAAGTTCAGATATATGCAAAATTTTACTGTTAATATGGAATAAATAGGTGAAACTCGTTAACTTTCTGCATTGTTTTCTAGAAATATGTAGATTTATTTATATTAATGAATATTACATTAAAAAAATTTTTTGGAAATTAACCCTGTATCTCCTTTGGTTCAAAATGACCCAAAAACTGTATTATCGCCAAAATTAGAGAAAAATGCAAATTTTTCAGTTTTTGAAAAAATTTTGCTACTAAATAAATACTTTTACAATTGAATGCAAAAGAATCGAAATGTGTACGTAA
Source organism: Calliphora vicina (assembly GCF_958450345.1). Classification (NCBI taxonomy): domain Eukaryota; kingdom Metazoa; phylum Arthropoda; class Insecta; order Diptera; family Calliphoridae; genus Calliphora; species Calliphora vicina. The sequence goes on along the minus strand of NC_088780.1, from coordinate 135,070,143 downwards.
TTATCGTTGTAATGAGATATAAATGACAAAATTTGATTAAAAAATTTTAAAGTTATTACAAATTCGCCAGACCATTAACGTGATTCAGGCCACTTGAACAAAAAATTTAGGAAAAAAATTAAGATATTTCGAGAAAAATTAAAATAAAAGCTCATTTTTACTTAAAATATGTCCATATTTACTTGTATATGAGTTTTTGTCTTCGTAAGATACCATTAACCTATTTGCAGGTATGGCCAAAAAAAATAATTTTTTTTAACGGCTGTTTCAAAACTCCATTTTCAAATTTTTAAAAATTTTGTTAAACAAATTTCAGATTTTTTCGATCATCACATTGGGGTTTATTGAGATCAAAATAGGGAATAAAAATATGAAAAAATTATGTCAATACCTCTTACAGTTTTTTCGTACCTGCGATTTAAATTTTGCGTTTTTCAAGAAAAACTAATTTTTTGTCCATATTTAGGCGAATGAGTCCATTTTTCCTTACTGTTATACATTTTAAGTAAAACCTATTCATAATATTATAGTCCTTGTAATTTTAAATACGTTCTGAAAGTTTTACTGAAATCGGAAAACGATAACCTTTGAATCGTGAAGGTCAAAGGTCAAATTTTTCAATATTTGGAATTTCTAATGAAAAAATAGCGAAATGTTATATATTTTTGGCCCGATTTTAATGCAAATTAAGGAAAATATAACATAAAGTCCAGAATTTAAAAAACCAGCACAAAAATGGAAATTAACCCTTAGCAGCACTTGGGGTCCAAATTACCCTCAACTTTTAAAATCACGAAAAACACAACCATTTTGACCCCAAGTCCTCTTAAAGGTTAAAATCCATTTTTGCACTGTTGTTGTAAATGCTAGACCCTAATATATATTTTCCTCAAGTTTCATGAAAATCGGCCCAAAAATATATAACATTTCGCTATCTTTTCATTAGAAATTCCAAATATTGAAAAATTTGACCTTTGACCTTCACGATTCAAAGGTTATCGTTTTCCGATTTTAGTAAAACTTTCAGAACATATTTAGAATTACAAGGACTATAATATTATGAATAGGTTTTACTTAAAATGTATAACAGTAAGGAAGTTGGACTCATTCGCCTAAATATGGACAAAAAATTAGTTTTTCTTGAAAAACGCAAAATTTAAATCGCAGGTACGGAAAAACTGTAAGAGGTATTGACATAATTTTTTCATATTTTTATTCCCTATTTTGATCTCAATAAACCCCAATGTGATGATCGAAAAAATCTGAAATTTGTTTAACAAAATTTTTAAAAATTTGAAAATGGAGTTTTGAAACAGCCATTAAAAAAAATTATTTTTTTGGCCATACCTGCTAATAGGTTAACGGTATCCTACGAAGACAAAAACTCATATACAAGTAAATACGGACATATTTTAAGTAAAAATGAGCTTTTATTTTAATTTTTCTCGAAATATCTTAATTTTTTTCCTAAATTTTTTGTTCATGTGGCCTGAAACACGTTAATGGTCTGGCGAATTTGTAATAACTTTAAAATTTTTTAATCAAATTTTGTCATTTATATCTTATTACAACGATAATTACGTACACATTTCGATTCTTTTGCATTCAATTGCAAAAGTATTTATTTAGTAGCAAACTTTTTTCAAAAACTGAAAAATTTGCATTTTTCTCTAATTTTGGCGATAATACAGTTTTTGGGTCATTTTGAACCAAAGGAGATACAGGGTTAATTTCCAAAATTTTTTTTTAATGTAATATTCATTAATATAAATAAATCTACATATTTCTAGAAAACAATGCAGAAAGTTAACGAGTTTCACCTATTTATTCCATATTAACAGGAAAATTCTGCATATATCTGAACTTTGACCTCGATGCGCGTCCAGAAATCGTTGCCCGATTTGGCTCAAATTTTCAGCACCTAACATTTAGGCCTAGTGTCACAATATTCCACCCGGCACTCTTCAAAATTTTAACAAAAATTTTTTTCCATACAACTGATTGTCACTCTAATGGCTATATAAGTATATGCTTTATAGGGTCGCAAATGCAAAATGTGGAAATTACAAACGCAATGACAAACATACATACATATATGTATATAACTTTACCACTCATGGTGAAGCGTATAACAATGGAGTGAGGCAATAATCGATTAATGGACAAAATTGTAATTTGAATTTTCAATGTCACGTTCTTGAACCTAAATCATCTTAGTTATCAGTACTGCGAGATCGTTCTAATAATGTAATTTTTAAGGTGCGTCTTCTTCGCTATCGTAAGTTCAATATGCATATTTAGTGGCTAAAACATGTGCAGACAAAAGGAAAGGGAAGAAATAAAAGTATAAAGAATATGGCGTCTTTCATGAAGAGCTATCAAAGTTGGAAAAATAAACATGAGGCTAAAAAATAACAAAAATGTATTTTCAATTACGAAAATTATCTATTCAATAATTTTTATATTTAAAGTTCAACCAATAACGAAAATTGTATATTCAATTGCCAAAATAATCAAATTCAAAACTCAAAATTCAATAGAAAATATCAAGAAATTTTGTTTTTGAGCAAATGAATACTTGATTTAATTATGAAATAATTGAAACCAGTTCAATATGTGACAAATATTTGAATTGAAACAGTTTAAGAAATAGTTTTTTCTGTGTACACAAGCTATCAGCGATTTTCAATCGGTCAATTTACTCGACAAAATGTGCGTAAGCAGTAAATGCACTAAACAACATTTATTTAACACTAAAATAACTAATCTAATAAAGAATTCCAGATTCATAGTTATCTTTAAGTGTTTAGAAAAATATAAATAAATAAAAACTGCACAAAATATGAAAACCCAAGTTATGCATGCTTATCTAACTCAAAAAAAAAAAAACCGATATGAACACGCCCACATTTACTACCTGTCTTACAATCTAATCATAAATAGCTATTACTTAGTTAACGTACAATTATAGTATTTTAAGAAGCAGTTGATTAGATTTGAAAATTTACAAGTTTTTGCTCCAATTTTTTTTCTTGTTTATTTAGTGACTTATAAATTGTAATTATTTTACAATCACTATAACTAATCGCTGTTATAAATTTTGTTTTCGCTTTGAACGCACAATTTATGATTGCAATTGTAGTGTAAAGGTTTTTGAAGTTCAAATACTTTTGTTTTCGATTTTATTGACGGCTATTTGTGCAAATGATAAGACAGCGATATTGTATCAATAGGTGATTAATACGTGGGGTGTGCCAAGATTTTTGTTGTAGTGAAGAAAAATAAGACATTTTGAACCATATTTTTTTTAGAGTGGAAAAAATGCGACGTAGTTGAAAAGTAAGAGTGTTATATTCGGCTGTGCCGAATTTTGTATACCCACCATCAATATTTGACAATAAAATGTTTGTCTGATCTAGGGGTTGTATGATCGGTAGGGTCAATTATGGAGCGATCATCACAAAAGTTGCTAAAAAGAAATTTCTTTACGATATTAACTATAATAGGGCAAGAAAATTCTGCTGACGTTACTTTGATACACTATAACAGTGATGTTCATCCCATACAACAATTGTTTAAAAAATTTAAACACATTTGTTACGCTCTTTAAAAGAGCGTAATAAATGTCTCATTTTTTCAGAAATTCAATAAGCATTGTTGTTGGTTGGTTTTTGGATGAAGCATAGCAAACACACGCGTTTCAATTACAATTGAACACAAAAAAACAAAGTTAAAAATAAATAAAAAATTTGAGAGTATTTCGGCCGTATAATGTATATTCTTTCATTTCCTTAAAATTTAAATTATATTCATTTAATAAATTGGTTTTATTTGACAAAAATTCTAAATTTAAACTTTCTTCATTTTGTTATTATTTTAAGTGTTTGACATTATGTTTGCTGGGTAGCTCTCTCACCAAATATCTTCATTTTTATTTTTGAACATCACTGCTTTAGAGCAGTGGTGCCCGAACACATACCATCAAAGCTTTGGTTGTATTGGTAAAACAGCGGAGAATTTGATTTGTTTTTGTTCTATGAGATGAAAACAAAGCAAGAAACACATGATCATTATAAGAAAACGCACAAGTAAGCTTATAGTGCAGTGATGTTCAAAAATAAAAATGAAGATATTTGGTGAGAGAGCTACCCAGCAAACATAATGTCAAACACTTAAAATAATAACAAAATGAAGAAAGTTTAAATTTAGAATTTTTGTCAAATAAAACCAATTTATTAAATGAATATAATTTAAATTTTAAGGAAATGAAAGAATATACATTATACGGCCGAAATACTCTCAAATTTTTTATTTATTTTTAACTTTGTTTTTTTGTGTTCAATTGTAATTGAAACGCGTGTGTTTGCTATGCTTCATCCAAAAACCAACCAACAACAATGCTTATTGAATTTCTGAAAAAATGAGACATTTATTACGCTCTTTTAAAGAGCGTAACAAATGTGTTTAAATTTTTTAAACAATTGTTGTATGGGATGAACATCACTGCTCTAAAGCATAGTTCCTTGGTAGTATTGTCCAGAATACGAAGATTTTCGTCAATTTACACGTACACAACCCGAATGTAAACAATAGAGAGTAAAAATGTAAATATTTCAATCAGTTGCTGGATGTTGTTGCGGATAACACTAGTTTACAAGGTTTTTGCTCATGAATTGAAACATATGGGGATTTGTGTATTTAGGTCTTCTAACTTCGGAAAAAATATTAAAAAAATTCCAGGACGTCAAACTTTTGAGATATTTATTAAAAACGAAACATATAAAAATGTACATTAAATTAGGACAACAAAATTAAAAGTGAAGTGTTTAGTCCTCTTTTTATAATTATTTTCATTTGTCTCCCTCACGACACTTCAACAGTAGTCTCCTAGCATATTCTGATCCCAAAAACCTTGATAATTCCTCTTGAAAAACTTCAAATCTTGATGGATACGCTCTCCATGTTCGTCACTCATGTGTCCGAGGTTTTCCGGAAAAAAATCCACATGAGAATATAAAAAGTGAATTTTGAGGGATATATTTACACCCATCAGTTCGAAATTATGTAATAAATTCGCAACAATATCTTTGTAATTTTGACTTTACTTATTCCCCAAAAATTCTTGAACAACAAGTTTAAAAGAATTCCGTCCTGCATTTTCAACATCGGTTAATAGGCACTCAAATTTGGTATCAACCAAATTTTTTCTTCTTTGAGGACCCGCAAATATCCCTTCTTTTAGTTTAGCCTCAGAAAGACTCGGGAACACGCTGCATAAATATTGAAATGCTGGTTTTGTCTTATTTAAAGCTTTTACGAAATTTGTTAATGTAAATAAGCGTTTTGCAGTGTTTGTGTTATAGGAAAACCTCGATTTGACTGAATAATTTTTCCGCAAATAACACAAAAATGGTCTGGGATTATTTTACAATTCCTAGAAGACATTTTAAAATAGTTTTTACTTTAGAGTTTTGTATTTAATAGCGATTTATTAACCTTTATCTACAGGAAAGATGTACTTTTAAACAGTATTTATTTTTTTCCCGTTAATTTTTTTTGGAATTTGTCAAAAGAATACAACTCTGAAAGTATCTGGTAGCTTCGCCAGAGTGTTGAGTACCCAAAAACGATGTAAATACTTAATTACTACAATTCGGTACACTACAGTATGTATTAGTAGTACTCAGGGCAGGTGAAACAAAAAATGGTCAATTATCTAGCATCCCTAGCTCTTCTCAAAAATATAAGTTTCATTCCATGAGCAAACAAAAATGTCTGATTTGTAAACTAGTGTAATTTATTGTTTACCTATACATGCACACAAATTGCTCTAAAGTATAAGTTCAGAGTACTTAGAATAAATTTGTGCAAAATTTTATTAGGATTGTCGCATAATAAACATATTTATGACTGCTCAAACAGTATTCCGCGATGATATTTGTATGGGGGCTAGGTAAAACCATGGCTATAGAATATATACTAAGGTGGGTCTGAGACAAATATTTAGATGTGTTAAAAATGGAATGAAAAAACCACCACACTGAAGGAAAAACGACGTTGCAAAATCGACAACGGTTGGTGTCATTTTGACATCATACGGTGTCTCTTTTTTCGACACCGTACATTTACAATTTGTAAACAAACGGTACGAATCGACAACGCAATGTTGTTAAATTATTCGCGACGCATTTCAACGTAAGTTGCTTTTTATAAGTGTGTTTTAATTTTATTTATACTAAACAATTTCAAATATTTTAATAAATAATAAAGGGTAATAGTGATGCAAATAAATGGTTTAAGAACCAAAATATAAAAGAAAGTGTAATTGTGTTTGATTGCGAATTTGTGTTGATAGAGATGAAGATCCAGGCAGTGAAGTCAGTGGAGATCCAGGCAGAGAAGACCACCAAATCCAGTGACGACATGCAAAACCAAATGGAAATTTATAGTTTTTATATTTATGTTTTATATGTATTGTATTAAAAAAATGTAAAAAATAGAGAAATTGTTATTTATATTAATTACCAAAGAAATAGAATGGAAAAATTGTCAGGTGTCAAATCGTACACAAACGGTATCAAGTCGATAATTTTTGGTGTCAAATTGACAACGGTCTGGTGTCAAATCGTACACAAACGGTGACAAATTGTCAACGGTCTGTTATAAAATCGTACACGAAGGTTGTCAAATCGACAACGGATGGTGTCAAATCGGCTACGGAATTGTGTCATTTTTTCGTTGTCAAATTGACACTGTTCGTTTACAATTTGTACACATACGGGGTTGATACACTATTGACACCGCATGGTGTCAAATTGTACACGGATGTGTTCATTTTTTCGCTGGGTGCACCTTTTTTTGATGGTGAGTATAAAAATAATGAAATCAACAATTATTGTTGAGTTTTGTCAGAACTCTAATTTTGTGCAAAGTGTACTAATTCTCATAAAGTTCATCGTTGGTCCTGCATAAGATATTTCTAGTTATCCTCAAAATTTGGGAATCGTTTCCTGTTGGTCTGGCCTTTTTTATAAATTTATATTAATAATAAAGTTGGGAAAATCGATCTTCAAATGGCTGACATGTAAACAAAAAAAACGCTACTAAGCTAGATAGCTTTGTTGATCTAGTCATGTATATAGGCAATATGGATATCAATTAACGTATATAGCGACATGGATATTCGTAAAATCGGGAAAATATAATATCCGAAAACGATCACCAAAAATTCGTTTCAAAACTAAAAAAAATTTAACTTCAAATAAACTTAAGTGAAGGCTATATAAGTATAAGATTCGGCACAACCACATATAGCACTCTCTTACTTAGTTTGGTATGATTTCGCAAGCGATATTTATAACGCGACATATTTTCAGTTACGTTTGTAATATTGATTTGTTCAAGCAATTTGATGAACAGCTTTGGAATTAGTTTATTTATTGGTTCGACATACTTTTTAAATAGAGCTCAGAAATTCGAATCATTAATTCACTTTGAGATTAGTTCACTAAAATCCTGATTCGGAGTACAGAAATGCCAGCCATTCATTCCATTCATAAATTCAAATGTAATACAAATTGAATTAAAATATGTATGTTTTCTTCATTTAGTTTTGGTTTTACTTTGCTTTTAATCATTTACAAAATGAATTGAAATAAAATTGTCCAAACCTATTTTGTTATAGATTTGAACTGAAGAAAAATTAATCATTTATTTAATTAATTTTTAAAGCTTGAACGAATCAACAAAAAATTAAACATATAAAGATTAAAATCAATATGTTTGCAATACTAAGTTCCAAAATCAAATTGATTTTGAAACTGTAATTAAGAATAAATTCTTTCAGATCTTTGATAGTGCTTTAGTAACTTTAAAATCCACTCTTTAACTAATTCCGCTGTAAATGAATTTTCTGGTGTAAAGCTTTTCTATTTCTATATTTCTTTGCCAATTTTTCAGATATTCGATGGCAACATACCTGTGTTGCTTCACTTCTTCTATCGGCACACGTTTTACATTTGTTTTTGAAAAAGATACATTTACAATAGCAAACGCGACATACTTTTAAAATCCAAATAAAAGGATTAGTGTAATTATTATAACTAGTAATTTATTTAAGTTAAAGCCATCAAATATTGATTTCCATAGAACGATCGCAGAGTACTAATAACAAGGTACAAGAACGCGACATTAGAATATGAACAAAATCAATTGAAAAATGTATCCTTAATCAAACTTTGTTGTTGATAGAGTGATTTCATAGGATGTATGTAATCATGATATAAACATGTGAACAAAAAATATACTTGCAAATTCAATTTATACACAGAAAAAACTATTTCTTAAACCTTTTCAATTCAAATATTTGTCACATATTGAACTGGTTTCAATTATTTCATAATTAAATCAAGTATTCATTTGCTCAAAAACAAAATTTCTTGATATTATCTATTGAATTTTGAGTTTTGAATTTGATTATTTTGACAATTGAAAATACAATTTTCGTTATTGGTTGAATTTCAAATACAAAAATTATTGAATAGATAATTTTCGTAATTGAAAACACATTTTTGTTATTTTTTGTGTTTCAGTTACGAAAATTATCTATTCAATAATTTTTGTATTTGAAATTCAACCAATAACGAAAATTGTATTTTCAATTGTCAAAGTAATCAAATTCAAAACTTAAAATTCAATAGAAAATATCAAGAAATTTTGTTTTTGAGCAAATGAATACTTGATTTAATTATGAAATATTTGAAACCAGTTCAATATGGGATAAATGTTTGAATTGAAATATAATTTTGTCTGTGTATGTTATAAAATGTTTGAATATTGTTTAGTATAATGTAAGGAAAATCATTTGTTTATTAACTTTTTCATTGTCGGTTCCGGTGGTCCTTGCTGTGGAAATGTCCATAACCTGCACTTAGAACACCGCTAATCTTGCATAAAGCTTTTAATCAAAAACATCATGGAATGGATGTGGAATATATGCTCATATGAGGTCTGTCTTCAGAAATTTCACTTTCCGATGATCGAAATCACTTTTTTGTTCAACAAAGTCAATCTACTCTGCTATGCGCAGCTTTCCGCATTATTCATGTATCATAAGAAAAGAAGCCCTAGTCAGTACCTATTTCAAAAACCAACACTGTATTACTCCGAAAACTCCAGTTTCACTATCTTGACAAATATCACTATTCTAAACAAACACTTAGAAATGGTACTTTCCATGATCCCCTGCATAGAGATTAAATTTTAATTTCCATTTAGTTTAATCTAAGAGCACCCCATTGGCTTTTGCTACGCAATAAATATTATCAGTTTGATTTGAAAATTAATTGGCCAACAAAACAAAATTAACAAGTACTTGGCGATAGAGTGAAAATGATAAAAAATTAATGCATGTACGTAAATCGCACCAAAACAAGCTCAGAATGTAGAACATTTTGTAACCAAAATTGTATAAAAAGAGCTGTTGGGCAAAAGAAAGCCATAGTATTTAGCAAAATGAAATTGTTATTGATTTTGGCAGTTGGCTGTTTAGCGGGTAAATAAAATAACATACTTAATACGAAAAAAATATTGAAATTTTTAACTAATTTCAATTTGTTTATAGTATCCGCTTCCATTTTTAACGAGGATGAATCACGTATTCATGGGGAGAATGGCTGGTATGTACCCCAAGAAGATGGCTCCTTCCAATGGGTGGATATGAAAGAAGCTGAGTCTTATTTGGAATCCATGGAAAATATTCAAAGTTTTGGCTTGTCTACCACACCCGTTAAATTCTACTTGTATACCAAATCGAATCCCACTAAGGGCAAAAAGATTACCGCCACTACTAAGTCCATTGATGCCTCCAACTTTAACCCTGCCCATCCCACCAGATTTGTTATACACGGTTGGACCCAAAGTCATCTCGCTGGCATGAACAAGGAAATTCGCAATGCCTGGTTGAGTGTGGGTGAATACAACGTTATCATTGTCGACTGGGCTCGTGCTCGTTCTGTGGATTATGCCACCTCCGTTTTGGCTGTACCTACAGTTGGCAAAAAGGTGGCCAATATGATTGATTATTTGGTGAAAAACCACGGCATGTCTTTGGATACTTTATATGTGATTGGTCACAGTTTGGGTGCTCATGTAGCTGGTTATTCGGGCAAGAATGTTAAGACTGGTCAAATTCACACTATTGTTGGTTTGGATCCTGCTTTGCCTTTGTTCAGCTATGACAAGCCTAAGAAACGTTTGTCCACCACTGATGCTTTCTATGTTGAAACCATTCAAACTAATGGTGGTGAATTGGGTTTCTTGAAACCCATTGGCAAAGGTGCCTTCTATCCCAATGGTGGCAAGACTCAACCTGGTTGTCCTTTGGATATTGTTGGTGCTTGTTCTCATGGCCGTTCTTGCACATATTATGCCGAAGCTGTGGCTCAGGATAATTTCGCCACCGTCAAGTGTCAAAATTACAAGGATGCTGTTGCCAATGACTGTGGTGCCACCTACAGCTCTGTGCGCATGGGTGCTGACAAAAATTCCTTCATGGTTACTGGTGATTTTTATGTACCAGTGAACAGGAAGGCTCCTTTTGGTGTATTGGTTTAATTTATGAAACACTCTGCGTATTATTTAAAAAGTTATCACCATGTGATATTTGTAGTATTAGGAATAGAATTATGAAATGGAAACAAGAAATAAATTAATTTCATTAAATTTATTATTAAATCTGTATTATTTTTTTCAAGTCCCTCATAGTGGAAGACAGAAATATTTTGTAATAGATTATATTAGCGGTATTCACAATGCAAGCAAAAAACGAAATACTTTAGAAATAATTGTCAACAAATAGCTATTCTGCTTTTTTTACTAGCTTAAGAGCTCCATATCATGAACGATGTCTAAAAATTTAAATTTTTTGGATCAAATATGCCCTATGTACCCATTTTCACATTTAGAGTTTTCGAATGTATGTTTATGCATTCATAACTTGTATAGCTGTAATCCGATTGTGTTGATTGTGGAACCATCTGAAAGGTTGTGGTGAGGTATAAGTTGTTATTTTCTCTTTAAGTTATATGAATACGTAGGTATATTTTAACATAAATGTGTATTCATAACACAAATGCAGAATTTTTTTAGCAGTTTTGACAAATTTCTACCCATATTGATTTTTATCATTTTAAAAGTTATATTGTTTAGAAAATATTGAAATAAAAGTTATGTAGGGACAAAAACTATCCATTTTTTTCTCATAAAAAAATCTATTTTCATGTAAGTTTATACATTCATATCTTGTAAATATATGGACCGGCAACTATATGAATCGTCAGGATGTTCTCCTTAATTTGTAATAATCCATTGGAATATTTAAGTAAATATTTAAGAAATCCTCATAAGATTCTAACACTACGTCCGTCTGTCTGACTATTGAAAACAAAATAGGGCCCAAACGAAAGGAGCTAGCTGGCTGAAAAAAATTTGTATTAAAAAAAGTGTTGATTTTTTTTTTATAAAAATATCGTTTTTTTTTGCTGAATCCAAATCTCATTGTTAAAAAGTATACAAAACGAAACTATACTCAATATATGTATATTAGGGTGGCCCTTAATAAACGAAAGTTGTATTTTGGCCATTCTCACCCTCCAGTTTAGTGAACATTAGTAAAAAAATCATCCTGAAAAAATTTCAGGTAAATCGGTTGGGGATAAGACGTGCCGCAAGCCCTCTGAAGTTTTGAGATGCATTTACAAGGGGAAAAAATGCATTTTTTTCAGTTTTTGTAAAAATTTTGCCATTAAAAAATTACTTTTGCAATTAAATTTAAAAGAATCGAAATGTGCACGTAATTTTCGTTCTAATGAGACATAAAAAACAGAAATTGGTCAAAAAATGTTAAAGTTATCAAAAATTCGCCAGCCCGTAAACGTGTCTCAGGCAACTAGAACAAGAAATGTAGGAACAAAATTAACATATTTTGATAAATATTAAAATAAGTTTTTGTCTTCGTAGGCTCAAAAGTATATAATATTTCGCTATCTCTCCATGAAAAATTCCAAATATTGAAAAATTTGACTTTTGACCTTCACGATTTAAAGGTTAACATTTTCCGATTTTGGTAAAAGTTTCAGAGTATATTTAGAATTATCTGGACTATAATATTCTGTATAAGCCTTGCTTAAAATTCATAAGATTAAGGAAATAGAGCTCACGCATAAAAATTCCCATTTCTCGAAAATTTCAAAATTTAAATCGCAGGTACGGAAAAACTATAAGAGATATTTTCATAATTTTTTCACATTTTTATTCCCTATTATATTCTTAATAAATCCCAATGTGATGATCAAAAACTTCTGAAATTTGTTTAACATAATTTTTAAAAATTTGAAAATGGAGTTATGAAACTGCCGTTAAAAAAAATTTATTTTTTTTTTCATACCTAAGAATAGGTTAACGGTATCCTACGAAGACAAAAACTCTTATACAAGTAAATATGGACATATTTTAAGTAAAAATGAGCTTTAATTTTAATATTTATCAAAATATGTTAATTTTGTTCCTACCTTTCTTGTTCTAGTTGCCTGAGACACGTTAATGGCCTGGCGAATTTTTAATAACTTTAACATTTTTTGGCCAATTTATGTTTTTTATGTCTCATTAGAACGACAATTGCGTACAAATTTCTATTCTTTTAAATTAAATTGCAAAAGTAATTTTTTAATGGCAAAATTTTTACAAAAACTGAAAAAAATGCATTTTTTCCCCTTGTAAATGCATCTCAAAACTTCAGAGGGCTTGCGGTACGTCTTAACACCAACCGTTTTACCTAAAATTTTTTCAGGATGATTTTTTTACTAATGTTCACCAAACTGGGGGTTGAGAATGGCCAAAATCCAACTTTCGTTTATTAAGGGCCACCCTAATGTATATCCTACTGTCTTAAAAAAAAATTCTTAATAAAATCAGTATCCATTAGGGTGGTTTTTGTGAAAGGCCAGAAATTTAGAAAAAAAATTAACATATTTAAAAACTAATATATCCGAATTTACCGTAAAATTCATAACAGTAAGGAAATTGGTCTCATTCGCCAAAATATGACCAAAAAAATGTTTTTTCTTGAAAATCGCAAAAATTAAATCCTAGTTACGGAAAAACTGTAAGAGGTATTGACATAATTTTTTCATATTTTTATTCTCTATTATAATCTCAATAAATCCCAATGTGCTGATCAAAAAATTCTGAAATTTGTTTAACAAAATTTTTAAAAATTCGAAACAGCCGTTAAAAAAATATTTTTTAGGTTAACGGTATCCTACGTAGACAAAAACTCATACACAAGTAAATATGGATATATTTCAAATAAATATTAGCTTTTATTTTAATTTTTCTCAAAATATGTTAATTTTTTTCCTTAAATTTCTTGTCTAAATGAGAAAAATTAGTAGCAATTTTTAAAACTTCGAGTCAATTTCGGCACGGGAAGACAAAATCCGATTGAGCTAAAACTTTCACAATCGTATTTTTACACTAAATTCCACAATTCTAGACGTGTGCATTAGAGAGTCCCACATTTTTTTTTTTTTTTTGGAATTTTGGAACGCATAGAGGTTATGCGTTCTTATATATATAAAACTATAGTTAAATATGAAATTTTGTCTTTCTATCATGATTGCAACCCGTACCGACTTGCGATTTAGTTTTGTGGTGCATTTGCAAGGGGGAGCATCTATAAAAATCGGAAATCGATTTTGAAAAATCACCCTAGTACCCATATACAATTAAGTTGAAAGTAGTCTAAACATTAATGTTATTGGGACATTTGGAAAATATCGGTCCATAATAATTAACCATTGCTGCCATATAGGGCTCACTCCCTGAAAATCACTTTTACACGGTGAAGCGAATAAACATTTGCTTTATTGTCACGTTTAATCCTCCGTGATACACATGTTTTAGTTTTCACATTAGTAACATATGAGGCCTGGCCAGTCCCCGTAATAACATCAGTATAATTACGTAAAAATATATCGATTTTTCAAACAAGTAATTATAAAAACAGCTTTAATAATCTCAAATCTAAAAGCTGTAAAAAATATAAACAAATTTTTATTTAATTTGTCAAGTTTTTAGCAACAAAACTCCCTTAAACACTTTCAAAGTTTGTAATAAACAAAAAAGAAACACACAAAGACAATTTCAACGAAAAAATATAACGGCAAAAACATGATGAGAACTTTTATTTTACCGTAAATAGCTAATTTTTTAACTGAAAACTTTTTTGTGAATTGGTTAAAAAAAAAAATTTCTGCGCATTTTGCAAAAAAATAAAATAAATATAATAGAATGAGGTCTGGCCTGGTTAAAAAATCCTCCTCTTTTCATGATTATTTTCTTTTCAGGTACCCTCTGGTAAAACAACGGTAACCAGAGGGTACCTGAAAAATCGTTTAAATTGCAAAGAGGTTTAAATTGCAAAAAAATCCAAAAAAAATCTAGCCAGACCCATGTGTATGTCTAAGGGTTAAAGAAAGTTCAAGCTTAGGAAAATAAGATTTCATTTATAGGAGTTTGAAGCTTTATATCAGTGTTAGGCACAGAGAGAATATGCACATTATTTTTCTGTTGCTCACACTGTATAATATTATAACGTATTCGGAATGAAATTGCAACAAAACAGAAAACGCTATATTTGTTTCCAACGTTAAAACAAATAATTTATAAAATCTTTATAAAACAGCCCATTATATTGATTTAATGTAAGCAAAAAATTTATTATCTTCATGTACTTTTGTGGCAGTTAACCCAGATAGCGCTGGATTTTTTTTTTTGGAAAGTTTAATTTTTATTTCGAAACGTAAATTCCTAATATACAATTAAACCACGAGAAACTTCTTTTATCAGCTGACGCTTTAAGGTTCAGAAGATTCATAACATGTAATAAACAATGAAAATTTAAAAAAAAAGCATTTAAATGCACGTACAAACCCGGTTTTCCCGTTCTTTTAAAAGGACGGTTGCGCTAAGTGGGTTAAGAAGAAATTTATATACAGATGTTGAAAATACCGATGCTTGCACTTTTCTGAGCTCCTATTTGAGTTTCATGGCCTTATTTTTTCTCGATTTTTATTTTAAATAATCTATAAAATCTCTTCTATTTAAAAAGGTCCAAAAAACTCTCAAATTATTTTTAATTTAAAAAACTATGGACAGTTTTCACCTTAGAAAGTCTGGAATTTAAAGGGTGTTGGAAATGCCATAAACATCTGGGCGTGACAGTTGGATGATGGAACAGTTAAGAAGAACTTTATTTTTAAAAAAATATTCTCTGATGTTTCTTGTTATGAAATGATTAATTTTTTATATACATTTCATAATATATTAATTAGAAATTGATGGTCAAATCAAATTCCATAAAAGTCAAAACATCTAATTTACATCTGATTGATTAAGATCCATATATAATTTTTTAGAAAAAAAAAATTATGCTCTACTTTGCACATCTTATCAATATAGGTTTATTTACTTCCAAAAGAAAGTCCACTTCTCTGCATTTCTCTGTCACTTGATGTAAAATATAACAAATTGTTACCCATGATAACACTGTGCTACGATCGAAAAAAACGACCTAGCGTAGGTTATAGGGCTTGCTCAAATTCAAAAGTTATTCTGAAAAAATAGTTTTCAGTGATATCCGTGAACTTATCGATCTGTAACTCAGTCCGACTTTAAATTTTTAAACAGGGTTGGAAAGAAAACTGATTACGCTTTAAAATGACGTGCAAAAAGATTTATCAACTTTTTTGAATTTAGTCGCCTTTCATTGCTTATTTTGATATGGAAGCTTATAAAAATTTATACCAATTTATTAAGGAAATTTTGTTCTTAACAAAACATGAATAAAAAAAAACAAAAAAATATACAAAACAAGTAAGAAATTACACTAAGTAAAAGAGCAAAAACATTTTTCTTTTAAAATTTCAATAATTCATATTTTTGAGTGATTTTCGGAAGTGGGCCTTATATGGGGGCTATGACCAATTATGGACCGATCATCATGAAATCCGGTCGTGTGATTTATGTCTATATGAGAGTTTACTATGTTGAATTTTGTGAGTATACCAAAATTTTTAAGCGATTTATGTACGTTAAAGTGATTTTCGGAAGAGGGTCTATATGGGAGCTATGCTTAATTATGGACCGATCGTAACAAAATTTGGTGACATGAATTTTATATATATAAAACTTATTTGGAGCGCAATTTGTGGCGATACATTTATAAATTAAACATTTATGACCGCTAAAGTCCAATTTCGGATGCACATTTGTATGGGGGCTAGGTGAAATAATGGACAGATTTCAGCCAGTTTCAACAGGCTTGGTCCTTGGGCCGAAAAAATAATATGTACCAAATTTGATCGATATATCTTCAAAATTGCGACCTGTACTCTGCACACAAGGTTTACATGGACAGCCAACCAGACGGACGGACGGACATCGTTTAATCGACTCAGAAAGTGATTCTAAGTCGATCGGTATACTTTAAGGTGGGTGTTAGACTAATATTTTTGGAGGTTACAAACATCTGCACAAACGCATAATACCCTCCCCACTATGGTGGTGTAGGGTATAAAAATTTGTTGTACAAATTTTAATTTACAAGGTAAATCTTTTCGAACTTTTTCCGAAAAAGTTTAATAACTTTTGCAAGTATAAACCGATTTTAAGAACTAATATCTCGTTTTTGTCTACATAAAATTGTCTTTAAAATACTGTGCAAAAAAAATAGGGTTTCATAGACAAAAACTAACTAAAAATAAATAGAAAGCGAAACTAATTATAAAAACTTACACAATTTCTTGGAATATAGATGTTATGCATACATTTTATGAAAGCTTAATTCTTTGTCTATCCATTATTATGTAAAATTTTGAGGTACTAAAGTACTACGACCTACCCTAAAATAGTTTTTTCAAAATAACTAAAAATTTTGAGGGTGTTTCAAAATCGTTGAAAACGGTTTTAGTATATCCTCACCTAGGCCTACAACCTCCATTAGGTGGCTTTTCAAGTTCTGACAAAAAGTGTCATTTTGTAGCAGAGTGTAATTGATAAAATATAGAAAAAATTACAAATGTTTTTTCAAGGTAATTCTTTTTTTGTTAACATTTTGAGATAACTAAAAGCCAGATTTTCAAATGGTGTTTTAAAGTATTAATACAAAAAAACATAACGTAATAAAAAATAAGTCCTAAAACACCAATAGCTCATATACTTTTTCTTTTGGCCAGTGTCAAATTTTTGTTGCAATTTCATTCCGCATAAAGTTTTCAAAAAACTAAAACGCAAAAACGAATCAGGCTGATTAAAAAAAAATAGTTGCTAGTGCAGTGAATTACCACACAAGACAACAAAAATCAACTTCGGACTCTAATCTATTAATTGTCTTGACTGGACTTATCTTGTTCTTCAATGCACGTATACAATGTTAGAATTGAGTGGTTTCTTAGTGATTACAATTTAATTAATTTAATATAAGACCCCTGATGACAGCATTTGCGTTTATTATACCCTGCCATATAAATAAGAAACATATTAATTTTACCACTTCGTTTGGTATTAATCGATTGATTAACTTTTTAAAAATTTCAAAGCCAATAAATACAAAAAAAAATGTTGTTAAATATCTACTTAAACTGTCAAATAAATGTTATTAAAATGGAATTTTTAAATAGTTTATAGCAGTTTTGAAACAAGATGTAACGTCAATATTTTCGACTATAGGGTACTTAAGAGTTGAATACAGGCACCTTTTTATAAACACTATCAATGTGATTTTTTTTTTGAATTATTAGCCAACAAAACAAAATACTTAGCGATTATCGGAATAGATAAAATCTTCTAAATATTTTTAAAGAACCCACTGGGTTGCTAACTTGCATCCCCGGTATATAAAGACATCAATGGTGCACTGAAAGTATTATTCGCAAACATGAAAGTGTTGTGGTTCTTAGCTATTGGCTGCTTAGCGGGTAAATATTAAAAATTAAAATTCTATTAAAATTGTTTAAAATAATTTCATATTTTGCTTTTGTTACAGTTTCTGCTTCTGCTTCTGTCTTTGACGAAGATAATACACGCATCCATGGTGAAAATGGCTGGTATGTACCACGTTTAGATGGTTCATACGATTGGATGAACAAGGAAGAAACCGAGTCTTATCTCGAGACCATGGAAAATATTGAAGACTTTGGCTTGTCTACTACCCCCGTTACATTCTATTTATATACTAAATTGAATCCCAGCAAGGGTAAAAAGATTAGCGCCACCAATAAATCCATTGATGCCTCCAACTTCAATCCTGCCCATCCCACCCGATTTGTTATACATGGCTGGACTCAAAGTCATCTCGCAGGCATGAACAAGGACATACGTGATGCCTGGTTGAGTGTAGGTTTTTACAACGTTATCATTGTCGATTGGGCTCGTGCTCGTTCTGTAGACTATGCCACTTCCGTTTTGGCGGTGCCCAAGGTTGGCAAAAAGGTCGCCAACATGATTGACTTTTTGGTGAAAAACTATGGCATGTCCTTGGATACTTTATATGTGATTGGTCACAGTTTGGGTGCTCATGTTGCTGGTTATTCGGGCAAGAATGTTCAAACTGGTCAAATTCATACTATTGTTGGTTTGGATCCTGCGCTGCCTTTGTTCAGCTATGACAAACCCAAGAAACGTTTGTCCACCACTGATGCCTACTATGTCGAATCTATTCAAACTAACGGTGGTGAATTGGGTTTCTTGAAGCCCATTGGCAAAGGTGCCTTCTATCCCAATGGTGGCAAGTCTCAACCTGGTTGTCCCTTGGATATTGCTGGTGCCTGTGCTCATGGCCGTTCTTGCACATATTATGCCGAAGCTGTGGCTCAGGACAATTTTGCCACCGTCAAGTGCCAGAATTACAAGAATGCTGTTTCAAATGACTGTGGTGCCACCTACAGCTCTGTGCGCATGGGTGCTGACAAAAATTCCTTCATGGTTGCTGGTGATTTCTATGTACCAGTCAACAAGAAAGCTCCCTTTGGAGTATTAGGTTAGATTAAAATACAACATGAATTTTGAATAAATATCACTGTGTGATGTTAATGTTGTATTACTCGGAAGAGTATCCAAAATGATATTATTAAAAATAAATTAAACTTGTTTAATATTGTAATTTACTTATTGATTTTTTGAGAGTACAATCGGGGGGAAGATTGTGAGTGTGGTCATGTTCATGTTTAACTCGAACTCATGTTTATGTTTCATGTTTAACTTAACTTAAAACCGAAAATCTATGTCAGTTACCTAGTTTTTCCAAAAAAAAAAATTCCATTTATTTTGATATTTTACGCAATTAAGGCAACTTTATAAATCATTTGTGAAAAAATATTAACTATTTGACTCAGCACGTAAATTTACCCGTTTTTTATGAAAAAATTGAGTTACCTAGTTTTTTTCAAAAAAAGTTTTTTCCTTTTAATTTTATATACATATCAGTTTTTTTAATTTTTTAGGTTAAAAGTTTGGAGTCAAAGAGCTTGTGGCCCGAATTTATTCTATTTCGCTCTTAGTTTTCGAAACAACGTCATTTTAAACTTCTAATTTTTCTGTGTTTTAAGAAACTATGGAGTTACCTTGTTTTTTCAAATAACTTTTAAATGAGAAACTATATCAAATATTCAATTTGACAGAGTGATAGTAAATGAAACGCACTTTCTATTTTTGGTGTTATCTCAATTTTCTCAAAAAGTGGAGTTAAATTGTTTTTTCATTCAACCTCCAATGCTTAATCATACCCAAGGCACTCATCGCAAAAATGCCAATAAATTCAAATATAACTGATTTTTCATTCCAAAACTCATGCAACATTTTCTAAAAAAAACGTACTTAAATTATTTTAAAAAGCTTTTAAAGTTTTTGAAATGAAATATCAGTTATATTTGCATCTATTGGCGATGAGTGCCTTGAGGCATGCTTAAGCATTAGAGGGTTAAGGTCACTATAATTTCTACAGACAAATTCACAAACAGTTCAGTTTATATTAATAAATTACTGACGGTAGAGATTATGTTCCATTTTTTAATATTTATAAACCGATAAAGCAATGTTAACAGATATGCAATAACATTATTTTAGAGCACCCCTGAAACTCCAAATAGTTGAGGAAAACCATTTGTTTATGGCTTCCACTCAACTCAAACCATTAGGAAACTGCCACCGAAAATTCTTTATGAATAATACGGTGCTACGATGGAAAAAAAAAAAACTTGGAAAACGACCTAGCATGGGTTATAGGTCTAGCTGAGTACATTACAAAAAAAATTTCAGAAACACCTTCAAATTCAGAAGTTATTCTAAAAAAAACCGTTTTCAGTGATGTTCGTCGACTTATCGACCTGTAGCTTAGTCAGTTTTTGTCCGACTTTAAATTGTTTAACTGTTTTGGAAAGAAAACTAATTACGCTTTAAAATGGCGTGCAGTTTTTGATCAATTTGTAAGCTATAAGTATTGTTTATGTTAAGAATATCTAAATGAAAAACAAAATTTATCGACTTTTTTCATTTTATTCGCTTTTCAATGCTTATTTTGATATGAAAGCTTATAAAAATTTATTCCAATGTATGAAGAAAAATTAGTTCTTAACAAAATATGGTTCTAATTATTCAAATCGTATGAAAATTGTTAAAGTTATTCAACTTTTCATAAACACCTTTTTTAGTATTTTCTCCCCCAGTTCATATAATTAAAAAAACAAAAAACTATTCCAAAAAAAATATTTGTACAATCTTTAATTTACAGGTAAATTTTGTCGACCTTTTTTCGAAAAAGTTCAATAACTTTTGCAAATATAAACCGATTTTAACAATTAATATCTCATTTTTGTCTACATAAAATTGTCTTTAAAACTCTGTGCGAAACAAAATATGTTTTCATAGAAAAAAATTAAAATAACTATTGTTGAATTTTAAAAATAACGAAAAAAATTAAAAGTAAAGCGAAACATTTTATAAAAACTTACACAATTTTTAGGAATATACATTCTGTGCATACATTTTATAAAATATTAATTCTTTGCCTATCAATAGGTGTTTACAATTTTGTAATCTGTGTTAAAGTGTATGAGTTAGAGGTACTAAAGTACTACGACCTACCCTTAAATAGTTTTTTCAATAAACCTCAAAATTTTGAGGGTATTTCAAAATCTTTGAAAACGGCTTTAGTATGTCCTCACCTAGGCCTACAACCTCCATTATGTCGCTTTTTAAGTTCTGACAAGAAGTGTTATTTTGTAGCAGAGTGTAATACATGGGATTATTTTTTAAATCTCACCAGAGGTCTCTGAAATCATCTGGAGCGTTAAAATTTAATATTGTATTGAAAAAAAGAATTTTCAGAACAAAAAATTTCACTTTATTTTAAAGAAAAAATACTGAAATTGCTGCCTGATGCCATCTAGTTCCTATATGTATTTCTCTTAAATTCAACGTGTTTCATTTTCATTGATTAATATTTACGCATTAAAACCCAATTACATCTTAATCATATTTGTGATTCGTACAGCGCAAGGTGTTTTAATAAGGTAACAGCGCCACGTCATCAAATACAACAAGGCAAAACTAAATGCATTGGGAAGACCTCGGTAAATGTCAAAATTAACTGAATGTAAATAAAAGTAAACAAATACATTATTTTAGAAACAATTAATTTTTTATAATATAAATTGTAATGAAAAACCAAAGTTTTACATTTGAGTGTCATTGAACAACTTGTAGTTCATATAATTCACTTGATGGTGTAAATTTTTTTCGATATTTAGAAGAAAAAACTACCATATCAAAGATCAAAGTTATTACCAATAAATAAAATTGATTTTCATAAGGAGCATTACATGGGACTAAGATTTATTTGAAATATGTACGCTTATATCGAATTTCATTATGATACTAATATTTTTAAGTTAATTGTAAACGTTAAAGTGAATTTCTGAAATGGACTTTATATTGGAACTAAGGTCAAATATGATGCTTTTATTTAAATTAAGCAACAATAAATACCGATAAAAATATTAATTTGACATTGAATACGAAGTCTTCATTTCGGTCTGATAATGAAAATCCATCAAAGTTTAAAAATACAGTAATACCTTAATGACATAACTTTAAGTTGGGTATTCAATAAAACTATATAAGTTTCAATGAGTTTAAACTGTTTAAATTTTAATAAACTTTCAATATACATATTCAATCCAATATTAAGCCAACACGCCAAAAGGAGCCTTCCTATTCACTGGCACATAGAAGTCACCAGCAACCATGAAGGAGTTTTTATCAGCACCCATGCGCACAGAACTGTAAGTGGCACCACAATCTTTGGCCACAGCATCCTGGTAATTTTCACACTTCACGGTGGCGAAATTATCCTGAGCAACAGCTTCGGCATAGTAAGTAACAGAGCGACCATGAGCACAAGCTCCAGCAATATCCAAAGGACAACCAGGTTGAGACTTGCCACCATTGGGATAGAAGGCACCCTTGCCAATGGGTTTTAAGAAACCCAAACCACCACCATTGGTTTGTATGGATTCCACGTAAAAAGCATCAGTGCTGGACAAACGTTTCTTGGGTTTTTCGTAGTTGAATAAAGGTGAAGCAGGATCCAAGCCAATGATGGTATGAATTTGACCACTCTTAACATTCTTGCCAGCATAACCAGCAACATGAGCACCCAAACTGTGTCCAATCACATACAAACTATCCAAAGACATGCCTTGGTTTTTCACCAAATAATCAATCATGCTGGCCACCTTTCTGCCTACCTTGGGCACCGCCAAAACGGAAGTGGCATAATCCACAGAACGAGCACGAGCCCAGTCGACGACAATAACGTTGTATTCGCCCAAACTCAACCAGGCATTGCGTATATCCTTGTTCATACCCGAGAGGCGACTTTGGACCCAGCCGTGTATTACAAATCTGGTAGGATGAGCAGGATTGAAATTGGATGCTTTTATGGATTTGGCACTGGCGGTGATCTTTTTACCCTTGGTGGGATTCGATTTAGTATACAAATAGTATTTTACCGGGGCGGTGGTCAAACCAAAATCATCAATATTTTCCATGGCCTCGAGATAGGACTCAGCAGCCTGCATGTCTACCCATTGGTAGGTGCCATCTTCTTGCGGAACATACCAGCCATTTTCACCATGGATGCGTGTGTCATCCTCATCAAACACAGAAGCGGAAACTAAAAGTTTAATCAAATTATTAAATTAATGGATAAAGTTTTAATACTGCAATGATTTAGAGCTGCTTACCCGCTAAACAGCCCAGAGCTAAGAACCACAACACTTTCATATTTACGAATAATACATTCAGTGCTAATTTGCAGTCGTTTTATACTTTAAGTGTCCCCGTGGGTTCTTTGAAAATGTTTAGCATATTTTATCAGTTTTGTTTATCGTTGAGTATTTTGTTATTTTATTTGGTCAATCATAGAAAATTGCATAGATAGGTACTGTAAATAAAATTATTTTATTGGTGTGAGTCGAAGTTTAAATACCATGCAGAGTAAAGTAATAAAAAATTTAAACAAAATCATTTAATGATTCCCATAATTTTCTTTCTTGTGATCTGCTGTACATATTACAAATGCCACCAAAAATTTTAGAGGTTTTTTAAACCACTACACAATTGATGTAGTTGATGTGTTGTGGCTCCAGCAGTCCAAATAGTGAAATTATCCACATAATTTATGATAACTCAAAAAGAGTTAGTCCGATATTATTAAAATAAACTAAGAAAAGTTTAAGTTTATATAGCCTTTAATGCGTTTATATATTGCGTTTTAATTGGCTCAGTAGTTTTGGAGTTATAATAACAGACTGATGCAAAAATATATTTGTTTGTTTAAAAAAAAAAAGTAATGAAAAATCGAAAACGGCAGAAATTGTTCAGATTTATTGCTTTATCACAAAGCCACATGTAACAGGAACAAAATGGCATATAGATCATAAAAATCGATTGATTCCTTTCTAACTTATTTACAAATTATGTAAGTGAATTCGCTCATTTTCACAAAATTTTAGTTTTTTGTTTGATATACATAAAATTGAGTAGTTAATGTTCTTCTTTTGAATGATTGAATTTTGAAAACATTTTCCCCATGCTCTGTACAAATTTTTACATAAATATTGCGTTTTAATCGGCTCAGTAGTTTTGGACTTAACCCCTTGTGGACCAAGGTTTTAAATCGTTGAAAAAGTTAATTTTTTTTATGAAATATTGGAAATAAGGACTTCAGGAAGTTATCCACAAAATTTTAACTTTGTGGAGGACCAGCAAGGAACCGAAATGGACCTACAAGCATCCGAAAGAGACCTGGGTCAGCATCAGCCAAAAGATAAAAAACTCATAGATTTTTGCTTAAATTTTATTAATAGATTGATTATTTTTGGAACTTTTACAACATTTTCTATTACAAGTCTATTTTATGGAAACAGTATTTTTTTATCATTACAACATAAAAAAACACCACAAAGAGAACATGAAATAATTCACTGATATTCTGGCTAAGCGAGATTGCGAGATTATATTTTTTACGTGAAAATCTATATAGTGGATATCCAAGCCTTTTTTTGCTGTTGACCTGTGTTATTTTTGTTTGGTTATGTGAAGTTAAAATGAATTACCATATTTTTTTGTTTAATTAATTAAAGTATAAAAGCAATAAAATTTGGTATATATTAATAAATTGTTGTTGTTGTTTCATTTTACTTCTGAGAATTTTTCTGTCACATCGGAATTGCAGATTTGGTCACTGAAATGTTTTAAAATAAAATTATAATAAGAAGAGATAGGCAAGATTGAAATATGTAAAACTATAGCCTATATTTCTAAGTATTTGAAACAACAACAAATTTCAGAACGTCTTTTAACTATTTTTAAAAATCGACTTAAAAATAATGCTGGGAAAGCCTGTAATGTTTTGCTATGTGCAAAAATTTGTTTCAGAAATATATGTATGTCAAATATCCCTCAATCAAAATTTGTGGTACTTCCCGTCACAAATTTAAACTTAGTTGTTTAATCAATTTTTGAGATTATTTTAATTTTACAGGCAGAACATTTCCATCTGAAAATTGCATGTGCATCATGAATGCATTTTTTGAAAACAAATATTTGTTTAATTATGTATGTAGTCTAAAGAGAATATAATTATATTTAAAATCCATCTTACATCAATAATATCAGACATCAGCTGCAAAAGATACGAATATGTAAAGATACACAAGTGTATACATATGTGCTTAGCTAATATGATCAATAAGTATTTTGGCTTCAAACCAAATGTTAAATTCAATATACCAGCCATACATATATGTTGGATAGTATAACTAGCGCCTCAAATATCAATGGGATCTAAGATTTATTTAATTGAATCGGAAACATTTTGCGATAGGCGTAAGTGTCTAATTAGCTATTTATTATAAACGATTGACTGATGGCATACAGTCCAAAGTTATAGATTAAAATAAGTTTGGTTATTGCGTATTACATTTTGTCCTGCACAGAAATTTGTTTTTCTTCTGATAAGTGCCAGTTAAAATAATAATGCAAGTCTGAATGATGGGTTTGAAATAATTAGAGGTTTACTAAATTTTTTTTAATCTTATTAAGTTATGAAACTTTTATGAAAACATAAATAACATCTTTTGAATCTTCAAAATTGTTATTTTTATGAAATGCAATTCGCTATTCTTTGGATTTGTCAGCAATTCAACCAGCCTTGAAAGAAAGCAATGCACTCATATGATTTTCTTTGGATTTTTCAGCTAATCAGCTAGCCTTGAACAAAGAAGCCAATGCACTCTTGCGGTTTTATCAAAATTAAGTTAGAGTACCTGTCATATCTTATCCCTTAGCCTTAGAAGAAAAATGCATATTTTGTGTCAAACATGTTTGTTTACATTATCAATGCGATTTTGTATGATTGTTCAAGCAACAAACAAAATACTCAATGATAAACAAATCTGATAAATATGCTAACCAAAGAACCCACGGGGTTGGTAAAATGCATTCAAGGTATAAAAAGATTTCTGCAATGCACTGAAAGTATTAGTCCTAAAAATGAAAGTATTGTGGTGCTTAGCTCTTGGCTGTTTAGCGGGTAAGAATCTCAAAATCCTTGTATTCTTAGTTTTTTATTCTTATTATTTTTCATTTCAGTTTCCGCCTCTGTTTTCGATGAGGATGAAACTCGCATACATGGCGAAAATGGCTGGTATGTGCCCCAAGAAGATGGCACTTTTCAATGGGTAGACAGGCAAGTTGCCGAGTCCTATCTCGAAGCCATGGAAAATATCAATGATTTTGGTTTGACCACCAATCCGGTTAAATACTATTTGTATACCAAAACGAATCCCACTAAGGGTCAAAGGATTACAGCCAATGAAAAATCCATAAAAGAATCAAACTTTAATCCTGCCCATCCCACCAGATTTGTAATACACGGCTGGAACCAAAGCCGCCTGTCAGGAATGAATAAGAATATATGCAATGCCTGGTTGAGTGTGGGTTTCTACAACATTATTGTCGTCGACTGGGCTCGAGCTCGTTCTGTTGAATATGTCACCTCTGTTTTGGCTGTTCCCAAGGTTGGTGCAAAGGTGGCCGGTATGATTGATTACTTGGTGGAAAACCACGGCATGTCTTTGGATAACTTGTATGTGATTGGTCACAGTTTGGGTGCTCATGTTGCTGGTTATGCTGGCAAGAATGTTAAAACTGGTGATATTCACGCCATTGTTGGTTTGGATCCTGCATTGCCATTGTTCAGCTATGATAAGCCTGAGGAACGTCTATGCAGTACCGATGCTTTCTATGTGGAATCCATTCAAACCGATGGAGGTGGTTTGGGTTTTTTGAAACCCATTGGCAAGGGTGCATTCTATCCCAATGGTGGCAAGTCTCAACCTGGTTGTCCTTTGGATATTACTGGTGCCTGTGCTCATGCTCGTTCTGTTAAATACTATGCTGAAGCTGTTGCTGAGGATAATTTTGCCACCATGAAGTGTGACAATTACCAGGATGCTGTGGCCAAAGATTGTGGTACCAAATTTAGCTCTGTACGCATGGGTGCTGATAAAAATGCCTTCATGGTTGCTGGTGACTTCTATGTACCAGTGAACAGGAAGGCTCCTTTTGGTGTGTTGGCTTAATTTGTTTTTAGTTGTTCTTAAAATATTTATCTCTACAAAGTTAACAAAACTTTATGTTAATTTAATTGGATTTCTGTCTGCTTACATACAGCCCCGCAATATTTCATACACAGTGAAGCTTTACTATGTAAAGTTTGGTTAAATAGTTATTAGTTTTTTACTGTAGCTTTGAGTGATTACCACACACTTTTTACACATGAAAATATAAATACTTTTTATTGTATGAAAAAAAAAAAATACTTGTATTATTTTGATATTTTACTTCTATAGATACTTCCTTTACAGTGAATTTTTTATAATCTTTTTAATAAAATGGGGACTAAATTCCACAGCTAATAACAAATTTTTCCGTATAATTTGCAGAATATTTTACCATGTATTTAAATACTGTCAATGTAATGGAAATTTTTTAAAAATAAAGAGATGTATATTATGGCTCCGGCGTTTTTGATAACAGGAAACACATTTTTCAGAATATGTAAATGAATTTTAACAGTTAACAAAGTATATTCGATATGGATGTCAAATGGAAAAAATTATCTTGACATTTCTGGAGAAAAAAATGTTTTAATATAGCAAAATAAAAAATTGTCGCAGAGAATTTACATAACATAGAAATTCATAAAAAAGTATGTTTCCTACCTAACAGAGTTTTTATGAATGTAAATAAATAAATAACAGTGATAGGAAAATTCTCAGCGAGTTGTTAAATTTTCCCTAATTAATTTGCCACGTAAAAAAGACAATGTAGACATATTATATCAATGGATAGGGCATTTTGTCTATTTTTCAAAAATGACAGTTGACAGTTAAAATTATTAAATTCATGGAATACTTTTTTGAAAAATATGACAAAAATGGTTTTTATTGAATTTTTCCATGGATACAAATTTTTCAAATAGAAATTAAATTTTTATTTATGAATAGTTTTTAATGAAATTTCACAATTATATAGAATTTTTTATTTAAAAAAGAAAAATGTAAACAAATTTTGAAATTTGTTATTAGCCAATTTCCCAAAAATTTTTTAAAAATCTCAAAAATGGGAATTTTTAGCCTTTTAGCTATAATATCCATACCAGGGTCGGGGTTATCGAAACCCTTTATAAAATAATTAAAAACATATTGCAACATCTAAAATCGGTTACTATATTTTGATATCGAATATGCGATTTGAGAATTTTTGCCCTAAATTTAAATTTTACATAAAAAATAGACGTTTTAGGAACTGGTCCCATCGGTATCAAAAATTTTCAAATTTTTTTTCTTTTAATATATTTTATGAAAAGTTAACTTTTCAAAAAGTATAAATTCCTTATATATCCTCTTAGAAATTTTTTTCGATAACTTAAAAAGAAAAAAAGTACCTTTTTCACAAAAAAAAATAGCGAAAAATCGCCTTTTTAAAATTTTTTAAATTCAAATGCATATAACTTTGGACTTAGTCATTATTTTTAAACAGTTCTTTTTCCATTTGACATATACATGTGTTATTGGAGTAAAATAAAGGAAAATTGGAGAAAATCGGGAAATATTTGGATCCACTGTTTTCAAGTGCGAATATCTCCTAAGCTGTATGAGATAATTGATAGCTAATATGTATGTAATTTTTTTGAAATTCGAACACAAACGAAGAAATAGGATCGTTTTAAAAATGTAACATATCCGAGGTGTCCTACTTTGAGGACCCTTGGTCGCGCCCCTGTTGGGCCCATGAGCTCCAAGTTCAAAACATAAACTGAAAACCGCTTCGTCTTTGTGCATGTGCAACTTCATTCAAATCGGACTTACCGTTTAGAAGTTACATATTTATTTCCCTCTATTTTTTCCAAATATACCACTGTGCAGCGTGGTTAATGTACGCAAATTGTTTTAGAAAGTGCGTATTGTACTTTTTTGCATGTCAGTAATTCAGTAAATTTATATCCACATCCTCTTATGGAGATCTGTAATTTTATATTTGCGCATATGCTGTCACTTTCTGTATCGTCATCCGAAGACGAATCAATTTCTAACATCAATATTCTTGTTCTTAACCCGGTGGGATAAACTAATTCGGGTACGCTGAATTCAATGGTGCTGACCGTTTTTTTGTTAGCTCGTATTTTCGAGATATACAGTTATTTCGAAAATGGAGGAGGTTGCACAACATATATTCGCGTAACTCAAAAACGGTTTAGTTTATTGAATAAACTGAAAAAATCGAAATTTAGCAATGAAATTACCTTTAAGTAAGACATTTTAGGTCATTGGTAAAAATCAAAATAATACAAGCATTTTTTTCATACAATAAAAAGTATTTATTTTTTAATGTACACTTTCAGATAATATTCAGTTTTAAATAATTCATTGTAACGGAAGAATCCATACAAGTAAAAAATCAAAATAATACAAGTATTTCTTTTTCATACAATAAAAAGTATTTATATTTTAATGTGTAAAAAGTGTGTGGTAATCACTCAAAGCTACAGTAAAAAACTAATAACTATTTAACCAAACTTTACATAGTAAAGCTTCACTGTGTATGAAATATTGCGGGGCTGTATGTACGCAGTTAGAAATCCAATTAATTAACATAAAGATTTGTTAACTTTGTAGAGATAAATATTTTAAGAACAACTAAAAACAAATTAAGCCAACACACCAAAAGGAGCCTTCCTGTTCACTGGTACATAGAAGTCACCAGCAACCATGAAGGCATTTTTATCAGCACCCATGCGTACAGAGCTAAATTTGGTACCACAATCTTTGGCCACAGCATCCTGGTAATTGTCACACTTCATGGTGGCAAAATTATCCTCAGCAACAGCTTCAGCATAGTATTTAACAGAACGAGCATGAGCACAGGCACCAGTAATATCCAAAGGACAACCAGGTTGAGACTTGCCACCATTGGGATAGAATGCACCCTTGCCAATGGGTTTCAAAAAACCCAAACCACCTCCATCGGTTTGAATGGATTCCACATAGAAAGCATCGGTACTGCATAGACGTTCCTCAGGCTTATCATAGCTGAACAATGGCAATGCAGGATCCAAACCAACAATGGCGTGAATATCACCAGTTTTAACATTCTTGCCAGCATAACCAGCAACATGAGCACCCAAACTGTGACCAATCACATACAAGTTATCCAAAGACATGCCGTGGTTTTCCACCAAGTAATCAATCATACCGGCCACCTTTGCACCAACCTTGGGAACAGCCAAAACAGAGGTGACATATTCAACAGAACGAGCTCGAGCCCAGTCGACGACAATAATGTTGTAGAAACCCACACTCAACCAGGCATTGCATATATTCTTATTCATTCCTGACAGGCGGCTTTGGTTCCAGCCGTGTATTACAAATCTGGTGGGATGGGCAGGATTAAAGTTTGATTCTTTTATGGATTTTTCATTGGCTGTAATCCTTTGACCCTTAGTGGGATTCGTTTTGGTATACAAATAGTATTTAACCGGATTGGTGGTCAAACCAAAATCATTGATATTTTCCATGGCTTCGAGATAGGACTCGGCAACTTGCCTGTCTACCCATTGAAAAGTGCCATCTTCTTGGGGCACATACCAGCCATTTTCGCCATGTATGCGAGTTTCATCCTCATCGAAAACAGAGGCGGAAACTGAAATGAAAAATAATAAGAATAAAAAACTAAGAATACAAGGATTTTGAGATTCTTACCCGCTAAACAGCCAAGAGCTAAGCACCACAATACTTTCATTTTTAGGACTAATACTTTCAGTGCATTGCAGAAATCTTTTTATACCTTGAATGCATTTTACCAACCCCGTGGGTTCTTTGGTTAGCATATTTATCAGATTTGTTTATCATTGAGTATTTTGTTTGTTGCTTGAACAATCATACAAAATCGCATTGATAATGTAAACAAACATGTTTGACACAAAATATGCATTTTTCTTCTAAGGCTAAGGGATAAGATATGACAGGTACTCTAACTTAATTTTGATAAAACCGCAAGAGTGCATTGGCTTATTTGTTCAAGGCTAGCTGATTAGCTGAAAAATCCAAAGAATACAGAAATCCAAAGAAAACCATATGAGTGCATTGCTTTCTTTCAAGGCTGGTTGAATTGCTGACAAATCCAAAGATTAGCGAATTGCATTACATAAAAATATCAATTTTAAAGATTCAAAAGATGTTATTTATGTTTTCATAAAAGTTTCATAACTTAAAAAGATTAAAAAAAAATTTGTAAACCTCTAATTATTTCAAACCCATCATTCAGACATGCATTATTATTTTAACTGGCACTTATCAGAAGAAAAACAAATTTCTGTGCAGGACAAAATGTAATACGCAATAACCAAACTTATTTTAATCTATAACTTTGGACTGTATGCCATCAGTCAATCGTTTATAATAAATAGCTAATTAGACACTTACGCCTATCGCAAAATGTTTCCGATTCAATTAAATAAGTCTTAGATCCCATTGATATTTGAGGCGCTAGTTATACTATTCAACATACATATATGGCTGGTATATTGAATTTAACATATGGTTTGAAGCCAAAAGACTTATTGATGGACTTGTGTATCTTTACATATTCGTATCTTTTGCAGCTGATGTCTGATATTATTGATGTAAGATGGATTTGAAATATAATTATATTATCTTTAGACTACATACATAATTATACAAATATTTGTTTTCAAAAAATACATGATGCACATGCAATTTTCAGATGGAAATGTTCTACCTGTAAAATTAAAATAATCTCAAAAATTGATTAAACAACTAAGTTTAAATTTGTGACGGGAAGTATCAAAAATTTTGATTGAGGGATATTTGACATACATATATTTCTGAAACAAATTTTTGCACATAGCAAAACATTATAGGCTTTCCCAGCATTATTTTTAAGTCGATTTTTAAAAATAGTTAAAATATATTCTGAAATTTGTTGTTGTTTCAAATACTTAGAAATATAGGCTATAGTTTTACATATTTCAATCTTGCCTATCTCTTCTTATTATAATTTTATTTTAAAACATTTCAGTGACCAAATCTGCAATTCCGATGTGACAGAAAAATTCTCAGAAGTAAAATGAAACAACAATTTATTAATATATACCAAATTTTATTGCTTTTATACTTTAATTAATTAAACAAAAAAATATGGTAATTCATTTTAACTTCACATAACGAAACAAAAATTACACAGGTCAACAGCAAAAAGGCTTGGATATCCACTATATAGATTTTCACGTAAAAAATATATTTTTTGCTTCTATTTGTTATTTTAACCCGACGATACTTATAAGTACCATAACAATAATAAGCTTACAAAATGAAAACAAAACATACTTTGACACTTTTTGACCAAACGTACTTTGAAGTACACTATTATCTTTGGAATAATATATTTGTTTTGCCTATTGTCAATCTCGTTTACCCAGAATAACGGTGAATTATTTCATGTTCTCTTTGTGGTGTTTATTTATGTTGTAATGATAAAAAATACTGTTTCGTAAAATTCCATAAAATAGACTTGTAATAGAAAATGTTATAAAAGTTCCAAAACTAATCAATCTATTAATAAAATTTAAGCATAACTCTATGAGTTTTTTTTATCTTTTGGCTGATGCTGACCCAGGTCCCTTTCGGATCCTTGTAGGTCCATTTCGATTCCTTGCTGGTCCTCCACAAAGTTAAAATTTTGTTAATAACTTCCTGAACTTATTTTCAATATTTCATAAAAAAAATAAACTTTTTCAACGATTTAAAGCCTTGGTCCACAAGGGGTTAAGTCCGAAACTAGTGATCCGATTGAAACGCAATATATGTGTAAAAATTTGTACAGAGCATGGGGAAAATGTTTTCAAAATTCAATCATTCAAAAGAAGAACATTAACTATTCAATTTTATGTATATCAAACGAAAAACTAAAATTTTGTGAAAATGAGCGAATTCACTTACATAATTCGTAAATAAATTCGAAAGGAATCAATCGATTTTTATGATCTATACGCCATTTTGTTCCTGTGCTAAAGCAATAAATCTGAACAATTTCTGCCGTTTTCGATTTTTCATTATTTTTTTTTTTAAACAAACAAATATATGTTTTGCATCAGTCTGTTATTATAACTCCAAAACTACTGAGCCAATTAAAACGCATTAAAGGCTATATAAACTTAAACTTTTCTTAGTTTATTTTAATAATATCGGACTAACTCTTTTTGAGTTATCATAAATTATGTGGATAATTTCACAATTTTACTTAAAAAATGTTTAAAAAATCCTCTCCATAGAATTTAAAATTTCTACCATATTTGTACTGCTGGAGCCACAACACATCAACTACATCAATTGTGTAGTGGTTTAAAAAACATCTAAAATTTTTGGTGGCATTTGTAATATGTACAGCAGATCACAAGAAAGAAAATTATGGGAATCATTAAATGATTTTGTTTAAATTTTTTATTTTTTTTTACTATACTGTGCTGTAACTCATCAAAATTTATATTGCACACATTGTTGCATGGTATTTAAACTTCGACTCACACCAATAAAATAATTTTATTTACAGTACCTATCTATGCAATTTTCTATGATTGACCAAATAAAATAACAAAATACTCAACGATAAACAAAACTGATAAAATATGCTAAACATTTTCAAAGAACCCACGGGGACACTTAAAGTATAAAACGACTGCAAATTAGCACTGAATGTATTATTCGTAAATATGAAAGTGTTGTGGTTCTTAGCTCTGGGCTGTTTAGCGGGTAAGCAGCTCTAAATCATTGCAGTATTAAAACTTTATCCATTAATTTAATAATTTGATTAAACTTTTAGTTTCCGCTTCTGTGTTTGATGAGGATGACACACGCATCCATGGTGAAAATGGCTGGTATGTTCCGCAAGAAGATGGCACCTACCAATGGGTAGACATGCAGGCTGCTGAGTCCTATCTCGAGGCCATGGAAAATATTGATGATTTTGGTTTGACCACCGCCCCGGTAAAATACTATTTGTATACTAAATCGAATCCCACCAAGGGTAAAAAGATCACCGCCAGTGCCAAATCCATAAAAGCATCCAATTTCAATCCTGCTCATCCTACCAGATTTGTAATACACGGCTGGGTCCAAAGTCGCCTCTCGGGTATGAACAAGGATATACGCAATGCCTGGTTGAGTTTGGGCGAATACAACGTTATTGTCGTCGACTGGGCTCGTGCTCGTTCTGTGGATTATGCCACTTCCGTTTTGGCGGTGCCCAAGGTAGGCAGAAAGGTGGCCAGCATGATTGATTATTTGGTGAAAAACCAAGGCATGTCTTTGGATAGTTTGTATGTGATTGGACACAGTTTGGGTGCTCATGTTGCTGGTTATGCTGGCAAGAATGTTAAGAGTGGTCAAATTCATACCATCATTGGCTTGGATCCTGCTTCACCTTTATTCAACTACGAAAAACCCAAGAAACGTTTGTCCAGCACTGATGCTTTTTACGTGGAATCCATACAAACCAATGGTGGTGGTTTGGGTTTCTTAAAACCCATTGGCAAGGGTGCCTTCTATCCCAATGGTGGCAAGTCTCAACCTGGTTGTCCTTTGGATATTGCTGGAGCTTGTGCTCATGGTCGCTCTGTTACTTACTATGCCGAAGCTGTTGCTCAGGATAATTTCGCCACCGTGAAGTGTGAAAATTACCAGGATGCTGTGGCCAAAGATTGTGGTGCCACTTACAGTTCTGTGCGCATGGGTGCTGATAAAAACTCCTTTATGGTTGCTGGAGACTTCTATGTGCCAGTGAACAGGAAGGCTCCTTTTGGCGTGTTGGCTTAATATTGGATTTTTGTTGAATAAATTGAAAGATTCTGAAATTTTAAACTGGTTTAATATTCTCAAGTTTGACTTTAGTGAACTCATTTTTTCAAGCAGTAAACTTTACTGTAGATTACATCTACACAATTTTATTGTTTGTCTGCATACTCATTGAAACATTACAATTTGTATGTATTGAAATATGGACAGTTTTCGACCAGCTTCATGAGACAAATTTTTCCAAGATATTTTAAAAATTGTGATCTGTACTTAGTAGACTTGGTTTACATGTCAGCCTGACAAACGGACGGCTGAAAAAATAATATTAAAATTTTTTTATTTTTTTTAAATATTTTTTTTCGAAATATTGAAGAAAGAGTTATCTAAACTATTTGGGACACATTTTGCTAAAAACAATAGGTAATAAAATACATGGATAAGAAAAAACACCTGCTTGGGCAAAATGTCATATTCTGACCCCCTCTAACTCAGAGAGTTCTCGACCGATCTTGTTGAAAAATTTTGTCTGAGTTACTATCCGATAGAGCTAACTAATCCCGATCGGAAGACATCGATTTCAAAAGTTGGTTCACTTGACATGAAATGCCCCATATACATATAAAAGAGTAATATCAATATAAATTTCAACAGTAAAAACTGATACTCAAACAATTTTTAAAATGTACTGCAAATCTATTCAAGTAAGATCTGGTGATAAGATTTCTACAATTCTAAAGAGGTTAACAGCCAATATTTTCCAATAGCTTATTTCGATTACAATTCAATAAACTAGAACATAAGTATTTATTAAAAACAATTAAATGTGAAATTATTCTGGACAATTCAAATAAATATGAACAAATAAACCAATATATTTTGCAATAATAAAACAATTTGTTAAATTGTTTATACACGTATTAAAAATCAATAAAATGCCACTGGTTTTAAGTGCCTTTGATAGGCGAGTTCAAAACATTTTATAGATAATTGATTTGACAACCAACGACAATAGAATTAACGATGATATAGAGGTAGAGATATGAAGTTTAATTATCTCTTTATGTATAAACAAGTACATACTTATGGGTGTAGTTAGTACCAAAATAGCTACCAAAAATCAAACAAAACAAACAAGTACTTCTTTGTGCCCCCTCCCCTCCGAAAAAGAAATTCTTATCATTCCTTGGTTTTGTATACACGGGTGTAACATGTGCGGTTAAAAATATCGATGGTCTGTTCGAAGGGAACTTGTAACAACAATGCTAGTTATTAATTATGTACAAACATATGAATTTCAAATTATTATAAATTGTATGGGACTGAGATTGAGAACACTTGAGATTAGAATAAAACAAAATTTACCACCTATAATTATTAAGCAAATCACTGACAAAACTAAAGGAAACTCTAAAAGAAAAACCTATAAAAGCCAAGTAGTGCTCAAGTTCATTAGTGTATGCGCTGTTGATCATGAAGTACTTCTTGCTATTGGCCGCCTTCTTTGTAGCAGCAGGTTAGAAGTTTTGTTAATATAAATTTAAAATGTTTTTTATATAATTTGCTTTATTTATTATGTATTCTAGCTTCTGCTGCTGTTATACCTGAAGACGAACGTATTAATGGTGAAAATGGCTGGTTTGTGCCACGTATTGATGGCTCTTTTGATTGGGTAGACATGGACGAGGCTGAATCTTATTTGGAGGCTACACAAATGATGGAAGGACGTTTAACTACCAACCCAGTTACCTTCTACTTGTACACCAAATCCAACCCTAATGAACATCATGAAATCAAGGCCTCTAGAAAATCCATAGAAGCTTCTCCCTTCAATGCCAAACATCCCACCAGAATTACCATTCATGGCTGGACTAACAGCAAGGATGATTATGTTAATACGGGTGTACGCAAAGCTTGGTTGTCCCACGGTGATTACAATATGATTGTTGTTGACTGGGGCCGAGCTCGCTCTGTGGACTATGCCTCCTCTGTTTTGGCTGTGCCTGGTGTGGGTAAAAAGGTAGCTGAAATGGTTGACTACCTGGTCAAGGAATTCCACTTGAAATTAGACACTCTAGAGATTATTGGCCACAGTTTGGGTGCCCAAGTTGCCGGCTACACTGGTAAGAACATGAAATCGGGCAAGGCACATACAATTGTTGGTTTAGATCCTGCTCTACCCCTGTTCAACTACAACAAACCCGAAAAACGTTTGTCCAGCACTGATGCCCACTATGTTGAATCGATTCAAACTAATGGTGGTAAATTGGGTTTCTTGAAACCGATTGGTAAGGGTGCTTTCTATCCCAATGGTGGTAAGAAGCAACCTGGTTGTGGTGCTGATCTCACCGGTTCCTGTTCCCATGGCCGTGCTGTCATTTACTATGTAGAAGCTGTGGAGAGAGACAATTTTGCCTCAATTAAATGTGGCAACTATGAACAAGCTGTTGCTAAGAAATGTGGCTCCACTTATAGTTCGGCACGCATGGGTGCTGTTACCAATGCCTATATGGTTGATGGTGATTTTTATGTACCAGTACGTAGCGAAGCTCCTTTTGGTATTGTAAATTAGCTTTATTTTAGTTGTATGTAGTAATATTTGTTATTTAAATAAATTTAATTGTGCTTTAAAAGCATGTTTTTAATATAAAATTTTAAATTCTTAATCTTTCTTTTGAGGAAAAAAAAAATTTGAAAAAAAAATGTTTTAGATTTTGCAAAATAAAGTTAAAAATTGGATGTCTTGAGAAACTCGCATCCCACTCAGCGACAAAAAACCTCTTAACCCTTTGTCGACCGACGGTACTTATAAGTACTATAACAATAATAAGCTTACCAAATGGAAACAAAACATAATTTGACCATTTTTGCCCAAAAGTACTTTGAAGTACACTATCATCTTTGGAATAATATAGTTTTTCTTGACTATTGGCAAACTCGCTTCCCAGAATAACCGTGAATTATTTCATGTTCTCATGTTTATTTATGTTGTAATGATAACAATACTGTTTCGTAAAATACCATAAAATAGACTTCTAATAGAAAATGTTATAAAAGTTACAAAACTAATCAATATATTAATAACATTTAAGCAAAAATCTTATTATATTTTGGCTAACGCTGACCCAACGGTACCAGGTTCCTTTCGGATCCTTGCAGGTCCCCTTCAGATCATTGCAAGTCCTCCACAAAGTTAAAAATTTGTAAATAACTTTCTGAAGGCCTTATTTTCAATATTTCATAAAAAAATAAAACTTTCTCAACGATTTAAAGTCTTGGTCGACAAGGGGTTAAAGGAAAAGACCTAAGCTTTCTTTTGAGCAACAAAAAAATAATTTAAAAAGGTCCATTTCACTAGACGACATAAAACCTCTTCAAGGAAAAGTCAAAATTTTTTTATTTTTTTCCGAAAGATTGAAGAAATATCTATCTAAACTCTTTGGGACACATTTTGCTAAGAGAAAAAACACCTGTTTGGCCAAAATGTCAAATTTTGCCTCAACTCAGAGAGTTCTTCACCGATCTTGTTGAAAAATTGTCTCAGAATTACTATTTCATCCCGATCGGAAGACATCGATTACAAAAGTTGGTTCACTTGACATGAAATCCTCCATATATGCATATTAAGCCGACTCATAGAAAAAAGTGATTTTTTT
Source organism: Calliphora vicina (assembly GCF_958450345.1). Classification (NCBI taxonomy): domain Eukaryota; kingdom Metazoa; phylum Arthropoda; class Insecta; order Diptera; family Calliphoridae; genus Calliphora; species Calliphora vicina. The sequence continues at coordinate 135,031,436 of NC_088780.1, read as the reverse complement.
ACCCCCCTCTAAAGAAACCTTGGTTTGTTTTATTTTCTCCCAAACCAAAAAAATTTGGCAAAATTCCAATTTACCTGCACACACTACTAGTATTTACTTGTCAAATCAAAAAAAATGGTACCCATATTGACCATCATTGAAACATGATATTTATCAGATTGCATGTCCGATAGCAGGTCAACTAGACCCAAAATATGTTGGGAAACATCCTAAAACAAACCAATGTTTATTTTGAGAGGTTTAACGCTTTTTTTCATAATGTATCTTCATATAATATAAGAATATATTCATAATGGACATGGGAATTATTTTTAGCTGGCTATTGAAATATCAAGTTTATGCCCTATAGGCAGAAATCACAATCTTTCTTATGACCATGTTTATACAACAAAAAAAGAAACATTTATGAAAAGTTGCGTATCATATTCATAATCATAAATAAAATGAAAAATTTTCATGAATTTGATTTATTATTGCATACTCTTAGGCATTAATGATAATATTATTTGTAGGTGTTTGTACTGGGATTAGGGATGCCAGATTCAGATTCGCAAAAAGCTGGACATTAGATTTTAAAAAGCTGGACAAATAAAAAAAAAACTGGACATTAAAAATATAACCTAGAAAATGTTAATTTTGGTTTTGTGTAAAAAATTGTTTAAATATCCATTGTACACGGTGCTACAGTAAAAAAAAACTTTAAAAACGACCTAGCGTGGGTCCGATTTTAAGTTTTTAACGGGTTTAGAAAGAAAACTTTACAAGGTCGTGCATTTTTTGATACATTTGTAAGTTATAAATTGTATGCATATATTTTATGAAAGGTTAATTCTTTGCTTTTCCGTAACTGTTTAAAATTTTGAAATCGGTCCAAAAATATGTGAGTTGTTTCAAAATAACTGAAAATTTTGAGGGTGTATTTGTATGTCCTCACCTAGGCTTACAATCCCCACTTGGTCGCTTTTGAAGTTTAATGTTTTTTTATTGGGTAATAGAAAAAATCGGCTGATTCAATTTTTTTTAATCTTTAATGTAATATTTAAATGAAAATTAAATCAGTCGATTTGAAAAATCTTAAAAAATAAAACTTGAGAAAAAGTATTTTTTTTTACTTTTTCTGAAATTTGGGCGCATCGAAAATTATTTTTTTTAATATGTTGTAGTGGAAATTTTATCAAAAATTTCTCAAAAAAAAGATTCAATAAAAAAAGATAAATAATGAAAAAAAAAATGCCAAAAGCTATCGAAAAATCGATGGCACAATATCGATTGGTAAATCGACCTACCCTAATATACATATTTACATACATATGTATGTAAATAAAGAAAGAATTAAAAGTAATAAATTAAAATTAAATACTAAAAACACTGCCACTTTATCTCGTTTTTGAGCTTACGGATTTGGCCAATTCCAAGCCTTTACAGATCTGTAAATAATTATGAAAATCTATACAAGATTACTCTAAATTTGTTCGTATTAATATTTTAGCTCTAATCTGGTCCAATGAGAATCGGGTTTTTTCTTTAGTATAGATATTGTTTAAAATATGAAAAACTCTTTCACATAAACATACAACATTTCTAAAATTCTCGAATTCATTCCTTTCACCTTTGGTAAACAAAATAGAACCATATCATTTGACAAATCTCTTGGTATTTGTTTATAAGCTTCACGAAGGCAGCAGTAATCGATACATACATAGTTCATCGTTATCTATTTTTTCAGATATTTCAAAATCTTTCCAAGAAAATAGGACATTTTATAAATTTAAAAATGCTCTTTTTTTAAAAAGAGGAGTCATCACCAAAGTCGTTTTTAAAAAGTCTTCTAATTCCGTCTTAAAAGTTTTGTGTTCATTAGGCGAAATATTTTTTCAAAATGCTGTTAACTTTGGTGCCAAAAAATGTGTTATGTATTCTACATTTAAGGCTATTCATAAGTACGGTCATTATCGTGCAACTCTAAAACTATACAATAGTCATTCTCAAGAGCTGTAAATTCCTGCATTATGTTTTGATAATCCTTCATGTTTACATTCTTCTTCTTCATTGACATCATAATCAAAAATTCCATATGACACATGTTCCCATAAAACTTTTTGTCATTTATTTTGTTACTTTCTTCAAAAAATACATATACATTTTTGCATAAGTTATTACTGTGTACTAATTAGAGTAAGTAAATTTTCATTTATGGATATTATTGTTGAAAATTTATATTTAGCTGGACAAATTCAATTTTAGCTTGAAACTGGACAGGCATCAAAAAAGTTGGACAATCCAGCCAAGTCCAGCCCGGCTGGCAACCCTAACTGGGATGCATGTTTTATTTTCAATTATAACTGCTTTCAAAGTTATCAAAATTACTATTCAATACAAAAATAATTTCTCAACAAAATGTTTAATATTTTTTTTTACAACTTTACCTCAAATAGCATAAGAATTGGTAAAACTTGATTTAATTTCTGATTGATTAAAAACGATTTTAGTCTTCCATTCTCGAAGACTGCAACTGGTTGTCTATCGTAATCAAATATCTAGTTGAAAATATTTCCCTATGATTCACAAAAGTTCAATGATCTTAGCTTACATATATTTAAACATTATAAAATTGTTTACCAAAATATGTATGTATAATGGTTGCGGTCCTTTGTATAGTTCTGGTTATGCCCTCATTTCTAATCAAATCTTAGTTTCTTTGTTTATTTCTTTTGCTATAGCGATACAATTTTAAAGGTTTATATTAAAAACTTAAGAGGTTGTTTCCATAGATCATAGAGATATGACCGTTAAGTGCTACTACGTTTTAAAATAAACAACCGTGACGTTAGACATGCAAATTTCTTTTAACCCATTAAGTAATTAATCCATTTAATGTTTCTTTGCTTTCTTTAGTTTTACGGCATTTAAACTGTGTAAAGACTTCGGATTTTATATAAAGATCGAATAAAGTTCATCCAATTCCCAAACAACAACAAATATGTACCAGTCATTCAAAGTTTTTTGATAAACAAAATGGTAGTCTAATTTTGGATACAACTCTAACACGGAAAAAACTATTTCTTAAACCGTTTCAATTCAAATATTTGTCACATATTGAACTGGTTTCAATTATTTCGTAATTAAATCAAGTATTTATTTGCTCAAAGACAAAATTTCTTGATATTTTCTATTGAATTTTGAATTTGATTATTTTTACAATTGAATATACAATTTTCGTTATTGGTTGAATTTTAAATACAAAAATTATTGAATAGATAATTTTCGTAATTGAAAACACATTTTTGTTATTTTTTGTGTTTTAATTACGACAATTATCTATTCAATAATTTTTGTATTTGAAATTCAACCAATAACGAAAATTGTATATTCAATTGTAAAAATAATCAAATTCAAAACTCAAAATTCAATAGAAAATATCAAGAAATTTAGTTTTTGAGCAAATGAATACTTGATTTAATTATGAAATAATTGAAACCAGTTCAATATGGGATAAATATTTGAATTGAAATATAATTTTTTCTGTGAAGGAATTTAATGTTTGTCTTACATGACACTTCATATGACACGAACTAGTGATCGCATTAATTTTAATTGTGTAACATAATATTAGATAAATCTGAATGTAGTCAGGGATGCCCGGAAAGTATTCAACAAGGTCTTATGTCCGTAAACAAATCGCATCAATCACTAACTGATAGTTGAACCTACGTAAGCCTGCAGTATAATTACAAATATTTCAGCTGATAACAAATTAGAAATACACATTGCAATACTGCCACACGTCGGTGCATTAATCACACTAATTTTTATCAAATTATCAATCAAACTTAATTTATTAAAAATAACATGGTACTTAATGCAGATTAAATAAATATTTTAAATAAATTAAATTGATAACTTTCCTCCACAATGTACTCAAAGACAAATAAAAAACCCTGCATATTCTACAATAAAAGATAAAAAATTTGGTATAAAAAGCCAACAAATTTTGGACAAATATTCATATTGAGTTTTTAATTATGAAACGCGTTTGGCTTTTAGCTTTATGTGCCGTAGCAGGTAAGAGCTTCAACAATTTTATTATTTAAAAATGTTTTAATGAAAACTGTTTAGCTAGTGCTGGTCTCATCCCCGAGGATGAGCGTGTCAGTGGTGAAAACGGTTGGTTTATACCCCGAGTAGATGGCAGCTTTGATTGGATTGACATGGAAGAAGCTGAATCTTATTTCGAGTCTATGGCCGAAATGGAAGGTCGTTTGACTACCAATCCTGTTAACTTTTACTTGTATACCAAGGCTAATCCCAGCAGTAGCCAAGAAATCACCGCTAGCAAAAAATCCATAGATGCCTCTAATTTCAATGCAAAAAATCCCACCAGAATTACCATACACGGTTGGGGTTCTAGCAAAGATGATTACGTTAATAGTGGCATACGCCAAGCCTGGTTGTCGCATGGTGACTATAATATGATTGCTGTTGATTGGGGTCGTGCTCGTTCTGTGGATTATGCCACCTCTGTTATGGCTGTTCCAGGGGCGGGACAAAAAATTGCTGCCTTGGTGGACTTTTTGGTTAAAAATTACGGTCTGAAATTGAATACTCTGGAAGTTATTGGTCATAGTTTGGGTGCCCATGTGGCTGGCTTTACAGGCAAGAATATTGCCAGTGGTCAGGCTCATGCTATTGTTGGTTTGGACCCAGCCTTACCCTTGTACAGCTATGACAAGCCCGACAAACGTTTGTCCAGCACTGATGCCTACTATGTGGAGTCCATACAGACCAACGGTGGTAAATTGGGTTTCTTGAAACCCATTGGCAAAGGAGCTTTCTATCCCAATGGCGGCAAATCTCAACCTGGTTGTGGTGCCGACTTAACCGGTTCCTGTGCTCATGGTCGTTCTGTACTTTACTATGTGGAAGCTGTACAACAGGATAACTTTGCTACTGTTAAGTGCAACAACTACGAGGATGCTGTGGCCAAGAGTTGTGGCTCTACTTATAGCTCCGTGCGCATGGGTGCTGTGACCAATGCTTATATGGTTTCGGGGGATTATTATGTACCGGTCAAGAGTTCAGCTCCTTATGGTGCTTTAGCTTAAAATGTTTATGATGATATGGAAAAGATTGCTTTAAATATATGTATATTTGATTTTAAATTTCAAAAAATTGTTTTTTATTGACTATTCTGGTAATTTTAAGATTGTAATATTAATTTATGTTATTTAGTAAGATTTCTGTGGAAACAAATTATATACAAAAAGATAAAATATGCATTAAAAATTACAAATATGCTCTAAAAGTATGACATAAATATGGTGTAAAAACAATGAAATGCATATTTTCGCATTATTAATGGCAACATATTAGGGTAATCGAATTATTCGATTTTTCTCTTGTTCGAATAAAACGAATAATTCGAATAAGAGATTTTAACTTGTTCGAATAATTCGATCACACGTATAAAATTAATCGAATTATTCAATAATTTAAATTTTTTTAAAAAAAGTAAAGAATGAAGTTTTGATGTCGGTTTTTTAATATTTTATTGTTAAAGGAAAACAAAAAATAACGTTAAAGTTAAAAATTCAAGTATTGATAAAAACATTAGAAAACAAAGTCCATCATTAAATATTTAACAGAAATATTCTGACAGATTAACTGCCGAACAATCTACAAAACAATTGACTAGCAAACCCTTTAGTTTCCGTTTTGGTGCTATGCTTTAATAAATTTGAGCTAGTTGATAAATTTTTTGTCGTTCATTAATACGGGTTTTAAATTGAATAACTAATTCTTCAGTAAATTAATTATTCACTATTTCTAAATTATTTATAACAAATTGTATTATACATCAAGCTCTATCAACGTTGCCGAATCATTGCTTAATAAAGTGGTCTTGGGAAATTACAAAATCATTCGATTTATTAAATATTTTGCAACACTTACGTACGCGGTTAATAACATCACTTAGTATATACAGATCACTTATATTCATCTATTTCAATGTAATCATTATAAATGTCATCCTCAATATCACTTTCGATTACCGTTTCAAAATCACATTCTCCATCACACTCAACTCTACTTTTGATTATTAATTCCGATTCTTCTAATATTTCGCCCGCTAAATAACAAATATTTTATTCCGTAGCTTTTATTTTCATTGGTTCAAGTCCTAAGTTAAAAATTTTGAAAGATTTGTTTTTAGATTTGTAACTTCTTGCAGTAATATTTATATATTTATAGAAGACGCTATCGGAACACTCATCTACAGTGATCTAAAGTCCCTTCGCCTTTGCTTATTTGTCGAATTTCAGAAACAATAACATTTTTGTCAGTCATTATTACTTATTTAAATTTGAAATTATGAAAAATTTTAAGCAATTTAATAAATTTAAAAATATATATGTATGTACATTTATTCGATTATTCTACATAAAATTGTTCGAATTATTCATTATTCGAAAATGGCCATTTTTAAATTGTTCGAATATTTATTCGTAAGAAATTATTCGACATATGCACTAACAAATTAATGCCAAATTTCTTAAAATGCTCCTTAAACATTTCCTAATCATCACATTAGAAATTAAAATGTTTGTTGATTTGATTTCGAAAATGAGAAAACTTAAAATAAGAACTAGTTGTGTTTTGCTTAAAACAATGTGCTTGTGATCTACACTCTTCAGTCAATTTTTTACAAAGAGTGATATCCTGAGAAAATCTGGACAACAGAAAATTGTAGCGGTCAAACGCGATTTTTCTTCTAAATGACTTTATTTTATTCCCTTTAATATGCTTGAAAAACCTCATGACTGCAATGATACTGATCGAAAATGAATTTTTGTCAGATATTGTCCAGCACTGAGAGTACATGTGGCATGTTTGCAACTATATCGCATCTTTAAACAACTTGACCATGGTTAGTATGACTAATAAGCGATACGGAATCATGATTATACAGATTTACAACCGAAAATTTATATCACCGCCATTATGTAGCTTGCAACGAACACACAATTGGGAACTTCTCGTACATTGACTGCACAGATCAATGCACAAACACAGAGCTCGGTCTATCTAGTCTATACCACAGAGCTCGGTCTATCTAGTCTATACCATCGTAGCTAGTCATTATGATCTCTGACTTCAAAGTCTTCCAGCCACCACTCCAATACGTTTCCTCAGCCACCTGCTACTTGCCGAATCAACAAGGCCATGAATCGTTGGCCCGAAAATTTGTCACCAGCTCAAATATCTGATTTTTAACCAACGATTTTCTACCCGCATTGGGCTTTCACCTTAATGATCTGACCAACGATCCAAAGTACAAATCTTGCGGCTCCATGCATCTAGTCCGAATTTTAAAAAAAAATCAATTCTTAACAGGAATGAGGTCCATGCACCTCGGAACACCAGAATCGCTCCATATTTTCCCTTGAGATATAAAATCAAACTGTGAAGTTTCACTAAGATAGTGGAGACAATGGATATACTTTAAGCACTTCCGAAGCCAGCCAGATATAACAATCTGATTTCTTTCGTAAGATATTTTAAAATCACGAGTCTAGTGAACAATCCAAAGTACCTGAACAATCCAAAGTCCCTATAAACCAAAGTTCTCGCCAGAATGAAAGAAAATTTAAATTTAAAAAACTTAAAGTTCGAAAGAAGTATTTAAATACGTCATTTCATTTTAAAGACATAGCTAAACAATATCAAATGATTTTATCATCTTATAACTTGTTCAATTATACGAGATTCTTATGCAAAAACGCCTAACATGTGATTTTTGGAATACAAGTTTACAGGGTTTTGAACCCAAGTTGATAAAAGCAGTTTTTAAGTTAAATTTAGCAATTATTTTGAATGACAATTGAATTTGTCATTCCGTTTGTAAAATATCGAAATATTGTTCATAGAACCAAACAGTATATATGTCCTGGATCCTCATAATATTCTAGACTAGCTATGTTCGTCCGTCTGTCTGTCTGTCTGTTTCTGAAGACGGTTTTATACACCTAAAATACTGCATTAGGTACATTCGGTCCATTCGTAAAACCGATTTTCGAATTTTTCCACACAGAAATTTTTCCCAAATTTTTATGTATGTCTTGAAATTTTGTATGTACACAGGTACCTCACACGATGTGTAGATCCACTAAGAAGGGATTTTTGGAAATTCGAATTTTAAGAGGAACTAATAAAGCTAGCACTAAAAGTCAAAATTAATCTAAATTTATGAAAAAAAAGGGAATAAAATAGACGAAACCCAAGTTTAAGTAGTTTTTTGTATCCCATATCCAAGAAATTTAAATGGAATTGAAATCCTTCTAAACAAAAATCAAATGGATTTTGGCACTTTTTAGAAATTTGAACGTATAAGAGGTTAAATTGATCCCTCTTTTTGGTACTTTTTATACATTAAAACGGTATACGAATGTTTATTATAAAACCCCGCTATTAATACGCTGGATATCCGCTAGTTGTATTATCCCTTTCCGTCCCCGCCTACACAAATGTGTAGATAAATTTAACGTATTTTGAAGAGACATTTATATATTACTAGTTGTTAGTTCTTCAAGTTTCTCCAACCCACATACACCTGCGTGTTCTTATTTATTTGCAAATAAAATATCTAAATTTGTACTGCATACTTTAGGGGGCTTTTTTATTACAGTTGACTGGACCCAAAAAAAAAAAAAAAAATTACGAGTTTTACCCGAAATTTTTAAATTTTTTTTCTTTACTGAAAATTTCGAATCGAATAAAAAAAAAATCAGCCAAATCGCTCAAGCCGTTCTTACGTGATGGCATTACATACATGGAATGTTTCATTTTTATATATATAGATTAGCCCTTAATAAACGAAAGTTGGATTTTGGCCATTCTCACTCCCCAGTTTAGTGAACATTAGTAAAAAAAATCATCCTGAAAATTTTTTAGGTAAATCGGTTGGGGTTAAGACGTGCCGCAAGCCCTCTGAAGTTTTGAGATGCATTTATTCGAGATGTTATTATAAGCCCTAGAGTTTATGTTATATTTTTGTTAAGTTTCATCAAAATCGGTCGAAAAATAAATAACATTTCTATATCTTTAAATTAGAAATTACAAATTTAGAAAAATTTTACATTTGACCTTCACGATTTAAGGTTTTCCAATTTTATTAAAACGTTCAGAGTTAGATTTAGAATTATCTGGACTATAATATTCTTAATAGGTTTTACTTAAAATTCATAACAGTAAGGAAATATAGCTCATTCGCCAAAAAATGGCCAAATAATTTGTTTTTCTCGAAAATTTCAAAATTTAAATCGCAGGTACGGAAAAACTATAAGAGATATTTTCATAATTTTTTCACATTTTTATTCCCTATTATATTCTCTATAAATCCCAATGAGATGATCAAAAAATTTTGAAATTTGTTTAACAAAATTTTTAAAAATTTTAAAATGGAAAAGATGTTAAAAAATTTTTATTTTTTTGGTCATACCTGCGAATAGGTTAACGGTATCCTACGAAAATAAAAACTCATATACAAGTAAATATGGATATATTTTAAGTAAAAATGAGCTTTTATTTTAATATTTATCAAAATATGTTAATTTTGTTCCTACATTTCTTGTTCTAACATTTTTTGTACAATTTCCATTTTTTATGTCTCATTAGAACGACAATTACGTACACATTTCTATTCGTTTAAATTAAATTGCAAAAGTAATTATTTAATGGCAAAATTTTTACAAAAACTGAAAAAATGTATTTTCCCCCTTGTAAATGCATCCCAAAATTTCACGTCTTAACCCCACCGATTTACCTAAAATTTTTTCAGGATGATTTTTTTACTAATGTTCACCAAACTGAAGGGTGAGAATATCCAAAATCCAACTTTCGTTTATTAAGGGCTACCCTAATATAGATGTACGGGGTTTTCTTACTGTTTTAAATGTCTCAATATTTTGTGTTATTCCTTTTTCATTTTGTAATATGTTTTTGTGCGATTTACTTTAGTATTTTGTGTACGAGTGCAAGAAATGTGATCGAAAAGTTCACTGAAATCCGCAAATTTTGAAATTGCTTGGGACGGAAAGGGTTGTAATAATTAATATCGTGATGAAATTGGACATAGACCAGTTTTATATGAATTTAAATTATTCTATCAACCGGTCCATAATTGAATCTATGGCAGTTGAAATCGAAAAGACACTAAAGCTACCTTTACACAATCCTAGTTCTTATCTGATTGTCCAAAAATCATTTAATTCATCAGATTCCAGTCATGAGGAATATAGTTTTATAATTGGTACTGAACTCAAACCGAAAGAGTACTTTTTTGTAGTATACAAAGTAAACAAATAATGTATATGCATTCCTCGCTTATATATACATATATCTGATCAAGATCTAGTATTCTAGTCTAGCAATCATATATGTATATGACAACATACATACATAAGCTTATAGACCGAATACTCCAGATCATTTTTTATTAAAAAAATACTACTTATTTTAAATTAATAACACAAAACTATCACTGAGATTCGTATAGCGATAACAGGGTTGTTTTTAGACATTTCAGCAATAGTTTGCGATTATTTAAAACTGACGTTAATCAATCTATGAAAAACAAATAGAACCGCCCACCTTTATATTGTTTTCATATTAAATACAATACAAAAATAGTAAAAACAATTTCCCTTATTAATGAAATGAAATCAATGATTTGTAAAATTAAATTCAATTGGTTTTCTTATCTAAAACCATTTCTATCCTGTATTGATAACAAACAACAGTCAAAAAAATGCTAATAGCTGCCGGACAACTTATTAATATTTTTAAAATTTCGAAAAAAAAGACGCACCAATTCAGAATGCAACAACAATTTGCCAGTTATCATTTGAATACAACAAAATACTTAATCAATGGTTTAAATACATATTTGAACGGAAATTAGTAACAAAAGAAAGGTATAAAAGTAAAGAATTTTCCAAAAATGAGCCATTGAATTCAATTCAGTTAACATGAAGTACTTCTTGTTGATTTCTCTGTTTGCTGTGGCAGGTAAGTTTAAACGTTTTTATAAATTTTGCCAAAATTTGACTAAGACATTTTTTGTTTGTTTGGTTTAGCTACTGCCTCCGTTATCCCTGAAGAGGAACGTATTAATGGGGAAAACGGTTGGTATGTGCCCCGTCTTGATGACTCCTTTGTATGGGTGGATATGGATGAAGCTGAAGCCTATCTCGAAAATATGCAAGTAATGGAAGGCCGTTTATCCACAAATCCCGTTACCTTCTACTTGTACACCAAGTCCAATCCCACAGAAGGACAAGAAATTACTGCCTCCAAAAAAACCATTGGTGTCTCCAACTTCAATGCCAAAAACCCCACTCGTATTGCCATTCACGGCTGGTCCTCGGGCAAGGATGAATTCATTAACTCTGGTGTGCGTGAGGCTTGGTTGTCCCAAGGCGAATACAATTTCATTTTTGTAGACTGGGGCCGTGCCCGTTCTGTGGATTATGCTTCCTCGGTTTTGGCTGTTCCCGGTGTGGGTGTTAAGGTAGCCGCTTTGGTTGACTTCTTGGTCAAGAATTACGGTTTGAAATTGGACACTTTGGAAATTATTGGTCACAGTTTGGGTGCTCATGTTGCCGGCTACACTGGCAAGAACATTAAATCGGGTAAGGCTCACACCATTGTCGGTTTGGACCCTGCCCTTCCCCTGTTCAACTATGACAAACCCGACAAACGCTTGTCCAGCACTGATGCCAACTACGTTGAATCTATCCAAACCAATGGTGGTAAATTGGGTTTCCTGAAACCCATTGGCAAGGGCGCTTTCTATCCTAATGGTGGCAAATCTCAACCCGGTTGCGGTGCTGATCTTACTGGCTCCTGCTCTCACAGCCGTTCCATTATCTACTATGCCGAAGCTGTTGAAAAGGACGACTTCTCCACCATCAAGTGCACCAACTACGAAGCTGCCGTTTCCAAGAAATGTGGCTCCACTTACAGCTCCATTCGCATGGGTGCCGTCATCAATGCCTACATGGTGGCTGGTGATTTCTATGTACCTGTCAACAAAGATGCTCCCTATGGCAAGTTAGCTTAAGTTGTTTTGTTGTTTTAAACATACTACCAATAAATATGATATATTTGCAATTAAACTCTTCAAAATGGTTTCCCTACACAGTACAACATTTTTCAGTTCATTGCTTTGGGACTCAATTCTGACATTTGCATGTGAAAGTAGCCCCAAAAATAAGAACTTCTGCATCATTAGTTTTGTCAAGTTGGCTGCCGTATTAATTTAATGGCCATACGAATTTTTTTTCCTCAAGGTGGATTTTTATCACTTTTTCTATATTTTAGCACGGTTATATCTCGTATACCGTACGGAATATCTCTTTTGTGGCTGAAGCAAAGTTGTAGATATTGAATAGTAGAAAAAAAGTACGGAACATACCTACCCGAAAAAGATGCATCCAGTGCCTTAAAAATCGCCAAAATGCCCATTTTTTATATTTTTTAACCAATTTTTCACCTTTTTTGCTCAATAGCTGGATTACAAATGCAATTATGGACTGATCACCATGAAATTAGGTCGTGTGATTTGTGTCTATATAAAAGTTATTTATCATGAATTTTGTATGTATACCATAATTTTTTACAGATTTATGCACTTTAAAGTGATTTTCGGAAGCGTGTCTTTTATGTGAGCTATGACTAATTATGGACCGATCATAAACAAATTCGGTACATATAATTTGTTCGGCCCAAGGACGAAAACTGTTGAAATTGGCTGAAATCGGTTCATTATATCACCTAGCCCCCATACAAATGTCCTCCCGAAATTGGACTTTATCGGTCATAAATGTTTAATTTATATATGTATATTAGAGTGCTCCAAAAAAATAAAATTGCGAATTTTGACCGTCCCCCCGTCTAGAATTGTTCTATGTATTGTAGAAACACATTGTGTAAAATATTAGGATGATAGGATAACGTTAACTGGTGGCGCAACGACGCTGAAGTTTTGAGGTGCGTTTACAAGGGGCAAATATGCAATTTTTTCAGTTTTTGTAAAAATTTTGCCATTAAATAATGACTTTTACAATTTAATTTAAAAAAATCGAAATGTGTACGTAATTGTCGTTATAATAAGATATAAAAGACAAAAATTGGTGAAAAAATGTTAAAGTTATTAAAAAATCGCCAGGCCATTAACGTGTCTCAGGCCACTAGAACAAGAAATTTATGAACAAAATTAACATATTTTGAGAAATATTAAAATAAAAGCTTATTTTTACTTAAAATATATCCATATTTACTTGTATATGAGTTTTTGTCCTCGTAGGATACCGTTAACCTATTCGCAGGTATGACCAAAAAAATTAAATTTTTTTAACGGCAGTTTCAAAACTCCAATTTAAAATTTTTCAAAATTTTGTTAAACAAATTTCAGAATTTTTTGATCATCACATGGGGATTTATTGACAACATAATAGGGAATAAAAATGTGAAAAAACTATGTCAATACCTCCTATAGTTTTTCCGTACCTGCGATATAAATTTTGCGATTTTCGAGAAAAACTAATTTTTTGGCCATATTTTGGGGAATGACCAGAATTTCATTACTGTAATGATTTTTAAGTAAAAGCTATTCAGAATAATATAGTCCAGGTAATTTTTAATATAGTCTGAAAGTTTTACTAAAATCGGAAAACTTTAACCCTTAAATCGTGAAGGTCAAAGGTAAATTTTTTCAATATTTGGAATTCCTCATGGAAAGATAGCGAAATATATATTTTTGGGCCGATTTTGATGAAACTTAAGAAAAATATAAAATGAAGTCTAGTATTCACAATAACAGTACAAAAATGGAAATTAACGCTTAAGAGTACTTTAATTTTTTTGGTCATACCTGCGAATAGGTTAACGGTATCCTACGAGGGCAAAAACTCATATACAAGTAAATATGGATATATTTTAAGTAAAAATAAGCTTTTATTTTAATTTTTCTCAAAATATGTTAATTTCGTTCATAAATTTCTTGTTCTAGTGGCCTGAGACACGGTAATGGCCTGGCGATTTTTTAATAACTTTAACATTTTTTCACCAATTTTTGTCTTTTATATCTTATTATAACGACAATTACGTACACATTTCGATTCTTTTAAATTAAATTGTAAAAGTCATTATTTAATGGCAAAATTTTTACAAAAACTGAAAAAATTGCATATTTTCCCCTTGTAAATGCACCTCAAAACTTCAGCGTCGTTGACCCACAAGTTAACGTTATCCTATCATCCTAATATTTTACACAACGTGTTTCTACAATACATAGAACAATTCTAGAGGGGGGGACGGCCTGTACCTAGAAAGTTTTTTTCGTCCATACAATCTTGGAGCACTCTAATGTATATACACAAATTTCGCTCCAAATAAGTTTTATATATACAACATTCATGTCAAAAAATTTTATTATGATCGGTCCATAATTATTCATAGCTCCCATATAAGACCAGCTTCCGAAAATCACTTAAAAGTGAATAAATCTGTTAAAAATTATGGTATACATACAAAATTCATGATAAATAACTTTTATATAGACACAAATCACACGACCTAATTTCATGGTGATCAGTCCATAATTGGATTTGTAATCCAGCTATTGAGCAAAAAAGGTGAAAAATTGGTAAAAAATTTAAAAAAAAAATTGGCATTTTTGCGATTTTTAAGGCACTGGATGCACCTTTTTCGGGTAGGTATGTTCCGCACTTTTTTTTCTACTATTCAATATCTACAACTTTGCTTCAGCCACAAAAGAGATATTTCGTACGGTATACGAGATATAACCGTGTTAAAATATAGAAAAAGTGATAAAAATCCACCTTGAGGAAAAAAAATTCGTATGGCCATTAAATTAATACGGCAGCCAACTTGACAAAACTAATGATGCAGAAGTTCTTATTTTTGGGGCTACTTTCACGTGCAATTGTCAGAATTGAGTCCCAAAATAATGTGTTGTACTGTGCTATATATAATAGCCAAAACACTATATTTATTTTTCCAAGAAAAAACCTGACCTGTCTCGTGCAGAAAAACAAAAAGCATATCTTAAACTATCACTCATATGTCTGACCACATAAAAGTCTCACATTAAATTGTCTACATACTCTACAAAATAAATCCCTTTGCAAACCCTTTCATACACATCACAGTGGTGTAAAATTCAAATAAATTTCATATGAAGCTGACCTCGTGAAGTTCTTCTTCATCGTACAAATAACATTTTAGAAAAACTAAAGAAAAATACGATGTTTTTCTAACAGCTGTTGATATGTGTTTATGTACGAAGGTCCTTTCGTCCTTGAAAACTGTTTGAGTTAGCAATGAAAACAACGTAATCCTATTAAAAAGAAAAAGAACTCGTTGAGCCATTTTACTGAGTTGAGCAACAATAAGAAAATTTCAAATTTACATCTGTTATGACCTGTGTAGGTAGCAGTGGTTCGTAAAGGAAATGCTGTCAAGCTATTTTAAATTTAAAGTGATAGGTTTATAAAGTGGATAAATAATAAATTCAGTGAAGCCTTTACATTGAGATAACAATACCAAATACATTTTAAATATAATTAAACTAAATTCTAAAAATACACCATTTTATAAATGAAATTCTCTAAATTAAACCGAGTACTTTAGAAGTGTGTTAAAATTGTAATGAATATTAAAGGACAACAATTTTCAGAAATATTATCTTAAAATTTAATAAAATTTCATTTAAGTTGGCAACATTTACATTAGGTTGGCCTTGTTGTGAAATTTTCGAAATTCAATGCTCCCATGGGCCAACATTTGTTTCGTCATCTCAAAGTCGAGTTTTGATGTGTATTTTTGATACAAAAAAAAAATCAAAAAATTTCATGCAAATCTAAAACCCGAAATGTTAAATTTTTTTTACTTTTCCCATCTTTCGGGAAATAACTGCTCATCTTTTGAGGCCAATTTCGGATACTCTTGGAACAGAGTATCCGAAAGTGAAGCATATCCTAGAGAGAGAGCTTTCTGCATCGATCGAAACAAATAGTAGTCGGACGGGTAAGGTCTGGACTATAAGACGGCTGGAGCAAAACTTCACAACCATTTCTCTCTTAATATTTTTAACAGATATTGCAACATGTGACCGAGCGATCTAGTGTGGTATAGAAAAAAACATTAGAGGGAAATAAATACATATGTAACTTTTAAACGGTATGTCCGATTTAAATGAAATTTCACATGCATAAAGAGGAAATATTGTCGAGTTTAAGTTTTGAACTCGGACCTCATGGTCCATCAAGCGCGAACAAGGGTTCTCAAAGTAGGACACCTCTAGTATGTTACATTTTGAAAACGATCCAATTTCTTCGTTTGAGCTAGTTGTTAAGTTTTCTCTAATTAATTTGCCACGTAAAAACATAAGTCAGACATATTATATGTGCATGGATAGAGGATTTTGTCTACTTTTCAAAAATGTATATAACTTTTGACAATTAAAAAATTCATAGAAGACTTTTTTGAAAAATATGACAAAAAATGGTTTTATGAAATTTTAGCATAGATACAAATTTTTCAAATTGAAATTAAATTTTTATTTATGAATAGTTTTTTGTTAAATTTCACAGTTATGCTGAATTTTCTATTTAAAATGAAAAAATAAAAACAAATTTTGAAATTTATTATAAGCAATCCTGCAATTTCCAAAAAAAGTGTTGATAAATCTCAAAAATGGGAATTTTTAGTTTTTTGGCTATAATATCCATAGCATGGTTGGGGTTATCGGAACCCTTTACAAAATAATTAAAAACATATTGGCCCATCTAAAATCGGTTACTTTATTTTGATATCGAATATGCAATTTGAAAATTTTTGCCCTAAAGTTGAATTTTACATAAAAAAGACGTTTTTTGACTGGACCTGGTACCCTCGGTATCAACAATTTTCAAATTCTTTTTCATTTAAAATATTTTATGAAAAGTTAGTTTTTCAAAAGATATAAATTCCTTAGAAATTTTTTGCGATAACTTAAAAAGAAAAAAAGTACTTCATTCCCAAAAAAATAATGCATAGAACTTTGGACTTAGTCATTATTTTTAAACAATTCTTTTGCTATTTGACACAGGAAAATCGGAGAAAATCGAGAAATATTTGGATCCGCTGTTATCAAAAAACTGGTGGGTAAAAATGATGAGGAGATTCTATATGTGTATTTTTTGAAATCGGAACACAAACGAAGAAATAGGATCGTTTTAAATATATAACATACCCGAGGTGTCCTAGTTTGAGGACCCTTGGTCGCGCCCCTGGTGGGTCCATGAGGTCCAAGTTCAAAACATAAACTCGACAACAGTTTCTTCTTTGCGCTTGTGAAATTTCATTCGAATCGGACTTACCGTTTAGAAGTTACATATTTATATCCCTCTATTTTTTCCATATATATATTGTTACGTTTTAACCTTTTCAAAACGCTGGTTGGTTTATTTCCTTTAAATAAACCGGATACTTTTGATTGCAAATAAAAGCCGTTTAGTAGTTTAAAAATTGTAACAACTCTTTATTTATTTAAAATGTACAACAACAACCGAATTAAATAGTCACTCAGTGTTTTTTTTATACACGTTTATAAATTCACAGAAATAAAGACACACTTTATAATGTACACGAATTCAATTGAAAAAAAAACACAACACACTTTAAGGAACTCAGTTGATAAACTGACTCACGACTGCAACCTCTGCCACTATTTATAACACTGCCATCTGCACTCTAGATTGTTCTTTAACTGTCAAAATTCGAATATTCTAGATCTTACTAATGCATACGCCATCTGTGGTGTACTTTCTATAACACTTAATATTTAATAAATTATCAAAAAACCGCGGTTTTGAAATTTTTCCGTTTTTTGGAATAATGGACCTATTATAATAGAAAATTCAAAAAAGTACCCATGAGAATAAATAAAAAGTACCAGTATGCCCTTGAATTTTAACTAATTTGGGACCATATGTTCCTAATTTCATATTTTTATGTTCATTATTACAGAAAATTCAAAAAGTACCATTAGAATATAGAAAAAGTACCAAAAAGCCCACACTTGTGGTTTCACACTCACTCGGGTCCATATAACCTTTATTTCATGTTTTTAGGTTCATTATTGGAGAAATTACAAAAAGTACCATTCGAAAGAAAAGGTACCAAAAAGTCTCCCCCTAGAATTCTCACTCATAGGACCATATATGCTTAACTTCATATTTCTATGTCCATTATTACAGAAAATTCAAAAGGTACCATTAGAATATAGAAAAAGTACCAAAAAGCAGTCACTTGTGGATTCGTTCCCACTCGGGCTCATGAAAGCTTTATTTCAAGTTCCTAGATTCATTGGTGAAAAAATTACAAAAAGTACCATTCGAATAAAGAAAAAGTACAAAAAAGTCTCCCCCTAGATTTCTCACTCAATTTCATGTTTCTAAGTCCATTGTTATAGAAAATTCAAAAAGTACCATTAGAACAATAAAAAAGTACCTATAGTTCAGTTCTCACATTTTGGTACCTAAATATTATCCCCTATTCCTAACACTAACTTCACTCAGATACATATCAGCTAACTTTAATTTCGATATGTGAAATTTAAAATTTAAAATATTAAAAAAGTACAATTAGGAGAAAAGTACCAATTTCCCTTTTCCTCCTTGAAATTTAAAAATATTCCATTTTTCAAAAATTGTTTATGCTACAGACATGTCTCAAATCTAAAATCTGTGTTAATGTGCCCAAGAAAAAATATATTTTAAAAAAGTACCAAACCTGGCACTCGAGTTCCAAATAACACCCTGTTAGTTAATTTTTGTATGAATCCAGGAGGCAATGTTAAAAAAATGATCAAAATTGACATAATAATTTCAAATAAAATATATATTCCCGATTTTATTCCCTTTTTGGTACCTTTTTTATACCCATTGCGGTGGTAATATTTTATTCAAATAAAAATCTGCATCGTAGTGGGAGTTCATAATAATATATTCGTATCTCTATGTCAAATTATAAAAAAAAACATATTTTATGAAAAAGTACCAAAAATAAACACAATTTTTATCCCTTAAGGGTTCGAATTTCCAAAAAGTACCAAACTTATATTTTTTATTTTTGATTAGTAAAGAATACGATTTAAAATTTGTTTCTATGTTTATTGGGTTAAAAGATACATAGGGTGCCAAAAAAAAGTAAAAAAGTACAGTTTTTACCCGTTTTCTCCCCTAAAAGGTTCGAATTTCGAAGAAGTACGAAACACCTGTCAGCTTATTTTTTAAATGGAGTAACATGCAATTTTAAGTTTTGTTGTATCTTTATTACTTTTGTAGATATAAGGTTACCGAATTTACCCGTTTTTACCCTTTTTACCCCCTAAACGTTCGAATTTCCAAAAATCCCTTCTCATCGGATCGTTTTGGGGAGGGAGGAACCCACAGTTAAAATTTCATGGTTCTAGCTTCAGCCGTTTGGACTGTGCGATGATGAATCAGTCAGTCAGTAACGTTACTCTTTTATATATATAGATTAATTAATTATTAATTGAAACAATTATAATTGTTTAAATTATTGTTACATATAATAATAACCGTATTTACATAAGTAGAAGCTATTTTTTATGCAATAAATTGATAACAAATTTGTGTTATTTTTTCTTTTACTGAAATATGAAATACAAATCACTTGTAAATAGCAACAGCTAGTTTGTAAATATTTTTCATATTATGTAAGTCTGCATATTTTTATTTACATCCATTTTTACATCAATAATGTGTGTATGATTTTGTGATTATGATAAATAAAGTATGAAAAAAATAAATAAAAGCACGATTAAAATTAATTGCCTGGCAAAGGATTCAAGTATTTTTCCAGAAAATTTCCACAATTTACTTTTGATGATAACCATGGGAATATAAGAAAAATTACAAAAACCATATGTTTGTTGTTGGTTGAAATAAAATCTATTTACTGAGAGGATTTTGTTGTCAAATAAAACTTAATGATGTCTGCTTTAACAATCTTGACCTTCAAAAAATAAAATATAAATAAAAACGACCATCAAGTACCAGCAAAAAATTTTAAATTTAATAAAACAAACTACGTAGTTATACGAAATTTGTTGGTACATTTACGAGAGAATAGGCTTGGTCAGTATTCCTTATAAAGAATGCAAAATCATATAGTTATCGCTTAAATCTTGAAATGATTGCCTAGCAATATCACTTAAGTCTGATTCTGTAAATGAGCAACTATCCACCAATAACATAAAGTTTGTACATTTAATTATTTGATTTATTCGCCATAGAATTTTTAATACTTTAATGTTTGAAGATTAAAAATTAAAAAAAAAAAAATTGTGTGTAAAAAATACAAACAAGAATTAAAAAATATGAGGAAAAAACACACGCGTATACAAAAATTTAAATTATCTAGCGAGTGGCAAAATAAGCATTTAAAATAATTTTCACATTGAACTAGTTCCGCCACGTCGATTTAGTTAGCCACTGAGAACTACTACTAGAGAATTTTCAACCCACGATGTCATTGCAGATGACCGATTGGCACAGTCTGCATAGCACTTCACTATTAACCCTCCTACCCGCAAACTTAAAAAGCTAAAAAAAATGTTCGAACTCTGAACAGCCATCAGAAACTAATTAGCAAATTAAGTTTAGGAACCAGGTGCAAAATGGGGAAGAGTGCCTCATGGCATTGTTGCCGGTTTAGGTGTAAAAAACAATAATAATGATACGATTTTATTGAAAAACTAATGAAAAAGAATTAATAGAAAATATTTCGAATAGATCGGCCGACTAAAAGTTAGTAAAACTTTGATTTAAAAAAAAAGAAAAAAATTACACACAAAATTTCACATGCTAAAATTATGACATCACTCGCAAAACAGCTAACAGAACAAAAACTAAAAGTCAGAATGCATTTCGACCTTCGAGGGAAATGTTAACAAATCTGTAACTAAAGTCACGGTTAAATTTAAAAAAAAAATTATAATTACTTTATGAGATAATTGGTGTTTTGTAATGCATGCCTTGAGGCACTCTTGCGGGTTAGAGGGTTAAATTCAATAGTACTAATTCTACTGCATTCGAGAAAAAAAAATATAAAATAAATTTATCAGAAAGCGCTGTTGAAGTCATAAACACACGTTTTCTAATCAAATGCTCTTACCACTAAGCTACAGAGCTCTTATTTGTACTGCTCTCTAATTTTTATTAAGAACTATGTAGTTGACCGGTAGCATTTACCAATGTTAGTTCTTCAAGTTTCTCCAACCCACATACACCTGCCTGTTCTTATTTATTTGCAAATAAAATATCAAAATTTGTACTGCATACTTTAGGGAGCTTTTTTATTACAGTTGACTCGTCTACAAAAAAATTCAGAGTTTTACCCGGAATTTTTGAATTTTTTTTCATTACAGACCATCTCCTGAAAATTTCGAATCGAATAAAAAACAAGTTAGAGAGCTATATTCGGCTGTGCCGGATCTTATATACCCTTCACCAAATTATACTTTAAAATAATTTTTTTTAAATATTTGTAGGTAAACAAAATTAAATTTTTTTTTTAATTGTTTTTCAAAATTTTGTTATTTAATTTTTTTTAAAAAAAGTGTTTTCCAATTTTTTAAAATTTTTTTTTTTTGGAAAAAAAATGTATGACCAAAAAAATTTTTTGATGAAAAAAAAATTCGGGTTAAAAAATATTTTTCCCGATTTTGACCCATTGTAGGTCCAACTTACTATAGCCTTATCTACATCGTTGCAATGGACTTTGAAATATCTATCATTAGATATCCATATTGCCTATATTAATGACTTACTAATCCAGATATAGATCAAAAATAGGTCAAAAATCGAGGTTGTCCCGGTTTTTTGCTCTCCGTTATTTATGGACCGATTTTGCTGATTTTAAATAGCAAACTTCTCGAAAGCATGTCTGACAGAATTATTGAAGATTTGGATCCCGAAGATATCTGGGGTCTTCAGAAAATAGATTTCAACAGACAGGCGGACATGGCTTAATCGACTCCGCTATCTATAAGGATCCAGAATATATATACTTTATAGGGTCGGAAATGAAAAATGTAGAAATTACAAACGGAATGACAAACTTATATACCCTTGTCACGAAGGTGAAGGGAATAAAAATAAGCCAAATCGCTCCAGCCGTTTTCACGTGATGCCATTACATACATGGACCATTTCATTTTAATATACATATATACATTGCACTAGTCTAATTAGCACCCGTACATGTTAAAATAACCACTGTTTAAAAAACTAGACTACAAGTAGCAGTAGCAACGAAAAAACACAAGTTGTCTAGTTAAAAAATTAATAAAAACTCGGAGTCAATAATTACTACTACTACTGCTACCTTCACATTTTGGTAGCAGTAGTTGTAGTAGTACCAATAAAAGAAAAATTTAAAAGTAGCAGTGTAATTTATTTTCTATTGTTACCTTAAAAAAGAAAAAGTTTTGATGTAGCAATCATTAGTTTTTTATTAATTCTGCTACTTTTAAAATTTAGTAGTAATAGAAGTAGCAGTTGAGGTAGTAGAAGAAGTAGCAGTTAAGTAGCAGTTGAAGTAGCGGCTAAGTAGCAGTTGAGGTAGCAATAAAATAAGTCAAAAATAAAAATCTTCAGCCAAAAAAGTATATTATGTGTTGTTGTGAATGTATATTTGTGTAAGTTGGTCGTGTTGTAAACAAAAGTTCGGCTTTTTTGTTATACACACAGAAAACACGATCTTTCTGTTAGCAACACGAACATCTGAGACGAATAAAAACGAATAATTCTTTCAAACTCTCTCAAAACAAAAACAACACACAGTGTTTAATTCTGTCAATTTTGGTGTTATGACTGAAGATTTTTTTTGACTACTTTTATTGCTACCTTAACTGCTGCATCAACTGCTACTTAACTGCTACCTTAAAAATTAAAACTCGATATAGAGCAGTAGCAATGATTTGTATTTTTATGCTACTACTCCATTTACAATTCATGTTTCATTACTACTGCTCTGTTAAGAGTTTTATATTTTGAAGGTAGCAGTAGTTTTAAAAAAACAAGAAAACGAAAAAAGACAAATGCTACTGCTACCGCTACATACATTTTTTTGAAGCAGTAGTTGTAGCAACAGTTAAAAATTTGTTAGTTATCGTAGCTTTTTAAACACTGAAAATAACTAGTTATGTAGCTGACCAAGTAAAGAGTTTGGTAGATAGTAAGGTTGGCTACTTTGGACCAGACAGTCTCATTTTAATCAAAAAGGGTCAATTGATCCCCTGCTTAGGACATGCACATAACTAATTCGGGACCGTCTCCTAGAACTGCTGGATAAAGCAGCATTGTAAAACATTTACATGTACATGAGCATTCTATATTTGTTAATGTGTATACATAATTTGTAATAACCCAGCAGTTAAGCAAGTAGTCAATGTATCCCTTAAAGACAGTAATTGTCACAAATGTCGTATCACTTGGCTAACTCCAATTTATTTATTTTGGTCATTTGACACGTGTGAGCACTTTGTAGTGCAGAGAGAAGACAATTGGTTACTTCATACATCCCAAGTAATCTAGCGTGAAGACAATTGACATTTAAGTGTCTCTAAGTAATCTGGAGTGTAGTCACTTTAAACGCTTTGTGAGTAATTCGTACAAACTGGTTTTATACAAATTGTGTTGATATAATTCTCATACAGTTTATTTTTATTTTTGCTTAAGTATCTGGTATCCCATGTAACATAGCATGAAGTCAATAGTCACTTTAGTGTCTCTTAGTAACCTATGGAGAAGTCACTTCATACTTTTTTTTTTGTACTGCTCTTTATTTTACCCACCAGAAGCGTTGACTACTTTCGATCAGCTATCAGATAGTCACATTGTATCAAAAGAGTCAATTGAACCCCTGCTTAGGACATGTACGTGTTAAAATAACTAGTCAAGTAGCTGATCAAGTAACCAGTTACAAAGCTAGTAAGGTAACTGACGCTATATAACCAGTATGTGAATCTAATGCGTTGCCTAATTTGGACTAGCTATTAGACAGTCCCATTATAATCAAAAAGAGACAATTGACCCCCTGCCTAGGACATGCCCGTGTTAAAATGACTAGTCACTTGGCTATCGAAGTAACTAGCTCCCACCCTAAAGGATGGGTAAAATCACTAGTTCGGTACTGTCTCCTCGAACTGCTGGGAACTACATTACATACATTAACATTTTGTTTTTTTTTTCTTATACAAATAAATTACTACAAACATTATATCAGATAGACTCAATAATGAAAGATACTGAAAAAAAAAATAAACGAAAAGAATTTTATTTTATGACGGAAAAAATAAGACTCCTCAAATGAGGAGTCTGACGGGTAAAATAAAACTCCTCAAATCAGATTTTTTATGACGGCTATTTAAAACTATTTTTTTAAGATTTTCGAACTTTTATTTTTACGTTGAAAAACTGTGGAGTTGAGATGATTTTTTTAATTCTGAAAGAGTATAGGTCTCAGTTGACTCTAACATAGAGAGTTTTTGATTTTCAATTTTCTGGATAACCGTTATTTACGGTCCATGGAATGATATGGTTGGGAAGTTTTGCATCACCCGCTCGATCGATGCAGATTGGTCTCTCTTTGGGATAAGCTTCACTTTGGAACAGAGTATTCGAGATTGACTTGATTCGTTCTTGGCCTCAAAAGATGAGCAGTTCTTTTGGCTCGGAATCCATATGATGACAGAAAGATGTGGAAGAGTCATAGCTAACAATGGCCAATACTTTGAATTAATTTATATTGTACAAATGTTTCAAAATAAATGCTAACCATTTGAAAAAATCCCGCATTTTTAAGTTAAACACCCAATATGTTTAATGATATTTTTACGTTGCGGATCAATCAACTCTCATCAATTCCCCCCACCCTAATGAAGATTTTACATTTATTCATTTTTTATTTATTTGCTAATCCTCAGGCAGCTTATGTATTTTAATTTTTTGAGTTGTGGAAAATACACTTTCCGCCCTCACCCTTTAACATCATTTACATATTTTTTGTAGTGATTTCTGTAATTTTTTAATTCTAAGTACAAGAAATAATTGAGTTTGACTTACTTTTACTGCATTCACTTTTATTGCATATAATTGTTTTTACTTGTAATCAGTTTTTAATTCATTTCAATTCTCAATAACTCAGGTATCAAACAGAATTCTTCCAATTGATCGCAATGCAATGTAGCATGTAACGGTTTGGTAAATCTCTTTCAAATTCATGTTTTCTTAGGAGTTTAGAGTAGCAATAGCATGCATCTGGTGTCCGGCTCCTTTCTCGTCGGCAATAGGGTGAGTTCTTGCTTCATGACTCCTAATTTGAGAAAAACAAGACTACAGGGCTAATTTTATTGTGCATGCTAATAAAGTTGTTTTGTTTTTGTAAAAGAGACAGCTATTTCGCAATTATCCATTTAATACTTATTTACTGAGTTGTCACGTTGTGTTTGGTGTTGACACAACCAGAAACCCCTCCCAACCATGATCATGTAAATATAGCCTTCGAATTACACATGATCCCATCTCGATTTACCTGTTAGTAGCTTTTCGAATCAAACTCTTCAACAATTTCAGTGATTCATTTTCTTAATTTTATTTAACAATTAGAAAAATTTTAATTCAAACATACTTCGTATAAACAAATTAATTTAACTTACAAATAATCTTATTCGTGAGCTCATTTTGTATTGACAAAAGAAATGAAAAAAATAATATGCAAAAATCATAATCATATAAAAAAAAATCAGACAAAATCTATTTAGGCATTCAATTAGTGGCCTTAATTAATTATTATAAGAAATAATTAAAAAAAAACAAAATTTTATCAAAAAAAACAATAAAAAAAAATATAAACAAAGAAAAAAAATAAGAAAAATTCTGGCCGCGATAGGATTTGAACCTGGGCAACTAAAGTAATGCGATCAGCTTTATATCATTTAAAGCTTCTATTCCCAAAAATAATGTTTAAAAAAAATAGGTTTTGTTAAAAAAAATTATTTTTCTCCTTTTAAATTGTATTTAAAAAAAAATATTATGTATATTTAAAAAAAAATAAAAAAAATCATGTAAACAAAATTTTGTCTTGTATAGGATCCGAACCCGGGTCAACCAATTTTCAAGACACAAATGTTAGTTGTAATTTGTTTCTGTTTCTTTTATAAAAAAAATTAAATAGACACTTTTCTATTGTTTATCAATATTAACAATAAAAAAATGTATATGTTCAATTATCTTATTTTTTTTTTTGTTTAATCAGAAAAAAAATTAAAGTTGTTATAATTGAAGGTTTGTAGTGTAAATTTGTAAATTTAACGATATTAAAATGACAAATAAGTGATAAAATGCAACTCTGGCATCTAAAAATAGATAGTGGTGAGTTTGCCAATTTGCGGCGAATTCATTGCGACCAATCAGGTTACTTCTATTTTTAGAAATCAAATTTATTTTTAATGTATAAAATAATTATTTGCGTTTTTAGCAATAATTAAGGTAATTCTTAATATTTTTGGTATATTTTTACACTTATTTGAAAGGTTTTTTCAATTCCGGTTCGAATTTAATATTATTTTTTTTGATTAAATGTTAGAAAAAGAATTTAAGCGCGATTAACGAAACAAAGTTAACATAATAAGATTTTAACATCAATGCCAAATGTTGTTAGCAGAGCCACCAACACTGTTAATCTTCTTTATTTTAACTTTGTTATCGTTTACGTAAAATTCTGAAGGTTAGATAAATCAGGAAATAAAACAAATCAAATGACTTACATTAGTATTGGTACAGGAACTCCAACGATGAAAGATCTTTCAGTTCGTAGTGTTCAGGAATCGGGATTGGATGGGGAAAATGGGTTTTATGGGGAAATTTATAATTTTTTTTATGTAAATTATAATTTAACACAATTTTGGATAATTAACGATATTAATAAATATATTTTTACGAATATGTACTAACTTTTTTTTCAATTTTTGCTCCAAATTTTTTTTCTTATTGTTAACTTTAATTTTTTTTCACGCACTGTACTGTTAAGTTTATTAATGTTAATTCGCTCACTTTCAGCAGTGGGCATTAATAACTTTACCAAAACCGCTTTGTTTACTCTTAGTTTTTTCTGTTTATGCACTTAATGATCTTTTTGTTATTATTTAAACATTATTTTCTTTTTTTTTCGATTTTTTTCTCTAATTTTGTTCTCACACAAATTTTTTTTTAGAATTTGTCAGTTCACAAGTTTTTGACGTTTGTTTTATTTGATTTTCTTTTGGATTTTTAGAATGATTTTTGCATTTACATCGAATTTATACAATAGAAATAACAAAAAAAAACTAATTTAGCTCACTTTTTAATTAGCAAATATATCAAAGTAAAAAAAAATATAATAACAATTTTTTTTGTTGAAAATTTGGCGATTCAAGAAAGTTATCAAAGATAAGTATTAAATTTAATAGTTAATTGCATATTATTGTTTTCTTATGATTTTTTTTTCCCTTTTTAGCAATTTTTCTGGCACTCTAACAAATTGATCTGCACTAAAAATTGGACGTTTTATTATTGTTGTCGCCAAATGATATTTTAAATAAAAATTAACAAATTACGTGCACAAAATATTTTTTTTTCTTAAACCAAAAAAAGATTACAACTCACGAGTGATGGATTAATTTAGTGGTTAATTTTAGACAAATTTTTGCCTTCTTCTCCGCGGCCTGTTCCTCACTTAGTCTTGAGCCTTAAAGATTTCGTCGGCGATGTTGCTGTTATGGCCAAGCGTTTGTCTATTTTACAGCTCTATACAAAAAGTATCTGATGGATTTTTTTAAAGATCAAAATTAAGTGTGTGTTAGATTTTTCTGTATTAAATTTTTCTATAAATTTTATGATAAATTTAGTGTTTTAAAAAAAAATGTACCTTTCAGTTGAGAAATATGGCGGACAGAGATTTGTATTACTTTTCCCTGTATTTTCTTGATTTTACCAATGGCACGGACAAAAATGGCTGAATAATAAAAAAAAATTGGTTTATGTACAATTTAGCTTGTCTGAACTTGGACAAAATTATATTGTTTAAGTAAATAAACATTTTTTTAATTATCAAAGGTTTTCTTAGGTTCTTTATTTTTATGTATTAACGAGAATGTTATTATAGCACAAAAATATAGTTTTTCCTAAATTAAACCTCAAATAACATAAACCAAAATCTATTTAAATTAAACAATTAAGATTTAAACACAAAAAAATCACATTTCCTATTCTTTTGGTACTTACTCCGAATATTGTGCTGGAGATTTTCTTTTAATAAAAAACAGATTAACACACTTTTTATTTTTTTTTAATGTTAATTAAAAAAACTGCCAAAACCTTCGTTTACCACTGTCAGGTGACTATATCAGGAAAAAGGAAAATGTCTGACGCTTTAGGCCTTAAATACCCCTAAATTTTCCTAGAGTCCTGGAAAATTAATGTTATGACCCACACATACATAAAATTTACCTAAATGATTAACCACCAACTTCATCCCAAATACTCGTTACGGTTTTATCGACAACATAAATGCATGAACAAAACACAGATTTGTATTTATGATTCATTTATGTTGTCAACATTACCTGATAAGGCAGGTTAAAAACGTTTATTAATTATTTTATGCGTTAATATAAAAACTATAAATTTTTATACAATCACACCAAAAAAAAAAAGAAAAAAAAAAATATATAAAAAAAAGATTTTGTATTTGGTGTCAAAAAGAAAACAATACTTATGTATGTAGCTACAAGCGCCCCTACATTACCCCCCTGCTAAAATCAGATTTGGTGGTGAAAATCTAACAAATCTGATACCGCTTGTAGCAGATGAGTATATGTAGATTAATGAGAAAAAAAATAAGAGAAAAAAATCAAAATATTGAAAATAGTATTTCATTGCCGAATATCCTTAGCATGATAAATACCAATTGAACGACCAGTAAGATCTTCCAGTTCATAGTAACATGTACCAGTTTTCCTTCTAATCCTTGCTTTCAAAAATGGAGGAGCTAATTTGGCATTGAATCCCTTTTCAAAATTACTTTGTTTAAAATTTCTTCTGAATACCTCTTGTCCAACCATGTAGTTAACTTCCTTTGAGCGCAAATTATATGCTTTTTCATTACGTTGTTGTTGTCTAACCATATTTTTAGCAGCTCTTGCCCGAATTAAATCAAAAGAATCCTCACGATTAAAATTAAAAGTTCTGTCATCTAGCATTTTCAGTTTACGAAGTAGTTCATATGATTTGCCATTATTAATCATATGTTGTCCAAATGCCATATAATAAGGTGAGGTACCTATAGAAGCATGTACAGCGGAACGCAATGCACAACTGATACTGCTGAGGTATTCATCCCAATTAGTTTGGTCATGTTTTATGTACGCCCTTATCGCAGAAAGTACTGAACGATTGACACGTTCAGAAGCATTGGATTGGGGCGAATATATTGCCGTATAAACATGATTAATGCCGTAATTTTGTAGTAATTTATTGAATTGATTCGATTTAAATTGTGAGCCATTATCAGACACTATAACCTCAGGAGTGCCAAAAGTATGAAAAAGATCTTGCTCAAGATATTTAACTACAACGTCGGTTGTAAATTTCTTAATTGGTTTTAAGAAACAAAACTTTGAAAAGTGATCCATTACAATAAAAATTCCTACGTTACCCGATTTGGAGCGAGGATATGGACCTAGAAAATCCACATACAATTTTTGAAAAAACCTAAAAGTCTCTGAAGTTTTACCCATGGGAGGTCGCATAATGTAATTTGGATATTTTGTACTTTTACACGTATCGCATGAGTTGATATGCTCTTTGACATCGTTTACTAAATTTGGCCAAAAATAAAATCGTCGAATCCGTTCTAACGTTTTGTTAATACCGCTGTGAGCAGAAAGGGGACCATCATGTGCTTTTTGAAGAACGTCTTTTGTTAATTCTTTGGGTATCCATAATTTCCAGGCCAGATCGTCCTGTACTTTATCTCCAGAACAGTGTTCCATTCTTCTATACAAAAATCCGTCAAGTATCTTTAAGTCCGGAGTTTGATCAATATTTTCCTTAACTCTGTTTATTAGTTCAGTGTAGTCTGGTCCTTGAAAGTGACTCGAATTCAAATCTACGAACACCCCGGTATCTTCTAAAACGGACAGTTCTAATCCTAGGATCTCGGACAAATCTTCCGTGTTGGCTCTCGAAAGCGTATCAGGGACTATGTTACGACTGCCTTTACGATGTTCTATTTTGAAAGTAAACCCTTGAAGTTTTAAAGCCCATCTTGCCAACCTAGAACTTAAATCTGTTTGGGACATGAGCCACTTCAAAGACGCATGGTCCGTGATGACAGTGAACTCATGCCCTTCCACATAAGCTCTGAATTTTTTTATGCTTAACATCGCAGCTAAGCATTCTTGTTCGGTTACAGAATAGTTACGTTGGGCTTGGTTAAGTTTCTTCGACATAAAAGCGATCGGAATCTCATCACCCTCCGCATTTTTTTGAACCAGTACACTTCCTATTCCAGTGTTGCTTGCATCGCAATGTATATAAAAAGGTTTTGCGAAGTCAGGACTGTGCAACACTGGTGTGGTTGTCAAGATCGTCTTTAACTCTTCAAAAGCTTGTTGGGCCATTTCGCTCCAAACAAATTTACGATGTATTTTCAACAAATCTGTTAAAGGAGCAGTGATAGAGGCATAGTTTCTGATGAACTTTCGATACCATCCGGACATACCTAAAAAACGTCTGACTTGTCTAACAGATCTCGGTTGTGGGAAATCTAAAATGGCCGAAATTTTATCTGGATCTGTGCGAATCACTCCGTCCCCAACTATATGGCCAAGGTAACGGACTTCACGTACGCAAAATTTTGACTTTTCAACATTTAAGGTCAGTCCGGTAGTACGAAATTGTCGAGCTATTTCCCGCAATACATGTAAATGTCGCTCGAATGTATCAGACACAATCAACAAATCATCCAGATAAACGAACACTTCTGTTCTTAGTACCGCTGGTACCACCTTATCCATTAACCGCGACATAGTTTGGGGCGCGTTACAAAGCCCAAAAGGCATGACCTTGAAATGATACAAGGGGCGGCCAGGAACAGTAAATGCCGTTTTATCTTTCGATGATTTGTCGAGAGGTATTTGCCAAAAGGCGTCCTTCAAGTCTAGGCTACTAATATACTCTGCCTTAGGCAGCCTAGACATTATGCCATCTATTATGGGCAAGGGATAGGCATCTTTTTGAGTCACTAAATTGACTTTTCTGCTGTCGAGACATAACCTAATTTTCCCAGGTTTACGTACTAAGACTATAGGAGAAGACCAAGCACTGTCTGACTCTTCAATGACATCCATTTCTAACATGCGATCCACCTCCGCGTAAATTAATTTCTCAATCGCCGGAGAAACTGGAAAATGTCTTTGTTTGATGGGTGTAGCATTACCTACATCAATGACGTGAGAAATTACATTGGTTCTTCCTAGACCTTCCTTAGCGAATGAAGGAAATGAATTTATAACTATAAATAACTGTTGTTTTTGGGTTTCCGTTAATAATTTTTGTTCTGATGATTCGGATATTGTTTCCAAAGAGAATCTTGAGTGTTGTTCAGAGACGAGACCAGTTGGTAAAAGATTAAATAGTCTCCAAAAATCTACGCCTAGGTATAAATCTTGAGACAAGCTAGGAATTACGTATAACGTAATATCCTTAGTATTACCACGAAATGTAATTTTAGTTTTCACCAACCCTACCACATCCTGTTTCCTTCCGTCTGCAGTTTTAACTACTGACTTAATTTTTTTGTAACTAATTTTACTTTCTAAAAATTCCTTAGCAGCCTGGGCACCTAAGCAGCTGACCGATGCTCCTGTATCCAATAAACCTACCACTGTCTTCCCAAATAACTGCACATCAGCGTAAGGCCTAATGTCATTTGGTTTATCAAAAATAGTACTCAGCAAACTACGTCGCGTATAATTAACCTCCTTCCAAAAATTTCGTATACGTTCTGTTGAACGTTTTTGTTTCACACTCGGTATTGGTTCGTTAAATATTTGCGATCGTTTGGCCTTATATTCCGCTAATCTAACATGAAAAGGTTTCAGATAGGTAGGTGGTGTTAAAGAAACGGCTTTACTATTTGTCATTATTCTGGAA
This sequence comes from Calliphora vicina, assembly GCF_958450345.1. Classification (NCBI taxonomy): domain Eukaryota; kingdom Metazoa; phylum Arthropoda; class Insecta; order Diptera; family Calliphoridae; genus Calliphora; species Calliphora vicina. The sequence continues at coordinate 134,999,088 of NC_088780.1, read as the reverse complement.
TTCCCTACTTCTGTGACAAGTGACATCCCATTTGACGAGTCTTCAAATTCATTGACAATATTAGGTCCCTTCAGAATTTGTAAGGATTTATTAATAAAATTTGTATTTAAATTGGTTGTACTAGCAGGGGAATTTTTAGCACTATTGAAATCAAAAATTTGTGTACCATTTTGTATCGAATCAGGTATTGGTTTGGATATATTTTGGTTACAATTAATATCATTTAGTCTGTATTGGTGGACTGATTCCGTTTGCGTGCACTTGTCTGTGCACTCGACAGAAAGTTTTTTGACTGTGAATTACATTGGACACATTTTGGTTTATAAACATTAGCTAATCCACAACCATAGCAAAAGACTTGCCTAGCCTCTAAACAGTCCTGGTAGCGGTGACCAGCTTTGCGACAATTCCAGCAAATTAGGGATATAGCTGACACATCTTCATCCGGTGGCTGTGGCATATCATCATCTAATTCACTAACACGTGGTCTGACCAGGGGAAAAGTTTTTGGTATATTTTGTTTCCTTCCTATATCCTGTAGAAAAAACTCTCTCCTACGACAGATGTCGCGAAGTTCAGCTACTGAATAAATTCTTAAATTCAAAATTTCATGCTGTATTTCAGGCAATAAATTTCTTCTAAGAATTTCCACTAAAATTCTCTCGCTTAAAGGTTCCGCTAATCTGTCACAGATATCCTCAATAGCCTCATAAAAACTATCAAAACTCTCATTATGTCTTTGTTTGCGATCCCTTATCATCTCACGCAAATCAATATCAGTCCGCGAGTCCTTGTATTGCTTACGAAGAGCTACACATAGTTGAGACCACTTTATAGATGGTACTGAGTGATGGTATCTCCAAAACCAATCATTCGCTTTCGACTCAAATAATGTTGAGATGTGATCGCAGAGTAATTCAAAATTTCCTCCTAGAGTTTGGTTGGTTAGCGCTTCTACCCTATATAAAAAATTGTCTACTGACATTCCACGAGCGTCACCAGAAAACCTTATTTTCCAATTGTGAATTATGTGACCGATCTTGTCAGGACGAATGGATGACAAATTTGAGCTGGTATTGTGACCAGGGTTTCCCCTAGAATTTGTGTTAGAGTATGGTAACCCTAACAAACCTTCAAGACTCTGGTGTTCTATAGGCTGATTAATATTTGCTGAAGCCCGATCATCGCCCATTGGCGACATGATGCCGTTACTGTTATCTTGTTGATTAGCTATTCGCAATCCCCGAAAACCTGCCTCAATATTTGTCTCTATCAACTTTGTTAACGTCTGACTCAAACTTGTGAGCATTTCTGCCTGTTGCGCACCAACAGCAGCAGTAACCAAGGTCCGAATGTGATCTCGTTGATCCTGAGTTGAACTTGCGGCCATGGACATATGGGGTGGCATTTGATCACCATTTCCCTCAGCTGGTATAGATGTATTAGATGACATATTAGCGTCAAAATTGATAGCTTTCTGGATTTGGGATCTGGTAACCATCGGAGGTGGTATATCTCTATTAACTACTGGAGTCGAAAGCGTTAGCCTACCATTACAAATGACGCAGTTAGGTCTAGTCTTAACGTTCTTTTGGTAACAAGATTTGTGTAGAGGGTGACCACAAGGTGGTTGATATAGGTAAATTGTATCGCTAATGGTATGACTGCATAGCACACACCTAGGTAATATTATACCCGTGTTCGCGCTAACCGAGTCTTCTGATTCCTGCGTAGCCATTCAAAAAAAATAATAAAAAAAAATGTAACTAATAAATAACTACTAATAAAAGAAATAAAAAAAAATCTTAGAAACTAACTTCCGATTAGATATTGTTTTAAATCTAATTGATATTCAACTCAAAAAGTACTTCGTTTTCTTCCTTTTATTTTCCTTAAAATGTATTATATACAAAAAAAATTACAAAATTTATAAATCAGAATGGAAATTATATTACGATGCAGATTTGCGTTCTTTCAATTCTCTTTCAATTCTCTCACAGAGAGGACATGACCTGTAAATCGAGATATGGTCGTCTATGCACAATAGATGAAAAATATGCCGGCAATTATATAATATCAAAGTTTCATGATGAGGCATTATATAAAAATTGCAAATTTCACATTTATTATTAGATTTTTCCGGTACTTTACTTCCCATTTTTTTTTTACTGAAAGAAAATAAACATTGTCCTTTAAGAACCAATTTACATACGGAAAGAATTTATAATATTATGTGCAACGTAAAGGTTAAAAATTCTAAATATTCAGGTATGAAATTAAAGGTTATCAATTTAAAGAAAAATAATATCACAAGCTAGTGTTTGATTCGTTAGCATACTGAACAGGATCACTATCAACAACCAATATTATAAATATTTTAAAATGGATTATTGCGAAATTTGAGAGGAAAATAAATAGATAAGTTTATAGACATATTTAATATGAATTTGAGTTCGGTACTAATTTGATTAAAGACAAATAGTCATTCCAAACCCAAACGAAAATAACAAAAGAATACAATTAGAGAAATAAGAAATAAATAAGGAAAAATCTTGCCTAACGGTATGTGTTTAGTGTTTACCAAACAACATCAATTCCTGAAAGGTTCAATTATTCCATAATCAAAACATGAACAAACAATTGGTTATGTATTGTTTATATTGCTGGTTAACAACTACATCTATAAGTCTGTTAATTTCCTAACATTTTAATACATAACATTGAAAATAAAATCTGTAAAGAACAGGAAATTAAAGAAGGAAAAATACAAGAAATGTAAGAGAGCCACACACAATATTTTGAACTGAATTCAAAGATGTTAAAGTAATGTAAAATTTAAAGTGTGGGCCCCACGTTGGGCGCCAAAAATTAACTTTCTGTAGCATGTAACGGTTTGGTAAATCTCTTTCAAATTCATGTTTTCTTAGGAGTTTAGAGTAGCAATAGCATGCATCTGGTGTCCGGCTCCTTTCTCGTCGGCAATAGGGTGAGTTCTTGCTTCATGACTCCTAATTTGAGAAAAACAAGACTACAGGGCTAATTTTATTGTGCATGCTAATAAAGTTGTTTTGTTTTTGTAAAAGAGACAGCTATTTCGCAATTATCCATTTAATACTTATTTACTGAGTTGTCACGTTGTGTTTGGTGTTGACACAACCAGAAACCCCTCCCAACCATGATCATGTAAATATAGCCTTCGAATTACACATGATCCCATCTCGATTTACCTGTTAGTAGCTTTTCGAATCAAACTCTTCAACAATTTCAGTGATTCATTTTCTTAATTTTATTTAACAATTAGAAAAATTTTAATTCAAACATACTTCGTATAAACAAATTAATTTAACTTACAAATAATCTTATTCGTGAGCTCATTTTGTATTGACAAAAGAAATGAAAAAAATAATATGCAAAAATCATAATCATATAAAAAAAAATCAGACAAAATCTATTTAGGCATTCAATTAGTGGCCTTAATTAATTATTATAAGAAATAATTAAAAAAAAACAAAATTTTATCAAAAAAAACAATAAAAAAAAATATAAACAAAGAAAAAAAATAAGAAAAATTCTGGCCGCGATAGGATTTGAACCTGGGCAACTAAAGTAATGCGATCAGCTTTATATCATTTAAAGCTTCTATTCCCAAAAATAATGTTTAAAAAAAATAGGTTTTGTTAAAAAAAATTATTTTTCTCCTTTTAAATTGTATTTAAAAAAAAATATTATGTATATTTAAAAAAAAATAAAAAAAATCATGTAAACAAAATTTTGTCTTGTATAGGATCCGAACCCGGGTCAACCAATTTTCAAGACACAAATGTTAGTTGTAATTTGTTTCTGTTTCTTTTATAAAAAAAATTAAATAGACACTTTTCTATTGTTTATCAATATTAACAATAAAAAAATGTATATGTTCAATTATCTTATTTTTTTTTTTGTTTAATCAGAAAAAAAATTAAAGTTGTTATAATTGAAGGTTTGTAGTGTAAATTTGTAAATTTAACGATATTAAAATGACAAATAAGTGATAAAATGCAACTCTGGCATCTAAAAATAGATAGTGGTGAGTTTGCCAATTTGCGGCGAATTCATTGCGACCAATCAGGTTACTTCTATTTTTAGAAATCAAATTTATTTTTAATGTATAAAATAATTATTTGCGTTTTTAGCAATAATTAAGGTAATTCTTAATATTTTTGGTATATTTTTACACTTATTTGAAAGGTTTTTTCAATTCCGGTTCGAATTTAATATTATTTTTTTTGATTAAATGTTAGAAAAAGAATTTAAGCGCGATTAACGAAACAAAGTTAACATAATAAGATTTTAACATCAATGCCAAATGTTGTTAGCAGAGCCACCAACACTGTTAATCTTCTTTATTTTAACTTTGTTATCGTTTACGTAAAATTCTGAAGGTTAGATAAATCAGGAAATAAAACAAATCAAATGACTTACATTAGTATTGGTACAGGAACTCCAACGATGAAAGATCTTTCAGTTCGTAGTGTTCAGGAATCGGGATTGGATGGGGAAAATGGGTTTTATGGGGAAATTTATAATTTTTTTTATGTAAATTATAATTTAACACAATTTTGGATAATTAACGATATTAATAAATATATTTTTACGAATATGTACTAACTTTTTTTTCAATTTTTGCTCCAAATTTTTTTTCTTATTGTTAACTTTAATTTTTTTTCACGCACTGTACTGTTAAGTTTATTAATGTTAATTCGCTCACTTTCAGCAGTGGGCATTAATAACTTTACCAAAACCGCTTTGTTTACTCTTAGTTTTTTCTGTTTATGCACTTAATGATCTTTTTGTTATTATTTAAACATTATTTTCTTTTTTTTTCGATTTTTTTCTCTAATTTTGTTCTCACACAAATTTTTTTTTAGAATTTGTCAGTTCACAAGTTTTTGACGTTTGTTTTATTTGATTTTCTTTTGGATTTTTAGAATGATTTTTGCATTTACATCGAATTTATACAATAGAAATAACAAAAAAAAACTAATTTAGCTCACTTTTTAATTAGCAAATATATCAAAGTAAAAAAAAATATAATAACAATTTTTTTTGTTGAAAATTTGGCGATTCAAGAAAGTTATCAAAGATAAGTATTAAATTTAATAGTTAATTGCATATTATTGTTTTCTTATGATTTTTTTTCCCTTTTTAGCAATTTTTCTGGCACTCTAACAAATTGATCTGCACTAAAAATTGGACGTTTTATTATTGTTGTCGCCAAATGATATTTTAAATAAAAATTAACAAATTACGTGCACAAAATATTTTTTTTTCTTAAACCAAAAAAAGATTACAACTCACGAGTGATGGATTAATTTAGTGGTTAATTTTAGACAAATTTTTGCCTTCTTCTCCGCGGCCTGTTCCTCACTTAGTCTTGAGCCTTAAAGATTTCGTCGGCGATGTTGCTGTTATGGCCAAGCGTTTGTCTATTTTACAGCTCTATACAAAAAGTATCTGATGGATTTTTTTAAAGATCAAAATTAAGTGTGTGTTAGATTTTTCTGTATTAAATTTTTCTATAAATTTTATGATAAATTTAGTGTTTTAAAAAAAAATGTACCTTTCAGTTGAGAAATATGGCGGACAGAGATTTGTATTACTTTTCCCTGTATTTTCTTGATTTTACCAATGGCACGGACAAAAATGGCTGAATAATAAAAAAAAATTGGTTTATGTACAATTTAGCTTGTCTGAACTTGGACAAAATTATATTGTTTAAGTAAATAAACATTTTTTTAATTATCAAAGGTTTTCTTAGGTTCTTTATTTTTATGTATTAACGAGAATGTTATTATAGCACAAAAATATAGTTTTTCCTAAATTAAACCTCAAATAACATAAACCAAAATCTATTTAAATTAAACAATTAAGATTTAAACACAAAAAAATCACATTTCCTATTCTTTTGGTACTTACTCCGAATATTGTGCTGGAGATTTTCTTTTAATAAAAAACAGATTAACACACTTTTTATTTTTTTTTAATGTTAATTAAAAAAACTGCCAAAACCTTCGTTTACCACTGTCAGGTGACTATATCAGGAAAAAGGAAAATGTCTGACGCTTTAGGCCTTAAATACCCCTAAATTTTCCTAGAGTCCTGGAAAATTAATGTTATGACCCACACATACATAAAATTTACCTAAATGATTAACCACCAACTTCATCCCAAATACTCGTTACGGTTTTATCGACAACATAAATGCATGAACAAAACACAGATTTGTATTTATGATTCATTTATGTTGTCAACATTACCTGATAAGGCAGGTTAAAAACGTTTATTAATTATTTTATGCGTTAATATAAAAACTATAAATTTTTATACAATCACACCAAAAAAAAAAAGAAAAAAAAAAATATATAAAAAAAAGATTTTGTATTTGGTGTCAAAAAGAAAACAATACTTATGTATGTAGCTACAAGCGCCCCTACAGCAAGTAAGTACTAAACTTTTGCTTATCAAAAGAACTACCACTTAAGGTCAATTTCAAGCAATTAATGAAATTTATGTTTCCTTTGAATTACGTTAGAAATACTTAATAGAAATTTTGTAATAAATGGTTTTATTGTGGTTTGTTTGGTTTAATATGTATGTTTTCTCTCCTATATCTAAAGGCTAAATTATGAGAGGAATTTATCTCATAATTAACCATGAGTGGCAAGGGTTTATATCAATTTATCATTCCGTTTTTAATTCCACATTTTTTCATTTGAGTCCGCATAAAGTATAAATATTAACCCTCTAACCCGCAAGAGTGCCTCAAGGCATGCATTTAGGGTTCCTAATTTCCCGAAAAAAAAAACAGAAAATTTTGTTCGAATAAATTGACCAGGTTTTAAAAGAAGTATAAAATAACTATTGTTACGAAATTGAACTTGAATTCAAATATAACGATTTTAACGGCTGATTTAGCCTAATGCTTTCAAATAACAGTGCTATAATAGCAAACTGTAACATATCTGTGGGCATTATTAACATTGAATAAAAGCTTTTAGTTGACCATTGATCGTAAGTTCGCTTTCGTAAAAGCTTTCAGTTGACCATTGATCGTAAGTTTGCAACGCTGTTTGCTGCGACCGTATATTCGAATATTCAGTTAAAGAACATTGTAGAAAGTACACCACAGATGGCGTATGTATTAGAAACCTCTAGACAGTTAAAAAGAAATCTAGAGTGCAGATGGCAGTGTTATAAATAGTGGCAGAGGTTGCAGTCGTGAGTGAGTTTATCAGAGACGCTTTTCGAATAAACATCAACTGAGTGCCTTAAAGTGTGCTGTGTTTTTCAAGTGAATTCGTGTACATTATAAAGTGTGTGTATTTCTGCGAATTTATAAACGTGTATAAAAAACATTGAGTGACTATTTAATTCTGTGGTTCTTGTACATTTTAAATAAATAAAGAGTTGTACAATTTTTAAACTGCTAAACGGCTTTTATTTGCAATCAAAACTATCCGCTTTATTTAAGGGAAATGAACCAACGTTTTGAAAAGGTTAAAACGTAACACTATATTTAGTTGAACAATGTTGGTCCAACCTTTATAAGTGTTTCTAATTTAATAGTGGCATTTTGTCGGTATTGTCACAGTCGTAGTTTTAATCAGTATAAAATCAATAAATTCTTTGTTTAATTAAAAAACTTAAGAATTTCGACTATGTTAAATCTATAAAAAATGCGTAATTAGAGACATTTTTCATATCTGATTATCTGAACCGAAAAAATCTATGGATATAATAGAATGATTTAATTAGCAACAAATTCGGCAATCGAAACGAATCTGAAAATAGTAACTTTTAGAAAAAAACTTATGAAGAAATTCCCGACAAACATTTCCCGAAAATTAACAAAAAAAATATTCCCGGGAAGGAACCCTACGCATTATAAAACACCAATTTTCTCAAAAGGTATTAATAGTTTTTTTTTTAAATTTAACTGTGACTTTGGTTACAGATTTGTTAACATTTCCCTCGAAGGTCGAAATGCATTCTGACTTTTAGTTTTTGTTCTGTCAGCTGCTTTGTGAGTGATGTTATAATTTTAGCACGTGAAATGTTGTGTGTCGCCCGATCTATTCGAAATATTTTTTATTAGTTCTTTTTCATTAGTTTTTCAATAAAATCGTATCATTATTATTGCTTTTAACACCTAACCCGGCAACAATGCCATGAGGCACTCTTCACCTTTTTGCACCTGGTTCCTAAATTTCTCAGTTTATTGGGTCATAATTACCCTAAAAAAAATATTCGACAACTTTTTTTTAGCTTTTTAAATATTGCAGCTTATAGGGTTAATGATCGTTGTAGACTGTCTGTTGAAATCAACTTCAACGAAGTCACCAAATAACTTAACCCATTTTTCATCAACATTTTTTTATCACAAATTTTAATAAAAAAATATATTTATTATTTCATATGTATGTCTATTTTGTCTTAATGGAAGTTCATTTCCTTTTAACCTGCCCCTTCCAAAACAAAGGTCAATGATTATTTGAATTCATAATCCTTAAGAGTCAATTGAATAATTTAGTTCAACAAAACCAAACATAGACTTAAGGACTGCTGACTGGTTGGTTGGCTGGGCGACTTGTTGAAATTTTTATTTCCTCTTCACGTAAATATTTGATGTTGTTTGTGCTTAAAAACACTTTTTGTCTGTAAACAGACGTGCGTTACCGAAAAAAAATTGTAATGGTAGTTTTGTTTTGGAAATTTTCTGTTTTTATGACGAAAAAATAGTAAAATAAAAACGTAATAAAATTAATGCTTATAGTAGCTCACGTACATAAGGAATGAAAAAGCTAAGAAAATATCGTTAAAAATTAAGGCCTACATACATTTTATTTAAGTATGTATATTAGGGTGGCCCCGTTTGTATGGAGAAAAAATAAGGTATAGATGTTCCCGCATAAAATGAAAATTTCATTCATTCTAAGCTATGTTTTGAAATTTTTTCGTCCTGGGGTCAATATTTGGCGAGCTGGATCAAAGGATAAAAAGGATCTTTTTTGAGGTTTTTTACATTTTTTCCATATTTTATCCAAAGGAAGTATATGTAAATTTGGTATCATATGAAAGGTCTTTGAGAGACGCATTCAATTGGATATTATAAATTTAAAAAAAAAAAAATTTATTTAAAAATTTTCGACAAAATTTTAGTTTTTTTTTAATTTTTTCATAGAATTTATTCAAATAAATATATGAAATTTCTTGATCATAAACATCATGTAATTTAAAAAAAAAGTATACGAAATTATACATCGATGGAAAATTTGAGTTATTTTGATGCCCATTATATATACTATGAATTGAGTGTACAGAGATTGTCAGATAGGGATGAAATTATGTAAGTTTAAACAAATTTGAATAAACATTGAACTGGACTGAATTTTAAAAAAATGAGAAAAACCATTTCGGTGAAATTACATGATGTTATGATCAAGAAATTTCATATATTTATTTGAATAAATTCTATGAAAAAATAAAAAAAAAAATAAAATTTTGTCGAAAATTTTTAAATTAATTTTTTTTTTTTTTAATTTCTAATAACCAATTGAATGCGTCTCACAAAGATCTTTCATATGATACCAAATTTACATATATAGGTAGGCCTCCATTTACGCGGTTTGTTGGGCCCAAAAAAATAGCGTGTAAATCAAATTCGCGTAAAACGAGGTTCTAATTTAAAACGAAATGCTTTTGTGGGGCCAATATTTTTTTTATTTCGCGTAAAACAATACATCAGTAACATAACAAAAAAGAAATTGGGACCTAAAAATCGCGTTAAATAGAAAACACATATGTTGTTAAAATTTTGAAGAGTGCCGGGTGGAATATTGTGACACTAGGCCTAAATGTTAAGTGCTGAAAATTTGAGCAAAATCGGTCAACGATTTCTGGACGCGCATCGAGGTCAAAGTTCAGATATATGCAAAATTTTACTATTTATATGCAATAAATAGGTGAAACTCGTTAAATTTCTGCATTGTTTTCTAGAAATGTATAGATTTATTTATATTAATGAATATTACATTGAAAATTTTTTTTTTGGAAGTTAACCCTGCATCTCCTTTGGGTCAAAATGACCCAAAAACTGTATTATCGCCAAAATTCGGAAAAAATTTCTTAATTTAATTCCTTAAGTTGCATTAAAATCTGCCCAAAAATATATAACATTTCGCTCTTTTCATTAGAAATTCCAAATATTAAAAAATTTGACCTTTGACCTTCACGATTTAAGGTTATCGTTTTCCGATTTTAGTAAAACTTTCAGACCATATTTAAAATTACAAGGACTATAATATTATGAATAGGTTTTACTTAAAATTTATAACATTAAGAAAATTGGACTCATTCGCCTAAATATGGACAAAAAATTTGTTTTTCTTGAAAATCGCAAAATTTAAATCGCAGGTACGGAAAAACTGTAAGAGGTATTGACATAATTTTTTCATATTTTTATTCCCTATTTTGATCTCAATAAACCCCAATGTGATGATCGAAAAAATCTGAAAAGTTTGTTTAACAAAATTTTTAAAAATTTGAAAATGGAGATTTGAAACAGCCGTTAAAAAAATATTTTTTTTTGGCCATACCTGCGAATAGGTTAACGGTATCCTACGAAGACAAAAACTCATATACAAGTAAATATGGACATATTTTAAGAAAAAATGAGCTTTTATTTTAAGTTTTCTCGAAATATCTTAATTTTTTTTCTAATTTTTTTGTTCAAGTGGCCTGAAACACGTTAATGGTCTGTCGAATTTGTAATAACTTTAACATTTTTTAATCAAATTTTCTCATTTATATCTCATTACAATGATAATTACGTACACATTTCGATTATTTTGCATTCAATTGCAAAAGTATTTATTTAGTAGCAAAATTTTTAAAATATCTGAAAAATTTGCATTTTTTCCGAATTTTGGCGATAATACAGTTTTTGGGTCATTTTGACCCAAAGGAGATGCAGGGTTAACTTCCAAACAATTTTTTTTATGTAATATTCATTAATATAAATAACTCTATACATTTCTAGAAAACAATGCAAAAATTTAACGAGTTTCACCTATTTATTCCATATAAATAGTAAAATTTTGCATATATCTGAACTTTGACCTCGATGCGCGTCCAGAAATCGTTGACCGATTTGGCTCAAATTTTCAGCACTTAACACTTAGGCCTAGTGTCACAATATTCCATCCGGCACTCTTTGAAATCTAAAAAAAAAAAAAATCGGCTGTCACTCTAATGTACATACATACATATCGTCTCCTTAAATGAAAGCGGACGTAACTACACAAAAATTCAAAATCGAGTTATTGATTGATTAAACAATTGCCAAGAATACTCTATTATTATTGATTTTATAACGTATCCTGTAAAAACAATAAAAATGTAGTCACATCCGTTTGTATTTAAGGCGACGATATATACTTTAAGTAAACTTATTTTATTTGTAATTCTAAAAACTTAACAAAAGTAAAGTAAAAAAGTCAACTAAAAAAAATATTAAGGAAAAAATTTCAATTAAAAAAACAAAATATTCTAATACATAAAAGAGATCAAAACAAAAAATTCATGAAAATTAACGAAGTTTTCAAAAAAGAAATCTGTTATTCGCTTGCGTTTTTTCATTTCTTGTTGTTTGTTGCCGCATTATATAAAAATCGTGTAAAAAAAGTCGCGTATTTGAAAAAATGGTTGCTAATTTGAGTTCGCGTTATATCGAATTCGCGTAAATAAAGTACCGCGTAAACTTCCTTTGGAATAAATATGGAAAAAATATGTAAAAAACCTCAAAAAATTACCTTTTTATCCTTTGATCCAACTCGTCAAATATTGATCCCAGGACGAAAAAATTTCAAAACGTAGTGTTTGAAATGAATCAAATTTTCATGTTAGTCGGGAACATCCGCAACTTTAATGTATATATATATATATATATATATACCCTAATGTATATATACTTTATAAACATTGTGACATAAGGGATTTGGTGTTGAATTTTGTTGGTAAATAAAATAAATATGGCCAGACTGGCTAAGGCTAAGTCCAGAGAAAAAACAAGTTTATGATATGAATACAGGCATTATTTGTACATGATTAGAAGTTGTTCAACAATATTTTTACCACTGTCATAAGCATATCAAGAATCAAGAACGCGACATTCTTATGCCTTCTAGTGGAACACAAATTTCTGAGTATGCATACAAATGTACATATCTTTTATATAAAAGCGCTATGGATTTTTATGGACTATTACTCCAAATTATGAAGGTATTTACTAAATTTAAAAAATAGGGTGAGGAAGTCCTCAGCATGTCCTACAACATATACTTCGTAATTTTTTGAAAACTGTTTACTTTTAATTTCAGATTTCGGATGCCTAGGAAATCGCACTATTGAATAGGTGGGACTTTAAGCTTTAATATGTATTTTTAATAATAAAAATCGAATTATTAAAAAAAAAGTTATGAACGGTTAAAAATACATTTTTGATATCACTGTGCATCAAATTTCGGGTCATTAAATCTTTCCCGAATGAGACCAACGGGAAGTGATAGTAGAACATCAGTAGACCAAAACCCCCAAATGGTTTTAAAAAGTTAGCTCGTATTTAAAAGTTATGCGCCTTTAAAGTTCAGCTTTTTTGAGTAAACATTTTTCATTTATATTTAATTTTTAAAATTTAATTTGTATTTTTTTTTACATAGTTTATATAAAAATGAACTACATTATATAGTTCAAGGTCTTTTCTGCTCTGGTGGATGCTCTGTAGAACCAGAATTTGAAGTAGACAAATTTTGTCGTTCACTTCCTGTGTTTTCTTCTCCTTCATCATCGTAATGCAAGTTCTTGCTCCACCAACAAATTTCCGCTAATAAGGCATCGGGAGACTTTTTTCCTCGATATCTGCAAAATTTGTGTTAAAATGTATTGGGGAAAAAAAATAATTGTATATTAAAAATTACCTCATTTCAAATGGCATTGCAATTTGATGGTACTGTTCACCTTGTTCATCTGATTCGGTCGCTAGTTGCTGACCGAAGTAGTCTAGATGATGATGTAGGTAATGAATTTTGAGCGACATATTAACGCCTATTTTAGAAAAAGCATTCATCATTGCGTTAACAGATCTCTGATAGCTGTCAGACCTATTTTTACCCAACAACCCGCCAATAACCTTTTTGATTGATTGCCAAGCAATCAATTCATTTTTATTTAAAATATTATCGAATTCCTGATTTTTGACCAGTTTCCGAATGTCTGGACCATTCACAACACCTAAAGGAAGAAAAGTTATAAAAAAATATATATTTTAATCAAGAAAAATATACTTATTTTAAATGTTTTACCTTCTTTTAATTTACTTTCAGTGAGTCGAGGGAAAATTTTTACTAAAGTAGTGTAAACTTCATCCCTCTTAACCACAGTTTTCAGAAAACTTTTTACTATAAATTTAAATAAATTAAATTGTAAAAATACAAGTCTAAAAGTATTGAGTCACTACTTTTGAGTATTGAGTACTCAAACAATATGGCAAATACTCGATACACGATACCCACTACTCAATACTTTTACAGCAATATTCAGCAATTCTTCAAAAATTGGTAATTGCGTATCTAAGTACCAAAAACTATAAAAATAAATCTGCAAAAAGTGTTAAAATTAATGAATTTTAAGTATATTAGGACTAGAACATTCAACTAAAATTACTTTATATAAATATTGACTTACTTCAATAGATTATTCATAAAATATATGTATATGAACAATTTTTACTCAAAAAACCTGAACTTTAAAGGCGAACAACTTTAAAACACGAGCTAACTTTTAAAAACCCTTTGGGGATTTTGGTATACTAATTATCTACTTTCATTTCCCGTTGGTCTCATTCGGGAAAGATTTTCTTGTTGCACAGTGTATTTTTTTGAGTTTATGTATAAAAGTAATATTACTACTTAGACCGATTTTAAACCTTTTCGAAAAAATTTACCTAAAAGAAATGTATATAAAAATTGTACAATATTTTTTTTATACTTAGTTTTTTTGTTTTTTTTTAATCATATGCACTAAGGGAGAAAATACTCAAAAAGGTATTAATGAAAAGTTAAATAGCTTTTACAATTTTCATCCGGTTAAAAAAATTAAAACACAGTTTGTTTAAGAACTAAATTTACTTTATATATAGTTATAAATTTTTATAAGCTATCAGAGCAAAATAACCAATGAAAAGCAACTGAAATCAAAAAAAGTTGATAATTTTTTTTTTTTAAATTTCTGAGTTGTTCAACAATTTTTGCATGCCATTTGTGTATAGGCACCAAAAGGCAGCTAATTTTGATATATCTTTTAGATAATAAGTTAAACTTTAATTCTATGTTAAAACCAGATCGGCGGCAAATGGCACCAATAGTTAAAATCCCAGTCAAAGTTGCGTAGGTGAGCCAAAAAACATTCTATATTTTAAATGAATAAATTTCAAATCTGCTAACTCTATATACAAAACTCAATTACAAATATAGAATCTGGACAAGATACCCTTTCCAACAAAGTATAACAATTCTAAAAAAAAATAATTAAAAATATTAAAAATACACCCTTGAATATGGTGTCATTGTAACTCCCCAAATCTTTAAAGTCGAAAGTAGTAAGCATAGAGCGGAAACTAGAAAAAAACTCAAACAAAAAAATTACTCAAAATAATCACACATACGAGTGTTGTTTTTGTTTTCACATAATTTTTTCTACTAATTCATTCTCACCACTTAGGTTTCTGACAACTGAGTTAGGTCTTTGACAGCAGAGTTTCCGCTCTATGTCTATTCTCTATTATAGTAAGTTCTGTCGCCATTTTCGAATACTTTTCTGTTGACAACGAATACGACTGAGCAACATGGTGGCAATGAGCACCGGGCATTGCACCTTCGGTACCCATGCTGCAAGATTTGGGTTACCTTATCACGACTACTGTAATGAGGTAGAGACCATCCTACACTTCTTCTGTAACTGCCCGGCACTGGATGACCTTCCGAATTATCTGTGAAGGATCTAAGGTGTATAGACGCCTTTATTAGGGAAAGCGAATGGTTGATAAGACCAGACATGCAAATTATGCCTCTTAGGGACCCAGCAACCATCCCATTATGGTTTGCGTTATTCGAATTCTTTGAATTCTCGACCCCCCTCCTCCTTCTTTTCTCTTTTTTATATACACTCTATTCTCGAAATTTCACTATAACTTAATCTATAGATTTCCCTTTTCTTTAATTTCTATTTCCCTTTTCCTTCTTTCTGTCTTAATTTTTCTTCTTCAGGTATCACAAATGGAACGATTATTGGACCCAAGTGAGCTGTACGAGACGAAGGTTTTGGACCATACCAACATTTTAGTGTTTTCTTCTATTCAAATCGTCTTGAAAAAAAGGTTTCAAGGGTTTTTTCAGTCGTGGTTGTCATTCCCGTGGAATAGCCCATATGTGTGTTAAGTTATGTGAGTGGATTAATGTTACACACAGTCATACATTAGGGAATATGACTGTTATAAGGAGGTCAATAATAACGGTAAATATATAGTATATGTACATATAACTGTATTTATAATAAACAAACGTTAACCTGGCAATAAAACGAATTTCTCTCAACAATAAACAAATTTATATTGCTGCTGTTGTTGTCGTTGCTGTAACTACGACCGAACCTAAAAATATGTTTTCTATAATACCAAAGGGAACAATTCCTTTGAGTGGCCTCTACAGGAATGTCGTATTTGAAAATGAAAATATAAGCAGTTTTATGTTACTCCAACATTTGTCCTTTAACAATTTAAAAGTATGTATAAACATTTTACGTATTTTGGTTTTTAGATGGTGTTAAATGTTTGTTTTTTGTTAATGCCTTTCTAAACCAAATGGAATATTTATGAAAGTTTATTTAGCATATCAAGCCTTTTATTGATTTTTATTTTTTTTTGTTTTGCCTTTTACTGCTTTCTGGTGTCAAAATTCATTTCGATAACCTTTTTTTCTATTTATCAACTAGAACCAATTTAAAGTTTCAATTCAATTATGTTTTTTTTGTTCACATTACATTAGAGAATGAAAGAGAGAAAGTGTGTGAAAGTAAGTAAAGGAAAACGACATTTTGATTAAAATCTCAATGTATAAATGTTGGGTTTTTTTGTTTGTTTGTCAAAGATAAATGGACATCGCTTCTATTTTCCATGTGCCTAAATGTATGTTAATGATTCATGATATTTTCTAGTTTTTAAGTGCTATCTGTGTATTAAGGTGACCAAATGTTTTAGGTATATATAGATAGATCGGATTTACAATTTTGGCAAATAGAGAAATTAAAAGCTGAAGTCATAACATCAAATATTATTTAAGCGTTTGACTACACTTTAGACTGACTTATTTAAACAAATATTGTGTAACACACTTTATAAACCAACTGGCCAGCCTTTATAAAGTGCTAAGAAATGTCTGATTTCATTCAATTTGATAAATGCTGAGTAGGGTGGCACTTATGTAGCACTTCTTTTGCAACTGCTGAAAATTTATGAAAAATGGGCTAACGTTTATAGGCTGCAAATTTTATTAGAAGTTTCTAGTTTTTGTTGAAAATATGTAACAATATTTTCAACAAAATTTAAAAAATATATAATATGAATTAGGGTGTAGACTAGAGTGTCCCTTAGAATTAAATTTTTTTAAATGTTGAAACGATACCCGCTGAAAACGTTCGTAATGACCTAAAATACCACCAAAAAAAATTTTAGTTTATTTTAAGAAGGGCAAGCCGTACCGACTTTCGATTTAGTTTTGAGGTGCATTAAGGTGCAGTAAGGATGGCCAAAAAATTTGTTTTTCTCGAAAATCGCAAAATTTATATCGCAGGTACGGAAAAACTATAGGATGTATTGACATACTTTTTTCACATTTTTATTCCCTATTATGTTGTAAATAAATCCCCATGTGATGATCAACAAATTCTGAAATTTGTTTAACAAAATTTTTAAAAATTTGTAATTGGATTTTTGAAACTGCCGCACAGTGGTATGAGAATAAAAAAAGAGGGAAATAAATCTGTAACTTCTAAACCCTTACGCCGATTTGAATGAAATTTCACATGCGCAAAGAGGAAGTGCAGTTGAGTTTAGGTTTTGAATTTGGACCTCATGAGCCCACCAGGAGCGGGACCAGGGGTTCCCAAAGTAGGACACCTCGGGTACGTTCAATTTTTAAAATGATCCTATTTCTTCGTTTGTGTTCCGATTTAAAAAAAATTACACATATAGAATCTCCTCGTCGAGCACTACATCAATTATGTCTTATAGCTTAGGAGATATTCGCATTTGAATATTAAATTTTCAACATTTTTACCCACCCTACTCCAGTTTTTTGGTGACCGCGGTTCCAAATATTCCCCGATTTTATCCATTTTTCTTTTATAGGATTAACAATAGATTTATATATCAAATAAAGACAGAAGCGTTTAAAAATCATGGCTGAGTCCAAAGTTACATGCATTTGAATTTAAAAAAATTAAAAAAGGCGATTTTTCGCAATTTTTTTGGGAAAAAAGTACTTTTATTCTTTTTAAGTAATCTAAAAAATTTCTAAGAGGATGTATAATAAATTTTGTACTTTTTGAAAAGCTAACTTTACGCCAAATATTTTAAATGAAAAAAACATTTATAATTTTTGATACCCACGTTATCAGGTCCATTCAAAACATTCCTATTTTTTATGTAAAATTCAACTTTAGGGCAAAAATTCTCAAATCGCATACTCGATATCAAAATATAGAAACCTATTTTAGATGGCCAAATATGTTCTTAATTATTTTGTAAAGGGTTCCGATAACCCCGCCCCTATTATGGATATTATAGCCAAAAAACGTAAAAATCCCATTTTTGGGATTTTTCAAGATTTTTTTAGACCCATTTGTAATTGCCAGGAAATTTAGTTTCCATCTTTTAGCCTATTTTCTAATTTTTAATTTGGGTTGCCTATTTACGATTTTGTGGTTTTTAATGTCTGGGACATTATTAACTCTGGATAAAAACTGTCCTAGACATTAAAGTTAGACTTCTAGATGAAATTTATTTGTTAAGATCCATTTTTGCACTCTATTGATCCATAGCTATTACAAAGTATTGGATGTATGACTTAAAAATGCGGAATTTTTTTCAATTTTTTAGCTTTTATTTTTAAACATTATATAAATAGAAATTTATACAAAGTATTGGCCTTTGTTCGCTACGACCTTTTCTCATCTTTCTGGCCAAAATAACTGCTCATCTTTTGAGGCCAAACTGGACTTTAAAGCGAGTGAGGTAAAACTTCCCAACCACTTCATTCTAAATACTTTTTACGGTATCATATCTGGCCACATATTCTGGGCGCTTTTCGGACAAAGATCGTTTCAAACTAATCAGTTGCGTTCGCTACAGGTTCCCTTTGATAATATGGTTAGATTTAAGCAGCTCATAATTTTCAGCAACATTTGATTTTTGGATGACGAAGAATAATTTTAGAAATTCGCAAAATTGCAAAATAAGTGCCACCCTAATACTGGGCAGCCAAGTGTGGATAAAAAACAGGCACACTTACCAAACATTCGCTCATAAATTGATCTAAAATGCAAACTACCAAATTCCAGAAAATAATTGAGAAGATAAACAGAATGAACAATAATAACAAATAAGAGTGTTTGTTATATTGTGCTGAATCCGAATCTTGTATATTCACCATCAATATGTGGGTATTTTTTTTTTTTTTTTATTTATTGAAAATTTTTCTGATATATGAGGTTACATAGAGGGTAGGGTCAATTATGAACCGCTACTCACAAAAGTTTGTAGCAAGATTTAGGTTCATATAAGACTTGTACGATAATAACACTGTCCAACAGCATTTTTGGAACAGACTAGCGACCCCATAATTCTGAAAAGGCTGTTGAGTAGATAATTTTTGTAGAATAAACTTATAGTCCAGCTGGTCTGAATTTTTTTTTTTACGGTGGGTCAAAGTTATAATTTTTTGATCGAAGGTAGCATTAGACTAACTGAAAAAATTGTTGTAAGTTAATGTCTGAGAGAATTCTTATTGTCAGAGTTATATTGTGGAATTTTATGGGAATAATTTTTGTGGAAGATCTTAAACTCCTATCTCCTCTCTTTAGGGGTCAATTTGACCGCTAAAGAGAGGAGAAAGCTTATAAAAATGTATACCAATATATAAAGGAAAACAAAACGTCGTTTTAATTATTCAAATCAGATGAAAATTGTAAAAGTTATTCAACATTGCATTAACAGCTTTTTTAGTATTTCCTCCCCCAGCGCATATGAACAAAAAAAAAACTAAAAACAAAAATATTTGTACAATTTTTAATTTATAAGATAAATTTTTTCGAAAAATTTTAATAAGTTTTACAAATATAAATGTCTGTATAAAATTGCCTTTAAAACAATGTGCAAAAAATATAGCTTTTCATAGAAAACAATTAAAATTACTATTGTTTAATTTGAAAAATTACGAAAAAAAACAAGTAAGAAAGTATGGTCGGTCAAGCCCGACTATATAATACCCTACACTAAGTAAAAGAGCAAAAACATTTTTCTTTTAAAATTTCAATAATTTATATATTTTTGAGTGATTTTCGGAAGTGGGCCTTATATGGGGGCTATGACCAACTATGGACCGATCACCATGAAATTACGTCGTGTGATTTATGTCTATATGAAAGTTTACTATGTTGAATTTTGTGTGTATACCAAAATTTTTAAACGATTTATGCACGTTAAAGTGATTTTCGGAAGCGGGTCTATATGGGAGCTATGACTAATTATGCACCGATCGTTACAAAATTTGGTGACATGAATTTTGTATATATAAAACTTATTTGGAGCGCAATTTGTGGAGATACATACATAAATTAAACTTTTATGACCGATAAAGTCCAATTTCGGAAGGACATTTGTATGGGGGCTAGGTGAAATAATGGACCGAGTACAGCCAGTTTCTATATGCTTGGTTCTAGGGCTGAAAAAATAATATGTACCAAATTTTAAGGAAATATCTTCAAAATTGCGACCTGTACTCTGCGCACAAGGTTTACATGGACAGCCAGACGGGCGGACATCGTTTAATCGACTCAGAAACTGATTCTAATAATATTAGACTAATATTTTTTGGTGTTACAAACATCTGCACAAACGCATAATACCCTCCCACTATGGTAGTGTAGGGTATAATAAAGCGAAACTTTTTATAAAAACTTACACAATTTTTACATTTTATGAAAGCTTAATTCTTTATCTATCCATAATTGTTTAAAATTTTGAAATCGGTCTACAAATGTGGGAGTTAGAGGTACTAGAGTACTACGATCTACCCTAAAACAGTTTTTTAAAAATAACTCAAAATTTTGAGTGTGTTTCAAAGACTTTGAACATAGAGAACATAGAGCGGAAACTAGAAAAAAACTCAAACAAAAAAATTACTCAAAATAATCACACATACGAGTGTTGTTTTTTTTTCACATAGTTTTTTCTACTAATACATTCTCACCACTTAGGTTTTTGACAACTGAGTTAGGTCTTTGACAGGAGAGTTTCCGCTCTATGTGTTTCTCTGACCTTGGCCTACAAGCCCCATTCGGTCGTTTTTCAAGTTCTGACAAAAAGTGTCATTTTGTAGCAGAGTGTTATTATAAGATAATTAGGAATGTTGAAGTCATTTGCTGAAGGGGACCTTGTATGGGACAAAAGTTGCCCGATGTTCGCCATATATTTTTGAGTATAATTTCAGAGTACTGAAAACTAATTTGTGCAAAAAAAGATTTGCCGCATACTTAACATATTTATGACAGCTTACTAGCTTATCTTGCGTTTGGGCCCTATCGTGTTTTCAACACACAGACGGACAGATAGACAGTTGCAGTATAATATTCTGAGGACCCAATATATACTAAGGTAGGTCTGCTACAAATATTTTGATGTGTTACAAACGGAATGACAAAATCAATTTAAACCCTTTTGTTCTATGGTGGGTATAATAAGAGGTTTTTATGTTTGACAGACAATTTGGTAAATTCATTTCAACATATGGGCCACTCCACGAAAATTACAATCACGACTGAAAAAACAAAAACCGTTGAAACTTGAAACTAACATGTTACTATGTGAAAGTATTTAGAGCTTATTATATTTAATTTTAAATTTAAGTTGTATGTTTTAGGCTAAAATGGCGGTGAAAACTAACTGATTATTATTTTTTTGTTATTATCAAATTGTTTTTTGAAACCGAATATATATTTTCGATTTATTTGTTTAGTTTTATTAATACACATATTTACAGAATATATACTGTTTTACTAAAAGAGAAAAATCTGTCACGTACGGTATGTCACGTACGATATTAAATTGTATTTATAATAAATAGAGAATTTTTTTTATTTAAAATGATGGATTGTAAAAGAAAAATATTTGGTTTAATGTAAGAAATCAAAAGAAAACGATTCGCAAATTGTAATATATTTCTACATGTAGCTTAAAATTACTTCCGTTTTATGTCACGTACGATATACCCTTATTTCGCTCGATATTTTGAACAACAATGTTTTAAGAGGACTTATTATTATTTTTTTAAATATATGGAACCTAAAGACCAAATTTTTTTGAGATAATCTTAGTTTTGCAAAATTTATTACACTCTATAGGCGTACAAATGTCACGTACTATGACATGGAATTGCCCATATAGTAAACTAAAAGGCCACCTACATTAGATACAGATCTACATAGTTTTTATTTTAAGCTTTATTATAACATAAATAGTTACAAACAACATGTCGTCTCTCAACATTTTAAATCTTAAGCAAAGATTTTAAAGTCAATACACTTATAAATGTATTTCAGATTTTTGTAATTCAACACGTTATTTAAAAGACATTTAAAAATTTCTTTTAATATCTTTGATATTGTTTGTTTTTGCTATTTCTCAAATAGAAATAACTTCAGACACATTGATGTGATTTCTAAAGAAAATGTTTATTGTTTTAGACAAACATCTAACAGTTATTTACATGTTAATAGATAGACATGACATCATGACATGTGTAAATTTATTTTGTATAAACATACACATACATTTTGTAAAGGCAAGTTCTTAAAGGAAATATACTTGAAAACAAATATAGTTGCAAGTAAATTAATTGTCAAGTATTTTTACAAACATAAACTGAAACGCAGTCACTTAGAATCAAAATCCCATTAAGTTCAATAAAATCTTTACATTTGACTGATTTCCCTGGCTTTAAAATGGGTATAAAATCTATTTTAAAGAAAAACCGATAATAAATACAGACTGTCGGTAAAACATACCGACAGTCTGTCGGGTCGATTTGTATGGACGACCAAAAAGTAAAAAATCGTATAGCGGAAACGCAATCTACGGAAAATTCTAAGAAAATTTCCCCAAGATTAAAATAAAATCAAATCTTGCGCATTTCGTATAAAAAAAACTATTAGAAAAACAAGTAAGAAAGTATGGTCGGTCAAGCATAGACCACATAGAGAAACATAGAGCGGAAACTAGAAAAAAACTCAAACAAAAAAATTATTCAAAATAATCACACATACGAGTGCTGTTTTTGTTTTCACATAGTTTTTTCTACTAATTCATTCTCACCACTTAGGTTTCTGACAACTGAGTTAAGTCTTTGACAGCAGAGTTTCCGCTCTATGTCTATTCTCTATGCCCGACCATATAATATCCTACACTAAGAAAAAGAGTAAAAACATTTTTCTTTTAAAATTTCAATAATTTGTATTTTTAAGTGATTTTCGGAAGTGGGCCTTATATGGGGGCTATGACCAATTATGGACCGATCACCATGAAATTATGTCGTGTGATTTATGTCTATATGAAAGTTATTTATGTTGAATTTTGTGTGTATACCAACATTTTTAATTTTTATGCATGTTAAAGTGATTTTAGGAAGCGGGTCTATATGGGAGCTATGACTAATTATGGACCGATCGTAACAAAATTTGGTGACATGAATTGTGTATATATAAAACTTATTTGTAGCGTAATTTGTGGAGATACATTTATAAATTAAACATTTATGACCGATAAAGTCCAATTTCGGAAGGACATTTGTATGGGGACTAGGTGAAATAATGGACCGATTTCAGCCACTTTCAATAGGCTTGGTCCTTGGGCCGAAAAAAAATTATGTACCAAATTTGAGCGAAATATCTTCAAAATTGCGACCTGTACTCTGCGCACAAGGTTTACATGGACAGCCAGCCGACCAGACGGACGGACGGACGGACATCGTTTAATCGACTCAGAAAATGATTCTAAGTCGATCGGTATACTTTAGACTAATATTTTTGGGCGTTACAAACATCTGCACAAACGCATAATACCCTCCCCACTATGGTGGTGCAGGGTATAAAAATGTACATTAGAGTTCGTTTGTGACCAGGTCACGTCATTTGCTTTTCGGATAGCATAATTTTTCTGAAGGTTTTTGCGTAAATAAAAATAATGGCGTCCTTTTTTTGGAAAATTTTCACTCCTTGCAGTTGTTCAAGGCACCTAAAGACGCGCATTTTGAGTACATTTTTCTGTAGAGTAAAAACGGTTGAATATATTGCAAATCTGATTTCACCAGTCGATTGTGCATCTAAAATTAATACAATTGATGTTTTTTGAATCCTTAAAAATAGTTCCCAAAACCCACAACGGGGGTCGCAAATTTCATAAACAAAATAAAAAAAGTATTTTAGATTTTTTAAATATACACGATGAAAGCTTATCAAAATGGTACCAATATTGCCTTTGTCTGCTTTTACACACAGCAAGTTTACTTGAAGCAAGTCTCTTCGATTCCCTTTTAAACTTGCTCGACTGTTTACACACAGCAAGTCTGTGTTCAATTTTGTATGTCAAAACCTAATAGACGCCATAGTGAAAATGAGAAAACAAAAGAGAATTGAAGAGACTTGCCAGTACAAGCAAGTGTGTACCCCTCTTCTTTCTTCTTGCCTCTCTCTCCTATAAACTCTAGACTTGCGCCTGAAAACTTGCCCTGTGTAAAAGCAGACTTTCTATCACAACCCGTTAAAAAGTTATGTCGCTTTAAAAATGTTTTGTTAAGGCAAGCTAATAAAACAATTTCTAAAATTTTTTTTTACCAAATATTATTTTCTTGTTAAATAAATAACGTTAATGATAGAAAGGAAATATTGGTGCCGTTTTGCTAAGCTTAAAATGGCTTTTCATCGTGCGTGTTTAAAAAACTAAAATTCTTTGTTTTATTTTTTTGTGGGTTTTTGGAACTATTTTCAAGGATTAAAAAATCATCAACTGTATTAATTTTTGATGCAGAATCGACTGGTGAAATCAGATTTGCAAGATATGATACCCGCAAGTCAAATGTTTGAAATTAACTTTAATGTACATGTACTGAAATATCATTGGATAAAAGACGAAATGCGCAAGATAGGATTTGATTTTAGACCTATGGTTTCTTGGGGAAAATTTCTTAGAATATTCCCTAGATTGCGCTTCTGCTATACGATTTTCGTGAAAAAAAATCCACCCACCCTAATGTACATAAAAACCAGTGAATGGATGAAATATTGTTTAAATAAAAATTGATATTTGAATGTCTTACTTTTAAGATTCATTTCAAACGACAACTAATAGTAAAGCATTGTTTACTTAAAATCCGGTCGCACTTAAGCTTTAATATCTACATAAAGAACCACCAAGAAAGTATGGTCCGTCACGCCCGACCATATAATACCCAACACTAAGTAAATGAGCAAAATCATTTTTCTTTTAAAATTTCAATAATTTATTTGCGGAAGAGTGCTATGATGCGACCAATGACCAATTGTGCACCGATCGCCTTGAAATTAGATCATGTTATTTATGTCTATATGAAAGTTATTTGTGTTTAATTTTATGTGCATACCAACATTTTTAAGAGATATATGCTCGTTAAATAGATTTTGGGAAATGAGCCATATATGGGAACTATGACTAATTATGGACCGATCATCATAAAATTAGGTGACATGATTTCTCTGTACATAAAACTTATTTGGAGAGAAATTTGTGTAGATACATTTATAAATTAAATATTTATGACGGATAAAGTCCAATTTCGGGAGGACATTTGTATGGGGGCTAGGTGAAATAATGGACCGATTTCAGCCAGTTTCAATAGAAATATCTTCAAAATTGCGACCTGTACTCTGCGCACAAGGTTTACATGGACAGCCAGCCAGACGGACGGACGGACATCGTTTAATCGACTCAGAAAGTGATTCTAAGTCGATCGGTATACTTTAAGGTGGGTGTTAGATTAATATTTTTGGGCGTTACAAACATCTGCACAAACGCATAATACCCTCCCCACTATAGCGGTGTAGGGTATAATTAAGCGATTTAATAATATTCAACCGTAAATTTAGTCTTATTTATTAGCAATTATGAATATGCAAAAAAACTTGTTAAATATCTTTATTTCTAATAAAAATTCGGTCCACCTTGGTCTCGTCTGCTAACTTTTTTAGTTTCTTTTTTCTTACGATCCGTGCTTAAGGTTTCTCTGTAACATTTTATAACATCATTTATAGTACTTTTTGGAAGCTTCAGTTTTTTTTGCTATTTTTATACCCTACACCACCATAGTGGGGAGGGTATTATGCGTTTGTGCAGATGTTTGTAACGCCCAAAAATATTAATCTAACACCCACCTTAAAGTATACCGAATCGACTAAGAATCACTTTCTGAGTCAATTAAGCGATGTCTGTCCGTCCGTCTGGTCGGCTGGCTGGCTGTCCATGTAAACCTTGTGCGCAGAGTACAGGTCGCAATTTTTAAGATATTTCGATGAAATTTGGTACATATTATTTTTTCGGCCCAAGGACCAATAGACTTGGTCCTTGGGCCGAAAAAATAAAGCAACTGGCTGAAATCGGTCCATTATTTCACCTAGCCCCCATACAAAGTCCTTCCGAAATTGGACTTTATCGGTCATAAATGTTTAATTTATACATGTATCTCCACAAATTGCGCTCCAAATAAGTTTTATATATACAAAATTCATGTCACTAAATTTTGTTACGATCGGTCCATAATTAGTCATAGCTCCCATAGAGACCCGCTTCCGAAAATCACTTTAAAGTGCATAAATCGCTTAAAAATCTTGGTATACACACAAAATTCAACATAGTTACCTTTAATATAGATATAAATCACACGACCTAATTTCAGGGTGATCGGGCCATAATTGGTCATAGCTCCCATATTAGGCCAACTTCCGAAAATCACTCAAAAATATATATTATTGAAATTTTAAAAGAAAAATGTTTTTGCTCTTTTACTTCGTGTAGGTTCAAGCCCGACCATACTTTCTTACTTGTTTTTTTTCTAGTTTGCTTTTCCATTGCTCGCCACGTGTACAAAAATTAATATACAATGTTTGCTAGTCAATTTTTCGGAAGGGAATCTGATCAGAATATTTCTGATGAAAATTTAATGATGGACTTTGTTATCGAATGTTTTTGTTAACATTATCAATACTTGAATTGTAAACTTTAATGTTATTTTTTGTTTTTCTTTAAAAATACATTTTATTGAGTTTTTGTGAAGATACAAATTATTCAAATTGAAATTAAATATTTATTTATGAATAATTTTTTAAATGAAATTTTACAAGAATTTTTTAAGAATTTTAGAACTTGCCCTAATTTAATGAAACTTTTCTCTTTAACAAAAGCCACAAATTAATTATGCATATGAAAAAGTACATGATAATATTAAATGCTCAACTTGCATAAATTAATTTATTTTACCAATTAACACAGCTTTGTAGTTCTTGTTATTCTGTAGCCGTGAAAAAAATCAATTTGATTTTTATATTAAAATTTTGCAAGGTCAAACATGCAACTGCCTGTTGATGTATCATAAATGGAAAATCATCATGTGTGATCTGATTTGAATATTTTTAACTATAAATAGTTTGTTGAAAAGTCTTTCCACAAGAGATGATGTAAATCAAATACAAATCATTTGTAGTTTAAAAAAAAAATTCAATTTTTGCACAGAAAAGCGTCAGCGAAAAGAAAATATCAATTAAATGATTACAATATTGGTGTTTATTTTCATGCTAGATGATGAAATATTTATTTATTATATACAGTGACGGACAATACAATAGAATCACTACATATGAATTCGATTAAAGCGGTAAAACTACAAAATTTGATTTCAAAATTTAAAATTTGTTCATTATATGTATATTAATGCTCATAACGTAAACAATAAATAGAAAAAAATAAAATAAAAAAAAACACATTCTTATGTTAAAAACGATGTCAAATCTAAAAGACATTCAAATAGAATCAATCAGTCTTAAAATTATTAAAAATAAAAAATCATCATAAGAATTCGTTGTTTTCTTAATATTTTGTTGCATATCAATTATTTCTAATAACAGCATCAAATCTTTTGGGGATTGAATTTACCAAACTTTCGCATGTAGATCGGGAAATTGCATACCATATTTCCTGAATTTTCTGCCAAAGTTCTTCCTTGTTTTTAAATTTTTCAGGTCCGAGTTTGTCTTTTACTATTTTCCATAGGATTTAAGTCTGGTTATTGAGACGGCCATTCCATAACATGAATTTTGTTATATAAAAACCATTTTTTTGCAAGACCTGATGTGTGCTTTGGGTCATTATCTTGCTGGAAGAGCCATTTTAAGGGCATATTCCATTCTCCAAAATATTTACATACAAGTGCTTATCCATATTTTCTTTAATCCAATAAATTGGACCAACGCAATACCAAGAAAAGCATCCCCATATAATAATATTTCCCCAACCATGTTTAAACGTTTTTGGTTTTTGCCATTTTTTGGACGTCTAACCCATGTCTTATCATCACTACCAATTAAATTAATGGTCGTTTCGTCCGTCCACAACACATTTTGCCACTTCTTTATATTTTCTGGCCCACACCAATCCTTATGCTTGCTCCTGGTTTTAAATGAAATATTGATAGTGATTCTATTGTAATGTCCGTCACTGTATATGTATGTATGTACATTTCCAAACTCAATTGAAATAATTGTACAGTAAGAGACAAAAGTTTATTAAGAAATAAAGAATTCTGCTACAACTTTGAATAATCTAACATGATATACATACATATATTCATCTACTAAATTATTTAATATATTTATTTCCTAATTACAAAACAAACATCCAAATTGTTTAGAAAATCTAAAGGCCGCTACACTTCTTTGAGACAATAAATCATTTCAATTCCATCAACCAGTTACACATCAATACTACGCAGCAAAGCAAACATTTTCTTTTTGACAGCGCACACTTAAATCCAAAAATTTACTCTTAACTTTTTGTGTAAATAAACAATAAACTTTTAGTTTTAATTCATTTAAATTGTTTCCTCATTTTATTTATTTGTTTATTTCTCTATTAATCCATTTAATACGCATTTTTTGTTTATTTATCTAACAATGAGAATATTCAGTTTTCTAGTAGATACTGTTTTTCTTTTGTGTGCATACAAAATTTTATGTGTAAAATTGAAATTGAAAAATATGATAGTTTCTTATTACATATAAACATTTTAAAATTATCATTTTTAGCTTTAGCTAAAGACCAAAGGGTATGTTAATTTATTTTCAAATTGAATTTTTTTCTAATTAATTTGGAATTTTTGGGCATGCTTTGCACTACGTATAGAATGTATGTAGGCAATACAAATTTATTTGTATGTGTGACAGAAGTACATTGCTGTTCTAGGTGACAGCCCCGAATAAGTTATTTTACTCATCATTTGAAGTGACTTCACCATAGGTTACTAAGAGACACTAAAGTGACTATTGGCTTCATGCTATATTACATGGGATATCATAAATACTTAAGCAAAAATAAATTTAAAACTGTATGAGAATTATATCAACAAAATTTGTATAAAACCAGTTTGTACGAATTACTCACAAAACGTTTAAAATGACTACACTCCAGATTACTTAGAGACACTTAAGTGACAATTGTCTTCACGCTAGATTACTTGGGATGTATAAAGTAACCAATTGTCTTCTCTCTGCACTACAAAATGCACACACGTGTCAAATGACCAAAATATATAAATTGGAGTCAGCCAAGTGATAAGACATTTGTGACAATTACTGTCTATAAGGGATACATTGACTACTTGCTTAACTGCTGGGACATTATTATTATTAAATCTACACACACATTAACACATTGGAGATTTTTGCAGATCTTTTAATTAAGCAACATTTTCATTTTATGGAAATATCAATTCCCCATTGCAAAGGAACTGTTTTAGTACTTGAATTGCAAAAAAAAATGAATAAACTAAAATATTATTTTTATATTTGACAGTAGATACAATTTCAAATACTTTGTAATACTGATGAATTTCATATGCTTACATAGCAATCATATGTGTTTGAAAATGTAATGAAATGAAAATGTTTTTGAGTTTGTGAAAGTTCTCAACTGTAACTATACTTTTAGATTGATTTCAAACACAATTTCTAATTAAATATGTATGTATATTTGTTGAAGTGTTATTGAGGCAACAAATTGAAGTACTACAAATATTTTAGAAATACATATATTACTAAAGTCCATCATTACAGTCATAGAGAATTATACATAGAGACGAGACACTACGATTTGTCAAACAAAAATACAACAAATCATGTGTCTGATACAAAAACAAAATACATTGACTAGCATGTATTTTGTTGTTGCAAGAGTTAGGTATTTGACAACAGACTTAGGTTTTTGACAATTACGTCTCGTCTCTATGTTACCCTATGATTACATTTGTCAAACATTAATTTCTATTATTCAATCATCCTTTTGAAACATTCAAATGGGTGATATATTGTTGTTACTTAAAAAATTGGGATTTTTCATTTTTAAAAAATATTGCAGCATATTATAATTAATGAAGACAGTCGGAAGATTGTAAGTTGGCTAACATTGAATTTCAACATTTCTACAAGTTTTTGAACAATATTATGGTCACTGTAATTATATGATTGCAATAACCATAATTTGTTAAAGTTACGATTCACATGAATGTAACAATTATATACATGATTGCTGTAAATAAGTATGTGTTTGTGACAACCATTTTTATGATGAAGAATTCACCATATTATATTGTTCTCGGCTTAAGGATACCATAATCTTTGAACTAGATATTACGATAAAATGATTCATCATGAACATGATTGCCAAAAACATATATTCAATTATTACAATCAGATATATGATTACGACAATCATATAAATAATTACAGTGAAACGTATCCCAGAGAGAGGGATGGGTCACGGTCTAGACTATAAAGCGGGTGAGGCAATACTTTCCAACTACTTCATTCTAAATACTTTTTAACAGATATTGCAACATGTGGCCGAGCGTTGGCATAATGGAATATTACGGTTTCAAGTCTTTGAGGTTTTCGGTCAATGCTCGCTTCACTAAATGCTGTTCCATGCAGCCCTTAACAGATAGGACCTTTTGCTCCCACCAAATACTAATAGATAACGAATTACCTTAGCGCCATGGATGTTTGGCTTTGGTCTCGATTCGGCTGGATGGTCGGGCTTCACATACAATCTCTTATTGGGTTATTGTAATGGATCTATGTTTCATCGGTGTAAAAATTATTTTCTTTTATAGCACTCAAACACCATTACGGACATTTCGTTAAGTAGTTTGTTTGACGTATACGTAATATTTAATTAATGCAAATGAATATAATCACTCATACGCCAGGTATGGATGATGTTATATAAAATTACACAAATATACACACTAATTACACTGTGCTCGAAATTGACACTTTTTTTTCTGTCAAGAAGGGCACCCAGTGTCTTAAACTAATTCGTGTACGCTGAATTCAGGTTAGCTCGTATTTTCGAGATATACTGTTATTTCGAATATGGAGGAGGTCGCACAACATATATTCGCGTAACTCAAAAACGGTTAAGTTTCTTGAATAAACTGAAAAAAACGAAATTCCGCAATAAAAATACCTTTAAGTGAGTCTTAACATGTTTTTAATATTCGCAGTCGTTTTTGAAATATACATTTTTCTTTGGCAAAAAAATGTTTGGTTTTTAAAACGGCATTAAAAATGCATATACACTCTTAATTTTGTTTTAAACGTATAGAAAACGAATTTCCAATTAAAACAAGCCATAAATGATTAAAATCTGTCCACAACTTTTAATTTTATTCACAAAAGATAAGATACATAACTCATAGTAATTAGCTATATCGAACTGTGGGAGAAATCAACAATTTAGTGGCGCAAAATAAAAGAAAACTTTGGCATATTTGATTTATTGTTATGTAGTTTCAATCTATAGTTGTTGCTGTACTTAAAAATATTTAATATTTATTAATAGCTTCAGTGGTTTGGTATTGGCAACTATTTAAATGTAAAAAATTTTTCAGAAATTTTTTTTATGAAGAATTGTTTCCAAAGTTGTTATTAAGCAGGATAGTACAAGGTTTTCTTTAAGTTGTATTTTTACTTTTTTTTATGTAAATGGAATATGAGGCTTGGTAAATCAGAAAATAAAAATGTATTTTCCGCTATTTGTGATAACCAATGGCCATATTCTTATAGAATTTTTTGTTTTACTTTTTGAATTTTCGGAAGGTTTGCAGTTACTAATGCTGTGAGATGCAGTCCTAATTTTTTTTACCAATATCAAGGCTATATTATAGACTACATATGGTGAAAAATTCAGCTGCGAAAAAGTGCGAGGTGAATTTATATAATTTGTTTAAGAAATTATTATCGTTGAGACGATGTAAAATCTCGTACTAAATTTGTTCCTTATTTTTTAAGATTGTATATAAGAAGTGCTATTGGTAATTACATTATATAAAAATGAAATTTATGTAATTCTAACTACTTACAAGTTGCTAAAAACAAATGCCCATATACCAAATTTGACATAAAATTATGAGTCCTTTTAAATATGGTAGTGCTTTATTTAGATTAAAAATATAACATTTGCAAAGCGTTTTATGTCAATATTAATATATTTGTTTTAACGCTGTGTTATATCCACATTGTCCAGAACTTCAACTGCAAGCTATAAAAAAGTGGAACCGTTATCGAAAGATGTTATGCAACTTTTGTTGGATCCATTAGTTCCTAGTGATTCATCAGACTCCAGTTTTTTGATGACAGCGGGTCCAAATATTTCCCGATTTTCTCCATTCCGAGTTTGGTTGTTGCACAGTGTAATTGTTATTCGTTTTTAAAAATAAACTTATTAATAAAACTAAAAAAGTTTAATTTTATATCAATATTTCGACCTATGCCGGCAATAGGGTAAATATCCAAAATCTATAGATTTAAATAGTTACTTGCTATAAATAAAATTACTTATAAAATTTAAATTTTTTGAAAGATATATTAAAATAATTTCTTAGAATTGAAAATAGTATAGAATTTCTTCCGAGGTAGTGTAGTTTAGCATCCTCTCCCGCTCATTCTACTAAAGTAGCAGTACCCATTTTGCATTACTTTAGTAGCTTACCTCCTTGCCTGCATTATTTCCATATAAATGAAATTAATTTGGCCAAGCGTTTAGAAGATGCGAATTTAATTCCACTAAATTAGGGTTTTCTCCCACTGTGCATCGTGCAGTGTTCTTCTATCTTTAGTACACTCAGGTCTCGTTTTATGCGATAGATGCGTTCCAAAAAAATCGCATAAAGCGATACTCTAGCGTCATATATGTATGATCAATCTGAATGACTGAATAATTTTCGGCATAGTTTAGGAATTGGTTGAACGTCATTTTCATCACTAGATGATATAATCATATTGTTACGAAATTGTACTTGAATTCAAATATAACGATTTCAAGGGCTGATTTAAAAGTAGCATAATGCTTTCAAATAACAGTGCTGTAATAGCAAACTGTAACATATCTGTGGACATTATTAAATAAAAGCTTTCAGTTGATTTGATCGTAAGTTGGCAACGCTGTATTCGAATTCGAATATTCAGTTAAAGAACAATGTAGAAAGTACACCACAGATGGC
The DNA here is from genome assembly GCF_958450345.1 of Calliphora vicina. Classification (NCBI taxonomy): domain Eukaryota; kingdom Metazoa; phylum Arthropoda; class Insecta; order Diptera; family Calliphoridae; genus Calliphora; species Calliphora vicina. Next base: position 134,965,867 of record NC_088780.1, on the reverse strand, counting down.
GTATGTATTAGAAAGCTCTAGACAGTTATAGAGCAATCTAGAATGCAGATGGCAGTGTTATAAATAGTGGCAGAGGTTGCAGTCGTTAGTGAGTTTATCAGAGACGCTTTTCGAATAAACATTAACTGAGTGCCTTAAAGTGTGTTGTGTTTTTCAAGTAAATTCGTGTACATTATAAATTGTGTCTGTATTTCTGCGAATTTACAAACGTGATACAAAACATTGAGTGACTATTTAATTCTGTTGTTGTTGTATATTTGAATAAATAAAGAGTTTTTACCATTTTCAAACTACTAAACGGCTTTTATTTGCAATCAAAAGTATCCGGTTTATTTAAAAGAAATAAACTAACGTTTTGAAAAGGTTAAAACGTAACAATATCATCATATTGTAAAATATCATTTTCATCACTAGAATTTAAAAAAAACATCTAAAATGTTAGAATCTGTTAAAATTCCAAAAAAAAAAATTGTGAATTTAAAAACCGCATAAATTTAAATCCGCATAAAACGAGACCTGAGTGTACTGCAATAGTCGGCAATGCAGTGCCGTTTTTACAAGATTCTGTAAATTTTCTGTTTGTTGCTGATTTTGAATTTATAAATTTGACCAATGGAAAAGATAAGATACATATATTATATATCAACGAATAGGAAATTGTATCCTCTTTTCAAAAATCTATACAGTTTTTAAGAATAAGAAAATTTATAGAACACTTTTCGTAAAAATATAGGAAATATGTTAAAATGTTATTAGGGGATATTTGCTTTATCTTTTATATAATCAAAAGTTGTGAATATATTTTAATTATTTAAAGGTGGTTTTGTTTACAACTTTATTTTCTATACTCTCTGTTTTAAAAATCAAAAATTCCGAAATTTTGCTAAAAAATTATTTTTTGTTTGCCAAATAAAAATTTATTTCTAAAATGACTACAAAGATTAAAAACTTGTTAAGCCATTTTTAAAGGTAATTTTATTGCGAAATTTCGATTTTTTAATTTTATTCAATAAACTAAACCGTTTTTGAGTTACGCGAATATATATTATGGAACTTCCTCCATTTTCGAAATAACAGTATATCTCGAAAATACGAGATAACCTAAAACTACGGTTAGCACCACTGAATTCAACGTACCCGAATTAGTTTAAACCGCTGGGTGCCCCTCTTGACAGAAAAACAAGTGTCAATTTCGTGCACAGTGTTATCATTCCCAAAAATTCATTAATATACTGGTGGAGTAATTAACTGTCATGTTATTAAATCAGTGATCAATCGAATAAAACAAAATTATCTTTATTTCCATTGCTAAATCGGTAAGCGTTGCTAAATTTAAGCAACGAATATTTATTTATATATTGCGATGTTTTCCCAACACTGCACTGTTAGTTTAAACCACATATGTATTTGAAATAAATCATGCTCAAAAACCCCAACATAAATCACAGCGTTATAAGATTTAATGCCCATATTAGGGTGTTCGTTCGATTAATCGAATAATTATTCGAAACATTTTCGAATAACAAATAATTCGAAAAATGTTAAGTAGAATAATCGATTTAAATAAAACAATTTTTTTTTTTTGAAATTCGCAAATATCTAAAGATAAAAGGTATCTTTCGAACACTGTAGATGAGTGGTCTGATAGCTCCTTCTATAAATATATAAATATTACTGCAAGAAGTTACAGTTCTAAAAACAAGTCTTTCAAAATGTTTAATTTAGAACCTGAACCAATGAAAATAAAAGGTACGGAATAAAATATTTGTTATTTAGTAAAAAAAAAAGGCTGAATGATTTTAGAATTGATTTCGAAACAGAAATTTTAGGGTCTAAACATGAACATATGTATGCTGGCGAAATATTAGCAGAAGCGAAATTTATAATAAAAATATTTACTTAGATTAAAGTAGTGTTGAAAGTGATGGCGAATGTGATTTTGAAACGGTCGTCAAAAGTGATATTGAGGATGACACTTATAATAATTACGTTGAAATACAAGAAGGCCAAAATATAATATATGAGTGATGTTATTAACCGCGTACGTAAGTGTTGCAAAATATTTAATAAATCTAATGATAAACACAAAACATTGCAAACTTACGTTTTGTTGCAAGAAAAACATGGAATTCGTTTTATACATACATGATGTTAAACATCGTTGGACATCTTTGTCTAACATGGTAATAAACTGTTTGCGTATTTATAAATGCGTCAATCAAGCACTGTCTGACGTTCACTGACAGATTTCTGTAATTCCCTAAGATCTCTTGATTAAGCAAAGATTCGATAACGTTGATTTTCTAATTATAAATAATTAGAAACAACATAAAAAAGTTCATAATACGTTTATATTGTACTTGAATTCAGGACAATGTCCAACTAGCTAAACATTTTTTAAAGCATAGCTTCAAAACGGAAACTAAAGAGTTTGCTAGTCAATTGTTTTGTAATCTGATGAATTGGGAGGTAATCTGATGAGGATATTTCTGATGAATATTTAATAGTGGATTTTGTTTTCGAAAGCTTTTTAACATTATCAATACTTGAATTGCTAACTTTAACGATATTTTTTTGTTTTTCTTTAGCAATAAAATATTAAAAAACCTACATCAAAACTGTATTCTTTACTTTTTAAAAAAAACATTTTATTATTGGAATACTTTGATTAATTTTAAACGTCTCATCGAATTATTCGAACAAGTTAAAATCTTTGATTAGAATTATTCGTTTTATTCGAACAACAGAAAAAACGAATAATTTGAATACCATAGTACATATTAAATAAAAGAAATACTCGGCAATCATTTCCCAATAAAATGGACATTCCACTAAACTAGAGTTTAAATCTTTTTCATTAACCATTTTCTTTTACTACAACTTTAAACAAAATTATGGATCTCTCTTCAGATTAAATTAACTGACAGTGGACGCAGCAGCATCCACTTATTGATGATTTCACTGTAAATCCAATGTATGTTCTGATGAACATACATACTTTTGTTGCACTCGCCTGAAATTCTTTTCTGTGCAATTTCCAGTTCAGTGCAGTTCAACAAATCTTTTTCATAAATTTAAGATTCCTATGGTAACGACATCTACTTACTACACAAACACATGCATAACACAAAAAAATCCCATAAAACAGAAACTATATAGTATAAACGTTGTTGAAAACTATGTGTATAGTTGGTTATTAGTTGTAGTTTTCTACGTTTTTATTCTAAACTTTATGGATGTTGCCTGTTATGTTCAAGTGCATTGTAAAAACTGATACAAAAATAAAGCGTGTGCGTGGTATACCACTGAAAAAGGCCAATAGAATCCCAGTTGACCAAAACCTCGCAGACAACATATGTAAGACATGTCCTCTATCAAAAACAATTGATGAAAAGATGAGGGACATTGTCTTGAACGTTATCATATAGCTAACACTGTTAACGACAAGATAAGCGACATTGTGTTGAATGTGGTGGTCTTCTGGCAAATTTTAGTCCAACTTTTCATTGTTATTGTGTCAACGAAAAACTGAGTATCATTGCCAATTGACATTTGTTTGAAAAAATCGTTGACAATTTATTCTGGCTGTCCCACATACATATGTCGTCGAGGAATGCACATTGTCAATGAGGATATCTGGCCAACTGTGTAATAAATATGTGTAATAAATAGTTGAGCTGCTGATACATATACATATGGTCACCTGAAATGCAAAACAACGTATCATCAAAAAATTCGTAATTGATTTTATTATTGATTACGATTCACTACATCATCTTATATACATATGTGTACAAAATTTTAAACTTTTACTATCAAAAATAACCAAATTATGAACAAAATTCAAAACAACTTATCATCAAGTGCACGATTTTCTTAAACAAAATAATGTATATATATATTTTGAGTAATTAATTAATAAATAAATAGTATTTTACCTTATTTTAGGTAGTTTCCTAATATTTTTAAATAAATTTGTTGCGATTGAATATCTATTGCAGTCTTTATGAAAATTAAATAAAGTACCTTAATTTTGTTTAAATATTGTTACGTTTTAACCTTTTCAAAACGTTGGTTTATTTCCTTTAAATAACCTTTTCAAAACGTTGGTTTATTTCCTTTAAATAAACCGGATACTTTTGATTGCAAATAAAAGCCGTTTAGCAGTTTAAAAATTGTAACAACTCTTTATTTATTTAAAATGTACAACAACAGAATGTTTGTCACTCAATGTTTTTTATACACGTTTATAAATTCGCAGAAATACAGACACACTTTATAATGTACACGAATTCACTTGAAAAATACAGCACACCTTTAGGCTCTCAGTTGATGTTTATTTGAATAGCGTCTGTGGTTGTTGTGCATTTTGAATAAATAAAGAGTTGTTACAATTTTTAAACTACTAAACGGCTTTTATTTGCAATCAAAAGTATCCGGTTTATTTAAAGGAAATAAACTAACGTTTTGAAAAGGTTAAAACGTAACAATATTTTTATTTAAATTTTTAATTTTTTCTACAAATTTATATTGATGACGCGTTAATTTCGTTTTAGAAAACAACAATTTATATTGATGACGCGTTAATTTCGTTTTAGAAAACAACAATTCAAAATAACGTAAGCCACATAGCATAAAGTGTAGCAACACGAAAAAAATAAAGGACACCATTACGTGATAAAAGACCCGTGTCTCCCAGTTTTGCCCAAAGTCGTGCACTTTTTTTTAAGAGAACCCAAAGATTTGGGATCTCGGTGTAATTTTTGCAAAAAAGTGATAATTTTCTCAGACTCATATCTTGCAAACATTTCGGAATTTTGATTTACTCTCTGAGGCAAAGTTGTAGCCCTTGTCATAAAGAACAAAAATTATAAACATATAAAATCAAAAAAATGCATCTTCATCAAAATCGCAAAAAAATTTTAAAAAAATCGATTTTTTCAATAAACAACATCATAGGAATTATTCTTAACACCGTTTAGGTAGGACAATATAAGTTAGTAAGATAAAACTAAAGGAATTAAGTGTTTTGGGCTATAAACTATTATATTATTATAAACTAAAGCATTCTTTTAGACAGCTTTAAAAAAAAATTATTTCTAAATTTACTTCGAATTTTTTAAAGTTTTTTGTGATTTTGATCTTGAAGATGAAGTTTCTTTGATTAAAAATGTTTGTTCTTTATGACAGGGGCCACAACTTTGTCTCAGAGAGTAAATAAAAATTCCGAAGTGTTGGGAAGATGTGTGTTTGCAAAAATGACACCGAGGCCCCAAATCTTTGGGGGCCCATAAAAAAGTGCATGAATTTGGGCACAACTGGGAGACACGGGTCGTTTTTTTTTTTTTTTGTTTTTTATCACGTAGTGGTGTCCGTATATGGTTATATTTCCATGACCCAAAAATTACAGACAGTGTTATAAAATATATTTCTAGTTTCATTGGAATTCAGTTTTGAAAATTTTGTTTCAATATCTCAAGTAGTTTTCATTTTATACCGTTTTTTGCTTCTCCTATAAACTTATGATAAGTAATGGTACGTTATTTTGCATTTTAGATGACGATATGTAAGTAAACTTCTCTAAATATTAGAAATACTAGAAATTTATTTCAATTGTTTGAAATTTAAAATTTCACAATGTTTAAAAGAAAATTCTAATACAATTTTGAAGACTCTTTGAACACGTACTTGAATTACAAGTTTTTGTATAAAATCAAAGTGCATGTAAAATGTTTAATTTAATATTTAATACTAAAAAGCTGTATAGTATTGTTAAAGAACTCTTAACCTTTAACTTTTGTCAAAGATTTTATTAAATGTTTAAGTCCATCATTGTACTACTTATTGGTTTTTAACCAAAGAAATGTTCATTCACACAATATTTTGTGCATTTCTTTGGCTAAAAAATTTATATTGCGAAACAGTTTGTATGTTTATGTAAAATTCAGAAATAAATAAGTAAACATTATATGCAAATTTTCAAATGCCGAACGAACGAGGTTTTTGTCTTTAATAGCTTATATGTCATTTTGAAGGGTCATTTAGTGTAAACAGCAAAGTTTTTTTTGCTTCGTAAACAGGGACCGTAAATAAATATTATCCAGAAAATTTTAAATCAAAAACTCTCTATGTTAGAGTCCAATACCAATAGATTCGTATTGACGTGATCTTTCAAAATCTATGGTGATATTAAATAAATTATCTCAACTCCACAGTTAAGTTATTTTTCAACATAAAAATAAAAGTTCCCATGAAACTCTTTTGAGGAGTTTTATTTTTTCCGTCAGAAAATAAAACTCTTTTCGTTTATTTTCAACTTTTTTCAGTAACTTTCTTTATTGAGTATATCTGATAGAATGTTTGTTGTAATTTATTTGTTTGAGAAAAAAAGAAACAACAATTTGATAATAGGAATCAAAGAAACAAATTAAAATCCCACTTGATTTTATTTTAATGACAATTTATTCAATTGCAATCAATGCAAGGGGCTTTACAAATTGTAATGATCTGACGGGAAAAATAAAACTCCTCACATGACTTTTTTTTATGACGGAAAAAAAAACTTCTCTTTTTTTAAGAGTTTCATGAGAATTTTTATTTTTACGTTGAATAATATCGGTTTTAGATGGATTTTTATTTTTAAAGTTATAAAATAACTGTTACGGTCCCTGTTCGAAAATGTCGAATTTTATACCGACAGTTTTGCGAGAAGTTTTGTTTACTTTTTTAATTTGAATCATCTGTTTCAATGTTAAGTGGTGATTTTGACACGAAAGACAAAGATCGCCCAGGCCACCGATAAACGTATGCAGACCAAGAATTGGAAGCATTACTCCATGAATATTGTTGTCAAACTCAACAAGAGCTTGCAAAATCATTGGGAGCTACTCAAACAGCAATTGTTTGCGAGCAGCAGAATTCATTCAAAAGTAGGGAAATTGGGTACCATACGAATTAAGTACGAGAGACCTTGAAAGAGCATTGATTTTGCTTGTACGAAATGATGCTTCAACGCTATAAAAGAAAATCAATTTTGCACCCAATCAGTACTTGCGATAAAAAATAGATCCATTAAAATAACCCTAAGAAATCGTATGTATGTGAAGCCCGGTCGAATCGACACTAAAGCCAAATACTAATGGCGCTATGACGCTACAGCAATGCTCTGTAATTGGTGGGAGCAAAAGGGTCTCATATATTATGAGCTGATGAAATCTGGCAAGACCAATACAAAGAACCTATTTGAAGCGAGGATTGGCCGAAAAATGCCCAAAATATGCGGCCAGACATGAAACCGTAATATACCATCATGACAACGCTGCCAATACCTTTTAAAAAACTTTTTAGAAAGAAGTGGTTTGGAATTTTTTTCTCATCCGCCTAATAGTCCATACTAGAATAGAAAAGTTCTCTCTGGAATATGCTTCACTTTTGAACAGAGTATACGATATTGGCTTAATTCGTTCTTGACCTCAAAAGATGAGCAGTTCTTTTGGCTCGGATTCCATATGGGCAATTCCATATCATCGTACGTGACATTTTTACGCCTATAAAGTGGAATAGAAGAGTTATCTGAAAAATAATTTGGTCTTTATTTTCCATTCAGAGGGTACAATATTTAAAAAAAATAATAAGTTCTTTCGAAACATTGTTGTCCAAAATATCGAGCGAAATAAGGGTACAAGTAGAAATATGCGAAATTTTTCGAATCATGAGAGGCGTTATATTTTCTTTTAATTTCTTACACTTAACGAAATATTTTTCATTACAATCCATCATCTATCTATCTATATATATAAACATGAAATGGTCCATGTATGTAATGTCATCACCAGGGAAACCAAAATATGCAAATGCATGTTTTTTCTGGTGAGTCTAATGAGCACATGGATAAGATATTTACAAGTTTCAGAACTATTTAAGAATTTTGGCATCAATTTGTTAGTGCATATTTTTGCATATTTTACCCTTAAATACATATTTTTGCATATATTTGTTTTAAGAGCATATTTATGTCATATTTTGCATTTTTAGAGCATATTTTACTGTTTAATAGCATATTTTGAGTTTATCAAAAACAAATTTTGTCTTACTTATTTTTCGCTGTTGTGTTACAGGTTTTTACTTACTTTGTTTAAAATTCAAAATTGAAAATAGATGGATTTTCACCAAAAAAAAAAATTAAAAAAACAGAAATTTTTTTTTAAAATTTAAAATAACAATTCCAACAATTTTTTTATCCAATAAATGAAAAAACTGAAAAAAAATGTTCACCTAAAAAAAAAAATTTTTTTTTCCAAAAAATTAAAATACTGAAAAAAAATTGTTGTTCACCTAAAAATATTTAAATTTTTTATTTTGAAGTATAATTAGGTGAAGGGTATATAAGATTCGGCACAGCCGAATATAGCTTTCTTACTTGTTTTAATATAAAATAAGCACTATTTTAATAATAGCTCCATCTAAATATCAAATTTTAGTTCTAATTCAAACTTAACCGTTCTAAGTGTTAAAGAAATATTGTCTTTTAAATTTGCTCCTGTAACATCAGTTGTATTAAAATGTTTTCAGATCAAATAGACAACGATTTTTATTTGAAAATTTAAGTAAATTTTTTTGGTTAAAAATTATGTAAAAGTTTGTTTTTTTAAGAGCATATTTTTTAAATTTTAAGAGCATATTTTAAAGTTTTTACTGCATATTTAAAGCGCCTAAAACTCTTTTTTAGAGCATATTTCCGGTTTCCCTGGTCATCACGTTTTGAATCGAATAAAAAAAAATCAGCCAAATGATTTTTTATTTATTCGATTCAAAATTTTCAAGTGATGGTTTGTAAAGAAAAAAAATTTAAAAATTCTGGCTAAAACCGGTTTTTTGAGTCCAGCCAATTGTAATAAAAAAAGCCCCCTAAAGTATGCAGTACAAATTTAGATATTTTATTTGCAAATAAATAAGAACAGGCAGGTGTATGTGGGTTGGAGAAACTTCAAGAACTAACATTAGTAAATGCCACCGGGCGAAGCCGGGGCGGTCAACTAGTATTTAAATAAAAACAATCTTTGGATGATTTTATAATAAATAAAATTTAATATCGTACGTGACATATCATACGTGACAGATTTTTCTCTTATAATAAAATAATATATATTCTGTAAATATATGTATGCAAAAACTAAAGAAATGAATAGAAAATATACATTCGGTTTCAATATACAATTTTATAATAGCAAATAAACAATCAGAGTCAAATTCATTTCATACTATATGCTAATTTTAAGCTTAGTTTTAACCGCAATTTTAGCCTAAAACACGTCAAATATATTAACAAATTAAATATAGTTTAAACTAATATTTTTGCCAACGAAATGTTGTAATAAGCTCTAAATACTTACACATAATAATATTTTAGTGTTTTCTCTTCAGTGTTTTTTCATGTTGAAAAAAATTTTGGTTTTTTGGTTTTCAGTCATGGTAGTCATTCTCATGGAATTGCCCACATTTTACCGGAAAGATGAGAAAAGGTCATAGCTAACAATGGCCAAGACTTTGAGTAAATTCATATTTTAAAATTGTTTCAAAATCAAAGCTGAAAAATTGAAAAATTTAAAGTCATGCACCCAAATACCATTAGATGAAGGAAAGCAAGTACCAATTATCTCTAATCAGGCCAGAATTTTAAATATAACCGATTTTAATGTGAGTTTACATTACACGATTATGACTCAAAACTGAAAGTTTAAAAAATTCTTCCCAATTTTCATGTACATTGATTTTTCATACTCCACTGTTTTATGTCTATTATTATACTTTAATTTTACTTTATTTATTTCTGCTTTTTATTTGGATTTTATTCTCTTCAATGTATATATTTGTTTGACTGTCTCTCTGTCTATCTTTTGTATGGTATTTAAAACAACAACCATTTATTATCCACAATACAATGGATTTAATCTTTGGAAATTGCTGCATGTAAATCCTTAGCATTACAGAAAAGAGAGCAACAAAATGTTTGTCTTTTAAAATTCTTAAAATTTATTATCACCATTAAATAAAAGTTCAGACACTCGACACAAACTCCTACATAAACACAGAAATATGGTTCCAACTAACCTGCAGACGTTTAAACTACAGAGTTCCCTGTTAAGCTATACATTAGTAATAGGGGGGTCAGACGGCATGTATTGCATGTGTATTGGCACATGTATTCGAAACATATGGAATTCCATCTGTATGTCAAAATTCACGTTATACATACGATTCATAATTTCCACATTCAAACGTACATATGTAATTGCATGTGACATAACCTCTATTAATTTATATGTTTGTTGTTTTTAACAATATATGTATTTATTTAAAACATTTTTAAATAACAATAAATATATCTAATGCAATGTAACTTATTTTGTTATGATTTTTCTTTACACTTTACCCTTTTTTTATTATTTTGCACTCACACAGTGTTGTATTTCAAAATACAACACTGTTATACACACAAAAATAGAACATGCTCTAATTGTCAAAAATGTCACGAGTAATACACATGTATTTTACATACACAAAGTTTCATATGGATCACACGGTATGTATACCCAGCAGTTCTAGGAGACAGTACCGAACTAGTGATTTTACCCATCATTTAGGGTGGGAGCTAGTTACTTCAATAGCCACGTGACTAGTCATTTTAACACGGGCATGTCCTAGGCACAGGGTCAATTGTCTCTTTTTGATTACAATGGGACTGTCTAATAGCTGGTCAAAAGTAGGCAACGCATTGGATTCACACATTGGTTACATAGCGTCAGTTACCTTGCTAGCTTTGTAACTGGTTACTTGATCAGCTACTTGACTAGTTATTTTAACACGTGTATGTCCTAAGCAGGGAGTCCTTTTGACCCTTTTGATTACAATGTGACTATCGGATAGCTGATCGAAAGTAGTCAACGCTTCTGGTGGGTAAAATAAAGTGCAGTACAAAAAAAAGTTTGAAGTGACTTCACCATAGGTAACTAAGAGACACTAAAGTGACTATTGACTTCATGCTATGTTACACGGGATATCAGTATACTTAAGCAAAAATAACAAGTAAGAAAGTATGGCCGGTCAAGCCTGACCATATAATACCCTACACCAAGTAAATGAGTAAAAATATTTTTCTTTTAAAATATCAATAATTTATATTTTGAGTGATTTTCGGAAGTGGGCCTTATATGGGAGCTATGACCAATTATGGACCGATCACCATAAAATTAGGTCGTGTGATTTATGTCTATATTAAAGTTAACTATATTGAATTTTGTGTGTATACCAACATTTTTAAGCGATTTATGCACGTTAAAGTGATTTTCGGAAGCGGGTCTATATGGGAGCTATGACTAATTATGGACCGATCGTAACAAAATTTGGTGACATGAATTTTGTATATATAAGACTTATTTGGAGCGAAATTTGTGTAGATACATAGATAAATTAAACATTTATGACCGATAAAGTTCAATTTCGAGGGGACATTTGTATGGGGGCTAGGTGAAATAATGGACCGATTTCAGTCAGTTTCAATAGGCTTGGTCCTTGGGCCGAAAAAGTAATATGTACCAAATTTGATCGAAATATCTTCCAAATTGCGACCTGTACTCTGCGCACAAGGTTTACATGGACAGCCAGCCAGCCAGCCAACCAGACGGACGGACGGACGAACATCGTTTAATCGACTCAGAAAGTGATTCTAAGTCGATCGGTATACTTTAAGGTGGGTGTTAGACAAATATTTTTTGGCGCTACAAACATCTGCACAAACGCTTAATACCCTCCCCACTATGGTGGTGTAGGGTATACAAATAAACTGTATGAGAATTATATTAACACAATTTGTAAAAAACCAGTTTGTACGAATTACTCACAAAACGTTTAAAGTGACTACACTCCAGATTACATAGAGACACTTAAGTGACAATTGTCTTCACGCTAGATTACTTGGGATGCATAAATTAACCAATTGTCTTCTATCTGCACTACAAAGTTCACACACGTGTCAAATGACCGAAATATATAAAATGGTGTCAGCCAAGTGATAAGACATTTGTGACAATTACTGTCTTTAAGGGATACATTGACTACTTGCTTAACTGCTGGGTATGTTTACATGTGGAAAAATGTCCAAATACAAAGCACAAAACACAAGCAATACATGCCGTCTGAGCAAGAACCAGCCTCCAGAAAACTGCAAGGTTTTTGAGAATTGAAGCTGTGAATGGATCAATTGACATCATCTATACTAGATATCGCTAATTTCCGAACTCTCTCTCTCCTCTCTCTGGAGTTGGGGAATAGAATTGTAGCCTTGTTGTTATTCTTCACAAAACAGAAATGTTCCGCAGGGAACTTAAATTGGTTTTAAAGACAACGAAGTTTCAAGGTGTAATTTTTCATTGTAAAAACGATTTCTTAACCCACGAATATGTTATTGGACAGATACGGCAATAATAAGGCCAATAATGGTACAAGTATCATTTGTATGGTGGCCGATAACGCTTTATTCGAGGATATTACTGGAGCATAAAACCTTAATCGTAATCGAAATGATGCGATTACCATTTAATCGTAATCATAAGCATATTTCAGTCGCAACAAACTTTAAATTTAATGTCTATGTGAAATTTAATTGTGTTACTGATTTCCAGCTTCAATTAAAAAAAGCCCATTCTATTTGTACATTTTATTTAAGTAATAAAACATATAATTAATTTTTCCGTTTATTATACAAGTTAATATAGTTTTTAACTAAAGTTTATAATTAAAACTGGATTCTGCAAATGTGTTTTTTTATTCGTAATCGCAACAATTAATGATTACGATTAAAAAACACATGTGCAAAACTTTGTTTTAACTATAAACTTAAGGTAAAAATAAATAGAAATGCAGCACAATTAAATTTCACAGCGACAGTACACAGAAAAAATTATATTTCAATTCAAACATTTATCCCATATTGAACTGGTTTCAATTATTATAATTATACAAAAAATAACATAAATGTGTTTTCAATTACGAAAATTATCTATTCAATAATTTTTGTATTTGAAATTCAACCAATAACGAAAATTGTATATTCAATTGTCAAAATTATCAAATTCAAAACTCAAAGTTCAATAGAAAATATCAAGAAATTTAGTTTTTGAGCAAATGAATACTTGATTTAATTATGAAATAATTGAAACCAGTTCAATATGTGACAAATATTTGAATTGAAACGGTTTAAGAAATAGTTTTTTCTATGTAAATGTAAAGTGTACCAAATTTAATAAAATTTAACTGAGAATAAAATACAGTTTTGAAGTTATGATTGCTTTTAAATGGAATTGTGCTTTAAATATGTAACTAACTATACGAAATAAAATTTGAAATATTCTAAATCATTTCTACAGTATTTTGCTTATTATTAAGAAGCATTTTCCATTTAATAAATTAAAATAAATTAGGAAATAACAGCAGACTTTAAGAAAAACTATGAATACATAAGAAAAATCTAACATGTCTAACTAAATCATAGATTTTTTCGATTCTGCTAACTTCATTTCATATTCGTAAAAAAAACGAAAATTTCCGATTTTTTTGGAAGTTTACTTCCTTTAAAATATTCTGATTCATACAACAAAAAAGATTTAACCCAAATAGAGCAATAACAAGTTTATTATTCACATTATTACAAAAACTCGTGAATGTTCAGGGCTGTCACAGAATTCTATTCCGATCGAGAGTGGAATTCTTGTAGTAAAACGAAATTTTTTTTTTCTTAAGTGCTGTGTTTTTATGGATTTATAATTATTCATTACTAAAAAATTATAATATTCTCTTTTGTGACTTTTTTGAAAAAATTTTATTTTTATAAAATTTTGTGAAAAACAAAAATTAGATTTAAATTAATAGCACATTAAGCATGCTTTGATTTCCAATTTTATTCAATAAAAAGGGTTAAAAAAAAAAATTATTTCACCTTTTTTTCTAAAATGTAGTGTTTTTATGTGCTTATAGTAACTCATCAATAAAAAATATTATATTTTAAAACTACGGCTTCTATGAATTAATCGCCACTTTGGGTACCATCGAACCCACTGTGCGCTCACTGAAAAGAAAATAAACAACTTAGTTGATTTATTTTTACAGCTAGTGATGTAGAATTTTATCTACTTTTACCCTATACCAAAATTTATTATAAAAACTTTATTTCTAAATTTCAATTAATCGCCACTTTTATACCATTTGAACCCAACGTGCGCCGCACAGTGGCTCATTTTCGCTTTTCATCGGCCAAAACTCTGTAACTTTTGAACCGATAGAGATATTTTAGAAATTTTTTTTTTTGGTGGACAGATAACTTCTTGAATTTTTCTCCAGTTTTAATTTCATTAAAATCGGTTCAGCAGTTGTTGCGCAATTTAAGGTTAAAGTTGAACATTTCATTTTTTATAGCATTTAGTATGAAAATGCAAATTTTTTTGTTTTTTGAATCAGCTATACTTATTAAAAAAGTTATCAGCAGATAAAAACACGCAAGGAAGTATGTTCGGCCAAGCTCGACTATATAATACCCTACACTATAATTTATGTTCGTGAATGATTTTCGGAAGCGGGTCTTATATGGGAGCTATGACTAATTATGGACCTATCGCCATGAAATTAGGTCGTGTGATTTATGTCTATATGGAAGTTATTTCTATTAAATTTTGTGTTTTTACCAACATTTTTAAGAGATTTATGCTTGTTAAAGTGATTTTCGGAAGCGGGTCTTATATGGGAGCTATAACTAATAATGGACCGATCGCCATGAAATTAGGTCGTGTGATTTATGTCTATATGGAAGTTATTTCTATTAAATTTTGTGTTTATACCAACATTTTTAAGAGATTTATGCTCGTTAAAGTGATTTTCGGAAGCGGGTCTTATATGGGAGCTATGACTAATAATGGACCGATCATCATAAAATTAGGTGACATTAATTCAGTTTATATAAAACTTATTTGGAGCAAAATTTGTGTAGATACATATATAAATTAACCATTTACGACCGATAAAGTTTAACTTTGGGAGAACATTTGTATGGGTGCTAGGTGAAATACTGGACCGATTTCAGTAATTTTCAATAGACTTCGTCCTCGGGCCGAAAAAAATTTATGTACCAAATTTTATCGCAATATCTTCAAAATTGCGACTTGTACTTTGCGCCAGTCATATGAACAAATAAAATAAAAATAGAACAAACATTTGGGAGTAATTTCATTCAAATGAAAAAAGTGTTCAACAAACAGGTCAACAAGTATATATAGGCTTAAAGAGGACACTTTGGACTTTCTCCAGGTTGTAAAATTTGTTTAACCCCTTTTGACCCTAAGCACTTTTACTTCACTGAAATTCAAATTTGGCTAAAATATAGTACCTGCGAAAAAAAATTAATAACTCATCAGGTATAAACGGTACAATGACAAATCATATCAGCTCTGAAAGACTATTATCCTACCAACATAACAAAAGAAAAATCATCCAATTATCTATAATAGTTTGCGAGTAATGATAATTTACTTCTGATCAAATTTACAAAAATCACATTTTTATAAAATGACATAAAATATTTAACTTTAACAGCATGCCACGCACAAAACTGACAATTGTTTATCTAATTTTTTGGCTACCTTAGTTTCAATGTGTTTAAAAAGTTGGACTTTTGGCCGATGAAATTGAGATATGAGCCATCGTGCGCCGTGTAAAATTGAAACGATTTTGCAATGCGACTGGGTGTCCTTGTGTCTGCAAAATAAGGCATTTAGGAAGGCCTCTTTACTGCATCTTTCTTCCGCTGGGTATATCTTTGAGGTTCATTGGTGAAAAGAAAGCTATCAATCGTTGGTTAAATCTAATTGCTCTTGTGAAATACATACAGGCAATCTGTTTTAGTCTCAAATGTCTCTTTAACTGACTACACTCTATATTATCTAGTTAATGAATTTTTGCCATTTCACTTTTCTTTAGGGACTAGCATTGTATTAGAATGCCAATGGCGAACGATTCCTCTTAACTGCGGAATCCAGTATCATTGGTCGAGATTGAATCTACCATATTATAACTCCTATAGAAGTTGTCAGAATAAGCCCTAGTGATTCAAGACATTTGGTTGTCTATTTCGGTACAACATGAGGGATTTGTTGAAGATGGATGTAATGATGCATACTATTTAAAAGGGTGCTACTGATTCGGTACTCCTTAAATCAACCGGTTCGATCCTGAAGGACCCAAATGTGCCACTATTTTACATGTCAGCCTGTTTAATCTTATCTTACTTAGGCATTTAACTGATCTGAAGTATTTAATTTTAAGTAAAACTGTAATGTGCTTAAAAACAGCAATAGCTACTATTAAAACTGCAGGGTACATACACAATCACATTAACACATGGTACACCCAGCTACAGACAGACAAAACAAACAGACATATTTCAGATATCACAGCTTCATACAGACGTTGAAATCTTTATGGATATTTGAGTAATTGTTTGTTTTAAAAAGACTAAAAAGTGAAAAAAAAATAAAAAATAGGAACAAAAGAAAGGAACGTCGCGCAAATATAAAAGAATTAATCATGTTGATTTTATACTCTTAAGTCTAGTGATAAAAAATTTGTTAAATTTAACTTTCTAGCGGTTTAAAAACTTTTCAACACTTTGTATTCATGTTTGAGTGTTTGTTAAAGTATTAATTTCCATTTTAATCTGGCAACAATTTTCAGTGAAAATCAGCTCGAGGGTTTAAGTCGTCTTAAATTTAAAATGTTTATTTTAATGTGCATTTGTACGTTTAAACTTTCTTAAAAAGATTTCTTCATTTTTTTGTTTCGTATAAGCACACAATCCATGTTGTAAATGTTTTAAATTTTCGTATCATTTATCTTAAGGAAAATTGCATTAGTCTTAGGAATTCTATATATGTTTTTGCAGAAATAGAAAAAACTGAATTTTTTTATGTTAAATTCTTATTGCAAAAACATGCTTATGAGAAAATACACATGTACAACAGAGGATTATTGCATGTTTAATGTATTACATACAAATTGAAAATTCAGATGTAAAATATCTTTAGAAATATAACTCCAAATAAGATTGCCTTATATTGAAAGGGTTATATTCTACTTCTACAGATTACTTTATTTTTAATCTCACATGATTCACATTTCTGAGTAATTTTCATCAATAATGTAATAGAAAAAACCTGTCTTAAATGTATTTTAGCTATTCCTTAATGACAACAAATTTGCATAGAATAAATTGCTATCAAAAATACACAAGTAAAATATCTTGGCATCCATAATATCTCTATCTATCATTAACTTTCTCTCTATTCCCCAAAAGAGTCATTCATTAACAAGATAAACAACATCTAATTACCAACAGTCTGACAAAATTATAAATGTTATCCTGTGTATCCTGTTTATTTAATACATTATTTATTTAATTAAAACATACACGAATATTTAACAACATGATAAATCGTCCAGAAGTGTTTGCCACATCACGAAATACATATATGTTTATTTAAAACTCAACAACATTTGGCAACATAAAATATAAATTTTAATGATTTCACGTGTTAAGAAAATGAGATGTTAAATTAATGCAAAAGTTGGATGTGAATTATGGATATTTACAAATATTTATAAAAATCTTAGTAATGTCGGGTCAAGCCCGATTATAGACCAATCGCTATAAAATTGCTCAGCATGTCTTCTGTATATATAAAACTTATTTGTGTTGACTTTTATTTGAATACCAACATTTTTAAGGAACCTATACTCGTTAAAATGAATTTCAGAAATGGGAGTTATCACTAATTATGGACCGATCATCACTAAATTTGGTGGTGCAAGATCGGCTTAAATAAAACTTATGCTGAATTTGGTTTGGATATATATTATATATTATATATTTGGATATATATCGATTAATGATCGTTCGATTAATCGAATAATTTCTTACGAATAATTATTCGAACAATTTAAAAATGGCCATTTTCGAATAACGAATAATTCGAACAATTTTATGTAGAATAATCCAATAAAACGAATAAATGTTCATATACATTTAAATTTATTAAATTCCTCAACATTTTTCATAATTCCAAATTTAAATAAGTATGACTCACAAAAATTGTATTATTTCTGAAATTCGACAAATAACTAAAGTCAAAGGGACTTTCGATCACTGTAGATGAGTGTTCCGATAGCTCCTTCTACAAAAAAAATATTTCAAAATTTTTAACTTGGGACTTGAACCAATGAAAATAAAAGGTACAGAATAAAATATTTGTTATTTAGATGGCGAAATAATAGAAGAATCGCAATTAATAATCAAAATTTTAACTTAGATTAAAGTGGAGTTGAATGTGATGGAGAATGAGATTTTGAAACGGTCGTCAAAAGTGATATTGAGGATGACATTTATAATGATTACATTGAAATAGATGAATATAAGTGATGTGTATATACTAAGTGATGTTATTAACCGCGTACGTAAGTGTTGCAAAATATTTAATAAATCGAATGATCAACACAAATATTGCCACCTAACGTCTTGTTGCAAGAAAAACCATGACTTCGTCTTATAAATGATGTTAAACATCGTTGGATATCTTTGTCTAACATAGTATTAAACTTTTTGCGTAATTGTAAATGCGTCAATCATGCACTGCCTGACTTCAAATTATCCACATTCACTGACAATGATATCAAACTTTGGATAGATTTCATTTATTGTGTAATTTCCCAAGACCACTTTATTAAGCAAAGATTCGCCAACGTTGATAGAGCTTGATGTATAATACAATTTGTTATAAATAATTTAGAAATAGAGAATAATTAATTTACTAAAGAATTAATTACTCAATTTAAAACCCGAATACATGAACGACATAACAAAGTTCTTAATATGTTTATATTGTATTTGAATTCAGGATCATATCCAACTAGCTAAAATTTTTGAAAGTATAGCTCCAAAACAGAAACTAAAGGGTTTGCTAGTCAATTGTTTTGTAGATTGTTCGAGAGGGAATCTGATCAGAATATTTCTGTTGAAAATTTAATGATGAACTTTGTTTTTGAATGTTTTTCAAAGATCAATACATGAATTGTTAACTTTAAAGTTAGTTTTTGTTTTTATTTAACAATAAAATTTAAATCTTTACTTTTTAAATTTAAATCTTTACTTTTTTAAAAAAATTTAAATTATTCGAATAATTCGATTAATTTTAAACGTGTGATCGAATTATTCGAACAAGTTAAAATCACTTATTCGAATTATTTGTTTTATTCGAACAAGAAAAAAATCGAATACTTCGAATACCCTAATATACAGTGACGGACATTACAATAGAATCACTACCAATATTTCATTTAAAACCAGGAGCAATCATAAGGATTGGTGTGGGCCAGAAAATATAAAAAAGTGGCAAAATGTGTTGTGGACGGACGAAACGACCATTAATTTAATTGGTAGTGATGATAAGATATGGGTTAGACGTCCAAAAAATGGCAAAAACCAAAAACGTTTAAACATGGTTGGGGAAATATTATTATATGGGGATGCTTTTCTTGGTATTGCGTTGGTCCAATTTATTGGATTAAAGAAAATATGGATAAGCACTTGTATGTAAATATTTTGGAGAATGTTATAAAGCCACATGCAGAATGGAATATGCCCTTAAAATGGCTCTTCCAGCAAGATAATGACCCAAAGCACACGTCAGGTGCTTATGGAATGGCCGTCTCAATAACCAGACTTAAATCCTATGGAAAATAGTAAAAGACAAACTCGGACCTGAAAAATTGAAAAACAAGGAAGAACTTTAGCAGAAAATTCAGGAAATATGGTATGCAATTTCCCTACATGCGAAAGTTTGTTAAATTCAATCCCCAAAAGATTTGATGCTGTTATTAGAAATAATTGATATGCAACAAAATATTAAGAAAACAACGAATTCTTATGATGATTTTTTTATTTTTAATCATTTTAAGACTGATTGATTCTATTTGAATGTCGCATATTTTATTTAGTCTTTTAGATTTGACATCGTTTTTAACATAAGAATGAGTTTGTTTTTTATTTTATTTTTTTCTATTTATTGTTTATGTTATGAGCATTAATATATAATGAACAAATTTTAAATTTTGAAATCAAATTTTGTAGTTTTACCGCTTTAATCGAATTCATATGTAGTGATTCTATTGTATTGTCCGTCGCTGTATATGTAACTAAGATATTTATGAGAGCTTAACTATTTGCAGATAGGGCAATCGTATGGGGGCTAGGAGAAATAATGGTCCGATTCTAACCAAACTCAATTGGTCCCTGAGGCAATAGAAAAGCTTGTACCAAATTTTGTCGAATTATCTTTAAAATTGCGACCTGTAGTTTGATTACAAGGTTAATCGAACCAGAATATACATTGGTATATTTTAAGGTGGCTAACCCAATATGGTGGTGTAGGGTATAACAAGTAAGTGTTGTTACATAACCTTTAAAATATTTCTTTATTTCTGTGGTTTTTGGAACACGAGAAAAACACACATGGTTTTAAGTTTTAAACATATTTTACTAATTATTTAATACTAACGGATAGTCCAGGAACCATTATGTTTCAAAAAGTACCGCATTATGGGAAATTGACCCGGTTTGGTAAAGTTTTTGTCACTCTGTAGAAAAAACACAAATTTCTTTATTAATAGATTAATTTTATAATTTTTCATAAAAAATATTTTTGTAAAAAAAGCACCAAAAAAGTATCAATTTAATTTCTGAACTATGGGATACAAAAAAGTACTAAACCTTGGGTTTCGCCCGTTTTATATCTATAAAAGTACCTGTCCACTTGCATATTTTGCACAAGTTCAGATTATGATTAATTTTTTACCCCCCTAAAATTCGAATTTCCAAAAATTCCTTCTTAGTGGATCTACACATCAAGGGAGGTTCCTAAATGCAAAATTTTAAGACATACACATTTTAAATATTCAAAAAATGGGAAAAATTGTTGTATGGGAAAATTAGAAAAACGGATTTACGAATGAACCGCATGGACCTAATAAAGTGTTTTAAGTGTCTAAAAACACTTCCAGTTTTTTTCAATTTATTTTTATATTTTACATAATCAAGGCAACTTTAGTAATCATTTGTGAAAAAAACATTAACTATTTGACTCTGCACATTAATTTACCCGTTTTTTACGAAAAAAAAATGGAGTTACCCAGTTTTTTCCAAATTTTTTTTTTCCTTTTACTCTTATATAAATTTGGACACACAAAGCTTGTGACCCGAATTTGTTCTATTTTGCCATTTTTCGAAACAACATCGTTTTAAACTTCTAATTTTTCTGTTTTTTTAAGAAACTATGGAGTTACCTGGTTTTTCAAAAAATGCATGGAGTTAGCTAGTTTTTACATTAAAATAACTTTTAACCTTTATGTCAACAGCAGAACTGCTTTACGCACGTCAACAGCAGCATACCTGGGTATGTTCATACGTTTTGTATGGTGAATGGCTGCCGTTAGCATAAAAATGCTAATATCTAACTCGTTTGTTGGAATTTCTGTATTATTTTTTCTTTTATTTTGTTAGAAATAGAGAAAAGGTTCAAAAATTTTATGATAACCAGTTTTAGCCTTATATTTAGTCATTGTTTTTTGAAAAAAGTGGTTGTATAGGTATGACAAAAAATGCTTTTTATTGAGTTTTTTCAAAGATAAAAATGTTTCAAATTAAAATAATTTTTTTATTTATCAATTAATGAAATTTTACAGTTATAAAGACTTTTCTATTAGATATAGAAAAATAAAAACAAATTTTGAAATTTATAATCAGGAATCCCGTAATTCCCAAAAAAGTTTTTAAAAATCCCAAAAATGGGATTTTTTAGTTTTTTTACTATAATATTCACACCAGGAGCGGGGTTATCGTAACCATTTACAAAATAATTAAGAACATATTTGGCCATCTAAAATAGGTTACTTTACTTTGATATCGACTATGCGATTTGAGGATTTTTGCCCTAAATTTGAATTTTACATAAATAATAGGCGTGATTTGAAGGGACCTGGTCCCCTCCGTATCAATAATTTTTATTTTTTTTTTTCATTTAAAATATTTAGTGTAAAGTTAGCTTTGAAATTTTTTAGAGCACTTAAAAATAAAAATACTATTTTTTTCCCAAAAACTAGAGAAAAATCGCCGTTTTTATTTTTTTTAAATTTAAAAACATATAACTTTGGAGTCCGTCACGATTTTTAAAGAACTCTTTTTTTTGTTTGACATATACATTTGTTGTTAGTCCAATAAAAGAAAAATGGAGAAAATCGGAATATATTTGGACCCGCTGTTATCAAAAATGTGGAGTAGGGTGGGTAAAAACGTTGAAAAAATACTATACTTTTCAATTTTATCATTATATTTGCATGCGTTTTACTATGGATACCCAGGTATGTATGCTGTTGACGTAAGGATGCAACTTTTTAAATGGGCTTTATCTTCCAAACGGGTGATCCTATCCTAACCAAACTTGGGACAATTGGCTAGGATATCAAGAAATTTCAAGTCGAACCGATTATCCAATTCAAAAAATGCCTATTTTTTTGTAAAATTCAACTTTAGGGCAAAAATTCTCAAATCGCATACTCGATATCAAAATGTAGTAACCTATTTTAGATGGCCCAATAAGTTCTTAATTATTTTGTAAAGGGTTCTAATAACCCCGCCCCTATTATGGATATTATAGTCAAAAAACGAAAAAATCCCATTTTTGGGATTTTTCAAGATTTTTTTGGGAATTGCGAGATACTTGATTACAAATTTCAAAATTTGTTTTTATTTTTCCATTTTAAATAGAAAAATCTACATAACTGTGAAATTTCATTAAAAAATATTCATAAATAACAATTTTATTTCAATTTGAAAAATTTGTATCTATGCAAAATTCAATAAAAAGCATTTTTTGTCATATTTTTCAAAAAAGTATTCCATGAATTTTTTAATTGTCAAAAGTTATATACAGTTTTGAAAAGTAGACAAAATCCTCTATCCATTGATATATAACATGACTACCTTATGTTTTTTACGTGTCAAATAAATTAGGGAAAACTTAACAACTCGCTGAGAATTTACCTAGCACTGTTATTTACATTCATAAAAATGTTATTATGTAGGCAACATGCATTTTTATGAATTTCTATGTTAGGTAAATTCTCAGGAGATTCTGTATGTGTGATTTTCTTTAAATCGGAACACAAACGAAGAAATAGGATCATTTTAAAAATTGAACATACCCGAGGTGTCCTACTTTGGGAACCCCTGGTCCCGCTCCTGGTGAGGTCCAAATTCGAAACTTAAACTCGACTACACTTCCTCTTTGGGTTTAGAAGTTACAGATTTATTTCCCTCTTTTTTTGATTCTCATACCACTGTGCAGCATTTTAAAAATGCAAAACATACCCAGGTATGTTGCCGTTGACATAAAGGTTAAATGATAAACTATTTGATAATTTTGATCTGACAGAGTGATAGTAAATGAAACGTACTTTTTATTGTCTGTGTTATCTCGGTTTTCTCAAAAAGTGGAGTTAACTAGTTTTTGGAAACAATTTTTTTTATTTAAAAACCCTACGAAATCTATATTGTAATTAAAATAAATGAATTTTACACAAAAGTACACAGTTTAAAAGTTCATTAAAAATATATAAAAAAATATTATTTAATAAATGTATTTTAAATAAATTTTAGTTAAACAAACTTACTTTTTTTGTGTAATAAGTAATATCTGAAAGAAAAAAACGAAAGAAAAAATGTATTAATTTGAATATATGAACTTCTATTACACAGACATTTTGGACTACATTTTGTACGAGCTCATGAACCCTCATTACTAAGTTATACTTGTTTCTTTTTTCAGTCAGCTTGCGTTTTCGAAATATCGCGGTTTTTATATTTCCATTACATATCCTATTTTTTGGCGTTTTTCTTCTATATTTTGGATAATGCAGATTAGAATGTGAAATTTTTTTAGCATTAAACTGTTAAACATATGTTTCTTTTGAGTATAATAATCGTGAATCTTATTTCTTAATACACATTTGAATCGCGAATTTTTTATCAAAGTGTTAATATCGAAAACACTAAATACACATTTTGCAGTAAATTTAGTTTATTTTATAGAAAAAAATACATTTTTACATATACAGTAGTTTTGACTTACCTGCCTTTCACTTAAGAGCATTTTGCATATAAGTGCACAAAACTTGTGTTTTGTATATTTATTTACCAAACTCCATATAAATTCGTTAACTTAAGTGCATTGTTCATACCTGCACATTTAAGATAAGTGCATAATACTTTTGGATTATGCACTTATATTGATATTTTAGCTAGCTAAAATATCAATATGACGATATTTTTAGACGGAAAAATCACAAAGCTTCGTGTAAATTATTTGCCGTTAGCTGCTTTTTTGGGCAGTAAACTGTAAATGCACTTACCAGCATCAATGAGCAGGTAAGTGCATTGAGGTTAACTGCATTTTTAACTTACCTGCACAAAATTTCGTACAAAGTACATAGTTCTCTGAATACCAAAGTAGGCAAAATACAATCGGAAAACAGTGTCAGTAATTGATTATACAGGGCAACAAAATCCAAAAAAAAATTTAGAGGCTTTTTAAACCACTACACAATTTTGATGTATGGTCCAAATATGGTCCAAATTTGAAATTCTGAGGAGAGTTTTTTTTTCAAAAAAAAAATGTTAAAAATTTTGATGTCAAAAAATTTCAGAAACACCCACAAATTCAGAAGTTTTTCTGAAAAAACCGTTTTCAGTGATGTTCGTCAACTTATCGATTTGTAACACAGTCAGTTTTTGTCCGACTTTAAATTTTTTAACGGGTTTGGAAAGAAAACTGATACAAGGTAAATTTTATCGAACTTTTTTCGAAAAGTTTAATAACTTTGGCAAGTATACACCGATTTTAACAGATAATATCTCGTTTTTGTCTACATAAACTTTAAAACACTTTGCAAAAACAAATAGGGTTTCATAGAAAAAATTTAAATAACTGTTGTTGAATTTGAAAAATTACGAAAAAAAATAAAAAAGAAAGCGAAACTATTTATAAAAACTTACACAATTTCTTCGAATATAGATTCCTTGCATACATTTTATTAAAGCTTAGTTCTTTACCTACCCATAATTGTTTAAAATTTTGAAATCGGTCTAAAAATGTGCGAATTAGAGGTACTAAAGTACTACGACCTACCCTAAAACATTTTTTTTTCAAAATAACTCAAAATTTTGAGGGTGTTTCAAAATCTTTGAAAACGGTTTTAGTATATCCTCACCTAGGCCTACAACCTCCATTGGGTCGCTTTTCAAGTTCTGACAAAAAGTGTCATTTTGTAGCAGAGTGTAACAAATATAAGCAAAAAATATATTTTTCACTTGAAAATTAAAAATTTTTTGTTTTAAATATCTCATACAAGCGTGTACTTTGAGTGCAAATTTTACATGTGTTTTGTTTTTGTTACAATAAAAAAACACACGCTTGTAGGCAAATACAATTTTGTGAAAATGAACGAATTCACTTAATGAATAAATTCTGAATAAATTCAAATATAATCCATCTTTTTTTATAGATTCTCATTTTGTGGCTTTGCGATAAAGCAATAAATCTGAACAATTTCTGCCATTTTAGAGTTTTCATGAAACAAAAACATTTGCTATTTTCACGTAAAAAATATATTTTTTACACCCTACACCACAATAGTGGGGAGGGTATAATGCGTTTGTGCAGATGTTTGTAAAACCCAAAAATATTAGTCTAACACCCACCTTAAAGTATACCGATGGACTTGTAATCATTTGCTGAGTCGATTAAACGATGTCCGTCCGTCCGTCCGTCTGGCTGGTCGGCTGGCTGTCCATGTAAAGCTTGTGCGCAGAGTACAGGTCGCAATTGTGAAGATAATTCGATCAAATTTGGTACATATTATTTTTTCGGCCCAAGGACGAAGTCTATTGAAACTGGCTGAAATCGGTCCATTATTTCACCTAGCCCCCATACAAATATCCTTCCGAAATTGCTCCAAATAAGTTTTATATAAACAAAATTCATGTCACCAAATTTTGTTACGATCGGCCCATAATTAGTCATAGCTCCCATATAGACCCGCTTCCGAAAATCACTTTAACGTGCATAAATCGCTAAAAAATCTTGGTATACTCACAAAATTCAACATAGTAAACTTTCATATAGACACAAATCACACGACCTAATTTCATGGTGATCGGTCCATAATTGGTCATAGCCCCCATAGAAGGCCCACTTCCGAAAATCACTCAAAGATATAAATTATTGAAATTTTAAAAGAAAGATGTTTTTGCTCTTTTACTTAGTGTAGGGTATTATATGGTCGGGCTTGACCGACCATACTTTTTTACTTGTTTTTACATAAAAATAACTTTTAAATGAGAAACTGTATGAAAATTTTGATCTGACAGAGTGATAGTAAATGAAACGTACTTTTTATTTTAGGTGTTATCCCAGTTTTCTCAAAAAGTGGAGTTAACAAGTTTTTGGGAACAATTTTTGTTATTTAAAATCTTTCCAATTAATTAAAAACTATATTGTAATTAAAATAAATGATTTTTACACAAAAGTACACAGTTTAAAAGTTCATTAAAAAAAATACAACAAAACTATTATTTAATAAATGTATTTTAAATAAATTTTAGTTAAACAAACTTACTTTTTATGTGGAATAAGTAATATCTGAAAGAAAAAAACGAAAGTAAAAATGTATTAATTTGAATATATGAACTTCTATTACACAGACAATTTGGACTACATTTTGTACGAGTTTATGAACCCTCTTTACTAAGTTATACTTGTTTCTTTTTTCAGTCAGCTTGCGGTTTCGAAATATCGCGGTTTTTATATTTCCATTACATATCCTATTTTTCTTCTATAGTTTTGGTAATGCAGATTAGAATTTGAAATTTTTTAGCATTAAACTGGTCTATGTAAACATATTGTTACGTTTTAACCTTTTCAAAACGTTGGTTTATTTCTTTTAAATAAACCGGATACTTTTTATTGCAAATAAAAGCCGTTTAGTAGTTTAAAAATTGTAACAACTCTTTATTTATTTAAAATGTACAACAACCACAGAATTAAATAGTCACTCAATGTTTTTTTATACACGTTTATAATTATTTTCAGAAATACAGACACTTTATAATGTACACGAATTCACTTGAAAAATACAGCATACTTTAACTCACTCAATTGATGTTTATTCGAATAGCGTCTCTGATAAACTCACTAACGACTGCAACCTCTGCCACTATTTATAACACTGCCATCTGCACTCTAGATTGTTCTTTAACGGTCAAAGCTCGTATATTCTCGATCTTTCTAATACATACGCCATCTGTGGTGTACTTTCTACAATGTTCTTTAACTGAATATTCGAATTCGAATATACGGTCGCAGCAAACAGCGTTGCCAACTTACGATCAATGGTCAACTGAACGCTTTTATTCAATGTTAATAATGCGAACAGATATGTTACAGTTTGCTATTAAAGCACTGCTATTTGAAAGCATTCTGCTACTTTTAAATCAGCCGTTAAAATCGTTACATTTTCAAAAAAATTGTTAAGTAAAATTTTGATTTTTGTTAAACGTTTCTCCACATAATTAATGATTACTCCAAAACGGTTAGGCCGATATTATTAAAATAAACTTAGAAAAATTTACATAACCTTTAATCTGTTTATATATTGCGTTTAATCCGCTCAGTAGTTTCGGTTTCATAATAACATATACATATAAGCAAAAAATATATTTTTCACGTGGAAATTAAAAATTTTTTGTTTTAAAAAACTCATGAAAAATCGAAATCGCTCATAATCAGAAAATTGTTTGTGCTTTGTACTTTGAGTGTAAATTTTACATGTGTTTTGTTTTTGTTACAATAAAAAAACACACGCTTGTAGGCAAATACAATTTTGTGAAAATGAGCGAATACACTTAATGAATAAATTCTGAATAAATTCGAAAATAATCCATCTTTTTTTATAGATTATCATTTTGTGGCTTTGCGATAAAATAAATCATAAAAAAATTTCGAATATTTTTTTTAAATTTTAAATTTTTTTTTTGTTTTTTTAATATTTAGCGAAAAAAATATTTGGTGAAAAAAAAATTCGAGTTACAAAATATTTTTTCCGATTTTGACTCATTGAAGGTCCAACTTACTATGGTTATATACGTCGTTGCAAAAATCTTTGAAATATCTATTATAAGATATCCATATTGTCTATATTAATGACTTAGTAATCCAGATATACACTCTAAAAAATGCATGTAAAATTACTACCATAAAGCGAGTAAGTTTTCGTGTAAAATTACAGAAAATGCGGAAATTTAAGCACAATATGTTTATCGAAATGTGTTGCATACTTATATCTGCAGAAGTACATACAAAGTATAGTAATTTGAATAATTTTAAACATGTTTATAATGTAATAGGCATTTTAACTTTAAAATTACATATATTGTATGTAAATGAAAGTTTTACACAAAAAGTGTGTAATCGTACTTACCTAAAACGAGTAATATATTAATTGTCAAAAATTTTGTTTCTACATAATAAAACATCAAAAAAACCGATACAATAAAATTTATTATAAAAAATATGTGAAAAAACAGAGACAAATTAATAAAAAAAAATTATATAAATATTTCAGTAAACAATATAAAGGAATACATATATTTCATGTAGATCAGCCTTCATGCGCCCTTTAATACAATTTACATATCGTTGCACCAGTTTTTCAATAGCATCGGCGGTCAGGAAGAATTTGTCAAGATCTGTGAGTTTTTGTAAATTGGCCGCATGGAAATCAATAACATTACCGATTTGTTGCGAAGGGAATCGTGCACAAACATTGGAAATATTACCTACCACCGGTGTTGGTATGCCAGAAATAGAGTATAAAAGGAAGACTATCTTTACAGCTCGATTGATATAAGAAGAACAAACATGCTGCCGAAGATCTCTGATAACATACATATGTAGTTATGGAATACTACTCAAATTAATTTTCAATGTGAACGTTATCTAGAATATGGATCACGGCTCTTCAAGAAGCCACTAAATTTATATTTTAAACATCTGTATACATACATATAAGCAGTTGCCGAATGCGAATATCCTAGAAAGAATTTTCTAAATTTTTAATAAAACATTCTTGCATCTAATCAATTGAAACAAATGTCTCGTTTTTATATATTTTGAATGGAAATTGGAACCATATGATTTGTTTAATATAAAACATTTGTAATGTATACATATATTACATGTAGTTTGAAGCAGTTTAATTGTAACTTTACATATTAAAAATGTTTTTTTTAGACATAGAAAATTTAATTTACATGAAATCGGTATGTTTCTAAACATTTTTTAGACACATAAATAGGTAAATTTACACACTTTTTGTTTATTTGTTTTACATACAATGTGCTTACGTATTTGAATTTACACACAACATGTATTTTTACCATAATTATAGTAGGAGAAAAGTTACCTACTATAAATGGAGTAAATTTACATGATAATTTATTAGAGTGTAGGTCAAAAATAGGTTTTCCTGGTTTTTTCCTTATATCTCAGCCATTTGTGGACCGATTTTCTCGATTCCGGAGATATTTAGGTATGAATCGTGTATGTAAGTTATTTGGTGGCTTCGGAAAGTTGATTTCAGACAGACAGTGAAACTTCCATTCAAAGTGAAACTACTAAAATATAAATTTGTATTTAAATTGAACATTCAAAAATATAGCTGTCGATCGAACCATCTTGTTAACACTTAAATAATGATATGAACACAATAAACAATTCAAATTCTTTTGTATAATATTAAGATATCTGAGCTAGTGTTGGATTTAGTAATCATTTTTGTATGAATGATCAAGATTCGGCACATATAACACTCTTACTTGTTAATATTATTGTTACAATTAAAAAATTTCAAGTTTGATTAATTGAAAATTTTTTTTATTGGTAGACTGTTTCTGGGACTTGCCAATATATGTTTTACCAATTACATTTTTCGTTGTACCAAACCAAAATGTCAATTCTGTTCCTCTGCGTTACTAATATTTATTACATAAAAGTTTGTATTTCAGTAAAAATTATTTCAATATGTTGTAGATTTTTCATGTGAGAAACCAATAGAAGCTAAAAAATAATGTTGACTACCGAGTCAAAACCGGAAAACGGTAACAGTAACGCTAACTTATATAATTTAGGTAACCGTGACTTCTAAGTGACCTCTAACGATAACGATAATATGGCAGCTTAGCGTTAACAGTCTTTGCGGTTATGACGGTAACGCTATTTAAATTACAACGGTAATTTCATCTCGAATTAATGTATTAATTTTAGTAAGTTTAGATATCATTAAACTCAATTATTAAAACTAAAAATTTATATTTTTATAATTTTAAATTATTTATAGAAGATGTGACGGTAATTATTTCGATAACGATAGCTTAGCGGTAACGGTAGCCAATCTTGCTATAAAGTCATTCACAACAATTTTAATATACAGATTTAAGAAGAATATAAACACACATAAATCAAAATAATATACTTTTTGTATTGATTGCATTTCTAGTCAAGCAAATATGTATTTTCATATTAAAATTCAATTGAAACCGTAATAAACCAACATGAACCACAAGCATTAACGAAGTGTAAAAGAAGCAAATAAAAACTATATATTTTTCCTATTAAAATGTAATGACACTTGGCTTTGATCATGTCAATATTATTATATAGAAACCATTGCAAGATACACACTAAAATAACCTGCAGTTTTAAGGGAAAAAAAATTGCCATTTTGCACTATTTTTTCGCTGCTTATATAAGATTGAAATCTTTTTGGATTTGTTTGCCTAATGGTGATAACATTTTCGGTTTGAGAATCTGGGGTATATGTTGGGAATGATTGTTTTCATTAGGAATAAAAGACTTAAAAATTATGGGATATACAATATTTTTATAACTTCAGTGTCATTTTGAAGTGTAAACAACAAAGTTTTTTTTTTTTGCTGGAAGTTTTGCTCTACTTTTTTAATTTGAGAAAAAGTGCCGCTGAAGCACAACGATTGATTACCAAAGCTTATGGTGAATATGTTTCATCTGTTTCAATGTGCGAAAGATGGTTTGTGCGAATGATTCTGCCTTAGTGAACCAATTTCACAGTTGTGGCTACAACATTTTAGAAGGAGTAACAAAAGTTTGGTTGCTTTAACCAAAATTCTTCCTTGTTAACCCATTAATGCCTGACCCCCGAATCCGTTGTACGATTTTGATGAAATTTTATACAGACAGTACTAAGGCATTTATATTACCGTGAATATTTTGAATTTTTTTTATCTGCCACACCTGAGCCTGCAGGGTCTGGGTATTTTTCTACCTACTTCGGCATATATGGGTTCTAAAATGTAAGTTTTTTTTTTAATTAGCTACTTAGAAAACGGAAGCCACTAACGTATTTTTTCGATGTTTTTATGATTATGTTGTAGATTTATCAACACCTACAGGCGAGGATCCAGAGGGGGAAATAGGAATCCCCCCTTCCCAAAACCAAAAATTTTTCATATAAAAAAGGAAAAACAAAAGAAAAATTTAAAACAAATTTTAATTTTTTCCCCCCAAATGGTTGACCAGGATCCGCGCCTGCCCAGCTATCATATAGATGGTGAAAAGTTGAAACAACATATCTAACTTGTTGTGTAATGTTAATCATTTACCATCAATAGATCTATTCTGGCTTGATAAAAAATCTTGTGATTTCACCATTCAATAATAAGTCGTTAAAAATTAACAAAGTTCTAAAATTTATCGAAGATTCTTCAACGTCCTAAAGTTTTAACAGTTGTTGCTAACAATTATAAAAGGATGAGGAAAATAATGGTGCAAACCACAGATATTGCCCATCAGATAAGGCTGATACTTTCAGAAAATATTATTTATAATGTCTGATGAAATTCAAATAACTAAAAAGACTGGTAAGTCAGAGATGGAGTATATTTATAAGATCTAAAGTTGTATCTTGACGTTGAAAATAATGGAAATATTGGTATCCATAATATAGAACTATACATATTTTTGTTAATGAAGAGAAAGTCTGGGAAACATTATATAGAAAATATATGGGTTTATGGGCAATTTCTGCATCACTAATAATAATTTCAGCATCCAACTAACTATTGTTAAAAAATTTTCACAAATGAATAACAAATTGAGGAGAATGGAGCTCTCTAACACTCCCCAGCAGTTCGACAAGAACGCAATACACCCGTAAAATACACTAATTTTCACTATTGTATAAACACCTGGTTGACTCTAACTTGTATGTATTGAGTTATTCGCCAATAATCTGCTCGTTGTAATGCAGAGAGGAGACAGTTGTTACTTAAACATTCCCAAGTATTTCATGGCGGAGGCAGTCGTCACTTTACTGGTCCTAAGTAATCTAGAGATGGGGACATTTGAAACTTGTTTTTTTTTTTGTATTGTACTTCAGAAATCAATTATTTAACCTGTCATAATAAATCGAATACAGAGTAAATTGTCCATTTACAAAATGGACAAAATGCAGTTGCTGTCTCCAAAGAGTCAATTGGCTTCCTCCTTGGACAAGCCTATGTCACCTAACTAATTGTGTAGTAACCCGAAAGTAGATGTTATTGCTAGTTTCGGACTGTCACCTCGAACTGTGGGGTCTAAAAACCCCTACACACACATAACTGAAATTTTTTTCAACATTCCATAGAAAATATCAAGAAATTTTGTTTTTGAGCAAATGAATGCTTGATTTAATTATGAAATAATTGAAACCAGTTCAATATGTGGCAAATATTTGAATTGAAACGGTTTAAGAAATAGTTTTTTCTGTGTATGTTTTAGAACCCACGTATGCCGAGGTGGGTATTTTTATACCCAATCCACAAACTCGTACTTGTAGCATAGGAAAGTGGGTCTAATCACTTAGTTATTTTTTTTTACTGATAGAGGACATTCAAGACTACTAGGCACAGGGAGGACATTGGGGACTTCCACTCCCGCTGTATTCTAAAATAATTTATTTTCGAATTTTGTGATTTTGTAAAATTGCTCAACTTTGGCCCTCTAGTTCCCCTCCAAGGCTTCACCTAATATTACCGAAAAAATTATTTTAAGTAGTTTGATTCTTACTTTATCTATTCCAGAAAAAATATTTTTTATATCGCTCTCGTAGATTTTTCTAGAATTTTTATAAAATTGCTCTATTTTTGGGTATTTTTCTACCCATTCGGCGTTAATGGGTTAACTGATTTTCTATTGATAGACCCGACAAAACTATCATTCGATTGCTACTAGCAACCGGAAACGGTTTTTTCCGTTTTTCCAAATTATGAAAAAATGTTTTTAATTACATAATAGAAAGTTTAGTGTTCTACGACTATATACATAGTATATTATAGGTAAAAATTGTGTGTTTTGAACATATAGCTAACAGCAGATCGGAAAGAAAATATGTTTCCAAAAATTTAAATAAAATTCGAAAAAAAGAATAACTCATTTGATTTGATAATTTTCCCTAAAATGATGCATTCGATTAATCTATATATATAAAAAAGAGTATATCATATAATTTAGTCTGTTATTTGAATTCTGTGGATTTCGTTTAGTTTTGCTCAATTTGAATGAAACAATTTCTGACTCTCATAACCAGTGGTGCCGTTTGGTTACATTTGTTACATTTTTCGTAACATTTGGACCTTATTTTCGTAACTTTTCAAAACGGACAGAAAACTGCTATTTTCGGATTTATCATCTTCGATTTACATGAAATTTACCACACATATTACGGTTCCAAAGGGTTTCTCAAATCAATGACCTTTTCATCAGAAACCCATTCCATTTAAAAAATATCGCGATTTGAAAATTGAAAAATTTTAGACAATTTTAACAAATTTTTAAATTTTCAAATCGCGATATTTTTACATCGAATTTGAAAAAGTCACTGATATGAGAAACATATTGAATATATTATGTATGTGGTAAATTTCATTAAAATCGGATATGGGAAATTCGACTGCTATCCGCTTTCACATGGATCCTACCATATGAAAAACTAGTCTACATTTAATTTTTAGTACTTTAAATTCGTGTAATTTATTACCAACTAGGTTTATATCATTTTGAGAAAGACTCTGGAAATGCGAAAGATCATTGTAGTGTACTCTTGAGCTGTCTAATATCCAATTTTGAGCATTTGGAAGATTTCGCCAGATAGAACAATTGTAACTCTGTTTTTAGACACTTAAAAAAGTCTGCGGAAAATATCGTATGTAATTAATGAGGCCTGTCACAGAATTCCATTCCGATCGAAAGTGGAATTAAATTAAAATCACAAATACAGAATTATGAAATATTTTTGGAATTAATAAATTACACGAAATCTGAAGAATCTAAAACGATATCGTCCGGAATAAAAACTACGGATTTCAAAACCATTCCGAACAAAATGTGTGACACACTCTAATGCAGCTGTCACCTAGTGGCCTTAAAATTTTGCTAGAAGTTCGAAAAATAAAATTGAGGTATGATGAGAAATATCGCGGCATATTTATGTTGAAACTCCAAAATGTTATATAAATTTCAAAATACCAACATTTAGACGGAACTCTAGAGCAACACACAGATTTAAAGGAATATTTTCGCTGAAAATCTCTACTGTCTCGGAGAATTTATTGTTTAAACATCGGCATAACAAAAATATATTTGGCACTTTTAAACGATTTATAATAAAATTTACTATATTTCTTGCCATAATCTCGAATAAGAAAATTACGATAGGTTTTACTCGATTTCGAATGCGGTAATTCAGACAAAATTATTATTGTTAGTTATATTTTATTAAACCTAATTGTACATATATAGTATTTATTTGGGAAAATTCGTAAATGTAACTTTTTATGAAAAAATTTAACTTTTAATGAGAAAAGTTGTAACTTTTTCCAAGCTACCCCTGGCAACACTGCTCATAACATCGACAGAAATACATGTTAAACATCTGAGTACAATTGAACAAGTCTAACTCCTACAATTCCGGATTAAAAGTCTGTTGCTTTTGTACTTTTCATAAAAAGTATCATGAGAGAACTCTAGTAATTCTCAGTCTGGCCGTACATTTCAACCAAGTCATAGCAAATAGCATATTTGTCAAATTCTTAAGAAAACAACATATGTATATGGTGTAGTTACTTACCATCAAAATTGTTATTGATTTACTTTTACAAATACTACTTACATCCTTTCTAAACACTATCAGTCTGAGTTGACTGTGTTTTTCATTAATTTCCTTATGCAGAAATAAATGCAAAATAGAATCAAAATAAAATAATTAAAGATAACAAACAAATGGGGGAAGGACGGACATCTTTGCCAAACGAAATAACTTAGCTATGTACTATGTACTAAATCTGAAACAAACTTGACTGACAGTTTGAGTGGCAGTAAAAAAGTAACATGGAACAAACCATTTTTTTCGCATTTCCTTTTGTTTATATGCTAAACAAGAAACATTAGATAAACATTGGATTTTTGGTTGGTAGCGTAAGAACCAACACATATTTAGATTAGGGTGCCCAAAAAAAGTTGTAAGAAGTCTGTTTGAATTGATTTTTCAAGGACAAAATTTTCTGATATATTTCTGAGAAAATATCAGAAAATTTTGTTTTTGAGCACATGAATACTTGATTTAATTATGAAATAATTGAAACCAGTTCAATATGTGATAAATGTTTGAATTGAAATATAATTTTTTCTGTGTAAGAAATAGGTTTTTGTTAATTTTATTTTCATTTGCGTGTTTATGATCTACTTCAGAAAATAGTAACGCCAGCACAAATATTTTGAGATATGGTCTGCTCAAAGAAACACAGTTTTTTACAAAACGCTGCCACCCTAGTGTAAATATTGTATCTCATGTCTGTGAGTGCTTTACGAAATTAATGTTTTACAAACATTTAAAGCTCGCAAATATTAAAGTACGCACTTTTTTCAGTTTCTAATTTAGTACAGAAATTCACAGAATCAGATAAAATTTTGATCGAATAGGAGCTCTATCACAAAATTTTTAAATTCAAACAACAAATTTTTTTTTTTTTGCTTTAAATTATTTAAGCAGTAATTCTTTCTGTATATTATTTAAGAGTATTTGTTGTCGTTTTCACTGTGCTACAAGAAAATTAAGTCTTAATGATTACCAACCAGGTTAACTTAAAATTGGATAAATCAAACCTTCAAACGGTTTTGTAAAGTTCGATCGAATTTCATATTTGTGAGCTCTTAAAATGGAATCAGTGGTTAATTATATTTTCCAATCCAATTTTCATAACCACCCTCAAAACGTACTTGTCGCAGACCCACATTAGTATATACATCTGTATATTCTGGGTACTCATAAGATTCTAAGAAGATACGTCCCCAAAAAAAGGAAGCTAGTGAAACTTTCCACAAATACTCTGAGTTGATAAGGTTTATTTGGTATTGAAAATGGGCAATATCAGTCCATGATTTCACCAAGTCCCCATACAAATTTACTCGCGGAATACTGTTTAAGCAGTCATATGTTGTTTAAAATTGGAACAAATTAGTTCTAAGTACTCTGAAATTATACTGTAAAGTATGACGAAAATTGGACAGCATTTTTCCGTAGTAGATGAACATACATATCGTGATAAAATAGGACATAAACTAGTTTTAAACGAACAAGGTTTGTGAAACTTCTGAGGAGTAAATAAAGGCTTTTTATATAAGCATTTGATACTGTTGAAAACATTATGACCTGAGGATTGATATTTTAGTAAAATTAAATAATTTTATAAAATTTTGGGACTTCATTTACCTTAAAAACTAAAAAAAATTTCATATGGTGATTTTCCACGAATAAAAATATAAAATTTGATTTAATGTAAAATTTTAACGGTTAAAGATATCATAACAAAATTAGGAAATAATTTAGATTCAAATGTCCTTAAATTAATGACATTATAATTTTTGACATTTTTTATTTGCAAATACCGAAATTCCTAAAACGGGGAAAATGTGTTCCAAAAACTGAGTTTTTTTAGAAAAGTGCCTACTGTGACGCTATTTACCATGTGATAGTAAAACAACTTTCTAAGTATTTAAACAACATATAGGGTTATACAAATACGGAACTTTTTCGAGGATCGGTGCTTTGCCTTTTTAGAATTTTTTACTGAAACCTAAATATTTTTTTTAAAATTGTCCAAGTTTGGATAGGTCTGGGGGATACTGTGTCCGCTTAAGTGAGCCCAATTTTACTTTACATGCTTTTGCATTAAGTTTTCTTTCCGGAACATATAAAAATTGTATATAGTCCCAAAGAAAATTTGTTTCTACAAAAGAAAAAATATAGGGACTTTTTTAGGAAAAATCGTAAAAAATTAGGCCCATTTTACATGTTCCAACTTTGGATGCGTGTAACTTTTTACACGGACGAGATAACTGTTACCAAGTTTTTTTTATTTTATTTAGAATTTTATTGCCAATATAGCTGATATTTTGAAAAAAAATTCGACCCTCCGTAGGGCCGCCATATCTAAAAAACAAAAAACAAATCGAGCAAAATTAAAAAAAAAAAAATAAATAAACCTAAATATCTCTTCAACTAAATATCTCTACACATGTAAGCGTATTTTTTGTAGATCTTCTCAAGGACTATTTATATTTTAAATTTCAGCTCATTCGGATCATAAATGAATTTTTGGGGATGTTTTTAAAAATTTTGAGACCCGAGGTGACCAACTTTGAGGGGGCACAAACTGGCCCGTATTACCCCTAGGAAGCTGAACAAATGTAATTCAACTCAAAAACACTTCAGCTCTAACCATGTGAAATTTTGTAATAATATATCCAATAGTTCCCGAGATACCGAATTATTTCCAAAAAAAGTTTCTAAACCACTGTGCGACATCGAAAAAACCGGTAACCGTCATATATGTGTAGAAAATATAAAATGTCCAATAAAGTATATGAGGAGCCGCAGAACAAAAGGTACTTTTTCTCACATTTTAAATTTTTGGGAGTTTTATTTATTTCGCCCCCTTAAAAAACTGCATGAACCTGGAAGTAACAAGTTTCTTACTTATCAATAGATACATCTAACTACCATGAGTGACCACATTAAATGTTAAGGATGTTTGATATAAAACCATTTTAATATCGAAAAAAGAACCTTTTGTTACAAAGTAAAGAAAAAAAGTACGTTTTGTTAAAAACTAAATTAAAAAGTATGTTTTTTATGCGTTTTTTTTAACCATAATATTTTAAATTAATGTTTTTAATCCTGATCTAATATATAAACAAATTACACATTGAAATTAAATTATTTTTTTTTCGTTTTATACTAGCGTTGTACGAATTTTTTTAGAAAAAATTGGAGACCAAAAAACCAATTTTTGATAAGATGCGAAAAAGTACGTTTTTTTCAGCGGCTCCTCATATACAGCTTTAAAAGTTGTACTTTTTAGTAGTCACGTATGGTTAATATTAAATAACTATAAATATCGTTAGCTTAGTACGCAAACGTAACAAGTCCACTTTTGATTGAAATTAAGATTTTGATGCTGAAAGATAGTAAAACATAAGATACATATTTTGC
This sequence comes from Calliphora vicina, assembly GCF_958450345.1. Classification (NCBI taxonomy): domain Eukaryota; kingdom Metazoa; phylum Arthropoda; class Insecta; order Diptera; family Calliphoridae; genus Calliphora; species Calliphora vicina. The sequence goes on along the minus strand of NC_088780.1, from coordinate 134,927,038 downwards.
AATAAAAACAAGTAAGAAAGTATGGTCGGTCAAGCCCTTTTACTACACTAAGTAAAAGAGCAAAAAAAAAATTTCTTTTAAAATTTCAATAATTTATATTTTTGAGTGATTTTCGGAAGTGGGTCTTATATGGGGGCTATGACCAATTATGGACCGATCACCATGAAATTAGGTCGTGTGATTTATGTGTATATTGAAGTTAACTATGTTGAATTTTGTGTGTTTACCAACATTTTTAAGCGATTTATGCACGTTAAAGTGATTTTCGGAAGCGGGTCTATATGGAAGCTATGACTAATTATGGACCGATCGTAACAAAATTTGCTGACATGAATTTTGTGTATATAAAACTTATTTGGAGCGGAATTTGTGGAGATACATATATAAATTAAACATTTATGACCGATAAAGTCCAATTTCGGGAGGACATTTGTATGGGGGCTAGGTGAAATAATGGACCGATTTCAGCCAGTTTCAATAGGCTTGGTCCTTGGGCCGAAAAAATAATATGTATCAAATTTCATCGAAATATCTTCAAAATTGCGACCTGTACTCTGCGCACAAGGTTTACATGGACAGCCAGCCAGCCAGCCAACCAGACGGACGGACGGACGGACATCGCTTAATCGACTCAGAAATTGATTCTAAGTCGATCGGTATACTTTAAGGTGGGTGTTAGACTAATATTTTTGGGCGTTACAAACATCTGCACAAACGCATAATACCCTCCCCACTATGGCGGTGTAGGGTATAAAAATTTCGTTATTTTGTTTCTAACTGATGATTTTTCAGTGATACGCAAAAGTGCTAAGTCCACAAAAAAAAATAATAATAAGAAAACGTGCTAAGTCCAGCAAAAAACATTGAATGTGCTATTTAAATCTACTTTTTCAATACTATTTGCTATAATACTTTGAAGATTAACATTTTTCGATGAAATCACTATAGTGTGGTTACACAATTCACTATAATTAAAAAAAAAAGCCAAAAAACACAAAATCATAAAAATCAAAAGAGCTAACTAAGTCCCTAAAAATGGCTTCAGTTTCTAAAGTCATTTGAATTATTTTATTTGTTCAATTGATACTTAAAGCCAACAGCTCATAGGAGAGAACTGCGTTTACAGATCTAAAGAATATTGAAAGCAAAAAACGATAGAACGTTTTTTGTCTCTCCTGTAAAATTCAAAAAATGGGATTTGGCACGTCCATTTTATTTTGTAAAAATTTCAAAATTATTATTTCATTCAAATGGAATTGAGTATAAATATGTTACTAAATATTTAATACTTGTTTTAATTATTGGTTTATTCATTAAATATCAACCAAAAAATGTAAAACAATATTTTAATTAAATATTTAATAATTTTGAAATTTATTATCACCTCGACTTTTTGATATGAAACAGAAAATGTTACAAGACCCAAAAAAGGGCATATAAGATGCAAACAAACGCACTTCTTCCTAGCTGTGATTATTTTCTTTTCTTTGCATATCCATATTAAATTATTCTGAGTAACAAAATATCGATAGTTTTGGCTCAGAGAGTTTATAAGTTTCCAATCCTCCAGTTTTTTCATCCCCAACTAAACATTGAGCTAACGAAATGATTAATAAATTAAAATTTTAAGAACAAAACACACTAATGAAGTCAAATTTATTGAAAGAAGATATGTACATCGAATTCAATTTAATGTTTGGTAAAATCATGACTAAGTTTTTAATGAATTATTAGTAAGGCTAAACTTATAGAATTATGCGAAATTTAATTTTAATCAGATCAAATATTGATCTAAAGAGGTTTGTATTGTAAATCAGCAGTTTAGGTTTCAAATCATACCAATAATGTGTATACACTGAATATTAAAAATGCACAAAAAAAATGAGATTTATTAATTTTATTCCCAAATTTTAACCGAAAATCTACATTTAAAATTAACCGGTTCGTAAAAAACCGAGATTTCGAAGAAAAACCGGGTTTTCGGTTAACCGGTTTATAAACACTAAACTTGAATCTTTCTACCAACTTTTGTGAGGATCGGTCCATAATTGACTACCCACTATCAATATGGGGTCAATTATGGACCGATCCTCACAAAAGTTGGTAGAAAGATTCAAGTTTAGTGTTTATAAACCGGTTAACCGAAAACCCGGTTTTTTTCGAATACACTCTTACTTGTTAATATTATTGTTACGAATTTGCAATAGCGATTTGAATATAACGGTCTTAAACGACTGCCTGCAACATTCATCATGTTTATAAACCAGAGATCGAAAATAACTCGTCCATATACCAAAAAACCCAAATTGTGATTTATATTTTTGCGATAAAAATAAATCACTGAAAATAGCAGTTATAAAATGATTTTTATTTAAATGGTTTGGTATGACCTTTATTAATTTTTGTTGTTTTTAATGGTTTGGTATGAGATAAACAATTCATTTGTTCTTGTTCTTATAACACTTACTTTCTCTCTTATTTACATACAATAATAATAATATTATTAGTAATTTTTAACAAATTACAACTATATTTCAATTCAAACATTTATCACATATTGAACTGGTTTCAATTATTTCTTAATTGAATCAAGTATTCATGTGCTTAAAAATTAAATTTTCTGATATTTTCTATTGAATTTTGAGTTTTGAATTTGATAATTTTGATATTTGAATATACAATTTTCGTTATTGGTTGAATTTCAAATACAAAAATTATTGAATAGATAATTTTCTTAATTGAAAAAACAAAAAATAACAAAAATGTGTTTTCAATTACGAAAATTATCTATTCAATAATTTTTGTATTTGAAATTGAACCAATAACGAAAATTGTATATTCAATTGTCAAAATAATCAAATTCAAAACTCAAAATTCAATAGAAAATATCAAAAAATTTTGATTTTGAGCAAATGAATACTTGATTTAATTATGAAATAATTGAAACCAGATCAATATGTGACAAATATGTATTTGAATTGAAACGATTTAAGAAATAGTTTTTTCTGTGTATGGATATAATATGAAGTCTGAGTAACAGAAAAGAGAATTTTTTTTTTTAAATTGTTATAAATCTTTTGATAAATTTTATATATTTAAGCGTTGATTTGCATCAAATGCATTTTTGCGATTTATTATTCATGTTCGCAAATAAAAGTCACAAGCTGACCTTTACGAAAACAATAAATTATAAATCACTCATCCAGATTATTTGTGTTTGATTCTTTTCTGTTTCTCTCAACCCCAAACCTAAAAGGTTTTCGAATAAATCACTTTCTCAGTGATATATCACAAAAAAATTATTTTTAAATGGCTGCGAATGAGAATTTACCATTGAAATGAAAGTGAACCCGTTATTTTCGGTCTATGTTATAAACATGTCCATCAGTAGAAGCTGCTACTTATCAACAATGTTGATAGCATACATTTAATAGCATTGTTTGTAAGTATTACAACACTAAATGTTTAAGCTGCTAACATTAACATCGAAAGCTCTAGAATTCGAATATATGAGTTTTGAGCGCTAAGAACAATCTAGGCTACTCAGATGAAGATGGCAGTGTGTATAAATAGTGACTGCGATTGCATTAGTCAATGAGTCTAGTTTGAAGCATCGTACATTATAAAGTGTGTATATTTCTGCGAATTTATAAAAGTGTATTTAAATTACTAAACTGCTTTTATTTTCAATCAAAAGTATACGGTTTATTTAAAGCAAATAAACCACACTTTTTAAAAGGTAAAAACGTAACATTATTTAATTTTTATTTGTTTCTGCAAACTTTGAACCAGAGCTTAGTCACATGTCCAGAAATCAATAAGTGTTGTTTGATGCTCAAGTTAATTCAAGTTTCTTAAGTATTATATCTTCATGGATTTTTTTGCTACATAGTGTAATTTACATTTCTCCAACATACAGCCAGTTAATGTTTTATTTGTTTTTACTTGACATTTGAGGTTTTATTTGACAAAACACAAATAAATAGAAGAAAACCCTTCACAAAAATAAACATTACTACAGCCAGCTGTCTTTCTAGTAAATATTCTGTAAACGAATTTTAATTTCTTTGTTTATTTTGACTTTTGACACATTTAACTCTAGAAAGCTTACAAAGTAATTTAAGTATATATGATTTTTTATTCGTAGTTTTATTTAATTATTTAGATATATTTGCATTTACTTTTGCCCTTGTTACACTTTTTATTCTAGTGAGGTAATTAATCTTGTGGTATTACTGGCAAAAAGTACAAACAAAAAATAAACAAATTCCATCATCATCACTAGAAACATTTTAATAATCTGTTGGCGATATTAAAGTAACCACAAACGATTTATTTATCAAAGGGTTGCTTAAAAAGAAGATACTTATTTGCTCAGGTATTAAGTACATAAAAAAACGATAACAGATTGAATACTAATTGTGCGTGAAATAAAAACAATTTTATTTAGAATATTATTAACTACAGTATATCAGGATTAAAAGTAAAGCTTTAGGATCATTCAAGATTTTTCATTAAAATATACTGAAATATTAGATGATTATAGTGTGATTTTGATAAATCTTTTCAGTAGCTTTAAAATTTATATCGAAAGTGGAAAATTACACTGTGTAGAGGCATTTTAATACAATTTTATATTTGGAAATACATCAGCCAAAATTTTGTGAATTTCGGCAATGGCAATTAGTTACCACATACATTATTTTGTAATGAGTGGTCGTTACCCATCACTTATTTGTAGTGTTTGACTGAAAAACATAGACATTAGTGGTTCAACACCAGTCATAGCAATTAATTTTTTGGTCATATTATATTAATTTAAAACCATTGATAAAATAATATCTGGAGCAGTGAGTAAGTAACTAGATTTTCAAACACAAGAAAACAATCAGCATGCCAGTTCGATTCCCAAACAATTTTTTTCTGTTTTTTTAGCTACATATTCTTGGGGTGATTGTAAGTATATTTGTAAACGATACCCATGAATTTTTGTCAAATCTCGAACAAAAATAAGTAGTTTTACAGTCAAATAATAAGTAGTTATGCCTTGGCTGCAATATTATTTGCTGGCTAACTAGGTAAGTAGAGTTTTTGCTGGGACTTTTGATACATCTTCCTGATCTGAATAAAAAACTAATGATCTTTTTAGAATAGTTTAATTGTTAATTAAAAATGTATCACGAATCCATACACAGGTGCACCGGTTAACCGGGGTTTTCAGCTAAAATCTATTCAAAACAAGTTAGAGTGCTATATTCGGATGTGCCGAATTTTATATACCCTTCACCAACGTGTAGATGTGTATGAGTAGAGGAAGAAGATTTCAGTTCGAACGTCCCAGGCTCACACTTACCCACCGAGAAGGGCTTGTCCCCATATTGTAGGTACACGTACACACTGCAGCGGAATGATGTATATTAGAGTGTAACAGCTCTGAACTGAAATGCAATTTTTAAGTGAAACATTTTTTTTTTAATTTTTAAAAAAAAATTTACCGAAAAAAAAATTTGTTGGTGAAAAAAAAATTCGGGTTAAAAAATATTTTTTTTCGATTTTGACCCATTGTAGGTCCAACTTACTATGGTTTTATATAGGTCATTGCAAAGGTCTTTGAAATATCTATCATTACATATTCATATTGTCTAAAATAATGACTTAGTAATCCAGATATACATATGTCAAAAATATGTAAAAAATCGTTATCCTGGCTTGACCGGGAGAATTCCGGAGATATTGATGTATGAATGTTAATTGGGTGCTTCGGAAAGTTGATTTCAACACACAGATGGACAGACGGACACGGCTATATCGATTCCGCTATCTATAACGATCCAGAATATATATATACTTTATGGGGTCGCAAATAAAAAATGTGGAAATTACAAACGGAATGGGTATAAAAACAGTTTTTTTTAAAAAATTACAATTTTCTAATAAACTGAATACGGTTTTTGAATACGTTTACTGTTAACTGAATTTTTTCAACATTAAACATTTCTTGCTATTAAAGGTATTTATAGACGGCAATACTGAGTATTAACACTTTTCAAATTTTAAATATTATTGAAATCATTCGGTATTTCAAGAAATCGTTTCGAAAAAACATTTATTTTTTACACGATAGTATTACAAATATTTTATTTCTTTATTGATTGATATTTTTCTGCAAACTTGATTATACCCTTCACCTTCGTGAGAAGGGTATATATATGTTTGTCATTCCGTTTGTAATTTCTACATTTTTCATTTCCAACCCTATAAAGTATATATATTCTGGATCCTTATAGATAGCGGATTCAATAAAGCCATGTCCGTCTGTCTGTTGAAATCAATTTTCTGAAGACCCCAGATATCTTCGGGATCCAAATCTTCAATAATTCTGTCAGATAATTTTTGACCAAAAAAAAAATTTTAAAAACTAAAAAAAAAAGAATTTTTTAAAAAAATTTGGAAAAAACTTTTTTTTAAAAAAAATTAAAAAACAAATTCAAAAAAAAAAAAATTTGAAAAACAATTAAAAAATTAAATTTTGTTTACCTAAAAATATATAAAAATATTTAAAGTATAATTTGGTGAAGGGTATATAAGATTCGCCACAGTATAGCTCTCTTACCTTTTTTATTTTATATTTTGTTGAAATTTTTGTTTGCTTTATTTGTATTTATAAAGACATAGCCGATACATATGAAAATAAAAAGTTTTTGAATTGCTTTTGAAATTTTGAATGAAAAAAATCATTCGTATTTTTGGAAAATCTAATACAAATTTTGTTTAGACTATGAAATTGTATTATGATACTTGAGGTTTTGATAAATATTAATACTCGGTATTGCCGTCTATAAATGCCTTAATGAATTCTAGTAAAAAACTAAATTAAAATTTCTTTAATATTCCCTTGAGAGTTCTATGAATTGTTATCATTTTAATTTCAGTTAAATAAAAGCTGTATTTTGAAGATTTTTTTTTAATTTACAATTTTAAACCAAAATAACTTTTGAACTTAAAACAACAATTATTAAGCAAACAGCTTAAGTACAAATTGGAGTGCGTTTGTGTCATAAGAAAATAATTTTTTTTTTAAATAAAATTCACCAAAATTCTTGTTTTCCTCATACATACAGAAAACAGATTCGTAGTAGCAACCGAAAATACTGCCAATCGACTGATTTACAGTTATGACTACAAAAATTTTAGAAGGGGTAACAAAAGTTTGGTTGCCGAAGTTCTTTTTTATCAGCTGACTTTCTGTTGAGAGAGCCAAAAAATTGTATGTGAGCAACCGAATCATTCAAAATCTTCTTGAAACATAAAATTCTTGGAATCATTATACCCTGCATCAAAAATGCTGGGAGGTATAAAAATTCTGTCATTCCGTTCGTAAAATATCGAAATATACATCGGGGATTTTATGTCAAGTGAACAAACTTTTGAAATCGATGTCTTCCAATCGGTATGAAATTTGCAACAAGGTTTTTCAAGAAGATCGGTCGAGAACTCTCTGATTTAATGGGGGTTCAAAATTTGGCATTTTGGCCCCAAAATCAAAAACTTTTTTGAATTTTTTCAAAATGGGCTTTCTTCTTTTTTTTTGCTCAAAAGAAAGCTTAGATATTTTCCTTCAAGACCTTTTTGTTCGCTTAGTGGGATGCGAGTGGGATATACAGTGACGGACAATACAATAGAATCACTACATATGAATTCGATTAAAGCGGTAAAACTACAAAATTTCATTTCAAAATTCAAAATTTGTTCATTATATATTAATGCTCATAACGTAAACAATAAATAGAAAAAAATAAAATAAAAAACAAACTCATTCTTATGTTAAAAACGATGTCAAATCTAAAAGACTAAATAAAATATGCGACATTCAAATAGAATCAATCAGTCTTAAAATGATTAAAAATAAAAAATCATCATAAGAATTCGTTGTTTTCTTAATATTTTGTTGCATATCAATTATTTCTAATAACAGCATCAAATCTTTTGGGAATTGAATTTAACAAACTTTCGCATGTAGATCAGGATTTAAGTCTGGTTATTGAGACGGCCATTCCTTAACATGAATTTTGTTATATAAAAACCATTTTTTGGCAAGACCTGATGTGTGCTTTGGGTCATTATCTTGCTGGAAGAGCCATTTTAAGGGCATATTCCATTCTGCATGTGGCTTTATAACATTCTCCAAAATATTTACATACAAGTGCTTATCCATATTTTCTTTAATCCAATAAATTGGACCAACGCAATACCAAGAAGAGCATTCCCATATAATAATATTTCCTCAACCATGTTTAAACGTTTTTGGTTTTTACCATTTTTTGGATGTCTAACCCATGTCTTATCATCACTACCAATTAAATTTATGGTCGTTTCGTCCGTCCACAACACATTTTGCCACTTTTTTATATTTTCTGGCCCACACCAATCCTTATGATTGCTCCTGGTTTTAAATGAAATATTGGTAGAGATTCTATTGTAATGTCCGTCACTGTATATCAAAATAAATATTTTGTAACTCAAGACATAAAATTTTTGACTTTTTTGTAAAATCAAATTTTTTTTCCAAAATGGGCACTTTTTAATTTTTTTTTTTTTTTGTTCAAAAGAAAATTTCTAAGCCATAGAGAAAACACATAGAGCGGAAACTCTCCTGTCAAAGACCTAATTCAGTTGTCAAAAACCTAAGTGGTGAGAATGTATTAGAAAAAAACTACGTGAAAACAAAAACAACACTCGTATGTGTAACTTTTTTGAGTAATTTTATTGTTTGAGTTTTTTTCGAGTTTCCGCTCTATGTTCTCTATGATCTAAGCTTTCTTTTGTGAAAAAAGGCCCATTTTGAAAAAAAGTCAAAAAAGTTTTTGATTTCGGAAAAAAATGTCTAAATATTTTATTTTCTGTTTTGTAAAATTGAAGAAATAGCTGTCTAAACTATTTGGGACACATTTTGCTAAGAACAATAGGTAATAAGTTACATGGATGAAAAAAAACCATGCTTGAAAAAAAACCATCGATTTCAAAAGTTGGTTCACTTGACATGAAATCTTCCATATATCTGTTAAAAACACGATAGGACCCAAACAAAAGGAGATAGCTGTCGAAAATTTTCCACAAAAACCCTCTGTTGAAAAGATTTGTTTGTTATTGAAAATGGGCAATATCGGCCCATGATTTCATCTAGCCCCCATACAAATGTCGCCCCGGAATAGTATTTGAGCAGTCATAAATATGTTGATAATGCTGCGATCCAGATAAAATGTAGTCCCCATAAAGGGCCCATCAGAAAATGACTTGAGCATTCATAATTGTCTTATAATAATTAATATCGTGATGAAATTGGACATAAACAAGTTTTTCAATCTTTCTAGCAGCTTTTGTGAGGATCGTTCCCTAATTGACCCTCCCCCCCATATAACCCCTATATCAGACAAATTGTCACATATTTATTCTTCATCTTCGTGAGAAGGGTACATATAAGTTTGTCATTCCATTTGTGATTTCCACAATATAATTTTCCGACCCTATAAAGTATATATATTCTGGATCCTTATAGATAGCGGAGTCGATTAGACCATGTCCGTCTGTCTGTTGAAATCAACTTTCCGAAGCCCCCAAATAACTTACATACACGATTCATACATCAATATCTCCGGAATTCTTCCAGCTCGGTTGCTATTTAAAATCGAGAAAATCGAAACCGGGACATCCTTGAATTTTGACCTATATCTGATAGATATTTCAAAGAGCTTTGCTACCATAGTAAGTTGGACCTACAATGGGTCAAAATTGGAAAAATAGTTTTTAACGCGAATTTTTTTAACAAAGTTTTTTTTCGCTAAATATTAAAAAACAAAATAAAAATGTTTAAATTTAAAAAATTTAAAAAAAAAAATAAAAAACGACTTTAGAAAAAATAAATAAATTTAGTCTGCTTTTACACACAGCAAGTTTACTTGAAGCAAGTCTCTTCGATTCCCTTTTAAACTTGCTCGACTGTTTACACTCAGCAAGTCTGTGTTCAATTTTGTATGTCAAAACCTAATAGACGCCATAGTGAAAATGAGAAAACAAAAGAGAATTGAAGAGACTTGCCAGTACAAGCAAGTGTGTACCCTTCTTCTTTCTTCTTGCCTCTCTCTCCTATAAACTCTAGACTTGCGCAAGAAAACTTGCCCTGTGTAAAAGCAGACTTAGTTTACCTAAAAATATTTAAAATTTTTTTTTTTAAGTATAATTTGGTAAACGGTATATAAGATTCAGCACAGCCGAATATAACACTCTTACTTGTTTTTAATCCACTTTAATTAGAATTAAAATTAAATTGAATTTATTAATTATGTTTGTGTATGAAACGAAGATTTCTTTAATGTAATTTTTCATGACTTTAAAGACACATCTTAATTTACGATAACCAACAAAAATAACAAAACATACTAAACAGCGTCAAAATATTTCGTTCAAAACGTAAAATACAATTTGACACAACACCAAATTAGTTGTTTCTCGTAAAGTTACTTTATGAAATTCTAATTATGTTTTCATAATTTTCGTTATAAAGATTCCAGGAAAATATTTTTCGTATAAATTTCATGTTTGTTAATGTGTCATGATGAATTGTAAATCCCAAACAAGATGTGTTGATGATGTTTGTTAATCAACATCCGATATTATGTTGCCTTTATTGAAATTGTTTTTATGCCACTCCAAAAATGGAAAACTCAGCAAAAAGTTAAATTAAAAAAAAAGAAATATATACTTCTACAGTATTTAATTTTACCAACATTTTGTTGTCAAATATTTAAGAACGTTTTTACACGTTTGTCTGTATGAAACGTGTGTGGCTGCAAAAAGCACATACATATCTATTTTTTTTTATATTCCCTCCATATAAAAGCCATATGTAAAGACATTTATATACGAGTAAATTTAATGGAGCACATATCACTTCAACAAACAAGGACGAACAACAGAAAAAAAAAATAAATAGAAACTTTGTAAACTTTATTAAAATGTAATCTTTCTTCCATTTTTGCAAAAATGTTAATGTTAGAAAGTTTAATGCGATTTATATGGGAAAACGTAGTACATATATGAATATAATTGAGTTGCCAAATATGTACAATGTAGACATGAAATTCTATTTACAAATCGTAAATATTGATAAATACTAATACTAATATTGTCGAATTTAAGGCAGCTTAAAAAGAAACAGGGAAAATTAAAGGAAAATTTAATAAATATACAAAATGTTTTTTGTGCAAATTTAACAAAATTTGCCAAACACAGTGGCACCATTAAACAATAAAAGTAAGAGGAAATGTTTCATCTAAACCTATTCATATACAAATTGTTGAAGAGCACCTAAGCTTACAACAACTTAAACTTTCAACTAACCTATTAAAATGCAATGTGAGTTACCAAATTTGAACACGCTATTACCAAGCACTGCATTACCCAACAGCTAGGACAACAACAAGGTGAAGATGAATTACTGCGGTTTGATGATTTTGTAACCATTAATTAAACAAATTTAAAAGACAAAGAATAATTTTTATGTATATAACAGTATGTATAAAGGAAATTTAAGATAAATCTCTAACAATTTATAAACGACTTTAAACAAATGAAAAGTGTTAATATAAACATTAATTAAATTTGCTTTTTTTTGTACCGAATACAAATATTCAAACAAATTTTTATATGGGGGATTTCATGTCAAGTGAACAAACTTTTAAAATCGATGTCTTCCGATCGGTATGAAATTCGAAAATATTTTCAGTTTTCTGTAGCTTTGAGTGTTTAATAATGAAAATACCATGTTTTTGTAGCATAAGCTGGGTATCCGCTAGTTGATTATACTTTTACAAAATATTTTCTAATTATCATCAAAGATTAACTTCACCTTCACTGCTGCATATTCTTTTTTTTTTTTGTTCAAAATGCTTATAGCAAGTTCTAAATTCTATGTGTTAAATATTCCTATTAAATATCGATCCAGATTAGTTCCACTGTATATGATTTCTCATATATAACATGGCAGTGAAATAAGTTAAGGCTTTAACAAACTAAATAACAGCAGTAGACAACCTCCAGCTCATATGAAGCAAAATACAAACGAAAAAATCTTTAGATATTATTAAGTTAAAGAATCACGTAAATGTTATATTGTAACATGCACTTAAATATTTGCACAAACAAATATAACAATATTTAATATAAAATTATATACATATAACTATGTATGTTTTTCTTAAAAAGTATATAAATTTCTTTACTGAACCAAATAGCAAATGAATGCATCCTCATATTCAAATTAAATATGGCATTTAGTAAGGGAAATAGAAAATTTTCACCTGGAATTATGAAAATATTATGTATTAGCATATAATTACACATATGGGCAATTCCATATCATCGTACGTGACATTTGTACTCCTATAGAGTGGAATAGATTTTGCAAAAATAAGAGCATTTGAAAAATAATTTGGTCTTTATGTTCCATTCAGAGGGTACTATATTTTAAAATAATAAAAAGTTCTTTCGAATCATTGTTGTCCAAAATATTGAGCGAAATAAGGGTATATCGTACGTGACATACAATGGAAGTCATATTGAGGTACATACATGTAGAAATATGCGAAAATATTCGAATCGTGAGAGGCGTTATGTTTTCTTTTAATTTCTTACACTAAACGAAATATTTTTCCTTTACAATCCGTCATATTTAAATAAAAAACAATCTTTGGATGATTTTATAATAAATAAAATTTAATATCGTATGTGACATACCGTACTTGACAGACTTTTCTCTTAAAATAAAACAATATATATTCTGTAAATATATGTATGTATACAAAAACTAAAAAAATTATTAGAAACTATACATTCGGTTTCAATAAACAATTTTATAATAGCAAATAAACAATCAGAGTCAAATTCATTGCATACTCTATGCTAATTGGGAGCTTAGTTTTATTAAATTAAAAAATTAAATATAGTCAGTTTAAACTATTATTTTTGCCAATAAAATGTAATAATCTCTAAATACTTACACATATTAATATTTTAGGGTTTTCTCCTATTCAAATCATCTTGAAAAAATGTTTCAAGGGTTTTTGGTTTTTGGGTCGTGGAATTGCCCATATGCCAATACTTAAGTAAGTGTATAGGTATGTATAACAAAATATGTTAATTAATTATTTGGCAAAATATGGCAAACAACAAAAACGCCTTACTTTTCCTCATGTTTTTGTGCTGCTTTTTAAATTTTCCATGTGTTGCCTCAAACACGCATTTCCTCACACAACCATCAAAATTTTTAAATTTTAACAAATATTCCAAGTTGCATGCATGTTTGTTAATTCAGGTGTATCAGTAACATACTTATGTATGTGAGGGATTTTGTGTGTTGAGAACAATCCCTAAATGTCGGCAGGTGTTCAACCAAAAAAAAATTAAAAAATTCCCTCATTGTTGGTTGTCAGTATGTCTAGGTCGTAGGAAACAACCACAATAAAAAATAAGAATTCAAAACAAGTAAGAGAGCTATATTTGGCTGTGCCGAATCTTATATACCCTTCACCAAATTATTCTTCAAAATAAAAATTTTAAATATTTTTAGGTAAACAAAATTTATTTTTTTTCAGTTTCTTTTTTAATTTTTTTGGGAACAAATTTTTTCGAATTGTTTTTTTAAATTTAAAAATTTGTTTCGTTTTTAAATTTTTTTTTAATATTTAGCAAAAAAAAATTCAGTTTAAAAAATATTTTTTCGTATTTTGACCCATTGTAGGTCCAACTTATACGTCGTTGCAATGGACTTTGAAATATCTATCATTAGATATTCATATTGTCTATAATAAAGACGTAGTAATCCAGATATAGGTCAAAAATCGAGGTCGTCCTGGGTTTTTCCTCATATCTCAGTCATTTGTGGACATATTATCTCGATTTTAAATAACAACCGAGCCGGAAGAATTCCGGATATATTGAAGTATGAATCGTGTATGTAAGTTATTTGGGGGCTTTCAACAGACAGACAGATATGGCCTAATCGACTCCGCTATCTATAAGGATCCAGAATATTTATACTTTATATATATTGTGGAAATTACAAACGGAATGACAAACTTATATATACCGTTCTCACGAAGGTGAATGGTATAAAAACACATATTAAGAAGGCATGTTCACCTGCATTTACAGTGATAACAGAAAGTTATCGAAAGATACGACTGACTTTTTTGAAAATATGTATATGATCAAAGAAGTATTACCACAATGTCCTATGGATACCCGGCGTGTGCTACTATGCAAAAACGTGGTATTTTCATTATTAAACTACAGAAAACTGAAAATATTTTCGAATTAGGCCAGGAACCATTATGTTTCGAAAAGTACGAAATTAACCGTAAGCTCTCTTTTGTTGTGTCTTATTTCTGACTTTCTGGTTGAATTTTCCGTTTTGATGTATTCAAGGACTTATAGTAAAATTGCACGGAAAATATTTTTGCGGAACATTTTAACCCCTTAAATCCCTGTTTTAATGGAGTTTGTTGCTCTTTTTTAAAAGAAGGACAAAAAAGACTCATGCCTTGAAGATTTACAGGGTTAACATATTATACAAAATTGTTCTTCGTAACATTTTACATAACTTAACACATTTTATACCTAAAATGTAAGGATCATATGGTTTCTTATGAAGATTAGCAATAAGAATGTGCCCGCCCTCAAATGAAATTCAGATGTAAACTTTCAAAACGCCGATACACGTTTTTTTTTTTTTTGTCTCCTTTATCAAAATTTAATGGTCGGACCTTATAATTTTAGAAAAAATTTGATTTTGTTGTATAGTGTTATTAATAAAGAAGTTTTATAATAAACATTTTTTTTTTTCATTAAAAATATTTTTGTAAAAATGGTACCAAAAAAGTTGTTCAGATATGAAAAAAGTACCAAAATCTATTTGAAATTTTTCTACAAAGACTACAATTCCATTTAAAAAAGTACAAAAACTCGGTTTTTGCTCGTTTTATACGCATAAAAGTACAAAACGTACCACACCTGTCCACTTGCATAAATTCAGATTAAGTTGGATATTTGGTGCTAGTTTTATTAGTTCCCTTTTTACCCCCTTAAAATTCGAATTTCCAAAAATTCTTTCTTAGTGGATCTACACATCCTTCCTACATACAAAATTGTATGACATAGACATTTTAAATATTAAAAAAAATGGAAAAAATTCGAAAATCGGATTTACAATTGGACCGCATGGACCTAATGTAGTGTTTTAGGTAACTAAAACCATCTTCGGTTCGGAGCTAATCGGTTGGATGGTTTCAGGGTCTATTTTTTGACAGTTTAGGTTTTGTAAATCTGGATCATAATTGTTGATTAATATTTCAAAAAATAACAAAAATTTAATGGCCACTGTTCAAGCAAAATCATCATAAGTGAAGAAGCACATTTTCATCTTGATGGCTTTTTTAATCGTCAAAATTTCAGCACTAGAAGTTCATGGAACCCATATTTGATTATCTTTAAACAAATGCATCCACAACGTGTCACTGTGTTGGAACGATTTTTGGACATAGGACACATTTAAGCCAAGTCACGCTATACATAGTCGTAACCTGTGTACTTCACAATTCAATAAAAAATAACAATATTTTCTATTTATTTGAAATCTTGCGTAAATTTTAGGACACCGTTTATAATGATCCGAGACTTCTGAGATTACTTTGCAATTTAAAGGCCTTCGCATAATCAACTGAGTCTGAATCGGAGAGGAGATAACTTAGCGCGTGCTACTCTCACTGTATTCTTTAGTCTGCATATAAAAATTCCAGCAATCTTTAACTTGATTTAGAGATGGCGAGAGCAGTCTACATAAAGGATGAGTGAGAATGCCGTGATTCCAATAATTTAGACTCAATTTAGGTCTCATTGCAATTTTATCAATCGGGATGAGTTTATAACTTCAATCGCTTAATGCACCTCTAGTTGGTTGGTTGTTTGTTTGAAGCAATCAAGTATGAGTTTCAGATACGAGATGGAGACTAAAAGTTTGTTCCATCAGTTCTAGATTCAACTTGTACCATTGAATATTTGGAAAGAAGAGGAACAACTTTTCCCTTCATTCCACGAGTTATTTTCACGAAATAACTGTCGAAATTAAAATCAAAATCTGCCTACATGCTTACTAACCAGCATGCTTACTAATTAGCATCGAAATGTCCTTCCGGTTTATATTCAAAAAGTTATATAATCGATGAATTTCTGGCTATAGACGACATCCTTATTTTATTTACAATAGAATAATCAAGACTAGGGGGAGTTAACTTTGTTTGACTACCTTTTCTCTTATAGAAATTTGTATGATCATATGTTGACACCACGTACCTAATTTGCGTTTTCCATTATAAGATAATGATGCCAAAGCATAACTGAATCTCTTGACATCTCATCGTGGACAAAAAATTTTAGTTAAGAGGTTTCAACCTTTGACCTTCTATATAGGAAACTGTTAGTCACTTGAACTTTAAAACTCAATGTTTTATGCTTGTATGCAGTCAAGCGAAAATGTTTATAGTCCTTGTTTTGCATATGCCTAAATACTTAAACCTAGAAGCTAAAGGTTTCTTCATTAGCTTTTACCACTGACTGTAGGAATACACAGGCAGTGGTAAAAGCTGTCACAACACTAGGCTCACATTCACTCATGAACAGCAGTTCTTCTATTCTAAATGTCTAGATTTCATGTGAATTTTTTGGATTGTTGTTTTTGTTAAGTTTTTGGCAGATGGGAGGAGGAGAGTGTAATAAAGAATGTGCCTTGTTTATTACCCAGCTGTTTCAAAAGTGCCAACTGGAAACCTTACACTAGCTATATAACTACTTGTACAACAAACTAGTTCACTGGGGCTGCTAAAGTTGCGCTACATTTTACCAGCGCACAGTGGTATGAGAAAAAAAAAGAGGGAAATAAATCTAGAACTTCTAAACCCTTACTTCGATTTTAATGAAATTTCACATACTCAAAGGAGAAGTGTTGTCGAGTTTAAGTTTTGAATCTGGGCCTCACCAGGAGCTGGACCAAGGGTCCCCAAAGTAGAACACCTCGGGTATTATAAATTTTAAAAATGATATTATTTCTTCGTTTGTGTTCCGATTTCAAAAAAATTACATATATAGAATCTCACTGAGCACTACATAAAACCTATCAATAGCTATCAATTATCTCTTATAGCTTAGGAGATATCCGCATTTGAAAATTAAATTTTCAACATTTTTACCCACCCTACTCCAGTTTTTTGATGACCGCGGTTCCAAATATTTACCGATTTTCTCCATTTTTCTTTTATAGGATTAACAACAGATGTATATATCAAATAGAGGTAGAATTAAAAACCACGACTGAGTCCAAAGTTACATGCATTTGAATTTAAAAAAAATAAAAAAGGCGATTTTTCGCTATTTTTTTGAGAAAAAAGTACTTTTATTCTTTTTCAGTTATCTAAAAAATGTCTAAGAGGATGTATAATAAATTTATACTTTTTGAAAAGCTTAATTAACGTCAAATATTTTAAATGAAAAAAAAATTATAATTTTTGATACCCAGGGGACCAAGTCCATTCAAAAAACGCCTATTTTTTATGTAAAATTCAACTTTGTGGCAAAAATTCTCAAATCGCATAGTCGAAATATAGTAAACCATTTTAGATGGCCCAATATGTTCTTAATTATTTTGTAAAGGGTTCCGATAACCCCGCCCCTGGTGTGGATATTATAGCCAAAAAACTATACAAAAAAAAATATCCCATTTTTGGAATTTTTCAATACTTTTTTAGGAATTGCGGGATTCGTGATTACAAATTTTAAAATTTGTTTTTATTTTTCCATTTTCAATAAAAAAATCTATATGTAAAATTTCATTAAAAAATATTCATAAATAAAAATGTTATTATAATTTAAAAAAACTCAATAAACTCAATAAAAAGCATATTTTGTCATATTTTTCAAAAAAGTATTCCATGGATTTTTTAATTGTCAAAAGTTATATACATTATTGAAAAGTAGACAAAATCCTCTATCCATTGATATATAACATGTCTACCTTATGTTTTTTACGTGGCAAATTAATTAGGGAAAACTTAACAATTTTGAAATCGGAACACAAACGAAGAAATAGTATTCAAAACTTAAACACTTCCCCTTTGAGCATATGAAATTTCATTCAAATCGAAGTAAGGGTTTAGAAGTTGCAGATTTATTTCCCTCTTTTTTTTCTCATACCACTGTGCAGCGTATTCAGCAACAAACAATATTCGGATATTCGTCTTAAGTTTTTGCAAATACATAAATTCTAGTAGAGACGAGCGATCCCGTGATTTTTGAAGAACGTCGTTCTCAGTGAACGGTCTTTTAAACAGTGACCGTGATCACGTTTTGTCTATGTTAAGCAAAATAACAATTATGTTAAGAAGAATACATTATGTATTATTTTTATACCCTACACCACCATAGTGGGGAGGGTATAATGCGTTTGTTCAGATGTTTGTAACGCCCAAAAATATTAACACCCACCTTAAAGTATACCGATCGACTTAGAATCACTTTCTGAGTCTATTAAACGATGTCCTTCCGTCCGTCTGGCTGGTTGGTTGGAGTACAGGTCGTAATTTTAAAGATATTTCGATCAAATTTGGTACATATTATGTTTTAGACCCAAGGACCAAACCTATTGAAATTGGCTGAAATCGGTCTATTATTTCACCTAGCCCCCATACAAATGTCCTTCCGAAGTTGGACTCTATCGGTCATAAATGTTTAATTTATATAGGTATCTCCACAAATTCCGCTCCAAATAAGTTTTATATATACAAAATTCATGTCACCAAATTTTGTTACGATCGGTCCATAATTAGTCCCATATAGACCCGCTTCCGAAAATCACTTTAACGTGCTTAAATCGCTTAAAAATATTGCTATACACACAAAATTCAACATAGTTAACTTTAATATAGACATAAATCACACGACCTAATTTCATGGTGATCGGTCCATAATTGATCATAGCCCCAATATAAGGCCCACTTCCGAAAATCACTCAAAAATATAAATTATTGAAATTTTAAAAGAAAAATATTTTTGCGCTTTTACTTAGTGTA
Organism: Calliphora vicina; assembly: GCF_958450345.1. NCBI lineage: Eukaryota > Metazoa > Arthropoda > Insecta > Diptera > Calliphoridae > Calliphora > Calliphora vicina. Next base: position 134,907,866 of record NC_088780.1, on the reverse strand, counting down.
GGGTATTATATGATCTGGCTTGACCGACCATAATTTCTTACTTGTTATTCTTAAATGTGTTCTTATGTTAACCAAAAACTTATATTTGCTGATTGAAAAACGTCTTCCCGTAGCTTTTATACATCAATATATTCGCTATAGACCCGGTTCGGTTGCTATAAAAAATCAACAAAATCGGTCAACAAATGTGCCAGATATAAGGAAAAAACCAGGACAACCTCGATTTTGTTATCTACATCTGGATTACTAAGTCATTAATATGGACAATAGATATTGCAGCGATGAATATAACGCCATAGTAAGTCGGACATACAATTGGTGAAAATCGGGAAAAAAAATAATTTTTAACCCGAATTTTTCATTAATAAACTTAAAAAACTTATAATAAAATTTAAAAAATTGATTTTTTTTTTAATTTTGATTACCTAAAAATATTTAAAATTTATATTTTAAAGTATAATATGGTGAAGGGTATATAGTATTCGGCATATCCTAATATAGATCTCTCACTTGTTTAAAATCAAATAATTTAATTTTCAGTTCAAAATTTGTTAACTCACTATCAGTAATGTTTAATGATTCAAACAAAATGATTGCAATAAGTTTGAACTATCACTAAGTATTAGTGCAAACTGCAGAATTAGTGCGGTACCCCCGTCAATGGTATTTGACTAGAGTTTAAGATTACAATCCCGCTATACTAAAAAATGTATTTTTACTAAAATGTACTATTAAATTTAAACGTGAAGTGTTAAATACACCAGTTAATAACGTTGCTTCTGGGTGGAAAATTCACTAGTACCAGTTTTTAGTGGTTAAATAATTCGACATGACAGGAACTAGTTCATTAAACTGCAGGGTACTTAATTCACTTCAAATTCACACATGCAAACACACAAAGCAAACACTAACTAATAAGTAAAATTTCCTAGCATACTTTGTGTTGTTTTAGTTTTTTTTATTATTTGTTTTGGTCGACTATTATGGCCCAATGTTTGTTTGTTGTAGAATTCAGGAGCAGGTACGAGTATTTACGTATTTTGCTGCCAATTAACATTAGAATTTTTATTGGCTTACGTGTGCAAAACATGTTAATCATTTTAATTGGCCTTTAAATTTAATTTGTGACATACACACATAACTATTTGCCTACCAAATATTACGCACTTAAATCAACAAATAAACAAACCTAAATACACACGGAAATATTAATAATACCTGCCCTATTTGACAAACAAATACTAACATACATACATACATATGGGCAATTCCACGACAACCTTACGTAACATTTGTACGCCTATAGATTGGAAAAAAAGGATATCTGAAAAATAATTTGGTCTTTATGTTCCATTCAGAGGGTACTATATTTTAAAATAATAAAAAGTTCTTTCGAATCATTGTTGTCGAAAATATTGAGCGAAATAAGGGTATATCGAACGTGACATAAAACTGAAGTCATTTTGAGGTACATGTAGAAATATGCGAAAATGTTCGAATCGTGAGAAGCGTTATGTTTTCTTATAATTTCAAAAAATAAACCAAATATTTTTCAGTTACAATCCCTCATATTTAAATAAAAATAATCTTTGGATGATTTTATAATAAATAAAATTTAATATCGTACGTGACAGATTTTTCACTTACACTAAAAGAATATATATTCTGTAAATAAATGCATACAAAAACTAAAAAAATAAACAATTTGATACATAATAGCAAAAAAAACAAAACAAGCATAGTCAAATTCATTTCATAGATACTACATGCTAATTGGGAGCTTAGTTTTAAATTAGATTAAATTAAAAAATTAAATTAAATATTTTGCTCTTAAAATATTGTAATAAGCTCTAAATACTTTCACATAGTACAATTTTAGTGGTTTCTCCTATTCAAAAAACATCTTGAAAAAAAAATTTCAAGGGTTTTTGTTTCTTCAGTCGTGGTTGTCATTATCGTGGATTTGCCCATATACATTTACCTATACTAACACATACAATAAACATTATTACAAGTTGTTTATGTGTGAAGTAGATCCTGACCAGTGAATTCTTAAATACTTGAGATCATGGCCTACAGATTTGATATGAACGTTAAACATTTCCAATTGTTTTTCGTAAAATACAATACATTTACATTACATAAAATCCATCAAATTTTATTAACAAATAATAATGACACATAATAAGAACCTGTAACGCTAGAGAATAACCCAGCAAAAAATTGTATTGCAAAATTATCCAGTACAATGTTTTATGGCAAATTTAAAGATATTTATGGTTATCGAATACAATAATATTAAATACTCTTTAAACTCTTTAAAATATATGTTTCAATCTTTCGCTGGGTTATGTTTGTTTTCCTTACATACTTAGGTATTTATGCTTCATGTTCCCAAATGTAATGTGGCCTTTTGGCATATTTTATTATTAAATTGTTCTGTTCTTCCTTCTTTTATTTACCATACAATTATTAATATTAATTTTATTAAATTTTATTTGAGGTTCCATATTTCAATTACAACAAACTGTGACATTTCTAAAAATTCGTGGATGTAAAATTTAAGTGGGCGCCAAAAGTGTTTTTCTGCCCTTACCAGGAACTACATTTAATGTGTTTTTTTTTGTTCATTGAATGAAATACATATGTACATATTTTTGAGAAAAGTTATAAATACGGGCATTAATTAAGCATTTCTTGTTTCCTACCTATACAAAAATGTATTTTTCTTAAAATTGAAATCAATTTTAAGAAAAATTCATTTTTGTTTTTCATCTACCCGCATTCATATACATTTACATAGAATAAACGGAGAGAGTAAAATATTACTCTCTTTTCACACATACGGATGATACGAAAACAAAATATATACATGCAATACATTCTCATGAATTAGGTTTCTGACAACAGACTTAGGTTTTTGGCTCTCGGTTACCTATCTAGTTGTTGTCTATGTACATTTATTTGTTTGGTTTTGAAAGCTCAACAAAAAAAAGTTATGTTTTTAAAAGATTGCACGGTGGTAAATTCCGGCCAAAAATGTTTTTGTTTTTTTAATTTTTATAAAATTTTGATGGTAAATTTTTCTTAACACTTCAGAATATACAGTATCATTATTATTTTGGCTATAAAGTAACTATATGGTTATTTATAGTGCTCTAAATCATAAATCTAAGTCATTTTAGTATTAGAAGAATGTGTTTTTTTTACTTTTGAATGGAAGTAGCCTGTGCTTTTTTCTTTAAAGTTTTTTTTTGCAAATTAGGACATGCTTTTATAAAACAGTTAGCCGTTAACCATTTTACGTAGTTATTAAGGAGTTTTTGCGTGTTATTTTTATATAAAAGTGAAATGATTTGGAACTAGTTTAAAATCTATAGAAACTAAATTAAAAGAAAATTTGAAAGGCCAGAACAAATTAAAAGGGGCTATTAGAGGTTAAGTGTAAATTACATCTAATACTGTAAGGTATCAGGAGTAAATACTATAAATTTCAGCTGCAATTATCTGCCATTCTAATAACCAGAACGATTTCAGTGCCTACATATTTTACACATTTTTTTTTATTTTTTTGGTCAATTTAAAAAATTATGTAAGTTTGAGAGTTATTTACGTCTATGCTGAATTGGCCAAACCAAATTTTTTCAATGGATCATTTATGTTATTTTTAATTATAAACCTAATTGAAGCCATTTACAAAAATTACATACTTTTTTCGATACTTTTATAACGTCAATGTATATTTGGCCAACTCCTATATGCAATTTATAATATTTTTTGCGATGGATCAAGTGTGTTTTTCTTAAAAGTATACCAAATTTAAAATTTTACATGAATAACCTAACTTTTCAATAATTTCAAAACGTCCACGTTTGTTTGGCCAAACCCAGTATATGTATTCCGAAATTTGTAAGAAAATTTTTTTCAATCACTTATGCTATTCTTCATTTTTGGACTAAATTCCAGGCATTTACAGGAATAAACTAATTTTTTCGCTGCTTTTAAAACTTTCATGATTATTTGGACAAACCCTGTATACGTAATCCGAAATTTGAATGACCGATTTTTGTTCGATCACATATATTATATTCTTTATTTTTGGAATAAATTTCAACCGCTTACATGCAATTTTTTGATGCTTTTAGAATGTCCATGCTTTTTTGACCAAACCCTGTACTTGAACATCGAAATATTTATCGATCGGTTGGTTATGATATTCTTAATACAAATACCAAATTTCAAACATTTTTATGAAGAAATAAAGAAGTAATGTATTTTTGGCCGGAATTGACCACCGTGGATTGTAATGTTTTTAATGAATTATGCAAAAAATAAAATGATATTGAAAATTTTACCATTTTAACCAAATCTGCTCCACGATTAGCTCAAAACCGGTTTCATTGGAAAGGAAATTTTGTGAACACTACATTAGGTCCATGCGGTCCATTTAGGGTTTTTAATTTCCCGACCTTTTTTGATCGGAATGTAGAAAAAAATTACCGATTCCCGGGTACCCGGCTATTCACGAAATATATAATAATACTGTAAATTAGGAATATTATAACCAAATTTCGTATATAAACTTAGTTTTATAATTATTAAATATCATAGCTTCGAATTAATTAATAAAATTTGTGCTTAATTCACTAAAATCTTAATACATAATTAAAGTATGTATATTAGCCTTTCATTCCATAAATCCATTCCTAATATTTAATTTTTTAGATTCATTCCAAAGCCTTTGTTTAAACTGAATTAAGTTTAAAGTTAATTAATTCAGTAATTATTCAACCTTTTAATGATTCAATTTTTGTTAAATGAAATCATTGAAAAAATTGTCTTAAGCCCTTTTGTACACAGAAAAAAGAAATTCATAATTGGAATGAATTTTGTAATAAATATTATTAATCGAACTTGACTTTTTTTTTCCCAAACTTTTTTCATTCAGAATAAGAACATGATATTGGCCAATATTTTAAGATGAATCAACAATATCTGAAAATTAAAAATAGGTATCATTAAACATAATAAAATATACATAAATAAACATTAAGCATATCATCCTCTTAAAACAATTTAATCAATTTCGCTCATATTTGCTCATTTTGTAGCTGAAAATCATAAAAATAAATTAAAAATTTTTCAAGAAAATTTCAAAAATTTTTCAACAACATAAAAATATAAATGAAATATAAATTATATTTTTCAAGCCTTAGGTTTAATTTGAAAACATAAAATATGAACAAAATCTTAATATTTAAGAAATTATTTATAAATGCTATGAATTGAAATCAATGAAATCAAAACATAATATTTATGTTGAAACTTTTTTCTGTGTAAAATTGGCAAAATTCCAGGGAAATTTGTACCGGGAATTCCCGGGATAAAAACCCTAGGTCCATCCTAAATCCGATTTTCGAATTTTCCTATACAAAATGTTTTTCCATTTTTTGAATATTTAAAATGTGTATGTTATAAAATTTTGTATGCAGGAACCTCGCCCAAATATTCAACTTAATCTGAATTTATGCAAGATATGCAAGTGGACAGGTGTGGTACTTTTTGTACTTTTAAGGGTATAAAAGGCTCAAAAATACTTTGTACTTTTTTGTATCCCATATCCCTGAAATTACATTTAAATGGAATTGTAATCCTTCTAATAAATTTCAAACGGAATTTGGCACTTTTTTGATATCTGAACGTCAGTCAAATTGATAATTTTTTGGTACCTTTTTAACAAAAATTTTTTTAAGAAAAAAAATAGTTTATTTTAAAACCCCTCTCTCTATTAATTTCGTATAATGCGGTACTTTTTCAAACATAATGGTTCCTGCACTAATAATATTTCTGGCTAATTCGAAAATATTTTCAGTTTTCTGTAGTTTTGTGTGTTTAATAATGAAAATACCATGTTTTTGCATAGTAGCATACGCTGGGTATCCGCTAGTTAAAAACAAGTAAGAATGTAAAGGTAAAGCCTGACACTAAGTAAATGAGCAAATACATTTTTCTTTTAAAATTTCAATAATTTATATTCGTGAATGATTTTCGGAAGTGGGCCTTATATGGGAGCTATGACCAATTATGGACCGATCACCATGAAATTGTTTTATGTATATATGAAAGTTATTTATGTTGAATTGTGTGTGTATTCCAACATTTTTAAGAGAAGCGGGTCCATATGGGAGCTATGAGCAATTATGGACCAATCGTAACAAAATTTGGTGACATGAATTTTGTATATGGGGGATTTCACGTCAAGTGAACCAACTTTTAAAATCGATGTCTTCCGATCGGAATTAAATTTACACCAATGTTAGACCTATTGGATAGTAATTCAGACACAATTTTTGAACAAGATCGGTCCAGAACTCGCTGAGTTAGAGGGGGTCAAAATTTGACATTTTGGCCAAACATGTGATTTTACTCATCCATGTAACTTATTACCTATTGTTCTTAGCAAAATGTGTTCCAAATAGTTTAGATAGCTATTTCTTCAATCTTTCGAAAAAAAATATTTAAAAAAAAAAAAAAAATTTAATATTTTTTTCCCGAAATCAAAAACTTTTTTAACTTTTTTTTGGGATATACAGCCAAATAAATGTTTTGTAACTCAAGATATTTGCATACCATCGGTACATATATGTGCAGTTTCCATGGCAAAAATCCATGAATTAGGCTACGAAATGCCCTATTCCCCGGATTTAGCCTGGAGTGAATATTTATTGTTTCCAAACCAGAAGAAATGTCTGAAAAATTAACTCCATCGATGAAGTCATCTCACTAAAAATACTTTTTTTGATGACTTTCTTAAATTATTTTTTGGAAGAAATATGTACAAGAATTGGTGAAACGTTGGTAAATTTTTGGTCACTCTGCAGAAAAAAAAACACATTTCACTTTTTTAATTTATTATTAATAGAGGGGTTTTATAATAAACATTTTTTTTTATAAACAAATATTTTTGTAAAAAAGGTACCAAAAAAGTATCAATTTGATGTTCAAATATCAAAAAAGTACCAAATTCCATTTGAAATTACTACAATTCCAATTCCATTTAAATTTAATTTCTGCGATATGGGATACAAAAAAGTACAAAAACTTGGTTTTTGTCCGTTTTATACCTTTAAAAGTACAAAAAGTACCACACCCGTTTTAAATTATGATGCGTATGAGTAATTTTATTTAATACTCAATACGTATAAGTCAAGGACGTAAATGCACTCTGAATTAGGATCCTTAAAGTTTGGACTTAGAGCCTTTGCTTGTTAAGCCAGCGATATAATATATATTGTTACCTTTTAAAAGTGGTGGTTTATTTCCACATAATTGCTCATAACTAATAAACTACACAATAGATATTGCTTTACATAAGGTATGATTTTAAGGCGAATGTTGTACATAAAACTGAGAGGAACGTTTTTTTGGGGCCAACACTAACATGAGTTAATGAAGGGTATAAATATTACATTAATTCTCAAATATACAAAACTAAATCACCACAATTTTACTACTAAAATTAAAACAAATACAAACAAAATATCCGTTTCACATCAAATCCAGTCATTTGCCATAAATCTCTAGAAATGTCATTTATAAATTCTAAATTAGAATTTAAATTACATCAAAAATAAAAAGGCAGCAAACCACATTAAATATAATTGTGGCAATTTCTGTTGCTTAAAGGAGCGAACACAAAACAAAATTAAAGATGGCAGAGATTGGTTTAAAAAAAAAAACTGTTAGACGTTAAAGTTTTTTTATTTCTTTAAGCTGTTAAAATTATTATACAACTCTTGGAAATTTAATGTTGAATTTATACATAAATGTGTGGCTGCTTAGTGAAAGACAAAGACAAAAAATAAAAAGGAACATTTAAAAGGTTGCATAAAAATTCATTAATTAAATGTTTAGCTTGTTTTAAATATTATATTATACAGCCTTGAGGGGTCCTTTTAAACGTCATATTTTCTATTTAAGTCAAAATAAAAACTCTTTTGCTCTCCTTCATATACACACACGTAGACTCCTCCAGCACACACACTTCAATTTGTTACGGATTTTTATTCATAAAAACAAGCGGGTTTTTGTGGCTTTTGCAGAAAATAATGTTGCGACCATTATTTTCTACACAGTGTCTAATGTTGACAAGTGCGTGTCAAAATGATAAGGTCACATACATATTTTTAGTTCTGTTTATCCAAAAAAAAAATACAAATAGTATTGATTAGTACCATTTGTTGCTCAAACTTTTTTTTGGAAATAATTCGGTATCTCAGGAACAGTTGCATTACGAAATTTCACACCTCAAATTTGGTCTGCTCGATCTTTTTTTGGTTTTTTAGATCTGGCGGGCCGATGGTGGATCGATTTATTTTGGCGATAAAATTCTAAATAAAATAAAAACAAGTTGCTAACAGTTATATCGTCCCTATAAAAAGTTACACGAATCCAAAGTTGGAACATGTAAAATGACATTTTTTATGTCATAATTGCTACGTTTTTTCCCAAATAAGTCCCTAAAAAAGTCTTTTGTAGAAAAAAAATTTCTTCGCGACTATATACATTCTTTATGTCATCCAAAAAGTGATCTTTATGGAAAAGCGTGTACAATAAAATTTAGCAGACCTAGTCCCCAGCAGTCCTATCCAAACTTGGCCAATTTAAAACCAAAATTTTAGGTTTGAGTAAAAAATTCTAAAAATGCAAAGCACCGATCCTCGAAAAAAAACTCCATATTTGTATAACCCTATATGTGATTTAAACACATACAAAGGTTTTTTACTATCACACGGTAAATAACGTCACAGTAAACACTTTTCTAAAAAAACTCAGTTTTTGGAACATATTTTCCCCGTTTTAGGAATTTCGGTATTTGAAAATAAAAAATGTAAAAAATTATAATGCCATTGATATAAAGACACCTGGATCTACAATAGTTCCAAATTTAGTTATGATATCTTCAACCGTTAAAATTTTACATTAATTCAAATTATATATTTTTCTTCATGGAAAATCACCATATTCAATTTTTTTAGTTTTTAAGGTGAATGATAGGGTATTCATTCGACTAATGATCGTTCGATTAATCGAATAATTTCTTACAAATAATTATTCGAACAATTTAAAAATGGCCATTTTCGAATAACGAATAATTCGAACAATTTTATGTAGAATAATCGAATAAAACGAATAAATGTTCATACATATTTAAATTTATTAAATTGCTTAAAATTTTTCACAATTTTAAATTTAAATAAGTAATAATGACTCACAAAAATTGTATTATTTCTGTAATTCGACAAACAACTAAAGACAAAGGGACTTCCGATCACTGTAGATGAGTATTCTGATAGCTCCTTCTATAAATATATAAATATTACTGCAAGAAGTTACAATTCTAAAAACAAATCTTTCAAAATTTTTAACTTAGGACTTGAACCAATGAAAATAAAAGGTACGGTATAAAATATTTTTTATTTAGCTGGCGAAATATTAGAAGAATCGCAATTAATAATCAAAATATTAACTTAGATTAAAGTGGAGTTGTATGTGATGGAGAATGTGATTTTGAAACGGTCGTCGAAAGTGATATTAAGGATGACATTTATAATGATTATATTGAAATAGATGAAGTCCATGATCTTAAACTATCCATATATAAGTGATGTTATTAACCGCGTACGTAAGTGTTGCAAAATATTTAATAAATCGAATGATAAACACAAATATTGCAAACTAACGTTTTGTTTTGCAAGAAAAGCATGGAGTTCGTGTTATACATGATTTTGAACATCGTTGAACATCTTTGTCTAACATGGTAATAAACTTTTTGCGTATTTGTAAATGCGTCAATCATGCACTGCCTGACTTAGCCACGTTCACTGACAATTATATCTTGTGTAATTCCCCAAGACCACTTTATTAAGCAAAGATTCGGCAACGTTGATAGAGCAATTTGTTATAAATAACACTATGAGACAAACAAAAACTAAAGTAGAAATACCTGGAAAGTAATACTATTTTTCTAATAGGCTTTATCGAGGACAATAAGAATATGTTTTTGAAATTTGCAAAACACCTCCAAAATCTTGAGTTACGGGTAAAACACCGGTTTTTCATACCTTTAAGCACTTATAAGCCATTAACTAAGCTGATTCTCAATCGATTTTAATTTTTTAAATGGATTTAAAATGAATAAACTGTGGCCTTTCCAATGGTATATATATTATTTAAGTATTTTGACAAAATTTGTGTGTATTTCTTCAGCAAACATATTTTTGTTTTTATTTTCACCATTTTCCAACTTTGAAGAAGATTTTACATAGTATTTTGTAAAGGAACAGTACTATTTATGCATTGATTTAAAAAATAAGTTTATTTATGCGTAAAACGCAATATTGCTTTTAAAAATCCATTGGAAATTGATAAAGTTATTAAAGATTGTACTAAAACAATTTTTTTGAAAAACATATCATTTCCAGGCATTTTACTTAGAATTTTTTGCTTAACCGCTTTCTTTTTAACTCGTTATCATGATATAATTTTGCCTCCGCTGCACCTTAAGTTAGGTTATATGAAAAAAAAAGCTTGATATAAACGGCGAAGCTTTCTGCTATCTTAAAACGATTTTCCGAAAATTAAGCGAAGGCAAAATAAAAGGAGGTTTTTATCAATATCATCCCAAGCCTTTTTTTGCGTTTTTACCTGTTTTGATAAATTTTAAAAATTTAATTCGAAAAATTATGAAAGATGAGGAGTTTTTTAATAAGCTATGTTCCATGGAAGAGTTTTGTGTCGCTTTGTAAAAATGTTCTTGGAAATAAAAGAAGCCATGACTATGTCGCTGTGGTTAATAAATTTTTGAGTGCTTATGGTGAAATGGTCTATAAAAATTTATTTCCTGCATTTGCATTTGGACTTCTTTCCGAATAATCTGGGGCAGTTCAGCGACGAACATGGCGAACGTTTTCACCAAGAAATGGTCACAATAGAAATACGTTTCGAAGGAAAAACATAAGGAAACTATTTGCCGAATATTGCTGGTCACATTTACGGCAAACTGATGATAACGAGTTATAAAGAAAGCGGTTAAGCAAACATTTCTAAGTAAAATGCCTAGAAATGAAATTTTTTCAAAAATTTTGTTTTAGTGCAATCTTTAATAACTTTGTCAATTTCCAATGGATTTTTAAAAGCAATATTGCGTTTTACGCATAAATAAACTTATTTTTTAAATCAATGCATAAATAGTACGGTTCCTTTATAAAATACTATATAAAATCTTCTTCAAAGTTGGAAAATGGTGAAAAAATAAAAACAAAAATATGTTTGCTGAAGAAATGCACACAAATTTTGTCAAAATACTTAAATAATATATATACCTTTGGAAAGGCCACAGTTTATTCTTTTTAAATCCATTTAAAAAATTGGCTTATAAGTGCTTAAAGGTATGAAAAAACGGTTTTTTTATCCGTAACTCAAAATCTAATAATTCGAATACCCTAGTAAATGATGTCCGAAAATTTCACAAAATTATTTCGTTTTACTAAAATATGAATCCCCAAGTCCTAAGATTTCACCAATACTAAATACTTATATAAAGTGCTTTGGTCGAGAGTGGGATATCTAGCAAAATAAATGTTTTGTAATTCAAGACATCAAATTTTTAAAATTTTTTTTTCAAAATCTAATGTTTTTTTAAAATGGGACCTTTTTTTATTTTTTTTGCTCAAAAGTAAGTTTAGATCTATTCCTTGAAGACCGTTTTGGTCGCTTAGTGGGATTCGAGTGTGATATCTATTGTGTATGAATTACTATCCAATAGGACTAACCTTGCTTTACTTGACATAAAATCCCCATATACTTTTTGGTTCTACTAAAAATTCTCTTATTTTTTGATAATCAGAATAAAAAATATGTGACCTTATCATTTTGATGGTCACCTTCTGTGTATGTACATGTGAAATATCCTTTATTCAATTTGTTTTATTTTTTTATTTCCAACACAATGTTAAACTTTGTTGTGTGTTAGTAAATGTATGTGTAATTGTTTTTATATAGCTTAGTTTTTTATAACAAACACCATTACCTGTTTCTATTACACTGTGCTGCAGTGAAAAACACTTGCCAAGTAACTTAGTACAAGACTAACAAAGTATTTTAATTATAATATTTTGTGCATTAATATTTTATGAAGTACTTATTTGAAGAATAGAACTGCACTGCTTTAGTGTCTACTTGACTAAGTGTAGATTGTAGGCTTGGTGGAGAACTATATCATGCTATTTTTGTATTTGGAAAAACTAGGTAACTCCATTTTTTGAAAACACAAGAAAAACTCATTTAAAGTTTAAAACCTATTTCACTAATTAAAAACAAAACTCATTTTAGGACATTAAAACCGAAAATCGATATCAGTTACCTTGTTATACTCTTCACCTTCGTAAGAAGGGTATATGTATATAAGTTTGTCATTCCGTTTGTAATTTCTATATTTTTCATTTCCGAACCTATAAAGTATATATATTCTGGATCCTTATAGATAGCGGAGTCGATTAAGCCATGTCCGTCTGTCTGTTGAAATCAATATTCTGAAGACACCAGATATCCTCGGGATCCAAATCTTCAATAATTCTCTTAGGCATGCTTTCGAGAAGTTTGCTATTTAAAATCAGCAAAATCGGTCCACAAATGGCTGAAATATGAGGAAAAAATCAGGACAACTTCGATTTTTGACCTATTTTTTACCTATGTATATCTGAATTGCGAAGTCTAATGATAGAAATTTCGAAGTCCATTGCAACGATTTATATAAGGCTATAGGAAGTTGGATCTACAATGGGTCAAAATAGGGAACAAATTTTAACCCGATTTTTTTCCCCAAAAAAAATTAAAAAACAAAAATTTTTTTTAAAATATAAAAAAAAAATAAAAATGTAAAAAAAAAAATAACTATTAAAAAAAACATTTTTAACAAAAATAAATTTTATATACCTAAAATTATTTAAAATTTGTACTTTGAAGTATAATTTGGTGAAGGGTATATAAGATTCGGCACAGCCGAATATAGCTCTCGAACTTGTTTTTTAGAAAAATTGTGTTACCTAGTTTTACCACAAAAAACTTTTTTTCAGTTTATTTTGATACTTAACGGAATTAAGGCAACTTTAGACAGCACGTTAATTTACTCAGTTGTTTACGAAAAAATGGACTTACCCAGTTTTTTCAAAAAATATTTTTTCCTTTTGTTCTTATATACATATCAAAAATAAGCAGAGTTTTTTAGGTTCAAAATTTGCATTTGTTCTATTTCGCTCTTTCTATCTTAGTTTTCGAAACAACAGCGCTTTAAATTTCTAATTTTTCTGTTTTTTAAGAAACTATGTAGTTACCTTGTTTTTTCAAAAAATGTTTTTTACATAAAAATAACTTTTAAATGAGAAACTATATGAAAACTTCGATCTGACAGAGTGATAGTAACTAAAATGTATGTACTTTCTATTTTTGGTGTAATCTCAATTTTCTCAAAAAGTGGAGTTAACTAGTTTTGCCAAACGACCACAGATATATAAGTATGAGTGTATTAACCACACATAAACATATATGCACGCAGACTTTTAACGGCGCACGTTGGCTTCAAATGGTATAAAAGTGGTGCTTAATTGAAATTTAGAAATAAAGTTTTTATAATATATTTTGGTACAGGGTAAAAGTAGATAAAATTCTACATCATTAGCTGTAAACATAAATCAACTAAGTTGTTTACTTTCTTTTTAGTGAGCGGTCAAAGTTAGCAAATTATTGCTGTTTTTAAAAAAAGTGAAAAAATTGGAAATTTTTACAATTCAAGCGATTATTGTTAGTATTAAATCTATTAAAAGTAAATCTTTTATAATGGAAACTTCAACATCAGGTATTAAAGTAAATAGTAATTTTGTTTTTTTTATAAAAATTATGTGTATATATTTTTAATAATTTTTTTAAAAAAGATCCAAAATTGGTATAATTTCCGCATTTAATGGGTCACAAGTATTAAGTTAGTAATAGTTGAAATTAGTTTTATAGATTTTAGAATAGTATAGGATATCAGCTTATATTTAAGAAAAAAAGTCCAGGCAATGCCCGGCCCTTTTTTTATTTTAATTTTAGTGTAAAGACTCTGGTTGTCATTTATATAACAAGACCAGTAAATGATAAAAACGATGAAGATAGTGATGATGATAATGATGAAGAAGATTATAATAATGATGATGAAGATAATGATTATAATGAAGCTTATGATAATTGGGATATTTGTGATGATTTTGAGAATGCAGAATAATACAAATATTTTAATATATTTTATATTAAGAAGGTAAAACGAAACCAAAGATTCCCCCAAAACTTTTAAATTTTAATTTTTACATTTACTGAATTTAGTGAAAGACAAACTGGATACAAATTTATACTAATAGGAATACATACTACATATTAACTTATTCTTTAAATTTATTTTGATTTCAAAGTTACAGCGAAAATTATATTTTTCCGAAACACAAAAAACGCCTAACAGGTTAAACATTTTTTTCCCATTTTCTTTTAAATATGTGTTTTTATGTATTTATTCATTACAAAAATTTATAATATTCTCTTTTGTAACTTTTTTGAAAAAAATTTTACATTTATAAAATTTTGTGAAAAACTAAAATTTAAATTAAATTTATACTAATACAAATACATATAATAAATTGATTATTTGATATTTTTAATAGCACATTAAGTATTCTTTAATTTCCAATTTTATTCATTAATTTATCGCTTTCCATTCCAAAGTTATAGCATAAATTGTGAGCTAAGGTCTTTTTTTCCAAAAAACAATACTGCACTTAACGGGTTAAACAATTTTTTTTAAACTTTTTTTTTCTAAAGTGCTGTGTTTTTATGGATTTATGATTATTCATTACTAAAAAATTACAATATTCTCTTTTGTGACTTTTTTGAAAAAATTGTATTTTTATAAAATTTTGTGTAAAAAAAAAATGGATTTTAAATTAAATTTATACTAATATATATTAATTTTTTGAATTTTTTAATAGCACATTAAGTATGCATTAATTTCTAATTTTATTCATTAATTTATCCCTTTCGATTCCAAGGTTACATATATTGTGAACTAATGTCATTTTTCAAAAAAAAATAATAATAATAATGCACTTAACGGGTTAAAATTTTTTTTTTTCTAAAATTATGTTTTTTTATGTATTTATAATTATTCATTACTAAAAAATTATAATATTCTGTTTTGTGACTTTTTTGAAAAAATTTGTAAATTTATACAATTTTGTGTAAAACAAAAATTGGATTTTAAATTAAATTTATACTATATAATAATTTATAATTTGAATTTTTTAATAGCACATTAAGCATGCTTTAATTTCCAATTTTATTCAATAACTTATCGCTTTCCATTCCAAAGTTACAGTATAAATTGTGAACAAAGGACTTTTTTTCCAAAAAACAATAATGCGCTTAAAGGGTTAAAAAAAATTTGTTTTACCTTTTTTTTCTAAAATGTTGTGTTTTTATGTGCTTATAATAACTCATCAATAAAAAATATTATATTTTAAAACTACGGCTTCTATGAATTAATAGCCACTTTGGGTACCATCGAACCCACTGTGCGGCGTACGTCTAAAAATTCAGTCTAAAAATTCAGTTTTTAGTCATGTCTAAAAATTCAGTTGTCTGTTTAAAATGATCTCTTCCGTTTCCTGTTTGTTAAATGTTCAGTTAACAAAAACATAAAATAAATACTCATTCACACTATTACTTGCTCACTTAAGCACACGTCTCTGCCTCCTTCTTTTTATTGTATGTACTCGCATTAGTACTTGCATGGCGCCAAGTTTTCTTTTTCCTTTTTATACCTACACCACCATAGTGGGGAGGGTATTATGCGTTTGTGCAGATGTTTGTAACGCCCAAAAATATTAGTCTAACACCCACCCGACTTAGAACCACTTTCTGAGTCGATTAAACGATGTCCGTCCGTCCGTCTGGTTGGCTGGCTGGCTGTCCATATAAACCTTGTGCGCAGAGTACAGGTCACAATTTTGAAGATATTTCGATCAACTTTGGTACATATTATTTTTTCGGACCAAGGACCAAGCCTATTGAAACTGGCTGAAATCGGTACATTTTTTCACCTAGCCCCCATACAAATGTCCATCCGAAATTGGACATTATCGGTCATAAATGTTTAATTTATAAATGTATCTCCACAAATTGCGCTCCAAAGAAGTTTTATATTTACAAAATTCATGTCACCAAATTTTGTTACGATCGGTCCATAATTAGTCATAGCTCCCAGCTTCCGAAAATCACTTTAACATGCATAAATCAACATAGTAAAATTTCATATAGACATAAATCACACGACCTAATTTCGTATGGTGATCGGTCCATAATTGGTCAAGGCCCACTTCCGAAAATCACTCAAAAATATAAATTATTGAAATTTTAAAAGAAAAATGTTTTTGCTCTTTTACTTGACCGTTTCTTACTTGTTTTTTTTTCTAGCTTCGTTAACCCTCTAACTTAAAAAAACTAAAAAAAAAGTTGTCGAATAATTTTTTTTAGGGTAATTATGACCCAATAAACTCAGAACAGCCATCAGAAACTAATTAACAAATTAAGTTTAGAAACCATATTTTATTAAAAAACTAATGAAACAGAACTAATAAATACTATTTCGAATAGATCGGGCGACTAAATGTTAGTAAAACTTTGATTTAAAAAAAATTACACAAAAATTCACGTGCTAAAATTATGACATCACTTACAAGACAGCTGACAGAACAATAACTGAAAGTCAGAATTCATTTCGACCTTCGAGGGAAATGTTAACAAATCTGTAACTAAAGTCACAGTTAACTTTAAAAAAAAAGAATTATTAATACTTTTTGAGAAAATTGAAGTTTTGGCTTGAGGCACTCTTGCGGGTTCATCCAAGTTTTTTTTATTATTTTGCTGTTTAA
This sequence comes from Calliphora vicina, assembly GCF_958450345.1. Classification (NCBI taxonomy): domain Eukaryota; kingdom Metazoa; phylum Arthropoda; class Insecta; order Diptera; family Calliphoridae; genus Calliphora; species Calliphora vicina. The sequence goes on along the minus strand of NC_088780.1, from coordinate 134,890,848 downwards.
ATATTCAAATTGTGAATAGTTGCTGTACGATATTTTTTCTGTTCTATGAAGTTTTTTTTCGTTTACAATTTAACTAAAAAGTTGTTTGCATTTTCATGGTTTTCAACAGAAATTTGTATTTGTTTGCAGTAGTTCTTGGTATTTTTACGAAAACAAATCGTTAGATGCGAACTAATTTGTTGATTTTTACAGTTTGTGTCTTTTTAGCAGACTATTTACTCGATATTGTTTACAAAGAGGTTATTAAATATATGTATGATATTCTTGGTAGAAATTGTGGTGATAAGATTTTTTAAATGTATGTAACTAAACAACTTTTTAGTTTGAACAATTTTGCATTTTATTTTGAGAAATAAGTTTAAGCGATTCTGACTGGATATTGTATTTAAGGGAAGTAGACCGATAAAGTACTTAAAAGATGACTTTACAAAAATTTGTCCCATTAGTGTTTGCACGTAACTGTTATGTATTATTTTGGCAGACAAAATAATACATAACAGTTTCATAAAAGCACATTTCTGTGCTTTTATACCCTGTGCTTTATGTAACATATCGAAATATTGGTAGTAGAACTAAAATGTTCTATAATTTCCGTTCGTCTGTTGTCGACACGATAGGACATCGAGGAAAGTTCGCTAAATATTCTTTGTTGAGCAGAAATGTTTAACTCTTTCAGCCACGGTTTTTTTGTGTATAAGTGATCTTTAATCAAGGTTAGTTTATTATACATACTAAGAAATAATTAATCATAACATAAAAAAACCACCCCATGCTAAGGTTATTTTTGTGGAGTGGGGTGGTTAGTTTACTAACTAACCACCATGGCTGTTGGCATTCAAAATAATTATGATACAAATTTTCGTTTCGTATAAATTTTTTGCAAATCGAATATTTTTTTTACTCAATTTTCTGACCAAACAAACGAAATAGCAAAGAGATTTTCCCGCATTCAATATTCAAATTCAGTGTTATTTGAATATTGAAGGTCACTTAAAAAACAGATTTTTTACAATATTTTCAAATTAATATATTTATCTAACCAGAGCAACATGATGGCAAAGTTTTGCAAAAAAAAAAACATAAACGATGACATCAAAAAATATAATTGTTTAGCTAAATGCCAATAAACTATTGTTACGAAATTGTACTTGAATTCAAATATAACGATTTTAAGGGCTGATTTAAAAGTAGCATAATGCTTTCAAATAACAGTGCTGTAATAGCAAACTGTAACATATCTGTGGGCATTATTAACATTGAATAAAAGCTTTCAGTTGACCATTGATCGTAAGTTGGCAACGCTGTTTGAATTCCAATATTCAGTTAAAGAACATTGTAGAAAGTACACCACATGTAAAGTATGTATTAGTAAGATCTAGAATATTCGAACTTTGACAGTTAAAGAGCAATCTAGAGTGCAGATGGCAGTGTTATAAATAGTGGCAGAGGTTGCAGTCGTGAGTCAGTTTATCAGAGACGCTTTTCGAATAAACATCAACTGAGTGCCTTAAAGTGTGTTGTGTTCTTCAAGTAAATTCGTGTACATTATAAATTGTGTCTGTATTTCTGCGAATTTGCAAAGTGTATAAAAAACATTGAGTGACTATTTAATTCTGTTGTTGTACATTTTTAAATAAATAAAGACTTGTTACAATTTTTAAACTACTAAACGGCTTTTATTTGCAATCAAAAGTATCCGGTTTATTTAAAGGAAATAAGCCAACGTTTTGAAAAGGTTAAAACGTAACAATATGTTTTGAAGACTATAGAAAATGTGGTTATTAATGTGACCACTAAACCGCAAATAGTTAATATAGAACATGGTCAGACCACCAAAAAAGTTTTGCTATTGTATGAATTCTGTTGAAAATGGTAAGAATTGGACCATGATTTCTACCAGTCTCCATAGAACTTTCCTTCCTGAATATGGCTATATCCTACATAAATGGCAGTATCCATACAAAATACAGCAAAAGTAAGTTTTATGTAAAAAGAAACCATAAAACAGTAAATTGTTTGTATATTTCCATATTTGAACTATAGGACTTTGGATTTGATTTAATTTTGAAGATGAAAATATTCCATTCATTAATTTTAGCTGAAATGTTAATTTTTGTACTACAAAGCTCAAAGACATAAATCGCAAAAACCGACATAGATAGATAGATTTAGCTTAATATAGAACTTGTTTATGTCCAATTTCATCATGATAAAAGACTTAGAACTAATTTGTGAAAGATTTGAGATCAGGATTTCCGCTGCTCAAACAGTATTCCGAGGGGTCATTTGTATGGGGGCTAGGTGAAATCATGTACCGATATTTCCCATTTTTAATACCAAACAAACCATGAAAAATATATTATTTGTTGAAAATTGCAGCTAGCCAGCTAAGGCCCAAACAGACAAATGGATGGACATTACCAGATCGTCTTAGAATATCATGAGGACCCAGAATATATGAACAAGGGGTTCAAGTGACTAATGTTTAATAATAATAAAAAAGATGTTAAAGTTAATTTACAATAAAACAAGTTAGATGTTATCTGGAATATTACTTTTTAATTAATATAGATCCTGAGGTATATTTTAACCTAACACGACAAAAAATACCATATTTTATATATAGATATACCCAAAAATTACCATTGAAGTATGAAAAGTCGCACTTATACCTTATATTACTTATATATTTTTTAAATTTTCTAAATTACCAAATAAGAAAACCAAATAGACTAAATTTTATTAAGAAAAGATTTTTGGTTCTTTGTTACATTTTTTAGTCGTCATAATCAGATTCCATGACATACATACATCTTGGGGTCATCTTAATCTTCACCTTGACTTCCGATTCTTTCCGGAATTTCTTCCATTCTATCTTGTGCAAGTGCTTTAAACCATTCATGGTAAATTGGTGGTATATAGCAAAGAAGATCCTGTAGGTTCTTGAATTTCTTGAACTTTATTGGATTGACGCTGTTTTTTGGAAGAAGTTGTAGAAGTAACTGCGCGGCTCGGCCAACATTTCGAGCTTTCATGTTTACTTTGGTGAAGTTTTCTTGATTCATAAGATAATTTTTGTATGATAGGTTCCAAGGGTCATACTTCTCAAAGTGTAACCATTGCATTTTTCGGATGACCGGTAGACTGTTTCTAAAAAGTCTGTGGATGGGTTCTAGAGTTATAAAGTCCTCATTTTGCATTGATGTTAAAGTATTTTTTTACTTGAATTTACCACAAGCTGCTCGCAATTGAGGTACATAAATTAATTTTAATATTTGTTTAGAGCACAAGGAGTTTAAGTGCTCATGTGCCCCTTGTGCTCCAAGCAAAACAGGTATTTTAATTACAAGTGCTAGAATTGGTCGCCATATCTAGCTAACGGATGAGAATCCCACATTCAACTCTTGTGCTATGAACTTCTCTGAACTTCATATACTAACTCCATATGTTAACTCAATTTTAGAAAAAAAGGCACTTGAACCCCTTGTGCTCTAAGCATCTCATATGTACTAATATGGCTCTGCGACAAATATTTTGTTGTGTTACAAACGGAATGACAAAACTAAGGTATAAAAATAGTTTTAAAGCTTCTAACATCTAAATATTGTTGGTCTCATGTAGAAAGGCCCTATCTAGCATTTTTTGCGAAAATGTGTTTTTTAGTGATTTCAATACATTTCACACAAATACACCTCGTTACAAAAATTGTGCAATAATATCAGAAATAACGGGTTTACAAGCAATTGTATATCCTGTAAATATCAAATTATTTGAGTTAAGGACTTTCTACATGAGACCAACGATGCATCGCGATGTGTAAAGTGGTGGTCCGAACAAAGTTTTTCAAACATTTTTTAGCGATATAAACTATTTTTGGATACATAAGTAAGATATAAGCAATAACTTTTCTGTGGTAAATATCGGTTTCCTTGTATTTGAAACATCGGTCGGACATTTAGGTTTGAAAATTTCTTGGTTGTACCGATTTTGTCTTAACACCAAACATTTCTGATCAACACATAATATGTTCGGGCAATATTCACCACCTAAGACCGTTCCTCCACAGAAAAAATTATATTTCAACAGAATTCATACAATAGCAAAACTTTTTTGGTGGTCTGACCATGTTCTATATTAACATTTGCTCAAAAACAAAATTTCTTGATATTTTCTATTGAATTTTGAGTTTTGAATTTGATTATTTTGACAATTGAATATACAATTTTCATTATTGGTTGAATTTCAAATACAAAAATTATTGAATAGATAATTTTCGTAATTAAAACACAAAAAATAACAGAAATGTGTTTTCAATTACGAAAATTATCTACTCAATAATTTTTGTATTTGAAATTCAACCAATAACGAAAATTGTATATTCAATTGTCAAAATAATCAAATTCAAAACTCAAAATTCAATAGAAAATATCAAGAAATTTAGTTTTTGAGCAAATGAATACTTGATTTAATTATGAAATAATTGAAACCAGTTCAATATGTGACAAATATTTAAATTGAAATGGTTTAAGAAATAGTTTTTTCTGTGTCTAGGTCCAATTGTTATACATTTACTCCCGGAAGTCGATCTTATGTGAGAGCTATGTCCAATTATGGACTGATCGTTACAAAAGCCAGCACACGTATTGTGTAAAACTATTTATGCTTAATGTCTTTATCGAAAGTGGTCCTTATATGAAAATTATGACCATTAATGCCCCCATGTTAATAAAATTTGGTACGGAGATTTTGGTGGACATGTGAATTATTGATGTAAGAGATTTATTTAGTTAATTTTCTAGAGTGGACCGATCTAAAAATATAGTAGGTTTTTGATTTTCACTTTTTTTTGATTTTTGATTTTTCTTTTTTTGTTGGGGTATTGTTTTTTTTATTTTGGTAGCTTTGTCATCATTAAAACATTGTTTTTTGTTTTCATTATAAACACTGCACGAAAAGTTAATTAAATGTTTGTGAGGAGAGAAAAAGCAACAACCACAGATTTAATATTAAAATAAAAATAAAAATGTATCAAAACATTATTAAATTTGAATACTTTTTTTCTTGGCTGTTTGGCTGGCCAGACTCTGTGTGTCAGCTGTAATGGAATTTATATTTATATAAATGTCTGAGCAATGAAAATGAAATTAAGTAAATATAAATATGTACTAAGCTGTTTGACTTTGTTAATTTTTATTCACGTCTCAAGGATTAGAAATTTATAAAGAAACAAATGCTTGAGGATATAACTACACTGGTGCAAATTCCTATAAACGCACTTAATTTGTTTCTGTATTTTTGTTATATCTTTGTTGTTCTCATCCAAAAGCAAAATTTAACTTTTTTAATGAGAGACAAATTAACGGTACTTTTTGAAAATAAACGAGTTTTTTTTTCTTATTCTTGTTTTTTGCCTTAATTATGCAATCAAATGTTCTTGGTGCTATTTTAAGTGGAAGATTCGTATAAACGCAGACGTGAAATTTGTTTTTAAAAAATTTAACAAAAATAAAATATTATCAATTTTAGTTTTTTTTAACCAAAGGTACGTTTCTAATAGTAACATCTCAATTTACTGCAACTTTTTCTATTTGAATCAATAAATTTCATCACTTTTAATTAAAGATGCCCGACCAAGAAAAGATTAAAATTTTTTCACGAGGATGTTCCAATAGAGAAATTAGATGTAAAATCGATCGTTCGTAAAGTGTAGTGCGAAATTTCTTGAAGAAAGATCAAAATTATGGAGTTCGTAAACCTACAAAGGGAAATACAAAACGAACAAGAAGACAACTTAATCTAATAAAACAAGAAGCAAACCGCAAAAAATTCAATTCCACATAAATAAAGAATAAATTGAGTCTTTCAGTGACTTCCAAACACGTTTCACACATTTTACGAAACGATGAAAACATAAAATGGAAAAAGCCGAAATGTAAACCAATGCTAAAAAAGCACCATAAAGAAAATCGTCTAAAATTCGCAAGAAAATATATGAAATGGACAGATGAGTGGAAAAAAGTAAAAAAAAGTCCTGGCTCATACTCATGCTATTGGCACGATTTGAGATCAAACGATGTTCCGATGTCAAAACGTAATTTCGGTGGTGGCAGTGTTATGGTTTGGTCAGCGTTTTCTGCAGTTGGCAAGTCGAAAATATGTTTTGTTCCGACAAAAATGAATAGTGCGATTTATAACGAACTGTTGGAAGATGCTCTTCTCTCATTTATGGATGAAAAAATGGATGAAGATTGCATATTCCAACAAGATAATGCTGCAATCCATGTTTCTAAGCAATCGAAATCTTGGTTTAATGAACATATCGTTCTGATGGAGAACTTGTGGGGATACATGGCCTGTAAAGTTTATGCAAATAATGCCCAGAATGAAAGCACAATGACTGTGACAGAGCTGAAACTAAGAATTAAACAAGTCTGGGAGGAAATTGATTCCAATCTGCTTAAAAAATTGGTGGAATCATTGCCAGACCGTATTTTTGAAACAATCCATAACAAAGGATCATCCACACATTATTAATAAAGCTACAGTGGCCCATTTATAGGAAAATACCCTTAAAAGTGGCAGTTAATCTCGAAAATTAAGTAAAAAATAATAAATAAAGTACAAATGAATTTTTTTTGTAAACAATATTTTAAGTGAAGTCTTAATTAATTTAATAAACAAATTTGTAGCCCCCTAAATATGTTCATGTTTAACTTTTACAATCTTTTTTTAAAAAAAAGTAGTGTGCGTTTATAGGAATATGCACCAGTGTAGTAGTTAAGTTTTGTATGTATAATAATGAAATTAAGATTATTTTAAGTGTTTAGATATGGAAAACTTGCACTTGTTTTGTTATTTATATAGAATTGGGGTATTCACACGGTCTGCTATTAGTCATATTGTCATAAGAGTTGTTGTTGTGTTTTAAACAAAAAAAAAGTATTATTTTATGACAAAACAATAAACATAGTTAAAATAGTCTTATTAGTTTAGAACTTTTTTGTTTGAAACACAACAAAAATTTGTTTAAACTATCATCATATACGTATTAGGACATTATGTCAATATGACCAAATAGTAGACCGTGTAAATACCCCAAATACATTAAAGTTTTCTGGGTTAGAAAAAGCGGCAGCAAAAATTATGTTAAAGTCATTGTAGTGAGGCATTACTAAAAGGTTAAACTAACAGTGTGACAAAAACATGGTGGGTTAATGCACACAAGCACTCGAGTATAATTTTGCTATGACCACAATACTCATGAGCGAAAGACTAGATGAAGTCTAAGGAGTACTAGATCCAACCTGTCGCATTCATATTGCTGAACCTTCATCTTCAAAAATGATTATTAGAGTTAAAAATGCTCTTAAGCATTTTTAACATACAAAATTCCTGTTGTTTAATAAGTAATAATTATTATTGAATATGCTGTTTCTTTGTTTTGTTTTAAAAATCTCTTGGCACACTATTTTGCACTTAAGGTGATAATGTTTATTATTGTAGAACTAATTTTCATGTTTGCATCCAACTCACATCGTTATACATATGTATGTGCCATTTAGTTTATATTATTAACACGTACGTAAAATTGCCCGAAGGCTAAAGCTATGTAATGACTTTGAAGGAAAAAATTCTTACTACTCACTATGGAAAATTTTATATTGTAGATATTTGCTATTAAAATATAAGCTAATATGTATTGATTTTTTATGAACCTCTGACATTTGGCAAAATTTAAGCTAGATGAAATGTGCTGATTAAGTTCTGCTATCAAATGTTATAATTAATATATGTAGGGAGGAAACAAGGTATCCTCCCTTTATTAACTTCCAAATTTATTTAAATTTCGATCACGGATTACCTGGGTATATGCAATTTGAAGACCTTTAAAATTTATAAATTTTCTATGGGTTGAATTTCAAAGTTCAAATTTTATATAGTAACAAGTCAGAGAGCTATATTCGGCTGTGCCGAATCTTATATATCTTTCACCAAATTATACTTCAAAATACAAATTTAAAATATATTTTAAATTAAATTAAAAATTAATTTTTTTTTCCAGTTTTTTTTTTAATTTTTTGTAAAATTTTTTTTCGAATTGTTATTATAAATTTTTTTTTTTAAATTTTAAAAAAAAATTTTAGTTTTTTAAACTTTTTTTTGGTGAAAAAAAAAATTCGGGTTAAAAAATATTTTTTTCCGATTTTGACCCATTTTATGTCCAACTTACGCCGTTGCAAAAGTCTTTGAAATATCTATTATTATACCTTTCACCATGAGTGGCAAGGGTATATACACTTGGTCGCATAAGTTTGCGTACAAACTACTTTATGTATTTTAACAGGCTATTTTAGTCGTAAGTAACATCGGTAATCATTTGAAATTGGTTTTTATGTATAGATAAACATTTGAAAATTATGATAGGTATCTTCTTTTTGCATTTGCAAAGTTTGGTAATAATTGACAGCTTAAAAACAATGGTATGCTAACTTTTCGTGTATGCAACAGTATGCGTACATAAAATTTAAAGGTAATTTATAACTGTTTTTGTTATTGTGTGATACTACAATACTGCGGTTTTTGTTTCAAACTCATCGTAAAAGTGATTTTTCAAATTTTTTTGTTTCAAATTGCAATAATTTCAAGAAATGGCAAACAGAAAATTAATTAATGTAGCTGAACGTAATATTATTATACATTTACGGAAACAAGGGAAAACTTTGCGCGAAATCGATCAAGTAGTTAAACGTACTCACTCCTCCATCCAGAGAGTGATAAACAATTTTAAAAATACTTGAATTTTTGTCCCAAAGCCTCGTTCTGGTCGTCCACTAAAATTAACTGAACGCGAAAAAAGGGTTATAATGCAATCTGTGAAGGAAAATCCAAAATTTATTGTATCGAAAATGGCTGAAAACTTAAATTCACAATTTAATAAACATGTGTCCAAAGTCACTGTGCTCAGAACTCAAATGCTGAGATATAAGGAAAGAACCAGGACAACCTCGATTTTTGACCTATTTTTGACCCATATCTGGATTACTAAATCATTAATATAGACAATATGGATATCTAATGATAGATATTTCAAAGACCTGTGCAATTTTCACTAAATATTAAAGAAACAATATTTAAAAAATAAAAAAAAAAAAAATTTTTAAATTAAAAAAAATTTCGAAAAAACAACTAGAAAAAAATTAAATTTTGTTTACCCAAAAATATTTAAAATTTTTATTTTAAAGTATATTTTGGTGAAGGGTATATAAAATTCGGCACAGCCCAATATAGCTCTCTTACTTGTTAGATATACATATTGTCTATATTAATGACTTAGTAATCCAGATATAGGTCAAGAATCGAGGTTGTCCTGGTTTTTTCTTCATATCTCAGCCACTTGTGGACCAATTTTGCTGATTTTAAATATGAAACTTCTCGAAAGCATGTCTGACAGAATTATATAAGATTTGGATCCCGAAGATATCTGGGGTCTTCAGAAAATTGATTTCAACAGACAGACATACAGACGGACATGGCTTAATCGACTCCGCTATCTATAAGAATCCAGAGTATATATACTTTATAGGATCGGAAAATTGTATTGTGGAAATTACAAACGGAATGACATACTTATATATACCGTTCTCACGAAGGTGAAGGGTATGGTATAATAACTATAATACAATTATGCAGTTGCAATTGTATATAACTTTTCAACCGTTCATCCAATCGTAACCAGGGTAGTGTACCCTAGTTTCAACACAGGATATTGAACCAAAAATTGTTCTTGAACAAAACATACACGGAAAAAAATATTTCTTAAACCGTTTCAATTCAAATATTTGTCACATATTGAACTGGTTTCAATTATTTCATAATTAAATCAAGTATTCATTTGCTCAAAAACAAAATTTCTTGATATTTTCTATTGAATTTTGAGTTTTGAATTTGATTATTTTGACAATTGAATATACAATTTTCGTTATTGGATAGATAATTTTTGTAATTGAAAACACATTTTTGTTATTTTTTGTGTTTCAATTACGAAAATTATCTATTCAATAATTTTTGTATTTGAAATTCAACCAATAACGAATATTGTCAAAATAATCAAATTCAAAACTCAAAATTCAATAGAAAATATCAAGAAATTTTGTTTTTGAGCAAATGAATACTTGATTTAATTATGAAATAATTGAAACCAGTTCAATATGGGATAAATGTTTGAATTGAAATATAATTTTTTCTGTGTATCTCAAACAAGTAAGAATAATATGCTATACTGAGTAAATGAAATTTAAAATTTCAATAATTTATTTTCGTGAATGATTATGGACCGATCGTCATGCAATTAGATCGTGTTATTTTTATGTCTATGTGAAAGTTATTGCTGTTGAATATATGGATACCAGCATTTTTAAGAGATTTATGATCGTTAAAATGATTTTCGAAAGCAGGCCTTATATATGGGAGGTATGACGAATTATGGACCGATCATCACCAAATAAGATGACATGAATTCCATATATATAAACATTATTTGGAGCGAAATTTGTGTAGATGCCTGCATAAAAAAAACATTTATGACCGATAAAGTCCTCGGTGAAATAATGGACCGACATCAGCCAGTTGCAATAGGTTTCGTCCATGGGCCAAAAAAAGGTACGTATAAAATTTTATCGAAAAAGCGTAATGCAAAAAAACTTTTCTGAGCGAAGCCAGTTTTTGATGCACCCCACAGGAGGAAACCTTTGCGCACGGCCGAAGGCCGGCAATGCAAAACAACATTTCTGAGCGAAGCCAGTTTTTTATACACCCCAGAGAAATTTCGTTATTAATTAAAACCCCAATTTTAGAAATAAAATAAATCGCCAAAAAATTAACTAAGTCCCTAAATTTCGTTGTTGGTTTTTTCTATATAAAATGTTGGGGCCTTAATTCATTTGCGGTTTGGGGACTTTGTTCGTAGCACCAAAAAGCCACGGGCTTTCTGAACCCCCCCTCGCAAAATAAAAAACCATATTATACAAATATAATTAACAAATAAACATTAAACCTCAACTCGTATATTTCAATATTAAACAATTCGCTAATCAGGCCTTAAGGATTATGTTAATTTCCTTCTGTATACATATGTTTTAATTGCCTTAATGTCCTTACATACTATACTATATGTTTAAGATTTAAAATGTAATTTTATTCTTAAACACATGTAAGTATAAAATCGCCTTAATCATTTTAATATTCGTTTCTTGGAAAATTTCTTATACATATGTATGTATGATACCTAAGAGAATTTCTTACTAAATCCACTTAATTTTTATTGTTATGTAGATTTCTCCCAAAAAAAAAAGGTAAAATTAAAAAATCCAGCTAATTTCCATAATTGTAAATAAATGCAAATGTCTAACCATTTTGATGTTTCTTTTTACTAAAGTCTTTATTTGTAGGACTATTTCTTGTTAATTCCTTTTTAGAGCCTGTGGAAATATTTTGGTAATTTAATCACTATTTAATTAATTTAATTTACTTGTACAATATAAACACACATGCAATACATCTTTGGATTTGTAAAATACACGCAGAGAAAAAATATAGTTGTGCATGTTTAACAATATTATAGTCACAGTAACTATTTACATGATTGTTGTAGTTATAATATGGTTAATTTACAATCCACTTGATTGTATCAACCATATATATTTGGTTACAGTAAATAAATATATGTTTGTGACAATCATTTATATGATGAATAATTTTATCATAATATGTTGTTCTCAGATTATGATACCCATAAGCCGAGAGCAACATAATATGGTAAGTCCTTCATCATATAAATGGTTGTCACAAACATATACATACTTGTTTACTGTAACCAAATATATATGGTTGATACAATCATGTGAATCGCTAATTAACCATTTTATGGCTACCACAATCATGTAAATAGTTACTGTGACTATAATATTGTTATAATAAACATGCACAACTATATTTATTCTCTGCGTGTAGTTACTAAAATAAGTATAATGTTATTTTAAAATTTCAAATTTAAATGAAAACAATCCCTGTTCAGGCTTATTTATTTATTAGTAGAGAAATGTACCCAAATATGAAACTATGTATTTAATATTGAAAATGTGAGAAAATGTGTGAAATTTGCATGGCTCCTTTGGCTATTAACACGAAATTTGGATTTATTTTTTTCACCAAAAAATAAAAAAATTTCTAGAGAAAAATATTCAATAGTGCTTCAATTTAACAATTTGATGCAATCGCACATTAATGTGTATTTAGTTGGAAAGAAAAATAAAAATCAATGTTATGAGTTGATTAAAAAAAATTCTCGCAATAAAAATCCATGGATTATTTATAAATATTTGTTACAGGAAAACTTCAGTTTTTAGTGCTATTTAAAAAACATTTAAAAGTTTAACTAACTGATGAATAGAGTGTCTAAAAAACCGGCAAATTTAAAAAACTGGTTTCCGGTTTAAACGAAAAAGTGTGTTTTTGAAAAACCGATTTCTATTATTGTCTTTTAAAAAAAACCGGTTAAGCGGTTTCGGTTTTTGTCTTCAAAAAAAACCGGTTAATCGGTCTATATTAAATTTTTATTGAGCATTTTTGATTTTTTAAAGCTCTATCTTTATGATATTATTTTATATATTTTACGAAATGTTGTCAAATGCTACAAATTTCTATAAAATAAATCAATATTTTTAAAAATGGTATCAAAGTTTTTCATAAATATGTTTGAATGAGCTTTACAAAAACCGGTTTGTCAAAAAACCGAAAAGTTAAAAAAACCGAAACCGTTGGAGTTTAGAAAGATGAAAGAACCGGTTGACCGGTTTTCGGTTTTGGATACTCTAGTGATGAAGTAAGCATTCCCACAACAGCCAATTTTCGTTATTGGTTGAATTTCAAATACAAAAATTATTGAATATATAATTTTCGTAATTGAAACACAAAAAATAACAAAAATGTGTTTTCAATTACGAACATTATCTATTCAATAATTTTTGTATTTGAAATTCAACCAATAACGAAAATTGTATATTCAATTGTCAAAATAATCAAATTCAAATCTCAAAATTCAATAGAAAATATCAAGAAATTTTGTTTTTGAGCAAATGAATACTTGATTTAATTATGAAATAATTGAAACCAGTTCAATATGTGACAAATGTTTGAATTGAAACGGTTTAAGAAATAGTTTTTTCTGTGTAGTTATTAAACATTATTGTGTAAACAACCAAGAGTTTGAAAATGTCATATTTTGTGCTAACAAAGTGTCATATGCGGGAAGTTTTGCTTTACTTCTTTAATTTGTAAAAAAAAGTGCCGCTGAAGCACACCAAAGCTTATTCACCATAAGCTTTGTGCGGTTCAGAAGTGTTGATTTTGACACGGAAGACAAAGATCGGCCAGGCCAGCCCAAGAATTGAAGGCATTATTCCATCAACATTGCTGTAAAACTCAACTAGAGCTTGCAAAATTATTGGAAGCTACTCAAGCAGCAATTTCAAAACGTTTGCGAACAGCAGGATTCATCCAAAATCAGAAAAATTGGGTGCCATACGAATTGAAAGCGATAGATCTTGAAAAACGAGTTTGCATGTCTGAAATACTGCTTGAACATTATAACCCGAAGTGTAAGAGATCGCATGTGAAGCCCGAATTGACACCAAAGTCAAATATCCTTGGCGCTAAGCTAATCTGATTCGTGAAGAAGCGAACATTGGCCGAAAAACGATCAGCATATGCGGCCGTAATATTGCATCATGACAACGCACAGCCACATTATGTCTGCTTTCACACACCAAAAATACTTGAAGCAAGTCTCTTCGATTCCCTTTTAAACTTGCTCGACCGTTTACACACAGCAAGTCTGTGTTCAATTTTATATGCAAAACCTAATAGACGCCATTGTAAAAATGAGAAAACAAAAGAGAATTGAAGAGACTTGCCTGTACAAGCAAGTGTGTACCCCTCTTCTTTCTTCTTGCCTCTCTCTCCTATAAACTCTAGACTTGCGCAAGAAAAATTGCCCTGTGTAAAAGCAGACTTAGAATGTAGTGATTGGGAAGTTTTGCTTCACCCGCTTTATACTCCAGAACGTGCCCGTTCAACTACTATTTGTTTTGATCAATGCTGAACGCTCTCTCTGGGTTACGCTTCATTTTGAAACAGTGTATGCGATATTGGCTTGATTTGTTATTGGCCTCAAAAGATGAGCAGTTCTTTTGGCTGGGAATCCATATGTTGCCAAAAAAAATGGAAAAAGTTCATAGCTAACAATGGAAAATACTTTGAGTAGATTTCAAAAAGATTTTTGACAAGCCTCATGACATTTTCTTAATATGAGATTTCAGTACATACTCTTAGAAACATGCTGATACTTGACAAAATATACCTATGTATATGAAAAATAAGTAAGAAAGTATAGTCGACCATATGATACCCTACACCGAGTTTATGATTAAGATATTTCTGAGAGCTTAACTATTTTCAGATATGGCAGTTGTATGGGGGCTTGTAGAAATAATGTACCAATTGTAGCCAAATTCAATAGGCTTTTGTCGAGTTGTCTTTAAAATTGCGACCTATAGTTTGATTACAGGCGGTCAGACTAACGGATGGACGGACATAGCTTAAATCTTTGTTATATGTATACTTTATACTTTGTTAGGACATATTGTCTTTTTTTTACCTTTTAAAAACGATGGTTTATTTCCTTCAAATAAACAGGATATTTTTGATTGCAAATAAAAGAAGTTTAGTAGTTTAAAATTGTAACACACACTTAAATTTCACACTTTATAATGTACAAGTATACACTGCTAATGCAGTTGATATCTTTACTTAACGATGCTTCAAATTAGACTGACTTGTTTGGTGTTCTCACGTCCAATTTATATACACTGCATTATCATTCAGATGGTAATGCAGTGAAATTTATACAGGTTTATCGAGTTTTTGTTTACAATTAGTTAAATAATTGTCCAAAAAGGGTCCACGAATTTTAGTTTATTTGAAAAACCATTTTTTTAATTATTAACAAAAAACTTTTTTAATACTATGCTGTAATACAGATGTATTTCACAACTCTTGTTTCAAACTATGTTGAGCTTTGTAATGACATATTCAAAAGGTTCGATTTCGACAACGATTTCCTTAAACCAGTGTGCTTTTGTATCATGTGTAGTTGATGTGAATAATATATGTACGAAACTGTGGCGACACCAAATAACACCCAATGAAATACAATAATACCCAATTAGGAAAATTAAAGAATTTCCAATGAATTAAAACGCAAAAAAGGAAATAAATTCCAAATGAAAAATAATTAATAATCACCCGATTTCAATGAAATAACACACAATTAAAATTACAATATAATTCCCAATTTTTGTGTGTTATTTCAAAATGAAATGATTACCAAAAAAAAAAAATTAAAATGTAGCCTAATGAAACTAGTCCCAGAAACAATTAAATAATACTCTAATATTTTCAATTTAATGAAATGTGTTTATTAATTTTTCATATGTATATGATTTCAGCCAAATTTTTGTATTTAGATGTTATTTGTCGACGTAATGAATGCTTTCAGTTATCCATGAACCAGAAAATACAGTTATTATTCCCTTTTGGAGACCTTGCTCATAGTCAATTATGTTTGTGGCTGCATTTAAATTTAAATATTTGAATAGGTAGATGTAACCTTTGCAGTATTTTTTTGTTTATTAGAAAAAATGCAAACAGAAATACATGAAACAATTTACATTAACATTTGAGGAATGACTTTAAGAGTATATAGATCAATCCTAAGCTTAAATATTTTAACATAGACATGTTTTGTAATGGAAAAGAGAAGAGCACCGATGGCTTAAAATAGTTTATAACAAAAATCGCGGTAATTACAAAACTCTTCTTAATTTGTTTGCTATTTTCATGCATTTTGATCTAAATGTCCGAATATCGCAAAGTGACGTTCAGCTCAATGCCGGCTACAACCAATAAAGAATGGTGGTATTTTTTAGAATGGTGGTGTCATTCTGTGCACCAAGATTACTCCTATTGAAAGTAATTCAAGACATACAATTTATTAGCTAAAACCTTTATTTTGATATATATCCTACTCGCATCCCACTAAGCGACCAAAAAGCTCTTCAAGGAATGGACCAAAGCTTTCTTTTGAGCAAAAAAAATAGATTTTGCAAAAAAAAACGTCAAAAATTTTATGTCTTAACTTACAAAATATTTATTTTGATAGATCGCACTAAGCGACCAAAAAAGTCTTCAAGGAAAACATCTAAGCTTTCGTTTGAGCAAAAAAAAAATTAAACAAGTAAAGGTAGGGTCACACATGGCAAAAATATTTGCTCAAAAAAGCGTAACCACTTTTTTTAGCACACATTTGTTTGACGTGTTTACTCTTACAAGTGTTTTGTAAGATCAAACAGCATCAAATAAACTAAAACTCAATATTTCTTATAAATTGTCCAAAGTAAAAACTGTTTTTGAAATAAATAAAAGAATTCAAATGTATTTTATTTAGTGGTTACGTCTTTTTCGTCAAATATTTGTCATGACCCTACCTTAAGAGTACTATATTCGGCCGTGCCGAATCTTAAATACCCTCCACCTAAATATGATGGTATAACAACTGAAATAATATAACAATCGTTAGTAAGGCTAGTTTACGCAGAACATATTTTATTTCAAATGTACAAAAAATTGTATCTAATTCAGCAATTTATAACTGAAATTCCTATTAGAAAATATGAAATTTAACAATTTATATACTTAATAATAAGTTAATATGTTTGGATCAACATTTTTCCTTTTTAAACTCAAGTGAAGAAACAGAGTATAAAAAACGGTATACAAATATATTTAGACAAATTTCAAGATATTGGGTTGTGGGACTTATATGGGAGATATGACCTATTATGAGTCGATTGTCATAAAATATTTTAACGTGATTTTTATGTATTTATATGGGAGCTGTTGCCAAATATGGACCGATATTCACAAAATTCAGTAGTATGATTTTAAAAATTACTGATCTATGTACTATTTTGGTCCAATAAATGGAAGCTATGACCTATTATGGGCCTAAGTATTTGAGTGCTATTTTTGTACAATTTCATATAAACAATGCCATTAACAAGAGTGGACCTTAAATGGGAGCTATGACAAATTATGGACCAATATTTAAAAAATCTTGCAGTACGATTCTTGGATACAAGTTACTGATAGGTGTAAAATTTTGGTTCAGTACAGATTATTTTGGATATTTGTGCAGGTTATTGTGTTTTCCGGAAGTGATTCTTATATGGAGGCTATGACCAATTTTGGGCGTATCATCGTAACATTTGGTACATTGATTTTCGTATACATATATTGAACAAATTTGTTTCGAATTTCAACCTGATAACTATATTTGTAAGAAATTTATGAGGAATTTAGTGATTTTCGGGAGTGGACCTTATATGGGAGCTATGGTTAAATATGGACCGATATTATGATAGTATGATTGCTGGACACAAATTACTGATCTGTGCGTAATTTCATTTTGATATCGATTTGTTTTAAATATCTATTAAGGTTAATATCTTTTTCGGAAATGGGCCTTATAGGGCAGCTAAGACCAATTATCGGTCAATCTGCGTAAAATTTGGTACAGTCATTTCTATGTATTTGCTTATTATTTTTGTCGAATTTTAGCATGATGAAGCTATTTATAAGAGATTTATGAGTACTTAAATGATTTTCAGAAGTGGACCTTATATGGGAGCTATGGTCAAATATGGATCGATATTCACAAAATCCCGTAGTATGATTTCTAAGTATAAATTATGGATCTATGTAAAATTTTGTTTTGATATTGATATTTTTTAGATATTTATGTAGGTTAATGTGTTTTTCGGAAGTGGTCCTTATATGGGAGCTATAACCAATTATTGGCCGATCTACATAAAATTAGGTATACCGATTTTGGTATATATGAGGACAATTTATAACGAATTTAAACTTAATAGCGGTATTTATAAGACATTTGTGCTTATTTAAGTGATTTTCGGAATTGAACTTTATATGGGGGCTATGGTCAAATATGGACCGATCCACAAAAAATTTGGTGTTGTGATTTTTTTAAGCACGAAACTTATTTTCCTGAATTTTGTGTGGATACTGCAATTTTGTAGGCATTTACACACCATATAACCATATTTCGGGAAGAAATTTGTATGGGGGCTAGGAGAAAACATGGACCGATTTCAATCATTTTTACCAGAGTTAGTCCTTTTAACATAAAAATAACGTGTGTAAAATTTTATGGTATTATCTGTAATATATTTGCACAAATAACAAAAACAATTTTAAAATTATCATATTTTTTTTAGGTTGTCTCACATTTTGGTTCATAACTCTGGTACCACTGAACCGATATTGCTGATTTTCAATACCAAACTGCTTAGGAGAACAGTAAACATTTTTCTTGCAAGCTTGCCAATTTTGTTTGTCTATTTTGGACGTGAGCGTGTTTTACACAGACAGACGGACAGACAGACTGACTTAGCTCAATCGACTTAGAATTTCATAAGGATCAATAATATATATACTTTGTTGGGTCTCAGATGAATATTTCTCAATGTTACACACGGAATGACAAACTTATATATAACCTCATTCACCACTTTAAAAAAAAAGTCAACAAAGTTTTTGATTTTGAAGAAAGAGTCAAAAAAGTTATTGATGTCGGAAAAAAATGTCAAAATTATTTTATTTATTTTTTAGACACATTTTTCTAAGAACAATGGATGAGAAAAAACACATGCTTGGCCAGAATTTAAAATTTTGATCCCCTCTAACTCAGAGAGTTAGAACTAACCTTGGTGAAAATTTCTTCACGATCGGAAGACATCGATTTCAAAAGTTTTTCTTTATATACCCACCATCAAAAAACTAATTTTGTTATTGTAACACATCACAGACCCACATTTGTATATATATTCTGGGTCCCCATAAGATCCTAAGACGAGCTAGCTACACTGGTGCATATTCCTATAAACGCACACTACTTTTTTTTAAAAAAAAAAATTGTAAAAATTAAGCAAGAACATATTAAGGGGAATACAAATTTGTTTATTAAATTAGTTAAGACTTCACTTAAAATATTGTTTACAAAAAAAATTCATTTGTACTTTATTTATTTTTTTTACTTAATTTTCGAGATTAACAGCCACTTTTAAGGGTATTTTCCTATAAACTCACTTTAATTTATGGGCCACTGTAGCATTATTTATAATGTGTGGATGATCCTTTGTTATGGATTGTTTCAAAAATACGGTCTGGCATTGATTGCACTAATTTTTTAAGCAGATTGGAATCAATTCCCTCCCAGACTTGTTTAATTCTTAGTTTCAGCTCTGTCACAGTCTTTATACTTTCATTCTGGGCATTATTTGCATAACTTTAAGTCCGGACTACAAGCCAACCGAGCAATGCTATGTTCATTAAACCAAGATTTCGATTGCTTAGAAACATGGATTGCAGCATTATTTTGTTGGAATATGCAATCTTCATCCATTTTTTCATCCATAAATGAGAGAAGAGCATTTTCCAACAGTTCGTTATAAATCGCACTATTCATTTTTGTCGGAATAAAACATATTTTCGACTTGCCGACTGCAGAAAACGCTGCCCAAACCATAACACTCCCACCACCGAAATTACGTTTTGACATCCGAACATTGTTTGATCTCAAATCGTGCCAATAGCATGAGTATGAGTCAGGACCGTCTAAATTTAATTTTTTTTCGTCAGAGAAAAATTACTTTTTTCCACTCATCTGTCCATTTCATATATTTTCTTGCGAATTTTATGGTGCTTTTTTAGCATTGGTTTACATTTCGGCTTTTTCCATTTTATGTTTTCATCGTTTCGTAAAATGAGTGCAACGTGTTTGGAAGTCCCTGGAAGATAAAATTTATTCATTATTTGTGTGGAATTGAATTTGTTGCGGGTTGCTTCTTGTTTTATTAGATTAAGTTGTCTTCTTGTTAGTTTTGTATTTCCCTTTATAGGTTTACGAACTCCATAATTTTGACCTTTCTTCAAGAAATTTCGCACTACACTTTCCGAACGATCGATTTTACGTCCAATATCTCTATTGGAACATCCTTGGTCGTGAAAAAATTTAATTTGAATCTTTTCCTGATCGTACAAAGAAGTTCCCTTGGGCATCTTTAAAAGTGATGAAATTTATTAATTCAAATAGAAAAAGTTGCAGTAAATTGAGATGTTACTATTAGAAACGTACCTTTGGTTGAAAAAATATAAAATTGATAATATTTTATTTTTGGTAAATTTTTTAAAAACAAATTTCACGTCTGCGTTTATACGAATCTTCCATTTAAAATAGCACCAAGAACATTTGATCGCATAATTAAGGCAAACAACAAGAATAAGAAAAAAAACTTGTTTACTTTCAAAAAGTACCGTTAATTTGTTTCTCATTAAAAAAGTTAAATTTTGCTTTTGGATGAGAACAACAAATATATAACAAAAATCCGGAAAAATTTAAGTGCGTTTATAGGAATATGCACCAGTGTATGTCCATCCTTCTATACATCTGTAAGTCTGTTGAAAACATGAGCCCGAACGAAATGAGCTAGCTAGCTGATATTTTCCACAAATTCT
Organism: Calliphora vicina; assembly: GCF_958450345.1. NCBI lineage: Eukaryota > Metazoa > Arthropoda > Insecta > Diptera > Calliphoridae > Calliphora > Calliphora vicina. Next base: position 134,870,139 of record NC_088780.1, on the reverse strand, counting down.
CTTGTGTTGATTAGGTTTGTTTGGTATTGAAAATTGACAATATAAGCAGTCATAAATATGTTGATTACGCGTCAATTCACAAATTAGTTCCAAGTACTCTGAAATAATACTGTAAAGTATGGCGAAAATCGGGCAACATTTGTTTCTAGTCCAATACAAGGTCGCCTTCAGAAAATTACTTGAACACTCATAATTGTCTTGATATCGCAATTAAACAAAAACCACCAACTTTTGTAAGGACCAGTCTATAATTGACCCCCTACCCCACATATAACCCCTATATAAGAACAGTCGAATATAACGCTCTGAGTTGTTTAACTTAATGTACGAAACATTTAAAAAGGTAAGATAGTACACATATCAAATGAATGCCAAGTACCTGGTGTTTTAAACTTGACATCTTTTCGATCGATTTTCATATACAAAGTATCAAGTTTTATTCGATATTCTGTATCTGTTGCCTTCCTATATTACATAGAGCAATTTTTTGTATAATCTTTGTAAATCTGCTAACTACAAAGGTAAAAAACTCAAATGCAATACAAGTGGATTTCAGTTTGTAATTACAAAATATTTGTATGCAAATATTACATGATAAAAAAACAGCTTTGGAAAAAAACGTTAATTTTCCACTTATTGCACAAAATAATGAATTTGTAATTAAAAGTGAAATATTTGATTAGAATTACTATGAAATAAAAGACAAAATAATACATTGAACATATGATTTCGTCATCATTAAAAAATCTACATACATATATTAACTAAGAGAAAAGAAAAGTATTTTTTTAGATTTCGTATAGCGAACACAGATGCATATGCGTTTAAACCAGAGTCAATCAAAAAGAAAAATTCTTTAAATTTGGAAAATGTTGGTTTTAAAGTTTAAATGAGAATTTCTAAATTTCTTCAAAAATTATAATAAATAAATTCATATCAAGTGAACCAACTTTTGAAATCCATCGGCATGAAATTTACAATGTATTCCAAATAATTTAGAAATTTTTTCCAAAATCAAAATGTTTTTATGTTTTTTTTTGTGCAAAATGGTCCCTTTTCTTTGGTCAAAAGAAAGCTTAGGTTTTTTCCTTTAAAGATTTTTGGTCGCTTAGTGGGATGCGAGTGGGATGTATATAAAAATAAATGCTTTGTACCTAGAGTTTTTCACGGGAATTCCCCGGGACGAGAAATCCCAGGAATTCCACAACATTTTCAATCCCGAAATCCTGGGAAATTGTGCGAGAATTCCCGGGAATTATTTTCCTTAGTTTTATGTGATGTTTTCTGAACTTGAATTTCTAATGCAGAAGATTCATACAACAAAATTATTTTTTTTTAAATATTTATATTTAAACAAAATCAAAATTTTTTTTAATGTTTTAAAATTTTTAAAAAAAAATTTTTTTTCCAAATTGTTTTTTAATTTTTTTTAAAAAAAGTTTTTTCAAAATTTTTTTTTTTAAATTTCTTTAATTAATTTTTTTGGAAAAATAATTTATGACAAAAACAAAAATTTTTGATGAAAAAAAAATTCGGGTTAACAAATATTTTTTTCCGATTTTGACCCATTTTAGGTCCAACTTACTATGGTCTTATATACGTCGTATATAGGACTTTGAAGTATCTATCATTAGATATCCATATTGTCTATATTAATGACTTAGTAATCCAGATATAGGTCAAAAATCGATGTTGTCCTAGTTTTTTCCTTATATCTCAGCCATTTGTGGACCGATTTTCTCGATTTTAAATAGCGACCGAGCCGGAAGAATTTCGGAGATATTGATGTATGAATCGTGTATGTAAGTTATTTGGGGGCTTCGGAAAGTTGATTTCAACACACAGACGGACAGACAGACATGGCTATATCGATTCCGCTATCTATAACGATGGGGTCGCAAATGAAAAATGTGGAAATTACAAACGGAATGACAAACTTATAACCTTGCCGCTCATGATGAAGGGTATAAAAAATCGTGAATCTTCAGGGCTGTCACAGAATTCGATCGAAAGTGGAATTATTGTAGTATGTATTTTGCTTTTTCATAAAGAGTAAAACGAAATTATTTGGAATAGAACCACATTTGGTTGAATTGAATTTTGTTTAAGATATTTATAGACGGCAATACTGAGTATTAATATAAAGTTTGCAGAAAAATATCAATAAAACAAAGAAATAAAATATTTGTAATAAATTTCGTGTAAAAAATAAATGTTTTTTCGAAACGATTTCTTGAAATTCCGAATGATTTCAATAATATTTCAAACATAAATAAACATAAACACCTTTAATATTATTGAGTTTTCTTCAAGTTTTAATTAACAGCTTTATTTAATTTTTCATTTAATAAGCAAAACATTTCCAGTTAAAAATTTAAAAAAAAAATAAAATATTTATTTTTTGCGACATAACAGAATTAATTGGAATCAAAGTAAGGTAGAACAAAATCTAATGGAAATTGTAGCGATTGCAATACAAATGACAAATGGTGACAGGTTTGTCTACAACCAAAATTAGAAATTGAGTCAGTTTATCTCTTTATATTAAATTTTTATTGGATTTTGTATTTTTATTCAATTACATTTTAAACCCAAAGACTTTTTTTAGATTCTTAACGAAGTCTACATTTTTAAAATTGAATAATTTGTTCTAAGCGGGAACTCCCTGGATCCTGGGCAAATTCAAAATGAATCCCGATTTCCCGGGAAAAGAAAATCATGACATAAAATTTTTAACTTTTTTTGCTAAATCAAAAACTTCGTTGGGTTTTTTTAGGTCTTAAGGAAAAAAAACATAAGCTTTCTTATGAGCAAAAAAATAAATTAAATAAAGGGTCGATTTAAAAAAAAAAGTCAACAAAGTTTTTGATTTTGCAAAAAAAGTGAAAAATTGTATGTTTTGAGTTACAAAACATTTATTTTGATATATATCCAACTCGCGTCGCACTAAGCGACCAAAAAAGTCTTCAAGGAAAAGATCTAAGATTTGTTTTAAGAAAAAAAATTTTTTTTTTCGAAAAATTTAAGTAATAGCTATCTAAACTATTTGGGACACATTTTGCTAAGAACAATAGGTAATAAGCAGGGAAACCAAAATATGCAAATGCATGTTTTTTCTGGTGAGTCTAATGAGCACATGGATAAGATATTTACACGTTTCAGAACTATTTAAGAATTTTGGCATCGATTTGTTAGTGCAAGTTTTTGCATATTTTACCCTTAAATTCATATTTTTGCATATATTTGTTTTAAGAGCATATTTATGTCATATTTTTGCGTTTTTAGAGCATATTTTACTGTTTAATAGCATATTTTGACTTTATCAAAAACAAATTTTGTCTTACTTATTTTTCGCTGTTGTGTTACAGGTTTTTACTTCCCTTGTTTAAAATTCAAAATTGAAAAACAAATTTAAAAAAAAAAAAAAATTTTAAAATTTAAAAAAAATTAAAAAAACAATTGGAAATTTTTTTTCCAAAAAATGAAAAAACTGAAAAAAATTTTTGTTCACCTAAAAATATTTAAATTTTTTATTTTGAAGTATAATTTGGTGAAGGATGTATAAGATTCGGCACAGCCGAATATAGCTCTCTTACTTGTTTTAATATAAAATAAGCACTTTTAATAATTTTAGTTCTAATTCAAACTTAACCGTTCTAATGTTAATGAAATATTGTCTTTTAAATTTGCTCCTGTAACATCAGTTGATGTCGAAAGAACATTTTCTATGTATAAAAATGTTTTCAGATCCAATAGACAACGATTTTTATTTCAAAATTTAAGTCAGTTTTTTTTGGTTAAAAATTATGTAAAATTTTGTTTTTTAAGAGCATATTTTTTAAATTTTAAGAGCATATTTTATTTAAAGTGCTTAAAACGCTCTTTTTAGAGCATATTTCCGGTTTCCCTGGTAATAAGTTACACGGATGAGAAAAAACACCTGTTTTGGCCCTCTAACTCCATATATTTATTTAGATTCCAAAGAATGCCGGGGGTGGAATATTGTGACACTAGGTCTAAAAGTTAAGTGCTGAATATTTGAGCCAAATCGGACAATGATTTCGGGACGCGCATCAAGGTCAAAGGTCAGATATATGCAAAATGTCACTATTTATATGAAGTAACTAGCTGACCCGGTGCGCTTCGCCACCCCAATTAAAAGAAAGAAATAGTACTATCAAGTCTCACTTTGTGAATCTAATTGTAAATGTCTAATTTCATATTTCTGGGTTCATTATTATAGAAAATGCAAAATGTGTTCCTAATTTTAAATTTTTAGGTTTATTATTATAAAATATTCAAAAAGTACCATTGCAATAAGGAAATATTACCATCGATTATCACTTTTAAATTCGCATTCACTAAACCATAACCCGTCAAGTTTGAATTTTAGATTTGTATATCATTTCCTATATTATTAACCGATTTTGTTTCTATAATACTTCATATTTAATAAATTATCACAAAACCGAAAACGATCGGTTTTTAATTTTTTAAAACCGAAACCGTGGTTTTGAAATTCTTCGATTTTTTGGAAACTCTAGGTCCATTGTTATAGGAAATTCAAAAAAGTACCATTAGAATATAGAAAAAGTACCAAAAAACCCCCACTTGTGGTTTCCGACTCACTCGGGTCCATATAAGCTTAATTTCATGGCTTTAGGTTCATTGGTGAAGAAATTACAAAAAGTACCATTTGAATAAAGAAAAAGTACCAAAAAGTCTCTCCCTAGACTTCTCACTCACTTAGGACAATATATGCTTAATTTCGTGTTTCTAAGTCCATTGTTATAGAAAATTCAAAAAAGGTACCATTAGAATAAACAAAAAGTACCAAAAAGTCTCCCCCTAGAATTCTCACTCACTTAGGACCATATATGCTTAACTTCATATTTCTATGTCCATTATTACAGAAAATTCAAAAAGTACCATTAGAATATAGAAAAAGTACCAAAAAGCAGTCACTTGTAGATTCCCACTCACTTCGGTCCATATAAGCTTAGTTTCATGTTTTTAGGTTCATTGGTGAAGAAATTACAAAAAGTACCATTCGAATAAAGAAAAAGTACCAAAAAGTCTCCCCCTAGAATTCTAAATCACTTAGGACCATGTATGCTTAATTTCATGTTTCTTTGTTCATTGTTATAGAAAATTCAAAAAAGTACCATTAGAATAAAGAAAAAGTACCAAAAAGTCTCCCCCCAGAATTCTCACTCACCTAGGACCATATATGTTTAATTTCATGTTTCTAAGTCCATAGTTATAGAAAATTTAAAAAAGTACCATTAGAATATAGAAAAAGTACCAAAAAACCCACTCTTGTGGTTTCCCACTCACTCGGTTTATATATAAGCTTTATTTCATGTTTCTAGGTTCATTGGTGAAGAAATTACAAAAAGTACCATTCCAATAAAGAAAAAGTACCAAAAAGTCTCCCCCTAGAATTCTCACTCACTTAGACCATATATGTTTAATTTCATGTTTCTAAGTCCATTGTTATAGAAATTTCAAAAAAGTACCATTAGAAGAACAAAAAAAAACCTATAGTTCAGTTCACACATTTTGGTAGCTAAATATTATCCCCTATTCCTAACACTAACTTCACTCAGATACATATCAGCTAACTTTAATGTCGATAACTGAATTAATTTAAAATGTTAAAAAAGTTCCATTAGGAGAAAAGTACCAATTTCCCTTTTCTTCCTTGAACACCCCTCAAGTTAGAGATTTAAAAAATATTCCATTTTGCCAAAATTGTTTATGCTACAGGCATGTCTGAAAATATTAAAATCTGTGTTAATGTGCCCAAGAATAAATATGTTTTAAAAAAGTACCAAACTGTTTACCCGGATTTGGCCCAATATACACCTTGGTACTCGAGTTCCAAATAACACCCTGTTAGTTAATTTTTGTATGAATCCAGGAAATAACGTTAAAAAAAATTATCAAAATTGGCTTAATAATTTCAAATATAATATATTTTCCCGATTTTATCCCCTTTTTGGTACCTTTTTTATACCCATTGAGGTGGTACAATTTTATTCAAATAAATTTCTGTAACGTGGTGGGAGCTCATAATAAAATATTCGTATGTCTATGTCAAATTATAGAAAAACATATTTTATGAAAAATAAACACAATTTTTATCCCTTAAGGATTCGAATTTCCAAAAAATACCAAACTTATATTTTTTTATTTTTTGATAAGTAAAGAATACGATTTAAAATTTGATTCTATGTTTATTGGTTTAAAAGATACATAGGGTGCCACAAAAGTACCAAAATACAGTTTTTACCCGTTTTCTCCCCTAAAAGTTTCGAATTTCGAAAAAGTACGAAACACCTGTCAGCTTATTTTTTGAATGGAGTAACATGCAATTTTAAGTTTTTTTGTATCTTTATTAGTTTTTAGGATATAAGGTTACCGAATTTATCCGTTATTACCCTTTTTTACCACCTAAACGTTCGAATTTCCAAAAATCCCTTCTTAACGGATTGTTTTGGGGAGGGAGGAACCCACAGTTAAAATTGCATGATTCTAGCTTCAGCCGTTTGGGCTGTGCGATGATGAATCAGTCAGTCAGTCAGTAACGTTACTCTTTTATATATATAGATTATGCGTTATGTTACAGAAATAAGAAGATTTATTTATATTAATGAAAATTACAGTCAAAAAAATCTATTGGAGATTAACTCTAAATCTTCTTTGGGTCAAAATGACCCACAAACTGTAGTTTTTCAGTTTTTGTAAAAAAATTTGTGATTAAAAAATTACTTTTGCAATTTAATTTAAAAGAATCGAAATATGTACATAATTGTCGTTCTAATGAGACATAAAAAACAGAAATTGGTTAAAAAATTTTAAAGTTATTAAAAATTTCCCAGGCCACTAGAACAAGAAATTTAGGAACAAAATTAACATATTTTGAAGAAATATTAAAGTAAAAGCATATTTTTACTTAAAATATATTGTATATGAGTTTTTGGCTTCGAAGCACGTCATTAACCTATTCGCAGGTATGACCAAAAAAAGTTTAATTTTTATCGGCAGTTTCAAAACTACAATTTCAAATTTTAAAAAATTTTGTTAAACAAATTTCAGAATTTTTTGATCATCGCATTGGGATTTATTGAGAACATAGTAGGGAATAAAAATATGAAAAAAGTATGACAATACTTCCTATAGTTTTTCCGTACCTACGAATTAAATTTTGCGATTTTCAATAAAAACTAAAATATGGCCAAATTTTGGTGAATGATACCAATTTCCTTACTTTTATGAATTTTAAGTAAAACCTATACAAAATCTTATAATTCAGATAATTGTAAATATAGTCTGAAAGTTTTACTAAAATTGGAAAAAACGTTAACCCTTAAATCGTGAAAGTCAAAGATAAAATTTTACAATATTTGGAATTTCTAAATAAAAGATAGCAAAATATTTTAAATTTTTGGGCCGATTTTTATGAAACTATACCTTAAGGTTAAAAATAATCACCCCTATCGCGAATCAATATTTCACATGAAATATTTTCCCTTTTCCCATTTTTCCCTTTCCCCATGTTGTGAAATTTTTAGATGGAATTTTGTAAACATTAAACAGCTGTTACGAACAAAATCAACTATTGTGAATGAAAAGTTTAAGGGAATATCACGATAGCAATTTTCCCTTCGAGGGAAATGGATATTTCATGGGAACACAAATTTCACATTTTTTCACGTGAAAAACAGTGAAAAAATGGAAATTAATCCTTAAGTGAAGTTGGAGTCAAAATTACCCTGTGTTTTTCGTGATTTTAAAAGTTTAGGGTCATTTGAACCCCAAGTGCCATTAACCCATTTCGCTACGAGATAAAATTTTTATTTATTTTTTAAACAAAAAAAACTTTTTTGGTGTAATTGTGACCCCCTGATTGCAAATGTCTGGTGAAAAAAATTTTCCGATTTTTTCGTTTTCCCAGAAAAGCCAGTTCAAAATTTCGAACATTTAAGTTTGCACAAACATATGTGATGTCCCGCATTTGCATGTAAATCATGGTTTTTATGTTTTATGAAACAGTTACAATAATTCCTCATGTTTATTATTTTAATTTTATTTTTTTTACTATTTTTAAAAAAATTAATTTAAAAAACGTCTATTTTAGAAAAATTTTTTAATTTAATGTAATTGCAGAAATTTGCCCCGAAGGGTAGGGGGATGGTCACGTCAGGATATAGTTTTTTATTAGCTAAAAGATGTTACTTTACATTCATACCAAAATCTTTCAGAAATTCCACCTTTTTCACTATAAACATTTTTTGGAAAAATTTTATTTTTATTGTTCGAAAAATCGAACAACGGAGCGAAATGGGTTAACGGATAATTTCCATTTTTGTGTTGTTATTGCAAATGCTGGATTTTATGTTATATTTTTCTCTAGTTTCATTAAAATCGGCCCATAAATATATAAAATTTCACTATCTTTCCATTCGAAATTCCAAATATTGAAAAATTTGACCTTTGACCTTCACGATTTAAGGGTTAACGTTTTCCGATTTTGGATCATAATATTGGGAATAGATTTTACTTAAAATTCATAACAGTAAGGAAATTCGGCTCATTCGCCAAAATATGGCCAAAAAAAATAGTTTTTCCCGAAAATCGCAAAATTTAAATCACAGGTACGGAAAAACTGTAGCAGGTAGTGACATAATTTTTTCAAATTTTTATTCCCTATTGTAATCTCAATAAATCACAATGTGATGATAAAAAAATTCTAAAAATTGTTTAACAAAATTTTTAAAAATTGGAAAATGGAGATTTGAAGCAGCCTTTAAAAAAATTAATTTTTTTTGGTAATACCTGCGAATAGGTTTGCGTTATCCTACAAAAAGACAAAAACTCATACACAAGTACATATGGCTATATTTTAAGTAAAAATAAGCTTTTATTTCAATATTTCTCAAAATATGTAAAAAAAATTTTCCTACATTTCTAGTTCACGTGGCCTGAGACACATTAATGGTCTGGGGAATTTTTAATAACTTTAAAATTGTTTAACAAATTGTGTCATTTATATCTCATTAGAATGAAAATTAAAAATTGCCAAAGCAAAATTTTTACAAAAACTGGAAAAATTGCATTTTTTTCCCCTTGAAAATGCACTACCAAAATTATGCATCGTTTCGGCACCAGTTAATATTTTACACAGAACCGAGGTACAGGCCATCTTGCAAATTTGTTTCGTCCATACAATATTAGAGCACTTTTTTCAAGTCAAAAAGTCTACTATTTGATCAAAAATCTATTATATTGCCTTAAAATTGTAGTTGACAAATCCGATTGCTGCCCTGTTCGGAATGGATCAATGGATCCTGATACCAAAAATGAGCCAACATTTTTTCTATACAAACAATTATTTTATTTTGTTTTTTTTTAATTTAAATTAATGAATTCTTGATTTCTTCAAGTAAGATTCGCCCACAGGAAATTTCTTTATTATTAGGTTAAATGATTTATTTTAATTAAAATTTTATAGTCAATTTATTTGTTGAAAAACAAAAGAACAACAAATTATTTTACCTAATGAAGTGCTTTAAATTTCTAAACCACAAACACATAAATCATTCTATGTTTTATGTTCACAATGAAAGATACAGATAAAACATTACAAGAGCTGAAATATTTTACAACATTCTTAAGGTAAATTAAATAAAAATTTTTGCAAAACAAAAAAACAATATCCTGTCATCATCATTCCTGTGCCACAGAAATTGCAACAAAAAAATTGTTGGTTGCATGATATCTCGTACTTGTTTTTAAATATGACAGTGAAATAAGCCAAAGTAAAACACAGAACTTACACGTACTTTATTTATTATAATTCATAATGCAAAACGTAGTAACAGTTAAAAAAAAAATAAAGCGACTTACCACTATATTCTGTTGCTGTTGCTGTAGTTGTGGTTGTTATTTAATGCCTGACTACAACTATGCAGTGATGATGACAGGCCACTAACTCCCAAATGATGTCAATGGCAGAGACAATAAAATACAATAATTTTTTTCTCTGCACTGTTTTACAACAGCATTTCACAAAATATAATGTAAAATAAAATAAATGAGCAAAATATACATATGTATGGACTTTAAAAGCAGTTTGAACACTTGAAATCAAATTTATGGCAATTTTTCTAAAATCAAATTATATTTTCTCTTTCCTGTGTTTTTTTTTATTTTTTTTTTATTTCCCCTTTTTAATTACTTAAGCACTTTTTATGCAAAATATTTATGATGGTGTGTAATTTTATTCTTTAATTAAATATTATTTCTTTTAGCTGGTATTTAATGAAATTATATTCATTTAGCACTTTTCTTTTATCCGTTTTGCTTGTTTTAGTCGATTGTTTCCGTTTCCGTTTATTAACACTTTAACAATCCATATGCACGCACACACACAAATTGCCTACAAAGGAAACCAGCATTATTTTATTTATTTTTTTGTTCTTTCACTCGTAATCCGCTTAATTTTGTTTTATTTTATCATTAAATTCCATAAAAATTTGAATTCAATTATATTTATTTCATAAAATTTACTTTCACTTTTGAACGTAGCGTAATAAGGAATTCAAACGTCTGTTCTTTACATCGTCTAAACGCGTACTAAACGATCTATTGCCATCAAACAACCGGTAAAGATGCCACAACTTGTGGTACGTATGGCGCGTAATATTGTTCTAACACGATTTGCCTTTGCCGTAGTTGAACTTAAACATTTGCAACATTTTACGTACTGCTGCTGGTGGGTGTAAATGTTGCTGCAACATTTTAAAGGCTCTATGCGCATGTTACAAATATTTTGGCGCCAAATTCAATCTCCAATGTAGCGGCATAGATGAGTATACGTTTGTGTATTATGGTTGTTCGGAATTAAGGTCAAGTTTAATATTGTTTACAACACTTGTGTGCCGGTTTTTCTCTTGAGTATTATTATTGTGAATGATTCGTTTAAAGACAATTTAAAGCATGTTGCAGACTGTTGCTTCATGTAAAGATTTAAGTTGTTTGTGATTTTGTTTTCATGTACATTTATTAACAGGGAAACCGGAAATGTTCTCTTAGAAAAGTGTTTTATGCGCATACATACAAAAATAAAATTATTTATAAGACCAAACAATTTATATATATTAAAGTTAATTTAAAAAATTTGATTTGCGGTTATCATAATTTTTCTGAGGGTTTTTGCATAAATAAAAATAATGGCGTTCTTTTTTTTGGAAAATTTTCACTCCTTCTGGTGGTTCAACGCACCTAAAGACGCGCATTGCAAATATATTGCAAATATGATTTCACCAGTCGATTCTGCATCAGAAATTAATACAAATGATGTCTTTTGAATCCTTAAAAATAGTTGTACTTTTTGGCTCCCATATCCCAGAAATTATATTTAAATGGAATTGTAATCCTTCTAGAAAAATGTCAATTGAAATTTGGCACTTTTTTGATATTTGACCGTGAAATTGATAGTTTTTAGGTACCTTTTTTACTTTATTAATTCATTATTAATGGAGGGCACAGTTGGGCAGAATCGAAATTTTTTAGAAATAAATCTGGCATTTCTAAACGGGATAAAATTTGAATTGGGCGTAGCCAAGGAGTATTCGAGTATAAGTTATTAAAATGGGTCCTGCAAATGCTCCAGGGGCGGCGCTATGGGAGCTCAAAGTAAGGTACCTTCGATATGTAAAATTTTTAAACAAGTGCCATATTTTTGTTTCCCATCCGATTTCAAAGAATTTTATATTTTTGGAAAGCGCTCGGTTTTATACAAATTCTTTAGTATGAAAAAGTGCAATATTTTAAGTGGCATATTTTTGAATCTAATTGAGATATTGACTTCAAATTTTTTTTGTAAGACCAAGAAAAAAATTAGCTTATCTAAACAAAAAAAATATAGCTCGGAATAAATGTGGATCAAATTGTTCCTAATATTTGCAATCCTATTAAAATTTTGATATAAATTTTAGTTTTAGAAACTCAATGAATATGTAATATGTAATAAAATCTTTATTTATTAACGAAACTCAGCGTTTTTTAAGTTTCTCATTCTAAATAACAAGCTGTAAAAAAACTTGTCCAAAGGTTAAAGGGAATCCCGCAATTCCTAAAAATTGGAGCGAAAATCCAAAAATGGTATTTTTTACAATTTTGTCTATAAGGTCCACATTTTCTTCGGGGCTGGGAAAATACTTTAGCGATAAATAGGGAACACATCAGGGTTTCCAAAGCTGCTTTCCGATTTGTGATCCCAGCTTTGGGATTTTAGAACATGTGGCCCAAAGTTGATATTTTGATAAAAAAATAAGTCAATTTCCAAAGGGCGTAAAGCCGACATGTTCGAAAAATAGGACATGTTTTTTACACCAAAATATTCTCCATAAAGAAGCTTTATAGAAAAACATAAAATTGTTATATGTTCTTAAAGAAAGTAGTTTTTTAATAAAAAAAAAGAGTTATGTCACCTTTTTGTCCAAAAAACAGCAAAAATATACTATTTTTGAATTTTTAAATTGAAAGTCGGTTATTTTTGGATTCGTAATTGATATTGCTCTGAAATCTTTTGTATGTTATTGGTAATTTAGTTGTCTAACTAACAAAAAAAACTCGAGTCCATTGGGATCAAAAGTGCGCCCTATATTTTAAAAAAAGCGGACCAAGGTATGGCAAAATTTTAATTTTGAAATGCCTATAACTAGGAAATTATAAGAGATAAACAGCACACGCAAGCATGTTTTTTCAAAATCTAGCCGAGCACTTTCCAAAAATATAAAATTCTTTATCCCGAGCGGACCAGCCGTTTAGAAATGCCAGATTTATTTCCAAAAAAGGAGGGGTTTTATAATAAATATTTTTTGCATAAAAAATATTTTTGTAAAAAAAGATACCAAAAAAATATCAATTTGAAGTTGAAATATCAAAATATATTAAATTTAATTTCTAGGATATTGGTTTCGCCCGTTTTCTCTTAAAAGTACAAAAAGTATATTTTGCATAAATTCAGATTAACTTGGATATTTAATGCTAGCTTTATTAGCTTCATTTTTATCACCTTAAAATTAGAAATTTTATTACTTCCACATTTTAAATATTTTTACGTTTTAACCTTTTCAAAACGTTTGGTTTATTTCCTTTAAATAAACCGGATACTTTTGATTGCAAATAAATGCCGTTTAGTAGTTTGAAAATTGTAACAACTCTTTATTTCTTTAAAATGTACAACAACAACAGAATTAAATAGCCACTCAATGTTTTTTTATACACGTTTATAAATTCGCAGAAATACAGACACTTTATAATGTATACGAATTCACTTGAAAAATACAGCACACTTTAAGGCACTCAGTTGATGTTTATTCAAATAGCGTATATGATAAACTGACTAACTACTGCAACCTCTGCCACTATTTATAACACTGCCATCTGCACTCTAGATTGCTCTTTAACTGTCAAAGTTCGAATATTCTAGATCATACGCCATCTGTGGTGTACTTTCTACAATATTCTTTAACTGAATATTCGAATTCAAACAGCGTTGCCAACTTACGATCAATGGTCAACTGAAAGCTTTTATTTAATAATGCCCACAGATATGTTACAGTTTGCTATTACAGCACTGTTATTTGAAAGCATTATGCTACTTTTAAATCAGCCCTTAAAATCGTTATATTTGAATTCAAGAACAATTTCGTAACAATATTAAAAAAATTGGAAAAATTCTTGTATGGGGAAATTCGAAAATCGGATTTACGAATGGACCGCATGGACCTAAGTTGTATTTTAAAACCATCTTCACAAAATTTCCTTTCCAATGAAACCCATTTGGAGCTAATTGGTTGGTTGGTTTCAGAGTCTATATCGGACATAGGTACAAACATTTTTTGTGTTTTGTATATATAGAAGATAGGAGATAGGAGATAGAAGATAGAAGATAGAAGATAGAAGATAGAAGATAGAAGATAGAAGATAGAAGATAGAAGATAGAAGATAGAAGATAGAAGATAGAAGATAGAAGATAGAAGATAGAAGATAGAAGATAGAAGATAGAAGATAGAAGATAGAAGATAGAAGATAGAAGATAGAAGATAGAAGATAGAAGATAGAAGATAGAAGATAGAAGATAGAAGATATAAGAAAGAAGATAGAAGATAGAAGATAGAAGATAGAAGATAGAAGATAGAAGATAGAAGATAGAAGATAGAAGATAGAAGATAGAAGATAGAAGATAGAAGATAGAAGATAGAAGATAGAAGATAGAAGATAGAAGATAGAAGATAGAAGATAGAAGATAGAAGATAGAAGATAGAAGATAGAAGATAGAAGATAGAAGATAGAAGATAGAAGATAGAAGATAGAAGATAGAAGATAGAAGATAGAAGATAGAAGATAGAAGATAGAAGATAGAAGATAGAAGATAGAAGATAGAAGATAGAAGATAGAAGATAGAAGATAGAAGATAGAAGATAGAAGATAGAAGATAGAAGATAGAAGATAGACGATAGACGATAGACGATAGACGATAGACGATAGACGATAGACGATAGACGATAGAAGATAGACGATAGACGATAGAAGATAGAAACTAGAAGATAAACATTAAAAAAAATTGTTTGCCAACACAAAATTTTGTGAACAAAATCTTTTGATAAAAAATTTTATACAAAAAGGCTAAATATGCCCTAAGATATACATGCATACTAAAGTGACAGCCGATTTTTTTTAGATTTCAATGTGTACCGGCAGGAATAACGTGATACTAGGTATAAAAGTTAAGTACTGAACATTTGAGCCAAATCGAACAATGATTTCGGGACGTGCATTCATCTCAAAAGTCAGATATATGCAAAATTTTACTATTTATATGAAATGAATTTGTGAAACTCCTTAACTTTCTGCATTATGTTACAGAAATATGTAGATTTATTTATATTAATAAAAATTACAATAAAAAAAAATCTTTTGTAGTTTAACCCTTTTGTATCAACATGACCCAGAAACTGTATTCTCGCTAAAATTTGGAAAAAATGCCAATTTTTCAGTTTTACAGTAATTACTTTGGCAATTGAATGGAAAGAATCGAAATGTATACGTAATTGTCGTTGTAATGAGATATAAATGACAAAAATTGCTTAAAAATTTTAAAGTTATTAAAAATTCCCCAGACCATGAACGTGTCTCAGGTCACATGAACAAGAAATTTAAGAAAAAAATTTGCATATTTTAAGAAATTATTAAAATAAAATGTAATTTTTACTTAAAATATATATTTTTGAATTAATTCGCGAATCATTCACACAAAAAATGAATAGAATGAAATTTGAGTCAATACCCAACTCAGTGTAGGGTATTTCATGGTCGTCCATGACCGACTATACTTATGTATTTGTTTATTGGTAAATTACTTCATCTAAGATAAATTGTTTTTCGAAATGCCTTTTTAGGGGCTTTCAAAAATGTGTAAAATTGTTTCTAGAATAATAGTACTTTTAAAATTTTGTAGGGAATAATTGTCCAATTGATACCAAACAGTTTAAAGCTTTTATTAGAATTTGGACACACAATCTAAAATTGTAAATTTATCTAAACATCAATAATTAATAATCGACCTAAACACCTTCAATTCAATACCATTAACACTTAATAATAATTTAAATTATCTCGTTGAAAATTAATCACCAATAACAAGTTTTTTCTATCAAGATACAAAATTTAGTTTTAAACAATTTTAAATTGTTACGATTCTTTAGCATTAAGTTAAGCGTAAAGTTCATTCATGAAATTCATTCATTATAATAGATTATATTTATGTCTTTTTGTTTAAATGCTACAAATAAACGATTGTAAGAAATGAAACAAAAAACCAAATTATTTACTACCGAATACAAAGTAAAATATAAAAGACATACATAAAAAAACGAAACAAAATTCAAAATCAAGGTTAAATTTTATTACAACTTTAAGCTAAATTTCAGCACATTGCAAATAGATACATTTCGAACAATAATAAATAAACAAGCAGACGGTTAGTGCAACTGTCTCGCAGACAGTTGGTGTGTTAGCCTGATAAACAACCAGTTAAATAGACAAATACGAGTAACAACTGAAAACATTAATTATTGGGAATTAATGTTTCACGATTGCAGACTAAACATTTAACACCATTTGCCACAGCAATAAAACAATTTAACTTAAGAGTAAATATTGAATGAAATCCTAAACGTCTGAACCGATTTTATTGAAATTTGGCACATAGATAAATAGATCTTTACTTGGAAGCATCAAAAAGATGAATATTTTTTTCAAAACTGGTAAATTTGGTAAATTTTTTTCAAAAACAAGTAAGAGTACTATATTCGGCCGTGCCGAATCTTAAATACCCTCCACCTAAATATGATGGTATAACAACTGAAATAATATAACAATTGTTAGTAAGACTAGTTTACGCAGATCTAATTCAGCAATTTATAATTGAAATTCCCATTAGAACGTATGAAATTTAACAATTTATATACTTAATAATAAGTTAATACGTTTGGATCAACATTTTTCCTTTTTAACCTCAAGTGAAGATTCCTCACTGAAGAAACAGATTATAAAAAAGGATATACAAATATATTAAGACAAATTTCAAGATATTGGGTTGTATTATGAGTCGATTGTCATAAAATATTTTAACATGATTTTTATGTATTTATATGGGAGCTGTTGCCAAATATGGACCGATATTCACAAAATTCAGTAGTATGATTTTAAAAATTACTGATCTGTGTACTATTTTGGTTCAATATATGGAACCTATGACCTATTATGGGCCTAAGATTTGAGTGCTATTTTTGTACAATTTCATATAAACAACGCTATTAACAAGAGTGGACCTTATATGGGAGCTATGACGAATTATGGACCAATATTTAAAAAATCTTGTAGTACGATTCTTGGATACAAGTTACTGATCGGTGTAAAATTTTGGTTCAGTACAGATTATTTTGGATATTTGTGCAGGTTAATGTGTTTTCCGGAAGTGGTTCTTATATGGAGGCTATGACCAATTATGGGCCTATCATCGTAACATTAAGTACATCGATTTTTGTATATATTGAACAAATTTGTTTCGAATTTCAACCTGATAAATGTATTTGTATGAAATTTATGAGAAGTTTAGTGACTTTCGGGAGTGGACCTTATATGGGAGCTATGGTTAAATATGGACCGATATTCACAGTAGTATGATTGCTGGATACAAATTACTGATCTGTGCGTAATTTCATTTTGATATCGATTTGTTTTAAATATTTATTAAGGTTAATATCATTTTCGGAAATAGGCTATAGCTAATACCAATTATCGGCCAATCTGCGTAAAATTTGGTACAGTCATTTCTATGTATTTGCTTATTATTTCTGTCGAATTTTAGCATGATAAAGCTATTTATAAGAGATTTATGAGTACTTAAATGATTTTCAGAAGTGGACCTTATATGGGAGCTATGGTCAAATATGGATCGATATTCACAAAATCCCGTAGTATGATTTCTAAATATAAATTAGAGATTTGTATAAAATTTTATTTTGATATTGATATTTTTCAGATATTTATGTAGGTTAATGTGTTTTCCGGAAGTGGCCCTTATATGGAAGCTATAACAAATTATTGGCCGATCTTCATAGAATTAGGTATAGCGATTTTGGTATAAATTGGGACTATTTATGAGGAATTTTAACTTAATAGCGATATTAATAATACATTTATGCTAATTTAAGTGATTTTCGGAATTGAACTTTATATGGGGGCTATGGTCAAAAATGGGTCGATCCACAAAAAATTTGGTGTTGTGATTTTTTTAAGCACAAAACTTATTTTTCCTGAATTTTGTGTGGATATTGCAATTTGGTAGGCATTTACAGACCATGGAACTATATTTCGGG
Organism: Calliphora vicina; assembly: GCF_958450345.1. NCBI lineage: Eukaryota > Metazoa > Arthropoda > Insecta > Diptera > Calliphoridae > Calliphora > Calliphora vicina. The sequence continues at coordinate 134,852,179 of NC_088780.1, read as the reverse complement.
AAGAAATTTGTATGGGGCTAGGAGAAATCATGGACCGATTCCTATAATTTTTACCACAGTTAGTCCTTTTAACATAAAAATAACGAGTGAAAAATTGTATGGTATTATCTGTAATATATTTGCACATATAACAAAAACAATTTTAAAATTATCATGTTTTTTTCAGTGTTTAAAAAACTAGACTACAAGTAGCAGTAGCAACGAAAAAACACAAGTAGTCTAGTCTAGTTAAAAAATTAATAAAAACTCGGAGTCAATAATTACTACTGCTACCTTCACATTTTGGTAGCAGTAGTTGTAGTAGTACTAATAAAAGAAAAATTTAAAAGTAGCAGAGTAATTTATTTTCTATTGCTACCTTAAAAAAGAAAAAGTTTTGATGTAGCAGTCATTAGTTTTTTATTAATTCTGCTACTTTTAAAATTTAGTAGTAATAGAAGTAGCAGTTGAGGTAGTAGAAGAAGTAGCAGTTAAGTAGCAGTTGAAGTAGTAGCTAAGTAGCAGTTGAGGTATCAATAAAATAAGTCAAAAATAAAAATCGTCAGCCAAAAAATTATATTATGTGTTGTTGTTGTGAATGTATATTTGTGTAAGTTGGTCGTGTTGTAAACAAAAGTTCGGCTTTTTTGTTATACACACAGAAAACACGATCTTTCTGTTAGCAACACGAACATCTGAGACGAATAAAATCGAATAATTCTTTCAAACTTACTCAAAACAAAAACAACACACAGTGTTTAATTCTGTCAATTTTGGTGTTATGACTGAAGATTTTCTTTTTTGACTACTTTTATTGCTACCTTAACTGCTGCATCAACTGCTACTTTACTGCTACCTTAAAAATTAAAACTCGATATAGAGCAGTAGCAATGATTTGTATTTTTATGCTACTACTCCATTAACAATTCATGTTTTATTACTACTGCTCTGTTAAGAGTTTTATATTTTAAAGATAGCAGTAGTTTTAAAAAAACAAGAAAACGAAAAAAGACAAATGCTACTGCTACTGCTACCGCTACATATACTTTTTTGAAGCAGTAGTTGTAGCAACAGTTAAAAATTTGTTAGTTATCGTAGCTTTTTAAACACTGGTATTTTTATAGGTTGTCTCACATTTTGGTTCATAACACTGGTTTCACTAAACCGATTTTGCTGATTTTCAATACAAAACTGCTTAGGGGAACAATAAACATTTTTCTTGCAAGTTTGCCAATTTTGTTTGTCTATTTTGGACGTGAGCGTATTTTACACAGACAGACGGACATAGCTCAATCGACTTAGAATTTCATAAGGATCAATAATATATATACTTTGTTGGGTCTCAGATGAATATTTATCAATGTTACACACGGAATGACAAACTTATATATACCCTCATTCACCACTTATGTAGCGCCCATTTTAATAACTTAGACTCGAATGCTGCTTGGCTATGCCCATGTCAATCGGACCAACCGTTTAGAAATGCCAGATTTGCTTTGAGTGGTATTCCTATAACAGATTCCCAAAAAAGCCATTCCTTTAGATAATTCGGTATGTATGTATATGTAAACAGAAGAGAACAAACAAATTCTTATTATTTTTACTTATTGAAATGCTGATCCCGTGCAACGCCTGGTTTGAAAAGCTATTTTAATATGGGAAACAGTGTAAATCGTAGCCTAGTAGCATACGTTAACCACAATAACCATTTTCTCCATGTACTATTGGGGGGTATAGTTAATGATAACAGCTTATTAACATGCTATTAAACAAATGGCCAATATACTAAATATATTAATGACAGCTAAATATTCATACAACATGTGATACAAGACAGGCCAACAACATCAATTCCACTAGTTGACCACTTTTTTTTGGTAATTTTTTAATATTATTAAATATCAGAAAACAAAAAGAAAATAAATAGAAATAGAAACAGTGTCATTTCATTTTACTGATGAGCTGTTCTTTTGAGTCAAGCAAGACACTGATTCCTGTCTTTGTTTTTAACAAAATAAGTTGATTACAATCAGACGACTCTTAAGGGACATTTATGACGCATCTTTTTTTTATATTATTAAGGTTATTACTTGTAATCGATTATAATCGTTTAATACATTAATTTGTGAGAATAAAAGCTGCCTAACTAAAAAAAATATACTATTTCTCACTACGCACTGTGGTTCTAAATCAAAATATACACTTAATACAAGCCTATATCAATGTTTATCTATGTTTTGAAGAATGAATTTATGGTAAAACAATTTAGATATATGTAATTTAGTAAAGCAGTAAAATATTAAAAAAAAATTAACCAAAATATGATTCAAAATTGTTTGAACTTCTGGCGCTTCTGTCGAGAAAACGAAATGTCCAATTGAAAAATCCATTTGTATTGAAGGAGAGCAGATTGTCAGCTTCCTAAAAAAACTTCGTTTTTCAAAATTCTGAAGATACCGATTTTTATAATATTGTCCACCTAGCGGCAATCAAATGGAAATGATAACGGCCTATAATTAATAATTTATGTTTATTTTTTCTTTTATTCTGCAATATGAAATTTATATGGGAGCTATGTTTAATTATGGACCGATTCTAGCCAAATTCAATAGGATTCGACCTTGGAGTAATACACAAGTTTGTGACAAACTTTGTCCACATGTAAAATGTAAGCACTTACAATTTTGTGAAAATGAGCAAATTCAGTTAATTGTGAATAAATACGAAAAGAATCCATCGATTTTTATGATCGATATCACATTTTGTTCCTATTACATGTGACTTTGTAATAAGGTAATAAATCTAAACAATTTGTACCGTTTTCGATTTTTCATGATTTTTTTAAAACAAAAAAATTGGCTATTTTCATGTAAAAAATATGTTTTTTGCTTCAATTTATTATTATAACTCCGAAACTACTGAGCCGATTGAAACGCAATATACATATATAAGAAAATTTGTACATAGCATGAGAAAAATGTTTTCAAAATTCAATCATTCGAAACAAGAACATTAACTACTCAATTTTATGTATGTATATCAAACAAAAAAACTAAATTTTTTTTGTGCATAAATTCGAAAAGAATCCTTCAATTTTTATGATCGATGAGATCATTTTGTTCCTCTTACCTCTTGGCTTTGCGATAAATCAATAAATCTAAACAATTTCTGCCGTTTTCGATTTTTCATGAGTTTTTTAAAACCAAAAAATTGGCTATTTTCACGTAAAAAATAAGTTTTCTACTTAAATTTCTTATTATAACTCCGAAACTACTGACGCTATTGAAACTCAATATATGAAAGGATTAAAGGATATGTAAATCTCAACTTTTCTAATTTTATTTTAAAAACATCAGACTAACCCTTTTTGAGTTATCATTAATTATGTGAATAAATGTCTAACAAAATTTATAATTTTACTTAAAAATTTTTCATAAAAAAAATTTATCCATAGAATAGTGTTAAGTCAAGCCTAAAATATATTTTTTGCTTCAATTTGTTATTATAACTCCGAAAGAAAATTTGTACTTAGCATAGGGAAAATGTTTTCAAAATTCGATCATTCGAAAGAAGAATATTAACTACTCCGTTTTATGTATATCAAACAAATAAACGAAAATTTTGTTAAAATGAGGCAATTCACTTAATTGTGAATAAATGCGAAAATAATATATCGATTTTTATGATCGATATCTCATTTTGTTCATATTCCATGTGGCTTTGTGATAAAGTAATAAATCTGAACAATTCTTGCAGTTTTCGATTTTTTATGATTTTTTTAAAACAAAAAAATATGGCTATTTTCACGTAATAAATAAGATCAATTTGTTATTATAACTCCGACTCTAATGAGCCTATTGAAACGCAATATATTAAAGGATTAAATTAAATAAATTTTATTTTAATAACATCGGACTAACCATTAGTTATGTGGAGAAATGTCTAACAAAATTTATAAATTTGCTTAAAAATTTAAAGAAAAAAAATTTATCCATAGAATTGAAAATCTTTACCATTTTTGTATTTAGGTAGCCAAAATGCATCAAATCTATATAATGGTTAGTCAAGCCTTTTTTCTGTTGACCTGTGTTATCTTTGAAATTGCGACCTGTTGTTTGATTATAAGTTTTACATGGATGGACATCGCTTAATCGACTCAGATAGTGATTCGGAGCAGATTAGTATACTTTAAGTTGTCTATTGGCACAATATTTTTGCAGGTTATAAACATCAGCACTAACCCAATATACCCTCCTCACTATTGTGGTGTAGGATATAATTATACCAATCAAAAAAAGCTAGGGGTATATAGATTTTGTCATTCCGTTTGTAACACATCGAAATATTCATCGCAGACCCACTAAAGTTTATATATTCTGGGTCGTTATGAAATTCAAAGAAGATCCATATGTCTGTCTGTTGACGATCCGTCTGTCTGTTTAAAATACGATAGAACTCAAACGAAAGGATCTAGCTGGCTGAAATTTTCTACAAATACTCTCTGTTGATAAGATTCGTTTGCTATTGATTTCCATGAATTCCCCCATACAAAGGACCCCCGAATACTGTTTGTGCAGTCATAATTAAGTTGATTACAAGGCAATCCTGATAAAATGTTGCACAAATTAGTTCTAAGTACTCTGAAATTGAACAGTAAAGTCTGGCGAAAATTGGACAACATTTGTTCCTAGTCCCCACACGCAGAGAAAAAATATAGTTGTGCATGTTTACTGTAACCATTTCAATATTGTTAAAAGTTTTTTAAAAATATTTCAGTCACAGTAATTATTTACATGATTGTGGTAACCAAAATATGGTTAATTTACGATTCACATGATTGTATCAATCATATATATTTGGTTACAGTAAACAAGTATGTATATGTTTGTGACAACTCTGCGTGCATACAAAGTCCACCTAAGAAAATTACTTGAACATTCATAATAGTCTTATAATAATTAACATCGTGATGAAATTGAACATAAACAAGTTTTGACATGTCATTACTGAGTAACACATATTTCAATACTATTGCATACCATCTGCATTATTTAGAAGTAGTTTAGTAAGGACTGAAATAGAAACTCGTCGTCGAGCTGTGAAATATAAATGTTGTTATGTTGATCCTGGATTTATAATCGAAAATGTCCTCCGTTTGAAATATGAAATGGCAAAATGAAATAATTCCATAATCAACACTAAAGGAGAGCTTGACTAAAATGCAGAAGAAGATAAAATAATTCAATCATTCCCAGCTTTAGGAAATAAAAGTGAGAAATCACAATTAATCATAGACATATCGTTGGACTTAATAACAGTGAAAATTAATTTTAATCATCGAATTTACTAAAATTCTCACAGCTTAACGAATAATTCATCTAAATACCAACACAAATACTTTAATATTTCATCTGTCTTAGAAAAACCTATCAAAATACTTTCGTTTGTATAGCTGGCACCATGAAAAATCTAAAAATATGAAATTAGCTGACAAAACATCAATTCCACATACATCTTAATGCCATGTTTTTTTTTTTGGTTCACGGACACAAAAGTTATGTTTGTTTTATTTATTTATCAACTTTTCTTATTAATATTAACATCCAGACATTTTATAGAAATTTCCCAAAATAAATTCACAGACACTTTCAGTAGACTTGGAAGTTTGTAAGTGTATATACTACACTTTACCAATCCATGTCAACTCGAATGAGCAGTGCGGTGCAAAATCGAGGGCATATAATACACTCAAATTTGTAATTAAAAAAATGCATTTATGTTTTTTTTTTTCATTACTCTTGGGAGCATATGGTTTCCACAAATCATCTCCATCTTACACGATTTGTTGCAGTTGTTTTCGCATATAAGATTGCACTGTCCTAGATCTTGGAGTATAGTGCGTCTCCATGTATTCTTTGGTCCACCACGGCTTCTCGAACCTTGAGGGTTCCACTCTAGCTCCATCTTTTTTATACTTTTTTATACACCTCTATTTCCTACATTTTATTTGTGTTAGTATGGGTTCCTCGTTGGTGAGGTTCCAGAGATCCGTATTGCTGATGTTGTTAGGTCAGAATATTCTGCATATGATTCTGAGGTTCGATACTAACCAAGTTTCACTTCCGTACAACAGAGTAGACTTTACACATGCGTTGAATATTCTAAGCTTGGTACGTCAGGATATTTGTGAGTTTCTCCATACTGGTTGTAGTCTTCCTAATGCTGCTCTCGCTTTATTGAGCCTGTTATTTACGTCTGTTTCAGCGCCGCCATTTGTTGATACTGTACTACCTAGATAGCAGAAGCTTTCTACGTATTCAACTGGTTGGCCTTGTAGCATGATGTTATCGGTGCTAACGTTGTTGATTCTCATAGCTTTGGTTTTCTTGATATTTATCTCAAGTCCAACATTGCGTGCTAATCTTTCCAAATTATTTATCTTTGCTTGCATGTTGGTGATCTTATGCGAGAGTAGACAAATATCATCCGCATAATCCAAATCCTCGAGTTGGCGTGAGAGGCTCCATGTTATTTCTCTTCTCTCTGAACAGACTTCGCTCATGATGTCATCCAGCTCTATAGTGAAGAGCAGAGGTGAGAGGGGACATCCTTGTTTTACTCCGGAGTTTGTGTGAAATGGTTGACTTATATTCCCGTTGTGAAGAACTGATAGTTCTGCATCCTCGTACATAGCTCTGATGATTCAATTTATTTGCTGGGGTACTCCTTTTCTTCTCAATGCTTTCCATATGGCAGTCGGTCTGATGGTATCGAAGGCTTTCTTGAAATCTACGAACAATAGGTACAGGGGAGTACGCCATTCTAGAGATTGTTCTATTATAATGCGTAGATTGTTGGCCTGGTCTACGAAGTTTGGCCGGAAACTTGGCTGTTCATCACGTAGAATATTCTCCAATTTAATTTGAAGCCTTCCCTGTATTATAACTGCTAGTATCTTGTATATGGTGTTAAGTAGAGTAATTCATCTCCAGTTGTTGCAATCTTTCAAGTCGGTAACTTAACGATGATGCCATTCTTCCAAGATGGAGGTAGCCTTTCCCAGACCCAGACTGATGAGATGTGTGGTCGTAGAAGTTCAGCTGTGGTTTTGATGTCAACGCGAAGAATTTCAGCTGGTAAACCATCTTCGCCTGCTGCCCTGTTATTGCTTATCTTCCCGATGGCCTCCTTAATTTCACTTATACTGGGGGGCTGCTTGATATTATTTGGATATTTCATGCATGGATGGCTGTTGTCTTCAATTTCGTTGTCATTAGTAGTTGCATCCGATGTGATGTTACTAATTTCTTCGAAATCTTTGGGTCTGTGCATCATTGTTTGTTAATAGAGCACCACTGCGATCAGTGACTGGTTGGTTCCTGTTACACTTTCGATTGGTGAGCCAGTTTATCGTCTGGTGTAGTTTTCTCATGTTGTTATGGCCGTCTTCTTAGATATTATGAAGCCAACTCCACTATTGCCGCCATCTTCCTTTCCTTATATGATGTCATTTGGTGTTCTATTTGTGCAAGCCTCGATGCTCCACGTAGGGTTCGTACATTCCATTGAGCTATGTGTGTTCCTTTTCGTGTGCCAAAGGTTGTTGCCATAAGATTCGGTCTGTTGTTAGTTTGCCTTGTGTCAGTTTCGTTAATCGGTTGTTGTTCCAGCTAAGTAGATGATTGCTCTACTGTAGTAGGTCCAAGGTGATGGGGCTGCCATCTGTCGTTGCATAGAAACAACCCCCTCTGTGTTTTTTTTTTTAATTGGTGTAGTGGTGGAGAACCTTGCTAATCTTTGATTTCTACTTTTTTTGGGTTAGTCAAAGTCAAAGACTTCACGAAGTACGTCAATTTAACAAAACTTATCACATCGCCATGTTAAAGGGAAATGTTCCTTTAATATAACGTACTAGCTGAACCCGGTCCGCATTGCTGGCCCTTAGAAAACATATGTTTTATATTGCATTTCGATTTTATTATACAGTGGCGAACAAAACTAAAGCTCGGACTCCCCCGACCTGACTTCGCACCCGAAACACTTATTATCTGTAGCCAGATGACGGCGGAACAATGGTCATATGACAAAGTTGTACCAGATATCTATAAGTACAGTGCCAAGCTATGTCCTCAAAAAAAAAGGAACGAATATTTTAAAGGCAAATGGGATATTATATTTATGAATTCCTATTAAGGCCAGGGGATATACAATGTTTCTCGTTTTTTTATTTGGTGTAAAAATATATTTGTGTGAAAAACATGAATTTTCCAAATGTATGCCATCAATAATCAACGATTGGCCTTGGGCTTTGTTAGTGGTTATAGCAAAGGCATGACGAAACGGGAATTGGAGCCGCTTGAATTCAAATGGTAAATCGTTGGAAATTCGCCTTTAAATCTGCCACCGATAATTATTGCCTGAATTAAATTTGGTGATCATTATTGAATGGTCAATCTAGGCGTTTAATATGCGGAGAGGCATTATGGGTGATCCAACCTTCAATGTCAATATATGTGGTATCATTCCGGCTGGTTCCAATGAATTCAAAATGGTCTCATTTGTGTCGGGATCAATTGTTATGAGTTTATGTTTCGGCGGAAGGGTCTTGCAGCAAATGCGTTCGGCTTATGTAGCTTCATTTCTCATTGCGTGAGCAATGTTCCAAGTCTGTGGTACATTTGACCTTGAACTTTAAAGGTGGGAATGAATCCGACGTTCTTTACGATATTAATTGCCCCAAACGACGTCATTTGAAAGCATGGAAATCGGAGTGGCGCCGAAAGTTTAACTTAGAAGCGGGCATGTAAGCAAAGTTTGTAGATTGCGCCAATCCGTTCTTTATTGTGATTCTTGTAGTCATCATCCTTATTGAAATGAAATGCCGCCTACTTTAAATCGATTCTTTCTCTTGATCGAGCCATTCAGGAGTCAGTTAGGCTTTTAGTCTTTCGATAAGCTGCTGAGACGTCTCAGCAGCTCTAGGTGAAGATGCACAGTGACGCATTTACTGAAGCCGTGATTCGTGTTCTCTTTCCGATTCTGCGGCTCTAGACGTAGATGCCCTTTCGCGGTTCCGCAGCTCTTATTTCCCTGATCTTCGTTGATTTGTTTGGCCTCTCGGCTTCAATTGGTATGGTACCCAATTTCCCAGCTTCTGGATGAATCCTGCTGCTCGCAAACATTTTGAAATTGCTGCCTGAGTAGCTCCCTGGCTGGTCTAAGCGATCTTTGTCTTCCGTGTCAAAATCACCATTTCGGAACCGAACCAACCACCTCTCGCATGTTCAAACCGATGCAACACAGTCACCATTAGCTTTGGTGAGAATAAATGACAGATATGTTCGCTTGAAAATGACATATAAGTTACTAAAAACAAAAACCGGGAAAATATATTCCAACTATTGCCCGCATTATTAAGTCATACTCATCAAATTAGGATTTATGAAGCTGTATGTGAAGGCATTATATAAGACTGATTCATGTTTAGCATTTCTTTCAAGAATTTCTTTAACTTTGAGTACAGAAAAACTAAAAGCTGGTAATTTTTATGACCAAAAAATACGAATTTTAATGAAAGACAACGATTTCATAGATTCCATGAATGATTTAGAGGCAGCGGCTTGGAAATCTTTAGTTGTCGTTGTGAAAAATTTGTTAGGAAATAAGAAGGCTGAAAATTACAAACATTTAGACAAGTTTCCTGAAAATTTTGCATTGTATAGCGAAGCACACGTTTCCATCATGATTTAAAAGTGATGGAAGATAGATGATCATACTCGCATGATGGTAGATTACTGTTGGAATATTATACGGGAGTGTCCTAAGTGACCTACATCATAGAAAATCTAAAAAAAATTAAGCTTCTCACCTGCAGTTACTCGAAAACTACACGTAGCCATACAAAAATAAGTATACACTGGGCAGCACCTAAATCATTGTAGTCTTGCGTTATTAATTTGGTTTGTAAAGTATTTTCCGTTTGAATAGAATCTCTCTAAAAACGTTTTGCTCGCCACTGCATAATAAGAGTAAGAATGTTACATGGAATACCATAAGCCTTTAAGTTTGTGTTTTATTTCTCAAATTTTGAAACAAGATTTCCCTTGACTACCATAAACTGACCCAGGTTTAGTTTGAAAATAAATTTACAAGTTAAATGTTTTTTTTTTTAATAATAATATTTAATATTCTTTATTTAAAGAAGTAATAGTGACATGTATGTATTTATGTGGTTTATGTATAAAATGTGAGAACAATTTATGAATTCATAATAATATTTAGATGTAAATGTCGGTTTGCTTTACAGGAAACAACTTTTAAATGAAGCGAAATTTTATAAAAAACAACCTAAATATTTAACAATTATAAGTAATAACGAAATAATAACAACAAAACAATAATAGAAAAATTGGCTAATAAGTCATTTTAAGGACTCTTGATTAATTATGGCAGCATTTACTTTCTCTTCTTAATGAAGAAACGGCTGTTGTTGGGCAGACCATAAGTGGCAGCTGGCACATGAGCAGGTTCTTCCACATCTTCTACAACAATGGGTGCTGAGGTAGTTTCGGGGGGCAAATACTGATTGAGAGGCTCAGCAGCAGTGGGTTGCACCTCATCGTTAATAAAGTTGGTCATAGTGGGAGCATTGTAGAGTTCAGCACCGTTATTGGTGGGTTCTTCGTTAACAAATTGAGGTTGGACTTGTTGTTGCTGTTCTTCTTCTTGGTATTGGGGTTGTTGGGTGGTAGCAGCCATCTCGTATTGGCCAAGATCCATAGGCATAAAATCGTTACCTTCATTTGCAGGAACATCAACAGCTTGGCGGGGTTCAGCTTCAATGGTGGCTGGTGGGGGACCATAGACAGGAGCTTCTTCCTTCTTGGTCTTGTATTTAATGAAGTATACCTCAGGTTTGGAGGGTTTAGTGGGAGCAGGAGTGGGAATAACAATGTCAGGTTGAGCTTCAGGTTTCTTGTGCAACACATAGATGAGGGTCTTTTCTTCGTTTTGTGGTGCAGGTGCAACAATTGGTGCACGCATAGCAGGAGCAGATGGGGCCTTGATGAACACAATCTTGTAGTGTTTTTGCTTGGGACCAGCTTGATGTGTTACACGGGGTTGCATGGCATCTTCCTCTTCGAAATCCTTAGGAGGCACATGTACATAAATGTGTTTGTGTACTTGAGTTTCAGTGGGTCCATTATCGTAACCGGTTTGATGTTGTTGGTTGGAGGAATGACGATAAGCAGCATTATAGGAATCTTCTTGGGGCATTTCTATGGCAGCCGTTTCATGGTGGGTTGGGGCAAAGCTGTCGGGAGAGGGGCCAGCAGCTGGAGCACCATAGGTGGGAGCGGGAGCAGCGAAATTAGCAAAGCTATGTTCTTGAGGCAATTGCTGGTAAACATGGGGTTTAGCAGCATGGGCTGGAAAAGAATTATTTTAAGTAGAGTTAGAACTTTATTAACTACAACCGAAATATAATCCTTCACTTTAACTGTTTTTACTATTTTGCATAAACTTACCATTCAAAGGTAAAGCTCTTTGATTTTGTTGCTGTAATCCCATATACACTGGTGGTTCAGGACGAGCCATGACAGCGGCCACAGCCAAACAAGAAAACAAATAAAAGGCACGCATTTTAAAAATTATTCAACACTTCTTTAAAATAATCCAGGTAAATAATCCTTAGGAGTTTTTTTTAATGATTTTTAAGATGATCGATTGTGAGTTAATTGAACTATGCTATGAAAAGCTAAGCTCTGAACTGATGCCTTTACCAAAATTGCCACACAAATTTATACAAATTTTGTGCATTTGATTTGTGTTTGAAAAGATCGAAAAGAAGAAAAAAAAATCTCAACAATATTGAAACCAAAAACTATTAACAACAACTACAACTAAATGGACAAAAAAAAAGTAACTCAAAAATCAAAAAACTATTTAATTAAAAATGTTTAAATCAATAACAAGAGCAACCGAAACACACAACAAAAAAAGTTGGATTTGAAAAAAAAAAAAAAAACAATTACCAACAAAATATTTCGCCCTACTCATTTAATTGTAGTAAAAATAGCAAAACAAAAAAAAACGTTTAAAAGCAACCCAAAACTATTTTATGTTTTGTTTTTTGGATCACATTATTTCATCAAGAAGATGCTTATAATGATGTTGGCGACTGCGATAATGGTGATTTGTTTTAGCCCAAAGTTACAAATTAAAAATTGTGTCTACTAAACACATTAATTTGGACACACAAACACATGTTTATCATTTCGTTTGTTTGCCTAAATTCAAAAACTTTGTTCAAAATACTATTTTTGGGAAACAAACCAAAAAAAGTTGGTCTTTCAGTGGCCAGAAAATAAACAAGAGTTTTCTGAAACATTATCATCATCATCTTTAGGCACTTGCTTTCCATGCAAGTTCATATTATTTTGTTAAGCTGTAGGCATAGTTTTGTTTTATATGGGTCACTCCATGATAAAGCAAAAATAATTTGTTAGTCATAAAATATCGAAAATTATGATTCCACCATACATTTAAACTCCAAATATTGGCAAAGCTGGAATCCAGTATGCTTCAAATTAAGATCCTCTGGAATCCTCTCATAGTCCTCTAATGCCAGAATATATTATCAAATATTGGACAGTTTTTATAATTTAAATATACCATTTTTTGTTTCCCACCTATACGTCAAAATTTTGAGATATATGGGTTTTTATTTTTCACCTGCCCTGAGTACTACTAATACATACTGTAGTGTACCGAATTGTAGTAATTAAGTATTTACATCGTTTTTGGATACTCAACACTCTGGCGAAGCTACTAGATACTTTCAGAGTTGTATTTCTTTTGACAAATTCCAAAAAAAATTAACGGAAAAAAAATAAATACTGTTTAAAAGTACATCTTTCCTGTAGATAAACGTTAATAAAATCGCTATTAAATACAAAACTCTAAAGTAAAAACAATTTTAAAATGTCTTCTAGAAAGTGTAAAATAAACCCAGACCATTTTTGTTTTATTTGCGGAAAAATTATTCAGTCAAATCGAGGTTTTCCTATAACACAAACACTGAAAAATGCTTATTTACATTACAAAATTTCGTAAAAGCTTTAGAGAAGACAAAACCAGCATTTGAATATTTATGCAGCTTGTTCCCGAGTCTTTCTGAGGCTAAACTAAAAGAAGGGATATTTGTGGGTCCTCAAATAAGAAAAATTTTGGTTGATACCAAAAAAAAATTATAATTTTTGATACCGAGGGGACCATCTTCATTCAAAAAACGCCTATTTTTTTGTAAAATTCAACTTTAGGGCAAAAATTCTCAAGTCGCATAGTCGATATCAAAATATAGTAACCCATTTTAGATGGCCCAATATGTTCTTAATTATTTTGTAAAGGGTTCCCCGCCCCTAGTATGGATATTATAGCCAAAAAACGAGAATATCCCATTTTTGGAATTTTTTAATACTTTTTTGGGAATTCCGGGATTCGTGATTACAAATTTCAAAAGTTGTTTTTATTTTTCCATTTTTAATAAAAAATCTATATAAGTGTAGAATTTCATTAAAAAATATTCATAAATAAAAATTTTATTACAATTTGAAAAATTTGTATCTATGCAAAAACTTAATAAAAAACATTTTTTGACATATTTTTCAAAAAAGTATTCCAAGAATTTTTTTAATTGTCCAAAGTAATATACATTATTGAAAAGTAGACAAAATCCTCTATCCATTGATATATAACTAGGGTTTTTAATTTCCCGACCTTTTTTGATTCCCGGGAATCGGTAAAATTTTTCTCTACATTCCCGGGTACCCGGCTATTCCCGAAATTAATTAATATTATAACAAAATTTCTTATAAAAACTTAGTGTTATAATCATTATATATAAAGCTTCGTATTAATTAATAAAATTTGAGGTTAATTCACTAAAATCTTAATCCGTAATTAAAAAAATGTCAGCCTTTCATTTCATAAATCCATTGCCAATATCTAATTCTTTAGCTTCATTAATTAATAACAGAATTTGTTCAAACTTTGAATGATTAATCTTTTGTTGATTTAAATCTACTACAAATTGAGTTAAATGTTTTTTATTCATTCAGTTTTATTTAGGTTTTAATCATTTTCAAAATGAATTGAAAAAAATTTTTAAGCCTTTTAATAAAAGTAATGAATTCAATACATTTAACTGAATAGTTAAGAGATAAAATTTATGTTGATCTCGAAAATTTCCAAATTATTCTGCGAAACACACTCATTATAAAGCAGTCGTTGTTACGCAAAATGGCCAAAATCAATTCTATACTTAAAAATACCAAATGGTGTGCCGCCTTCAAAAGTAGGGGCCTTTGTTCTACTAGTGTTTTCTGGAATAATTCGCACCTGTCAATCTTGGCATTGAAGATTATTCACCTTTATTTCTAGATCGTGCAGTTTTCCATACGCTTTTTTAAATGTTCATTCGAAAAACCCCAAATAAATAATAGTAATAAGCGGGCTATTATTGCCGAGATATAAACGAAAAACTGTAAAATAAAAAACTTTTCCCTTTTTTTAAACTTGTTTTCTTTGCAGTTTCGTCAGTTTTTAATTCCCGGGAATCCCGACTAAAAATCCCTGGAATCGGGTAGTGAAAAATTGGCAAAATTCCCGGGAAATTTATACCGGGAATTCCCGGGATAAAAACCCTATAAAAATTAACCCTATATAGCACTTGGGGTTAAAATGACCCCAAACTTCTAAAACCATAAAAAAAAATTATGATTTTAAAAGTTTGGGGTCATTTTAACACCAAGTGCCATTAAGCGTTAATTTCCATTCTTGTGCTGTTATTATAAACCCTAAAGTTTATGTTATATTTTTCTTAAGTTTCATCAAAATAGGCCCAAAAGTATATAATATTTCGCTATCTCTCCATGAAAAATTCCAAATATTGAAAAATTTGACTTTTGACCTTCACGATTTAAGGGTTAACGTTTTCCGATTTTAGTAAAAGTTTCTGAGTATATTTAGAATTATCTGGACTATAATATTCTGAATAACCTTTGCTTAAAGTTCGTAAGAGTAAGGAAATAGAGCTCATTCGCCTAAAAATTGCCAAATAATTGGTTTTTCTCGAAAAATTCAAAATTTAAATCGCTGGTACGGAAAAATTTAATTTAATTTCTTACACTCAACCAAATAATTTTCCTTTACAATCCATCACATTTAATTGAAAACAATCTTCGGATGATTTTATAATAAATAAAATTTAATATCGTACGTGACATACCGTACGTGACAGATTTTTCTCTTATAGTAAAATAATATATATTCTGTAAATATATGCATACAAAAATTAAAGAAATAAATAGAAAATATATATTCGGTTTCAATAAACAAGTTGATAATAGCAAAAAAACAATCAGAGTCGAATTCGTTTCATACTACATGCTAATTGGGAGCTTAGTATTCGCCGCCTTCTTAGACTAAAACATATCAATTAAATTAAAAAAAAAATAAATAAATATAGTCAACTTAAACTATTATAACTGTGGCATTTCCCAAATATTCTATGGAAATCACCATATTTAATTTAAGCCAACATCTTCATTCATTAACGCAACCTTCGTTTAAGTGCTAAAGTGTCATTTTTCGTCTAATCCAAATATAAAATAAATAAAAAAAAAGTAACCAAAAAGCAACAATTGTATAAAATGTTGCTCTCTTTCTGGGTCGATTGTTTGTAGCTGTAAAATTCAATTCCGTTTAGTGAAGATAGTTTTATTTTTGTTGTTTGATTTACTACCATTTACTACAATTCAATTAATCTATTGTTGGTTTGTTGGCGTTTATTTGCTACTTAAATCAAATGAAATCGAAAGTGACCCCTTCATCATCAACATCATTATAATCATAATCATTATCTGTTGCTAACACTACAAGTTATAAATGGCAGAGGAGAAGCAATGTTGAAGAAAATGACACAGAAGAATGATAAACAAAAATAAATAGTAAATAGATTCAGTTAAACTAAATAAATCTGAGCACTTTGGTGGTTAGTACCCACACCATTTACCTCATTCACTCACAGCACAATGACTAGACAGCATCAGATCCAGCTAAGCCTCGGCATTAAGTTACCGGCAGCTGGTAGAGTTTTCACAAAATATTGTGATGAGTCTTTGTATTCCAATCCTTAAGTTCAATATCTAACAACACAGTAATGTCAATTTGCGGCAGTCAAAGTTAAACAAATTCAATTTATTTCAATTTGAACATTATCCCTTTTTTTTTGTTTGTGTTATGTTTAAGATTTGGCTTTTAGTGTCGCTATTAATTTTATTTTTCTCTTGCCATTCGAGCATGTTTAAGGACATTTTTATAACCATCACCAAGTAAATGTGGGGGTATATTGATTTTGTTATTCCATTTGTAACATACCGATGTATTGATCCTAGAACCAAAATGGATATATGTATATTCTGGGTCCTTATAAAATTCTAAGATGAACTAGCTATGTCTCCATCTTTCTGATGTTGATAGATTAGGGATTAGAGGAAAGGACTTAGAGGAATGAAATTCTTTCTAAATATGAAACCACAAATCATATTTCCTTTGTATCGGTTCATATTTGACCATATGTCCTATATAAAATCAAATTCCGAAAATCACTTAATTTTTATGTGTAGATGCACTAAGTAAGGATTTTTGGAAATTCGAATTTTAAAGATGTAAAAATGGTTAAAATCAGCATCACTACATCTTCGAAACTAATAAAGCTAGCATCAAAGATCCAACTTAATCTGAATTAATGCATAAAATAAGTGTACAGGTGAAAACCCATATCCCAAAAATTAAATTTAAATGAAATTAAAGTCCTTTTAAAAAAAATTCAAATGGATTTTGGCAATTTTTTGAAATTAATTAATTGATTCCTCTTTTTGGTACTTTTTTTTACAAAACCTATTTTTATGTACTTTAATATGGTAAAAAAAAACAATTCATTGTAAAAGAATAAAGAATTAATAAAGGAATCTGTTTTTTTTTAACAGAAGGACAAAAAATTTACCAAAACTGGTCAATTACGAATTTTGAAACATAACAAAAGTTCCTTTTTTCAATAAATTAACAAAATTTGTTAATTTTGATACCGTAATAGCACACGCCGGTTATCCGTCATAAATAATCCTCATATGTACATTAGTGTGTCCCAAAAAAAGGTTTTTTTTCTTATTTTCATGGGTGCTCAAGCGTAATTTGAAAGCTTATAGGGTAGAATATTTTTGAAATTTTTTTCAGATTTTTCGGAAGTGGTTTAGAGGTCGCTCAAATAGGGTTTTTGCCAAAAATGCCTTTTTTGAGTTTTATTCATAACTTTGTCAAAATCCACAATCTTCATTAATTTTGAGGGCACAGTTTAAAAGAAAAATGTCCGAGCTTTATTTTTGTGTGCAAAAATGTTTAGTTTTTGTAATGAATTGGCTTACTAAGGTGCCCTACATTACAATTTTTCGAAATTTTTCCATAAATTTTGTAAATAAGGCTTTATAACTTTTAAAATTTTTATGAAAATGAAAAAAACTGAAAATGCAGTTTGAAAGATCAATTAATTCTTAATAATTTAGAGACAAAAATTTTTTTTTTTGGGACACTCTAATGTACATATAAGAATAGTACTGAATTTTACAAATATCGGCCCATAATTCGTCATAGCTCCCATATATAAAGTCCACTTCCGAAAATCAATATCGAAATCGTATAAATATCGTAATGAAGTTGAAATTCGACCAATTCTTTATTATATCGATGATAAGATTCGACACAGTCTAATATAATTGTTTCGTTTCAAGTGTCTATTATGGCCGTATCAAGCATTTTAAGTGCAATTGAGTGTGATGGAGATGACGATGTTGAGGATTTTAGAATAGAATGATGAAATAAAATATTTATTTTAAGAATTGTAATGTAAATAGATAGTAAATGTTAAATGGTAAAGTTAATCCTAGTTCTATTTAATATATTATTCCAGGAATATGTTAACAATAAGCATGCATAAATATTTAAACGTCTTATATAAAAATAAAACCGATACTAAGAAATATTGAGTCATAGAATGCATATAGTAGATGTTAAATTAAAATGTATTAAAATAAGTGAAAATAAACAAGAAGCCATTTATGATTATATCACAATATTCTAGGAAGTGTTAAACAAATTATAAGAAATTATGGTTTTACATAATTTTTGTTTAACGATGGCTGATATAATATTTAGTAATAATATATTGGCATACTTGAAAATTCAATGGGTAAATGAGCAAACACTTTTTTTAAAAAATAAAGTGGCTTATGTTCCTCCTTCCACCCAGCACCTTCCCTTCTGCAACTGCTGCGCTTATGTTTAAGTAATAAATTTGGCACTCATAATTGGGTTACCATTTAACTTTTGAACGGATAACACGATTTACTGTCTCCTCTGTTGTATTATCGACATATTCGATTCTTGCCACGTTAATCTTTTAGTATTGAACAGTATCAACTGATTTCGAAACTGAAATCTTTTAGGTGTACCATGATCCTATTGCTGGCTGAATATTTCTAACTTTATACTTATAAATCTTCTTTGTTAGTTCATTAATCGCTTCTAAATAATCGTTATTAGGAATCCTTCTTGATTCCTTTAAATTACCTCTTTCTGAATCTAAATGGTTTTTGAATAGTGAAATACGCATTTTTAGTTAAATAAAATACAGAAGAATTAACTTAAATTTATTCCAAATTGAAATTCGATATCGTTCATGTAAGCATCATAAACACTTTTGCTACCATCGATTCTTTGGAGCCAATTTTCCTCAATATTCCGCTTATTTCCGGCCGATATTAAGGAAATTTCGGATTCGTTATTGTTACTGATCGACTTAAAGCAAGCCCATAAAAATAAATTTAAGGAATTTAAATGACATAAGATTTCGACGGGATAATTTGATCTAGATTATCGAACTTGTCCTTCAATATATCAATTGTTTGACCAGCATGGATCACCTATAACTAATGTCAATATTGGCTCGACGAAAAACATGACATGACTTTGGTAAACAAAACATATTTGGAGCGAAATTTGTGAAGATACCTATATAAATTAAACATTTATGACCAATAAAGCCCTATTTCGGGAGGACATTTTGTATGGGGGCTAGGTGAAATAATAAACCGATTTCAGCCAGTTTCAATAGTGTTAGTGACCAGCCAGAGTGACGAACATCGTTTAATCGACTCAGATAGTGATTCTATAGATAAAAAAATCCAATTTCGCAATATTTGCAAAAATACCTAAATATGGGCTATTCCATATCATCGTATGTGACATTTGTACGCCTACAGAGTGGAATAGATTTTGAAAAATAAGAAAAATAATTTGGTCTTTATGTTCTATTCAGAGGGTACTATATTTTAAAATAACAAAAACAGTTATTTTGAAATATTGTTGTCCAAAATATTGAGCGTTATTGGTTGAATTTCAAATACAAAAATTATTGAATAGATAATTTTCGTAATTGAAAACACATTTTTGTTATTTTTTGTGTTTCAATTACGAAAATTATCTATTCAATAATTTTTGTATTTGAAATTCAACCAACAACGAAAATTGTATATTCAATTGTCAAAATAATCAAATTCAAAACTCAAAATTCAATAGAAAATATCAAGAAATTTTGTTTTTGAGCAAATGAATACTTGATTTAATTATGAAATAATTGAAACCAGTTCAATATGGGATAAATGTTTGAATTGAAATATAATTTTTTCTGTGTAGTAACATTTTATTATTTTCTTCTATTCAAATCATCTTGAAAAAAAGTTTCAAAGGTCTTTGTGTTTTCAGTCGTGGTAGCGATTCTCGTGGAATTGCCCGTACACGTTTTTTAACGACTTTATGAGAGACCCATTCTTTATACAAATTTGTAGTGATTTTTGGGAATATATTGGTAATTGAATAGACGGATTAAAGGAGCAAACAATAAAAATATAACATTTGTTCTCGGCGGTATATTTTATAGTGTGTCAGTTTACCAAGTCTTCCAGTCTACCAATAAGTCTTTTCAGCTTTCCAAATTTTGGTCAGCGAATCAATTCAATTTTAAATTTTTATCTTGCCGTCTTTACTGAAACCTTTTAAACTTTGTTTGCAAAAAAAAAATCAATATTTGTTCAAGGCTTTCAAAGAGTGCAATGAAATAAATACACAAGACATATTTAAGTACTTTATTATTGTCCGTACAATAAATGGCTTTTATTACAATTATTTTCATGTCTTTATTTTAACAGAAACAAGCTAAAATAAACTTGACATTATTTTTGTTGTTAAAACGTTTGCTTTTTACTTATTTTCATTAACAATTTCTTTTCAATCATTATGTATTCAATATTTTACTGTTTAATTAGTTCCCAATAAGCACTAAAGAACTAAAAATTCAAGTACTTGAAAATATTGTTAGAATTTAGCTTGAATTGAAATAGTATTACAATTTAAACTTGAAAAATATACATATGAAAATTTAAAATATTTGACTTGAATTTAAATTTCCCTTTTACTGGAGAATACTATTGATATAAATTGTAATAATACAACTATAATTCAATTGTTTGATACTGGACTCAAGGTTGGAATTAAACTTGCTTTCAGCTGGATTTGCAGCAACAATACTTATTGGATTATTTACTCGTACACTCTGACGGAATGTGAAGTACAGTGGTGAGCATAAGAATATAGAATAATTTGTTTCAAGAGCAGTGTTCGTCATAAAGAGGACATAAATTATAATAACATGTTATGTAATTTATATCTCTGCTGTAATCTAACCATCTATAGATTGTGATTTTTTTTTTTCTATTTTGAAAATTTGTATGTTGTGTCTCATGTTGTGTAGATCGGTTCTTACATACACAGAAAAAACTATTTCTTAAACCGTTTCAATTCAAATATATATCACATATTGAACTGGTTTTTTTTTATTGAATAGATAATTTTCGTAATTGAGAACACATTTTTGTTATTTTTTGTGTTCTCAATTACGAAAATGATCTATTCAATAAATTTTGTATTTAACGTTCAACCAATAACGAAAATTGTATATTAAATTGTCAAAATTATCAAATTCAAAACTCAAAATTCAATAGAAAATATCAGAAAATTTTGTTTTTGAGCACATGAATACTTGATTCAATTATAAAATAATTGAAACCAGTTCAATATGTGAAACCAGTTCATTATATGATAAATGTTTGAATTGAAATATAATTTTTTCTGTGTATTCTTCGTTGTCTGATGGCTATCTGGTGAAGAGTGAATAATATCAATTATACCAAGTCAAAAATGTCACGAATAACTTGAACAATGTTGGCCTCCAAGGCGTAAATTGATGTTGGACCCACGTGAACCCACAGGAAATAATCGAAGGGTGGCAAAACGCATGAGCTTGGGGGCCAGTTGTTTCCGTTCAAAAACGTAGACAGTGGAGCAGAAAAATAATGAAATTTTTAATAGCATTGTATTCAATTGCATAAAAATAATACTAAAATTTATTTTTTTCAAAATTCTCATCTGAATGCATCATGAATGCATTCTTTTAAAACAAATTATGTAGTCCAAAGAGGACATAATTATTTATACCCTTCACCATGAGTGGGAAGGGTATATATAAGTTTGTCATTCCGTTTGTAATTTCTACATTTTTCATTTGCGATACCACAAAGTATATAGCCATGTCCGTCTGTCTTTGGGGGCTACTTTATACATACATGATTCATACATCAAAAAATCGAGCAAATCGGCCCATAAATGGCTGATATATAAGGAAAAAAACGGGATAACCTCGATTTTTGGCCTATTTTTGATCTATATCTGGATTACTAAGTCATTAATATAGACATTATGGATATCCAATGATAGATATTTCAAAGTCCATTGCAACGATGTATATAAGACCATAGTAAGTTGGACCTACAGTGGGTCAAAATCGGGAAAAATATTTTTTAAACTGAATTTTTTTTTTGCCAAAAAAAAAATTTTCTCAAAAATTTTTTTCAATAAAATTAAAAATAAAAAAAATTGTTTCAATAAAATTAAAAAAATTTTAATTTTGTTTAACTAAAAATATCTAAAAATTTTATTTTAAAGTATAATTTGGTGAAGGGTATATAAGATTCGGCACAGCCGAATCTAGCTCTTGTACTTGTTTTTCAAATGCATTTTAAATCAATAAAATGGGACGTCGTGAATATATGCGTAAATCGTGAATAAAATCGCGATAGAAATGTTCATACTCCAAAGAGTATGTGTTTGGCGATTCTGGTAAAAATCGTAAGAACCTATGTCAAAAATTTGTGTTTTTTCTATGCCCTTTGTTGGAATTCATAAGTAAGTACTACACATTGGTATGTAATTCATTTTTACACAAACCAACATACATACAATGACTGTAAACAGTTGTAACAAACAAAAAAAAACGTTCAAGTATCATTATGTTAATGGCAATAATGAAGTACATATAAATATTTATGAAATGAACAGTCAAATTAATGTGTAACACAAACATCAACAACATCATAATCATCAGTAGCAGCATCACAATCAACAATATCGTTATCTTCATCATCACCATAAATTTTAACACGGTGCGAGTTCCATTTTACTCTTGAGTTGTCGTCCGTACACGTCCACCACCCACCCACTTCCATTTGTGGATTGGTTATAAAAGATAAAGACATTGAAAGAGTGAATGTACAATGCGAGTACACGTGTTTTGTAAGCTGACTGGGTTTGAAAAATTATTACAATCATTATGTAATAAATCACTTCCAATGAATGAAATTTCTCTCGAAAATAAAATGAGCAAAGAAAGCTGAAAGGAAATACATTAAATAAACAGAAAACAATGACTGGCCAGGGATTTAGTTCATAACACGGCAATGATGAACATTTTGTGGGTGCTAGGTTTGTAGTTTGTGTTGGGGAAGTGATTTGTGCTGTTATGTTGTTTCAGATGTTATGAAATCATTGTTAAAACTTTTTAATCTTCGATTTGAGTTTATGTTGGTATGTATTAATTAATAAAGTATGAACAATTTCATGCTACTTTAAAAATGTTCTAACATATAAAAGTATGTCTTTTTGCAGGTAGGTTGACGTTATTCGAAAACATGATATTTTTAATCAATAATTTTATTGAGAGTTTATATTCAACAAGGGCCATAGCTGCGATAAATTATAAAAGGAATAAACATATGAGTAAGTTATTTATCCGTTTCAGACAATTTTAAAAGTTTTACCATCGATTTGTTAGTGCATATTTTTGCATATTTTGCGTTTTATATTGCATATCTTTTATTGTTTGCATTCGGCTCTCTGGAAAATACAGCTATGGATGCAATCCGAATAGATAAAATATTTAGCAATCGTCGGCTAACCATGACTTATTAGTTAAGGCCATAGATGACAAATTAGATCGATAGGTAACTGAGATCCAAAAACCTAAGTCTGTTATAAAAATCTAGATAATACTTGAGAATGTATTTGTTACTGAACTGCACATCTTTTGAGGCCAAGAACGAATCAAGATAATTTCGGATACTGTATTATGAAGTGAAGCGTATCCCAGAGAGAGCGTTCTGCATCTATGGAACCAAATACGGGGTCGGACGGGGTAAGGTATGGTCTATAAAAATTTCCCAACCTCTTCATCTATCTATCTATATATATATATAAAACACAAAGAATGTTTCTACCTACACACAGCCTCAGAAGTGAGTATACACCAGTGAATTTTTTGATTTTTTTAAGATCATAAAAATCATTATATGCCGACTCAAATCTCTTTTTCAGAACCGAATCTATTATTTAATTCAATCTCCAACAAACCGAAACTTTTAAATTTGAATCTATGGATAGATTTTAGGATTTTCATTATCGTAATAAAAATCAAATAATTTTTGGTGTTTACTCACTTTTGAGGCTCACTGTATGTCCATTATAGACTCTGAAATCATCCAACCAATTAGCTCCGAACCGGTTTCCGGTTTCGAAACGGAAAGGAAATTTTATGAAGATGGTTTTAGACACCTCAAACACAACATTAGGTCCATTCGTAAATCCGATTTTCGAATTTTCCCATACAACAATTTTTCCTATTTTTTGAATATTTAAAATGAGTATGTCATACAATTTTGTATGTAGGATCCTCCCCCGGTGTGTAGATCCACTAAGAAGGAATTTTAGGAAATTCAAATTGTAAGGGGATAAAAACGGAACTAATAAAGCCAGCACCAAATATCCAATTTAATCTGAATTTATGCAAAATATAAAAGTCCCATATCTTCTAGAAAAATTTCAAATGGATTTTGGCACCTTTTTGTTATTTGAACCTCAAGTTGATCCTTTTTTGGTACCTTTTTTATAAAAATATTTTTATATGAAAAAAAAATGATTTTTCTACAGAGTGACAAAAAATTTACGAATACTTTTTGAAAAATAATGGTTCCCGGACTAATTTTTCTTGCTAATTCGAAAATATTTTCAGTTTTCTGTAGTTTTATGTGGTTAATAATGAAAATACCATGTTTTTGCGTAGTAGCACACGCTGGTTATCCGCTATTTCTAAATACTTTTTAACTGGTATTGAAAAATGTGACCGAGCGTTGTCTTCATGGAATATTACGGTTTAATGTTTGGCCGCTTATTCTGGACCTTTTTCGGCAATTGCTCGCTTCAAACGGTTCCCTGTGATAGTCTGATCAGATTTCAGCAGCTTATAATAGATAGGTCCCTTTTGGTCCCACCAAATACAGAGCATTACCTTAGCGCACAGGGATATTTGGCTTTGGTGTCGATTCGGCTGTTTGGCCTGGCATCACGTACGATTTCTTACGCTTCGGGTTATCGTAATGGATCCAGTTTTCATTCGGTACAAAAATAATTTTCTTATATAGATTTCAAACATAATTTCCCTGCTTTTGGATGAATTCTACTACTGGCAAACGTTTTGAAATTGCTCCTTGAGTAGCTCCCAATGATTTTGCAAGCAATCTTCATGGAGTAATGCCTCCAATTCTTGGTTTTCGCCATTTCTAAACCGCACAACTATCTCTCGCACCGATGGAACACATTCACCATAAGCTTCGGTGAGCAATCGGTATCCTTCAGCGGCGTTTTATTTTATACCCTTCACCTTCGTGAGAAGTGTATATATAAGTTTGTCATTCCGTTTGTAATGTCCACAATATAATTTTCCGACCCTATAAAGTATATATATTCTGGATCTTTATCAGTCTGTTGAAATCAATTTTCTGAAGACTCCAGATATTTTTGGGATCCAAATCTTCAATAATTCTGTCTGACATGCTTTCGAGAAGTTTCCTATTTCAAAATCGGTCCACAAATGGCTGAGATATGAGGAAAAAACCAGGACAACATAGATTTTTGACCTATATCTGGATTACTAAGCCATTAATATAGACAATATGGATATCTAATGATAGATATTTCAAAGACGACGTATATAAGACCATAGTAAGTTGGACCTACAATGGGTCAAAAACGGAAAAAATATTTTTTAACCCGAATTTTTTTTTTCACCAAAAAAAATAAAAATTTTTAAATTTAAAAAAAAAATTAATTAAAAAATTTTAAAATAAAAATTCGAAAAAAAATTTTTCCAAAAAATCGAAAAAACAACTTTGGAAAAAAAATTTTATTTACCTAAAAATATTTAAAATTTATATTTTGATAATTTGATGTAGGGTATATAAGATTCAGCACAGCCGAATAGAGCTCTCTTACTTGTTTCAAATTAAAGAAGTAAATAAAGAAAAATTTCCTGAATTCTCAAAGGAATAAATTCAATGCATTTGAAGTACAAAGGAATTAATCCTATGAATTTATTAACGGAATGGTTATGATATAAAATTTATTTTGATTTCGAAAATGGTATTAAGAATTCATTTTTTTCGAACCTTTGTCTGTATGGCATGTGACCCCATTTTGATGAAACCACATCAGTATCATTAAATTTAGACAGAAGAACTATGTGTAGTTCTTTCGTGTAATGCACCATATACAAACAAAACCAATGGCGGCAAATTCAAATATTACTTTCATATTGTGGATCGGAATAATTAGGTATAATACTTGAAATACCTGATATCGCACAATTAGAGTTAATATAAATTTTGATTGAAAAGCTGACATACATTTTTGGACCAACATAAGTGGTAATGATTTTTAGGGGGTTACTCAATTCGTTTTAGCCGTATATGTAGCAATATGGTTTGTTTTCATCTCCTATAAGTAAAACATTAAGCATGTCATTGATGAAGAATGCAATTTGTATGGGTAGCGAGTAGTCAGTGCACATGTTGCCACTAAATTGACATGGCCGAACTAACAATGAAAACATTCCATAGACACATATACGCAGAGAAAAAATATCATTTACCAGCATCATTTTAATATTGGAAACACGAAATGATCCCATGTAATTTAACTGTGTTCCTTGATTAGGATAATTTATAATGATTTCATGATCATTTAACAATATGATGAGCTTATGTTCAAACACATTTTTTCGCTCCCTGTACACGTAACAATATGCGGAGGTTAGTGCAATTGCAAGATATTGAATTGAGTGTGGAGAATATATAGTAAACAAGAAATACAATTTATCATTGGAGTATAAATGAATTTATATGTAATTAATTACAATTTTACAATAACGCACAGTGGGGCAGAATCAAAATTTTTTGGAAAATAAATCTGGCATTTCTAAACGGCTGGTCCGAAATAAAAACAGGATAAAATTCGACTTTAAATAATTAAAATTGGCCGTACAAATGCTTCAGGGGCAGTGCTATGAGGTCTCAAAGTAGGATACCTTCGACATGTAAATTGTCTAAAAACGTGACATTTGTTTGTTTCCCATACAATTTCAAAGATTTTTTATTTTTGGAAAGCGCCTGGATAGGTCTTGAAAAAATCTCTTATAATTTCCGGCATTTCATAATTGAAATTTAAAAATTTCCGTTTTTTTAATGTGACTAAGTCAGAACCATTGACTTTTGTAGAATAAAATATTAAGAAAATGTATACCAATTTTTGGTATGAACAAGTAAGAGAGCTAGAGAGCACCAAATTATACTTCAAAATAAAAATATTAAATATTTTTAGGTAAACAAAATTTATTTGGTTTTCCAAAGATGTTTTTTTCTTTTTTTGGAAAAAAAAATTGTTCGAATTGTTTTTTTAAAATTTTTTTAATTTAAAAATTTTTTTTTAATGTTAGCAAAAAAAAAACTTTTGGTGAAAAAAAAAATCGGGTTAAAAAATATTTTTTTCGATTTTGGCCCATTGTAGGTCTAACTTACTATGGTCTTATATACGTCGTTGCAAAGGTCTTTGAAATGTCTGTCATTAGATATCCATATTGTCGACTAATGATCGTTCGATTAATCGAATAATTTCTTACGAATAATTATTCGAACAATTTAAAAATGGCCATTTTCGAATAACGAATAATTCGAAAATTTTTATGTAGAATAACCGAATAAAACGAATAAATGTACATTTATATTTAAATCTATTAAATTCCTCAAAATTTTTCATAATTCCAAATTTAAATAAGTAATAATGACTCACAAAAATTGTATTATTTCTGAAATTCGACAAATAACTAAAGACAAAGGGACTTTCGATCACTGTAGATGAGTGTTCCGATAGCTCCTTCTATAAATATATAAATATTACTACAAGAAGTTACAATTCTAAAAACAAATCTCTCAAAATTTTTAACTTAGGACTTGAACCAATGAAAATAAAAGGTACGGAATAAAATATTTGTTATTTAGCTGGCGAAATGCTAGAAGAATCGCAATTAATAATCAAAATATTAACTTAGATTAAAGTGGAGGAAAGTGTGATTTTGAAACGGTCATCGAAAGTGATATTGAGGATGATATTTAGAATGATTACATTG
This sequence comes from Calliphora vicina, assembly GCF_958450345.1. Taxonomy (NCBI): domain Eukaryota; kingdom Metazoa; phylum Arthropoda; class Insecta; order Diptera; family Calliphoridae; genus Calliphora; species Calliphora vicina. Next base: position 134,824,176 of record NC_088780.1, on the reverse strand, counting down.
AAATAGATGAAGGCCATGATCTTAAAATATATGTATGTATATAAGTGATGTTATTAACCGCGTACACGCAGAGAAAAAACATGGTTGGACATGGTTACGACAACTATACTATGTTCTCTGTAACAATATATTGTTGTCGTAAACATATAATTATTGTTTTAATTTAATTTCAACAATATTATAGTTACTGTAAACGTTTATATTTTCATCGCAATTATAAATATGAATATGGTTTTCGAACAACTAAATAATGATAATTAGGTAAACATATTTATATGTACAACCATTAAATGTTAAGTTTATATACTCGTAGTCATAATATGTTTAAGATGTTAACAGAATATGTTTACAATAACTAAATAATAATAAAAGTAGTCATAATATGTTTAACATGCAGACAAAATATGTTTACTTTTAATAGTCTGTTTTCCCACCATTTGTAAGTGTTGGTGTTTGTCTAAGCTATGTTATTTTTACAAGTAAATTTTGAGTGTCTGTAATTCCCATTCGCTCTATAGTTTTATTTGTATATTATCTTTAACTTTCCTAGAGCGAATAATAATAAATTTGATTTAATCAATAATATTTTAATTGTGAATTTAGTACTTTAAAACTAAAACCTATTAAAATTTTGTGTTTCCAAAAATAAATTTTAATAATAATATGATTATTTTGGATTATAATTGTATCATAATATGATTTAATTGGGTCATAAATATGATGACTTTGGGTCATATTATGATTGATTTATATTATAATATGATTATTTCAAAACATATTATGATTGATTTTTATCATAATTTGATTATTTCAGAACATATTATGATATTTTATGATACTAATAATGATCATAATATGTTTTGGACTACAAGCAAAAATCTGATCATAATATGTTGCTCTTAGTTTATGGTTACCACAACCATGTTTTTTCTCTGCGTGTACGTAAGTGTTGCAAAGTATTTAATAAATCGAATGATAAACACAAATATTGCAAACTAACGTTTTGTTGCAAGAAAAGCATGGAGTTCGTCTTATACATGATTTTGAACATCGTTCAACATCTTTGTCTAACATGGTAATAAACTTTTTGCGCATTTGTAAATGCGTCAATCATGCACTGCCTGACTTCAAATTATCCACGTTCACTGACAATGATATCAAACTTTGGACAGATTCCCTTTATTGTGTAATTCCTCAAGACCACTTTATTAAGCAAAGATTCGGCAACGTTAAAAGAGCTTGAGGGTATAATACAATTTGTTATAAATAATTTAGAAATAGTGAATAATTAATTTACTAAAGAATTAGTTACTCAATTTAAAACCCGAATTAATGAACGACATAAAAAAGTTCTTAATACGTCTATATTGTATTTGAATTCAGGATCATGTCCAACTAGATCAAATTTTTTAAAGCATAGCTCCAAGACAGAAACTAAAGGATTTGCTAGTCAATTGTTTTGTAGATTCTTCGGGAGTTAATCTGATCAGAATATTTCTGATGAAAATTTAATGATGGACTTTGTTTTCGAATGTTTTTTAACATTATCAATACTTGAATTGTTAACTTTATATAATATTATAATATTAAAAAACCGACATCAAAACTTTTTTAAAAAAAAAAAATTATTCGAATAATTCGATTAATTTTAAACGTGTGATCGAATTATTCGAACAAGTTAAAATCTCTTATTCGAATTATTCGTTTTATTCGAACAAGAGAAAAATCGAATAATTCGATTACCCTAGTCTATATTAATGTCTTAGTGATCCAGATATAGGTCTAAAATCGAGGTTGCCCTGGTTTTTTCCTTATATCTCCGCCATTTGTGGACTGATTTTCTCGATTTTAAATACCAACCGAGCCGGAAAAATTCCGGAGATATTGATGTATAAATCTTGTATGAAACTTGATTTCAACAGACTGACAGACAGACGGACATAGCTTAATCGATTCTGCTATCTATAAGGATCCAGAATATATATACTTTATAAGGTCGGAAAATTATATCGTGGAAATTACAAACGGAATGACAAACTTATATATACCCATCTCACGAAGGTGAAGGGTATAAAAAGTGAAATATTTTTGAAGGACCGAGTTTTAAGTGGCATATTTATAAATCTAATTGAGATGTTGACTTGAAATTTTTTTTGCAACACCAAAAATTAACTTATCTAAACAAAAAATGATAATTCGGAATAAATTAGGATGAACAATTTCATAATATTTGCAATCCTATTAAAAGTTTGATACAAATTTAATAAAATCTTTGTTTATTAACAAAACTCAATGAAATTTTCAATGTTTTTTAAATTTGTCATTTCTAAATAATAAAGTGTAAAAAAACATGTCAAAGGGTCGAAGGGAATCCCGCAATACTTAAAAATTCCATAGGATCCACATTTCCTTCGGGACTGGGAAAATACTTTGGAGATATATAGGGAATACATCAGGTTTCTAAAGCTGCTTTCCATTTTCTGATCCCAGCTTTGGGATTTTAGAACATGAAATTTTTATTAAAAATAGGTCAAAGGCAACATATTCGAAAAATAGGACATGTTTTTTATACCATAATTTTCTTCGTAAAGATAACTTACAGAAAAACATAAAATTGTTATATGTTCTTAAAGAATGTTTTTTTTAATAAAAAAGAGTTAAGACACTTTTTTGCCCAAAAACAGCAATTTTTTTTTTAAATTTAAAATCGTTTATTTTTGGATCCATAATTGATAATACTTTAAAATCTTCTGTGTATTATTGGTAATTTAATTGTCTAATTGTTTAAAAGTACGCCCAATATTATAAAAAATACAGACCAAGGTGTGGAAATATTTGAATATATCATTTTTGAAATGCCTATAAATCGGAAATTATAAGAGATAAATAGCACACGCAAACTTAAATACTCCTTGACTACCCCCACGTCAAATTTATTCCCGACCGGAGCAGCCGTTCAGAAATGCCAGTTTTATTTCCAAAATCAATTTTATTCTGCCCCACTATAACGGTAGCATGAAATTTATTAATTCGATATTATGATTTTTTTTAAACAAACAACGAAATGTTATTATATATTTTTCCAACTTTATTGTCAACCACTGAAATTACTAAACTTTAAAATAAATATTGAAATACATAAACAAATGAAAAAAATCTATATGAAATAATAATGCAAGGGCTTCTTCAGTAATCCCAAACGATTAATTGGAGTTTTTGTTATTTCTACTTGGTACTTTTAGCGTAATTTACCCTTCAATTTGAATGCATGACCCTCCTGAGATTTGAAGTTTGTCTCATTGTTGGAGTTGGTATGAACTAATGATTAGAGTGGCCAATGTTATTCCATGCAAAATATTTAACGGAATCGATATTACAACTTTCTTTTATGGTGAAAGACACACCATCACACAGCTGGTAACTCGACCTTAAACATTAAATAAACTTTGTGAATGAATGCATTTAATGACCTCAAATTAAACACTTAATGCACTCGAATTGATTTGTTTTTTTTTTTCTCTCCACAAATTTGAAATGTTATTGGTGTTTGGTATAAGTATGTAAGTATTTCAATACTGATTCAAATCAATTCATTTTATGTTTAATTGTTAAAGTACGATTATTTCACTGTGTTTACATTTTTGTTTTGTTTTCTCTACATTTTACAATCTATCGAACATCCAGCTATTGAAACACTTTACGTTGCGATTCCCTTGAAACATCTTCAAACATGTGTTTTTTTTGGTTTGTATTTTGAATTTATTTAATCGTTTTGTGTCTAATTGTTTCATGCGCTGTGATTTGTTTGTAAAACTATTTATAATGACTTGCGGATTTTTCAGTTTTCTACGATTTTATTTTCTGATTTTTGTAAACAATTTGTGTCTATCATTTTAACGCTTATTTGCGATAATTGTTATTTTATTGTTTCTAAGCTGTCTGAAACAGTAGATTTCGTAATGCTTGTTATTGGTTTAAGAATAGGTTTGTTACATCCCAAATTTACACAAAATTTTCTAAAAATATTTCTATAGAAAAAGCAGTCGCCCACAAAATTGTCTATAGAAAAAACTGTTATACACAAAATTTTCTATATAGAACCATATACAATTCTATATAAAAGAATAATTTCACACAAAATTTTCAATAGAAAAAGCAGTTTTTCATAGAATTGTCTATAAAAAAAACTGTTATACAAAATGTTCTATAGCAAAACTGTCATACAGAAAATGTTCTATAGAAAAAACAGTTTTACACAATATTTTCTAAACAGTCATTTGAAGTTTAATTGTCAGGAAATACTCATATGATCAATAGTTTTAAATGAGTTTGTGTCATTCTTTATTAAAAGGTTTTTGCCTACATCATCATTGTTTTTACAGAAATTGTATGAATCGTTGGGTGAAAAAGTTTGTTTTTCATTTCTAAATTTTGAATTTTTGTACTGAAAATTGTTTAACTCTTTGCGGTTTAGTGGTCACTTTACTAACCACCTCTTCTATAGTCTTTCAAATATAGTTTATTGCCATCTATTGGCATTTTGCTAAGTAATTAGATTTTTTGAAGTCGTCGATTATGTTTATTTTTTGAAAAACTTTGCCGTCAGGCTGCTCTGGTTAGTTAAATATATTAATTTGAAAATATTGTAAACCGCAGTTTTACGCATTCAATAAAAAAAAAGGCACAGAGTGTTTATTGTTCATGGAAGTATTACTTTGCTATTTCGTTTGTTTGGTCAGACAATTTAGTCAAAAACATTCGATTTAAAAAAAATTTACACGAAACGAAAATTGTTTTCATAATTATTTTTAATGCCAACCGCCACGGTGGTTAGTAAACCAACCACCTCATTCCACAAAAAAACCTTGGAATGGGGTGGTTTTTTTATATTTTTTTTATTTAATTTTTCTTACTTTTTATATAAATAAACTAACCTTAATTATAGTAAAAATGCAATGTTTTGATTTTAAACTTATACATAAAAAAGCGAGGCTGAAAGAGTTAAAATTAAAAAACGAATTGTCGCTTTTCGGTTTTAGGCCTTAAAAAGAAAACCGATAGCCGAAGAAGAATTTTCGGTTTCGGTCGAACACAAAACTCCAGCTTAAAGAGACATATTTCGTCCAACAATAGAATATGTGTCCAATATTGCGATAGCCGAGAGTGAAATGCTAAGGATGTTTTAGAAATGTTTTCGATTTCGCGCTTATTTCTACACCAAGTAATAATTTATATTCGTGAGTGATTTTCGAAATGGGCCTTATATGGGAGCTATGACCAATTATGGACCGATCACCATGAAATTAAGTCGTGTAATTTATGTCTGTATGAAAGTTATTTATGTTGAATTTGGTGTATATACCGACATTTTTAAGATATTTATGCACGTTAAAGTGGGAGCTATGGGAGCTATGACTAATTGTGGACCGATCGCAACAAAATTTGGTGGCATGAATTTTGTATATATTAAACTTATTTGGAGCGAAATTTCCGTAGAAACATTTATGTATGGGGGCTAGGTGAAATAATGGACCGATTTTAGCCAGTTTCAATAGGCACGATCTTTGGGCCAAAAAAATTATATGTACCAAATTGTATCGAAATATCTTCAAAATTGCGACCTGTACTCTACGCACAAGGTTTACATAGACAGCCAGCCAACCAGCCAACCAGCCAGCCAGCCACACGGACGTACATCGTTTAATCGACTCAGAAAGTTATTTTTTCTAAGTCGATCGGTATACTTTAAGGTGGGTGTTAGACCAATATTTAAGGCATCTTAGTTTGGTATAGTTTAAAAGTAAGTCGACCTGCATAAACTCAATATTGTATTTGTTAAACAGAAAACTAACTGTATGTAGACACTGTAAATATTATGTAGCCTATCACTGTACACCTATTTAATTTTTGTGTTTTTATAGTTATTTAACTCTACTGTTGCTCCAATTTAAAGATGAGTTTTGTTTAATTGTTTTGTTTAAAAATTATAATTTCTTCAAGGTCATACATATCATACCTAAACAAAAAGTGAAAACATCATAATACCACTAATTTGAAAAAGAAATGCGTAAAGTTCTCGAAAATCATTACGAAATTCTCCAAAAAATACTAACTTATTTAATTTGAACAATAAAATAATAATTTAATAAGCAGTACACTTTTTTAATATTAGCGCATTATTAACATTTAAGCCAAAAATTCTTTTATTCCTTTTTACGGTTTTTTTTCTACTCACTTAGCTTAAATACAAAAGCATAAGTTTAGTATAAGACATTGGCAAACCTTGATACAGTCAATAAAGCTTAATAAAATTCAATACAATTCGATTTGATTTGATTCAATTGAATTGAAATAAATTTGAACTTGCTGCTGTCGTAGGTAGACATTGTTTGGCATGGCAAATTCATGTGAATATCACAAAATTAAATAATGAAGTAAATCTTTCAATTATAATGTTAAATAAATACAAACGAAATACAATGACTACAATACATTTATTATGGTTATTTTCATTATTATTTTATTAATAATAAAATAACGGTATTTGGGGTAAAAAGAGAGCCTGTACACAAATTTATGAATGATGAGAAATTACAATCATTACAATAATTTCAAATGTTAAAACAGTGACTTACGGAAGTTTTGCAGCGATACAGAAATGAATAGGAATGTGGTACAAATTGAGCAATAAACAGTTGTAGTTTTAAATCATAAAACATAATTTTACTTACCTGAAAAAAAAAACAAATAAAAAGAAGTATAAATATATGGAAATTTTTAAGCAAAATATACAATTGGGGTATTCAAACGGTCTGCTATTAAGTCATATTGTCCTAATATATTATGATAGTTTAAACCAATTTTTATTGGGCTTGAAACAAAAAAAAGGTTTATTTTATGACAAAACAATAAACATATGGTCAATTCACAAGGTCTCATATCATTGTTATTGCATACACTTATGCATTTAAATGTACCCAGCAGTTATAGGAGACTATCCAGAACTAATGATATTAACTAGTCACATGTCCTAAGCAGGGGTCAAATTGACCCTCTTGAGTTACCTTACTAGCTGGTTAATACATAACTCAGCTACATAACTAGTTATTTTGTGCTAATTGACCTGAAATATACTATTTCAATACCAATAGCCGATTACATATAAACAAACCTTCATCCGCCCACTCTCCGATAGATTACTTCTGGTGGGTAAAATAACTACTTTCTAAAGTGCTGTACAAAATAAACAAGTGACTACACTCTAGATTACTAAGAGACACTAAAGTGACAATTGACTTCACGCTAGATTATATGGGATGTATAAAGTAACCAAATGACTTCTCTCTGCACTACAAAATGCAAATACGTGTCAAATGACCCAAAATATATCAATTTGAGTGATCACACAGATCACAAGTGGCAATTGAATTGTTTATGTCAAAAACCAGTCAAGCAATAAATTAGTGATTTTGAGTAAATCAACGAAAACTTCCTTACTTTTACAAAATTGATATTTTTCCTATGAAAAAAAATACTTTTTTTAACTACATGTATGGGCGATTTCATCTCAAGTGAACCAAATTTTGAAATTGTTGTCTTTCGATCGGCTAGTTTTATTGGATAGTAATTCAGACACGATTTTTCAACAAGATCGGTGAAGGGGGTCAAAATTTTAAATATTGGCCAAGCAGGTGTTTTTTTTCTCATCCATGTTATTTATTACCTATTGTTCTTAGCAAAATGTGTACCAAATAGTTTAGATAGCCATTTCTTCAATATTTCGAATAAAAATAAAAAAAAAATACATATTTTTTGCGAAATCAAAAACTTTTTAGACTTTTTTTTAAAACGGTCCCTTTTCTTCCTCAAAAGAAGTTTTCGATTTCGCAAAAAAAGTCAAAAATTGTATGTTTTGAGTTACAAAACATTTATTTTGATAGATATCCAACTCGCATCCCACTAAAAGACCAAAAAGGTCTTCAAGGTAAATATCTAAGCTTTCTTTTGAACAAAAACCGAAATTAAAAAAAAGGTCCATTTTGAACAAAAAATAAACTAAAGCTATCACTTGACATCTTTCTGCACTAAACACGGATTTCTCGGCTTTGCAATTAACCTTCGCTTTACCAATACCCACCCGGGTGACCACATCGATTTTATTGGTTTAATATTTTTAATTTTGTTTCGATTTAAATGAAATTTGTACTCACTGAACAAATTCTAGAGTTCTATAGAATTTAATAGAACCATTTTAAACTTTTTATAAGGTTTTTTCAATTTTTTAAAATTTCGTTCGTCGCATATATTTATAGAAGTGTAGTGTCACCCGGGTGGGTATTGGTAAACCATGTACATAAAAAACCTTTGGTAAAGCGAAGGTTAAGCGATGCATTTACCTTTACAAAACTCTAATGGTCGAATAACTCATTTTTGGAATTTTTGTTGCTTCACTGGTTTTTGAAATAAACGATTCAATTACTGTCTATAAGGAATACATTGCCAACTTGCTTAACTGCTGGATAACTACAACAAATGTTATTTATATTTATTTATGCATGTTTTTCTGGATTATCATAATCCCCATGTAGCGTTAAATTATTTCATTGATTTGTTCTATCTGTTGATTTATTCAAAAAATATTTATTGGTTTTTTTTTTTTTTTTACCAGTACCAGTACCAATCAATAATATTATTTTGATTAAATAAAAATAATACGTTTAATATTGTTATACTTATACAATATATGTAAATAAATAGTTTTATAACATGTTATCAATATAAATATTTTTGTTTCATTTATTTATATTAAATTATTTAAATACATATTAAAGTAATTTCATGAAATTGTTAAATAAATATACTCAGATAGTAGTTATGTATATGGATAAACAAATTTAAACTTAAAACAAGTAAGAAAGTATGGTCGGTCAAGCCCGACCATATAATACCCTACACTAAGTAAAAGAGCAAAAAAAAATTTTCTTTTAAAATTTCAATAATTTAGTGTTTTTTTGGAAGTGGGCCTTATATGGGGGCTATGACCAATTATGGACCGAACACCATGAAATTAGGTCGTGTGATTTATGTCTATATGAAAGTTAACTGTGTTGAATTTTGTGTATATACCAACATTTTTAAGCGATTTATGCACGTTAAAGTGATTTTCGGAAGCGGGTCTATATCGGAGCTATGACTAATTATAGACCGATCGTAACAAAATTTGGTGACATGAATTTTGTGTATATAAAACTTGTTTGGAGCGGAATTTGTGGAGATACATATATAAATTAAACATTTATGACCGATAAAGTCCAATTTCGGGAGATCATTTGTATGGGGGCTAGGTGAAATAATGGACCGATTTCAGCCAGTTTCAATAGGCTTGGTCCTTGAGCCGAAAAAATAATACGTATCAAATGTCATCGAAATATCTTCAAAATTGCCTGTACTCTGCGCACAAGGTTTACATGGACAGCCAGCCAGCCGACCAGACGGACGGACGGACATCGCTTAGTCGACTCAGAAAGTGATTCTAAGTCGATAGGTATACTTTAAGGTGGGTGTTAGACTAATATTTTTGGGCGTTACAAACATCTGCACAAACGCATAATACCCTCCCCGCTATGGTGGTGTAGGGTATAAAAATAATGTTCTGGAATGCCAGTGTTTCATTAATCAACCTCTAAATAGAAATAATGTCTTCACAGTATACTGTTTAAAGACAATAAACTATCAAAAATATTGACAAGTATTATTCGTGTTTCAATTTAATTATTTCATGATTAGGAATTAGAAATATTTGTACTATATAATAAATTGTTGTATAATACTCATAATAAATAGGAAAACAAAAGAAAACACATGCTCAATTCATTCTACTTTATCTTTGATTAACACTTGACCATCAAACTACAAAATACTCGAAACCCAAAAAAAAAAAAAAACACAGATTCCATAGAAACGGAAAGTGTTGAAGTATGTATGCTTAAGAAAGTGTCAAACATTGTGTTTAAACGTACTACTTACAGTTAAACACAATTAATAAGATATAATCAAGATTAATGACCATTTTAGCTGTCATGTCTTATTTTCACATTATTTGGTTTTACTTTTTGTGAAAATGCCATTTTGTACAAATTAATACACTTGAAAGGATTTTTCTATTACTAATTAAGAGATTAAAAAATTATAAATGAGTAAAAGAAAACAAACTCTTTATAGGGAATTTTGTAAAAAGTTTTATTAATAATTATTTGAAAGTTCAAAGCGGTATTTTTTAATATGAAACTAAAACCGAAAGTGTCATTCATGTAGTTGATTATCAAATAATCTTACGAACTTTTTCTTTATTAATTAAAGATGTTGAATTTTGGTTTTTGTTTTCGATTATGTTAAAACAAGTAAGAAAGTAAGCCCGACCCTACACTGAGTAAATGAGCAAAAACCTTTTTCACTAAAATTTCAATAATTTGTTTACGTGAAAGATTTTCGGAAGTGGTCCTTATATGGGAGATATGATCGCCATACAATACAATGTATTTTTCGTGATTTTAAAAGTTCAGGGTCATTTGGACCCCAAGTGCTATTAAGGGTTAATTTCCATTTTTGTGCTGTTATTGTAAATATTAGACTTCATTTTATATTTTTCTTAAGCTTCATCAAAATTGGCCCAAAAATATATAATATTTCGCTATCTTACCATTACAAATTCCAAATATTGAATCATTTGACCTTTGACCTTAACGTTTTCCGATTTTAGTAAAACTTCCAGACTATATTTAAAATTACCTGAACTATAATATTCTGAACAGATTTTACTTAAAATTAATAACAGCAAGGAATTTGGGCTCATTCGCCAAAATATGGCCAACAAATTAGCTTTTCTCGAAAATCGCAAAATTTAAATCGCAGGTACGGAAAAACTATAGGAGGTATTGTCATACTTTTTTTCACATTTTTATACCCTACACCACCATAGTGGGGAGGGTATAATGCGTTTGTGCAGATGTTTGTAACGCCCAAAAATATTAGTCTGACACCCACCTTAAAGTATACAACTTACAATCACTTTCTGAGTCGATTAAATGATGTCCGTCCGTCCGTCTGGCTGGCTGTCAATGTAAACCTTCGGCCCAAGGACTAAGCCTATTGAAACTGGCTTAAATCGGTCCATTATTTCACCTAGCCCCCATACAAATGTCCTTCCGAAATTGGACTTTATCGGTCATAAATGTTTAATTTATATATGTATCGCCACAGATTAGGCTCCAAATAAGTTTTATATATACAAAATTCATGTCACAAAATTTTGTTACGATCGGTCCATAATTAGTCATAGCTCCCATATAGACCCGCTTCCGAAAATCATTGGTATACACACAAAATTCAACATAGTTAACTTTAATATAGACATAAATCACACGACCTAATTTCATGGTGATCGGTCCATAATTGGTCATAGCTCCCATATAAGGCCCACTTCCGAAAATCACTCACGAATATAAATTATTGAAATTTAAAAAAAAATGTTTATGCTCTTTTACTTAGTGTAGGATATTATATGGTCGGGCTTGGCCTTGGTTGATATCAGGGACCGTAAGTAACAGTTATAAGTGATATCAAAAAAGTTATTTTGTGACTTAAAAATAAAAGTTCACATGAAACTCTTAAAAAAAGAGTTTAAAAAAAAACTCATTTGAGAAATTAATTTTTTTTCCATCAGGAAAAAAACTCATTTGAGGAGTTTTATTTTTCCCGTCAAAAATTAAAACTCATTTTATGTAAATGACACCTAAAGCTTGACGCTGGTCAGATCATTACAATTTGTAAAGCACCTTGCATTGCAATTGAATAAATTGTCATACAAATAAAATGAAGTGGGATTTTAATTTGTTATTGTTTGATTCCTATTATCAAATTGTTGTTGTACTTTTTTTTCTTAAACAAATAAATTACTACAAACATTATATCAGATAGACTCAATAAAGAAAGATACTGAAAAAAGTAGAAAATAAACGAAAAGAGTTTTATTTTCTGAAGGGAAAAATAAAACTCCTCAAATGAGTTTTATTTTTTACATAATGCAGTATAAAACTCCTCAAATGAGTTTTATTTTCTGATGGGAAAAATGAAACTCCTCAAATAAATTTTTTTTCTGACGGTAAAAATGAAAAATTATATAGTTGACTCTAAAATAGAGAGTTTTTGATTTAAAATTTTCTGGATAACCGTTATTTACGGTCCCTGGTTGATATCATTGCAATTCACGATATCAGAACATATACCGCGTTTGCCGCATTTGATTGTGGTTTCGATTTCTGCACAAAATTATAAATTAATGACAACTTTTGGCAAATGTTTCACGTGAAGTTGGATCCTATCATTTAAGCAGTTGTATTAATTTGCAGGTATATTAATGCATGTGTGAATAATTGTATCTGCGCAATTTTAACTGTGTGGTGGCATATTGTTTTTTCATAAGCAAAAGATGGTTATCATAAATACTTGGAATCAAATGATGCACATGCAATTTGTAATTATTTATCTGTTACCTAATGAGAAGCGGTTTGCTTTGTGGTTAGTTTTATCATTGGACATTTATTTTAAGATGTTCAAATTTCTTGGTAAATTTTGTGTGCCTCTGTAGAAAACGAAATTTATTTCTTAATTCTTTATTAATGAAGGGGTTTTATAGTAAATTCTGTTTTTACCATATTAATGAACAAAATATTTTTGTAAAAGTAAAAGAAAACAGCAAATAATTTGACCTTTATACCTTCAAATTTCAAAAAATGCCAATATCCATTTGAATTTTTTTAGATAATTTAAATAAAATTTTGGGATCCAAAAAAAAAATACCAAAACTCGGCTTTTGCAAAAGTTTGTTCCAAGTATGTAACTTGATTATTGGTGCTAGCTATATTAGTTCCGGAGATGTATACATGTATATTTTGTATGGGAAAATTTGAAAATCGGATTCACAAATGTACATAAGCATGGGTCTTTTCCTTGAATACCTTTTTGGTCGCTTATTAGGATGCGAGTGGGATGTCTATCAAACTAAATATTTTGTAACTCAAGACATAAAATGTTTGGAATTTTTTTTTTTGCAAAATCTAACTGTTTTTAAAATGGGCCCTTTTTTAATTTTTTTTTGCTCAAAAGAAAGCTTAGGTCCATTGCATTAAGAGATTTTTGGTCGCTTAGTGGGATAACAATCAAAATAAATATTTTGTAGCAATTTTTGACTTTTTTTTCAAAATGGGCCCTTGTTGTATTTTTTTGCTCAAAAGAAAGCTTAAGAGCTTTTTGGTCGCTTTGTGGGATGCGAGTGGGATATATGTATATTAGAGTGTCCCAAAAATTCATTTTTTTAAAATTTTGGAACGCATACCCTCTATTTTTTATATATATATAAAACTATAGTTAAATATGAAATTTTGTCTTTCTATCATGATTGCAACCCGTACCGACTTGCGTTTTAGTTTTGAGGTGCATTTACAAGGGGGAAAATGCAATTTTTTCAGTTTTTGTAAAAATTTTGCCATTAAATAATTACTTTTGCAATTTACTTCAAGAGAATCGAAATGGGTACGTAATTGTCGTTCTAATAAGATATAAAACACAAAAATTGGTTAAAAAATGTTAAAGTTATTGAAAAATCGCCAGGCCATTAACGTGTCTCAGGCCACAGAACAAGAAATGTAGAAACAAAATTAACATATTTTGAGAAATATTAAAATAAATACACATTTTTATTTAAAATATATCCATATTTACTATATATGTTAATTTTGTTTCTATATTTCTTGTTCTGTGGCCTGAGACACGTTAATGGCCTGGCGATTTTTCAATAACTTTAACATTTTTTAACCAATTTTTGTGTTTTATATCTTATTAGAACGACAATTACGTACCCATTTCGATTCTCTTGAAGTAAATTGCAAAAGTAATTATTTAATGTCAAAATTTTTACAAAAACTGAAAAAATTGCATTTTTCCCCTTGTAAATGCACCTCAAAACTAAAACGCAAGTCGGCACGGGTTGCAATCATGATAGAAAGACAAAATTTCATATTTAACTATAGTTTTATATATATATAAAAAATAGAGGGTATGCGTTCCAAAATTCTAAAAAAATGAATTTTTGGGACACTCTAATATCCATATATCCCACTCGAATCCCACAAAGCGACCAAAAAGCTCTTAAGCTTTCTTTTGAGCAAAAAAAATACAACAAGGGCCCACTTTGAAAAAAAAGTCAAAAATTGTTACAAAATATTTATTTTGATTGTTATCCCACTAAGCGACCAAAAATCTCTTAATGCAATGGACCTAAGCTTTCTTTTGAGCAAAAAAAATTAAAAAAGGGCCCATTTTAAAAACAGTTAGATTTTGAAAAAAAAAATTCCAAACATTTTATGTCTTGAGTTACAAAATATTTAGTTTGATAGACATCCCACTCGCATCCTAATAAGCGACCAAAAAGGTATTCAAGGAAAAGACCCATGCTTATGTACATTTGTGAATCCGATTTTCAAATTTTCCCATACAAAATATACATGTATACATCTCCGGAACTAATATAGCTAGCACCAATAATCAAGTTACATACTTGGAACAAACTTTTGCAAAAGCCGAGTTTTGGTATTTTTTTTTTGGATCCCAAAATTTTATTTAAATTATCTAAAAAAATTCAAATGGATATTGGCATTTTTTGAAATTTGAAGGTATAAAGGTCAAATTATTTGCTGTTTTCTTTTACTTTTACAAAAATATTTTGTTCATTAATATGGTAAAAACAGAATTTACTATAAAACCCCTTCATTAATAAAGAATTAAGAAATAAATTTCGTTTTCTACAGAGGCACACAAAATTTACCAAGAAATTTGAACATCTTAAAATAAATGTCCAATGATAAAACTAACCACAAAGCAAACCGCTTCTCATTAGGTAACAGATAAATAATTACAAATTGCATGTGCATCATTTGATTCCAAGTATTTATGATAACCATCTTTTGCTTATGAAAAATCAATATGCCACCACACAGTTAAAATTGCGCAGATACAATTATTCACACATGCATTAATATACCTGCAAATTAATACAACTGCTTAAATGATAGGATCCAACTTCACGTGAAACATTTGCCAAAAGTTTGTCATTAATTTATAATTTTGTGCAGAAATCGAAACCACAATCAACAGCGGCAAACGCGGTTGATGTTCTGATATCGTGAATTGCAATGATATCAACCAGGGACCGTAAATAACGGTTATCCAGAAAATTTTAAATCAAAAACTCTCTATGTTAGAGTCAACGGAGACCTATAATTTTTATATAGTCGTCATAAAAAAATTCATTGAAGGAGTTTTATTTTTACCGTCAGAAAAAATACTTATTTGAGGAGTTTTATTTTTCCCATCACAAAATAAAACTCATTTGAGGAGTTTTATACTGCATTATGAAAAAAAATAAAACTCATTTGAGGAGTTTTATTTTTCCCTTCAGAAAATAAAACTCTTTTCGTTTATTTTCTACTTTTTTTCAGCATCTTTCTTTATTGAGTCTATCTGATATAATGTTTGTAGTATTTTTTTGTTTAAGAAAAAAAACTACAACAACAATTTGATAATAGGAATCAAACAATAACAAATTAAAATCCCACTTGATTTTATTTGAATGACAATTTATGCAATTGCTATGTAAGGTGCTTTACAAATTGTAATGATCTGACCAGCGTCAAGCTTAGGTGTCATTTACATAAAATGAGTTTTAATTTTTGACGGGAAAAATAAAACTCCTCAAATGAGTTTTTTTTCTGATGGAAAAAATTTAATTTCTCAAATGAGTTTTTTGTTAAACTCTTCTTTTAAGAGTTTCATGTGAACTTTTATTCTTAAGTCACAAAATAACTTTTTTGATATCACTTATAACTGTTACTTACGGGCCCTGATATCAACTGATTTGCCTTTAATTTCAAGCTAGCAAACGGTTAGCTGGCACTTTTCATTGAGCTACTGAATTGAATGTGTGTGGGTTTTTTGTTGGCTTGTGTAAAAACTGATTAATTCTTGTTGATTTAATGCTTGTGCACCGTTTTGGTTTTGTAATGATTTAAAGCAGTGATCGGCACAAATGCACTTTCTGTCTCTGTTGCAATCTGACCAGCTATTAATTTAATTTTTTTTGTGAACTTTGATTCCTGGGGCTATGAGTGCCAAAAACTGATTTAATACATCAACGTATACGCATTTTTTGTAAAGTTTTTTTTTCAATTTTGCTCCTCCCCAGGTTTGCGGAAACTTACTTTATCCTGTAAGCCTATTATGAACACAAAAATGTTATCTTCTTTACTTAAATAGCACCAAAATAACTGGGGAAACGAGACAGTCCCATACTGGCTTTCCTTAGTTATTCAAGATCATGAATAGGATTTCATGATCTTTTAATTTCTACAATTTTCATTTGCGACCCAATAATGTACATATATTCTACACATAAGATTTTATAACGATGTCAGTATGTCGGTTTAAATAAATTTTTTTTAAATTATTTACATAGATCTTTAAATTAAAATATAAAAAGAAATCCAATGGCGTTAAATCACACGATCTAAACGAGAGAGTACATGACCAGGAAATAACTCATGTAATTGAATTGTTGTCATGGGTGTGAAAAACAACCAGGAAGAAAGAATTATGGTATTATGTCGCGATATCAGTCACTGCTGGTCCAGCCTCATTTTCGTAGAAATATGATCCAATAACACAGGGCATCAAAATCGAAAAATCACTACACATATGTTCCAAATTTTAAATTCTATGGACAGATTTTTTTAAAAATTTGTTTAAGTAATATTGTGATTTTTTGTTTACGTTTATCCACATAATTAATGATAACTCAAAAACGGTTAGTTGGATATTATTAAAATAAACTTAGAAAAATTTAAATTTACATAACCTTTTATCCGTTTATATATTGCGTTTTAATCTACTTAGTAGTTTCAGAAATATAATAACAAAATGAAGCACAAAATAAATTTTTTCCGTGGAAATAGCAATTTTTTTTGTTATAATATACTCATGAAAATCGAAAACGGCAGAATTTTGAAAATATTTTTCTCATGCTATGTACAAATTTTCACTTATATATTGCGTTTCAATCAGCTCAGTAGTTTCGGAGTTATAATAACAAATTGAAGCAAAAAATATATTTTTTACGTGAAAATAGCAAATTTGTTTGTTTTCAAAAAATCATGAAAAATCGAAAACTCCAGAAATTGTTTAGAATTATTGCTTTATCACACAGCCACATGTAATGGGAACAAAATGAGATATGGATCATAAAATTCTACTGATTAGTTTCGAATTTATTCACAATTAAGTGAATTCGCTCATTTGCACAAAATTGTATGTGCTTACAATTTTGTGAAAATGAGCGAATTCTCTTAATTGTGAAAATAATCCATAGATTTTAATAATCGATATCTCATTTTGTTGCTATTATATGTGGCTTTGTGATAAACTAATAAATCTGAACAATATCTGCCGTCTTCGATTTTTCATGATTTTTTTTAAAAAAATTGTATTTTCACGTAAAAAAATTTATTTTTTGGTTCAAATTGTTATTATAACTCCGAAACTACTGAAACGATTGAAACGAAATATATAATTAAAAATTTGTACATAGCATGGGGAAAATGTTTTCAGAATTCAATCAATCGAAAGAAGAACATTAACTACTCAATTTTATGTATATCAAACAAAAAAGTTAAATTTTGTGAAAATGGGCGAATTCACTTAATTTTGAATAAATTCAAAAAAAATCAATCGATTTTAATGATCGATATATCATTTTGTTGCTATTATATATGGCTTTGAGATAAAGCAATAAATCTGAACAATTTCTGCCGTTTTCGTGATTTTTGATGATTTTTTTAAAACAAAAACATTTGCTATTTTCACGTAAAAAATTTATTTATACCCTACACCTACATAGTGGGGAGGGTATTATGCGTTTGTGCAGGTGTTTATAACGCCCAAAAATATTAGTCTAACACCCACCTTAAAGTATACGGATCGACTTAGAATTACTTTCTGAGTCGATTAAAAGATGTCCGTCCGTCTGGTTGGCTGGCTGTCCATGTAAACCATGTGCACAGAGTACAGGTCGCAATTTTGATGATATTTCGATCAAAATTGGTACATATTATTTTTTCGGCCAAGGACCAAGCCGGTCCATTATTTCCCCTAGCCCCCATACAAATGTCCTTCCGAAATTGGACTTTATCGGTCATAAATGTTTTATTTATAAATGTATCTCCACAAATTGCGCTCCAAATAAGTTTTATATATACAAAATTCATGCCACTAAATTTTGTTACGATCGGTCCATAATTAGTCATAGCTCCCATATTGACCCGCTTCCGAAAATCACTTTAACGTTCATAAATCGTTTAAAAATCTTGGTATACTCACAAAATTCAACATAGTAAACTTTCATATAGACATAAATCACACGACCTAATTTCATGGTGATCGGTTCATAATTGGTCATAGCCCCCATATAAGGCCCACTTCCAAAAAACACTAAATTATTGATATTTTAAAATAAAAATATTTTTGCTCTTTTACTTAGTGTAGGGTATTATATGGTCGGGCTTGAACGATTAAAACGCAATATATAAACAGATTAAAGGTAAATCTTAACTTTTCTAAGTTTATTTTGATAACATGGGACTGACCCTTTTTGAGATATATAAATTAAAAATTTTACTTAAACATTTTTTTAAAAAAAATCTATCCATAGAATTGAAAAATTTTACTATTTTTGCCATGAAGCATCAAATCTTTTTTTGCTGTTGACCTGTATAATGAATCCAGCCCAAACAGTGACCGTTGTGAATACATTTGTTTTTCATAATCACAAGTGTATTATCTGTACTTCAAAATTCTTAAAATTTTCCGAAGCAAATAAATAACTAATTGTTTTGCCTTTAAAAAATTAAAACCTGTTTCACATCACAGAGATAATAAGTTTCCATTATGCTTCATTTCTAAAATACAATATATCATTTAAATATAATCTATTTTATTCCTAAATCATTAATAATAAAAAAATAAATACTTTAAAACCACAAAAATAAAATATTTTGTAATACAACTTACAACATCTTATGAAACAATTAATCAAATTCAATGATGATAATAATGACAAACAGAAACACCAAAAATAAAAAGACAATTAAAATCTCATTGAATAAATAATGAATGGATGAATAAAATAATAAAAGTGCCACAATTATAATTAAACAAATATGATATTAATTTAATACTCATCAGGCAAATAATTCATCTGTTAGCGATTTGTTAACGTAATTAAGGTGTAATTACAAAATTAAGTGGTGGTTAGGAAAATGGGGCGAAAAGAAAAAACATTAATTATTTTTGCCAAATATTGAAAAGAGTTCTTAGTACTAAGTACTAAAACATGTAGAGTAAAATAAAACTAGGAAGTTCTCTAACTAAGTACTTAAACTTCATATAGTTAGTTAACCCAGTCATGTGTGGCAAAAAGTATTTTTATGTGGTCACATCACATCCACCTAGATTTATTTTAAGAAAGCTGTGTTATATATTAATAAACACTCATTGAAAAAAAAAAAGCTCATTTGACCTTGCTACTACAATCCTATTCAAGTTCACCAGCCAGGCATTATTATTTGTAAAATACATATGGGCAATTCCATATCATCGTACGTGACATTTGTACGCCTATAGAGTGGAATCGATTTTGCAAAAATAAGAGTATCTGAAAAATAATTTGGTCTTTATGTTCCATTCAGAGGGTACTATATTTTAAAATAATAAAAAGTTCTTTCGATAAATAAGGGTATATCGAACGTGACATAAAACGGAACTCATTTTGAGGTACATGTAGAAATATGGGAAAATTTTCGAATCGTGAGAGGCGTTATGTTTTCTCTTAATTTCTTACCAAATAATTTTCCTTTACAATCTGTCATATTTAAATAAAAACAATAACTGGATGATTTTATAATAAATAAAATTTAATATCGTATGTGACATACCGTACGTGACAGATTTTTCTCTTATAATAAAACAATATATATTCTGTAAATATGTATATTAGAGTGTCCCGAAAATTTTTTTTTTTGGAATTTCGGAACGCATACCCTCTGAAATTAACCCTTAATAGCACTTGGGGTTAAAAAGACACTCAGCTTTTAAAATCACGAAAAACACATTCGATATGAATGGTGCTAACTTTAATGTTTTTCAGAGTTAAGTAAACTCAATCATTAAAATTGTTTTTTAAATTTAATAAATCAAAAGTACACTAAAGGGTTAAAATCAATTTTATTATTCAAAAATCCTCAATAAGTTATTAAAGCAAAAATCAGGTATAAATACATATTTTGCCGTTTGAAAAATGTGTTGTCAAAATTGAACAAAATTGTGAACATTTTTCAAAATGGCTTCTAATACACAACACAATATTTTAAAGTTTGTTTCCTATAAAAATCAAATTTTCATCAGTACTATTGAAATGGACTATTTTTTAATGGTTTTAAAAGTTTGGGGTAATTTTAACCCCAAGTGCTATTAAGGATTAATTTTAATTTTTGTGCTGTTATTATAAATACTAGACTTCATGTTATACTTTTCTTTCGCTATTTTTCCATATATTGAAATTTTTTTTGAAAAATTTTTTTTTTTTATTGAAAAATTTGACTTTTGACCTTCTCGATTTAAGGGTTGACGTTTTCCAATTTTAGTAAACCTTTCAGACCATATTTAAAATTACATGGACTATAATATTCTGAATAGCTTTTACTTAAAAATCATAACAGTAAGGAAATTCGGCTCATTCGCCAAAAATATGGCCAAAAAATTAGTTTTTCTCGAAAATCGCTAAATTTAAATCGCAGGTACGGAAAAACTATAGGAGGTATTGACATAATTTTTTCACATTTTTATTCCCTATTATGTTGTCAATAAATCCCCAAGTGATGATCAACAAATTCTGAAATTTGTTTAACAAAATTTTTAAAAATTTTAAATTGGAGTTTTGAAACTGCCGTTAAAAAAAATATTTTTTTTGGTCATACCTGCGAATAGGTTAACAGTATCCTACGAAGACAAAAACTCATATACAAGTAAATATGTATATATTTTAAGTAAAAATGAGCTCTTATTTTAATATTTCTCAAAATATGTTAATTTTGTTCCTACGTTTCCTGTTCTACTGGCCTGAGACACGTTAATGGCCTGGCGATTTTTCAATAACTTTAACATTTTTTAACCAATTTTTGTGTTTTATATCTTATTAGAACGACAATTACGTACGCATATCGATTCATTTAAATTAAATTGCAAAAGTAATTATTTAATGGCAATATTTTTACAAAAACTGAAAAAATTGCATTTTTTCTCCTTGTAAATGCACCACAAAACTAAATCGCAAGTCGGCACGGGTTACAATCATGATAGAAAGACAAAATTTCATATTTAACTATAGTTTTATATATATATAAAAAAATTAGAGGGTGTGCGTTCCGAAATTCCAAAAAAAAGTTTGTTTGGGACACTCTAATGTATATGTATACAAAAACTAAAAAAATTAATTGAAAATATACATTCGGTTTCAATAAACGATTTGATAATAGCAAAAAAACAATCAGAGTCAAATTCATTTCACACTATATTCTAATTGGGAGCTTAGTTTTAATCGCAATTTTAGCCTAAAACAAGCCAATTAAATTAAAAAATTAAATATAGTCAGTTTAAACTATTATTATGCCAATAAAATGTAACAATCTCTAAATACTTAAAGGGGGGTCAGACGGCATGTATTGCTTGTGTTTTGTGCCATGTATTGGGACATTTTTCCACATGTAAACATATACATACCGTGTGATCCATATGCAACTTTGTGTATGTAAAATACATGTATATTAGTCGTGACATTTTTAGCATTTAGAGCATGTTCTATTTTCGTGTGTATAACAGTGTCGTATTTTGAAATACAACACTTTGTGATTGCAAAATAAAAAACACAAAACAAAAAAGAGTAAAGAAAAATCATAACAAAATAAGTTTCATTGCATTAAATATAGAAACTAATAGAGGTTATGTCACATGCAATTACATCTGTACGTTTGAACGTGGAAATTATCAATCTTATGTATAACGTGAATTTTGACATACACATGGAATTCCATATGTATCGAATACATATCCCAATACATACGGAATACATACATGCAGTCTGACCCCCCTATTACACATAGTAATATTTTAGTGTTTTCTCCTATTCAAATTATCTTGAAAAAAAGTTTCAAAGGTTTTTGGGTTTTCGATCGTGGTAGTCATTCTCGTGGAATTGCCCATATACATGTATCTACAAATCACACGTTAATAATAATTAGTTTACAAACTTAACTGGCTGTTTAGTGCCACTTAATGATACAAAAATGCCCAATACATGTGAAATAAATAAATAAATCTGGTGGTTGGTACGAAAATACCAACTGTGTTGTGATGGTACCCTTTACTGCACTCATGTAATGAGATTAATTATCGACACAGTGAATGTACTATTTGCTGTAAATTACAATAAGTGTATTAATTATACTCACCAACATTTACAAATCACGGATTTGTAAATGTTTGTATTACAGATGTATAGAAAAGTTCCACAACATTCACTAAGTAGGTATATACTTAGATAGAGATTGTTTATTAGATGGTTGGCTTGGTTAAAAAGTATTTTGAAATAAAATATTCAAAAGAAAATATCAAGGTTGGCTTCCGATTTAAAACGGCTATAAGGTAGTGGCAGGGACCGTAAATAACGATAACTTTGAAATCAAAACCTCTCTATTTTAGAATCAACGGAGACCTGTATGCTGTTATAAACCAATTACAATTTTTCACGGGAATTCCCGGGAACGTAAATCCCGGGATTTCCGCAAAATTTTCAATCCCGAAATTCCGGGAAATTGTGCGAGAATTCCCGGGAATTATTTTTTTTAGTTTTATGTGATGCTTTTTGAACTTGACTTTCTCTAAAACAAGCTTTAAGCTCCAAAACAAATGCAGAATATACATACAACAAAAAAGATTTAACTCAAATAGACCATTCATTCATTATTGAAATCATTCCAAAAATATTCAGGGCTGTCACAGAATTCCATTCCCATCGAAAGTGGTATTACTTATTTTAGTATTTTGCTTTTTCACAAAGAGTAAAACGAAACTTTTTGGAATAAAACCGCCTTCCGCGGAATTGAATTTTGTTTAATATTATTGGGTTTTCCTCCAGTATTAATTAACATCTTCACTTAATTTTTGATTTAATAAGCAAAACATTGCCAATTCAATATTAAAAAAAAATATATATTTATTTTTTGCGAATTAACTAATTAATTAATTGTGTTCCATCGGCTTCAACATGCGGTAGATGATTTGTTGGGTTCAGAAGTGATGATTTTGACACGCAAGACAAAGATCGCCCAGGCCAGCTAAAAAAGAATTGGAGGCGTTGCAAACTAAACAAGAGCTGGCAAAATCATTGGGACCTACTCTAGCAGCAATTTCAAAATCTTTGTGAACAGCAGGTTTCATCCAATAGCTGGGAAATTGGGTACCATACGAATTGAAGCCGAAATACATTGAAATACGATTTTGCTTGTCCGAAATGATGATAGAACGCTATAAAAGAAGCAATTCTTGCGATGAAAAATGGATTCATTACAATAACCTGAAATGTAAGAGATCGTATGTGAAGCCCGGTCAACCAGCCGAATCGACACCAAATATCCATGGCGGTAAGATAATTATCTGTATTTGGTGGAAGGAAAAGATTCATTTCTATTATGTGCATCACAGAGAATCTGTACCAATTGCAACTGATTAGTTTAAAGCGAGCATTGACCGAAAAACACCCAGAATATAAGGCCAGATATGCAACCGTAATATTCCCTCATTACAACGCTTGGCCACATGTTGCAATACCTGTTGAAAAGTATTTAGAATGAAGTGGTTAAGAAGTTTTGCCTCAACCGCTTTATAGTCCAGACCATGCCCCATCCGACTGCTATTTGTTTCGAGCGATGCAGATTGCTCTCTAGTATACGCTCCATTTTGAAACAGGGTATCCGATATTGGCTTGATACGTACTCAACAACTTCAAATTTCACGAAGTACTACGCAGCGAATTTTGACCAAAGACCTCCACCTTCATGCGTACAAAATTCAGCTTACTCAGGAGCTCAAACCAGCAGACCATGGAAAGCTCCGGTAATTCGGTTTCGAAAAAAGTCATCTTCTCCGATGAAGCGCATTTCCATCTGAATGGCTTCGTGAATACACAAAATTATGGAATTTGGGGCTCAGAATATCCTCATGCAATCCATGAGAAACAAATAAACCCACAACGAGCAACTATCAGGTGGGGATTTTGGTCAGACGACGTGATTGGGCCTTACTTTTTTGAAGATGATGCTGAAACTGCAGTGCCTGTGAAGGGAATTCATTGCAGGAACGAATTGCTACTATCATGAAAAGTCTTTTAGTTATGGTTGGAAAAGAAAAAAAATTGGGTTCTTGAATGGGCTATCATAAAAAGTCAGTTGCTGCGAATAAGGTTTCCAATGAAAATAAACACTGAAGGATCATTCCAGAAGACTGATGTCAAAACATTTCCGACCAGTGATCAGCTGTTTCCTATTCATATCATCCATGCACGCCGTTGACGGTGATGGCCTGGCCAAAATCCATACCAATCAATGAAAGGCCTATCGATCCCGCGTGATATGGCCACGCCCTCAAATTGCTCAAGCAGAATGTCCAAAGTGGGATGTAGCGCGGTCCGATTGAAACCACATGTCTTTGGTGTCCATTTCATCCAATTCAGGCCAAAATAAGTTGGAAATCGACTTATAGCGCTCGCCCTTGACGGTGATGGCCTGCCCAATGTCGTTCTCAATGAAATATGAAGCGATGACGCCGCCAGGCCAAAATCCACACCAAATGGTGAATGCATAGGGCTGGATGTCTTGTGGATTGGCATCGTTCCAAATTCGAATATTTTGTTTTTTTGACGTATTCATTCATCCAGAAATGGGCCTCAACGTAAAAAGGGCGAAGCCCCCGGAACATCCATTTTGATAAAATTTTATCATTTGCACATGTTGTTGAACGCCTGTTGGAAGACCCTTTAGGATTCCAGAAATAATTCACCACAAAGAATGTCCCACAAAATACCAAAAATCCCATTTTGATAAAACAATTCTATCATTTGCATATGTATATTGCTGACTGCTATCAACTGTCAAAAATTCGAAAGTCCCAGTACAGCAGTACAGAAATAATTCACTACAAAGAATGACCCAGTAAGTACTAAACATCCCTTATATGTAGTACCAATTTAAAATATTCCCAATAAGCATTTTTACTGGAATTCAAGGTGAAATCAAGCGTAATTCCAGCTTTGAATTATAGGCAAGCAATTGCATTACAATTGTATTGCACATTATTTCAATAGCATTCTCCATTAAAGAGGAAACATAAATTCAAGCCATATGAGTTTTGTTTGAAAAATATTTAATTTTGTCAAATATTTTTCAACTTTAAAACATACATAATTACTATTGCATTCAAGTTAAATTTTAACAAAATTTTCAAGTGCTTGAATTTTTGTGGCTTTAGTTCTAATTATACCCTCCACCACCATAAGTGGTGAATGAGGGTATATATAAGTTTGTCATTCCGTGTGTAACATTGAGAAATATTCATCTGAGACCCAACAAAGTATATATATTATTGATCCTTATGAAATTCTAAGTCGATTGAGCCATGTCCGTCTGTCTGTCCGTCTGTCTGTCTGTGTAAAACACGCTCACGTCCAAATAGGCAAACAAAATTGGTAAACTTACAAACAAAATGTTTATTGTTCTCCTAAGCAGTTTGGTATTGAAAATCAGCAAAATCGGTTCAGTGGAACCAGAGTTATGAACCAAAATGCGAGACAACCTAAAAAAAAACTTGATAATTTTAACATAGTTTTCCTTATTTGTGCAAATATATTGCAGATAATACCATAAAATTTTACACACGTTATTTTTATGTTAAAGGGACTAACTCTGGCGAAAATTATAAGAATCGGTCCATGATTTATCCTAGCTCCCATACAAATTTCTTCCCGAAATATGGTTATATGGTCTGTAAATGCCTACAAAATTGCAGTATCCACACAAAATTCAGAAAAAATAAGTTTCGTGCTTAAAAAAATTACAACCCAACATTTTTTGTGGATCGGCCCATATTTGACCGTAGCCCCCATATAAAGTTCATTTCCGAAAACCACTTAAATAAGCATAAATGTCTTATAAATATAGCTATTAAGTTGAAATTCGTCATAAATAGTCCACATATGTACCAAAATCGCTGTACCTAATTCTATGAAGATCGACCGATAATTGGTTATAGCTCCCATATAAGGACCACTTCCGAAAAACACAATAACCTACATAAATATCTAAAAAATATCAATATCAAAACAAAATTTTACATAGATCCATAATTTATACTTAGAAATCATACTACAGGATTTTGTGAAAATCGGTCCATATTTGACCATAGCTCCCATATAAGGTCCGCTTCCGAAAATCCATTAAGTACTCATAAATCTCTTATAAATATCGTTATCATGCTAAAATTCGACAAAAATAATACTCATATACATAGAAATCACTGTACTAAATTGTAAGCAGATTGGCCGATAATTGGTCATAGCTCCCCTATAAGGCCCATTTCCGAAAAAGATATTAACCTTAAAAAATATTTAAAACATATCGATATCAAAATGAAATAACGCACAGGTCAGTAATTTGTATCCAGTAATCATACTTTTGAATTTGTTGAATATCGGTCCATATTTAACCATAGCTCTCATATAAGGTCCACTCCCGAAACTCACTAAAATCCTCATAAATTTGTTACAAATATAGTTATCAGGTTGAAATTCGAAACAAATTTATTCAATATATACAAAAATCGATGTACCAAATTTTATGATGGTAGGCCATTATTGGTCATAGTCTCCATATAAGAACCTCTTCAGGAAAACACATTAACCTGCACAAATATCCAAAAAAATCTGTACTGAACCAAAATTTTACACCGATCAGTAATTTGTATCCAAGAATCGAGCTACAAGATTTTTCAAATATTCATCCATAATTCGGCATAGCTCCTATATAAGGTCCACTTTTTTTAATAGCGTTGTTTATATGAAATTCTATAAAAATAGGCCTCATATACTTAGGACTATAATAGGTCATAGCTAGTACACTGATCAGTAATTTGTATTCAAAAATCATAATACTGAATTTTGTGAATATCGGTACACAATTGGCCACAGCACCCATATAAGTCCATAAAAATCACGTTAAAATATTTTATGACAATCAATACACAACAGGTCATAGCTCCCATAAAAGTCCCACAACCAAATATTTTTATACTCTGTTTCTTCACTTGAGTTTAACAGGGAAAAATGTTTATCCAAACGTATTAACTAATTATTATGTATATAAATTGTTAAATTTCATACGTTCTAATAGGAATTTAAATTATAAATTGCTGAATTAAATACAATTTTTTGTACACTTGAAATAAAATATCTTCTGCGTAAACTAGTCTTTCTAACAATTGTTATACATATTATTTCAGTTGTTATACCATCATATTAAGGTGGAGGGTATTTAAGATTCGGCACGGTCGAATATAGTACTCTTACTTGTTGGGTTTATATTTACATAAAATCAAATAAATTTGTTTCAAATGCTTATATGGAATTTTAGAAAAATGCAGCTAATAATTCGGAATTACTGTATTTTGTATTATAAATACATTGAATGGGTAATCATGTTAATAAATCAAAATAATTTTATTTAATTACTTTGTAATTATTAATATTTGTTGTAAAGAGAAGACAAATGCTGATGAGTAACTTAATTGTATGTCCACAATTGTATTTCAACTATTAAGCTATTAAGTATAACATGCATCCCTGAAGAGTAAATAACTAAATTAAGTTGATAGCCTGTATTTTCTTTATTCAATTATGAACAAAGTATTTAATGACTGACAATGAACTTGCTGTTGATACGAAACATTTTTCTCAATATGTAGGCCAAATTATTTGTTTCTAGGCTCAATAAACAAAAAAGCTAATAATAATTATTAATTTAATATAATTATAAATAAATGAAAAAACCTAAACATTTAAAACTTGTTTTAGAAAAATCCATTAATCAAAATTATTTAAAGAAACATTTTACGATTAATTCGTGATAAAATGACAAGTGTAAAATGTTTGTAAATAATGAATACCTATGTAATTCATTATTTTCTTAATTGAGATTTGTTTAATATAGTTAAAATAATTTACCTAAACTCGATTTTGTTTAAAATGCAGTTTTCCCTTTTAAATAAATATAACAGCAATCCCTCGATTTACGTTGAATGATGACGAAAGGAACACAAATTTTGATGATTTAAATCGAGGGATTTTTGCATATAGGACATTATTCATTCGAATAATGATCGTTCCATTAATCGAATAATTTCTTACGAATAATTATTCGAACATCAATTGTATGTAGAATAATCGAATAAAACGAATAAATATACATATTTATTTAAATTTATTAAATTGCTTAAAATGTTTCATAATTGTAAATTTAAATAAGTAATAATGACTTACAAAAAGTGTATTGTTTTTGAAATTCGACAAATAACTAAAGATAAAGGGAGTCTTTCGATCATATATAAATATTGCTGCAAGAAGTTACAATTCTAAAAACTAGTCTTACAAAATGTTTAATTTAGAACTTGAACCAACGAAAATAATAAGAATGGAATAAAATATTTGTAAAAAAAAACTGAATTTGAGATTGATTTCGAAACAGAAATTTTAGCTTTTAAGCATGAACGTAATATTAGCAAAATCGCAATTAATAATCAAAATACTAACTTAGATTAAAGTGGTATTGAAAGTAATGGCGAATGGGATTTTGAAACGGTCGTCGTTAATAAATCTAATGATAAAAATATAATATTGCAAAGAAAAACATGGATTTCATCTTATACCAGATGTTAAACATCGTCAGACATCTTTGTCTAACATGGTAATAAACTTTTGGCGGCTTTATTAATGCGACAATCATGCACTGTCAGACTTCAAATTAGACACGTTCACTGACAATGATATCAAACTTCGGACAGATTTGTGTAATTCCCTAAGACCACTTGATTAAGCAAAGATTCGGCAACGTTGTTGATAGTGCTTGCGATAGTGATACTGCTATCGTTTAAAAAAACCGCATAAAAACGTACTTTTTAATTTTGTTTTTAACAAAAGTACAGGTCGCAATTTTGAAGATATTTCGATCAAATTTGGTACATATTATTTTTTCGGCTGAAATCGGTCCATTATTTCACCTAACCCCCATACAAATGTCCTTCCGAAATTGGACTTTATCGGTCATAAATGTTTAATTTATATAGGTATCTACACAAATTCCGCTCTAAATAAGTTTTATATATGGGGCATTTAATGAAGTGAACCAACTTTTGAAATCGATGTCTTCCGATGAAATTTGCACCAAGGTTAGTTCTATTGGATAGTAAAAAAGACACAATTTTTCAACAAGATCGGTCGAGAACTCTCTGAGTTATAGGGGATCAAATTTTGACATTTTGGTCAAACAGTTGTTTTTTATTATCCATGTAACTTATTCTTAGCAAAATGTGTCCCAAATAGTTTAGATAGATCTTTCTTCAATCTTTCGAAAAAAAATATTTAAAATTTGTAATATTTTTTTTCCAAAATCAAAAACGTTTTTGACTTTTTTTAAAATGGGCCCTTTTTTTCTTAAAATAAAGCTTAGATATTTTCCTTGAACACCTATTTGGTCGCTTAGTGGGATGCGAGTGGGATATCTATCAAAATAAATATTTTGTAACTCAAAACATACAATTTTTGATTTTTTTTTTTTCAAAATCAAAAACTTTGTTGACTTTTTTTTTCAAAATGGACCCTTTTTTAATTTTTCTTTTAGCTCAAACAAAAGCTTAGATATTATTCTTGAAGACTCTTTTTGGTCGCTTAGTGGGATGCGAGTGGGATATCTATAAAAATAAATATTTTTTAACTCAAGACTTACAATTTTTGACATTTTTTTTGAACAAAAAAGTTTTTTTCAAAATGGGCATTTTTTAAAAATTTTTTTTAGTCAAAAGAAAGCTTAGTTCCATTCCTTTAAGATATTTTTAGTTCCTTAGTGGGATATCTATCAAAATAAATATTTTATAACTCAAGAAATACAATTTTTGAAATTTTTTTGCAAAATCGAAATTTTTTTCCAATATGGGCCCTTTTTTAAATTTTTTTTGCTCAAAAGAAAGATGGTTTTGGTCGCGTAGTGGGATGCGAGTGGGATATATATCAAAATGAATGTTTTGTAACTCAAGACATACAATTTTTGTGTTAAAACATTTATTTTGATAGATATCCCACTCGTATCCCACTATGCGACCAAATTGGTATTAAAGGTAAAGAACAAAGCTTTCTTTTGAGCAAAAAAAAAGTTTAAAAAAGGGCCCATATTGGAGAAAAAATCGATTTTGCAAAAAAAATCAAAAATTGTATTTCTTGAGTTATATATACAAATTGTATATATACAAAATTCATGTCATCAAATTTTGTTACGATCGGTCCATAATTAGTCATAGCTGTGGAAGTGGAAGATTCGTATAAACGCAGACGTGAAATTTGTTTTAAAAAAAGTTAGCAAAAATAAAATATTATCAATTTTAGTTTTTTTTTCAACCAAATGTACGTTTCTAATAGTAACATCTCAATTTACTGCAACTTTTTCTATTTGAATCAATCAATTTCATCACTTTTTAAGATGCCCAAGGGAACTTTTTTGTACGATCAGGAAAAGATTCAAATTAAATTTTTTCACGACCAAGGATGTTCCAATAGAGAAATTGAACGTAAAATCGATCGTTGGGAAAGTGTGGTGCGAAATTTCTTGAAGAAAGGTCAAAATTATGGAGTTCGTAAACCTACAAAGGGAAATACAAAACTAACAAGAAGCCAACTTAATCTAATAAAACAAGAAGCAACCCGCAACAAATTGAATTCCACACAAATAAAGAATAAATTTAATCTTCCAGTGACTTCCAAACACGTTGTACACATTTTACGAAACGATGAAAACATAAAAAGGGAAAAAGCCGAAATGTAAACCAATGCTAAAAAAGCACCATAAAGAAAATCGTCTAAAATTCGCAAGAAAATATATGAAATGGAAAAAAGTAATTTTCTCTGACGAAAAAAAATTTAATTTAGACGATCCTGACTCATGCTATAGCATGAGATCAAACGATGTTCGGATGTCAAAAGGTAATTTCGGTGATGGAAGTGTTATGGTTTGGGCAGCGTTTTCTGCAGTTGGCCAGTCTGTTTTGTTCCGATAAAAATGAATAGTGCGATTTAAAACGAACTGTTGGAAGATGCTCTTCTCTCATTTATGGATGAAAAAATGGATGAAGATTGCATATTCAAACAAGATAATACTGCAATCCATGTTTCTAAGCAATCGAAATCTTGGTTTAATGGACATAGCATTCCTCTGTTGGACTAGCCGGCATGTAGTCTGGACTTAAACCCAATGGAGAACTTGTGGGGATACAGTTTATGCAAATAATGCCCAGAATGAAAGCATAATGACTGTGACAGAGCTGAAACTAAGAATTAAACAAGTCTGGGAGGAAATTGATTCCAATAAGTTAGAAAAATTAGTGGAATTAGTATTTTTGAAACAATCCATAGCAAAGAATCATCCACACATTATTAATAATGCTACAATGGCCCATAAATTAAAGTGCGTTTATAGGAAAATACCCTTAAAAGTGGCTGTTAATCTCGAAAATTAAGTAAAAAAAAATAAATAAAGTACAAAAGAATTTTTTTTTGTAAACAATATTTTAAGTGAAGTCTTAACTAATTTAATAAACAAATTTGTAGCCCCCCTAAATATGTTCATGTTTAATTTTTACACTCTTTTTAAAAAAAAAATAGTGTGCGTTTTTAGGAATATGCACCATGTAGTAAGAAACTTGTTACCATTGTCAGGTTCATGCAGATTTTTAAGTGGGCGAAATAAATAAAACTCAATTTCCCAAAAATTTTAATTATGCAAAAAAGTACCATTTGTTCTGCGGCTTCTCATATGTAAATTAATTTAAAAAATCTTAAAAAAATTAATTTACGCCGTTTTCTTCGAACGAAAATCGAGCGATTACTGTAAATAACAGGCCATACAACAGACTTATTTTAATATTTGTATTTTCACACTCTCACTAAAGGTATTTATAGACGGCAATACTCAGTATTAATATTTGTCAAAAACTCAAGTATCATAATACAATTTCATCGTCTAAACAAAATTTGTATTAGATTTTCAAAAAATACAAATGATATTTTTGATTTACGGTCGGTATTGAAATTTTGTTTAAAACAATTCAAAAACTTTTTATTTTCATATGTATCGGGTATGTATTTATAAAAACAAGTAAGGCAAATAAAAATGTCAAGAAAATATAAAATAAAAATAAAGTTTTCAGAAAAATATATATCAACATAGAAATAAAATATTTGTGGTACTATTGTGTAAACAATAAATGTTTTTTCGAAACAATTTTTTGAAATACCGGCTGATTTCAATAATATTTTAAATTCGAAAAGTGTTAATACTCAGTATTGCCGTCTATAAATACCTTAAGTGAATGACTTTTTATTTTTGTTAAAACTTCTGCTTTGGTCTGCATTCATAACAATTTCATTTCCTCCTCTTTGAACAACTACAAAAATACACACAAACCAACGAATGAACGAACGAAAATTTAAACTACATTGCACAGTGGTTTAAGAGCGGTATTAATTCGTTAATAATTGGTCTACCTGATTTTTCCACATTTTGTAATAAACAATCTAATCTTCATGTACCAAAAACATTAGGCTTATATCTTTATTTAATTTTTTGTCCAAAGACATTCAAAGTTGACCTAAGTTAATGCGTTTCAAATGACCGTATTATATTAGCTATCTTCTATGGCTTCATGCTTTTAAAATACTCTTGTAATGCAACTATAATTATTTTTTTTTATACAATTGAATGTTATAAATGATATATATCGAGGGCTTATATTCAAAATCCTATATCTTTGATTTTCACGAAAATGACTTGTTGATGGTAAAATGTTTTGTAAAACAGCACTCATCTATGATGAGAATTTCATAAAAAACGTATTTTTATTTCTCTATCTTATATAATTAATTTTTTCTGAATGCAATAATTAATTTTAAAAATTTCTTTTTTTTAATAATTTCTTCTTGAAAACATTAAATGCATGCTGAACATGAATTTTACATTTTTCAATCATTTATCAAAATAGCATATGTCGATTCTGAATTAAATTACCATGAAAATATAATGTCCATCGTATAAAAATAAATCGTTAAGGTTGGAGTTTGCTTAAAAAAGTGTCTACTTTTAAAGAAAAAATTGTTCTATAACTTTTTTTTAATATTGATTATTTTTTTTATCATATGTTTTATTATTAACCGTTATCATAAATAAATCACGTTAAAAACTGACAGATGGTATAAATGAAATCCAAATAATTTAATTTTATTGAAATGCAAAATCTTTTATCTTATCATTTTCATACATAAACATTGACTATTTTTGAAAAGAAAAAACCCTCAATCTAAAAAACGAAAAAAAGATCGAGCAAAATTAAAAAAAACAAGTAAGAAAAAAACACCAAGTAAATGAGTAAAAATATTTTTCTTTTAAAATATCAATAATTTATATTCGTGAGTGATTTTCGGAAGTGGGCCTTATATGGGGACTATGACCAATTATGGACCGATCACCATGAAATTAGGTCGTGTGATTTATGTCTATATGAACGTTTACTATGTTGAATTTTGTGGGTATACCAAGATTTTTAAGCGATTTATGTACGTTAAAGTGATTTTCGGAAGCGGGTCTATATGGGAGCTATGACTAATTATGGACCGATCGTAACAAAATTTGGTGACATGAATTCTGTATATATAAAACTTATTTGGAGCGGAATTTGTGTAGATACCTTTATAAATTAAACATTTATGACCGATAAAGTCCAATTTCGAGAGGACATTTGTATGGGGGCTAGGTGAAATAATGGACTGATTTCAGCCAGTTTCAATAGGCTTCTTCCTTGGGCCGAAAAAATTATATGTACCAAATTTTATCGAAATATCTTCAAAATTGCGACCTGTACTCTGCGCACAAGGTTTACATGGACAGCCAGACGGGCGGTCGGACATCGCACAGTGGTATGAGAAAAAAAAAAAGATGGAAATAAATCTGTAACTTCTAAACCCTTAGTCCGATTTGAATGAAATTTGACATGCGTCGAGTTTATATCACATATATAGAATCTCCTCATCGAGCACTACAAAAAACCTCGTTGTAGCTATCAATTATCTCTTATAACTTAGGAGATATTCGTATTTGAAATTTAAATTTTCATCAGTTTTACCCACCTTACTCCAGTTTTTTGATAACAGCTGGTCCAAATATTTCCCGATTTTCTCCATTTTTCTTTTATTGAACTAACAATAAATTTATGTATGAAATGTAGAAAGAATTGTTTAAAAATAATAACTCAGTCCAAAGTTACATGCATTTGAATTTTAAAAATTTTAAAAAGGCGATTTTTCGCTATTTTTTTGGGAAAAAAGTACTATTATTCTTTTTAAGTTATCTAAAAAATTTATAATAAGATGTATAGAGAATTTTTAAAAAGCTAACTTTACATCGAATGTTTTAAATAAAAAAAAAAATTTTAATTTTTAATACCGAGGGGACCAGGTCCATTCAAAGAACGCCTATTTTTTATGTAAAATTCAACTTTAATGCAAAAGTTCTCAAATCGCACACTCGATATCAAAATATAGTAACCCATTTTACATGGCCCAATATGTTCTTAATTATTTTGTAAAGGGTTCCGATAACCCCGACCCTGGTATGGATATTATAGCTTAAAAACTAAAAAATCCCATTTTTGGGATTTTTCAGCACTTTTTGGGAATTGCGGGATTCCTGATTACAAATTTAAAAATTGGTGTTCAGGTTTTCATTTTAAATCGAAAAATCTATATTACTGTAAAATTTTGTTAAAAAATATTCATAAATAAAAATTTTATTTCAAATTAAATTATTTATATTTTTTAAAAAGTAGACAAAATTCCCTATCCGCTGACATATAATATGTCTACCTTATGTTTTTTAATTGCCAAATTAATTAGGGAAAACTTAACAACTCGCAGAGAATTTACCTAACATAGAAATTCATAAAAAGTATGTTTGCCTGCAAATAACATTTTTATGAATGTAAACAACAGTGCTAGGTAAATTCTCTGCGAGTTGTTAAGTTTTCCCTAATTAATTTGGCAAGATGTGGACGTTACATACATCTGCACAAACGCATAATACCCTTCCCACTATGGTGGTGTAGGGTATAAAAATAAATAAACCTAAATATCTCTAAGGGAGATAACCTAAACGTATATGCATATTTTTAGTAGATCTTCTCAAGGACTATTTATAATTTAAATTTCAGCTCATTGGATTTTTGACGATTTTTTTTTTAAATTAGAGACCCGAGGTGATTCCTAAGAAGCTGAATAACTGTAAATCAACTCGAAAACACCTGAGCTCCAACCATGCGAAATTTCGAAATAATATCTCTAATAGTTCCCGAGAAACGAATTATTTCCAAAAAAAAAGATGTTTCTAAACCACTGTGCATTGTCGACTTCATTGCAAATCATTTGCAACACGATTTTCAGAATGAATGAATAAATAAACATTCATTTGTAAATACTTTTTCATTTAGTTAATTAACACATATTTGATTACATTTATTTATAGAAATTATATTATTTTAAACACTTTTTACAGTTCGCACCCCAATTACATAATAACTGACACTAAAATTCTGAAGAAGAAGGCCAGTGCAAAAGAAGTTAACAACGAGATAATAAATAAATAAAAGGCGATTAAGGAAATGTGATTAATTTGAAATGGAAAATTATAACGTATGTATATATTGTTACGTTTTAACATTTTCAAAACGCTGGTTTATTTCCTTTAAATAAACCGGATACTTTTGATTGCAAATAAAAGCCGTTTAGTAGTTTAAAAATTGTAACAACTCTTTATTTATTTAAAATGTACAACAACCACAAAATTAAATAGCCACTCAATGTTTTTTATACAGGTTTATAAATTCTCAGAATTACAGAACGAATTTACTTGAAAAATACAGCACACTTTAAGGCACTTAGATGATGTTTATTCGAAAAGCGTCTCTGATAAACTAACTAACAACTGCAACCTCTGCCACTATTTATAACACTGCCATCTGCACTCTAGATTGCTCTTTAACTGTCAAAGTTCGAATATTCTAGATCATACGCCATCTGTGGTGTACTTTCTACAATGTTCTTTAACTGAATATTCGAATTCAAACAGCGTTGCCAACTTACGGTCAATGGTCAACTGAAAGCTTTTATTTAATAATGCCCACAGATATGTTACAGTTTGATATTACAGCACTGTTACAGTTTGATATTACAGCTACTTTTAAATCAGCCTTTAAAATCGTTATATTTGAATTAAGTACAATTTCGTAACAATATTTATTAAAAAGTTTTCGTTTTAATAAAAGTTGTAACTGTAATTACCAGTGTTTAAAAAGCTACGATAACTAACAAATTTTTAAATATTGCTACAACTACTGCTTCAAAAAAGTGTATGTATCGGTAGCAGTACCATTTGTCATTTTTCGTTTTCTCGTTTTTTAAAAACTACTGCTACCTTCAAAATATAAAACTCTTAACAGAGCAGTAGTAATAAAACATGAATTGTAAATGGAGTAGTAGCATACAAATCAATGCTACTGCTCTATATCGAGTTTTAATTTTTATTATTTAGAAGTAGCAGTAAAGTAGCAGTTAAGTAGCAGTTGAAGCAGCAGTTGAGGTAGCAATATAAGTAGTCAAAAAAGAAAATCTCCAGTCATAACACCAAAATTTACAAAATTAAACACTGTGTGTTGTTTTTGTTTTGAGAGAGTTTGAAAGAATTATTCGATTTTATTCGTCTCATATGTTCGTGTTGCTAACAGAAATATCGTGTTTTCTGTGTGTATAACAAAAAAGCCGAACTTTTGTTTACAACACGACCAACATACACAAATATACATTCACAACAACAACACATAATATAATTTTTTGGCTGAAGATTTTTATTTTTGACTTATTTTATTGCTACCTCAACTGCTACTTAGCTGCTACTTCAACTGCTACTTAACTGCTACTTCTTCTACTACCTCAACTGCTACTTCTATTACTACTAAATTTTAAAAGTAGCAGAATTAATAAAAAACTAATGACTGCTACATCAAAACTTTTTCTTTTTTAAGGTAGCAATAGAAAATAAATTACTCTGCTACTTTTAAATTTTTCTTTTATTAGTACTACTACAACTACTACTACCAAAATGTGAAGGTAGCAGTAGTAGTAGTAATTATTGACTCCGAGTTTTTATTAATTTTTTAACTAGACTAGACTACTTGTGTTTTTTCGTTGCTACTGCTACTTGTAGTCTAGTTTTTTAAACACTGATATTAAATATGTTTGTGTCCAATTTCATCACGATATTAATTGTTAAAAGCCAAAAAAAAAAGATTTTCGCCATAATTTACAGTATAATTTCAGAGTACTTAGAACTAATTTTAATGCTAATGTACACAAAATCTTTCAAAATTTAAATAAAAAAAAGCAATATAAAAGTAACAATACTAGTGTATAAAAAGAGCTAGTTCTTTTACTTACGATCGGAATAGAATTCTGTGACAGGCTTGATAGTTCTCAAGATATTTAAAAATAAATTTTTACTTTGTATGGGAGGTAACTAGTAAAAATTTTTTTCTCTCAAAATCGTACAAGTTTGTGCATGAATGCATTTCCAGTTGAGATCAGCGATCCCGTGATTTTTGAAGAACGTCGTTCTCAGTGAACGTGATTTATAAATCACTGTTCTTTTAAACAGTGACCGTGATCACGATTTGTCTATGTTAATCAACAAAACAACAATGCACAGTGGTTTAAAAATTTTTAAAATATCTGCTATATTGGCGATAAAATTCTAAATAAAATAAAAACAACTAGCTAACAGTTATATCTTGCCCATAAAAAGTTATACGCATCCAAAGTTGGAACTTGTAAAAAGGGCCGTATTTTTTACGTTTTTTCCCAAAAAAGCCCATATATTTTTTCTTTTGTAGAAAAAAAAATTTTTTCGGGACTATATAGAATTTGTATATGATCCGGAAAGATAACTTAATACAAAAACGTGTAAAGAAAAATTTGGTTCACTTAAGCGGACATATCACCCCCCAGTCCTATCCAAACTTGGACAATTTTTAAAAAAAAATATCGGTTTGAGTAAAAAATTTAAAAAGGCAAAGCACCGATCCACGAAAAAGCGCCATATTTGTATAACCCCATACGTTTCTTAAATACCTACTAAGTACTTTTACTATCACACGGTAAATAACGTCACTGTAGGCACTTTTATAAAAAAAACTCAGTTTTTGGAATACATTTCCCCCGTTTTAGGAATTTTGGTATTTGAAAATAAAAAATTTCAAAACTTCCAATGCCATTTATTTAAGGACATTTGAGTCTATATTGGTTCCAAATTTTGTTATGATATCTTTAATTGTTAAAATTTTACGTTAATTCAAATTTTATATTTTTACTCGTGGAAAATCACTATATGAATTTTTTTTAGTTTTAAAGGTAAATGAAGTCCCAAAATTTTATAAAATTATTTAATTTTACTAAAATATCAATCTAAAGGTTCTAAGGTTTTGAACAATATCAAATACTTATATAAAAAGCCTTTATTTACTCCTCAGAAGTTCTTCTATGTAAGAATACCTTATTTTTTAACAGGTATTGTTACATATTGGTCTAATTTTGGGTTTTTATATTTTTCTCAACACTTTTAACCATTTTGTTTTATATTCGTTTCTGTATAAATAATCAAACTATATTTTTTTTAAAAAAGTTAATCGTTATAAAAAGTGCAATTTTTATCAAAACGGGCAAGCTATGATAAAATTAATTGATTGTAAATAATTCCAAAAATTGGTCTAATTCGATCTTTTATATTTCTAATTTCGGTTTTTTATATTTTTCTCAACACTATTTTAAGTAAAAATTTGCTTTAGTGTCCATTATTAACAAAACGAGCAAGTTATGATAAAATAATTTGATTGCAAAAATTTCCCAACATATTTGCCTAATTTCGGGTTTTTATATTTTTTCAACACTTTTAAACATTTTGTTTTATTCTTAATTAAAGTTTTAATGACTATAAATAAAATTTTTGAAAAAAACTAAATTTTTGAAGCAAAAATTATCTTAAAAAATTGCTATTTTTTAACGAAACGGGCAAGTTATTGCAAAATATATTGATTGAAAATAATTCCTAACATATTGGTCTAAGTTCGCTATATATATCTAATTTTAACTTTTGACATATAAAATATATATCATCAACTATGATCGAAATAAGAAATATTTTATTATTTTCTTTATTTAACTAACAAATCTGTTGGATAAGCATAGTACCAACATGATAGGAATACATATTTTTTTTAATTTACGAAAAATATTTTATTTTTGTTTCATCGCGGTCTAACGTGTAATAGGTTTTTAAAAAAACAGAAGTCCAAATAAGTATATTTCAAGTGCTTACTTCAAAATTGCAGTACCAAAAATGTCATCGCAAGATTTGAGTTTTGGCCATAAATTGTGTATTTCTAGTCCTATGTGCAATGTTCAGAAAAAGTGTAACAAGTAAAATATTTTTAATTATAAACTCACCTTAATGTTCTGCTTTTAACATAATTAAATGATTTTCGTTTAAATTTTACTTTTCACTTTATTAAAATGCACATTCATATTACATATTAACAGGCCATATTAAACAGTAAAATTACTCTTGATACATATATTAATATTTACTCTTTTTCGTTTCTCTTTTAAATGCAAAGATTTTCTTTTATTTATGTTAAAACTCTTGCTCTTGCTTACATTCATTTCAATTTCATTTCCTCTGCTTTGCACAACTACAAAAAGACAAACACACAATAATAAACGAACGAACAAACAACGGAAACCGAAACTGCGCTGCCAACAGCTTTAAAATTTATTTGCTCAACTTTAAACTCAATTTTCTTAACAAATGCGACTTTATTAGTATTTATTTTATGATTTAATGATTAATCACATATTTATTTACATTTATTTCTAAAAATTATATCAATTTAAGCACTTTTTATACATTTTATTCGCTTTATAATTTTAGCATTTAACAAACACGTCCGCGCACCGATGACATTGCAACTAAAACTAAAATTGTTAAGAAGAAGGCCAGTGCAAAAGGATAAATGAGAGACGATTAATGAAAGCTTTTAACTAGAAATGGAAAATTATAAAGTACATACTAGTTATGTATGTATTAAAAAGTAATATTACAGTCGAACCAGGGTATAACGGGGATATATCAGGCTCTTTCGTTATAGCGCACAAATTTGTTATAGCGCACAAATGTACGGCAATTGCTAATTTGTATTATACATTGAATCAAATAATATAAATCATATGATTAGGATGGCCTCCAGAAAGTTGTCTTAATAGAAAGTTGTGGCCAACTATTGTAAAATAGACTTTTATTTAGTTTAAAGGCATAGATGATCGAATATAATTCACGATTTTTTATAAAATTTTTTGCTTAACTCTTAAAAAGTTTATTTAATTAAATTTTTTAAACAATAATGTTAATAACATGATATTGTTTAAAATTGTATGTTTATTTAATTAAATTTTTTAAGCAATAATGTTAAAGCAAAAGTCATTCGTTTCATAAGGAAAAATGTGAAATAAATGAAATTAAAAAAAAACATATTTTTCTGAAAGCTTATTATGTACATATTTTTCGAAACACATTTTGATGAGACTAGAGATCAAGTAAAATTTACTCAAGAGATGTTTAATAAAAATATAGCTTAAATTTTTGGCCGATTTTTTAATAATTTCTCTATATATATACATTGATCAAAGTTCCTCCAATTTTTGTATCCCTTACAAAAAATAAGATTTTTCGAGGTCATCAAAAAAGGTAGTATTTGTTTGTGGTATATATGTATCGTTGGAGTTAAATCTCTTTCCACCTAGCCATTACTTCAGATTTGGAAACACGAAATAGTCACTCGGGGCTAAGTCCAGAGAATAGGGCGGATAAGGTAGCAATTCGGCTGTAGAGACTTCAACTGGGCGTCCAGAACATTCAGTAAACCATTTTTCACCATTGAAATTGAATACTACTACAAATTGTGCCTAAAAATTTCAGAAACACCCTAAAATTCAGAAGTTATTCCAAAAAAAACCGTTTTGAGTGATGTTCGTCGACTTATCGACCTGTAGCTTTGTCAGTTTTTATCCGACTTTAATTTTTTTAACTGGTTTGGAAAGCAAGCTAATTTTGCTTTAAAATGGCGTGCAGTTTTTGATACATTTGTAAATTATACAAAACAAAATTTTCCAACTTTTTTGATTTTAGTCGCTATTCATTGCTTATTCTGATATGAAAGCTTATACAAATTTATACCAATGTATAAAGAAAAATTTGTTTTTAACAAAATATGGTTCAAATTATTCAAATTGGATGAAAATTGTAAAAGATATTCAACTTTTCATAAACACCTTTTTTAGTATTTTCTCCCCAAGCGCATATAAATAAATAAAAAAAAAAACAAAAAATCATTCAAAAAAATATTTGAATATCATTAATTTACAATGTAAATTTTTTCGAACTTTTTTCGAAAAAGTTCAATAACTTTAGCAAATATAAATCGATTTTAGCAATTAATGTCTCAATTTTGTCTACATAAAATTGTCTTTAAAACACTGTGCAAAAAAATAGGTTTTCATAGAAAAAAATTAAAATAACTATTGTTGAATTTTAAAAATAACGAAGAAAATAAAAAATAAAGCGAAACTTTTTATAAAAACTTACAAAATATTTTGGAATATACATTTTATGAAAGCTTAATTCTTTGCCGTAGTTGTTTACAATTTTGAAATCTGTGTTTAAGTGTATGATTTAGAGGTACTAAAGTACGACCTACCTAAAAATAAATGATCACAAGAAATTCACTTATTTCCATTTTCTCCTCAAGTCACGCTGTAGTCTGCTATCAATGGCTGTCAAACGCAAACTAAATGACAGCAGTTAACTGACAGATGCCTCTATTGTTAAATGATAAATGGCGGGAAATTCAAAAAGTCACGGACTTATTGGCCCACCCTCACATAACAATTTTCGTCAACAAATTTATAGAATAAATGGAAGATGTAATTTATTTAAATACCGATTTTGTACTTTGGCTGAAATATAACTCAAATTATAAACACTTTACATTTTTTATTAAATTTTTAAAATGATTTTTATGAAATAAATTGAGTTACTTAGTAAATATGTTTTTAATATTTCATTAGATCTTGCTCTTCGTTTAATTTAAAAAGGTAATGATTATTAGCCATCATTACCGTTTTGCCTACATTTTGCAAAATCTTAAATTTTATAAAAGCCCTTTTGCTATAAATACTTGCATAATCCTGAATTTGTATTTAGCATCCCAAAACTATAAAAAAAATTATTTTTCATATTGTATTTACTTACATGTATGTACATTTTTATTTTAACCAAAGATGCAAAATATTTTTCAAATTAACCGCATTTAAATAACGTGATTACAGTATTTAAAAACATTTATAACGATCAGTAATTTACTGTGTTGAAGCCATCTAGTGACAAAATCAATCATTAAAATCTTACAAGAATAGCTTTTATTATTTACTCACATTAATGCATAAAAGCTCACAAGAGAGAATGAGAGACATAAAAAGGTAAACATAAAAACAAAGAAGCTTTTTTGCTTAATACACATCAGTGATGGGATTTGAACATTTATATTTAGTGCCAAATTGATGTATAAATTGTGCCGTTGTATAAATTAATGCGTTCAATAGTGCCAAAACTACTTTTCACAAAATAAACCGAATTTGGATCCCTTTTTGACACAATTGTTTATAGAATTTGTTAAAAAGTAGTGTAAATTTTTTTTTTACACAATTTGTTAAAAAGTAGTGGTAATTCAATTGAAACATACTGCATCATTTGCAATTAAACTTGACACAATTGTTTATAGAATTTGTTAAAAAGTAGTGTTAATTTTTTTTTTACACAATTTGTTAAAAAGTAGTGGTAATTCAATTGAAACATACTGCATCATTTGCAATTAAACTTATTTGGCATAATGTGATTATGGTGGCCTGAGGCGGGGTTCTGACTAGAAGATTGGAGATTAAATTAAGTTTAATCTGCGGATGTTGTTTTTGGGTTGTGCAATATTTGCGGATTAATATCTGCAATAAATCCGAAAGTACAAATAGCTGATAAAAATTTATGTAGGAAAACATAAAAAAATGGATCATTCCAGTGCTAAGGAAGATTTAGGTGACATGAAAATATTTTATTTAAATAGATTTTTTGTCTTAATTAACTTTTTAGATTGTTTGCAATTTATTTTCTCAGCACAGAGCCAGCTACAGGTTTCTTCTTTTTATTCATATTTTACTCACTGTTTTGAACACAAAATGTGGCATTTTCTTACATTATGTATTGCAATTATTATTGGCATTTGATCTTCATGTCAAAACCCCGCCTTATATGTATGTGGTAATAATTATGATTAATAATCAAGATGAAAATTATGATTTTGATCAAACTGTATCTGGTCGTATTGCTAAATTCGATTTTCCATATTGTACTAAAGCTGATTAAAATTGTATTTTAACTGTTTTAAAAAATTTGCACAGCCTTTTATTCAATTAGTTTAAGTTAATATATTTGGTCAATTCACAAGGTCTCTTATCATGTCATATTATCATAATGTCCTAATATTTCACAATGGTTTGTATTGTTTTTCAAGAAAAAAATGTCCTAAAATAATTCTACTTTGTATGCTATGTTTATTGTGTTATCGTAGCCAACCAGCAGAGACCTGCGCCGAATGCCTAAGAGTCGGTTTAGCCGAGCTGCCGAGTCGTGATGTATTAGGACATTATGACAATATGACTGATAAGAGACCTTGTGAATTGACCAATTACATTTTTGAAATTATGATCGCTTTTAAATGAAATTTTGCATTAAATACAATAAATATAACATAATTGGGGTATTCATATTGTCCTAATATATTATAAT
The DNA here is from genome assembly GCF_958450345.1 of Calliphora vicina. Lineage (NCBI taxonomy): Eukaryota > Metazoa > Arthropoda > Insecta > Diptera > Calliphoridae > Calliphora > Calliphora vicina. Next base: position 134,779,606 of record NC_088780.1, on the reverse strand, counting down.
AGTTGTTGTTGTGTTTTAAACAAAAAAAAAAGTAATATTTTATGACAAATGAATAAACATAGTTCAAATAGTCTTATTAGTTTAGAACTTTTTTGTTTGAAACACAACAAAAATTTGTTTAAACTATCATAAAATCCATAGTGACCTACAAGTACCGTTAGTTAAAGATGAATTCAAGAATATCCGTGAGAAATACATCATGAAATTACGGAACCACCCGAACCCGCTTGCAAGACATCTCACACAGACCCAAACAAGATCAAGGCTTCGTAGAGCTGATCTACCGCCCCGCTAAGATGTGGCCCATATGTACATCAACGTTCCCGTCAGAGAGCATTTAGTTTTAATTTTAGTTATAAGATTTTATTACTTATTGTAAGGCCTAAGGCCAGATTCGATGAATAAATAAACGTAAAAAAAAATATCATAATACATTAGGACATTATGACAATATGACCAAATAGTAGACCGTGTGAATACCCCAAATAAAATTTTAAATATTCTTAATAATTTTTACATTATTTTGTTTATTTATGAACATTTTCCATTTTAAATGAATTTCACTCAAATCGTCTTAAAATTAATTAGGAAATAGCAACAAACTTTAACAAAAAATATGAATTCAAAGAGCCTACAACCGATTTTCTTGTATATTTTTTTGACAATCTCAGAGATTTTTACTGAAAATCTAAATCTGATACATTTTAGTTTTCAGACAATTATGTATGTAAAAATAATCAAACTTTAGCATGTTTAATTTAATGAATCAATTTGAACTAGTACTTAGTCAATAATTTTAGTACCACAGTTCTTTCTAAATTATATTTGTATTGGAAAAAGTTATTTTTAAAATAAGAAAAAAAAACTTGATCATTTTTAATATCCATTTCCGAAATTAATGCTCAAAAACTATTTTTATTTTGTTTAGTGCCAAAATAGTATCGAATGTGCCATATTGTGCACTCAAAACGTAATAGTGACAAAAATGGCACAATTGTACCACAAATCCCAACACTGATACACATTGGTAAATAATAATGAAAAGAAATCTATCTGAAAAATGTATCAGTCTGATCTTGAAGATTCTTTAGAGAACGTCAACATCAAAATAACAAAAACGTACAATTAATATTTTATTTATTCTTGTGCGCTCATTAATATTTTAGAACAAAAGTGAAATTTTTGTTATTTCAAACAAAACAAAGATAATAATTATGTACATATAATAAATGTGAAATTATATTTTAAAGAAAATATTATATTATGTGGTGGAAAATATCAGTAGTTACTGGCTGGTAAAAATTAATACATAAAATGAATAATTTATATGAAAATTGCTACGATGCAACCAAAAGACAGGTGAGTTATGGAATGTAAATTAGCTTTTCTTATCATACCCTTCAACTGGCAAGTAAGTGTAATTAGTTAATCTGATTGATTCGTAGCATGGGTTGATTGTGAGTGGGTGGTTACTGTAATACATTGATCCGTTTGTGTAAATTTACCTAGGTATTTTATTATGTTTTAAAATATTTGATATTTAATTAAAAAGTTCGTACTGTTTAAACATGTGGGAAAAAGCTTCGATGCTCTTGCTGAAAAGATCTCATGCGGCTTTATACCTATGCGTAAAAAAGAGGTCAAAACATAGAAAATAAAAATAAAATTTTGTCTCAAAAATTTGTTTTGTTCTCACTCTATACTTACCATGAGTTTTGCAAGTGCATTTTCAATTGTAACTATCTGTTGCTTCGCTTTTAAGAGAAAACATTTTTTGAAAATGTAAGATCAGCATTCAGAAACACCTTTTAAAAATTACCTGCTACACGTTCAATATACATTAATTGACCGTGATCCCGTATCGCGAAATTTATTGAACGTGTAGCATGCAGTACTGATGGATCACAGAATAGCCTAATATTGTGAAATCCAGATCGCGATCCAAATATCATGCGGCATGCAGTACTGATGGATCACAGAATAGCCTAATATTGTGAAATCCAGATCGCGATCCAAATATCACAATATATGTATATTGAACGTTTAGCAGTATACTAAGAGTGTCTAGAAAGTAAATTTCCAGATACTTCTGTAAGTATTTTGGTAACTTTGGTTTAAATATTAGCTTTTGTATTTCATAGTCCGGTCGCTATGAATGATTTATTTTCAAAAACTACTATAAATTATATTCTTATCGCGCACTATTTAGATTTTCACAGACATTCGTCTAGGTACACTACTGTTTAGCAAAATGAAGCTTTATCAGTCTGCAAATCATTGGTTTTTAGTTCAATTTTTCATAGCTAACTGGGTATTGTCTACAAATTCATGAAATCTATTTTTAGAATATTAAAAAATTTTAAATGATTTACTATGCATACAAAACATAAACTGAAGCACAAATACCAAAAGTCGCAAATGAGTTACATATAATTGAAAATCAGTCTTCAATTAAAGGTTGCTCATTCAAATTAAAATTTTAGTCTCCGAAAGCATTCGCTATTAATACCCTTATGTGATCGGGTCATTGGGAGTAAAGATCAGTTGTAGTTTTAATACTTTTTATGAAAGCAAGTTGTGATTTTAACAATGGCATGGCATTGGATTACTAGTTAGGGAATTATATTTGGTAATAATTTGTTACCAAATTTGTTACATTTTCATTTTTGTCATAGTTTCCAAAAGCGACAATACTCTCTTTGAAGATATGAATGCAAACCTTCCTAAATTACAATGTTATTAACTCGATTCTCATTGATCTAGACAGAAAAGGGATACAAGTTGTCACTTATGCGATATAACGACGATATGGTGATACTCGTATCAGGTCTGTTTCCGGACGTGATCAGTGATATTATGTCCACTGCTTTAGGGTTGCTCGACAACTGGGCCACGGTAAGTGGTCTTGGGGTGAATCCAAGCAAAACGGACAAAGACCAAGATTCCAAGCTTCAAACTTCCACGGTTGAAAAACTGCGAAATCCCCCTCTCAAATATTGCAAAATATCTAGGACTCTAAATTGTCATGGAAGCTAAATACTCAACATAGGGTAAAAAAGGCTACGGTGGCCTATTATACCTGTCGTAAGATGTTTGGTAGAAAATGGGGACTTAGTCCCAGCATAGTTAAATGGATGTATACGGCTATAGTACGTTCAATTCTTACTCACGGATCTCTGGTATGGTGGACTGCAACTAGAAGGAAGTATGTCGTAGACCAACTATACAAAGTCCAGAGATCAGCCTGCATTGGTATAACCGGCGCACTAAGAACTAGTCATTCAGAGGCACTAAACACTATATTGCACCTTGTGCCAATAGACCTTCACATAATGGCTACCTCTGCCTGTAGCGCAACGTGGCTTCAAGCATCTGGTTGTTGGAGATCGAGAACATATGGCCACGCGGGGATTCTGAGTCAGTTGCCTTCGATCGTTCTCCAACCAACTGACTATATTACTCCATACACAGATTTTGATAGAGTATTCAAGGTCTTAATTCCCTCCAGAAGTGGGTGGGGTAGGGGTAATCTCGTGTACAAATATGACACTAGGATATATACAGACGGTTCAAAAATGAGCTGTGGTGTTGGTTCTGGCGTCTTCTGTGCCGAACTTGAGGTAGGCTTTTCGTATCGTCTTCCGAATGAGTGTAGTGTTTTCCAGGCGGAAATTTTTGCAATCATGGCAGCTTGCAATACACTATATGATCATAACACCCGCGGTAATATAGGTATTTTTGTCGACAGTCAGGTGGCACATTTCTCACTGAATGCCTACACAATTTCATCTTCAATAGTTAGGCAATGTAGGAACTCTCTGTCAAGGCTAGGTTGTCTATCCGACATTACTTTGGTTTGGGTACCTGCGCACAGGGACCACTACGGCAATGAACAGGCAGACGAACTAGCCTGAATGGGATCTGCATTAGATATCTCCAATGCGGTCTCAGTAGCAATTCCACTGGGGACTATCAAAGGTATCATCTTCATACATTTTCTTACAAAGGCTGAGAATAGATGGCGTAATTTAACGAAAAACGTACTATGCAACTGATAACCCGAAATAGATGGGATATATCAAGGTTGCTGGCAGTATTAACGGGACACTGGGCGTTAGGCAAGCATGCAAATCGCCTGGAACTCCCTTTTAACGACCATTGTCGTAGTTGTAAGGATAGGGAAAAAGAGGAAACGATTTTGCACCTTCTCTGCGAATGACCAGCCCTGAGTGTCAAGAGATATAAATTCATGGGCAACTATACATTGACCAACCTTGGTGAGGTAGCCGGGTCTAAACTCAATGACCTACTGAGATATTTCACAGCTACAGGTTGGGTCTAGCTAGCACATTTTAGTTACATTGCGATGTAAACGACATTATATCTGACGAGTGGTGTGGTCTCATCAAAACGGTGTCTTTTCGACTCTACTTGATTGTTCGCATGTAGTGAACAACCACGTAAAACAACCAACCAATAATGTGCTAGTTGGAAAAACTGTCAAGCGGGGTTAAACTAATTCGGATACGCTGAATTCAATGGTGCTAACCGTTTTTTTAGGTTAGCTCGTATTTTCGAGATATACCGTTATTTCGAAAATGGAGGAGGTTGCATAACATATATTCGTGCATAACATATATTCGCCCTAAACCATGATCGCCTATGTTATGAATCTAGTTTCCTCAATATAATTTCTTAGTAATTCCTAATCAGATTTCCTAAGATATTCCAAGTTTAGCATGGTTCCATAAAAAACGTTATAATTCGACAAAAAGCTGGAGTGCTTAGTGTTGGCGTATCTAGGTTCAGAATCTTCTTTGTTATTTGTTAGGTTTGGGTTTCCCCAAAGGATGTTGGTCGTTCTGTCAACTGTAGTGTTCTGTCATCCGTGAAAATACAAATTGGAATTTTGTTATCAATCATCTTCAGCCCTCCCAATAAAAAATTAGAATTTTCAGGAAAGATAAAGGGTATATGAGATTCGTTTTATGTAAAGCACTCTAACTTCATTTCAAATTTATTTTGTTCACATTTTCTTTTTTTATTTTCACATACTCAACAATAAAATATAAACATGCAGCTAAACTTATCGCATCGTAATTTGAGATCTCTTGACTCTGCCATCATTACGTCATATGCACACTGTACCGAATATTTAGATTTGAGCCACAATCGTATTCATAGTCTTAGTTGGCTTTACGAATTTCCCCATTTAAAATGTCTAATCATGGATGACAATCGTTTGAGAGAGGCGCATTTTGAGAAATTAATACGGCCATTGACCAATTTACACACTTTGATGTTGAACAAAAATGAGGTGAGTCGTCGTCGTTGTTGAACAAAAACTCAAGCACAAACAAAAATTATCATGATTTGTTTCGTTGTTCCAATAAAACTGTTACAGTTGAGTGATTTGAAGATGACTGCAGGCATATTGCGGCGTATTTTTCCAAATGTAGAATATTTAAGTTTGCATGGCAATGCCATGTGTCCAGATAATTTATTACTGCAGCCATTCTGTGAATTTGTGCCGTATGAATATAATCATTATAGGTAAGTAAACAAATATGCATACATACATAATTCTTTATTTAATATTTATGTATCAATAAGAAATGGTTTTGAATTTGATAAATCCTTTCACACTTTAATCATTCACAATGGCATCCACCAAAGATTATTACAGATATGCAACAAATGACAGTTGTCAAAAACCTAACACTTGCAACAACAAAATATATCTTAGTCAATGTATTTTGTTGTTATGTCAGACATATGATTTGTTGTATTTTTGTTTGAGAAGACGGAGTGTCTCGTCTCTAGGTACATATAATTCTCTATGGTTGTGTTTTACAAAGCTAGAGAAAAAATAAAACATTCAATAGGCAACGAGTGTAATATTCATTTGTCCCACTTTTGTTTGTTCTATATTGCCATTTTACTGAAATCAGCTGATTCATATCTGTATTCATCTGTCAGTCGTAGAGTAAGTCTGGGTTGATTAAGTGCAATCAGGCCCGATTGAGTTTTTTTGCCTTCGACAATTTTGCGTCTCACTCTGACACGTGTGTGATGTAAGGCTTCGTATAACGCAAGGCGAATTTATACAAGGTGGAGTCAGTCAAACAGCTGATAATTTTTTTTTTTCGCTTTTTGGTTCTAACAATTGTAAAAGCTTGTTTTTATATTTAAATATCTACATATTCTAAGCTTATTAACAAAATATTTATTTTATACATAAATAAGTAAAGCCCTCACTATTCAATTATATACACTATATTAAGTTTTAACCCTTAAATGCGCAACAACGCCAATTTTCACGAAAAAAAATATATAATATGTAAAATTTTAAAAAAATAACATCTGTGTACCACGTTTTTTTTTAAATTTTTTTTTGGTGATTTTTTTAAAAAAAATAGTGGTTGTATCTTAAAAGATGCAATGCGCACTTTCCTATATTTTAATTTTCAAAGAAATAAATACCAGTATTTTAATTTTTAAAGGTTTTTTTATTTATAAAAATAAATTATAATTTTAAAAACACTGTTAATTCAATTTTAATAAATAAACATATAAAGTTAATGTCACTAAGACAAAAACAATGAGTAAAATAGAGTAATAAAAGTAATTAAAAGTTATGGTATTCATAAAAACAATTTTTTTCAGCGGTCACACACAAATTCACCTTACATTTCAAACAAAACATTTTGGTTTGACCTGAGCATTTGGGCAGCTTACATCTTGCTTTTTTTCCATTGTAATCCAGTGACTGATTCCATCTAGCCGGGTATCCTTCGGTGGCGCTGGGGATGCATTCGGCTTTCGTCTTTTTTCTTCTATTTGTTTTTCCAAAGTTGGGCGTCCTCTTACTGGAATAGTTTTACTGTTATATGAAAACATTGCATCAGCCACTTCCAATTTGAAATCGATTAATCGTATTTTAGATTCTGGTTTATCTTTGTTTATTCTTCTATAAAGGATCCAGGCATTTACACATGTCATGTCAAGAAGGTGGTAAAATACTCTCGTTGTCCACTTACGGCTTTTCATTGCTATTTTATGCCGGCCTATTGAGCTATCCATCAAGTCTACTCCGCCCATGTGGCAGTTATAATCTTTAATGATTTGTGGACATTGAATACTTTTGATAGTTTTTTCCTTTTTATCAAAGCGTTTTATTGTTAAAGGTTCACTCTCCGTATTATATATATCTACTAGGGGCTTAGTACCGACATAGTTTGAAATCAGATTGACAATTCGATTGTCTTTCCATGATAATGTGGTCACATCGATTCCGTGTATGTTGGTAACAAATTCCTGACTTGTTCCTCTTTCGAATTTCATCCTTATTTTCTCTTCAGGTAACTTACAATTCTTAATTATATTGCGTCTAATTGTACCAACACCCAGAATTCCCTGTGTGCGCAAATATACTATGAGAGGCACTGTTGTATAAAAATTATCAAAGTATATCACAAAGTTTTGATATCGCGGTACTCCCCGAATAAGTCTTACGACAATGTTTGCTGAGGATTGAAGATCTGGCTCACCATCTGCCAACTTTTCAGTTGCTCCGCTATACAGCTCAAATGTGTGGGCGAATCCCATTGTATCACATAGTACAAAAAATTTCAAGCCCCACTTTTTTGGTTTGTTTGGTAAATATTGTTTCATATAACTTCCGATTTTTGTGGAGCACATTTGCTCATCTACACTCAATCTGTTTAGTTTCGGTACGGTAGAAAAAGTTCTATTTAGAGTATCGATAATTGGCCGAATTAGGTAAAGCCTGTCGCGATTGGGATCATTTCGATCAGGCATTTTGCTTTTGTCGTTAAAATGCAAAAACTCACGAATTTTTTCAAAGCGTTTCAGAGGCATTTGGCTTTGTATTATTTGAACACTTCTGTGGTTGTTTACAGACCAATAGTCTCTGGTGTTTGGAAGTTTGTAGTATGTCATGTAAAAGAGAGTTCCTATAAATTTGCGGAGATCGGACACAGTGAAACTAAAACATTGATCAACACCAGCATATCTTAAAGTTTCCATTACAATGTCTTCTTCTAATGATTGCGGAAATAAATGACACCAAACTTTAAAAGGCGTTTGTAATGCCTTTATATCGTCTGTAAGGTCAGTATCGCCTCCAAACTGGACTTGGTTAGCATCAAATTGAATATGTCCCTTTTTCCATAAAACTCTTTCAAATTCCGATGACTTTGGATTTATAAAAATCTCACTAAACTCGGAAGAAAAAGAGCTCCAATTATTTGTGGGACCAAAGGTAGTATTAGTCTTTGCATTAGAAGTGGAAGGTGTTGAATCCAACTGTTCAAATCCACCTAAATTTGCCTCTGCCGGAACTTCATGATTATTATCATCATTTATCATTTGTATGAAAGAATCATGTATAGATCCTTCAATATCAAGTTCATCTTCACTATCACTTTCTGTATTATTTTCGTCCTGTATTACTATCATTCTAGAAGCTCCTAGGCGCTCTGGTCTCTTTTTACATGAGTTTGTAACCTGCATTTCATCGTCATCTGAGTCACTGATGTCCGTACTGTCATAAGTAATACCCTCACTATTGCAAAGTAATTCACAAACTTCCTTATCAGTCATATTGACTCCATCAACCTTTCTAAATCCTGACATGACTTTAAAATTCTTTTAGTTAGTTCCAAATTATGAAATCAGTAAAAAAATATCTGTCGTCGATTGCAAAACTCAAAATAAATAATCATATAAACATAGCAACATGCCGAACATACAACCTGCTTGTTCAAAGTGCAAAATATATATGAACTTGCACAATAACACAGTACATAATTCAAATAAAACGAATATGTAATTCGTAGATGAATGCGCAGTGTATCTTAAAAGATACAACCATTAAATAACGCTCTGTAGCCAAATTTTGAATCAAAAAGCTTTTGTAAACATTTTTTATGCCTAATGAAGTATTTTTACACTATCCTGAATTTTTTCAAATCATTTATATATCTCTGCTTAATATTATGCAACATCAAATAACCAATTTTTTTTATTTTTTAACAAAATTTAATTTTGAACTTTAAATGTCAATAAAACGCAAATCCTGAAGATTTTCTGGAAAGGGCTATTTTTTTCAAATGAGTTATGATGTTCTAAATACATCCATTTACTTTTTATTAAATTTGATCCAAAATTGGAACCGTAAGAATTTTTTTTTTGGTTGTATCTTAAAAGATACAGTGCGCATTTAAGGGTTAATACTTATTTGTTTAATTTTTCATTTTTGTTTTTTGACATTTGTTAAGACCAATTGTTGTTTTTGTAGAACTGCCACCACCTTGTATGAATTCGCCTTGGTATAACCTGTTTTACGTCTTTTAATTTGATAAACCCTGGTGGAGACCATTAAAACTCTTCGTTACTGGTGAAGTACCAATTAAAACACATATCGTGAAGTCTTTTAAGCGTTAAAGCTTCCTATATGAAGATATAGGTCGACTAGGGACTTACTTAAATCGTGTGGCGTTTTTGTTACGTATCCCTGCCATCAATTTTCAGAATTAAAAAAAAAGTATTCATCTGTGGTATCTTTAAATAAATTTTAATTTGTTTTAAAAAGCATTTCTTATTGAAATTTTCTTAAAATCTTCTTCACCCTAAACACTTGCAATCAATATACTTTTATCATACTCTCCATTACATACTTTCAGAACTGTTCTGCTAAAATCACTGCCAAATTTAAAATTTCTTGATCATTTCTCACTGGATGCGTTACATTTTAATTGTCAAACTGCAACAACACAAATTAATCAACAACATCAGCATCGACACCAGCCGCGACAAAACCAACAACAACAACTTCTGACATCAACTTCCAAAGATTTGTGGTCCAAAGTTAAAAGTTTTCTAACAGTCAATTCAAGCCAAACGACAACAGAATTTCCAACTACTCCAAACAACAATTGTGTTCTGCATTGTGGTAAAGTTTTCTTTTTTTCAGTTTTTCTTGACAGTTTTCTTTTTTATACACAAAATGTACATACGTATACATTTTCTTAAGATAAACTTTTCTTTCTATTTCTTAGCTTCCTCCTCCCATGACTCATCATATTGTGGTACACATTCGGAGGGTAATCGTTATATAACAAATTCTGATTTATAAAGAAATGTCGTATGTATGTTACCGGATTTTTTTAAACAATTTTAGAAGTAGGACCAGAAGACTTGAATTATAAAATTACATACTTAACTTATTTATTAGCTAATTTAATGCAATAAAATAACTTGTAATTGGACACAAAAAGAGCCAAAGGATTTTGCAAAAGTTCGTTTAGATTTGATTTTTATTGGTTGCGGCCGTTCCGAATCTTATATTTCCTTCATCAAAGTATATTTTAAAATAATGTAGGTTAACCTTCGGTTTACCAATGGTTTTTTATGTACATGGTTTACCAATACCCACCCGGGTGATACTGCACTTCTATAAATATTTGCGTCGAACGAAATTTTAAAAAAATCGAAAAATCTTTATAAAAAGTTTAGAATGTTTCTATTAAATTATATAGAACTCTAAAAATTGTTCAGTGAGTACAAATTTAATTTAAATCGAAACAAAATTAAAAAAAATATTAAACCAATAAAAACGAAGTGGTCATCCGGGTGGGTATTGGTAAAGCGAATGTTAAGGTGATAAGTTTTCATTAAAGAAAACAAATTTTTAGTTGAAAACAAAGGTTTTTGAAATGTCTATCATTAGATTATATCCATATTGCCTATGCTAAAGACAATAATCCAGATATACATAAATCTAAAGTATGTAGTAAAAAAATGGAATATTTAAGATTTTTGGCTCTATTTAACCCTAGAAAGATAATCTGCGTAAAATTTACGCATACTCTTTCAAAAATTGTTTTGTTAATTACTGAATTGTTCTTTTGTTTTTTCTGATAATAAATATACATATATAAACATATTCAACTGTATTGAAAAAAGTAATCAACATTAGTTTATTTTAAATTAATCAACAAAATGCCAAAATTTCGCTTTCCAAAACGCATGCGTAAATTTTACGCATGAATAAGATTATCTTTCTAGGGTTAAGGTACCAAGGCCTCTGCTTCTGATAAAAACGCCCCTGGACATAAAATTCAAAAAGACAGAATTTCAGTCCTACTTGGTGCAAATTCTGATGGATCACAAAAATTCGTTCCATTGGCAATTATTGGAAAAGCAAAAATCTCCAGGCGTTTTAAAAGTTTCAATAATCCTCTGCATTACAACTTTTCAAAAAATTCTTGGATGACTTAAAGAGGTAAGAACAAATATTGATTTCAGGTTCAGTAATTTCAGGAAATTAATTTGCCACCGAAAGCCATTTTGCTTATAGATAATTGCTCCGTTCATGCTACCATTGAGAAACTTAAAAGTGACGATGGAAACATACATACATAGTTGCATTACTTTCAGAATTGTATTATCATCTACAACATGGTGAAATCAAGAATTTTAGGATTTAAATGCTTATTTTATAATGTAACGGTTTTTTCCAACTAATACAAACCTTCCATCTACTGTCAAAAATCACAGACATGACGTTATATGAATAATACACTATCTTAGTTCATACACAAACCTCTACATCTAAATGAAAAGCTTTAATGAAGCTGATGAGGTAACCCTGACAAACAAAAGCTACACATAATAGAAATACGAAATGACAACAAAAACAAAACCGGCAAAAAAATAAACCAAAAACAAAACTGATAAACGAAATTGACAACAAAATACAATCAGACTAAAGAAAAATTAATAAAAAAAATAATAAATTAAAACGAAATTAAAAAGACGAATTTTGCTATAAAACACTCAAACGCCAGGAAAAAGTTTCAGTTAACAGCAGCATTCTCTGGACTATTGAGGGACCGGTCGGCATAAATTGTGAACAAGTGAATTAAATAAAATGGCAAATCCACAACAAGAACCCAAATACACCAAGGTAAGTACATAAATAAATATTAATTAAACAACTTAATAGTAGGTATATTTGATATAAAGTATATTCGAAAGATAACAAACAATAATTTGTTTGCTAAGGGCCAGAAAAAAAGTTATTAAGATTTTATATTTGCCGAAAATATCAAAAATGAAAGTGAAATTAAAATTCAAAAGATATTTGTGTCTTATTTCACTGATAACATGTGTTTAATTAGTGTTGTTTTTATATTTTTTGTAGTCATAATACATATAGATTTTTCCAGTACAAATAAAATAAAAGAATTATACCTATTATAAATAATACGAAAAAGATAATTTATTTTGTTGTTATTTGGTTTCAGCAGTATCTTAAAATGTTGTACAGTTGGGGGCATTAAAATAGCAATGCATCTACATTAAAAATATACAGACACATTCATTGGTGTGTTCTAGTACAAGTAAGATTTACAGGTTTTTGTTTAAAGTAGGTATTCAGAAAAGCAATAAATTATGTAAAATTATATTGAAATTTATAATTAAATACCCTTTCAGCTTAACTGAATTACTGCAATTACCGTTAGGGCTAAAATACCGTTATCGATATTCCATAATTGTTTTTTTTTTGATTTCAATAAGTTTATTGAAATCTCCAAAATTTAAAATTTAGAAAAATTCCACCCACCTTTGTAAACTTATTTTTAATTTTTATAAATTTTAATAATATCAGTTTACAATATTTTTGTGTTTGTTAGTTTAGGGGGTCTAACTTCGAGAAAGATATTAAAGAAAAATCCAGGGCTTCCAACTTTTGAGATATTTATTAAAAAAACATACTAAAAAAAACGCTGTTCTGTCGACGTTTTTGCTTGATCTAATCATTTTCGAATGCTGAAGATGCTGAACCATGATGTTACGAAATTGAACATACGATTATTTTTACTTTCGTAAAATTTCTGTGACAGACCTGATAAATATTTTCATGTGTTGCCTTAGGCTATTCCAACAATAGTCTCCTACAATATGCTGGTCCCAAACACCTTGATAATACCGTTCAAATACTGCACAATGGGGTCGATCGTAACAAAAGTAGTTATAAATCTGTATCTAAGAAACGACTGGTCAAATAGCAAAATTATTTACTAACGAATCGTACAAGATTTGTGATCACCTTAGGTTGGGTTCCATGGGTAGCCACTCATTAAGCAGCTCACTTGGGTCCATACAAATCTTATCCCATTGTAATACCCAAGGAGTAAACACCAGGGTATTTACAATACATCCGTTGTCTGCGTGATAGAATAAAAGGTGAGATACAAGGTGTCAAAGTCAACTGCCCACCAAACTTTGCTTATAATTTTACAAGGAACCAGAATTTGTATGCTTTTGTGAATATACGCCCAATATTTACGGAATAACAAAACCTGCCATCAAATTTACATTCAATTATTCAGAAATGTTACTTATCATTTTTTAATATAAAAAATGTGATCTATTTCGATTTGTGGTGTAATATGTGTTGAAGTACAAGTACAATTTCTAACACTCTATATCATTATAAAACATGTTAGTAATTGATAATATTATGAGATAATGGAAGCAAATAATAAAGTTAACATTCAAATATTTTATTTAAAAATTGCATTACATTTTAACCATGAAAACGAAAGATCATTTGAGTAATTATTAGTAATCGACTCAGAAATTTTGACTTACATTGAAAGAGATTTAAAAAAAGTACAGTATTAGTAAGATTAAAAAAATTATACACCAGACCACCGTCATTTGGGTTCATCAATACATTAAATAAAAAATGATCTAGAAACTAAAATCGTAATATATAAACTATTGGACAACATTTAAAATATAATCTGCCTTAAAGTTTTGGTTTGTCTGACAGATGATGGATCCTAAAATTTAAACAAATGGTATTGCTTATTAACTAAAATTTTGAACACGACTGTATGCAAAGCAACAAACAATACAGACTGTGGACTGTTATAGTTTTGCCTAAATCATTTCTTATATAAAATATCATTACATGAACTATGTACATGTTTACATACATTTATATTTATAACCTTCACCTTCGTGAGATGGGTATATATAAGTTTGTCATTCCGTTTGTAATTTTCACAATATAATTTTCCGACCCTATAAATTATATATATTCTGGATCCTTATAGTTGAAATCAATTTTCCGAAGATCCCAAATAACTTACATACACGATTCATACATCAATATCTCTGGAATTCTTCGTATTGCAATTTCAAATCGAGAAAATCGGTACACAAATGGCTGAGATATAAGGAAAAAATCAGTACAGCCTCGATTTTTGACCTATATCTGGATTACTAAGTCATTAATATAGACAATATGGATATCTATATGATATGACAGATATTTAAAAGACCTTTGCAACAACGTATATAATACCATAGTAAATTGGACCTACAATGGGTCAAATTCGGAAAAAATATTTTTTAACCCGAATTATTTTTTCACCAAAAGTTTTTTTCGCTAAATATTAAAAAAAAAATTGAAAAAACAAAAAAAAATTTTAAAATTTTAAAAATTTTTTAATTTTTTAAGATTTATTCCTTTATTTCTTGTTTATACTGATATTTAGAAAATTTACTTTAGTTAGCCTGAGTTAAGTTTTTATATTCTGTTACTAGTTATTATACCCGACATGAAAATAGATGGTGCTTTTGTCATTTCGTTTGTAACGCATCAAAATATTTGTTGCAGACCCACAGTAGTATCATTTTAATATATTCTAATACGATCTAGCTATGTCCGTCCGTCTGTCTGTTGAAAACACGATAGGGCCCAAACAAAAGGATCTAGCTGGCTGATAAGGTTTGTTTGGTATTGAAAATCCGTTCATGATTTCAACTAGCCTTCATACAAATGTCGCCCTGGAATACTGTTTGAGCAGTCATAATTATTTTGATTAGGCGACAATCCTGATAAAATTTTGCACAAATTAGTTCTAAGTACTCTGAAATTATACTGTAAAGTATGGCAAAAATCGGTCAACATTTGTCCCTAGTCTCCATACAAGGCCCCCCCCCCCCTCAGCAAATGTCTTGAACATTCATAATTGTCTTATAATAATTTATATGAACCTATTAAATCTTTCTACCAACTTTAGTGAGGATCGGTCCATAATTGACCCTACCACCATATAACCCTTATATCAGAAAAATATTTTATTGTCACATATTGATGGAGGGTATATAAGATTCGGCACAGCCGAACAACAAATATTAGTGGTTTTGCAGCATTTTATAAAAAGTTAGTTTTAAAGGACAAAATAAGTAGTTGGCTGCTGTTTTTTTGTTTCCAATCTAAACTCTCAATATTTTTAGCTGAGTCATTAAAAGTTGATTTTCAATTCAAACATTATAATTGTTATTGCTATAGCATAAGTAAATACATATCTCTTTTTATACCAAGTGCTAATTTTAAGCTCAAATAAAATTATAGTCTAATAAAATGAAAGATAAGGCAAATGCTTATAAATGATGTTAATTTGATAATAAGTATTCAACAACAACTATTAATTTAAACACAATACAATTTGTTTATATTTGTTCAAATGTTTATGCTTGTATAATTTTAGAAAAACACACTTGCATTTTAATAAATAAATAAACAAATTTAAAGTCATTTTAGTTTTAGCAAGAAGCATATCACTTATACAATTTCAAACAAAACATGCAACCACAATTGCTAAATATTGTTGAAATTTAAATATGTATGTAATATCTTTGAGATCAAATTTCGTATTTAGATACATTAAATGTTGATTTCTGTTTAAACAATTTTAAGTGATTTATTTATAAATCACTTTAATGTGATAATTCTGAGTTGTGCTGTATGCAATTTTTACTTTAATTATATTTTTTTTTGTGGATTACACAGGTCAACAGCAACAGCAAAAAAGGCTTCACTAACCACTATATAGATTTGATGCATCATGGTTACCTAAGTACAAAATTTTTTAAATTTTTTTTTTTTTCTAAAATTGTGAATTTTTTTTAGATGTTTCTCCACATAATTTATGATAACTCAAAACGGATATTATTGAAGTAATCGAACAAAAATTTTAACAAAACACATGTAATATGTACACTCAAAGTAGACGCTTGTACGCACACACAATTTTCTGAAAAGAAGCTAATTCACTTAATTGTGAATAAATTCGAAAATAATCCATCGATTTTTATGATCGATATCTCATTTTGTTCCTATTACATGTGGCTTTGCGTTAATTAATAAATCTAAACAATTTCTGCCGTTTTTTATGATTCTTTTAAAACAAAAAAATTTATATTTTTTGCTTAAATTTTTTATTATAACTGCGAAACTACTGAGCCGATTAAAACGCAATATATATGTAAAAAATTGTACATAGCATGGGGAAAATGTTTTCAACATTCAATCATTCGAAAGAAGAACATTAAATATGTACTCAATTTTATGTACATATATCAAAAAAAAAAGTTGTAAAAATGAGCGAATTCACGTAATTGTGAATAAATTCGGAAAGAATCAATCGATTTTTATCTCCGATATCTCATTTTGTTGTTATTATATGTAGCTTTGCGGCAAAGTAATAAACCTGAACAAGTTGTGCCGTTTTCAATTTTTCATGAGTTTTTTAAAACACAATAATTTGCAATTTTCACGTAAAAAATATATTTTTTGCTTCAATTTGTTATTATAACTCCGAAACTACTGAGCCGATTAATACGCAATATATAACCGGATAAAAGGTTATGTAAATTTTAAAATTTTTAACCGTTTTTGAGTTATGTAAATTTTAAAATTTTTAACCGTTTTTGAGTTATCTATCATAAATTATGTGGAAAAACATTTGAAAAAATTCATAATTTTAGAAAAAAAATTTAAAATTTTTACCATTTTTGTACTACTGGAACCACAATACATCAAAATTGAGTAGTGGTTTAAAAAGCCTCCAACATTTTTTTAGATTTTGTTGCCCTGGGTTATTAACCAGTTAATGTACTTTGCATTTCTCTAGATCATTGTCGATACGGCACACAGTGGTTTAGAAACTTTTTATTTTGGAAATAATTCAGTAGCTCATGAACGAGTGAAATTTTACATAGTCAGTGCTGAGGTGTTTTTGAGTTGATTTTTATTTACATGGGTTGTTAGTTTGAATGGGGGCTAGTGGATGTCACTATCATAGAGAAAATATACATAGAGCGGAAACTAGAAAAAAACTCAAACAAAAAAATTACTCAAAAAAGTTACATATACGAGAGTTGTTTTTGTTTTCACATAGTTTTTTTTACTAATACATTCTCACCACTTAGGTTTTTGACAACTGAGTTAGGTCTTTGACAGCAGAGTTTCCGCTCTATGTGTTCTCTATGGTCACTATTTTTAAAAAAATCATCCAAAACTCTTTTCTTTTTCAAGAACTTTTATCTATGACAAGAAATTTTGTATTTAAATAGCACATGAAACTATCTACTAAAAATAGGCTTAACATAAATATATGTAAAATAAACATTGGCTCATTTAAGGCCTCTTCAGCGCTTACCAAACTTGGTCATGACACACATGCTGGGCATAAGTTGAGGACTGCACGGTCCATACGGCACCAAAAGGCATTAAGCCTGTTACTCCATCCTAATCGTAGTTGTGCCATAACGACTCTTGTTTTACGTGGCAGAATCTTCTCGGCGTCTGCTATCGATGGGTGGTGTAAATGTTGTGGAATCTTGATGATCTGGGCATGAGAATACAATGTGATGTCCGCTGGTGTAAACACATTTATCAAGTGTCGAGAGAATCATTCAAGTGTCTCGGTTTCCTGAAACGATGTAGGAAATACTTCACTCCATCTGATTTCCTCACTATTTACACCACCTATATCCAACCGAAAATGGAATACAACTCCCATGTATGGACCGGTGCTCCGATTTATATTTTAGAGCTTTTCAGCCGCGTACAGGAGAGATCGTAGGGTATTCAACTCTATTGTTTCTACTGGCGCAATGTGGTCTGTGGTGTTTCACTGTTCTATCGGTACTACAATTGAATGTATTCTGATGGAATTAGAGAACTTGTTCCTGATACCCGCAGATTTTAACGTAATACACGTTTTTCATCAAGAACTCATCCCTATGTGGTCGATTGGCCAGAACTATTGTCAATAAGTATGTAAAAGCATTAAGAAAAATAGAGAATATGTATTAACCGCTGGTTTTTTTCATCTAATTTCAATTATTTTTAAGCATTATTAATATTTTAAAGACACATAAACATGCTTAATTAACCATAATTAATTTAAATTTATAGCTCTTTATCAATAATGAATTTGTTGATGCTAAATCGGGCAAAACCTTCCCAACCAATAATCCAGCAACGGGCAAAGTAATTGTTGAAGTAGCTGAAGGTGATAAGGTAAAACAAAGAATACAACAATTTTGAAATCAATTAAAAGCTAAAGATCAAATTTAATTATCTTTATCACTTTACTTAAGGCTGATGTTGATTTGGCTGTAGAAGCTGCCAAAAAAGCATTCCACAGAAATTCGGTATGGCGTAAAATGAGCCCACTACAGCGTACTGATTTAATGATGAAGTGAGTTTCAAATATTGAAACCTTGAATTGCATTTTATTACAAAACATTTTATGTTTACAGGCTTTGTGAGCTTATGGACCGTGATAAGAATATGTTGGCCAGTTTGGAAAGTTTAGATAATGGCAAACCCTTTGCTGAAGCCTTATTCGATGTGGAGATTTCTATTATGACCTTGAAATACTATGCCGGCTGGACAGATAAATTCTTTGGTGACACCATACCCGCTGGAGGTTTCATTGCCATGACCAAGAAGGAACCCATTGGTGTGGTGGGTCAAATTATACCCTGGAATTATCCTTTGCTTATGTTGTCCTGGAAATGGGGCCCTGCTTTGGCTGTTGGCTGCACCATTGTCATGAAGCCGGCCGAACAAACTCCCTTGACTGCTTTGCACATGGCCGCCTTGACTAAGGAAGCTGGTTTCCCTGCTGGTGTTATTAATATTATCAACGGCTATGGTCCTACTGCTGGTGCCGCCATCTCTGAACATCCAGAAATTCGCAAGGTGGCCTTTACAGGTTCGGTGGAAATTGGCCGTATTATTATGGAAGCTGCTGCTAAAACCAATTTAAAGCGAGTCTCTTTGGAATTGGGTGGCAAGAGTCCTATTTTTGTATTTGATGATGCTGATGGTATGTGCGAAATATTTTTATATTCAATGAAAGAAATTTAATAATTTTCTGTTTAGTTGATCTGGCCGTTGATATTTGCCACGATGCTTTATTCTCCAATCATGGTCAAAGTTGTTGCGCCGGTAGCCGCACCTATGTCCACGAAAATATTTATGATAAATTTGTTGCCAAGGCTGCTGCCAAGGCTAAAGCACGCAAGGTTGGCAATCCCTTCGAAGAGGCCGTTTTGCAAGGACCTCAAATCGACGAAGAGATGTTGACCAAAGTTTTGGGTTTCATTGAAAGTGGCAAACAACAGGGTGCTAAATTGCAATATGGTGGCAAGCGTATTGGAGAGGTGGGCTTCTTTGTTGAACCTACTGTATTCTCGGATGTGACCGATGATATGAAAATTGCCCAAGAAGAAGTGAGTTGAATGAAATGAGTTTTAAAAAAGATTATTTTGTGAAAAAAAATCACGGGAAACATGCGTTAAAAATAAAATATTAAAACTGTTCCAAACTTTAGATCTTCGGCCCGGTGCAATCCATTTTCAAATTCAGCTCCGTCGACGAAGTTATTGAACGTGCCAACAATGTGAAATATGGCTTGGCCGCTGGCATCATTACCAATGACATTAACAAGGCCATGCATTTTGCCAACAATGTAGATGCCGGCTCCGTATGGATTAACTGTTATGATGCTGTTTTGCCACAAACTCCCTTCGGCGGTTATAAGCAGTCTGGCATGGGACGTGAATTGGGTAAAGATGGTTTGGATAATTATTTGGAAACTAAAACCATAACCATGAAATTGGTTTAAACTCTTGGCTTATACCAGCTAAGAGGGTAGGTAAGATCAATATACGCACTGAAAGAAACAATAAAACTTCCATATACTTTAAAAACATGTTGGTTTTCTTTTAAAAAAAGATTATATTTTTATTAAATACGTATGTAGTATATTTTTAGGCATATTGGTTATAAAAGAAACATACAACTGAATTAAAATTGTATTAACTTTCAAATAAAATTAATACAACTGAATTAACCTTAAATTAAAAAAATATCAAAAATTTATTTGCTAAAATTAGGTGTAAAATAAAATTTGTTCACAATTATTTTGTGTGGGGAGATTTGGTAATTGTTGAATTGAGTTTAAATTTATTCTCAAAAATGATGTACAGTTTTAAGCATTTAATCAGTTATAAGAGGTAAATTTATCAATATAAAAATTTAATTTATAAGAAATTCAAATTTGAAGAACAAACATAATTAAACGTAATAATATGAATTTGTACTGTCTCAATATAAATTTCTTTGCATAGCTGATTTTTAAAATAAATATTTAGAATATTCCATTTTTTTGTTTAAAAAAAAATTAAATCGATTCATAACAAGCGCAAATCCCCCTTGTATACTGGTTTTATGTTTCATAGGCACTTTTGGGAAATTTAAAATTATAGAAAATTATGTACTTCAATATAAAATCCAAAACTATAAATCCCCCAGTTATTTATTAATATTTTGTGTGTTTTCAGGCAAATTTGTTTGAAATAACTCTACCATTTTTTTGGTATATCAAAAATTGTGGAATTTTAAAACTTACAATAATATTTAAAATTTTTTCTAATTTCATTATGATTTTTATAGTTTACACATTAACATATGTAATAGATTCTGTATACCTGAGATTTCATAGAAATATTTCGTTATAAATAAATTAAATAAAAAATAAAAATACCAAAGAAATACAAATTACAAACTACTGCTTTATGTTTTCTGCTCCCCTTTTAATGTGCCCAGGCGATCCAATAGAGGTGTGGCCACTTCACTCAAATGGGACTTAGCACTTTGAAAATCATCTTCCGATTTGGGTCGTTCATTTTTCACTTGCAATGTAGCCCCCGCCTTAGGGCTTTGCGGTGAATTTAATAGTACCTCCACAAATTCTTGTTCCTTTAATGTTCCCTCTCTCATTTCACGATCGTAAGTCGTTTCTACATCCACCAATTGGAAATCAATGGCCAACAGGAATCTCATTAGCATTATGAGTAAAGCGAAAATCCATAGTAACATGGCTAAAGTGTAAGAAATGCGAAATAGTATTAAGTATGTATTGTGTGATAGGGTTTGAGAACGTATAATGGGCCTTAAGATGGCCATAGCATCACCACAGCTGTAAACGGAACAAATGGGAAAATTTAATATTTAATTAATTTAAAAATAACGGTAAAGTAATGTCTCACGTTATGGCATCCGGTTTACTGAGGTTTTCTCTTAAATCGTTGCAAAATGTTTTTAGAAAACCATTGGCCAATATTAAATAACTTAAATTGGCAACAGTCATTATGGTAAACATCATTATCGAGGGTATAACAATGCGCCAAGGCTTTGGAAGTCCCCTGAAAATAAAATTAAAACAAAAATTGTTATTGAACAGGAAAATTTAACATTACTATTATGAAGGCAATCCAAAAAAAGAGTTTTATAAAATCATAAAATATGCAATTAACGTTTTTTGTGAAAATTAAACTCAATTATTTTTTTAATTTAAAAAAATCATTTGATTTGGGGCACCGAGTTTTGTGGATTTTCTATAAAAACAATTATCTGGTTCATACGATTTGATTAATTTTATATTTCTATAAATATAAAGTATCAGTTGTAAATTCCACTTTGTTAGATTAATCTATATAAATAAAAATCAAATGTTCGTTGGCAGCGTTACCATATGTCAAGTTTTACCTTTTTTTGCAAGGTTTTTGAGATGCCAAAAGTTTTATTTTAAAAAAGTTTTTTGGAAAATTGTAAATTTATGATATCAATAAATTGAACCGTTTATTTCAAAATGATGTTACCAAATTCATTTACTAAATATGGTAATTGATTTATTTAGGAGCTGAAGTGTCTCCACCACTAAATTCACATAAATTGCTAAGTCTAATTATATGTACGAATTTGGTTTTATAATTTTAGTATGCATGTAGTTAAAAAAAGCTTTTTTTAGAAATAAAAAGTTTTCTTCAAAAAATTTATGGCAACACTGTTCGTTCGTAATTGCATCAGTTGAGAACGGTCGGACCGATTTAGAATTTTTTTTAAATGTTAGGTTTTTACGAAATGAAAAATTGACTACGCCCACTTTTTTTCGATTTATCTAAAATCGGAAAACGGCAACACCGATTTGGCTAATTTTTTGTTTAAATGTTCTATCCGATTTAAGTTTTTACTGAAGGAAAACTTGACCACGCCCACTTTTACGGCCACTTTTTTCGATCTATCTAAAATCGGAAAACGGCTGCACCTATTTGGCTAATTTGTTTTTAAATGTTCGTAGTAAAATTCGTAAGAAAAATAAAGCGAAACTTTGTATAGAAACTTAAACAATTTTTTGGAAAATAAATGTTATGCATACATTTTATGAAAGCTTTATTCTTTGCCTATCCATAATTGTTTACAGTTTTTAAATCGGTATAAAAATGTGTGAGTACCTCTAACTCACACATTTTTATACCGACCTAGGTGTTTCAAAATCTTTGAAAATGGTTTTAGTATGTCCTCACCTAGGTAGCATTTAAAGCTCTGACAAAAAGTGTTATTTTGTAGCAGAATGTTATTAATTAAAATTCGAAAACGAGATTACGAGAAAATATCGTTTTTATATAAAAACTCACAATAAATAAATTCCCTAACAACTTGGCCAATAAGCATTTAACCAAGAAAAGGAGCTCGATCTGTGTTTAATCATATTTCAGAACAAAAATAGTTTTTTTATATAAAAACTCCAAATATCTAAATTTGCTAACAACGTGGCCAATAAGCGTTTAATCAAGAAAAAATATCTAAATTCGCTAATAACTTGACCAATAAGCGTTTAATCAAAGGAGCTCGATCTGTGATCATTTTTAGTTTTTTGACAACAGACTTAGGTTCTTTGTCTCTCAGTAACGCTTCTATGTATATTTTATTCTATGACCTTTGTCTTTCGATACAGTGACAAACTATTTTGCTGAGAATATAATTGTTCTATTCATGTACGTAGAACTATGAGTTTTGTATGAGAAAAATTTGTAATTGTCATACATATTTCTATATATAGTTAATCTAGAGACTAGAACTATGATGTGTGGTCATAGAGACACTTTTTTTAGAAGAGTTTATTAATTTGCTG